>NC_081824.1:325850202-327100202 GCF_030867095.1 Alligator mississippiensis
TTTTTTAAAATCTTTATTCCAAAGTTCACTGCATTAGGCTAATTAATATGTTTCAGGCTGCTGATATAAATTCTTGACCTTTAATGCATCCTGGTAAGAAATTTTTTTAGTAGAATACAGCTGTAAAGAGCTTTGCCAGTACTAAAATGTTTTAAAATACACCTTTTTGGATAAAGCAAGTTCAGCCAGTACTTGTTTAAAACTTTTTTTGTATATAAAACATAATGCTTGTGTGGAAATCCACCCCCCTGTGTCAAAAGCTGAAACTAAATTGTATCGGCAGCACCCAACAGTCTCTATATTTATAAACTTCTAAATAAGACTTGGAAAAGAATTAAATCACTTTTCACAGCCTTTCTTTTTATTTATCTGGGACAGTAAAATTTTCAAATCCCAGTTTGCTAGTTCTGGAATAAGTCACAACTTTTAAGATCAACAGAAATAAATACAGCAGCCCACTAAAGAATGTATTGTCACGACCTGTTTGGCATCTGCATGATTTAAAATCATCCATTAGGAATGTTTTCCCCCTTAAACTACATTGTAACCACAACCCCCCACCCCCCCCCAAAAAAAAACAAACAGGAAAAAATTATGTATTTTTCTGTTGGCCACCATCTTTAGATTTACTTTTTTAGAAAATTAATGTCCTCTTGACAGAGGATGCCTAAGAATCTCAGAAATGTTAGTTTATCCTTAACAGCTCACTCCATGAATGAAGTAGGCCACATTTGACACTGAAGCAAATGGGATTGCACATAAGTAGACCATACCCCAGCTGGAAAGAAAACACAGGTCCTCTGAGTGACAACTGCATCTTCACAACAAAATCGTTTTTCTTCTCAGATGATATTTCCATTTTCACTAGACATACCTGAAGTCTTATCTTCATACCCACAATTTACCATGCCTCAATTTACTCTTCTAAACCATGTCTGTACATACACTTAGCCTTGAAGTATTTCCATAGAAAAACAACTTCTGGGATGAGTGGCATTTTTTTTTTTCAAAGATAGCAATGAATCCCCATGAAAGATTTTAGTTCAGTTTTTCCTTCTGTTTTGAGGAATCAGTTTAATTCCCCTCTAGCAGGAATCACTAGGCAGTTTCTACCTGGCATAAGTATTTCCAAAGCGTCTAATGCTCCCTTACAAGATCTGTTTCTAGCTTTCTACATCTGCTATGTAGACCTAGCTGACACAGAACTGTCAAAGTTCAGAAAACTATGGACTTGACTTCCACTGCTCTCGCACTCATTGACAGAGAGGATTCCCAAAGAGGATATCTGTCACTCTACAGTAAGTACATTAAATTGTGCTGAGAGAAACCAGAGCTTGATGCAGAAAATTAAAACCTAATTTTACTGTAAAATATAAATTGCAAAATTCAGAATTGGTCAAGACCTGTTTTTTAATAATTCATCCCACTGAAATACATACCAACAGATATGTAGATATACTAATCATTTTTGGTTGTTACAGAATCAACCTCTATTCATCAGAGTACTATAACTAAATTAGGCCTGTACTTGGAAGAGTGAATTTAAGAAAAAAAGAGTGCTACCACAATTTCATTTCTTCCATGATGGCAGTGTTGGAAGTGAGGTTGTGGAAGGCAAGGGAGCTGTGGGGGCAGGGGACAGGCAGAGGGAAGGGATAGGGAAGTTTTCACCATTTTTCCTAAGTGCTGGAAATTCTAATATTTACTTTTAAAAAAAATCAACAGGAGAAAAGGGAAACTTCTTTAGGATATTTATTCATCTATCTTTTAGGAGGGGGTATTCTTATTTTGTGTGTGTTCTTATACAATTATTTGTAAAATTACAAGATTAGTTTGAGATCCAAAATGTTAGTCAGACATGTTAGTCAGAGTAAGATCAAAATATACCTGTTTTAGCAAAGGAAGGAACAGTGCTCATTCAAGCATCCTCCTGGCATGACCAACAACATGCAGTTCCAAAGGAAATGGAAATATTAATCTTTAGATTTCACAAACAAAACTTTTGCTGTGTAGAATGTGTTTAGTGTTTGTTGACAGTGAGATAGCCCCTTATAAGTTATTTCAGTGAAGAAGATTGGCTACTGAATAAAACAATTAAAACAAGCAAAAAAGCCAATGAAAAAAGCTTGTATTATTTGGTGCAATAAAAATGAATTGTGCGCTAAATTTTCAGTGGCCTTCCACAGCAAACAAAGGTTAACTTTTTAGTTCAGCAGTTCTAATAGAGGAGGCCAAAGGTGATAAAAGACCAGATTTCTCCCTTTTCTTGAGCAACTGTAGTCGCATCAAACAGCTGCTTGTCTATGGCCAGTTGTCCACCATATCAAGTGAAAAGAAATTTTGAACCCACAGCTTTTCCTGAATAGTGGAGGCACTAAAACAAACTCTGGGTTGTAATTATGGCAAGTTACTACTTTTCATTCCTTTTCCTAAACTGGACACAACACATACAGCCTCCAAAATACAGAACAGCATGAAAAATAGCAGAGTACCCACACAAGCCCTTCAGGAATTAAATAAAAATGCTGCACTTATAAAATGTTGATGTAGTTATACAGACAGGAAAGCCATCCAGTTAAAAAATCTGTAAAATAAACACCTAGGATAGTTACCCTGAGCACTTAGTTACAAAGAGAGCATGTGCAACATATGTAATGACCCCCCCAAAAATAATGCCATTGTTGTAGTTCCTCCCTGACCTAAACCAAAGATTACTTCCTACTCCAGATATGTCAAGAGTATTTTGAAAGTTTGTGTACCAGCATGCAATAAGTGATGTAAAATGGTATTAGGCTTTAGGACTGTTTGATTTATGCTCTCCACTTAATAACATTACTGCATTCCAGTTCTAGGAAGAGGCAGGTAGAGAATGTTACTATCTATAATATCATGTCGCTATAAATGTTTTAAATGAGCACAACCAATCAAGATATACATTATTTTGCAAGTTAACTCAGCTTATACCTGTACAAAACTGAGATCCAAAGACTGCAAAAAGGAGATGATTACAGTACTACTGGTTATACAACTGCTATAGATTTATTTGTTAATGACTTCAAAGCCAGAGCTTTACATCTTAGGTATGAAATAGCATTTGTAAAATAAGTCACAGTTCTCTTTTAAAAAACCCCCACAAAACCAAAAAAAACCCCAAATCCTCAAAAACTTCTCTCTCAGAAAGTGACAGCTCCCTGCCCCTCCCAGCAAATACTGCAGACAACATTGTGTAGCAAGTGAAAATTCACATCAAAAACCATATCAAAAGTTTCCTTGGATTTCTGTCCCTACAAAACCTTTCCCCCCTCTGCATCAGAAGGCAAAAAATATCACTATTCTCATTCAGTAATGCAAGCCTTAATTTCTGAGAGATTTTATAAGCACTTACAATACATGTGTTATCTTCTTTCTTTAATATTAATGAGGAAAACTGTTACTGGGTAGCAATTTCTTGCTGATGGCTAGGTGCAAGGATACATGTACCTTAAAAGAAGCAGAAATTTCTTAACTACAACTAGGAAAAATATCAGTCACTGGGATACATGAGTGCCTCAACACTCTCTAAATCTCTCTGCTGAAAAAGCTATAGAAAATTAGGAATAAGCCTCTTACCTTTTTCCTTGCTATGATCAGTTTATGTTCTTCTTAAAATATCCTATAGAGATGCAAGAAGATGCCTTCCCTTCATCCAAAAGGGGCATTTGACTCCACTTCATGTAGTCATTCAATGCAGTATGGAGAAAATGATCAAATTCAGGTTCAGTGCTCTGCACATTGGTTTTTAAACAGTTGTGAATACCAAGTGATAGAAACACTTGTGTTGATAATTGAGTCCATTTTTTTTTTTTTTTTAAAGGTTTTGGCTAGGAAATGCCAAACCTAAAGAAGTTAATCTTTCCTTTTAGCTTCAGCAAAGTTAAAACTGCAGTGCTGTCTCCTCTGGGGGGAGGAGGTGGGGGAGAAAGAGGGATGAAGAACCTGGAAAGGCACACCTTATCTTTTTCTCTCTCGCAGAAAAAGACACAATGCCCAACCTCACGTATGCAACATCATGTGAAGTCATTTACAAAGATCTAAACTTTATGGTAACACAATCTTGATTTAATTTCATCCAGACCTGTACTATGCAGCCATCGGGAATCCTGTCAATGATTCTTTGAATTACACACGGCCAGCAAATAAACATCCAACAAATAGCAGAGTAAGCTGCAGACAGCTTAACCTTTTTTCCGTCTTTAAAAAATGCCAGACTGTTCTGTTTGCTCAAGACTCTTCTTTTACCAACATTCAATTTGAATGAGCCGGTGCAAATGCACTGTTCATCCCCTCATGAGAACAGGATGCATTTACGTGAAACCTGAGGAGAATGCTTAATGCTGAAACATACTCTCTGCATCCTCAATGAGGTTTTAGTACTAGGCTCTCTTACGTTTTACTGGCATGTACTATTATGCCTGCAATTATTCTACTTTTTTTTTTATATATATATAATCACCCATTATATATACTTTTTTTTTTTACTTCCTGGATTAACACCATCCACATGTGTACTTAACTTATATTTAACTATGATAGCTGTATTATAATCTAATTAGGAGGACAGCGTGTTAAACAGTGATCTAACAAAATTACTAGTATTATTCACAACAAGGGAAGCCATTTGTATTATGGCATGTTCTAGCTGTATTTTATACAGATAACTTTCTGACTACTAACGGTCATATTTTTAAAGGTATTTAGAGGGTAGAAACATAATAGGATTTTCAAAAGTATACAGGCCTAAATACCTTTAAAATGAGGTGAAAAGACCCTTGGAGAAAAAAAAATCCTATGTTCAATACTAGGCCAAAATAAGTGTGTTGGGTTTTTTGGGGGTTTTTTGCTTTATTAGAAACCCATGTGGCAAACATATTATTTCTAAAACTCCCAGACAGTAATTTGTATAAAAACCCACGAAAAACGAAATCTACAGAACAACCCATATTCTGCAATATTTCAAAAGATAATTATATTGAAATGTTACATATTAAGTTAAAGTATAATGATTTTGCAAATCTATTCTTTCTCTACTGGCTTTCCTGTTACATTACCTTGACTTGGAATAGCTAGATTTAACCAACCTCAATATATAATGCATGGGCCTGGCAATCTTTCAGTTTTTATTTCCTCCACACAAAGTTCCAGAGTCCTCATCATTAAATTAGCAATGATATTGGTCTTACCCATTATGTGCCACTTTCCACATAGTTCAGAAATCAGTCTCTGCCCCACAGGGCTTGCAACAAGACAACAAGCAAGAAGCAAATCTCTCCATTTAAACAATCATACCAATAGAAACAGGTAATCACTGTTCAAATTACTGAATTATAAAGGTGCAGGTTTGGTCCCCATTCTGAACAGTCACTGAAATCTAGAGAATGGCTGGCCTAAGGAGTCTTACTCCAGTCAATGAAACAATAATATGAATATAATAAATAATCATAACTTTTTTCACGTCTCCTTGTTTGTTCACCTATTTTTCTCTTTATCTCCTCCTCTTTCACCGTACCCACCCCTGCAGTTTCATTCCCTTTACTCCACATTGATATTCTCCAATCCCCTTATTCCCATTTCATTCATTTTTCTGTCACTGCATTGGTGTTCATCTGTAATACTTTCTCCTGATAGTCACCTGTATTAGAATTCTTCACCTATCATACCAGTTACATCCTATCACTTGTACTCTGGGATTTTGTTCCATCCTACTGCCTGCAATCCAGCCCATTCAAAAGACAAGGCTTTTCAAACTGGAACCAGTACTACTCTTCTTGATGAGGGTTTCAGAAAGACAATGCTAATCCTGAGAGATACTCTATTCTCAATAGCTATAATGCAGCAAAGAATTACAGGAAAAGACATCAAAAGTCTTCTTGTCCAAGTATGTCAATGGGGCAACATGCCTAATATACCAGTGTACTTGAAACCTGACAATATTTTGGCACAGCAATATTCAGGGTTGCCAACAAGCCTGACTTAAGCACTTTGGGTGGCATTCTACACTTTTCTGGACACCTGGACAACCAGATTTGGTTGTCTACATGAGTGATGAGCAATCTATGGCCCATGGGTTAGAGCCTATCTGCCAGAGGATTTTATCCAGCCAATCAAGCATGTCGTAATATTATATCCTACTGTTACTTACATCTTTGATGGTAAGAAAACACCATCTACTGGCAGAATATCTAACTGCCACTTTTGGCTCATTTTGGGAACAAAGTGTATCAATCCGGCCCACTGTGAGTGAAAAGTTGCCAACCCTTGCTCTATATAGCTGTCTAAATCCCAAAAATGCCACTAAAACACAGATTGGCAACATATTCCTGCTCACATATATGAATAAGTACATATGTACCTAAAGTGTGCCAACCTGTGCGAGTGGCACTTATGGGACATATATAACCATAGAGATGACCAAATCTGGTCATCTAGGTATCCTGAATAGGGCAGAATTCCACACAAAGTGCAACCCTTAAGGGAGATGATTCAATAACTTGGAATAGTATTCAGAAAAATCAGCCCTACCAGCCTAATGCTAAGTCAGCTAATAAAGAGAAGTGAAGTCCTAACCCTCTCCCCTGGACCTAAACACCCACCTGCAGCCTTTAATTAGGTACCTATGTTTGATTGCAATTCACAGGCTGAAACTCCTGTCTGGATTTAGGCCCCCAAGGTATCCTTTTGGGAACTGATGACTTATTTTCTCCTTAAAAATAAAAAGACAGCTAGTTGTGAATGTGCAGGTGTTAGCAATGCCCACTTTGACCCAGCAGTCACTACAGTATTTGTACATAAACTAAAAGACAAGGATGCAATGTCCTCATCAGCCCCAGATGGTTTGAACCCATAGTTTCCATATTCAGGAGAATGTCTTAACTTCCCCTGAATATGCTTGAGACTTGCTCTAGGTGGACCAGGTGGGAGCATTCATCAGCTCTTCTGCTGAAGCTCTTATGTGTAGCCAAAGACACAAGATTTGTGACACCAGATGTATACAAGCAAAACAAGGGGCACCGTGATCCTATAACCTAGTAATGATGATCTGGTCCCTGTTTCAACAAGTTATGCATTTTGCATTAACAAATCATTGAATGAAATGCATAAGCAGTATTGGAAACTGGGACTAGAACTCAGGGGCTGCATATATATGAGATGCTGACCGCTCAGTTGCTACTGCATACCCAAGTACTAAATGACTGCAGAGTAACCAGAGTTATTGCACAGTTGCATTCCAAAATGATTTTTTGGTGATGCTGACTGTGCAGGGCCTTCTTACTACTGTTCAGTAGTGTTATATCATGCTTCATGCCATGCAACACTACTGCACAACACAAGTAAGCTTTTGCGCCATAGTAACAAGCTACTGCGCAATGTCTCATGTAGATGCGGCCAAGATGTCCCATTCCCTAGGGAGCATGATAATAATTAGGTTATGGGATGCTTCTTCATTTCTCTTTCTATGAATCTTGAACTCTTTTGTGCAAAGTGGTACAACTTCAATGGAAGAGATGGAAAGTGTCCTCATCCCAGCCTACTGTGTAGTCCAGTAGCTAAAGCAGGTGGTAAATGTGGATCTGAACCCCTTCCAAGCTGAAGTGCATCCTTTAATTGAGGCCTCCTACTTCCTGGGTAAGTGCTGTAACCGCTAGATTATTATGACAAAGGTGAGTGCCACTGTTTCCTCTACTCTCCCCTTCCTCTAGCCATGTTTGTGCATGAAGCTAGCCACAGCTGCTGTGTTCTGTACTGAACTAAAAGTTCTCAAAACATGTTGAGTATGCTTGGAGCATGCCTGCTTGATCAGGACCCTCAGGGTCTAATATTGTGATTTTGGTACGTCCTGGAAGGGATGTACCCAAACATGTACCACTCATTCACTCCCCCTCCAACACACCAGCCCAGAAATATGGTGACTTCCCTTGGGGGGCATTTCCAGCAACCGTCTTCAAGCAGTCAGAGACCAAGGTGTTGAAAGCAGTCACAAGGATACCGATGCAAACGATTTATGCCCTATACACCTACAGGATCACCTTCTCTCTTGCACCTCACTACAATCCCTAAGGTCAGTCAAGAACAAGCACTTGTACATACCATCAATATGTCAAATCCACTAAGCAAAAGTGTGTGGAAAGTCATTCTCAATGGTTACTTGGGAACTCCCTCCCCCTTGAGGCCCACCAAAGCATAAACCTGGATATCCTTCAGAGGGCTGCAAGACCTTCCTGCTTAGACAGGCATTTAGCAAGCAAAACTAGGCCAAGATATTGCCTAGTAGTCTGTTTTATGTTGATATTCTAGTTCCTCTTTTAAGTTGCTTTGTTCTCTGATCGCTCTCCTGTTTTATAAATTATTCTGTTTTCTTACTGTAAGTCACTGTGAGCCTTTGTTGGGAAGGGTGACATAAACCCCATAAACAAATAAATAATCAATCTCTGACCCACTTCTTCTCACACCTATCTCAGCTTCAGGTGAGATTCAAACCAACATCTCCCACTTCCCAGAAAAGTGTCCTTAGAACACCTAGGGACAGAGACAAGATGAGGCTAGGCAAGGCTCAACCTGGCGAGATGTGAGCAGTGGGGTACCCCAGGGCTCAGTCCTTGGGCCCGCACTATTTAACATCTTCATCAGGAACTTGGATGAGGGGGTGGAAAGCACGCTGTCCAAGTTTGCTGATAACACTAAGAGGTGGGGTGAGGTGGACACACTTGAAGGGAGAGAGAGGCTGCAACTAGATTTAGACAGACTACAAAAGTGGGCAGATGAGAATAGGATGGGGTTCAACGTAGACAAATGCAGGGTGCTCCACCTTGGGAGAAGGAATCCACAGCATACATACAGGCTGGGGAGTTCCCTTCTTGAAAGCACAGAGGCGGAAAGGGATCTCAGAGTCATTATTGACTCCAAGATGAACATGAGCCGCCAATGCCAGACCGCAGCCAGCAAGGCCAGCCATACCTTGTCATGCATCCAAAGGTGCATCTCAAGCCGGTCCAGAGAGGTGATACTCCCCCTCTATGCGACTTTGGTCAGGCCGCAGTTGGAGTACTGCGTCCAGTACTGGGTGCCGCACTTCAAAAGGGATGTGGCCAGCCTAGAGAGGGTTCAGAGGAGGGCCACCCGCTTGGAGAGAGGGCAGCAGGACAGGCCCTACGAGGAGAGACTGAAGGACCTGAACCTGTTCAGCCTCAGCAAGAGGAGGCTGAGAGGGGACCTGGTGGCTGCCTACAAGTTCATCGGGGGGGATCAACAGCAAATAGGCAGAGCCCTTTTCTCCCCAGCACCTGGGGTGATGAGGAACAATGGTCATAAGCTGATGGAGAATAGGTTTAGGTTAGAGATCAGAAGGCAATATTTTACAGTTTGGTTCCAGATTTTGGCCACCCTACTTCCCAGGGAAGTAGTCCTCCCCCCTACCTTGGGCAAATTCAAGAAGAGGTTGGATGATCACCTGTCTGGGGTCTTGTAAACCCAGCATTCATTCCTGCCTGTAGCAGGGGGTCAGGCTAGATGATCTGTTCACGTCCCTCCTGACCCTAGCTACTATGAAACTATGAAGGCGGGGCAAGGCAAGGCTCAAAGGATTTAGGCATATGATCACATAATTTGCACATCCCAAGCATTCTTAAGCATTAAAAAGATGCTGAGACAGTCAGTTTGGAATGTGCAATGAAGAACTGCTGGCTCTTACAGACCTTTACTACTGAAAGCTCAGGCCCTCACAACCTATTAGGCACTTAAGTGGCCATGTCTACATGAGATGCTAACTGCACAGTAGCTCATTACTACTGTGCAGTAGCATCACATGACACAAAGCGTGACATGACACTACTGCACAGTAGTAACAAGCTACCGCACAGTCAGTGTCACCAAAAAGTTGTTTGGGACATTACTGTGCAGTAACTCTGGATACTAAATACTGCACAGTCATTTAGTACTTGTGTATGCAAGTACTAAATGACTGCACAGTAACAACTATGCAGTCACTGTCTTGTGTAGACACGGCCAGTGATTAGGTGGGGATCTTTTCTTCACTATGACACCTGGACTTCAACCCAGAAACTCCCAAAGCCGCACTTTAGCTGCCTATGTACGTCTTAGCTTTCAAAGCTTAGCAAATAAATTACCTAATAGCTTATGGAAAATACCATATTATTCACATGCTACACTCACCTTTACCCTAAAATAAGGGATAAAAACCTGGGGTGCATGTCTTAAGTGAGGAAACTGATTCTGAACAGTTTGGTTAAAAGGGTAAAAAAAAGTTCTTCATTCTGCCTTCCCAAAACAAGACTATTTGAGAGGGTATAGTATGTGAATAAATAAGCTAAAATATATGTGCAAGTCATTCAACTGCCTTCCATTCATTTGCAGAGAATGGCAATCTTCCTAGGTGAATAAAGATGGCAGGATCTGGCTTCTAGATAATCTAAATATTTAAATATTGCACTACCAAAGTTTACTTCCTTCCTTTCATTGTGAGGGTATGGATGTGAGTAAGGAGGATTTAAAAAGGAATAGATTGCTAATATTTAGGGTGAAACTCCACTGAGCTCTAAGCTCCTGTAATAGTTTTGCATTTAATTAGACATAAAATAATCAAGCCATGTAATTGCTGCAGCTATTATTATTATTATTATTATTATTATTATTATTATATTAGAAATAAAAGTTCAGGCAATATCATTTATGTCTTGTTTTGTCTCCATTAGAACAGAATAAAATTTTGCCATTGATGAAGGTGTATATTCCATGAAAGGGGCCAGGCAGAGGACAGAGTATTGAAGACAGAGTACACGACTTTTGGAATCTCTGATCTGACCGGGTACTGTTAGTGGGAGAATTAATTTAATTAAATTTAAATAAAACATTTTCAGGTTGAAAATTATAGTAAAAGAGGTCAAATCAATCAATCATTTTTATTGCTTCAACTAGCATTTAATTTCACTGTCTCAATTTAGGCCTTTTTTATTTTATGTGAAAGACACTGACCTTGGCAAAAGCTGATGTGTGGGGCCAATCTTGAGTAAATTCATAGATTCCATAGACATTAGGGCTGGAAGGGACCTCGGAAGATCGAGTCCAGCCCCCTGCCCCAGGGGCAGGAAGTCATCTGGTGTTATAGGATCCAAGCAAGATAAGCATCCAAATTTCTCTTGAAGATGTTCACTGTAGGTGCTTGAACCACCTCCGATGGCAGGCTATTCCAGACTATGGCATCTCCTACTGTAAAGAAGTTCTTATGTCCAGCCTGAAACAGTCTTGCAGTAGTTTATAACCGTTCGACCTTGTCATGCCTTGGGGTGCTCTGCTGAACAGACGTTCCCCCAGATACTGGTGGTCACCCCTGATAAACTTAAAGGTGGTCATCAGATCACCCCTGAGCCTGCGCTTTTCCAGGCTAAAGAGCCCCATAGCTCTCAACCCGTTGTCATAAGGTCTGTTTTCCTGACCTCTGATCATGTGCATGGCTCTTCTCTGTACTCTCTCGAGGTTCTCCATATCCTTTTTGAATTGTGGGGCCAAAAACTGGACACAGTACTCCAGCTGCAGCCTCACCATGGCCGAGTACAATGGGAAAATGACATCCTGGGATTTGCTTCAGAAGCATCTACGGATGCAAGCCAGGGTTTAGCTCACTTTACTAGCCGCAGCATCGCATTGAAGGCTCATGTTCATTTTGTGGTCAATGATGTCGTCCAAGTCTCTTTCTTCCACAGTGCTAGCCAGCGTAGCACTGCTGAGCCTATAAGGATGCTGCAGGTTTTTCCTCCCAAGGTGGAGAACCTTGCATTTTTCAGTGTTAAACACCATCAGGTTCTCATCCGCCTATTTGCTGAGCCTGTCCAGGTCAGCCTGGATCACCCTCCTGTCTCCAGGTGCAGATGCTTTGCCCCAGAGTTTGGTATCATCAGCAAAATTGGTCAGTCTGCTTCTGACTCCAATGTACACACCATTAATGAAGTTGTTGAACAATATGGATCTGTGGCAGAGAGGTACCCCCATAGGCTCTTGAGGGGGAGAGAGTAGACCCAGTAGGCCCCAGACCCCAACAGCAAGTCCCCAGAGGGGCTAACGTACCTCCCACAGAGCAGCCGGAGCAGAAGCTGTGCCTGCGGCCGCAGCCACACAAACCGGGATTACGCCGGCTGTTTAATCAGCTATTTCTGGCACGGGGAACAACTGAGTCAATCCCAGCGGCCGTACCAGCTACTGTGGGAAAGTTTAAAAGTCTCGCCAGAGCTGGGGAGGGGAGAGAGCCAGAGAGTGAGAGCACGGGCTGGCACATCGCGAGGCGGGCTCCGGCACAGGGAGGAGGTAACCCAGCCTCTGTGGCTAAAGCAGGCAGCACAGGGGAAGGCTTTAAGCCTCCTGCAGGAGGCAAAGCAGTAGCACCCACACAGCCACTGAAAGAAGCTTAGAGCAAGGAGACAGGGGAGCTCCCTGCTTACGGTAGGGGAGAGGCGGCATTTGAGACCCCGAAAGGGAGCTGGGATAAGGGAGGCAGCCCTGCAGCCCTTTTTTACTCAGAGGAATATTTTCTTTGAAGTAAAAACTACCCCAAGAGGGGAGAAAGAGCGACTGGAACCCAGTAAACAGGTCCTCGGCCATCGTACAGGGCCAGAAAACATAATTAACGCATCACCAACTGGTTGGCGAGTGGACGGGGTGTGGGGAGGTGGAGCCCCGTGGAACATCACATCGGGCGATCGTAAGTACTGCCATCTATCGGGAGGCCCACCCGGGAAAGATCTCCATTGCAGACCCCTCTTAAAGTATACATTTAATATCAAAGTCATGGCAGGTAAGTTGAGGGGAGGGGCCACACCCCGATAGGCCGGGCGACCAGAGGGGCGCAAGCCCCACAGGGTCCAAGGACAGAGATTTGGGGCACCCCACTGGTCACAGGGCACCATGACGATTAACTTCCATCAATTACCACCCTCTGGGTCCAACCACAGAGCCAATTTCCCAGCCAACAGATTGTGGTGGACACAAGGCCACAGTTGGCCTGTTTCGCCAAGAGGTGATCATGGGATACCAGATCGAAGGCTTTTCTGAAGTCAAGATATATGACATCAATCTCTTCTCCCTTGTCCAGGTGATATGTCACCGGGTCATAAAAGGAAATGAGATTGGTCAAGCAAGACCTACCCACAACAAACCTGTGCTAGCTATCCCTCAGGATGTTGGTGTCGGCCAGTCCATTAAGGATGGCCTCTTTAATAAATTTTTCTAAGACCTTCCCTGGGATACAGGTCAGGCTGATAGGCCTGTAGTTTGCCGGATCCACTTTCCTCCCTTTCTTAAAGATAGGCACCACATCGGCATCCTTCCAGTCTTCGGGCACTACACCAGAGCACCAGGAATTCTCAAAGATCTGTGCCAGGGGTGGGGCTATGATGCTAGCCAGCTCCTTGAGTACCCTGGGGTGTAGATTGTCAGGGCCAGCTGACTTGAAGGTATCTAGCCTCTCAAGGTGTTCCTTCACGAAGTCAGCACTGATGGAGGGGAGGGGATCTCCCTCACCTGGACCTCCCTGCTCCGTAGTGTGCACGGGCATCCCATGGGACTGATGAAAGACTGACGCAAAGTACCCATTTAATAGGTTGGCTTTTTCCTGGACATCAGTTGTCAGAAGTCTCATCTGGTTTAGCAGGGGTCCAATGTTGCCCTTGCTTTTCCTCCAGCTCCCCACATATCTGAAAAAGGACTTTTTATTGTCCTTGATACTCAAAGCTAGTTGGAGTTCAGTTGCAGCCTTGGCTTTCCTGGTTTGCTCCCTGCGGGACCAGACCAGTGCAGAATATTCCTCTTTGGAGGTGAATCCTGTCCTCCATCCTTTGTAGGCCTTTCTTTTTAGCCTCAGGAGGTCTGCTAGATCCCTGGAGAGCCAGGGGGGCTACTATGCCCTCTTGCTGCCTTTCCTCTGAGAAGGAATAGAATTAGCTTGTGCATTGAGGATCGCTCCCTTGAGGAGCAACCACTCTTCCTGAACTCCCCTCCCCTTGGGGTCATGGTCCCTTAGGGCCTCACTGACAAGCCTCCTGAGTTTGTCAAAATCAACTTTCCTGAAGTCAAGGACTTGCGTGTTGCTGACTGACTTGCCAGCTTTACAGGGGATGGTGAAGGTGATCAGCTCGTGGTCACTGTCACCCAGCTTCCCATTGATTACGAGGTCACCGATTAGGTCATCCCCAGTTGCCAGTACCAAGTCAAGCAGCGCTTTACTTCTCATTGGCCCGTAGACTTCTTGAATCAGGTAGAGGTCATCTACGCACAATAGGAAGCTTTGCGGCCACTCGGATTTTGCTGAGTGATCCTCCCACAAGATGTCTGGATAGTTCAAGTCACCCATGACAACCATGGTCCTGGAGCATGCGGCCTCAGCCAGTTGCTGGGCAAACTCCTGGTCAAGCTCTTGACTTTGGGTGGGAGGTCTGTAGTAGACTCCTACCATTGTGTCCCCTGTGCCGTGTTCCCCACAGATTTTAACCCAGAGGGTCTCCGGTCATCCACCCTGGTTGCCAATATCAGCTTGCAGGGACGTGTAGCTTTCCTTAACATAGAGAACTACACCCCCACCTCTTTTATCTACTCGATCTCTCCTGTACAGGGTATAGCCACCTATACCCATAGTCCAGTCATGGGTGGAGTCTCACCAGGTCTCCGTTATCCCTATGACATTATAATTATTTGTGTTATGCAGGAGGACGAGATCCTCCTGCTTATTCTCCAAGCTCCTGGCATTTGTGTACAGGCAGGCAAGTGTCCCCTTGGGGGTTCTTGCCTTGCCCACAGATTGTACCAGGGCTGGGACAGGGGTGGGCTCCCTTAAGTGCCTTGGCCTGCTGGCTTTGCAAGGGTTGCTCAGTGGGTCAGCAGTGGCGGTAGTCCCCCCGTCCCCTGGTGGGCTTCGTTTAAAGCCTGGTGGACCAGGTCAGCCAGTTTGGCTGAGAAGAGCCTCCCCCCCAGCGGAGGGAAGTGGAGACCATCTCTTCCCAGCAGCTCGCTGCCTCTCTCACCAAAGAGCAGGCTGTGGTCATGGAAGCCAAAGCCTTCCCAATGGCACCAGCACTGCAGTCTTTGGTTAACTACCTGGATCCTCCTCTCTCTCCTCAGCCCATACCCTGAGACTGGGAGGATTGAAGAAAACATCACCTGTGCCTCCAGACCAGGACAGCCCCACTCCCAAATCCCTGTAGCACCTCATGACCCAGCTGGGAGTGCTTGGAGCCATGTCATTGGTGCCCACATGAATTAGGAGCATTGGATAGTGGTCTGTGGGAGCTTAGGGACCTTCTCCACAATGTCTCGGATGTGGGCCCCTGGGAAGCAGCAGACTTCCCAAGCTAAGGGGTTGGGGCAGCAGATTGCCCCCTCAGTCTTACTTACATGCATAAGTGTTTGCAGAATCAGTCTTGAAACATTATTATTAGAGGATCTTTTTCTCTATTTTTTTGGTTGCTGCATGTTTATGAAATGAAACATTGATATTTTCAAATATTTTCTAAGATGCTATTTAAACACTCATCTGTGTAGCCTGACTTTTTGAACCAGATCTGGGGATCTACAGTTTTAATTTTTTGTTTGTTTCTGCTTTTATATATACCCAGAGTAGAAATGATCCAGAATTAAAGTATGTTTTCTGCTTTATCAGCAGAAAACATAGCATTCCTTTGTCAAAGCATTATTTGTGCCATAATATATTCGTGCCATAATACCTATTAAAAGGGGAAAAGAATGGATGAGTGGCAGTAGCATGCAGCACCTGGTCTTCATGAAAGGAGAGGCTGAGAGCCACTGCCATTTGTCCCCTCCTTTCTCTTCTGCTAAATTGGGGGGGCAGGGGGAAGGGTGGAGATGGGAGGAGGGGAAATGCAAACAGCAGCAGGCTCTGAAACTCCTCAAAAACAGGAGTTCTGGTCAGACCCCATATCGGTGAACTCCCATCAGAAGGTTCACTGACATACCAATGTCCTCTGAGATGTCACTGCACATGCAGGGGCAACACAGCAAAAGGGTGGATGCAACTACATGGAGGCACCCCCTCTAAATCCACCCCTGCTATGAGGTATGTGGACCTTCCCTGAGGAAATATGGACCTGACCTGAGGAAATATGGCAATTTATACAAATTTGCCATTTGAGCTTCAAGACACTTAGAATTTTTTTAATTACTATCAGAAACAAGTAATTACTTTAGCATCTGACTTTTTGCTGTTTTTATAAAGCTTCCAGTCATCATTTTTATGACAAAAAACTTAAAAGCATGAACCACAGAAGGTACAAAAATTAAAAAGCAAAACAGATTCTGATCCCCGTCCCCCCCCCCCCCAACCTCTGGATAAACAAAGATTTTTTTGGAAGGGGATTGCAGGACCAGACTAAGTCATGATTTTTTAAGCCTTTGGCTTGGCAACACTGAAAACTTGATTCTGAGCTTTTTTAACAACAAATACAGCCAGAATTCACACAAGCCTATGACCAATTTGTGCCATGTGTTATCTGCATTCCTGAAATGCTGTCATCATTCTTAGAATAGCTGGCCATCTGTGTTTCCTTGTTTTCCATCATATATGCATGTACAAGAGAGATCATCTCATGGACCATTTCCTTTCACACCTTACCAGTCCCACTGTTTCCAAAATATCTCAGCAAAAGATGGGGTACAGGTCACACAAATGTCACAAAATTATTGCCTCTCCTCACCCCCATTGTTTCTCCTTAAATCTTTACAATCTACTTTGTATTGATCCTTACTTCATTTCTCTCCCCATTTGGCATCTGTCCCCAACTCCTCTGCAATTCCTTCTACTCTCTTCTTTGAACTTGCTCTTTAGGGTTTCCCTTACATTCCTTCAGTTTCCCTCCTAGTTCATGTTTATTGTACCTAAGTCTATTTCTGCAAGGCTGTTTCATTCTCTCCCATTTCCTGGGGCTTTTGTCTCTTTCTCTCTTACTGTTGTCCGTCTCCTACTCCTTTCCAATAAACCAGAATTAGGAGACCAGCTTAAAGACTGTACTGTCTACCCACAACTGCACTTCATTAACCTTGGTCACTGCAGGGCGAGAAAGTAGAACTTTACAAAAGCTGATCAATTGGAAGCTTCACACAGCGATTAAGGGCCTTGTTACATATTATACTTAAGGTTTCTCAAAGTGGTAATTAGAGCTGGTGTTAGCACAAGTTTAAAGCAGTCACATTTTTGGGTGAGCAGGAATCTGGAGGACTGAAAGGTAAGAATCCCCCCCTTCTCCCATTCCCTCCCATTCCAATGTCCTCCTTGCCCTTCAGGACTTCCCCCTTGACCCTCCCCCAGCCCTTTCAGCTCACCTGCACTCCCCATGTCTCCTGGCTCACTTGTGGTTGGCAGCAATGTCCCAAAGGAGCAGGGAAGGGGAACCTGCCTGCCTGGGCACCGCAGCCACCAAGCTGCAGCTGCTTTGCAGGCTGAGCCTGGCCCTGACAGAAGCAGCAGTGGTGGTTGGACAGGTGGGTTCCCCTTCCCTACTTGTTCCCCTAGGACAGTGTGCCAGCAGCTACAAGTGAGCCAGGATCTGCAGGTGGGAAGGGTACTAGGCCCAATCCAGGGAGGTGAAGAGGAAGCAGGGCATGATTCTGGCTGGTGGGGGATGGTGACAGGGGATGGCAAGCCAATCTATTCAGTGGCCAGTGGAGGAAGGCTGGGTCCTGTTGGGGGCCGAGCTGGTCTTAAGGGAAATAGTGCCCTGGGCAAACTTATATTTTGGCGCCCCCCCCCCAAACCTCCCACACGCCCCTGGTGATCCCCCTCCCAAGTCAGCAGCACTTCTGCAGGCAAAGGCAGGCAGGCAGGGGTGCAGGGCACAGTCCGGGAAGGAGACAAAGTGGCATGGCGCACCATTCAGGCACTGCTGCTGCTGCCCACACGGCCTGGCCCAGCTCCTCCTAAACAATGGAAGTGGTAGGTGGGCTGCAGGCTGGGCTGTGCGCTGCTCCGGCTGCCTGGGTATGAAATCGGCCATGGCAGTGTGTGTGTGTGTGTGTGTGTGTGTGTGTGTGTGTGTGTGTGTGTGTGTGTGTGTGTGTGTGTGTGTGTGTGTGGTGCCCCTCTGACCACAGCACCCTGGGCAGTCACCCAGCCTTAAGGCCAGCTCTGGTGGGGGGTGGCAACAGGCCTGATCCAAGCCAGTGAGAGACAGCAGCTCAATTTGAGCCAGGAGGGGACAGGAGAGGGGCACAGATTGGGTATTCCTCTCAAGTATAGCCCAGAGTGGCCACTTGTTAATGGAACATGAGCTGGGTAACACAGATCATAGATAAGCCTAGCCTGGTGTGGCATAACTTTAAGACACCTAAAGGCTGTTTAAAACTTATTTTTCCTATTAATGTGTGGACAATCCCAGAGTTAAGAGCTCCCTGAACTGACTAAAATTAACAAAGCCCTGAGGTTGGGAAGTACTAAAAAAAGACTAAATTAAGCATATAGGTGTAGACAGAACAACACACACTCACAGTAAACAGTTTGAGGGGCAAGACTGAACAACTGAAACGTCAGTCACAAAATTATCCCTTATTTCATACTTTAGACTTTCCCATTTAATCAGAAGCTCAAGCATTCTACAGACCAGTACCACAAGTGCCACTTCAGTAGCTTCAGGCCTTCAGTCTTGTTTGTAGCAACTATAAGAGATCATCCTTCCAGCATCTTCTTGCTAACCAAAAGGATGTTTCAGGTATTGAAGCAACAATATAGTGACATACAACTATATTCTTAAAAGAGTTTCAAATAGAGTTGATCAAAAAAATCATTACAATTCAAACACTTCTAGAGGATTTATAGATGTTAGGGGCTGAAAGGAGATCATTGGGTCCAGCCCCCCTGCACATAGGCAGGAAAGACTGCTGGGGTCAGATCACCCCAGCAGGACGCGCGTCAAGTCATTTTTTAAAGATCTCCAGGGTAGGTGATTGTACTACCTCTGGCAGAGTCTGTTCCAGACCCTAGGTACTCAAATCATAAAGAAGTTTCTCTTTATGTCTAATCTGAAGTGATCTTCAAGCAGTTTGTGTCCATTGTTTTTTGTCTTCCCTTGGGGTGCCTTGGTGAGTAGATGCTCCCCCAGACTCCATAGCCCCATAACTAGTTCATTGCTTTAGAGGCTGGATTAAGTCAAATTATTCTCAGGACATCCCCAAAACATAGAAATGTTCCATACCAGATTTTAAACCTATGTTAATGACATCACTGGCTCTTATGGGATTCTGTTACACATTGATTAAGTGTACTCACAGTAGTTAAATTCTCTCCAATATTCTGCTTAATTATGTTTTGCTGCTGCTTAAAGCCCATTACTTCTCAAAATGCTTGTCATGGCTTGCGATCTAAATGTGTTTATTTTTTAGAATCTGCATAAATGATGCAACTAAATCATAATGCAAATGTTGTGCTGCTTCACAACATTTTTGATATTTGGCATGACAAGCAAACAGAGAGAAGGCATTTTGATTACTGCCTACTTCTCTTTTTTTTCAGAGAATTCCGATTCTATTTAATGTCTGGGTTGGCAGCTAAATCAATTTAAGATGGCCAATACATCCATCTACCAAAGTCATGGAGCTCCATTTAAGCAAAGTACACATAGCGCTTGTTTAAAAAACTTCAGCTCTCAACATTAAGGACCTTGGAAATGGGCCAAATAGACTCAGAATTTTAAAAATAAACTCCATCACCATACTCCTACATTTGCCTATGTACGTTACACAAAAATTGAGTAAAAAACGAAGAAACCAATCTATATACCCAGTTTTGGGGTATTGCCTAGAAGACGCTCATGTTACAAAGGAAAACAGGCATTTTGGTCATACTTGTATGTGTCAAGACCCACTTCCATTAATTTTCTCTTCTGTGGCTGAAATAGTGCTAATTGAATATTTCTTGCTTTTTTGGATATACACAAAACTTATTAAATAGAAGATAAAAGCACCAGTTTTAGTGAAACTCTTCTCAGACCTGGGCTGTGTATACACATTCATATAATATAGAATTCTTCCAGGTTTGTTCTCCTGATAGAGAAACTTACCCATAGCTGTGTGTATAGACATTCAAATATTAAGGTCCTGAAGAGTGGATATCTTGCAGTGCTAATATACTGTAGCCAGGAGGGAGGAGGAGGGAAGGCTATGTGCACCTTTCAGCATACTCTGCAAGCTTCCTTAGTGCGACTGATGACTGATGGCAGTAGTGCACAAAGGAACTCTGGCTGCCCGAGATTGCCCTTGGTCAGTCTCTGTTTCCCTGTGACACAATGTGGGGATTGTGAAGGGGGCATCTTCTGCTCTCTGCTGGAGCAGCAGAGTCCAGCAAATGGCAAAGTCTCCCTGAGGGAAGGGACAGGGGAGGGAGGATGCTGAAGGACTGTGTTTTCTTCTAAGAGAAGCGCAGAATGTGACATTGACTCTCTCAGGAAAAATTCTCCTGGGAGTGACTTATTCCTGGTTGTTAGCCAGGTTGTTTTTCTTCTGGGGTGGCCATTTTTATCTGAGAGAAAAAGCCTGAATATCTCTGCACTCATGGTTTCTCCTGGGAGAGCAGGAGAAACTGAATGTCTGTACAAAGCCCTAATTGCCACTAATACAAATGATTGGGTATGTTCCATCTAGCTGTCAGTGCAGTAACAGTCAAACCTAATGAAGTATTTTTATTTCTACTTCCCTGGGAAGACAGCACTTTCCTTGAAGCCCAGTGTTTACAAAGTGTAAAAGGAAAGTCATCATTGGTTAATTTTATCCAATGGGGGGCTTCGTAATTTAGGTGATTTGGCCTATCTAAATCAGAAAGATAACTGGATTTTATTTTTGCCTCAGGTAAGCCTTGATACTGTTATAGCTGCATAAGATAAAATAATTAACAAGGAAGGATTTGCTTTTAACTCATTTTCAATTTTCGTGGCCTGCCCAATTGAGAGGAAAATAGTTCATTTCTTGTTTTAATGCCTACCAGAATTCCCAGGAACACCATCTGTCATAATAATGTGAGGATTTTTTCTTATCCTAGGTCATTATTAAGGTGACTTCCCAAAGAAAATTAATTTTTCTTTTACTCTTACTGTTTTGTACTTTCACTCTGAACAAGCTAGTGCAACTATCATCACCAAACTATTTGTCTACTTTCCTGTGATGGCACAGGATAGAGAAACAAAAAAATACTAATGACCGTTACAAACCCATCCATGGGGTAGCTCTGGAACCCCAAGTTTCTCTCTGTTATCCCAATGCTTGTCCCAAGGAACAGACCAGGGTTTGCCCTAGGATAACTCTTTATCCGCACAAGCGTCAGCTCCACAACTTTTATAGCAGACCTCGCAGCTGCAGCAGAAGGAACTCTCAACTCCATGTGGCTTATCCTTGGGTTGTGAAAGAATTTTGAATTTTCCTTTCCATAAACTGGGCTAGCCTTCAGTATCATTCACAAAGAACAAGTTTACCACAGGCAATCAGTAAGGAGACAAAACAACAAGAGGAGTTGTTAAATAGCAGAAATGAATCATACGAGAAAAACCGACTATAAATATGAAGACAGAACAAAAAGACAGATAAAGTTTCTTACCCTCTTATCTAGCTGCTTTCTAGATCCTGCAAGAGTACTGCCAGTATTTCCAAGGATTAGCCTTCCTGCTGATTCTGCCAGGCCTGAACACTGTGGATTTGGGCTCTCTTCAAACCTGGGATAATCCAAAAACCTCACAGATAGTCCCTAAAATACCTGTAAACCAACCCTGCTCCCTTTAGCATTGTCCTAAGTGCTCAGGCATCTCATTATTGTCAAAAGAATTCTCACCTACTTGCGGCAACTGAAATTCCTCTAGTTAACACTGCATTACTCTGAGATGCCTTCACTGTTAATAGGTTGAATTTTCTATTACAGGCAAACAAAACCTTCGTGTCCATCTCAACAATAGTCCTGTCTGCCTATGTTTGACAGTGACAATTGTTCATCATAGCACAATACCAATGTTGGAGTGTTTGTGGGGCGTTATGCAGGTTTTCTTATGTTTCTTTAACTGATACGGTCGTGCGGTCTTGTTGAAAAGCCAGTGTTACACTGTGTTCATTTATGTTGCTTTTATCTCTGTATAGATTGTGTTATACTGCCTGCATATATCTTTATGATTTTGGACATTGTTTAATCAAAGGGATGCATACTTAGAAGAGGTGAAACTGCTAAATCTCTTGGTATTGTGTTATGAAGGCAAGAACAATCGTCACTGTCAAACATAAGCAGAAGGGGCTATTGTTGAGATGGACACCAAGATTGTTTGTCTGTATGGAAAATTCAACCTGTTAACAGTGAAGGCATCTCAAAAGTAATGGGATGTTAGCTACAGGGTCTTCCACCCCTTGGTACATGATCACAGCCTTCGTCAGATGAATTGCAATCCCAGAGCTCTTACATGACTCAAAAAATCTGCCCAAGAGATACTTCAGGGAAGATTCACTCTAGGCAGCCAAGGCCACATCATCCATAAACAGGAAATCTCTTTGAACCAGTTCTTTCACCTTGGTTTTCACTCTAAACCTTACGACACTGAGCAAGCCTCCATCTAGTTTGGCTGGAAAATAAATGCCATCACTACTGTTCTTGAATGCATAAAGAAGCAGGAATGAAAAGTAGATGTTAAAAAGCATAGGGGCTAAGACAAACCCCTGTTTCACCCCACTGATGATGCCAAAAGTGTATGAAAACAAAGAATCAAACACTACAGTTGCCATCACACCTTGATGTAATGAGTGAGTGATGTTCAACAGTTTGGAGGGACAACCCAGTTTCTTCAGAACAGTAAAAAGGCCCCATCTGTTGACAGTATCAAAAGCTTTTGTCAGCTGAAGGTTATGTACAGTTTTGTCTACATTTCTTTTTCAGTTAACCAAAAATATTATTTCACAGGTGGAACATCTTACATAGACTTTCAGGATAGAGTTTTTCACCAAGATGTTGTAATCTAGGGAGCATGATGCGAAAGGCAATTTTTCCAACAATGTTCAACAGGGAGATACCTCTATAGTCACAGTCACTTCTATCCTCTTTGTTTTGGAGAGCTTCTTAAAAATCTTGCATTACCACTTCCTCTTTCCAACAGAGCAATATAACTTCATGAAGCTTTCGAAGTAATTCATCATTGGCACATCTGTAGATTTCAGCAGGCAAGCAGTCATTGCCAGATGCCTTGTTCCCAGGAATCAATTTAATGGCTTTCTGCAAATCTTCTAATGTAGACTCATTGTCCAAATCTATCATAACTTCAAACTGTGGTAATCCTTCAAGAGCTTTGTCTTTGATTTCAGTCTCACTGGAATATGGAATTCCATAGTGTTCAATCCAAAGCTTGAGTTGTTTTTGTTTACCTGGAATGTTTAAATTTTTCAGCACAGCTGTTTTTTTCTTGACTGATCCAATTGCTCATTTGATGCCTTTAAATATCCATGGCTATCACCTGCATCATCACAGAGGTTCAGACAGAAATCTTGAGCACACCTCTTAGCCACCTTTTGCATTTCTCTTCAAGCCTTTCCCAGATTTTCAAGTTATGATGTTGGGAGATTTCTTATAGTTGGTTAGCATTGTCCCTTTGTTCTCAACCCTGTCTCAACCCTCAAACCAGGGTTTCAGTCTTTCTTTAAACCAGTCGCCATTTTTCTTGCATCAGGTATCCAGGTTGTAGCTGTATTGGTCTAGAGGAAAAAGCAATCAGGACTCATGGTAGAGATGATATTTTTTATTAGACCAAAAAGAAAAAAAAATCTTTAATTGCAAGCTTTTGGGCACAAATACCCTTCATCAAGCATTGGAGAAAATATTGTAAGAGTTCTCCTGGGTCTTTTCTCCAATGTCTGATGAAGGGTGTTTGTGCCCAAAAGCTTGAAATTAAAGATTTTTCTTTTTGCAAAAATCTTATTGGTCTAATAAAGAATATCACCTCTACCTTGAGCCCTGATTGATTTCTCCATTTTTCTTGCATTTTTTGCCAAATGTTGTTACAGCAGCATTGTACATGGTAGTTTTTAAGTTTTCCCAAGCCTCTGTGGCTGAGTTGTTAGGTAAACATGCTTTCACGACTTCATTGAATAGTCTGCATTTTTCTATGTCTTTAATTTAGCTGGTATCTATCTGAGGATGACTGGTAGTTTTGCTATGGTGGATCTTTTTCGCATTGATTCTGACTGGGACTCCACTACCAAGATTCAGGATGGACTCAGGAGAAATTCCACCAGAACTAGGGTCAGGGAGGACCAAGTCCTCCACCAGGACTAGGGCCAGGGAACTTCTGGAGGGACTGGATGTGTTCAAATCAGCAGGTCCAGATGCTCTCCACCCCAGGGTGTCGAGGGAATTGGCAGGGGTTATCGCGGGGCCCCTGGCACGGGTTTATGAGTGCTCATGGTGCTCGGGCCAGGTATCAGATGACTGGAAGAAGGTCAATGTGGTCTCCATCTTTAAAAAAGGGAAGAGGGAGGACCCAGGCAACTATAGGCCTGTTATTCTTACTTCAATCCTGGAGAAGCTCTTTGAGAAGATTATCAAGGAGCACATCTGTGATGGGACAGCAGCAGGGCTGATGCTCAAGGGCATCCAGCATGGTTTCATTAGGGGCAGATCCTGTCAGACCAACCTGATTGCCTTCTATGAAGAGGTCACAAAATCATGGGACGCACATATCATGGTGGATGTAGTCTTTCTGGACTTCAGGACGGCCTCTGACACTGTCTCCCACCCCACTCTCATTAAAAAGCTAGATGACTGTGGCATCGATGCCTACACAGTCAGATGGATTGCAAATTGGCTGAGGGGGTCGTACTCAGAGAGCGGTGGTGGATGGATCACATTCGACCTGGAGGAAAGTGGGCAGTGGAGTCCCCCAGGGCTCAGTCCTTGGACCCGCACTGTTAAATTTCTTTATTAGCAACTTGGATGACGGGGTGAACAGCACCCTGTTTAAATCTACAGACAACACCAAGATTTGAGATGAGGTGGGCACGCTAGAAGGGAAGGACAGATTACAGCAGGATCTGGACAGGTTACAGGAGTAGGCAAATGAAAATAGGATGGTATTCAATACTGGCAAGTGCAGGGTGCTGCACTTAGGCAGTAGGAACCAGCAGCATACCTATAGGTTGGGAAATTCCCCTCTCAAAAGCATGGTGGCAGAAAGAAATCTTGGAGTCATTGACTCCAAGATGAACATGGGCCAACAATGCGAGGACACGGTCAGTAGGGCTAACCGTACCTTGTCCTGCATCCACAGATGCATCACAAGCAGGGCCAAAGAGGTGATCATCCCCCTCTAGGCAACACTGGTCAGGCCTCAGTTGGAGTACTGCGTCCAGTTCTGGGCGCCGCACTTAAGGAGGGATGTGGACAGCATTGAGAGAGTCCAAAGGAGGGGCACTCACACGATCCGGGGACAGCAGGGCAGACCCTATGAGGAGAGGCTATGGGACCTTAACCTGTTCAGCCTTTGTAAGAGAAGGCTGAGGGGGGACCTGGTGACCATCTATAAACGTACTAGGGGGGACCAGCGGGGATTGGGAGAGACCTTGTTCCCCCGAGCGCCTCCCGGAGTGACAAGGAATAATGGCCATAAGTTGTTAGAGAGTAGGTTTAAACTAGACATTAGAAGGCACTACTTCACAGCCAGGGCAGCTAGGATCTGGAACCAACTTCCATGGGAGGTGATGCTGGCTCCTACCTTGGGGGTCTTTAAGAGGAGGCTTGATGTTTACCTAGCTGGGGTCATTTGAGCCCAGTTCTCTCCTGCCTAGGGCAGGGGGGCGGATTAGAAGATCTACAAGGTCCCCTCCGACCCTACATCTATGAATCTGTGGCTATGAAGCAGACTAAGACAGACTAAGGCATGGTCACTGTCACAGTCAGCACTGTGATAAGACCTTGTATTCAAGATTTATTTCAGGTGGTTACACCTGGCCAGTGCTAGATCTAATTGGTGCCAGTGCCCTAATCTTAGATGTCCACAATCTCAGTCTTGTGATTTTCTCAGAGAAGCAGGTTTTGATAACACATACATATTGACTTGCATAAAGTTCTAACACTCATTGGACATTTTCATTCACCTTACCAATTCCATGTTTGCTCCAAATAGCAAGACAATTCTTAAAACTACAACCAATTCTTACATTGAAGTTGCCCAGTATTATAATGGTGTCGATTCTGTTAGTTCTCTCAATCTCTTCTTCCAGTTCTTGGTAGAAACTGTTCTTGTCTTCATTGCTAGCTTGAAGGGTAGGCACATAGACACTAAACAACATAATAAAGATATTCTGTGTATGCACTTGCAGCGTTATGAATCAAATGGATACAGAAATGGGGCTCACACAGAAATATAGCAAGCTGTTTCTAATAGCAAAGCCTACTCCCTGCTCTCTCCTTTCTCCTGCTTGCTTCCCATGCCAGAATATGGTGTAATCATCCTCTTGGATAGAACCCGTGGATGCTACCCTAGAGCCACTATCCCTGCTATAGACCACTGAGACAGAGTTTGAAGGCCAGACTGAGTCCAGATGTTCAGTGTCTTGATGGTATGGTAAGTGACTAATGCTTAAAGTGCATTTGTTCTGAAGTTTGGGAATTCTTTTGTTGTTTGTTTTTGTTTTATTTGGAATGCAACTAGGTCTTGGCTGCCTGCAGGACAGTGATTTGCTGTGTGGTCAAATGTACCATAAACACTACCTCACTGACTGGTTTTGACATTTAGTTAAAAGCTATTAGTAGTGACAAACCAGGTGAGCTATAAAACTCACTTCCAGGGTCATACCAAATGGCAGTTACACTGAAAAAATGACTAAACATAAGTCCCACAACTCCTTACAACAGCTGTCTTGAGATGAATTATTGAAGCTCTCTCTCATCTGTTTCTGCCAAGAATAATAAACAAATTCCCCTCTTCTAAGTGTCACTATTTCTTTCACATTGAAATAAGAAATAGATAAAAGTTTCTCATGAGGCCTTCAGTGGCAACAACCAAACTCAAACCCTCTTCATGTATATCTATGCATTAGTAGCCCTAAAAGTTGTAAGAAAGGTTATAACCTTAAATGACACCAATAAATGAGCCACTTAAAAAGAGGTAAATAGTCAAAGGAAGTAGCGGAGGGGAAAAAACCCCATAAAATATCAAGTAATCTTCCTCTTTCTAACGCAGCCATTGTGAGAAAGATGTCTTCTTTCCTAAAGGTAAACTGTTTTCTTCTCTACAATTGATGTTTTGAATCAAACGAGAGATTAGTTACAAACCTTATTATATTTAATACTTAACTTCAGTCTATTTGCATCCATCTTGCAATCACTCTTTTACAAACATATGTACAATTGGTATACTGTGGAAAGCAAGTGTTAAACTTCTACAGAAACCGAGTTCAAAATTTGCTTATCCGTAAGTATTCACACCAGAATCCATGTTGCACATGAATGATGTATTCATCTGATCTGCAACCCAGCAAAGGTTGAATCTTGAGTAGCAAATCGAAGAGTTAAACCAAAACATTCTTTGAATAATTTTGAGCAATGAATACATTTAAAAAAAAAAAAAGAAATGACAGTATGTCACTGGTACAAAGGAAAAAAATATTGGATAAATTATTCATCAGGAATTATTAACTTGGCTCTAGATCTGAGGGGTTTTTTTTCCTTCTTTTTGGCTATATAAAAATGCTAATAATATATCCATGTATTGTTAGAAAACTTAATGCAATTTACTAATCTGTGAATTTATAAGTATTATATCACAACAAAAATGCTAAAATTGTTATATTAGCAACAAAAAATTATCTTACGACTCACTGAATGCTATGAAAGCATGTAGAATGAGAAAAAAAGATTGTACCTACAGGCTACAAATTTTAAAATAAGGCTGTGCCCTAGTTCATATCAGTGTCTCATTGCTTGCAAAATATTAATGAACTTTACATTTATCTTGATTACATTTTTAATAAAGGATAAAAATAATAGTCTATACATGATTTTAATATTTCAGCAAAAACATTAAAAAACAAAACTGAATTTCAATGCTTGGAGTTCAGAAGAAAGCAAACAAATTAGCCTTCCTACTTAATTCTATGAAGATAGTAACAAGTGTGCTATTTTTTATTTTTTTTTTTTTTTTGTGATTCACTATGCTGACATGGCAATAACTGAAGAAGACCCACTATGTCATTACCAACACAGCAATGCTTCTACATTTTGGTCAGGATAGAGCAATGTACTCCTCAAGTGTTCTAGCTAGGGGCACAGTCTATCCCCTAAAGCAGAGCTGCCAACTCAGGGTTGGGAGGGTGGGGGTTTACTGAATCTGCTAAAAGTTTTACTGACAACCGAACTTCTTTACTGATATGTTTTTACTGATACGTTTTACGTAACATAAGAGTCACCCTTTTGGTAGGCCCTGGAAAGCAATAAGAGGGGCCGCTTCAAATTTAGGGGTTTAACATCAACTTTTAATACAATCTTACTTAACTGTAGCAATGGTTTTACACCACACTGCCCCAGAGGTTCCCTGCTCCCCCCACACCCTGATACCCCTGATGACACCCCACACCATCCTGTCCCCATCTAGGATGTTACTAACCTACCTCCACTGGCCTTGCTCCCCCTGTTGCAGCATGAACCCTCCAAGCCTGCAGCTCCACCTTGACTGCACCCTGTCCTACTCAGGGCCTCAGACTACCAAGCCATGGCTACCTTTGGTATGCAGTCATTACAGGCAGATAGAGCAGCAATACACAGCTGGGGGAGGGAGGAAATGGAGCCTCCTGTGGGCTACAAATCAGAGAGGAATGTAGCTCCCTACTCTAACTGAGAACACTTTGCAGAAAGCTTTCTGAGTTACAACAATCCCCTGGATTTAACAGAAGTACATTGTTGGTTCCAGAAGGGAAGAGGAATCTAACTGCTGCCTATGAGTCTGCAGCCAGTTTCCCCTAGCAATGGCCCCTCCTCCCTTCCAGGATACAAAGTTTTCAGAATGGGAGGGGGGAAAAGGAAGCAAAGGAACTTCATTCTTGGAGTTCCTCAGCCAGTGCTGGAGGGTGGAGTGGGTGGATTGGAGCCTCCACACCTCAGGCAGGCTCCAATCCATCCACCCCATGCTCCAGCAGGGCCTGAAAACCCCCCAGACTGAACTCTCTCTGCTCCCTTTCCCCCCCTCCCATTCTGAAAACAGCCACAGGCTGGGAGGCAGGAGACACAAGTTACAGAAGACACTCTGTTCTGAAACATCTTCATCTGACCCCTCATGCAATGAGGGTTCATATTTTTACCCGACTGACTATTTTTGAAGATGTCAGCAGCCATGCATTTCTGCTCGGTCACAGCTATAGACTGGTTTCTGTGGCCAGATTGGGTGAAAATTGTCATTTCTGTCTATAGCCAAAAACAACTGTGGCCGAAGGGTTCTGCAATCCCTCTCAGACACTAGGTGGTGTTGCTTTGCTCTGTCTATACATCAGTGCTTGCATCCAGCCTTGTTCTGATAATGGATATTCAATCAAGCGCATGGCTTCTTATTTTATTTTGCATTATTTATTTATTTGCTGTTCTTATTTTATTTTATATTATGTATTTATTTATTTGCAGAGATGGATTTTTCCCCTCAGACTTTATAGACAAAAGCTTTCAGAAGCCCTTGCCCCTCTTTTTCTCTTTTTTATGAACCGTCCATAAATTTATGTACAGTGGTCAACCCTGTCCTAAAGCTAGTCATACTTGTCCTTTGGCTTACATTCAGATAGGGAGTGATGCTCTGTTTTCAAAAGAGGGAGTCAGAAGGCTTTGAAAACTAAACTCTGAACAGTCAACCAAGAAAAATCATCTGCTTATCTAAAAGATTAATTATCCCATTGTATGTAATAATACATATTTAACTGGGGATCCAGCTAAGAGAATTTCTTCTAAAAAAGTATGACCTCTGACTTTTAATAATCTTAAAGCTCAAAAGATCATAAAACCAAAAGCTACCTGGCAGATTTAATGACACTGGCACAAATTTTCTCAGGCATAAATTGTGAAGTACGATCTTCTTTTCCTGAGAATAGTCTATAAACTCCTCTAACTTTTTACAGCTGTAACTTGTACCATAAATTACCAACATATCCTTACTTTCTAAAATCAAAACCTTGCCTCATAGTTTTGAAGTATAGTGAAAATAGGCAAATTTACAATGTTTCATATACAGTGTATATTATACCATCTGCATTATGGCTCAAGAAAAAGTTAATGGTAATTCTTTCCTTGGGGTTTTCTCCTGATTATGACAAGCAAGAAAACATCAACTTGGCAGACAAAATGGCTGCTTCAAAGCAAAACAAGTTCTCATTCCTGAAAGTAATTCAAAATGTGTGACATGCCACCAAGATTTATTCATTTATCCTTGATCTGCAAAATATTCACTGAATAAATTATTAAAGTAATTAAAAACAGACCAAAATCGTCACAGGTACATGGTTGCTGAATAACTGTATGAAGTTATTTTGACCCTGTCCTACCTCTTTCTTTTTCCACTTCATTGTTTATGAACTTCCTTGTTTAACTTTCTCATGATACAGGGAGACTACAAGAATGTACACATAACAATATATATCACATGTTCTTCTCACTCTGAATTATGATCCTGGAACACTTTGCATGACCAATGACCTATTTATGAAGGCAGGCTGTCTAGAGCAAAACAGAAACTCTGGGAATTAGACAGAGCAGTCAAGATGCACACTTAATCTGATTTGCTTTTCCCCCAAAATATTGTATTTAGATATCTGATAATTCTGAAGGTCCCTTTAACTGAATTAAGGGCAAGTATTATTTTGCCCTGCTATGATGCCCTTTTCCGATTTTTGCTCGAAACTCCACATTCAAACAGGATGTGGGTGTTTATTTCCCTGTAACTGTAAATACAAAAAGAGAGCGCCCCCACCGCCCCATCAAACATCATCTAACCAAGAGCTACGTGCAATCACCTCATTCCAACAAACTGACATTTATATTTCCGTACACTAAAAGCCTTTTAATACTGATCACAAAAATAGGTGGGTACTACCCACTCTACTTTGCAAATAAACAAACAGGTTGCAAAAAGTTCACTTTGAGCAAGGGAAAAATTAGAACCAAGGTCTCTAAAATATTAGACCCAATCTGCAAACTTTGTTTTAGGCTTATACTAGATTTTTTTTTTTTTTTGCCTAGCTTGTCTCTAACCACTAGACTACCCTGCTGCTCTCACAGAGCTGGGGTCAGAGTCATCTTACCATCTAAAAGATGTTTTTTAAGCCACTGGGGGAGCATATCAAGTTCTCTTCTAATGACTGGTTCATATTTACCATGAAAACAATAGCACCCATTGCTCAAGTGGTAGAGATTTGTGCTAGTAATCCAGAATCATTCTGCTGACATTCTTTGTGGCTTCAAATCTTGACTCTCTTCCTAAAAGTCTCAGACCTTTATCCAGTCCAATTTTTTTCACAGTCCCTAAGCAGAACTCTGCAGAGGAAACTGCCCAGCTGGTCAAAACAGAAATGGCTGAACTGCTAGAAAGTCTCCTTCTCCCATGCAATTATAGGTCTCCTCCCTGCACTGTAAATAAGTAAAGACCATTGCTACCAAATCCACAGCTAAGCACAGATGGTCAAAAAGCTGAAGGCTGAATTGATTCAATCTTCACAGGTTAATCTAATTTGAGTATATTGAACTGATAAACAAATGAACACATTCATTTTCGATTCCAAAAATGTAGCCGCATGCCTGCAGTGGCTCGAGCCAGAAGTCAGGGGTCACTAGAGCATGCCTCCCTGCTTGGCTGCATTCACCGGGTCCAGATATTATACTTTTACCAATCTAAGTGATTGGAAACCAGTCTATACCCATAACAGAACAGAAATTTGGCGCACACAAACTGGTTTAAAAATGGTATGAAACCTGGTCTAAGATTTGCCCCCCTCACCAAAGGGGGGATGTGTGTTCTGTTCAGTCCTAATCTTACAGAAAACCATGCAACTTAGATCAGTTCCACCTTTGTCTTTTTGAATGTCTATACCTAGCCATTAAGAACAGTTGCAAATGTAAAATGTTGTCAGGAAGCTTGTGGCAAGCAAAATAAACTGTCAATATGATTCTTTCCTTAACCCAAACCTTCTTTTGCAATGATGGAGATGATTTAGTCAATACCACAACACCCATTACATAAACTGCCTGAAGGCCAAAGAAAATAAAGAACCTTTTTCTGTTAGAGATATTTTTGTTGTCTTTCAGATACCTGAAAAAGCTCCTAGCAAATATGATCAAACTTAAAAAAAAAAAAAAAATATCAAGATCACCCAACAGGAATGAAGTTGTTTTGTGTTAAGTCTTATTTATGATTCAGTGTGCAACACAGTATGCTCAAAAAGCAAAAACTTAAAGTCACCGAATTAAATGAATTCAGTGACTTATTCCAAAACCCCTATGGTAACAAATCCTTCTGGCTTTACAGACATGTCTGATCTTGGTATTCGTTATATTTTCACTTTAACGCACAACAGGACCACTTATGATTCTGGGAAACCTGTGTACTTTTCTTTAAAAAGGTATCTTATCTGAACATGCTTTACTGCTGTTATGGAAAAAAAGAGATCCTGCCTGAGCATGTAACTTGTGACCAAAGCTGCAAAAAACATGCTGTCAACACTGCACACTTTCTCTTTTCCCAGTATGCTTGAATGTGCAGGGAAACCTAAACATGGGGTCATCTGACCCCAGTAGTCTTTCCTGCCTTAGAGCAGGGGGGCTGGACCTGATGATCCTGTGAGGTCCCTTCTGGTCCCTGACTTATGACTCTATGAATGGCATTTATAGGAACAGCTAACATCAGACTTGGAGAGAAGAGGCCAAGATTATGGGTGCTTGCCTTCTCCCACCTGCATATTTGATAATTTGCCTATTCCACCTATCATGGCTAGGAGTTCTGAACAACTACTCTGATTGCCTACCCTAAAACTGCCTTTGTTTTTAGCAGAGCCTTGGAAAACATCTTTGACGCCTGAATTGGAGGAAATTAGAACAATAAATAGGGTTTCATGAGAAAATGTTAGTTTTTTTAAGTGCTGAAAATATTAATGTTTTTGGCCAAAAACAACCTCAGAACTAAACTACTTCAGCTGAAAACAAATTATATATTTTTATTCCATATGGTGCCTTTTCGTCTTGTACAATCTGTTTTCCTTTAGGTGGCAGCCTGCTATGGCCAGACATCTGTACTTTCTTCCTTCTCAGTGAGGGGAGAGAGAGCATCTGGGAGTAAATCATGGGTAGACTGCAGTACATCATGGGACAGTCTCCTTTAGACACAGAAAAGCATATACTAGACATAGCATCTGGACACCAATCAGACCCAGCTGGCTGGGAGCATGCAGGACCCAAAGTTGGGCCCAAAATGGAAGATTGGTGACCACATACAAGGGGAGATAACCAAGGTTATAACAGCATATTTGTACAGTTTTCTGATATTTAATTTGATCTCGTGATTTTGGGATAGTGGAGGAGAAGTTTTAAAGATTATGCTTAGATATATAATGTGTGAATGCCTACCCATGCAAGAACCTGTGTGGGGGGGCCGGGTGTGATCCGGGCCCTTTTCGTGCTGCACGCGGGCTGTGGCCAGCAGCCCAGGCACGCCGGGTTGGAGAGGGCGGGCGACGAGTTAGAATTAGGCACAGACGTGTAATGGTAGATTTGAAGGTTGTTTGCTTACACCGGAGATGGTCGCGGTGCAGGCTGAAAAACTTGCTTGAGTTGCGGTTACAAACAAAAATGACACGAACAATTACGTGGAGTTTGCTAGGCTCCACGTAGACAGCGCTCCGGATGCCCTGGACAAGCGCGCCACGAAAATGGAAACTCATAGATATGTCTTACAAATTTTTTCGTTCGAAGACGGGAGGAGGTGGACGGTGGATCAGGCCTCCAGACTCCTCTGAGTCTCACACAGGTTTTCTATTGCCCTGCCGTGTACCCAGAGTCCTCCTCGACTTGGGCGGAAACCGCTCAAGCCTCTTATACGGCTAGCCGGCCAATCGCTAGCTGCCACGTGGGAATAATTTAGAACTAGCCAATAGCAGGGAACAAATTTGCATACGGGTGGTGGGAACTCCTTGCACCGTGCATTTGTTGCAACTTGAAAAATGTACACCGCAAATAGAGCTGCAAATTGGAAGGAACTTTTCCCTTACAAGCGGGTTCTCTATGCAGCAAACCTCCACCGTGCAATGAAGCTGTAATTCAACAGGGATAATTCTAGTGCCGAAGCGCACACAAAACCATACCTTTGGGTTATGACACTGTGAACCAAATACAATGTTCTTTACATTGTAAGTAGACATTTTCTACTCATTATTCATGGAACTCATCAGCAAAGTCTAGTACCACTTGACGTTTCATTCAGATCCTTCAAGACACCCTCAGCTCCTACCTTAACCTTGCTTACCTCTCTTTCCAAATTAACAATGCCATTATTTTCTACAGAAGAGATTGATCTGTGCAATTTAAAAAAAAAAAAAACAACAACTTAGTCCTTTATGTTCCAATTCACACCAATCCTCCACTTAACCAAAAAACTCACTGTAATATACATAAAATCTTCTCAAGCTTCTGTAGTCCTTCTCTTGGAACCAGATCAAACATAGTAATTATTGAACTGGTCACAGATTAAATTCCCAAACCTAGATAAAGCAGGCTGTTTATAGTAAAACAGAATCTCTTATTTGGGGATCAAACATAGAGAAGTCAAAAAGGACACTTAAAATTCTGATTTGCTGTTCCCCAATAATATTATATCTATCGTGACAATTCTGAATATCTCTTTATTATTCTGCTGTGCTACATTCAATCCTAGTATAATCCCTCTGGCTTTAGCAGCATGTCTGTCCCTTACCTGAGAAAGCCTGACTTCAATGGAAGGATTGCTTCATTGCTGAGAAGGATTGCTTTGTAGTTTAAATAGTCACAGTTCAGATTGATTTTTATTTCACAATAATCATTTATATTGCTAAAGTGAAAAAAAATTAAACAAAGCAGGTATATATGCATACAATGGGGAGAAATCTGGGAATAACATTCAATAATCAGCAAGAAAAGACAAACTGGGACCAAGAGCCGAAGAGAATTTTAAATTGAACAAAAGGCCCTTAAAAAATTAGGAGCAATTCAACTCATATTAGGTCTGATACTAGTCGTTGTTAAGATTACTAATTTGGCCCTTAAAGTTTAATGGTTTTATAATGACTACATTCTATATTCAGTATTTCCATTATCAGGCTTTCAGGACAGAAGCATACACACCCATTTTTCTTCTAGTTTTGTTGAAAATAGGCTTTTTTGGCACAGCAATAAAACCTGAAATATTCCAGCTAAAAAGATATATTTAAGTAATATGGTGCCATGTTGTCCTTGGTTTTGATATGTTAAAGGAAAGAGTCTTCAGACAAGGAGAAATTCTCTGCTGAAGAAGGCCAACTCAAGGCCAGGACTAAAGAGCTGCACAGAGTTGCAGCATGTAGATTTTGTGAAAAAAAAAAAAAAAATAGAAAATATTATGCATATGAAGACCATTGTAGAGAAATCAATTACATTCCTTCCCTCAATCTATACAGTATTCCATGAAAGTCAATACAAATGAGCACACTGTAAATGCATTATGTTTAGCCAATTTTTTAAAATTTTAGGATTTTATTATTTTAGTGTTATGAATATGCACATTAAAGAAACTAAAACAAACAACTTTAGATTGAACTGTTCCAGCTAGCAAAACAGATTTCTCATCTTTTGCTAGTTAGTGGAATCCTGGACTTAATGCACAGGTCGCTGGCGCACCTATTCTCCCGTCTTATACCAGGCAGGGCAACCGCAGGGGCACATTACATCACTATACATTACATCTTCCACAGTACACACACGTGAGAAAGCATATGACATGAGTCTGAGAGAAGCAGAGCCAGCTTTAGGGGTGGGCAGTCTGGGCAACCACGCAAGGCACTGTGGTCAGGGAGTGCCACACATGCAAGCAGCCCATGCTCACAGCAGTGCTCCTTCTCCACCCTGCCCTTCCCCACCCCACCCCAGCCAATCCCTGCCCCAGGCAGGAGGAACGGTCAGCCGAGCCTGCCCCACCTCCAGCCGTGGCCGAGAAGCCAGGCTAAGCAGTGTGGGCAGCAGTGGTGGTGTCTGCCTGCCTGGTGCACCATGTCACTCTGCCTCAGTGACAGACTGCACCCCATCCCCCTGCCTGTTTGCCTCTGGCTGCACCAGTGCTGCTGCCCTGGGCAGGGATTGCTGGGGTTGGTGGGGGAGGATCAGGCACCAGGAGTGGAGCACCAAAATACAGGTTTGCCCAGGGTGCCATTTTCCCTAAGGGCAACTCTGGTTGGAAGTCATCTAATGACCACCGATTTAGGCACACTGAAGAAAATAAGCACTCTCATAATTTTCACTCTAGCCAATGGAAGTGCAGATATTCTTTTACATACAAACATTTAATCCCTTTTTTAGATTTCACTAATCTTCTTACCACTAACACCCAGTGACAATTACTTCCAAGAGTTATTTGTGTGTTAAAGAAATGCATTGCTTAGATTTAATGCCTTTTGACCAAGTATATTTGAATTCTCAGTATATTTGGTTTTTATTTAATTGCGGTTTTGCACCACGCATATGAACATAAAATGAGTCATTTTTAGAAAGTGTTATTAAAAACAGAAGACAGAGTACAACAGAAAAAAACTCTTTACAGAAGTAAACTGAAAATGAATTTCTCAGAGCAAATCCTCAACTGTGCATATGTGAATGGCAAACAAAATGGGAAAACTGTAAACAAACACAGTGTCAGTTAATATTAGAGAAAAGGCTATGATAGAACAAATACAATTAAATTACTGTCATTCATATACCAGTCATCATCCATACGGTCACTGTAGTTCTCAAATGATGGATTTAGTTCCACCTAAGAAGAACTACACTATTCCTCTAATTTAATTTGATTTCCTTTAAGTCTCACATGCATTGCCAATTGAGCAGAATTAGGAAACACTGTCAACACTTTGGCAGCTTATGTGACTTACAAGGATACAAAAAAGAAGAATTCTGCACCAATCTGTACCAAAAGCTAAGGTCTCCTTATTATAAAACAGATACCACACAAGAAATGGTCTAGGTTCCAGAGCATTAAACTTGCCCTGTGCCTCTGATCAGCTCCTGAGCGCAAGGCCCCCTGAGCTGGGAAGGACCCAGCCCTGGGCAGAGCGTGGTGGCAGTGGGAACAACAAGGAGGGTGGCAGGAAGGGAGGTGGCTGCAGTAGGGATGATTGTGGGGAGGGCAGCAGCTGCAGTGAGACCAGCAGCAGTACAGCAAAGGGCAGTGAGGACCAGCAAAGTTGTTGGTACAGCTCTAACTCACTCTTTTGTGGCTGATGGCCATGTCCCCTGATGGCTGAAGGCCCTGGATTCTTCAGTAGGCCAGGCCCCCTCTAGCCATGCCTTACTCCCCACTACCAGTAGCTCAGTGAACTGGATGTAGCATCTGCACAGGCTGGATCTGGCCCACAGGCTGTAATATATCCCCTCTCGTAGATCATAAGAATTCTTCACCATAAATTAATTTAAGTTGCTATAAATTGCACATTTATCTGAGAATGAATTCTAGAATCATCCAAAATGATATTTTTATAGTCCTCATATTTCCTACTGTTCTTTCCTTGACAAACAGTTCAGGTCAGCATAGTACCAGAATAGTAAAGTCACATGAAAATCTACAGTTTCACTTAGCAAAGAGAGAAGAAAATATTTTCTCTCATATGGGTGGGGTCATCTCACCCCTTCCTCCACAAAGCTTAAATTTATTTTTTCTTCAAAATCCAGTTTCATAGATTTCACTCAAAACTACTGAATTTTCCTTGGTTTTAATATAAAACCTTGCAAAATACAAGGTTGTGACTCAAGTTGGACATTGTTGAATAGAAATACTTGTAGTTTTTTCATCAGACTGGAATTAAGACTCAAGTTTGTGATGAAATTGTGAAAACAGATAAGTATTGCATAACTTTGGTTTTGCTGCAAATATCTGAAATGGCTTCAATATTCAGTATCCCCTCTTATGGAATCCCATCTCCCACCCACATCTACAACTACATCTAGAGATAGAGATAATGTCTTGAAACTGTTTTTGTGTCTGTTCTATACATATTTTAGATGAGCTGACAAAAGCATGGCATAGTATTCTAAAAAGAATGTACTGTACCTTTACATCACATTTTCACTCCTCTAGTTCCCTCTTGACTCAAACATAAGGACTTACTTTCTTCACCATATCCATCTGTCTGTCCATATCCATTTTTCCCCATCTTCATTGAACTGCCTAAACATTGTTTAGATAGTTTTCCTGAGTTGTTACAAATAATTCACATTCATGGATGAGTCTGCTGCCTATCCTTCACTGTCCCAAGAAACTGAAAATCTAAACATTATATGTCATGCATCTTTCTGATCACCCATTTGCTCTTTCTGAATTTGGACAATATAGAGAAGTGTTACTACCTCTCTGTTGATCTGCTATAATCAATTTATAATTTGTAGACTTAATAACATTTTTCTTACTATTTTATCAAGTATTTTTCAAGGTACTGAAGCAGGGTCTATTCTCTCTATTCACCTGGATCACCATGAGGTGGATCACCAAATCCAGTCCTCTAGTATCTTAGCCACACTTTAGTGACAAATTATACCATATTTACTTGTACACCACTATTTCACAAAGACTTGCTCCATTGGCCAGGGCTCTGGAAAAATGTTTTCCTACATTCTGCCTTCCAAAAACACTGTGCGTGTCTTATTTGGGTGGGAGGGGGAGGAGGGTATATAAGAAAATGCTATATATTTAGTTAGAAGTTCATTTATTTTTGTCTTCAGGATCTGCAATAAGTCACCAGGTCCACATAGTATTTATCCAAATATAATCGTTTAACTCATTCCATTTCCTTTTTTGGTGTAAAAAGTCTCTTTCCATGGTTGCTTTCACTTCACAACCTGCAAAATGTAGCTCCAGGGTCTATATTTCTCCATTTCCCCCATCATGCTTTGTGGCACTTAATGATGCAAAAAAAAAAAAAAAAAAAAAAAAACAAAAAAAAACAACAAACATTTAGCTTCTTTGCAATTTCCTTCTTGTCTCTGTTGATGCTCATTACACCCCTGATGCAGAACTGTAAATTTCATTTTTGTCAAGGAGCAAGAATGTTCCAATATACTCATGTGTGAGGAAAAAAGAAAATTAAAAAATGTTGCAAGATAAAATGCTCTTTTGTTCACTATGTAACCAGTTAACACAGATTCTCTCATCCAACAGAGGGATGGAGATAAATACTCTGTAGGAACTGACCAGCAAGGATGACAGAGAAAGTTCATTGACAATGGAAGGACAATACCCATTCTCTGTATGACCGAGTCATGATGAGGGTAGGAGGAAAATCTACTAAGGCTTACTATGCTACCCTGCCTTCCAGTGAAACCATAAGGCCTTGACATAAATCAAGGGGAAGATAGTTCTCAACATCCTTCGCCCCCTAAACTCAAACTGGCCAATGAACTGCCTGAGGAGTATAACAGAACAAGATCAAAAATCACTCACTCTACAAGGAGTCTAGTGGCCTCCATGGAATGCAGATTTCTACTTTGGGATGAAACCATGTCTAAACACCTTGGAAACTTCAATTTTTGCAAGCATGCGATTAATTTGAAACATATCTACAGGAAAGATGGAGATTCCATTAGAGTCCTGAGGCACATATAAAAAATAAAATCACACAAACAAACAAAAATACCTGTGTATTTTGCTTTTCAGTTACCTTTTAGATCCTTTAAATTGCTGATAAGTACTAAAAACAGCAGATGATGTTATATGTAGCATGTACTAGTAGAATTAGCATCCTGTGGGTCGGATTCCCATTTTGAAAAGAATTTTTCTTTGGGCTTGAGCACGTGCGTTTTACTACATAACAGGCTTCTACCATGTGTACATGGGGCATACTTTGTACATGCATCTTCTGTGAGTGTAGTGAGCTAGTTATAACAGATTTCAATCAAAATTTCATTCAAATATCAAAATTACAAAACAATTTTCTGGCTCAGTGCATCTTGAAGAAAGAAAATCATCATTATCAGGAGTATTCAGCTCCTATCCATTAAAGATTATGAATTGGATTCTCATAAAATTGAATAGGGTCAAATGTACATGTTTTTCCTTTTGAAAATCCCTTTAAGAGAACTCTGAGATTTTTACAGAAATACTTTAAAAATTCTGATGTGCTTAAGTAGTTCATCAGCTAATTGTTACCAAGTCCTTATATATTGTGATTATATTAATCAAGTGAAGCTCATTTGATAATCATGCTGAAGTCATATTCTGGGCATTTCAAATTCCACAGAACTAATACTTCTTTCTTTCACTACCCAAAATGATTCAGAAAATTCAAGCTGCAATTATGAGTTTAAAATGTTACATCAAATTAAAAAGCAAAATATAAAAAGAAATCCCAGCCACTAGTTTTGATATTCCAAGATGCAAAAAGAAAATAGAGTGTTCTGTAAGACAAGAAGGTATCTTTTTGATGATACATTTAGTAAAGTAAATGTAAATGAATACTACATTAAAGTATTATATTCATGTTGCAAAGACAAAACAATAGCTTCCCAGCAATCCTTTTCTTGCCTTTTTGCATCAACATGAAGTTGATTGTATGGCACTAAATCGACTCCATGGACAGATCACGTATGCTCACTCTGTACTTAACAAAATCAGATTCTTTGCTTCACTGACCACATGTCACCTCTGAAACAAATTGGAAAGAAATTTCAGGCAGAAAACTAAGTTCTATCATGCTTTTGTCACAATTTTATGCATCCCTTTATATTCCTGACTATTGCACAGGTGACTTCAGATCACTATTTCATAAATAGTGGTGCAACAACCACTATTAACATATTGCTGCCAATTTTTTTAAACATAACTCATGTGTAGTGTAAGATTATTCCTTTACTGTTATGGACTATATCACAAATGAATTTATGAAAAAAAGATAAGAAACTTAAAACAATGTACAAAAAAAAAAAACCACTTTTCAAACATTTCCTAAATATCTCAGACTATATTTTCAATCAAGCAAAAATGATAGATATTCCAAATGTTATGTTTATTACAAAATTGAAGAAGTCAAGTTTAACCTAATATTTGATAAGTAAAACTTCATAAGATGAATGTTTTTGCATGTCAAACATGTGTTGATAAGTTTCCTTTGCTCAGTATATCCAAATAAGCATTCTCTTGCTTTTCTAATGCTATTGCCAATTATTTTTAAATGACTGTCTAAAATAACTTATTTAGTACAAATTATAAAAGCAAGATATGTGTCTTGCAATAACTTCTGTCCATAACAGTCATTTTCTACATTTCAATAACATTTGTCTATTTTTGTATTTTCAATAGCAAAATGTCTCTTGCATCCAAAAGGAAAAAAAAAAAAAAAAAAAGAGAAATTTAGGTGCATATTATAATTTTTCTTCTCTTATCAGATCTCTTCCTATGTGCATTGAGTTGTAACTGCCAATTTTAGTAACCAATGATTTTGTTACTTATTATTCAGACAGTATGACAAATCCAACAGTCATGAAGAATTTGGCTGGATTATTTTCTGACTCATGGATAGAAATTGGATAACAATGTTCCAATTATAGAAACAAGTTTCATCCTTAGTTAGAACACTTTATTAGACAGCTGGGTCACACAGGTAAAATTTGAGGTTAGATTCTGGCCTGCTAAATGGTGTAGATCAGATGTCACCAACCTGCAGCTCATTGGCCAAATATAGAGTCATCGAATCATAAAAAATGAGGGATGGAAGGAACCGCAGGAGGTCATCTAGTCCAACCCCCTGCTCAAAGCAGGGCCATTCTGAATTAAATCATTTCAGCCACGACTTTGTCTATGCAGGTCTTAAAAACTTTGAAGGATGGAGATTCCACAACCTCTCTAGGTAACCTGTTCCAGTGCTTCACTACACTCCTAGGTTAGGGACACAAATTACACAAACTAGTTTAAGTGATCAGAAACTGGTTTAAACCTGGAACAGAACAGAAATTCAGCACACATAAACCAGTTTCAAAATGCCTGAAACCAGTTTAAAATAAACCTAGTTGAATGTAGTATCAAACTTAACTGATTTGGGTCAAACCAGCAGGGCAGAGGGGTGGCAGCAAGGCCCCTGCCCCCTCCAGTGGGGCAGGGGGGGGGACGGGATGGGGAGAGCTGCATAACTGGGCTGGCAGCACCAGTGCCCATGCTCGTGGGGGTGGGGCAGCCAGGAGACACTGCTCAGGGGGCAGGAGGGGCCATGATCAGGCCACCTGGTATGGTGTGACAGTGTGGCAGCCCCAGCCCAGGGCAGGGAGGGAGCCACAGGCCTTTCCTCCTCCTTATTCCAGCCCATCCTGGAACCAAACTTGCTCCGCTGCCACCCGCATGAACTAGAGCTGCTGCAGACACCACGCTCTGACCCAAGCAGGGCAGAGATAGCTGGGGGCCCCTCCAGCAGGGCTGGGGGGCAGGGGCACAAGGGGCTGCAGGTTGGGAGTGAGGGACACCAGCATGGCCCAGGAAGGCAGGGGGCTGGGGGTTGGGCACCAGCAGGGCCAGGGGGTGTGGGTCAGGACATGCTGTGGATCTATGTAAATAGGTCCTGGTAGGAAAAAGGTTGAGAACCACTGTTCCAGACTGCCTTGTGAGTCATTTGCAGGATAACAAATGCTAATCCACTTGTTTAACTCCTGTCTCCCTGATAAGCACATACCATAAACACTGGCTTGCTAGAGAGGAGTCCCAAATAGTCAGCACAAGCTGTCCCCCTTCAGAATGCATGTCATGGGCCTGAAAACCATGTGCAATTCAACCTCTGAAACACTAATTTTTTCAACAACAGGAAAACAGATAGTATCCGAAACCTCTTCTTAAGCACCATCATGAGGTAAGGAACCAATTCTTTAACCACTGCTTTAAAAATTAGTTTGGACTACAGCAACTCAAATTTCAGGCCAAAACCAACTGCAGCCAATAACAAAAGACAGTGACTTGTTTCATTTTATGTTTTGAAAATACTATGACTTAACTTTACAATTCAGTGCACCAATGATGACAGGAGTGTGGGCCAGGAAGACTACATGTACACACTAAGAAAATTACCCCCTGGTTTTGTCAACTTCTTTCATCCTTGGCCAGGAATATTTCTATTAATTTCAGATACTGTACTTTTTTTAAATAAAGATAGCAAGACCTCTGAATAGTTTAGAGTGGATTTATACAATGACACTCTTTTAAGTAGGAACCATGTTTTAGTTCTGTGGTGTACAGAGCTTATCACATTTTGGGTTTTGGTCTGTGTCTGGGGCTTTTACATGCTGGGACAATTAAAAAAAAAAAAAAAAATCAGCCTTATAGCAACAATTAAAATCAAGATAAAATACTAATTGAAAAATATTTTAAGTCTCAGATATATATGTACTATGAATTCTATTATAGATCTGAAGGTTTGTCACTTTGAAATGCAACAACATTCCAAGTTTCACAATTTATAAATGGTCATTTAATGGCAATTTTAGTTTTAAAGTCTTCTAAATCTGAAAATAGATGTTGAAGTATTTTTCTTATAGAAGTCTAAGTAAACATTCAGTTTAAAGGTTAAAATGGAGCAGAGAGATACCTTTAAGTCCTTAAAAACATAACAGATTATGCATGAGATTGTGTGATTTATAATGTAGCACCCTTTTTAGACTGCTGGTTTTATTTTAATTGGGGGCAGCAGGGAACATAGAAATCAAAACCACATAGCTAAAAAAAAAAAAAAAAAAAAAAATGAACTAGCTGTTATGGATTCTGTGCTTCAAGGCATCACCTCTTAGGTCTCATTTCTATGAGAAGTCATAATTCTAAAAACACACAAAAAATACCCAAGAGTTAGAATTAAAAAAGAAAAAGAAATTCCCTTTCTATATAAGTAGTATACCCCTGGGTGGCTTACACTTTTCTCTTTAAGTGAACAAAGCTCATTTTTTTTGTAACTAGAGTCAGCAACCTTGTTAGTCAGTACACAACCACTAACCCAGCACAAAGTTATGCAGAATGCAGCTTTTCCCCTAGACATAAAGCTCAAGTCTAATGAATTGTGATCATTAAGGAGACCATGAAACTTATTTTCCCAGTAGCAAGGATGTAAATTACTTTTTTAATCTGGGAAGTTACATTCTGTGCACCTGACACATCCTTTTAGTTGAATTAGTTATTCAAATCATTAAAATTCAATGCACCATTGATACTATCTTTCCCTGAAGGTGATTCAGTTTAATTTGAGCATAGTTTTATAATATATGACTATACTCCTTCCTGACCTCCACTGCAGCTTTAATCTGCTTTTAATATAGCATGAAGACAGCCACAAGTCCATGCTTCTATCCTAGTGCTGTCTTGAGTGGGAGTGCACATGGTATACCTCCATGACTGGGATCTCCATCTACAAAGCACCAAGAGAGTGCCACATGTATGGTTACCAAATATCTCCTCCTGACTTTTTTTAATTAAAACCAGTCCATTAATTTTTGGACTTGCTAGAGAAAGTAGGGAAGAGTCATTTCCTTGATTCCTACCCTTCCCAAACTAAGACTATCTTTAGCCATATAAATCCCCTGACCTTATTCACCAGCATAGGAGCTTTGATTTCTGCCATATTTAAATTGTATCAGTGAAGTCCTCAAATAATACAGCACACTGAAGTAGAAAACTGCTGATACTCTGTTTCATTGCCATGCAGTAATTGCAGTTTAATTATTTTTTCAGTGACTAACCTCCACACTGGCTCTTGACCATAAATATGAGGAACACATATATTAATAGTCCTTGGAGCATAAACAAACAAAAAAAGAACTAAGAAGCTATATACGCAGTCAGTACTATGCTAAAAACTGTTTTCATTTTTAAGCAACATTTTCCTCCACGCTATTCTATGCATATGCTATTATTCTCTGAATGCAAAAAAAAAAAAAAAAAAAAAGAGGGATGAAATATCGGTGCTAGAACATTTTTATGTTACAAGAAAATTGCACTCATTTTGCTCAGCTAAGCAGTACTATATGACAGTCCAGAGCATAAGACTCACTTGTCACCAAGAAGCGTGAGGTCATTCGTGAAACTGACGTTGTAAAAGCATAATAAAAAAAGATGACAAACTATTTTTCAAGCTGTTTTGTTAATATTTAATTTTTTTAATCTCAGCTTTACATACCAAAGTTTTCATCCTGACCCTTCAACCATCATTGAAGTAGTCTGGAAACTGGTATCTGAGTCTGATATAGAAATTTTCCATATTACGTCTATCCTGAATAGCAACTTCTTTGATCTTATCCAAACTGTAGGAAAAACCTTTGTACACAACAATGCATATGAGAAATGTCTGGATACTGTTCTGGCTGGGTCTGGAGGGGGTGAGTTCACATGGCCTCTGCCCCCACCCACCTTTTTCACAGACCCCCCCCCCCCCCCAGTGCGATGGGGTTGTAGAGAGATTTCTTGTTGACAGGAGAGGGTTGGGGCATATGCTTAGCAATGTATGGCACACTGGAAGGTGTGCAGGAGTGCCCCCAGTCTTCTGTCCTCAGCTAGCACAGGTATCTGCCTGCCTCCCCACACCAAGGGGTGAATGTATGTTCTGTTCAGTCCTAGTTCAAACTACGCAGCTTAGAGAAGCCCATGTAGATTGGACTGATTCTGCCTTGCATTTTTTTTAAATCTGTACTTAGCCTTATTCTCTAGCTGTCAATCCTCTCACCCTACTTCTCATCTTCACCTAACCACCCTCCAAGCTGGTTGACCTATTTAATGCTGCAATGCTAACTTTGCACATGCAAGTATGTATGTGTGAGATCCATTTTTTTTAACTCTACATATAATGTTATATTTAAACATACCAGATTTAAAACAGATGTTATTACTGCATGCTGTACTTCCAGGATATCATAGTACAGTATAAGGTAGGTCTGTCTCTGTTTGTTTTTTACCTTTTGATGTGAAATATTTGCAGTGTAACCTCATCAATTCATTGTGACAAACCCACCCCAAGTTACTGAACTTTACTTAAAAAGTCACTGAAAAAAGTAAGGCTGTCTACAAAGTATACTTTGCTCATTTGCCTGGACAATTGCGATTTAGCTGTAATTATATACAGTACTTCATAAATTACAGCAATGTTTATTTAAAGAAATACAGGACTTCATTATAGAAGTTACTGGTGAGGAAAAATAATACTTTGTTTCTTTAATATCAATTCCTAATGTGGAGAGGTAGTAAAGCATGAATGACTAAGTAATGACAAATAGAGAGGCTGATGTTCCCATAGTGAGCAAAGGAATGATTCTGTTCTGGGTTGTTGGTTAGAAAATAGATTAATTTTGCTGCATTAAAATATGAGGCTTTGTTGAATGTTCTATACACTAATTTCTGTCACATTCTTGGGAAAAAAAAAAAAAGTACACAGGGACCCCAAGAATACTGACATAAAATGGATGACAAGCTATTACAGAGCATACAGACATCCTGTGGTTTTCACTGGAGTCAGTAAACTCAGACATGAAGTAAGCAACAACAGAGCTTTAATTAGAAATAAGCAATATTTCAATATGATTTCACTAAATGCATCAATATCTTTTCATCTTTATTTTATGGTAATATTTCAATAGCACACATGTAAGGGAAAGTGGTTTGAATTTATGCTCTACTTCTAAAGTGATAATAAATAAAACATATTTGGGCCACGATTGACATGGTGGACACTGACTGAGAGTAGGACAAAAGCATTAGGTGTCACAGCACCCAGAACTAGAGTGGAACCCTTTACTGACCTGGTAGATAGAGATTAAAGGAGATACAATTGCAGGACTGTGCCCACCAGGAAAGCTAACTAATAATGGCAGTAAGTATGTAGGGGTGGTTAACAGGAAAGGCTGAAAAATGTCCATGGTGAATGGTAGCTCCAGTTTTCTGGTCAAGGCAACCTTGCATATGGGAAACATCTTAGCCATCTTCAAGATGTTGGGATTTGAGTTTCAAATATTAATTTACAAAGTAAGACAAGCAATTTTGCCCACAAAACTCTTTCAAACTGACACTTATAAGACAAGGTAGAGGTGCTCCTTATAGACTAACTGAATCAGAGATGCATAAACACAAATTTGTCCTGGCTTACAGATGGCCCCACGACTTCAAACAGCGTCTCACCAGCAACAGGATCCCAACTCCAATTTTCACCAAGGCACCTGACCTTTCAATGACCCAGATGCCAGCTGTGCACCCTCATCACCACAGACCACATCATCACTGGACCAAACAACACAGATTATCACATCCTAGGTTCATCCCCCTGCTTCTCTACCAACATCATATATACCATCACCTGCTCCCAGTGCCCCTCCACTGCCTATATTGGAAAAATGAGATGATCCCTACATGACGGAATGGAATGACACTGAGCTGATGTCAAGTCCAGAAATACACAAAAGCCTGGGATAAAACACTCCAACATCCCTGGATATTCTATTGCTGACCTCAAAAAAGCGATTCTTAAACAACGGAATATTAAAAATTAATTTAAACTTGTAATTATGGAACAAGTATGGTCTTTAATAGGGATTACAGATTCTTATCCCATTGCCTGGATTAGTTTTTTGGTTTCTATGAGTTTACTGTTCTCTCCAACCACCTCCACATCTCTCAGCACTGCCCTCTCTTCCTGCTTCCTTTGTTCCCCATTCTTTAAATTTAAATCACTACTTTTGACAGCCTGCTCTCTGCCTCTCCTTTCATAGCATCTGACAAAGTAAACTGTATACATCAAAATTCCAAAAAGTCTTTCACATCCATTCAGCCATACCTACACTTCCCCACAAAAAAAAAAAAAAGGCTTTTCAGAATGTCTGGGTCATTAATTTGAACTATATGCAGCATTACAATAAGACAAAAATAATTAAGCCAAATTATGAATAGTACATGTATATTATACCTTCAGTGTCCTAGAGTTTAGTATATTCAAATAACATTGGAATGCATTCTTTATAGCTAGAATGCTGCAATGAAGTAAAATTGAAAGTACTGCCTTTTGGTTGTGCATCGCTGAATGCGTTAGCCTATTTTCATATCACTCCCTTTATTATGTCCCTTCCTTATTTTTAGCTTTTATATATCTATAAAGCTATTTTTAGCTTTTGTATATCTATTTTTATATCTTTCCTTTAATTATCTAGCCCTCTGTCTATGGAGGAATTTCTTATGCAAAATAGTGCACATTTCCCATGTATAATTCACATTCTTCATTTGTACATACCAAACATTTGTACTTTTTGGCCAATAACAGATGTTAGAAAGAAGGTGCAATGAGATCCAATGTGGGATCCCCACAATCTGCCACTCATGCATGGCAGGAGAAATGATTGTGGGGCCATGTATCAGATCCTGTCGTGCCATATTGCTGATACAGGGGAGCTCAGGATTATCAGGCTTCCAGTAGCACCGTGGCTGGGAACCCTGTCATTTGATGGGAACTCCCAGCCCTAAGGGAACACTATGGCTGCTTGCAGATGTAGGGAGGGAGAGGGGAAAGAAGTGCTTAACTAATAGCATATTGAATAAGCTATTAGATATAAGTGCCAAAAAGCCCTGCTGAAGCACCTGATCTATACAGATGCTGCAGAGCTGGGTCAAACTTAATGTGCTGCTTCTTCCAGTAAAGTGCGGTTTGTTTTTTTTCCACATCTGCAAGCAGCCTATGTGCCCTTATGACTAAAACCTGTGATCACTGATGGGGCTGCCAGACATGGACACACATGGTATACCTCCATGGTTGGGAGCTCCAAATACTGATATGGCTCCCAGCTGCACAGGCAAATGGTGCAGTCCCCATGCATGGGAGTCCAGTGAGTGATCAGAGCTCTCAGCCATGGGTAGAGCACCTTACACTCCTGCAGCTGGGGGCAGCATCATCCAGGGAGCTAACTGGGCTACCCACAGATGTGTCCCCTGAAGTCTGGGAACATTAGTCACTAGTTCAATTAAAGGTGCAACAGAAACCAGCTACAAAGTTATTACACATATTTTATATAATACCTTTGTTGCTTATTCCTGGTTTTATCACAACAATAATAAAATGAGCATGTGGCTAGATCACTACTTAAGACACGATTAACCAGTTAACCAACCTTAGATTAACCAGCCTTTGAAAAAGCAGTCCAAATCTATATATTTGTAAGGTGCTTTAAAAAAAAAATAAAAAAATCACAACACTACTGCAAATTGTAACAAATATTTTTCATTTCCAGAGGTTTCACATACCATGGAACACTGCTAATAAATAATGATTGTTCATTTATTAGACTGTGGCAACCCTGATCAAACTATGGACCACATAACACTACCCTCTGTACACATTTGACGGTGACATTGCAGAGATACAGTCCCTTTCCTCAAAAGCATTTGACTGCCTATATCCTTAGACCAACACAGCCACAACCTAAACCCCTTTGACTGGTTAACTAACCTTAAACTGCACTTATGCTCCAAGTCAACCATATGAAAGAAGAATAATTATTTATAAATAAAGGAATATTTGATCATAATGAAAACAGAGATTCTTGTTACAGTTTGGAGAAAATATTAAATTCCATTCAGCCTTTTGAACTATTATTACTATGTAGCATTGGCTAACTACCACTGTTCTATGTGTTGTCTTCTCTAAGATGACAAAGCAATTGATCTTCCCAACCATCATATGCATATTGTATATGCCTTTAGTCAACTCAGCTAACCACAAAGCATTTTGCTGTAAACTTTACTGAAAGACTGTACCATTTTCTGTGCTATTGCTTCACCTTCTACAGAAGAACTAATGCAAAGTATACCCCCCAAAAGGGAACTTGCTAGCAAAACTGGAACTTAAACCTCTTTGTAGTTACAAAAAATAAAACCTCAATTTGCCTTATTAAATACTTTTGTTAGTCTGTGAACTCAAGTCTAGGGATTTCATTTTAAATTTCTACACTTCAACTAAAAAAGAAAAATACTGAAAGACGGTCAGTATATACATGCATCAATAACACATCTTCCTTTGTAAGTCCCATTCTAGCTTTTGAATTACTCCAATCAGTGAAGTGTTTCTGAAAAAAGGAGTATCTGAAGAAATAATTCCTTCTTCATTTTTTTCATTTACTTAATTCAAAAATATTTCTGAACAGATAAAGGAGTATATGGTAAATGTGTTTTTCTGAAAAATGGCATGCAAAAACACTTTAATCTCCAAATTAAACATAAAGAAGCAAACAATATATTATTTTAGTATAACTGTAAGGAAAGCTAGAGAAATAGCTGAAAGAGAGAGCTCATGAAAATATATGGGAACATATTATCTAAAATGAAATATTTAGCTACAATAATGTTAACTTTTTCAGAGCTACCTGAAATATTAAAGGCCAAAGTATATTGAAATACATTTTGTAAAGTTCTGCTGAAGTCAATAGTGTCACATAAATTGATATCTGGAGAATACCATCCCAAGGAACTCTGTTCAGCCAGAAGCAACATCCCAGCAGCTTGATCTTAGAGACTGAATAGAACTCCCACCATAACCATAGAGGTTATGACTTTTGAAAATATATATTTGTATATGAAATATACATGTATGTGTATAGCATATGTGTATATATATATATATATATATGTGTGTGTGTGTGTGTGTGTGTGTGTGTGTGTGTACACGTGTGCAATATACTATATTTACTCAAATTCAAGATGCGGTTTTTATCTCCACTCAGCATTGTGGGGGAAGCTCCTTGTGTTACATTTGAATAAAAGGAAACCTCATTAAATACATTGCCCATCATTAAACTCCTGCCAAAAGCAACACACACTCAATAATAGAAACGAACTATGAAGTTGATTAAATGCAGCCAATGCTGAGCATGACTATACAACACATGGCCCATGTTGTTGGGCAAGCATGTAGAAGGGAACCTACCACAAGAAAAGGTTAGTGCAGCACATTTGAATAAGTTATGGAGCTACCCTTTAGTACCCATTAAGGGCAGTCCACCTCCTCACCAACTATTTTTCAAGTCACGGTGAGCCACTACACTGAATATATTTTGACTTCCTCTTCACTCCCACAATTGAGCAGCACCTTTTTTCACCATTTCCAATGATTCCTGGTTCTTCACCACCCTTACATGTCTGGCAAACATGAAACAGGGTCCCAAGCAGTTCATCCAGAATCCCTCTGTCACCCCCTCTCTCAGCCTGTTCACATATGATTAATGTTTCCCTGTCCTCCACAAGGTAGAGCCAGACCAAGTTAGCATGCACATGCCTATACATTTTTGGAGGATCCCAGGACTCATGACAAGAATATTCTGATCCAGTCATGCGTAGGGGCCTAATTAGCAGATGGATGCTTTGTGGTGGGGTATCTAGAGTGTACACACATACTGAGCATTGTTGTGCTGTGGGGTCACCATTGATCAAGATGATGTTGGTTCTGGTGGGGCCCAGCCCAATGAACTATATGATAAAATCACAAGCCTCTTCACTTGAGACTAATTTCAATATAGTTTGTGTTATAAATTAGTAGGTTCAAAGATGCTGCTTCAAAGTGTTTCTATGGCATACCTGTGCTAAAACTTGCAAGGGTTTGAAAAAGTTAAAATGCATCAATTCTGGATAAATTAAGTCTATGCGTACTATGAATAAATTACTAAAGGTATGTTTATTTCAACAACAGTGTTTTCAAATTTGCTGCTTACTTCTATGTGCTTAGGTATAATAAGGAGGGGAGAAAGAGACTGCAAGGGAAAGAAGTTATGGGGGCCAGAGGGCAACCTGACCCCCAGATTTATTTTCCCTTGCTCACACACTTCTGTTGATGTGTGACTCCATGTAGGTTCATGTCCTGGGAGGCCCACATACCTTAGCACTTTCCCCACTTGTTTTTTTTTTTTGCAGTTCTCTGAGGTGGCACCTGGCTCCTCCCCTTCCATAGGGAAAGAGGAATGGAAAGTTGTAAAGGGACTATAAGGAACTTAAGACTGTGTGAATGTGAGTGTGATCAGGTGACTAAAATGAGACAACAGCACGGTCAACTTCCAGTATTTTAAGATTATTTTAATATAAGTATAGAAGGTATACCCTTAATCACAGATGGCGCATTAGGCTGCCCCCTCCTGCCAATTATATTAGTCTAAGGCAGTGGTTTACAACTTGAGGTCCACAGACTCCTGTGGGTCATCAGACTATGTCTAAGGGGTCCTTGAAAGATGACTATGATCAATCAAAAGTATGTGAATATGCACACTTACAATTCAAAAGGGTCTGGATCTCCATTTGAAATTTCCAAAGGGGCCTTCACCTCCATTCATATTCTTTTAGGGGCCCGCAAATGAAAAAAGGTTGAAAACCACTACTCTAAGGATATCAGTGGAGGTGAGAGATATTTGACTAAAGACTCCACACTTTGTGAAATGGAAGTACTATGTTTTCTTTCTGTAGTTAAAATTTTAATCAAATGAGATGCTGTATTATTTTTAACATAACAGGCTTCATAGGCAGTTTTTGATCAAACCAGTTAGTTTCCTGCAGAACAAGCTCAGCAATGTTCTAAGACTTACACAGACCCACAGTCTAAGTCTGCATCTGGAAATTTCAAACCTTAAGGTTTCCAAGACAATCACTTATCTCCATCAAAGGCCGAGATTTCCCTTTGAATCTTGTCATTTGCAATTAACAATTGCTTGCTGATAGACTTGCCTCAAGGAAACATTTTAACTCCTTTGAGTTTTCAGAATGCATCCTGACAGGACTACTAGGCACAGTCTACATCCTGAACTACACAATGCTTTGTGAAGCTGAATAGTGTTAAAGGAAAACTCTGTACAGATGTTGGCTTACCAAGCAGACAGTCTGTTTAAAGAACATTTTTGGTTCAAAGCTACTTTCTGTACCAACTGTAAGTACACTGTATACAAAGATAGCTTGTGTGTCTGTGATTAGGTTTGAGTCCTCTCTTTTCTTTCTTAAAGAGGAAATAATCAACTGCCTTAATGGCAAAAATTCCTGATCATTTCTTAATAGCAATAGTATCCAAGGCAATCAGACTTGTAAGTTATACAAGCCACAATAAGAAAACCACAAGTTAAAGAGCAAACTTTCAGTAGGCAAGGGTACCAACTGTCAGCAGTTAAGAGGCTGCATACACACATTCAAATAAGCTGGTACAATTCTTGTACAGTTGTTCACCTAGCAAATAAAACTTGCCTAGAGCCACATTTACAGACATTCAAATGCTGAGGCTCTGAAGACTAGAGAGCTTTCAGTGCTGAGACTGAAGCCAGGAAGGCCCCCTGTGCATGTATCTCAACATTCTCTGCAGCCTCGCTTAATCTGCCTAGCGATAGATGGCAGTAGTGCACTGGGCAGCCCTGACTGACTAACCCAACATTTCCCTCCAGCATAATATGGGGGTTGTGAAAGTGATGTGTTCTTCTCCCTGTTGAAGCAGCGAAGTCCACATGCTACCTCCCATGGGGGAAGGGGGCAAGGAAGGGATGCTCAAAGACTATATACTCTGAGAGAAGCCATGGCATGGACAAACATTTGCCTGGGAGAAATATAACTTTTGATGTTTCCAAGTTATTTTTCTCCTGGAGTGGTCATTTTTTGTGGGAGAAAATTCCTGAACTTCTGTACATTCATGGTTTCTCCTGGGAGTGCAACAACTCTCCCAGGAGAAACTAAATGTCTGTACAAGGCCAGAGACTGATAAAGTAGACTACAGGAGTACCAGAGAGTGATCCAAACTCAGAACAAACAAAAACAAGTGAAGACTCTTCTCATTATCCATCTTATTAAAATGCAGATCTTCCAGGAAGGGCTATATTCAAATTGATTTTCTGCCAATCAAAACCAAAGTATTTTGCTATATGGGCATACTCGAACAAATACCAGGGATTTTTTACAAGTATTTAGACAATACCAGGGATAGGCAACTCTAAGCACATGTGGCAGAGTGTGGCACATGAAGATATTTTGCTTGGCACAAACATGTTAATTTACATATAAAAGAGCATTCATATCTTTGAGAACCTGAATTTTACTACAAGTTACTGACAACATTGTTTGGATAACACACAATTCTCTCAACCAATCATTTTTCTGGATCCCTATTAAAAAAAATGGGTCAAATCCTCAGGGCTCCCGTGCAGAAAAATGGATTGGATGATACTATGCTCAAAAATCACATGTGCAATAATATAATAACTGCTCAGTTGGCTGACTTATAAGGCAATTTTAGGAAGTTCTGCACTGAAATGTAACAGTGAATGTCATACCCCTTTCTATACATGGACATACCAGAACTGTCATGAAAGTAATGCTACCTGCTTGTTCAACAATGCACTTCCTGACTCTCTATTTTAGCATATACCTCAGTAGTACTATAGGATAGAACAGCAGTAGTCTAGATCAGGTAATTAGGGGGCTTCTTCCTTTTCATTTAAAGTTACCAGGAGGTTGTTTTAATGTCAGACTTAGGTCAGCATTAGGGCTGTGTGAAATTTTGCTGGCTCTTTTGTTTTGATGCTGTTTCGACTCGTTTCCAGCTTGAAACAGCGAAAACGAAATGAGAGGCTTCAAAACGGTCTTGAAACAAAACAAGGGCAGTTGAAATATTTTAAAAGCTTTGAAACATTTCAAGTTTCGAAGCTGGAATTGCTTGCAGCTAAAGAGAAACTACGGAGAGGGAGGGGGAAGAGAGGAGAAGGACTGCTCTGATATTGACATGCGTTGCTGGCCAGTGACTGTGATCCTTCCCTGAGGTCCTTCCAATCCCAGTGCTCTGGGGGAGGGACTGAAAAACAGCATAAAACTTATTGTTTGAACTGAGCTTTCTCTGTGCCTTCACATTTACAAGTGACACAAGTTTTGCTCTGAACAGTTTGAGGTCCAAGTTTCCCAGAAACCCCTGCACTTATCTCCTTGAAACTTGGCAGGCTTCACGGCATCAGCAGGGGCTACCATTCCTGCAGTTTTCACCCCACCGTGCCTTAACACACACACATGACATGAGTTTTGCTTTCAAGAATTTGAGCTGCAGTTTCCCAGAAACTCCTGTGCCCATCTCCATAAAACTTGGCAGACTTTGTGGACACAGAAGAGACTACCAGCCCTGCAAGTTTCACTGAATCAGGAAATAAATTACAAAGTTATAGGCAGTTTTGTGCTTCCCCATTATAGCCTATGGGTAAAACGTCAAAACCATTGAAACAGTTTCAACGAAACGAGATGGAAGAGTGCTTTCAAAATTAAATACTGTCCCATCAAAATGGCAAAACAGAAGTTGAAATTAAACAGTGCTGTTTCGCACAGCCCTAGTCAGCATCTCAATACTGTTAAAGACAGGATCTTTGGCTGGCAATTGGTTAATGTATATCAGTTTTAACAAAAAGTTTTGTCTATAATCATAGAAATGGATTTTCAAAGAAGCCTCTATTAAACAGTAATTTTATTCCCCCGTCAGATTTCTCTCTCTATCCGATTCCCTTCAAAAAAGACCCAAAAGCCTCTCACTGCCTAGTCATTTAGAAACAAACAAAAACACCACCAAAAAAACCCCAAAACTCCTATCAGCAGTAGGAAGTATGAGTGTACTCATCCTGTGTACAAGTAGCATTCAGATGTATTTATCCACCAATCTCTTAGGTTCAATAGTGGTCCAGGTTCCTAAAGGTCCAGCACCCAGGATTATGTACCCCTCATAATTTTAAATAATCTAGTTACCATACAAGTACCAAAACAGAATAGACTACCAATCTCAAATAACCACTAGGATGACTTTATTGTCAATTTGTTGTAGAGATCACATAAAACATAAAAGAATTCCCTATTCCTCTAGCAGATTAAAATAGGAACACCATACCTGATTTATAATAGTAAAAGTTACTAAAATGAATTCACATCCAGTGTTGCAAAGCAGTGTTGCTAAGACCCTAAAATTTTACAAGGCTAATTAGCAGTAAATTTTACTACCTGTGACATATGATGGTGCTGACAGCATGACAGCCTGTTGTAACAAGCTGTGTTGTGACATTGGTATATTTGTGATGAAGGGGATGCAGAGACCAAAAAGAATTCAATCAATTAGCAATCATAGCCAGCTATTCTACAGCATATTTTAGATGTGGATAAGAGCACCATGGCAATTGTGACTATACTTTATTACCAAAAGAACAGGATAAGAGAGACCACTATTATTAGATCCTTGTATATACTCCTACCATACAGTATGTCACTCATGCTTTGCTACAAGGTTATGCTAACCCATAACCTGACATCATCTCCTTTAAGTAACTGACAGATGCTAATCTCATAAAGTTTGTGCAATAAGTAAAATACTTACCGTAAAAAACCCGATGCAGTCAGGATGAATATGTTAAACAGGGATCCTGGTTTTCTCTGTTTAAAAAAAATCCTCAAAAAGCAAAAGAAGATAAAGTAAACCGAAACAAGTAACCCAAAATTCACAATTTTCTGTGATTAAAATGAAAAGTCACTAATATATACATATACATACACACACAATTATATATGTGTGTCTGTGTATATCTATAGATATATATCTATGTATGTATAGACATATAGATATTAGTGGCTTTTCATTTTAAATCACAGAAAAACGTGAATTTTGGGTTACTTTTTTAACCTGAAAATTGGGGATTTTTTTTTTAAATCAGCAAAAAGTAGGATCCCTGGCTATAACATTCAACTGTGAGGGAAGCAGTACATTATGTGCCAACGCATTATAAGAATCTATACTAATGTTCAATATCAAATGCATAACATGTTCAAAACCTTATATAATTCATGTGCTTATTCTTGGAGAAAGTGCATCTTTCTTAGTATGTTGCTATGTATACCTCATAGAGAAATATATTTTAATTAAACATAAACAATAGAAGGAAAACTTTGACTTTTAGATTGAATGCATTTTTATGTTAAGTGTGCTACACCTAAAAAACATTCAATCATCTGCACCTGAAAAACATTCAATCATCACACAAGCATGTGCATGTATGTGTAAGTGTGTAGAAGTTACATTCTATCATTTCATGATTGAATGTTTAGTAAGAACTAAATTACAAGATTTTAGATATCATCAACAGGTAACACTTGAAATTTAAAAGTCTATTCTGCAATTAAAACAAATCAGGAATGAGTGGCCAAAATATGTGTGTGTGTGTGTGTGTGTGTGTGTGTGTGTGTGTGTGTGTGTGTGTGTGTGTTGGGGGAGTGGGGGTGGACAGGCCGGAAAGCTCCTAGGAAGATGGGCATATATCACAAGTACCTCAAAAATATAGCTAAACCTCTTGGACATCTATAACATTCCTTGTCAAGACCTGAAAATAATAGCTAGCTGATCCCCAGAACATGAACCACTTGCAACTTGGACAAAATGGAAAGAGCACACCACAATTATATTCTCAGCAGGTAAAAACTGTACTTATTCAGGCTTCATCTGAGCTATAATAATTTATACAGGCTGAGGACCTGGCTTCATACTATTTCTCTTATTTGATATCAAATCTAAGGCATTCTAATTAGAACTCAGTTTTAGGAGAAAATTAAAGTACTTACATTCTTTTAAGAAACAAAAGCATATAAAACCTGGTCTTTACCCTCTGCTACAGGGAAGAATGATGGACTCCAATGTAAAGTAGTATGAAGGGACACATATGGTTTTCCTCTAAAAAGCATGGCAGCCACGAAATCAGTGGAGATGTCTGTATGCTTGCGCACAGAGATATACAGCTAGGACTAAGTCCTACACTCTACCATTGCTAAGAAACAACTATGGTCTGTGAAAGAATCCTGATATCAGCATGCATGTGAGCACACTGCAAAACTCTGCTTCTAGATTTCCCACACCCAATGCAACCTGAACAAATCTTTTTAAAGAAGCCAGATTTCCATTCAGCTAAATTGGCAACAGATGTATATTCTCCCCTTCAGGCTTTTCATCCACCTTGCAAAAAAAAAAAAAAACGTGGTCCCTTTTAGGTAACATGAGGTGTTTGTGAAGCCTCTAACGGTAAATAGATTGATATAAAATCTTCAGAAACAGTAAAATAGTTAAAAAAAAAAAAAACCCACATCAGTTATATAGCAATATCTTTACAAGTTCACATGTCTAACTGTGCCAATGGATTTATATCAGTGTGAGCAAGTGCAGGTATGCATGTGCACATGTACATGCACGTGCATGTATGTGTAAGTATATAGAAGTTAATCTCTATCATTTGATCTACTAAAAATATATGACCTTGGACATTCACTTAACCTCTGTATACCTTTGTTTTCCATCATACAACATGAGGACATAATTTCTTCCCTTCCTCATAGAAAAAAGGGTTTATTTCCAAACTGGTTTTAAAATCTTGGAAGAGAGGTGCTAAATGTTACTCCCATGAAAACATTTTAGTCCACCAAATGTTTAACAATAGCAAATAGTTCAATACAACATTTACTACAGTTGTTTAGAAATATCTCTAAACAGAGAAAAGATGCAAGAAACACCTCATGGTAAATGGCAAGGTACAATATCTGGGAGAAATAGCCTAAACCCCATATTCCACAGGAAAGAGAAACCTGAACTTGATACAAGGTTACATTATGACATCTGCAAAGAAACAAAGGCCCAAATCCAACTCCCTTTTAAGCAGGGAAGTTTCACTTAGGTGGCTAAGGTAAGAGACTTTGTAGAAGGCATTTCAGGCCAGTTATGTGCTTTTAGATCCTACTCATTACACACAGTTTGCCTTTCCCTTCTGAGCACATTCAGAGGAGATCTACTTTATTCACTGACTATGAAATACAAAATGAAGTTCTGGGGAATGAATGGGAGGGGTTGGTTCAAAATCATTGTGCCTGGAGCCAGGGCTTCCCCATTCCCTGGGCAGGTTTTCAAGCTACTAGGGCTAAAAGGTGCCAGAGCCCTTCTCTCCTCCATTTCCTAACTCTTAATGAGAGTGGAACAGAGTAGGATCTAAAATCCACAAAAATGACCAGAAATGCTATTTATGCAGATAAGGCTGAACTAGATTTGGACAAAAATGTGCTTGTGCATTGCTGAAGAACAGAATACAGAGGGAGGATCTGATACCTTCAAATATATGAAGGGTGATTTCAAATAGGATGGGTATAGACTTTTCCCTGTGCCCACAAGGGACAGGGCTAGGAACAATGGCCTCAAACTGTAACAAAGGACATTTAGTTGGGGATTAGAAGGAACTTTCTGGCTGTAAGGGTGGTCAAGCACTGAAATTGTGGATGTGAAGAGGTTGTGGAATTGCAGTCCAAGGACATTTTTAAGAGCAGGTTAGACAAACATTTGACAGGGGTATTACAAAAGATGGCAAAGAAACTACAGTCCCTGGTGATCTGACCTACATGACAAATTCCTTTCTGACCTTCAATCTGATAATCAGTTTGACCCTGAACAGAACATGACCCTCCAGCCAAAGATATAAAAGTTTTCTATGTATCAGCAGAACACCCACACAAGGGACTCCACCTTTAACAGAAGCCAATATCCAATGTTTTAGAGAAAGGCTAAGCAAATCATGGCCCATGGAGCTGGGGGGCTTTGATGGTGTTCCAGCAGCACAGAGCTTTGCTCACATCTGCACCTGGGCTGAACAGCGGGGAGATGTACACACAGCATTACTGAGGGGTGGGGAGCAGAGGCAGTGAAAAGTAGTCACCTGTTGCTGCTGTAGTGGCAGAGGTGGCTGTGTTAGAATCCCATGCTGGGACGGGACTGTTCTGGCAGATGGCTCTAAAAAGTTGCGGATTGCTGCTGTACAGGAATGTAGGGGGAAAAGAAAATAAACGAATAAAAAGCCTAGAAACCAATAAAGCTTTCATGAGGCAAAATAATATCCCTTCCAGGCCCCTAAAGACATCCAGCAGAAACCCAAAAGCATGGGATTAGCAGAAGCATCTTGCACAAAAAGTTCAACCTCTCAACTTTAAAGTGGAAATTTCACATATTTAAATCTACAGATAAAATGTACTGATTGTTATTTTCTGTTCTCGATACTTCAGCCCCCAATGTACTTCCTGCTTTCCCTGAGAGGCATCTCAGTGAATCTCAGGGTGCTTTTTCATAAGTGGGAAAGTTGGGGTTCTCTGTTTAGTCCTACTCATCTCCCACCACTCTGCACCCCTGCCCTGCCCCGACCCATGTCGCAGTTGCAGGAGAGACTTGCTGAACAGGAGATGCAGGAGGAAGGGTTTAAAAATCCTTCCTTTAAAAGGATTTTAAAACTCCTACTGCCAAACCCTTCACCCCCTGGAGGCAGAGGGTAGACCAAGATCACCTTCCAAGACAAGGGAGGACTCAGGGATCTCCCATACTGTCCAGCCAGGGGGTTGGACCAAGGTGGTCAACGGCCCCAAGGGCCACTGCACCAAGCTCCTGCAGGCAATGCAGGCTCATCTTCAGCTACTGTCCCTGCTCTCCCTAAAGCTACTCAGAGTGGTCGTCATGGGAGACTCCCTCCTGAGGGAGACTGAGGGCAAAATCTGCCACCCCATACCCTTACCCTGGGAGGTCTGCTGCTTCCCAGGAGCCTGTATCCGGGACATAGCCAAGAGGATCCTAAAACTTATCTGGCCCACTGATCACTACCCTATGCTCCTTATCCATGTGGGCACGAATGACACGGCTCGGAGCAATCCCAGCTACGTCATGAGGTGCTACAGGGCTTTGGGAGTGGGGCTTAAAGGGTTGGGGGCACAGATGGTCTTTTCCTCGATCCTCTCACCTTCGGGCTATGGGCTGAGGAGGTAGAAGAGGATCAAGGTAGTCAACCAGAGACTGCAGTGCTGGTGTTATCATGAAGGCTTCAGATTCCATGATCACAGTCCACTCTTTGGTGAGGGAGGCAGTGGCCTCCTGGGAAGAGATGGCCTCCACCTCACCCCACTGGGGGGAGGCTCTTCTCAGCCAGACTGGCTGACCTGCTTGACCGGGCTTTAAACTAAGCCTGCCGGGGGATGGGTGGATAACCGCCAATGCAAATGCAATAGGCAACTACTGCCTAACCAGCAGGTTAGGGCACCCAAGGGAATTCACACTTACTCCAGCCCTGAAATGGAGTCTGCCTGGGAATGCAAGGAAGCCTAGGGCTTCCAATGGGACACTTGCATGTCTGTACACCAATGCCAGAAGCTTGAGGAACAAACAGGAGGAACTGGTCCTCCTGCTAAACAAGAAAGACTATGATCTCATAGGCATAATGGAGACCTGGTGGGACTCCACCTATGAGTGGGCCACAGGTATAGATAGCTATACCCTGTTCAGGAGAGATCATGCAGATAAAAGGGGTGGGGGTGTAGCTCTCTCTGTCAGGGAAAGCTACACATCCCTTAAAATTGACATAGGCACCCAAGGAGGATGGCTGGAGTCCCTCTTGGTTAAAATATGTGGGGAACATGGCACAGGGGACATCGTGGTAGAAATCTACTACAGACCTCCTAACCAGAAACAAGAGCTAGACGAGGAATTCTCCATGGAACTGGCTGAGGCTGCATGCTCTCGGTGCATGGTTGTCATGGGAGACTAACTACCCGGACATCTCATGGGAAGAGCACTCAGCCAAATCCAATCGGTCACAAAGCTTCCTCACATGCGTGGACAAGCTCTACCTGACTCAAGAAGTCTATTGGCTGACAAGAGGTAAAGTGTTACTGGACCTCGTACTGGCCAAAGGGGATGATCTAGTTAGTGACCTAAGAATTGATGGAAAGCTGGGTGATAGTGACCATGAGCTGATCAGCTTTACTATCCATTGCAAAGCTGGCAAGTCAGTCAGCAATGCAGAAGTCCTCAACTTTAGGAAAGATGACTTTGACAAGCTTAGGAGGCTCATCATCAAGGCCATAAGGGACCATGACTTGACAGGAAGAAGAATCCAAGAGGAGTGGTTGCCCCTCAAGGGAGCGATCCTGACAGCACAAGGGCTGTCCATCCCAACTTGGAGGAAGGGTAGCAAAAGGGCACACCAACCCCCTTGGCTCAGCAGGGGACTTGAGGACCTCCTATGCCTCAAAAAAGAGACTTATAAAGGATGGAAGGCTGGAATCACCATCAAGGAGGAGTACTCAGCACTGGTCCATGCCTGCAGGAAGCAGAAAAGGAAAGCCAAGGCTGCAACCAAACTCCATCTGGCTTCACATATCAAGGATAATAAAAAGTCCTTTTTCAGATACATAGGGAGCCACAAAGAAAGCAAGGGTAACATTGGACCCCTGCTGAACCAAATGGGACAACTGATAACCGACACCCAGGAAAAAGCCAACCTGTTTAATGGGTACTTCACTGCAGTCTTTCATCAGCCCAAAGGGACCACCCTGCCTAGCATGATGCGGGATGGCCAGGGTGAGGGTATATTTATACCTAGCATCAGTGTAGACCTTGTAAAGGACCAACCTGAGAGGCTGGACATCTTCAAGTCAGCTGGTCCCGACAGACTACACCCTAGAGGCAGATCTCGACAGGCTCATGAAATGGATGGATGAGAGCCTGATGGTGTTTAACACCTAAAAATGCAAGGTTCTCCACCGTGGGAGGAAAAACCCATGAGATGCTTATAGGCTCATCAGTGCTACGCTGGTTAGCACTACAGATGAAAGGGACTTGGGGGTCATGATTAGTAATGGCGCAGTAGAGCTCATGTAGGTGTCTGACTGGGAGCAAATCTGTTGCCGGTCACCCAGCCACCAGGGGGCAGAAGACTGCTCCCTGCCCCTGGGAGCTGCCTATTGCCAGGGCAGGTGCCTCCACCGGAGCACCATAGCTGGGACGGGGACTCTGTCCCCTTGTCCCAGCAGCAGGGAGCTCGTAGCCACCCCCACTCTGAGATCATGATCAGGGAGCTGGGGCTGAGAGATCATTATTTCCCAGCCTCCCACTTCACCATCACGATCAGAGAGTGGGCGGCTGGGATCCTGATCTCTCAGCACCAGCCCTGAGACTGTGGAGCTGGGCACCAGCCCACTGTTGCAGTTGGCTCTGGGAGATAAGGGTCTCCCAGCACTGGCCTGGAGACCACAGAGCTGGTGCTGGGAGCCCTCTGTTGGTGGGGCTGTGGAACCTGTTTCCTGCCCAGCTCCGTGCTCAAAGAGCTGAGCAGGGAACAAGCTCCCTAGCCTCCACCCCACAATCAAAGAGTGGGGGCTGGGAACTGTCCTGGTCAGAGGCAGGTACCAGCCCCATGCCCCAATCAGGTGATCGAGGCACAGGACTTGAAAAGAGCTGCAGGGTTAGGGTATGTTTCAGCACCCTGTCCTGATCTGCTGGTGGGGCAGCTAGCAGTGAGCTAGCTGCTAGCTTCCCCAGTGGCACATTGGGGCAGAGGGCTGGGACCTGTCCCTCCTCTGAAGCTCTTTCCAAGTCCCCTATGCCTGATCAGGGAGCCAGGAGCTCCCTGCTCCTGTGACAGGGGAACACTGTCCCCACCCTGGCAGCAAGCAGCATCCAGGATTAGAGTGTAATGTCCCAGCCCCGGCCAGGAGACAGCTGTCTCCTGTCTCAGCACTCACTGCCAGCCCCTGGGATAGCAGACAGGGGGAGCTTAAAGTTCCCTGGTGGTAGCAGGTGCCCATTGCAGGGCCCCAGAAAGTGGGAGCAGTTTGCTGCCATTAGCAGAAAATGTGCTCCCACTTCCCTGCATGTGTAAACTCCTGTTCAGGAGCATTTACTCTTGAGTAATTTATTCATGAGTAAACTGATACCGGATCAAATGCATGTGTAGATGCACCCACTGATCTTCAAAAACTCTCTCTGTCTTTTTTAAAGGCTCCATCAGAATAAATGTTCACTTATATACCTGATTCAGCTGACCTTTCTGCTGACTATGTTTCTCCAGGCCTTAAGCTTCATAATTCCTCTTTTACACTATACATCTAAAGATGTCCCCTAGGAAGATCAGAGGCCAATCCTCTGTTCCCCTGTGCAAAGTCTAATTCAGATCTAAAATTCATTTAGGCTCTGAAGACATCTTCATTTTTTCAAACATGCTTGCCATCCAGTTTAAAACAGCAGAGAGAAATAACTGGCATTAGACCATCTGGTCTTTACTCTGAACACATTAAAAGTGGTACCCTGTGTCCTGAGGAGCACCATTAATGGCTACTGAGGTGTTTTGTTATTAAGGTCAAAAAACCAGATGGGATTTCTTGGGAAAAGTATTTGAAGTTGAAAAACCATTCTACACACAGATAGTACTTATAAGAAAATATGGTCTATCACTGCTGAATTGCAATATGGATTTTAAATGAATTAGTATATTCAAGTATTATATTATTTCTCTTACTTCACTGATGCCAGATCAGTCCTGTATATAGTCAGTAATAGTTTTACCATGAACTTTAGGGAGAAAAGAATTATGAGTGTAGCTTTTTCTTTGGCAAATAAAGATTGGCTGGAAGGAAAAGGGGGGGGGGGAAAAGGGGGGTGGTGAGTGGGGGCAGAGAGAGTGTTTGTGCAGTATTTGTCCCCAAATGTACCTATTACTTCTGGGTATTTTTTCCATGATGAAAAATAAAATTTCAAAAGAAAAAATCCTCTCACATTTTTTTCCTCTATAGCTTCAATCCACCAAAGCCGTTGAGCATAAGGTTAACTATGTTACTATGACCATGTTCTTAATATAAGCCTAAGCGATGGAAATAATCACATCCTTGAACTTCAGCTCATTCTTAAGAATTTTGCTGAATCAGTTTCAATCCAAGTATATGAGATGTAGGGTATGGTTTAATGGGTCAAAATGTATGGTCAACTATATAGACCAACAACGTTTTCTACAACTGTGAGGTATTATTTGTGTGGGCATGAATATGTAAATATAATTAATGGAACATTTATACTAATCAATTTGAAAGTGCTGCTGCCAAGATGTTGTGGTCAAATTCTGAATCATCTTAAAAATACTGTTTCATGAAGAATACGCTCTTCATTATAAATAACTATTTTCTTTTACTATAAACACTCCCTTACTGGCAAGTTAAAAAAACATTCAACTAGAAATGAGAGAAACATTTCACAGTCTGTTTGCTAAATTTGTCCCAATAGTTAAATATTTCCCATTTTGCTGATATAGTCCCTCTGATGATAGCCTAAGCAAGGCGGTTTAGCAGGATGAGACATTAAGTATTAGCAGCTATGTTAATTTTATCTCATTTTGAACAGAGCTGAAAAAGGGAAAGGGTGAAAAAGAACATTTGCTGTATATCTATAGTCAAAATTAGTAGAGAAAAATATATCCAATCCATAAAAGTCTAGTAAGATGCACACATATAGACTATTTTAATCGAAAAATAAAAACAGAAGGATAAGAAGAATTAATTCTATGCTATTAAGGCAGTATATTAACTTGTTATATTAAGCACTTATTCTCTATTTTTTACTGCTTTAACTGCTTTTTAAATATTTTTCTCTCTTATATTCCAGTTATATCAATCTGGCCCTGGTCAAATTGGAATGCTCTTGGTGCTAGATGTTGTACATAAACATAAAGACAGTCCTTGCTCTGAAAATCTCAAAGTATAAATATACAAGACTTACAAAGAGCATGGAACAGGAAACATTATCATCATTCTGTGTTTACTGTTGAGCAAGGATCTTGGTTTTTCTCATAAAAAACCCCAATTTTCAGATTAAAAAATGTAACCCAAAAGCCACATTATTCTGTGACTAAAATGAAATACCACTGATAGAGAGAGAGAGAGAGAGTGGTGTTTCATTTTAATCACAGAAAAATGTAGATTTGATGTTACTTTTTTTTAAATAAAAAAGTTGGGGATTTCTTTATCAGAGAAAACCAGGATCCCTGCTGTTAAGTAACTGAGGCATAAATATATTAAAGTGGCTTGCCTACTGTCACAAGGAAGTCAGTGACAGAGCAAAGAATTGAAGTCAGATTGCAAGAAAGTCAGGGTAATGCCTTAACTCCAAGGAGACTCTTCCTTACCTCGGGAGAGTAAAACTAGTATATTCACAAAAGACAAATCACTACAGAGGCTATTCAATCTGCATTTATTAATTCCTCACATGTAAACAGATGTTTCTGCAAATATGGTAGAACCCAGATTATCTGAAATGCTTTATCTGGCAGTGCTAGGTTAGTTCAGCTACTTCTCTGTAAAACCCAAATTCCACATTTTTCTATGGCAAATGGATTTCTAGGATCCCTGGTTATCAGGCCTCAGCCCCATAGTACTTCTAAGACACAGGAATGAAGTTTCAGACTACAAGGACTTTCAGGAAATTCAGTCCTATGCAGCTCAAATGCCCTGTGACACTCAAGATTCCAAGATGACCAGATTTATCTGTACTTGCTGGTGTTTCAGTAAATATGGTATAGATAATTCAGAGTCAAGTACTGCCTGAAACGCTGTCAATTACACAAAAGTGATTTAAAAGCTGTTTTGAGATACTAAATAAACTCAAGTCTTCTCCATAGTTGGTGATTTTATAATCTGATTTTCCTTCTTCCCTAAACATTCTAGTCCCAGATGTTACCATGTAAAAAAATCCACAAATATGAAGGGGATGGATAGAGAGGATTACACCAGAAACTTTGCAAATGAAGGGAAAAAGAGCAAAGTACTTTTGCTTTAATTTCTTGCAATTATAGTAATTTTAAATGTTACTTATAACAAGAGTAAGCACAAAATTTGCAGCCAGCAGCTTGCTATTCTCAGTTGACAAAGTCCCTTTAATTGTATGTCACTGGGTCTTTTTCCCCTCCTAAATGAGGACAATCATGCCTTTATTGACTAAGTAATTAGGTGCTTTCTTTGATCTACTACCACTGCTATATTATTCCCTTCTATGTTTATATGTTACTGAGCATATATCCATGTGGAGACATGCTGAAAGGAGAAAAGCTTATCAGATACAGTTACTTTCAATTCTTTATCCGAGATATATTGTCTCTGATGTAAATGCCTCTGGTAGTGGCCAATTTTGATATAAGTAAAATATAATTTATAATCAGAGTTGTTTGATTATTTGGCAGGTTGAGAAACCCTTCAGTCTACTTTGAATAAAAAAGCAGAAGTCGCACAGGTTAAACCGAGGCAGAAACAAAATTGTAAGAATAAAAATAAAAAAGACTGAAGTCATTTAGAATGCGCTTTGTTTTTTCCCTTTTGGCTTAATTTTATATTGTTTTTGTGTGGGCGGGGGCGGGGGGGGGGTTAAATCACAATGTATAAACAACACCACCTTGTGGAAATGGCTTTTAAACAGTTTGTGAACACAAAAGGAAAGGAAATATTTTTTATTCTTCACTAAATAACTAGTAAATCTAAATAATAGAGACCCATTTTGTTTCACACCTCACTGGCTTCACTAACAATAGCTCTTCTCATAATTATGGAGGCCTGGAAGAACTAATACCTTGTGAAACAAAATATATAATGCTGGGTGGGGCTGGTTTCCTTGAGGAAAAATAAGGCACTCTGTTCTGTACCAGAAAAACAGATTACTCCCCAAAATTTTATAAGCTCCTGAAAGACAGGGAGCACTGGGAAAACTTCTACCCTCTGCCCCCAAGCAACTTGCTAAGTGACCTCCCATAGAAACTTTTTTGCTCCATTTTACATTTAGAAGTGCCATTAGTCCTGCCTGCTCCCATATCTTGCTGCCTCTGTAAGAAACCAGCACAATAGTTCCTGTAGGAGCCATAATCCCATGAATGAGGTTTAAAGGTGTAGTCAGACACCTGGGTGACTTCTGCCTTCACTAAACTAGATGATATTTTTCACTGTATCTGTAATACTGGGACGCCTCACTTTTTGTGGACTCATGGCTTCTGCAGACGCCTCTCCCTTAAGGTGATGCTTTGCAGGAAACCCTGTGAAGTCATCCTTAGGTATTTGTCAACTCTCTGGCCCCTACCTTGCAGGGTAAACTAGCTATTAATTGTTAAGGCATAAGGACACAATTTTTGTTCAGCACAGAAAAATGCTTAAGGATATGACTTAGAAGCAATCAAATAAGATGAATAGTTGTATCTTATCTGAAAACACATTCAGGTTCTCAGGGCTGTGACGTCTCTTATCAACCAAGCTGCAATTTACTGCTCAATTTAAAGCTGCGAGGCAGTTATGGTTCAAAACCACAAATCAGTATTTTTAAATGGGGTAAGTAATAAAAAAGAGACACTTAAATTCTTAGTACTATGAATAAAGTGAAGACAACAACATATAGTGCTATACAACTGCAATTTTCATTTTGCTTTAAGCTGAAGCAGCTTCTTTCAACATGGTTTTTTAAAAAGTGATTAAAAATCTTGAGAAAACCTACTTCATAAAACCATTGTCATGAACTCAAGAAATCTGGAAAGTATGAATAAATGTTTCCTGAACAATATCCAATAAAACTCTGAATCACTCCATGCACCTCTTGTGAAATCCAATCAATGATTAACTTTCACTTGGCCCAAGGTCTTGAAAAAACAAATCAAAATGTTCTTTTCTCGTCTTCTTTTCTGACTCTTACTCTCAATACAATATTCTCATATCAGTTCTTGTTTGATTTTTTCTCTCCTACCCAAATCCTGTTATACCGAACAGGCTACCTACCTACTACCTTAAAACACATCTCTTCTTCAATCAGTAACATAACATCCTACCCTGAAAACACAGAAATGAGTACAAGTGTGACTTGGCGATATTTTAATTATGTCTCTAAGGTAATAACCTGCCACAGAGCATGCACATCGGTTGGCAATTATGCTATTCCTTTGGGTAAACAAGATATAAACTGAGGTTATTCCAACAATTATTACCTATTGTCACGGCGGGGTCCTCGCGGAGGGCCGTGATCTCCTTGAGGCTCTCTCACCGCGCTACTTCGGCCCGAGGGCACCCTCCATTCTCGCCCGCCACGTCTTGATGTAATATGTAATAGGGAGGCTGCCTTGTGTTTCCTTGGGCACGTAAGCTCCTGGACCCCTCGTGGGTCTCCCCGTACAATGGGCGCTACCCAAGCACCCCAGGCTTATGGGCTATGCGTGGCTCCTACCTCCCCTGATACCACGCCCCAAGCCTCGCAGATGTCATAGACGTTGTTGGGTCTCTCTCTCTTGTGCCCAGCCTCCCGCTGGGCCTCCCCTGATGGTACGGTCCCACTCAGGGACTCCCTAGCGGGCCTCTGGTCCTACGGGCCAACCGCACGGGCACCCTCTCTGACCCTGGCTCACCGCACTGCTACTCCCTGTCTTCTCGGGGCAACCGCAGCACCCTGCCTCAGTCTGAGGGGTGTTGCCGCGCTAGCCTGCGGCCAGGCTCGCTATGCCCGTCTCGGGTTCCTCGATATGGCCCCTCTCTAGGGCTCCTCAGTATGGCGCTCCCCCTCTTTGGGGCTCACAGCGCCCCCACAGGGCTTCTCAGTCATATACAACTCTCTAAGGGGCCTCCGGTCCTATGGGCCAACCGCACGGGCACCCTCTCTGACCCTGGCTCACTGCGCTGCTACTCCCTGTCTTCTCGGGGCAACCGCAGCACCCTGCCTCAGTCTGAGGGGTGTTGCCGCACTAGCCTGCGGCCGGACTCGCTATGCCCGTCTCGGGCTTCTCAGTATGGCCCCGCTCTCTAGGGCTGCTCAGTATGGCGCTCCCCCCTTTTCTGGGGCTCGCTGTGCCCACACTGGGCTACTCAATAACGTACAATGGCGCTCCCCCTCTTTGGGGTTTGCCGTGCCCACACTGGGCTACTCAATAACATACAATGGCGCTCCCCTTCTTTGGGGTTCGCCGTGCCCACACTGGGCTACTCAATAATACCGCCCCTTTCCTGGGGCCGGGGTCTATGTTCCCCCACACGCAATCTGGGGTCTAGGTCCCCGTCCGCAACCTACGGGTTGCGCCCGCGACCCACTGGCCGTACTCCTCGCCACCAGTTGCTCACGCACTGGCGTGCGCGCTGCGCCTTCCCTGACGCTACGCAAATAATGCGCCCTCTTGGCACTAGGGCACCCCACACTCTCTGGGGTCCCTATAATTGAGGCCTCCTCCAACCCCTACAGCCTCACCCAAGCCTCCGGGTGTAATAACACAAACACAACACAAAACCATAAGCCCCTAGGCTGTAACATAACCACAAGCCGCACGGCCATAACTCAATATCATAGCTCAAGCCTCCAGGGCTATCATGAGCTGTACTTGCAACTCAGGCTCCTTCCCATATCTCAGCTGAGGGAACTCCTGCCTCTCTGGTTGCTGGCAGGGAACTGCCAGCCTGGCCTCAGCCCTGAGCTTTATAAGGGCCAGGCCCTTCCCCCTACAGGCAGCTGGTTCCCCTTGGTTGCTCCGGCAACCCGCAGCTGCGCTCATTACCTGAGCAAGCCTCAGCTGGGCTCGTTATGTCAGGCCAGGGCACGCTCCCTCGCTCCCTGGCAGTTTCTCCTCTATAGGAGCAGGGGCACCAAGGTGCCCTGCGACACCTATAATAAGGAGTTGATCACTACCCACTATAGTTTCAGAGGAGTGCTGTGTTGTTTGAACTAAATATTTAGTTTTTTGATGTCATTGTTCATATACCTTCCATCTGATAGCCAAACTTTATGTCACTGCCTCAGTTTTTGCTGAACAACTGCTGCTGGTTTTAAGTATATTCTAATTGATTGCCTTGAAGACCATGTCAAGTGGGGATGAATGTGTGTTTTAATTCCTCCTACATACATTCAATTCAATAAAATTAGTAACACAGTTCTGCAATAGCAGGGGCAGGCAATTATTTTGGGTAGAGGGTCACTTACTGAGTTTTGGCAAGTCATCGAGGGCTGCATGACAAGCAGCGAGGGGCAGATAAATAGCAATTTTCTAAATTTTTTAGGGGCCCCACAGGCCAGAAGAAATCCCCTCCCCTCGCAGGCCCATCTGGCGGGCCGCATCTGGCCCACAGGACGCATTTTGCCCACCCCTGTGCAATAGCCATGCACAAAAAGATGGTTACAAAAAGCAAGCCAAATCTGGGGGGACAAAAGCGTGGGGGGGTGGGATTCACATAGATGACTCAAGTGCAACTTGAACAAAATTTAGACACCTAAGTGAAAGAGATTGAGCAGCAAAAATTCCACCTAATTTCATAGGTACCTATATTTCAGTGGGTTATTTATGTGCCTGAATTAAAGCAAAAGATACCCCAAGCTGCAGCTGTCTTGGTGGAGCTGAACAGCTCTGCAGTTTTCTCCGCCCCAATTTACTTTGGGAAAGACAAACTAGGAGATCCCACTTTTAAGACTCCTGACAGATGTGGTTCAGCACTATATAACCTACACCGACAGCAGCAAACTCAGCATAAAGCACAGCACCAACGGCCAGTTTCATTAAAAAAAAGTCTCGTAGAAATGAAACAGCTTTTCATCTCATGCAGGGAGTGGGTGACATGTTTAAAACACTCTTTAGACCAGGAGTGGGCAAAATACAACCCATAGGCCAGATCCACTCAAATGACTAGATCTGGATGTGGGGGCAACTGCCAGTTGATTGGATCTGACCCACAGCTGCCCCCATGGTGCTCCACATGGGGACAAGATAAGCCCTGCCCAGGGTAACCTACGCTGTGCTCCCAGCTACACCCACCAGCCCTAGGCCTGGTCCCAGCCAGCTCACACAGCTTCCCAACAGGACTGTGCAGAGCCCAGTTGATGCTCAACTCCCCTCCTCCTGCCAATGCTGCACTGCTCTGGGTGAAGGGGGGAAGCCTCAGTCAGGCAACTTCTGCCACAGCGCGTGGGGCTCCAGCTCCCAGCCACCTTCAACCCACGTGGCTGCCTGCAGGTGGCAGCTCATCACAGTGGGCAAGTGGAGTGGGTGCAGGGCAGCCAGGAGCTGGAGCCCCATGTGCTGGGGCATGAGCCACTTGGCTGAAGCTTCCTCCCCATCTGGAGTGGTTCAGCAGGACAGGAAGAGTAGGAGGAGCTGCTGGAGGCAGGGGGAGTCAAGCAGTACCCGGAAGCAGCCCTACTGGGAAGCTGTACACACTGGTTGGGGCCACCAGGCACAGGCTGCTGCAGGCATGAGTGGGTGCACTTGGTCCCATGAAGAGCACCACAGGGGCAAACACGGACCACACCTGCATTGCACCACCTGGGCACACACCCCGTGCACCCTCCAATTCCTGACCCCAGCTAGCTCCCGGGACCTAGCATGCAGGCAGCCCCCGCCCCCACAAATAAACACATATGCAGATGCCCCCCCACACCCACCCACACCTCCCCCACACACACACACATCCCACACACCTACCATCCCACATATACCCCACACACCACACACAATATACAAGTAACACTTTATTTTGAGCTATTATGCAATTACCTTTGTATACACTACTTAATAAATATATACAAATCAAGATAAACATTTTGTGAAATAAAAGTAAAATATAATAGATGTTTGATTTTTAGTAAATTTGTTTTTATCTATTATTTGTTAAAATGATTTCTAAAAGATTTTGCATATGCGGCCCTCAGCATCTCAGCAAACCTCAGTAAGTGTCCCTCCAATCAAAATAATTGCCCATCCATCCTTTAGCCTGACAAGATTTAAAACCACATTTCCTACCTTCCAAAACAGTGGTGCTAACTACCAGGCTATAAGCTGGGCTGGGCTAGGGGTATTCTCTAGCCTTCCCTGCTGAAGCTGGGCCACAGAGTAAGAAGGAATGTAAGATCTTCTCTGCCAGCATCACGAAGGAAGGGAAATCAGATGAACAGGAAGTAGAATCCAGGTCATGAGAAGCCTGAGCACTGGAACTGGCAAGGTGAAAAGTGTGGAACTGGGACACAGAGCCAGGGGAAAAGAAGGACTGGAAAAAGATGCATTAGCTACAGTATAAACTGCCTAAAATGGCAATGGGTTAGATAGGCAGCCATTTAATTTGTACAAATGGCACTAGTCCTTTGCCAAACCAATTGATTACAATATTAAAGGCCTCCTTTGAGCCTATTTAAGAATGCCTGCCAATTTGTGCAGAAATGGCATGCTCTCAGCTGTTCACACGTAGGATTTGCTCAATTTCAGGACTGCTAATAATATATTACAGACTACAAATGAGAAGGGCTAGAGGGATTAACCACCCACCACAAGTGTCAATCACTTTTCTGATTGCTAAATGAGTCTGCATATGCGAATGAAATTGTACCTAAAATAATTTATAATTTTCATTTTGCTTCCTTTGTGCTTCAGGTTCCCGTCCATAAAATGGGGATAATAGTCAGTTATCCCACAGGGATCTTATAAGACTAAATTCATTAGTTTTGCAAAAGCACTCCAATAATGTGGGAGAGCACCCACGAGGAAATAAATCCATTTTGGCTTTGATGCAGGGTTTGAATAGTTCCAATAAATAAAGCTTGAGGCTATTCACTGAATAATAAGGAACAAAATTACACCTGCTTATTAAGCTCACACCTTCCTTTCCACAATGGATCCTGGTGAAATTGCATCAGTGTACAAAACTGATTCAGATTATGTGGGTGGAAATGTAGTGTCCCCCCAGACCTATAGCTGCATCACACAGGGCTGCGTACTCTCTCCATCTTTATACAGTTGGGATGTTTAAAATATTTTATTCTACCACAAAGACATGAGAAACTATTACATTTCCTTTTTAAGAAAATTACAATTCTACCTCAAATAAATTGTGCCATTACAAAGGCATAGTGTGGATGTCTTCTCATTCAACTTTACTACCAGTAATGTGTTTCTTATAAAATCATTATTTTCCACTATACTTTAAAAAATGTTTTATATACGAAGTTTCAGCCTCATAGTAAGCCATCTTTCTTTTAAAATTAATTTGGAAGCTTGTAAGAAAATTGGGTTGTACGATTGATTTCTTCCATGTAAATGGGAAACCAACCATGGGCTCACAGGATTTTGTCACATCTCTTCCAGACCAGACATAAATGTAGCTCACAAGAATTCAACCACCACCTAATCAAGGTAAAGCATTTGTAACACTGGGCTCAAGTCTAGATTGTAAAGTTAGCAACACAGAACAAAGATATTGGGGTACCCTTCAGACTTTAACAAAGGATTCACATAATGCAACCCTTTCAGAGACACAGGGGAAACACTGGACAGGGGCCAGGACTTTCAGACAGGTTTGTGGAGCAGGCAGGGCCTGGCTTATCTTTAGGACCAATCAAGGTGAGAAAAAAACCATCAGCTGCCTGCCCACCTATATAGGCATATCCTCTTCCAAGTCCTGGGACTTGAGAAGGGTAAGATAAGGTGGGAGGCATTCCACATTTACTGTTTTTTGAATGATCTACATTCTCTTTTCCTTTTAACTCAAAAGCAATAACATGTTCTGAAACTCTGTGCAAGGCTAAATGCATCTGTTTGCATCCACATCCGATGCATCTTGAAAGGAGTTAAATTGTAGATCAGAAGCTTTACACATTCATCAGGATTCAACAAAAGGGTAAGCAATTGGACGTGTCTGCAGCCTAAGAGGAAAAACAGTTGGAGAGGGATGGCAAAGCATCTACACATCCAAGCAGCACATCTAGATGCCCCAAGACAGAAACAGTGTCATAACTTTAGAATGCAGAGAGCGCTAACAGCAGATGAGAGATTCAGTGGCTGGATCCTCCAACAACAGGCTGGTGAGCTACCTAGCAGGAGAAGTTTTCCCAGACTCTTGAAGTGCAAAGTGCATTTATTTCACAAGTATAGATTGCTCAAATTTAGAGGAGACAAGTAGCCTCTGACCTGGTAAATCCATGACTGTAAAGGACAAAAATGCATCTTCTATTCTTTGCTCTCAACCAACTCTCTTAGGTTAAGTGCAGACATTTGGGGGAAGGAGGATAAATTGCTGCCCGATCTAAGGTAGGGCCACCCAATCTAAGGTAAATCAGGATGAGATGACCTGTGCAGAGGGTTGGGGTTTTGTGGGGCAAGCAGGATTTACAGGGGGATTGAGGAATGGAGGGATAGGTAAGATCTGTAAGAGTGACCGGGGGATGGGTGGACAGGCGGCATCTGCAAGGAGCATGAGGGCAGGTGGCACCCACAGGGGTGGAGAGAACAAATGCGATTTGTGGGAGGAATCAGAGAAAAGGCATAATCCATGGGAGTGACAGGATCCAGGTGCAATCCACAAGAAGGATTGGAGGGCAGACACGATCCACACAGAAATGGGGGGACAGGCACAATCTTTGGGGGATGGAGGGATAGGAGCAACCTGCAGAGGGATTGGAGGCAAGAACAACCCACAGGAAAGACTGGAGGCAGGTGCGACCCATGGGAGGGATTGGGGGGCAGGCATGATCTGCAGGAGCAATGGGGCAGGCACGATGTGGCAGGCATGATCTGCAGGAGAGACTGGGGGGAGGCATGATCCTTGGAGGATGGGAGGCAGGCACTACCAGGCTCTGCCACTTTTAGACTTGTCTATGTGTACAGCACTTCTGTACAGTTATGGGTTAGACTGATTTCTGATCATTGACAACAGGTCTAAGTGTAAGGTCCACACCATGATGAACAAAATTAGATCAGGTGGCCATTTTTAATGAGATCTAACTTTCCCATAACCCCCGTGAATGTCTGCACATATGCCTCAGTGGCCCTGTATTGATTTAGATCTATATCTGTCTTGGCAGGTAAATCTAGTAGAGAGACATTAGGTTCAAAGAACAGCACAGACTGACAACTCCTCCCTTCAGAGGATGGGAAGCTAACAGCATTCCTCAAACAAGCTAAGTTCAAAAGGAAACATTTCTTTTGCTATGGATCCTCTTACCGGCAGGGTTCTAACACATGAACACAAGGGATGACAAGAGGCAGCTGGTGGCCAAACTTTTGGCCAGGATATTAAATATCGTTTTGGCCAGGATATTAAAATAAGAGCTCTTTTACATTAAACTTGTTTTATGCAAATAACTAAGTGGATCCCTGGTGAGGTTACTTCATAGTTACGGAAATCTAAGAACAGCTAGAGTGCATTACCAATGGTGCTGTTTTTTGTATTTGCGCAAGTTATGCACAGATTCGGTGGTTTTTCCAACCAAAGTTTTCAAAATTCTTTAATTCCACATCAAGATGAACCAGTGACCTTCCTTGGTTTTTGTTGTTGTCTTTGTACTGTGTTCTAATGAGAAAGCAGAGAAACAAACATCCCAATAGCATAAGCATAACCAATGATCAAGGCACTTCCCTGGGAATGGAGGAAACCTAAGCTAAAATCCTTCCCCTGCCTGATTCATGTAACAGCCTTCAAACTGGGCTTCTTACATTCCAAATGAGTGCCCTAACCCCCACGCTATTGACCACTTACTGAAAAACCTCATGATGGATCTTTTTTCTCCATACAAATCATTCTATATTCTGTAATCCAAAAATGAGGGGATTTGGAATGTAGGAAGTACATACACACATCGCAGGCACGTGTCCTAACCAAGTGACTGATTGGTTATTTTCAAATGGCTTGTTTGTTTGCTCACTCTCAACAGGAGACATACATGGATCTTCTGAGAAACCTTTCTTGGTTGAAACTGTATCAAAATGTGTATGTTCATGTGAAATGTTTCAGAGTTTCAATAAATTGGTATTTACTGACATAAAAAAAATGTTTTCATCAGAAAATTTCCAACCAGACTTTGTTACATGCATCAGACATTTAAAGATAAAGGCATAAAAAGCACAGGTACACCATCCTTCAACATATGCCTGCTTCCTAAGCAGGAGGAATCATGCCCCTTTTCTTTCTGAAACATAGCACCTTAAATTATGTATTACGTAAGAGAAAAATCCTATTGCTAACTTGCCTGTCATCTTCAACCTTCCTCTCCTCACCTGATACCCCCAAAAAACACAAATGTCCTAATGATAAATGAACAAGGGCCATATTCATGACTGCAATATCATAGCCATTGCATGTGGATTAATTAAGTGAATAACTCTATTTAAACAGCTGATATTCAGAATTCAAATACAGTGAATTACAGCAACCTTCATTACCTACAGTGTCAATCATGCCACTCACTACTGGGCTCTCCAGAACAATTTTTTATTTAAAACAGCACTCTTAAAATGATCACCAGTGTTTTGTGCTTGTGCCTGAATTCAACACACAGATTTTTATGAAAATTAATCTGCTGGAATATATTTTGTACATAACTTTAATTAAATATTTTTATTTCTAACATTCTGTCTTGGGTTTTAGATTTAAGATGCAAATCAAGGAAAAAATGGAGTAAATCTAAACACTTCTATCTTAGTCCAGAGTCCTCATAGTATCATAAATTAAACCATGATGTTAAGCACAATTTAAAAAACAGACAGCTTGGCATTTATTCTCCTGTTTATATCATCATCAGAAACCATTGTTGGGGGGGGGGGTTGTTTTGTTTTTTTTAGGAGCTTCATATGCAAGTAGCTTCTCCTCTGTTGCCATTCTGTTATGCTTCATAGGTTTATGATTCACAATACTACATTGCATGACTACAAATGCTTTTTCTATTAAATGCACCAAAAATCTGATGACTGACTCAAAAGGGAGGGGCGTCTTGAGTCTAAAAAGGATGAGAAACATTGCACCAGAGAGTCAAGAGACATAAGAATGGCAAAAAAGTTTAACCACTTTGTATCTATAGTGCAACTTCCCACTGCCCCCGCCATTAATATAAAATGAAATTGATACCAAAAGGTCAGGATTTTAAAATGAAGCATAAAAAGTTTTTCTTTTCATAACAGAACTAGTATCACTGCAGTCCATATCCAAGAAAAAAAGTTAAAAAGAAAATGTCTACTGAAAGTTCTTTCATTTTTATGATAATTTTTTCATATCACTGCCTATCTTAAGAGAACAATTTTACCTGACAATTTATGATTTTATAGAAACATATAATATAAGGACTAATGTTTCCCAATTATATGGATAAATGATGGAGCTGTAAAGTATTTTCTAAGGCAATGCATCAAATTATATAAAAGTAAATTAAGAAATATCTGTCATTTTTTGGTCTCTCAGAACGTTAGTTTTGCCTTCTTGACCAAGCTTGTTTTGTCTGTTCTCTGAATCATTATCTCCCCCCGCTTGTCTTCTGTATCCAAATTTCTCTCTCCTTATACTCTGCTTTCTGCATGTCCTTTCACAGCATCTGAAGAAGTGAAATTGAGTTCACAAAAATGTGTGCTTTTTACATGTATTTTATTTAGTTAATAATCTATAAAGGTCTATATTTAACCTGCCTATTACTTTCTGCATTATGACATGATTGCAGAAGATTTTAGTTTTAAAAAAATTACTCTAGTCACTATATCAAAACACCACTATTTGCAGCTACTACAGCTGAATATAAAGGTGGGTACACCTTCACTAAATTAAAAACAAGGTAAATTAGATGCTCCAAAATGTAATTACCAAGCAGGAAATCAGTGGGTAACTGTTTCTAGTAATTTCCTTTGGGGCAAATACACACGCACACACACACACACACGCGCGCACACACACACACGCACGCACACACACACATATAGAGAGATATTTATATTTATATATAATTTATCATATATACACACACACACACACATATGCACACACACACATACATATATATGGTTGTGTGTTTATATATATATTTACATATATATATTTATACATAATTTACCATGATATATCTATATCTGAAAATAAAAAATAAAAAGTATTAATTAAAGCATTCAGGTGACAAAAGTCAGGGCAGTACTAAATAATGGGTCCATCTACATATGCTATTAATTCAACTGAATAAACTCCAACACAATACACACAATTGCTCCTGAGTGCCCAGTACTACAGCACTTTGAGCCAAATCAGAGCATCCCTGGCTGGCAGGGAGCTCAGGGGGTCAGCCTGCTAGCCTGGGGCTGTTTCAATCCAGCTCAACATACTGCAGAGGGGCTGGCTAGGACATAATGGTGCTTTAGTGTGGGGTTAGCCCGCAGGCAGCCCCCATACTGAAACACCCTCATGTTCCAGCCAGCCCTGTCAGCATCTGCGTGTGTGCTACGGTGCACTAAATAATGCCGCTGCAGGATAGTACTTGTGTGGACAAGCACCATCTTACGGCATCATTTATTAGTTTACTGTGGCCTAATAGGGCCACGCATGTAGATATTGAGACTTTACTGCAGAGCTAATTAGGCAACTCCACAGTAAATATCTCATATAGACATGCCCAATGAATACTAAATAATGAGAAGGGCAAGATCACTGAAAGACTAGTTTGGTTCTTTTGGAAGCTGCCTATGACAAAAATATGCATTTCAAAAGATAAAATGTGAAGTCACACCTAGGAGAAAAAAAATGTAGGCCACAGTTATAGAACGAGGGACTTTATTCTGGAAAACAATTAAATCTTATGCATCTCGGAATTAATTAGTCTGTAAGGTGCAACTCTAGCTTTCTGCCTGACTCCAGACTAACATAGCTAATTACTGCTCTGAAAAATAATGACTCTGAGAATGACTTAGGAGCATCATTCTGGGAAAAAACAGCTGAGTGAGTGTGCTGCTCTGATGGGAGGGCTAATGCAATCCTGGAATAAATACACAGGGAAATAGACTATGAATACACCAATAAAACTTCCTCCAGTAAGACATCAACCTCTTCTCCTTTGTCCAGGTGATGCATTGCCTGGTCACAAAAGGAAATGAGATTGATGAGGCAAGACCTACCTGCAACGAAGCCATGTTGGCTATCTCACAGAATGTTGCCTTCCATTAACCTGTTGTTCATGGTTTCCTAGATGATTTTTTCCAAGATCTTTCCAAGGATTGAGGTCAAGCTGATTGGCCTGTAGTTCCCTGGATCTTCCTTCCTTCCTTTCTTGAAGATAGGCACCACACTGGCCGTGTTCCAATCTTCAGGAACCTCTCCTGAGCACCACAAATTCTCAAATATATTTGCCATTGGTCACGCTATCATGTCAGCCAATTCTTTTAGCACTCTTGAATGCATTCCATCTGGGCCAGCTGACTTGTAAATGTCCAGCCTCTCAAGCTGTTCCCTCACAAAGATCTCCACCAATTATAAGTGTATGATCGCCCTTACCCTGGTAGTCATGCATCCTGTCAGGCAGGGTAATCTCCTTGGACTGGTGGAAACCCAATAAAAAGTAATCATTGAGGAGATTAGCTTTCTCCTGGGTGTCAGTTGTCAACTGCCCCATTTGGTTCAGCAAGGGTCTGATGTTCCTCTTGTTTTTTTTTCCCAGCTTCGCATGTATTTGAAGAAGGACTTTTTATTGTCCTTGATCCCTGCAGCCAGTCTGAGTTCAGTTTCAGGCTTGGCTTTTCTGGTCCGCTCCCTAAAGGTATGAGCCAGTGCTGCATAATCCTCCTTAATGGTAGTTCCCAACTTCCGTCACTTATAAGTCTCTTTTCAGATTCAGGAGGTCCATGAGTTCCCTATTGAGCCAAGGGGGTCTCCCAGCCCTTTTGCTACCTTTCCTACAGGCCAGAATGGACTTCCCTTGTGCTTTTAGGATCATGTCCTTAAGGAGCAACCATTCATTGTGGACTCCCCTCCCTGTCAGTTCATGGTCTCTCAGAGCCTCAACAACCAACCTCCTGAGCTTGTGAAAGTCAGCTTTCCTTAAGTCGAGGATTTCTGCATTGCTGACTGATTTGTCAGCTTTACAATGGATAAAGAAAGTGATCAATTCATGATCACTGTCACCAAGCTTCCCTTCGATCCTCAGGTCACTGACTAGATCATCCCCCTTGGCCAGTACCAGATCCAGCAGTGCCTTACCTCTTGTCGGCCCATAGACTTCTTGAGTCAAATACAGCTCATCAATGCAAGTGAAGAAGCTTTGCAATTGATCAGATTTGGCTGAATGCTCTTCTCATGAGATGTCAGGGTGGCTGAAGTCGCCCATGACGACCATTCACCAAGAGCATGCAGCCTCTGCAAGTTTCCTAGCAAACTGGTGGTCAAGCTCTTACTCCTACAGTTAGGAGGTCTGTAATAGACTTCTACAGTTATATCCCCTTCACCACATTTTCCCCATATTCTAACCCAGAGGGTCTCAAGTCACCCTCCTTGGGTGCCAATCTCTACTTGTAGGAAAGTGTACTGTTCTTTCACATAGAAAACTACACCCCTGCCCTTCCTCCCAACACAATCCCTCCTGTACAAGTTATAGCCAATACCTGTGGTCCAATAGGCGGAGTCCCACCAGGTCTCTGTTATCCCTATGAGATCGTATTCATTTTTGCTTAGCAGAAGGGCCAGTTCCTCCTGTTTGCTCCTGGCATTTATGTACAGGCAGCTAAGCCTGCCATTGGAAGCTCTGGGCTTCCCTGTCCTCTTAGAAGAGCAGAAGAGTCTACATAAGAGTACATTTTTAAATCAAGTTCAAATCTTTTTCTACAAGATATGCTTGAACTTAGAGCATAATTATTGCGCTTCAAGGAGAAATAAATATAGGTAAATCCTATGCCTTGTCTTATGTAGGAGCTCTGATTAAATTACCTAAAATTGACCCTTCTGGGCTTAAAAACCCATGAATCCATCCAGAGACAGGGGTTATTTTAAGCTGTTTGAATTGTAGAAATTTGTATTAGCATAATTTTCCATCATCTTATACTACTGATAACTGCTACCTCTAATCTTACTTGCTTAGAGGAATTTTATAACTTTATACTTTATAACTTTCAAGAGTTCCACCTTAATTTACTCAATATAGACAGAAATTATAAATGCCACAGAAGCAATACTATACAAATGTGATAAAATCACCTTGGTTTTGATGTCTGACTTAAATTAGTTTTGAAAGTACTATATTGAGAGAAGCAAATAAATTATTAAATATTTAGCTGAAACAATAATAAACTCATGATAGAAAAAAAAAAAAAAAGAGCAGCATCACTTATAAAGGGAAGTTTTCCAAAACAGGATCAGCATTGGTTTCTCCTTTCCCTCCACCCTGTCCTGTAGACTGGCTAAAAGATTAAAATGACAGCTTAATCAAAACAAAAGTTTTATGGTAAGTGCATAAGCCTTCATTGCAAAACCTACTGTAGTTATCTGAAGAAGCAAGCTGTCAGCAATCTCACAGTATAAATAAAAATGATATGTAAATATGTTGACAGCAGCAACCATTGAAACAGTATTTACACAAATGGCTGCATATTAAGGCAACTTTTTAAACAAGTCAGCTAAAAAATATGCAGAAAAACTAATGGTGATACATATTTGTTCCTGAAGGCATTGGGACAGCTGTGATTTTGTATGTGATCCTTTGAGATGTATCTTTAAATGAATATTTATAATTTTTCTCTGGAAATCATATTTAGGAAGAAGCAGCAGATGTGGCTTTTCCAGATGTAGTTTTTGTCACCAATTAGAATTCATCACTAGATCTGCCCTGTTTCACTCTTTCACTTTTCAGTTACAGGGTCATACAGATCTTGTCAGAAGAGCTGCATGTTAGCAACCTTTCATTCTCTATAAACACAGGACCAAACTTTCAGAAATTAGAGACCCAAGTCTGCATGCACAAAGATGCATGTGCCAAAGCATGCACGTCTGCATGTCAGCAATTTATTAAGTCAATACATCCATTAAATACACATGAAATAGCCAGTTGTTTGCATGGTGACAGGCATCCTAGTTAAATAGATCATTAGGAGATTAGGAAATTTACTTTCTAACATGTTAAGTACAAGTACAGTGTACAATTATTTTGGTGCTGATCTGTGGCTCTTAGTACCACACAGGCAATGTTTAGCATCTGATGGCTGGCCTCTAGTTGTCCTGTTAGCCATTTTGTATACATATGGACCTGATATTCATGTGCAACAGTGCAGATACCTGGAACACTGTTTTCTGAAAATGAGACTCCTGACAAAAAACTTTGCTGTTGTAATTGCTGCCTTCTAACCAAACAGTAAAAATGTCAAATCAGGAGACAAACTGGTGACAGACTCAGCATATCTGCCAAATTAATTTGTGCAGTTTTTAATAAGTGATATCCATCTGCCTCCTACGCAAGCATGTACAAAGACAAACACAGACCACCTCATTTGCAGAAACTCTACCACTGAGTCATGCCCAGTTACCAATAAACAGCTCTTGTCCTTGGTTTCTGCCACTCCTCTCCCCCACCTGTGCTCAGGGGTGGTGTGGTGGTGCAGTCACACATACCCCTTCCATTGCTCCCAACCCCCACCACCAAGCCTATGGGGAGGACATGTAGGAAGTAGGTGCTGGATGGAATAACAGACAATCCTGGTACCCTGCACACCTGTTCCCCAGAGCTCGAGCCTTCACATTGGTGAGAGACACACAGGGAGAGCTAAGCAGAGAGCAGTCACAGAAAGGGGAGGACCTGCCTCCTGAACTGCTGTCCCCAGCTGATATGCGGGAGAGGGGATCCCCAGTGCCATTCCTACTCCACTCCAGCTGGGCACTACAGAGAGTAGCTGCATGGGGTGCTAGACTTAGCTAGGGACAGCAGTAGTGGTGGGCAATTCCCCTTTCCAGTGCCTGCTCCTGGATGGCATGAGATATCTGGTGGGGGTGGACAGGGGGCAGGTACAACAAGTGAAACCCACCCACTGCCATTATACCCAGCTGGACTTGGCACTCCCACACAGCTACCCAGTGAAGCAGGCAGTCCTGGGGCTCCCCCACCTCTGAGTCAGCGAAGGACAGCAGTGACAATAGATGGGTAGGTGGGCAGAAAGCAGTCCTCTCCCCTTCCTGCCTGGACATGCCACCCCACAGGAGTCCCCTGCCTACCCAGGAGCTCTATCTGTACCTCATTCCAATCCCCTCTATGGTCTGAGCTGTGGCACCAATTGTACTTGTTATATTGCCCTTTTCTAAATCTTAGGGTGCTCTTCTGTCACCACAAATATTAAGCACTGAAATCCTGCACCGAGCAACAGCTGTGTGTCAGAACAGAGAGTTTATTCTAACAGATTACTTAAACCAGCACTACTTTGCTACTATGGCCCACATTGATAGCTTATGCAATTGGTAACCTTAAAAAGCCCATAAGTAACTCCAGGAATGTAATGTAGACTACATCTAGAAAAAAATATATTTATCAATAAAAATGTAGAAAAGGATTTCTCCTCACCTCCACTTGCCACAAATGACTATAATGGCAAACTCATGAAACAACCTTTCAAAAAGCACAAAAAGAAGATCCTGTATCCTGCTGCTCTGAAAAAATGCCAGGAATTTACATTATGTATAAAGCATAGCCTGTTTATTTGAGTACCTCTGGACTGAAACAAGGGCTACACACTTACCCAAACATAATGTAAACTAGTGCTGTTGGCCCTGGGACTGCATCCAGCCTGTAAGGGGTTAATTGGAAGGCCCTGGGATCCCACCCTCCAACCTCTCACTCCATCACTCTGGCTGCTGTTGGGATCTCCAGGTCATTTCTCCCTCCTTCAGCTTCCACTTCCTGCCCCCACCCTAAGTGCACGGTGTTGTGGCTCAGCCCAGGGCCCACTGGGTGTGGTCTAGGGGAAGGGGGGAGAAATCAACAGCTGGGGAACTAAGGGTGCCCATGCAGCCATCAATTTCAAGATCCCATCAACTTGACCAGATCCCATCAACTCCAAAGACTCTAGTAGCAGTGCTTTAATAACTAGTTCCCCATTTCTACAAAGTTAGAAGTTAACTAGATTACAATTAAGCTACAAAGCAGACAGTAGAGCTGAAATGTGCTAAGCACCTCAAGTGGGTTGTGCACTTAACTCAGATGCAGATAAATGGTGCTTGCCATAATATGAGTAATAAGCAAAAAACTTGGGAGTTTAACTGCATCATATAGTTAAGCTAATGATGCACTTCTCCAGAAGGCATACAAGTGGGGTGCACTGTACTTGTTTGATTATATACATTTTTATATAAAGTTTTAGTTTTGGTTCAAACAAAAAGTGACAGTGTTCCTGGGAAAAATGAGGACAGATAGAACAAAGTGCAAAATTCATTTTGAAGTAAATTTGAAGTAAGTTCTTTCAGCTAGGGGCCAGCTTTTTCTGAAACCTGGGGATTTGTAACTACGTAATGGATCACTCCGGGTAGGTGGATGGTTTTGATCATGTAAAAAAAAAGGCCATGATCATGAGGTCACTTGTACAGGGAGCCAGAGATTATTTTGGCTAATTTAGAAGTCAGGCAGAAGGACAAATGGCATTGCCTACAGGAATCAGAGAGAAGGATCCAAAGGAGAAGCAAGAGGGAAGGAGGAGAAAAAGGACTACTAGACAACCAAGAAAACTCTGACCTGAACTTAAAGAATGCCCAAGAGCAGTGAGGAAAACAGGAAGGATGTGTTTTTGGTTTGTTGTTTTTTTTTGCTTAGATTTGTACATCGCTAATACTATCTAAATAAAGGATGACTGTTTGTGGAACCGTTGTGAAGTCTGTGATATGCTTAAGTTATGACATATTCCTGAAGGGGTACAGCAGAACATGAACATCCACAAGGTGAGCCCTCTAGGATAGTGCATGTTTAAGCAATTGCAGAGACCATGCATTGAGTCAGCAGCATTCCCAGAGCCCCAAGGCAGCTGGACCGCAATGTCACATTTCCACAAAGGGAAGCAGTCAGAAAAAAAACAAAACAAGATACTGTCCCAGAAGCATTCCAAAGAGACCAAGGAGAAAAAACTGCCAACAATTTCCCAATAAAAGGGAAATTTTAAAGCACGTCACCCAGTGTAGTGAAATGCAAAATACAGAAACCTAGTGAGTATCCAACACGGAGAGCTCTAACAGGGCAGCGACACATGGTTGAAAGATGTTTAAACCAGGTGTAGCTGAATCAGTGATGAATGCACTGGTAGCATCCGTTTTTAGCAAAGGATAATTTTGCTAGCCTTAGAAATTATTCATCTTATAACACAGCAAGCACCCTCAAGTTCTTATTAGAAAGAAAGGTATAAAAGGTTAAATACTGAAATATCATGTTAAAGCAGGAACACTCTACAATCACAACAGTAATCTAGTAATACATTTAAAAAAATTCTCAATATTAATTCAGCAGTTTGCCACTTTGGGATATATAAGATACAATAGAGTCAGTATTAATTTATTATCATCTTACATGTTTTATAGTGTCCATGGGGAACCTGCTATAACAGGCACAAGCTAAAACTGACAAAAAAATAAATCAAAATATTCAAAGAAAATGCAAAACTGCTTTTGATATTCAAACAAGGGCATCACCAGCAAATGAAACTTGATACAAATGACAGGAAGAATGAATTAATGCATAGCTCCTCATCATTTCAAAGGAGAGAACAATTTACATATTCATTTTCTGCAGTATCTGACAGGCTTTAGTTTCAAACACTTCACTTTTTTTTTTCCAAGCAGCAACTTGCATTACCAATAAAAGCCAGGCCCTGCAAGCTGGATTTCCCTTAAAGTAATGATGTTTCTACTGAGTCTTCTATGAATTAAAGTTAGTTTTAAGGGCCATATTCTGATATGTAAATAAAGAGCAATATGTCCAAAATATGGTCCTAAACATTCAGCTGCTTGCTTTTAGTTGAAGTTATACAAGCATTACTAATTTGGCCACACACAGAAGCATCTGGAAAAATGGTAAGAGTTACATTTCACGCATATTACAGACTCCAAACTAATATTCATTGTCAAAACAAGATTGTTTTCCTTTTATTTTTATCATTACAATATTAGGCATTATTTGGAAACAGTGCGGTAAAAACACTTCCAAGAGAAAAGTAAATAATGATGATTACTGAAGATTTCAGATCCTAATTTGTCTTAAAATATGAAGAGGGCTCCTGTTACTTTAAAAGAAGCCGCTGGATAAGCTGGCTGCCTGGGGCTGCAGCAGCAGGGGCACAGGCTGGCCTTTAATTAAAAAGAGGAAACTCCTGTGTGCAGCTGGAAGAACCACATGGCAGAAAGGGGGCAGGGCTTTGATGCATATAACCCAAGGCTGAGCCAGAGCATGCAGTCAGACCCTGGATGCTCTAAGACAGAGGAGCTCCCCAGGGAATCTGACTGCAGGGAGCAGGTTCATGGACACCCCATTGATCCAAAGTGGGGAAGCACTTTGTACAAGCAGTTTGCTGACAGTTTTGTTTTGCTGATGCACATGTTTGTTTAGCGTTAGAGGACCAGCTTGTGGCTACGCATGAGGCAAGGAGGCTATAGAAGATTCCAACACAAATGGGTCAAAAAAGATTAAAGGTCTATCTGAGTCCAGGGGGCCCCATAGGGCTAGAGTGGTTCAGGTGCACTAGTTTCTGTTGCCAAAGGCACACAAAGGAGTAGCGTGGCAACCAGTATTACTTCTGACCACCCTGGACTCCACAGCTTGAATTATCCTGAGTCAGGTCACTGACTGAAGGCCTTTGGCATGAGTCAAGAAAGGGATTTGAACCTATGCCTCTGGAGTGATAACAAGCAACTGTAATCATTCTTTTACTAGGATATTAACATGAATAGGTTACCATAAGGGGAAATGCAAATAAAAAAATAGGAGGAAAAAGAAGAGGCGTTGAGATTTATCTAAATACAAATACTTAAACAATTATATATAGGGTTAGCAGCACATACAGTTTGCAGATGCCCAATCCCAGTCCAGTTCCCCACAGGCTGGAAGCTGCAAAGCTGCATCTGTGTCACAGCGGGGGAGCAAGGGACTGAGAGAAACACCAGTGGTACAGGCACACGCAAAGCCCTCCAGCTCTGCAGTCTGGATCTGGCCCATATGTTGCCAATGCCTGCATTAATGCATCTATTTTTGTAATATCTGGACTCTTAAAACTGAGTCAATAAAAAGCAACAAAGAGAAAGAGAACTCACCCACCTTTCCCATCAACAGTTTTTGGGGACTTTAGGGTGAAATAGAAAGAATCTGGGAAGTGGAATAGTCCACTTACATGCCTAATAGTTGGAATAGAAACTGGCCCTTTGTGTCTTATTAGTCTCTAGCTTACCCAGTGAAGAGTGTTCTTGGTATAAACATGGCATAAACACGTGGAGTTAAAAATAAAAATAAAAATGATTAATAAGTAGTATATCTTACTGCAGCAACAGAATCCTTCTTGTTGCCACGTACAAGCCCTAGAATTGATCACCTTGGTCATTGTTGAAGCTCCTCCTAGATAATGATGGCCATCGCACAGTAGCCTCTCATAACATCTCTTCAGCAACAGATTACCCGATTCCAACTATCACGAAGCCACAAGGCCTTTCTACAGACCCAGATGCCAGCTATGCTCCCCTCCTCTACACATTCCACATCATCAGTAAACCAAACCACACAAAATATGGTTCATTTACCACTATGTCCAGGGTTAATTCACCTGCTCCTCTACCCAGATCATATATGCCATTGCCTGCTGTCAGTGCCCCTCTGCTGTCTGCTCTGGCCAGATGGCAAAATCCCTACATAAAAGAATGAATGGACATCAAATTAACATCAATTCTAGAAACACAAAAAGGGCCACAGCAGAACACTTTAACCTGCCTGGATATTTCAGCTAGGAACAGACATTCAAAAAGCCTGAGCCTGAAATGATTCAACCTTTGCACATTAGTCTAAACCTGGCTAGGCTGAACCAGTTTGTAATCGCACAGACATTCTCTGTGCAGCACATGCCTGCTGTGGCTCAGGCTAGAAGCCAGGGGGTGCTAGAGCAGCCCTCCCTTCCCTTGCATAGTGTTGAGCGGAGGGAGGGCATAGCCAGTCCTTGGCAGAATGCTATGATTAGGGAGGAGTCCATCCCCCACACCTCCCCACTCCTGACCAGCGAAGAAGCCTTGCTTCGAGTTACACAGCAATTACTTAGACAGCAGGGAGTTACACAGGGAGTTGATAACACAGCATTTAGCACCCCATCAAGAAAACAAAGCCCTTTTCATTAGTTCAAGCTCTTCTTAAACAACTTTTTCCAAGGAAGGAATGGAGGGACATTACCAGCTGACCTGTTGATTAGCTCCAAAAAGCCCTAAGGGAACACTATCCTGTCTGCCTTACACAGACACCTCTCAGCATTAATTAGCATACCACATGCTGCCTATGGTCTGTGCTGTGGGAAAAGGGAAAGGGGAATCCCTGATTGAGCAGCAAAGGGGGTGGTGAAGCAGGGGGAAGCCAGGCAGACCCTGCTGTGCCTGCAATCTCCGCCAGAGCTCCAGCTAGGAAGCAGAGGGGTGGAGCCAGCCCTGCTCTGGAGCAGGGAGCCCTGCCCAGGGCTACAAAGCATCTGGGATGCTGGGGGACTCTGGTTTAACTTAAACCAGGAAGGTGTCTGGGACAGACACTGCATAAACTGATTTGACCCAAATCAGTTAAATCTGATACTACATTCAACCAGGTTTATCTCAGACCAGTTTACGTTCACTGTGTAAACTGGCTTAAACCAGTTTCTGATCACTTAAAACTGGTTTATGTATAATGTCTGTCCCTAGCCTTCAACACTGGCCTCACAGTGCTTGCCATGGTTTCTGACTGAGGGTGGGGGCGGGGAAAAACCCTTTCAAAAACAACTTAAACATAAAATTCAAGAACAATACAAGAAATAATAAACAGCGTGGACTGTATTACACATGGTCTCATGGGTTTTTATCCCATTGCCTAGACTAGCTTTTAACTCCAATTGTTTATTCCTATATACCTCAATTAGTTAACTGCCTTGTTTATTCCTATTGAGCTTTCAACTCACTTTTTACATCTCTTAGCAATACATACTCCCCCATCACTTTTCTTTGTATTTAAATTCCTCTCTATTTTAAACCCTTTCTTTCTGCAAGTCTATTCATAGCATCTGATAAAGTAGGCTATTAGCTAGAAAAGCTCATTCCTCTCTGAAACAGTTAGTCTCAAAGGTGCAGCCATGCCCTGCCTTCTGTGATTATATTAAAGCACCATGACTGCTAATACAACTTGCTTTCCATAAGAAGTTAGTGCTTGATATGAAGTAAATGATTTTTCTTTATTATTCTGTTGAGTTATATGCATACATACTTTGGAGAATATATTACCGTTATGTAGTTGCAAATGATTCTTTTACTCCTACCAAAATAAGTGCTTAAAAAAGGAAAGGGAAGACTTAACTTTTATATTTGTAATATTTGTCTCTTAAGATGTCTTTAATATGAATGCCAAATTTTCCTTTGTGCTAAAAAATCACATTTTATGATAGAGGAAAATGCTTTCTTTATGTTCTTAGACAAGGTTCTTTGGGTAAACGCAATATCTTTTATTAGACCAACTCAAATAGTTGGAATAATTCTTCTTAGCTTGCTTTTAGACACAAACACCCTTCGTCAGGCTGAGGAAGTGTCTGCAGATGGTCTGTGCTCTTCCTGGAAGGAGTGGTAAAGCAGCCAGAGGCTAGTAGATATGCAAGAAAGTCAGTTAAAATATAAATAGAGTTAAATATACATATAAATATAGTTATATATAGTTAAATATAAATATAGTCGGTTAAAATATAAATTGAGGTGGTCAGTAGGTAAGAGACAGGTCGGGAAGGTGGAAGGGGGAATGAAGCTCTAGTCAAAGGATGAGAGACAGGAGAGTGGGGGTTATAATCTTGCATTTTTAAAAGATATCTTAATTATATATTTTAGTTATAAACAATTTTCTCTTCTATGTATTTAAAATAAAAATAGTTCCCATAGAAACATTTCCATAAAGCATTAAAGCGATATTGAGCTAGACTCTTTGATTAGCTATACATTCAGGGTCATTTATTTGGATAGAAAAGCATCTTTTTGTGATTTTGAGGAACAATGTCCACAGGTTAAATAAAGTTTATAAGGCCCTCAATCTGTAACACTTTTTTTAATTTTATCTGAACATTTCAAGATGATTTAATATAATCTGTTTTTTCCCCTTCCCCTATACCGTTAGAGTAGCCCCATCAAGTGTTTTGAGAACTTGTGAGGAATACCCACATTCCTTCAGATAAAATAAACAAATAAAACTAACAGATTTTTGAGACCCCTCTTCAGTCTTGTTAGGGGGCAATCCAAAAGTCAAGCCAACAGGAGTTTTTCCCTGGTCTTTAATGGGGTTAGGATCAGGCCCATGTCTCTTTATAAATTCCCAATATGTTCCAGAACACTAGTGTAAGTAAAGTTTATTGATACAGCCTATTAACCTAGAGGCCTTGCATAATTCTAGAAAGACAAGGACATACTTTAGAACAGGGGTTCCCAAACTGGTACACATACTCCTGGGGGTATGCAAAACATCTCTGGGAATGCAGGAGAAATTGTGTAATGGCAGATTTAATTTTCATTATAACCATCATTTGCATTTAAAGGGTTAAAATATAAAACGTATGATGGTAGGGATTCACGGGCAGCTGGTAAATCTGGAATGGGGTACAAATAAGAAAAAGTTTGGGAACCTCTGCTTTAGAGGGTTTTTGGGTACCTCCCCAAACAAACTAACAAACAAAAATCCAGACATTAGAACATTAAAACTAGCCAATTTTCCTGAAATAGATAAGAATGACACATTTCATCTAGCATATTTTTAAAAATATTTTCAATTCCTCAGTCATTCGCACAGTATTTTTCTTTACATTCTTCTTTTACTTCAGTAATTCCATGAGCTTCTTTCAATGCTCATTCTTCCCAAAGTATCCTTATCCACTTGACTGGGAAAAATGAAGGAATCCCCTTTGCCATAAAAAATATACACAAAGAAAAATAAAAATTAGCTACAAAACTGCGTGTGCATGAACACAGACTGCTTCATTTTTAAATCATAGATCAGTAAGCAAAGCTATTAAAATATCCTACATTCCTAATGAGCTGTGAATAGTCTTAGCACATTAAACACTAGTTTCACTGAAGACAGCTGACTGTGCAAACCATTGAGTATCTTTAACACCTGGTAAAACAGAGGAGCCACCACAATCAAATAGTGCCCAGGACAAGTTTAGGTCTAACTCCAAGCAACTGTTCTGCTAACGTCTGACACAAAAACTCAACAGAAAAAGACATGTAGCCTGTACTCTGGTGGAGTATACTTGAATCACAAGGGTTCTACCTTTGCTAGTTCACAACAGAGTCTGATACAATTGGAATTCCAGTTGGAGAGTCTTTGAGACAAAGAGCCAATCACTTGGATCTGTTAGCTGTAATTTCATAGGTGAATTTAGGATTTGGGAAAGGGAGGTGCAACAGATGCAACCAGTGCTGTAACTCAGAATTTGGGGGATACGTGGACAGAGCATGGCTGGAGCTCCCAGGCTGATGGAAGACTCTTGTGGAGGGGGACCAGGCCAGGAGTAGGTGCAGGAATGAAGGAGCTGCCCATCCCCTTCACTACTGTCCTGTAGCTGGAGCTCCCAAGCCAATGGGAATCATCCAGACTGAGGAAGCAGGTGCAGTAAGGAGGGGACCCGCTGTCCCCAGCTCAACCTGGCACTGCACATAGCTGCTGGCACCCCACATCCCCACAGTCTCCTGGCACCCCACATCCCCACAGTTCCCAACTTCTACACAGTGAAAGTGGGATACAACCACACACCTGCATCTTCGGGATCCATCCTTGTAGGGCCCCAAACAGAAATGATCAAGGTTTCCTCCAGATGAACCTAAACTGAACTGAGGAATAGATTAGCAGCTCTCACTTCCAATATGTAGTCTAAAATCTTTGGACTTGATGACAGAAGAGGCTGAGATCCTGTGCCACCTGCTTGATGAGATCAAGAAAACCTCTAGGTTCCTCCACTGAGGGGATAAAAGTAACAATGCCAGTGAAGGTAGATGGGGCTCTTGCCTTCTCTTTTCTTTAGGGGCAAGTGTCCAGGCATAACAGCATGGCCTAGGAGGCAGGTGGGATTGAGGTGTCACTGCAAGTAGTGCTGGATCCATTCCATGGATCAAAAATAAATTTTAAGGCAAATTTTGAAATGCACCAGCTGGATTTTGCCAACTGCAGCAAACCAGTTATTCTTTAGGTGACTGCAGTAAGAATTTCAGCAACTGGAACAATGGATTCCCGATTCAGCACAATTGAGTCCAATGAACAGGGAAGTGATCTGTGTGAGAAAGTCAGGGTGGAGTTTCCCTTGGGCCTGGTTCTCAAGAGGACCCTAAATAATAAGCTAGAGCAGTGATGTACTGCCAAGCAGCATTTCAATCAGACATTCCTGACTTCAATGGCAACTGTATTTTTTTCGAATTGTCCTAAAAATATTCTTACTTAAAAAACAAATTCAGCCTCCCTAAAGTCTGAATAAATTATTTGACCCATGTTTCCATACTTTAATGCATTTCAGCTTATCTTAAGTTTTAACTTAACTGTCAGTTTTCCTGGACTTCAAAATGCTTATTTTGGAAATAATTAGAACATGCCTGTAACAGTTTAAATAAGAAACATTTCATTACTGATAGGATACTACTGCATCACTAATACATTTTATCAATCTTTATAGTTACCAAATTTAATGAAAGTAATATTTTCTCCAAGTTGATCAAGTAAGGTAAATCGAAAACTGGGCAATAATAAAATCAAGGCATGGTTAAATACTATCCCAAACTCTTGTTTTGTAAACCTGCAACAAATAAAACCTTAAGTTAACCTTTGTGACTACATTAAAACAACTGCAGAATCAAGTTAAGTATGATAAAGCCATTATGAATAATGAGAACAAAACCAGGTGCTGGTATTGTTAAGCAGTCAAATAACTACCAGTATTTCAGGTTGGTATAAAGATAGTGCAACTTTTTCTTCTGCTATAATTGCTCAATTAATAACTTCTTTCCCCAATAACTAACTATCCATTACTGGAGACCTATTATTTTTCCCTTTTACTGAACTTACTGAGAAAAATGTATTTGGCCATTGTTCCTCTTTAACTCAGTCAACTGAAGAGCTCTTTACAAAATGAGCATTTGTTTTAGGTTGACATTTTAAGACAATCTGTCAGTAACTCATACAGTAGAATCAATCAAAACAGCTCCTCTTGATTTGTGGAGCATGAGGTAAAAATAAGATGCCATCCACAGTTAAATATCACTGACTTTTTTCCATATGAAATATAAACACCAATCACAGTTTAGTTAAGTATAAGCATTCTGTAATGCCCCTCCCCTCCCCTGTAGTTTTTTTGTTCACTGCAAAGGTTAATTCTATGTGGACAAATGTAATATTAGTACTGGCAAATTTAATATTAAAAATACACTTTATATAGCATTAACACAAACTGTCAAACAAATGCTGTCAGAGCTTGGACAGAAGAACCTTTCCAATGCCAAACATTTAGACTCTACCATTCAAATGTCCATAATATTCTGAATGAGCCATATTCAATCTGGCAGTTAAAATATAGCTAATAGCATTACTCAAGAAAATGAAAATAATGTTCGAAATATCTAACAAGCACAAATAGAATGTGGGTAGCATATCACTACAGTTAAGCGTTGCTTAGCAATGAAGCATGCATATGCCACAAGAACACATATTTCAACAAAGTGAAGAGTTACATCATAAATAAGGACTATGTTATGAAAGTGTTCACACAGAGGTCCAAGCACATCTTCATCCACTTCACTTACAGCAGAAGGAAAAGAGAATGCCAAAGGGAAGAAACACTAATAGATTTAAGTGATCTCTCTTTTGAGAATTCAAAACACAAACCACCCATCTTCCATTCCAGAAGTGGGAAAAGAACCAGAAAATAAAACTATAAGTGATCAGAACCTCTACAAACCACACTCACCAGGTTAAAAGAGGAATCGCATACATAACTAGATAGGCAAAACATTTCATAAAGGTTTTAAAATAATCTGGCACATGACTGCCTTAGACATTTTCAGCTGAAGTTGATCAACTATTGAGATAATGTAGGAACTGCAAATAGGACGTGGCTGCCTGCTTACTCCAACAAGATTTCCCTTAAGAAACACATTGGCCAGGTGGTCTAAATCTAGCAAATCTAGTATCTTATGGAACTAGAAACAGGAGATTTAAAGACATGAAATCACCTTTTGTCAGTAGCTCTCTAGCCATCTAGTCCAAACTCTTAGGAGCTTGAGCCTTGAACTGAATTCCAATGATGCTAGGATCCTCAGATTACCAATGATCCTGGAAGGGACAGATAACTAAATCTTTCAAACATAATTTGGATAATTAATGAAAAAGTATACAGTTTGATTTGCAAAACCCAGAACAGTGGAGGCCTTTCTCACAGTTGTAACAGGGCAGACCCATGCCCTGGGCAATGATGATACACAGGGCAGCACTAGCTGTTGGCAATGGTAGAACAGCTCTGGTAGCAGTTATTTTTGTACTCCCTACCTACTGCTGCCCTAGTCACTTCATCTTAAAGCTATGCTACTGGCTTTTCCTAATTTAGAGATTCTCTTCCCAACGTGGCTCCATGAAAAGGTGTCTCAATTTACCATTCCTTTAATTAAATTAGAGAGGACTGATTGTTCAGTATCTGCAGCAAGGGACTCTCTGCTTTGGAATTTGTTAGAATAATGGTCAGAGAATATAACTGCGTGCTTAAGTTCCAGCATCTAATTTTATGTATTAATCAATCATGTCATCAATATGATCTTACTGAATTTTGTAAGGAATACCGAGTTTAAGGTCTTATCTGTACAACTATGGCCAAGGCTACGTAGTAAAAATACTGCTCCTGGCAGCAACACTCTCAGCATACTGTGCCACGCCATGCTGACTGCTTCCTATACTTCATAGGATTTTAGAATCATAGCGATGTAGGGCTGGAAGGGACCTCCAGAGGTTATCTAGTCCAAACCCCTCCCCTGCCCCAGGCAGGATCATCCCTATCCAAATCATCCCATATAAACCATAACCTAAACTCTACATAAGATTACTATCAATACTGACACAACACACTTAAAAGTAGTGGCACTGAGTGAGGGTTAAATACAGGGAAGGAAGAAATCGGGAGGGGTATTCTGACTAACATTATGACTTAAAGGTGTTAACCTGCGTGTCCATAACACTGTGGGAACTTGGCTTCAATGCTCCTAGTTTAGAAAACAGCCTTTGCAGAACAGTGCAGCAGAGATTTACATATAATGCCAGTAGAGTATCATCAGAGCTAAGGGTAGGGCCCACAGAAGTAGAAAGTAACAACATTTTAAAACAAACTGAGTTTCTTGTGAAGATAGCTTGGGAAAATGTACCTAAAGCAAGGCATCAAACTCATCTGGCCCCACAGAACAGGTGAGTGACATGGGTATGGTTCACAGGCCGGATCAGGCTTACAGCCCCTACATGCCTGATCCAGCACGTGTGGTATCCACAGGTCAGGCTGGGACGCTGATCCAAGTGAGTGCTGAGGGCCATGCAGACCTACACCTGGTCCCAGACAGCTCTGTATGCAGCACACCCTGTGCCCCAGACCTAGCAAGATCTGTGCACAGCACAACCTGGGACTCTGTCCCTGAGAGTGCCATGTGCAGTGAAGCCCAGGACCCAGCCTCTGTGAGAGCCATGCATGGTATACATTCTGGGCACCGCACAGGGGGCCTGTCAGGCCCAATGTATGGGTCAAAGGAGAAGCACTGGGGATTGGATTAAGGGTTTCCATGGACAATATGTTTGGCATCCCCCACCTAAGGTAACTCTTCACTTAAGTTCAAATAAATCAGCAGCCATATTTCTGCTACTTCTTACAATGTCTTACTTTCAAGTGTATTTTATGAAACATTATGAACATTTTCTGTAAAAGGACTCCTAATTAACTGCACTGGCATGCCAGGTAAATCTGATTTTGCAGAGTTCGGTGGCACATTGAGACTTTCCCATTTATAGTGTCAGCTGACCAGATAAAAAAGCTGTCCTCAGACCTTATACATAAACTCACAGTACAGTCCCAGGGGCACAATTTTAGTCTCGTATAATGGTGCAATCGTCACACATGATTAATGACATGGTGTAATAATTCCTCCATCTAAGCAGGCATGAACATTAATATTAGGCAAACAAACCTGTGTTCCATTTCTCATTATTTATACATAAGAATGCATTTGTCATAGGCAACATCTGGCTATTTTCAACTAATGTTTAAGGCCTGACACATTTGTCACCAAGAATCCCAGAAGTGTGATTCAGTGCAGCAGGTTTTTTTCCAAATACCTCCATAAAAATGCTTTGTAGATTCTTTTGTAGACATTATATATCTTAAGGATCTTTACAAAGAAATAGTCTGCTTCAGAGAGACCAGGTTAATTGGAACACTTCAACAAGTGTTGTGCAGAGTGCTGTGTAATAGGATTCCACCCATGTATTGCTAGGATTCCACCATGCCTTTGAACTGCATTATGTATATGCATTAATTACTGGAAGCTGCTTGATATATTTTAATAAGTGCAGTCTATCATACAAAAATGAAAGCACATGAACAAATTATTAATTAGTATAAATTAGTAATTGGAGAAAATGAAAATTTTGGGAGGAAGCTCATTTGATGTGTACACCTTACAAAGCATGCATATTTGTAATGCCTTATCTGCCATATAACTTATTTCCATAAAGCACGGGTTGTCAACTGAGAGTACGTGTACCCCCGGGGGTACTTTGAAAGGTCCCAGGGAGTACGTGGGGTGGCCAGGGATGGAGCACCGCCACCGCGCGCCACTGCCTCACAGGAGCAGGGCTGGGGCAAGGCGACAGCAGGGCTGCACTGCCGCCGATCGCCACCCCCCCTCTCCGAGTCCAGCCACTCGCCCCCTCCCCACTCCACATCTGGCTGCTCGCCACCCTGCCCAGGGGTACACTTATTAAAAAGGGGGCCACCAGGGGTTCACTTATTAAAAAAGGTTGAAAACCCCTGCCCTAAAGGAAAATTTCATTTATTTCACAAATGTTTTCCACAACAGCCATTACCCTTCACATAGATCATATTTTGCATTTTTAATATATAATCTCTATTAGCTGTACAGAGCCTTCCGATGGCTATTATATTAACAACCCAAGCATGTGAACACATTTCTTCCGAGCACAATATTGTGTTTGCTAGAGCAGATAACCTGTCTCAAAAATGACACAGTAACAGTAATTGGAGAATAAATTTGCTCCACCCACTCATTTTTCAGTCTTGGAGAAACACTAAATAAAAGGTCTGATGTTACTTGATGTTAATGAAGATAGTACTTGGATACCGCAGTGACAGCCTCTTTATAAATATTTCCAGAGACGTTGTTATATGCACCTCAATCAGTTTTGCCACATGCTTTGTCTTCTTGTCACGTACATTTTTCTTACCTCGTTATATTTGAAATTCACTGTATTCTTCTGTGGCTAGAAACGTGTCACATTTGTCCTAGGATAAACCATTTTCCTGATATAAACACCCAAAAATGGTCATGGGTTAAGAAGTGTATCCCAGGGCATCACAAAGTGGGTCTGCATGGTTATCCCAGGATTACATCATTGAATCAATTGCAGAAAAGCCACAGTGCATTCAGCAGCTGACTAAACAATGATCAATAAGATTTGGCACGTGTAGATGCTAAACCGAGGATATTTCTGTTCCAAGTCAAACAAAGGTACAACTTGTCCAAAGACAAATGCAAAGTCTGTTCCTAGCCTGTCTGATAGTTAATAAAATAGTGAAACAAAGATGATTCCTGTTAATCTGACTATGTAAACTTTAAAGGTTAACTAAAGAAAGGTGGTTCAGATGACTCTTCATTTCATTCATATAACTGTTTTCAGATACAGCATCCTGCTATTCTCAGGCTATATCACCGACGTAAATTAGTTAAGAAATACCATAGTGTTGACATTAAACTCACAATGCACTTCATTTCACAGTCTCCAATGTATTTGAGGATCTTATTTGTCAGAATTAGGTAAAAAAAAATCAAAATTACAACCTAAGTATGCCTAATTTAGTTTCCCGAAGTGCCAGATGTGCCACATGGTATACTGAAATGTTCACCAATTTGCTGCTACAAAACTACAAACAAATCACCCGCAAAGAGGCTCAGGACTCAAATTCTGACCAAAAGAAATAAAATCTTGATTGCATGCATGAAGTATTTGAGAACCTTGGACCTCAGGAGGTTCTCTAAACAATGCTTGATTTAACATGTACTTTTGAAAAACCTTGCTGTTTTCTATAGTTATTATTACAGTTTAGAAATATAGACTAGTATTTCACAAGGATCCAGAACTGCAGTCTTGGCCTTGTCTTTAAATGAACAAACCTCAAAAGAGTTATGAGGTAATTTTATCTCTATTATGATGAAAGCAAAGAAATCAATCAACATCCAAGCTGTGTCAAAGGGTGGCAGTGGAAATCATTGCAAAGATCTCCTACTGATTTTAAATCTACCATCTATGACCTTGATCAGATGACCACTTGATCTGCCTCAAGACAATGCTAAAGAGAGAATAAATCTATTGTTAATATACTCTTTTAAGTCTTAAACTTCTCCCATAGATCTACATTACACTTACCTTCCAAGGCTGAACCATCCTGGACATTCTCACCTCAACTTTAAAGTTGTTTTCATGTCCATAACTATCTTATTGTTTTTCATTTGACCTTTTACTTTGCAGGTGTGTTTTAAAAGTCACCAACCAAAGGAGAGGGCATAAAATTCGCACAATACATTCTGTATTAACATCTGTTCTTTTACTCATACACCCAGCTTCCTTTTTATTCTAAACTGGCACCACGTAATATCAACTAAACTACTGTTGCTGATTTTGAAATCTTTTTTGTCAGAAGATCTATAAACTGAGAACCTATCAATGTATAGGAAAATTGTATGGATTAGTTTGAGACACAAAATGGTTTCTCTCCAACTCCATTTTCAATGCTTTCTGCCCATTATGAAGCAGCAAAAAGTATAGAAAAGACAACTACAATTTAGAAAATGTCTACAGTGCAGATTACAGTGCACCAATACTGGCCCAGACAGGTGCCACATGTGCTGAATCAAGCATGTGCAAAAGTAGGGGCTGTGGGCCTGATCCAGCCTGCGGACCAGACCCATGCCACTCACCCACCCAGCAGGGACAGATGAGTTTGCTGTTCTGCATAGGTAATTTTTTCCCAGCTATCTTAACAAGAAAGTCTTTGTTTTAAAATAAAGTTACCCTCCACTCCATGGGCCACACCGTTAGCTCTGATGATACTCTACTATCATTGTATGTGAGGTACCTTCAAATGAGATAGCTGAGTTTGAAGAAGAAGTCTACCCACAGCAGTACAGGTTTCCATGTGAGCTAATTTATCTGAACTGGCTTGTTAAAAAAAGATAGCCTGAGTAATTTTATGCTATGGTGTAGTCTGCAGTGTAGACATATCCTTAGAAAAATTACCTATAAAGCTCCCTCTTCTGTTTTATTTACTTGGATAGCAGGTGAACCCACATGAGTCTGCTGTGGCTTCAGGGATGAACAGAAGTATTTTTGTTGCTGCTGCTTTGGGAGTTTTTATTGTTGATGTTGTTTTTAAACAGGGCATGTGAAAACTCTGCATATTTACTATTGATGGTATTGTGTCATTCCTTTGCCTGTGGTTTTTCTACACAATACCTTCTATGTTTGTGGAAGACTTGTGATAAAGCACATCCCAGCTTTGCACTGTATTATGGAAACCCGGGTAGTGAAAAAGTAGCACATCCCCTCTTCTATCACTCTAAAACTGTAAAACCTGGGGTGAGCTGTGGAATGGAAGCAGAGGTTCAAGTAGAAGAATTGATATATGAGTTGACATCAACCAGCTGATTGCTGCAAAAGGAAAAAATTAAGAACCACCTTGAAAGCACCATGGCTTTCTGATTATGGGCAATCATCAACAGACTGGGAGTGGGAAGAAAAAAAATGAAGGGTGGAGAAAAAAGGGTAACCAGGAAAGTGAGCTTGGGGACTGAACAGGCTTTCTGATTATTTTGAGTTCCAATATATTTCCCCTTTCTCTCTTCAACTTTTGTATCAGTCAGCCCCTTCTACTCTCAGTTACTTGAGATTTATGGATGACCTCCACACACTAATCCACTGAAGTTTTGCTCCAGGCTTTAGTGGAAGGTTGTCTTCACAGCTTCAATGTCGCAGGAACAGCACTCTCTCAAAACTCAGTCTCAGAGGCAACAGACAGTCTCTGAGAGGGAGCTGGAGCATATGTGTACTCTAGCCCCCTGGCTAGAGAACTACATAGGCCAACACTCCAGCCAGGGGGCACTAAAAGGCCACTCCTTTGGCCACCCCTGTCCTTAAGTGAGACTATTACTTGAGGGTTCAATCTCTTCTAAACCTGGGAAGAGGGCCAGCTGTCATCAGCCAACCTCATGGTTTTTAAATCATCCTGTGTGCTGCCAATATGGACCGGGGTGATTTAAAGCCTGAGAAAGGAGGAAACAGGGCCAAGGAGATCCTCCCTAACTCCGGCAGCACACAGGATGATCCTCCCTAACTCCGGAAGCACACAGATTTCTGGCTTTTAAAATTGCAGTGAGTCTCACCCAGCTGGATGGCATACCTGGTATTTAAAGCCCATGGACTGGGAACTGGCATGGGCAACATTTAAAGCCTGCAGAGCTGGGAACTGGAGTGAGAAGAGCTCCCTCAACCCCAGTTCCACTCCCCTGGGCCTTGAAATGGTCACCTGGCTTACCCAGTTGTGTGGTGCAGGCAATGACTTCAAAGTCGGCATGGGGCTGGAGAAGCTCTCCCCACATGCAGTTTCCAGCCTGCAGTCCTCAAATGCTGCTCACAGAGGGAGCTGCAGGGTAAGTCCCCTGCCCACTACTCAGACCGAGCACCCCAGTGTGGGGAACTAGTAGGGGACTTTGCCTCATTGCTCCACTCTACTCCTGGACCAGAACAAGGGAAGTGTACAAGTATTTGTTCTTATAAAAAAAGAGAGTTTTTCTCACAAGGAAGATCTTCCAGGTTAACATCTTGGAGATCTTTCTCCGGATGAACACTTGTACATTCATAGTTTCTACTGGGGAGGGGGACAGTTCTCCCAGTAGAAACATAATGCCTGTATGTGGTCAGAGACAAGGTCTGAGTTGGGTATTAAAGTACTTTTAAAGTTTCCAGAAGCTACAGTTGAGGTTTTAAGTCTGGTATCTCTTTAATATTATATAAAGCATGGGATTTTTCTTACTTCTGAAAACCTTCCTCTGATCTTCATTCTTATCCTGTAGAGATTTGTAAACTCTGAAGCTCTATTGGACCCTGCTGCTTAAAAAAGGCTCAGGTTTCCCACCTCTTTTCCTAATCTGGAGGGCCTCCCACATAATCATACTGAAATTCCTTTCCTCACCCCGATACATAATTCTCACCACTATCATTCCTTATCACATGGGGTTTTAAAAAGTGTTTCATGCTAAGAAATGTCTTCTTTGATGTGTTACAGTATCCTGCTTACAGAAGTCTTATAAAATGTACAAAAATCAGAGATTCTGTATAACAAATCTGAGAGATGAAGACCTTATAACAAGAAATGGTAACATCTTTCTCTTGTGTCTCACTCCATGGAATCCATGAATGTCATGTCAACAGCTTCAGATTCATTTGTATCTCATGACAAACCTGTTCCACCCACACAGTCCAGTCATAACTAACCATCTATCATTCCAAATAGGATGATTGTAACATGAAAGAAAACTGATCAGTCATAAAGCAGTACAAATACTTTTTAAAGGGAAATGCAGAAACGTGAAATGTAATTATAAATAATGCCCCACAATTATTAAGGAAAAGATTGGCCTAACAGAGCTTTCAATTTTCGAATTTATAAGTAAAAAATGTACTTGGAAGTACCATAAAGAAAGCATCTCTATATGGGCAAGTGTCTTGGGGGAAACAGAGTTATAAAGGCTATCTAGGGAAAAAAGTGCGTGTAGTTTCTAGCATTTCTTCTCACAGCTTAAGCCTTTAAAAATTGAACTACATGAGCTGTATATCGATGATAAACGAAATTTACCACATTTTATGCCTTTGATTGTAACAAATATGTTTGTAAAAAATACATATTTGGGGCTTATCAGAAAAAAATGGCTTGCAGCTGTCCAAAGGAAACTTTGAATATTAACAATATACCCAATATGCATTTCACTATCTGTACATCAGTGTAGTGGTTTGAAGAAAACAAAACAGTACAGAGCACAGAAGTTTGAGTTTATATACTGGAGAGGGCATTACTGTGAGCCACCTCAAGTCATCACCAGCACTGAGATTTGGGCCCATCAGAAATACTGAGAAATTACTCAGTAAAAGCACAAGGAATAAAATTATAATACAGACAAAAATAAATAGCCACAAATAGCATAGCTCATTAGCTAAATCCAAGTAACTTAGAAACATTCAGATTCTTTTTGGTTGCTTCTGCAATGCCTTTGTATTGTATTACAAAAAACTTGATGGCCAGAATAGCAGAAATGAAAAACTAAACCAAACGCATTTCATGTTCAAACAGAAAAACAATGTTAGTTTGGAGATGGCGCTTCCTTTAAAGGTTTATTTCAGAATTGTCAACTTTCATGGTGGGTTTTTTTTAAGTCCCAATTCCTAAACATATGCAAGAATCTAAAGGTCTTTTCCTCTTTATTTTTTTTTTTAAAGAACTAAGTTTCCAGACTTCATTATCATAAAGAAAGCTCATAAAAACTAAAGGAAAGTACATTTTTATTATTTTTGAAAACCCTAAAGTATTTAAGCCAAGTACATTTCTAGTGGCCTGCCTCTTGATTCTTTAAATCCTTTGGGTGTCGGCCATGGGATTTCTAAAATAAGGCAACATTTGAATACTCAAGGGGGTTTGATTTGGTGTAACTAATCGCACTAGTCAGAATCATGCAATATAGTTCCTGCTTCCTTGGTTGGATTAGGCAACTTCTAACATGAGCCTTGCTCAAGACATTGTTTCTTGACAAACTGGCCTGTTACATCATTTGTTGGCTGGCTCAAAACTTCCATTTTAATTCCTTCACATGAAATTCACAGTCATAGTTGTGGACGGTGAGACCAGTCGTTTGTATGGCTTCTTTTATCTATGCCAGGGCTCCAGTGAAATATCTTCAGAAGATTCCTCCCCATGCTATGTCAAGCAGTATCCAGGCTACAACAAGTCGATCATTTATCATACTAATATTTCAATTAGTGAGCTGAAAAGTCACTTTCTAATGGCATGGCATGTGAATAAAACTGGATCAGTCTCACATTCTCCAGAAAAAAACACAAAGAGGTATCAACAATACAGAAGTGAACTTATTTAGAAATTTGAACAAGTATGCAAAGTTTTTTTTAAAGTTACTTAGCCCCAACTTCAAATGATGGATGGGAAATCTGACAAACGGAGCACATTTCTCTAATATGGTCAACATAAAGGGAAAATGCAAAACACAACAGAGAAAGGGAATTAAACAAATATATTTACATATGTTAAACATCCACACCTACAGTCAGGCAAGCCCTAAGATTACAGCAAAGACAAGACTGTCCTCAAAGGCATTTGAGAGAGATTTGTGTATCTTCAGAGTAGCCATTGTAATAACATGTGTTCTACATTAATGGAACAGTGCCAGGTGAATCTGGTCCAGCCTCCCCAAGAACCCAGCCAGCAAGTTGAGGGGGGAGCCCTCATAGTGGAGAGGGGTCCCTTCCTCCACCCTCCCTCACTCAAGCCTCCTGGCTTTTTGCCATGCCAGGAACAGGGGCCAGGGGTAAAATGAGCTTCTCTGCCACATGGACCCAATGGAGCCACTACCAAGACTCAAGCCCACAAGCTGGGAGGCAGTGGGGATTTGCATGGCAGAGAGGCTCCATTTCCCCCTGCCCTGACCACAGCTCCCAGCACAGTGAAAAGCAGTGCAGCTGGGAAAGTCCTGCCTCTCTTCTGTGTGGACCCAGCCTAGTCTCCACCAAGACCCAAACCTGCAAGCTTGGGGGGGATGCGGGTGGCAGAGAGGCTCTGCCCCCTCACCCCCTCCTGGGTGCACAAGGAAGAGATGGAACCTTTTCTGTCTCATCTCTCTGACAACCCAGGCACTCACCCAGAACAGATGAGCACCAGCCAAGGCTAGTAAGACACCCAGGGAGGGGCTCCTGGGATTGCAGCAGAATTCAACCTACACTGAAGTACAATGGATGCGATAAAAATGTTTTAAAAAGCACTATAAACTAAAATGCTTTAGTCTAATACCACATCCATTGAGGGTTTTGAGGGTTAACTCAGAGCAGGATCCACCCTTTTTAAAGTGCTTTAAGTGCTGTGAACATCTGTTCTATTCTGGCTTTAAAGTGTCAGCTAATGGTGACAGCTATCAATGGTTTATTCATAGATTCATAGATTCATAGATGTTAGGGTCGGAAGGGACCTCAATAGATCGTCAAGTCCAACCCCCTGCATAAGCAGGAAAGAGTGCTGGGTCTAGATGACCCCAGCTAGATACTCGTCTAACCTCCTCTTGAAGATCCCCAGGGTAGGGGAGAGCACCACCTCCCTTGGGAGCCCGTTCCAGACCTTGGCCACTCGAACTGTGAAGAAGTTCTTCCTTATGTCCAGTCTAAATCTGCTCTCTACTAGCTTGTGGCCATTGTTTCTTGTAAAACAATGTTTTACAACAAAGTGTCAGCTATCAATTGATCTGAGCTCCCAACCATGGGGGGTACACCATTTGTCCCCAAGGCTGGGAGCCCCATCAGCTGATCATGGCTCCCGACTGTGGCAGCATAGTGGGTTCCAGTGGCTGGAACCCCATCAGGTGCAGCCTCCCAGCCTCGGAGGCAATGGAGGCTGCAGGAGCTCCCAGTTACGGGAACTTCCCACTTGCTTATGATCCTGGGCTCCCCCATACCAGCAGTAAAGCATGATGGGATCTGATGCTTGTGTCCTGAGGTTGAGATGGGCTCATAGTGCACCCTAACAGCTGGGACCCCAGATCAGCTGATGAACCTCCTAGCCACAGGGCCCTCCTGGCCACACATTCAAATATGGCATGATAGAAATCAGCCACATGGTTATGCCACATTTTTGGGGGAATAACAAATCACACATGCTGCCATACACATGTAGCATGGCAGGAAGTGAGACCGTGTGGTTGCACATGAGTCCCTATCACACCTTTACCTGAACATCTGGCAGAGAGGTCTGACACACACACTAAAATGCATGCATCTTGCACTGTGAAATATCAAAACATCTCTTACTAATGCAGTAGTAAACAACATGAAAGCCTTTACTTATGACTGTTGCCTTCACTCTGAATCACTTGTGTTTTATTCTCAGTTGCCTACTCTGGCTGAAAATCCTCCCTGTAAGAGCGGAACCAAGAAAAGCTATATGCATCCCAATTTTTGGCCTTGTTAAAACATCATTCACACAGAGCTTGGCATGGGCATATTATAAATAAATCCACCTTACATACAAATATAAAACACCATTCCTATTACCTTGTTACTGTTACACTATTATTTTTTAGGTCAGAGCATTCCAGTTCCTTACCAAGCAACTCATGCCTCTTCACAGAAGGCCACAATAAAGGAAATAAATTCTCAGCAGGGTTTTATAATTGTTCACTCAAAAGAATGCAAACTGGCAGAGCCTCAAATTATATCCATCCCCATGTGATTTTCAACTCCATGCAGACACCGTGCAATTGAACTAAGAAAAGAGTCACCTCTTATGTCTCCAGTGCTTCCAAAGTTTCCAGTCAGCCAATCCAGTATTTCCTTTGCATGCATGAAACAAGGTCACTTTCTAAATCTCTAAGCTTCAACGGTAATGCTATACACAATTGTCTGGGATCTTGGAGGTACTTTAAAAATCTTTGCTAGAACTTGGTCCACCTTAAGGTTTTGTTAGGGGAAAAAATAGACACATACACAAGCTGGTCATGGTGCACAAGTGGGTCCCAGGACTTACTTTAGAGGCTAGCAAATACTCTCAGTGTCCTAAAGATTCATAGTCTATGACTATGTTTGTTCACATTAAAAGAATCCATCAGTGCTTTCTGTATCCCATACTACATCCCTGAAGAATTTTAAGCATTCTGATGACAGCACACTCCAGGTCACTTAAGGCAGAACATAAATAGCATTTCCCATTTCATCATCAACATCTTTTTTTCCAGTCCAAAGGCACAGCTCTGTTTTAAGTCATTCACAAATAAGTTGAAATCGACGCTTTGTCACTAGTGACTTCTAATATTCTGGAACCAATTTCTCTCTCCTACTCCTTTCTATTGTCTCTAGCTGTTCTTACATCTTGTTATTAGGGTATTAGTATATGAGTACTCTTGTTTGTACTTTAAGATAGAAAACGTTAAAACAAAGGGGTATTTTTTCTATTCTCCAAGGAGCTCTTTCAATACTTCCCAGGTAATCCAAACACTGCTACAACCCAAACAGTTGCTCTCTAATTCAGCCAGTCATTCAAATGATATCCACTCTTTCCTGCAGTGACAGATATGACCCATATTTCACCAAAACTATTCACTTCATTGGCAATGAAGAAGCAGGTACAAGGGTTCTCAGACAACATGTTAAAACTTAGTTCACTTGGCTGCTAAATTTATACTTTTGTTAATCAGTACTTCTTGTTTTCTTCCTTCCCCAGCCCATCTGCTTGTAAGCAACAGCTTCAGCATTAGACACATCACGGCCTCAGAAGCTATAAGGGGGACAGAGGCCAAGAGATAATTTTGTTTGCAAAATGCATTTCATATCACAATAATTCATTTTTATAGCAAATGAAATGAATTATTTTGGTTCTTCTTACTAATAAACAAAGATCAGGGACATAAATGAAACAGGAGGGTTTGGTGGTAAGGGATCTACTTCACTGGTATAGGTAACACCAATTCATTCATACTACTATTAGATAAAAAAAAACTTAAGTACATGTATCACCTCAGGCTACATCCTCCCTTCACCATACACATGCACACAATATCAATATGCAGCATGAATTTAACCTATACTTACAAGATTTCAAAGAGAAAATATCTTTTTCAGTCAGCAGATACTATGTTTGCTTTTTCTCAAGCCTTAATATTACTTTTCTAAAGTACTGTCTAAATTCATGGGGACAAAATGTAACCCTCAGTAAATAGGACTGAAACCCATGTCAGAATTTTTTCATTTTAAGAGATGGTCTTTATTATGTTCTACTGAGAATGCATGCATGGAAGTATTTCAGAGTTCAGAATTCCTATGGGAAGCAAGCCATGGACCAAAATCAATACATTGGACCATCTAGTAACAACCATTTCACCCTTGTGGTTGTATCATTCCAAGAAGCTGGAAGGCCATAATTCTATAAATATGCAAACCTTAATACGGTAATTCTGTGGCAATGTTGTCATGTATGAGTGGTAACCAAAGGCAGACTGTTCTGTGACTTGGGATGTCTTTACTTATATTGCCTTCCTTTCTCCTTTAACCTTTTATCTGCTTAGAGTGGGTGTTACTTGGAATAGTGACTCTCTCTCATCGTGGTGTTGTATTTATGACAATGCATTCATAAACTAATGAGGGCCACATCAGCAGCAGTGCTAAAATAGATATCTGATGACCCAGGTATAAAGAAAATGACTGGATTTTCTGAATGATTGATTTATATGCCCAAACCATATTTCCATACCTCTCACACCGCTGTAATTTTCACAGAATGACACTTTGTCTAAAATTGAATCAAGAGAAGGGAGGAAGGTAAGAACCTAATTTATCTCCTTTTTTCATTTCTAAACAAAATGATAAAATCCTTAATTTACATTTGGGAAAACAAAACCACCACAGAGTTAAACACATAGCCAAAAGAGAAATTAAAAAATTTCAGTTGACATTTTGGTACTACACTGCAATGCGGTTACACAATTCTCTCTCACTTGATTATAAAAAGAGAAACATTAAAATCAACAGTAAATCCATAGGCTGACTGATGTTCAGAAGTGCCCTCTAAAACATTTCTTATTACAGGTGAAGTAAAGCTTGATTTGGCTTGACTGGACACAATACCTCCTTCCAGCAACAAAATGCTGTCACTAGCAAGTCTGACTCGGCAGATTACAAAAGGACAGGACCTACTGGGGCCTACTGGGAGTCCTTAACAAACTAACTTCCTATTAGAATTCTTTACATCAGGATCAGCAGTGGCACAGATCCCCAATCTACCATAAGTTATAACAAATGTTTTAATAATGGCTCATAGCAGGCTGCCTTTATTTCACCAGAGTCCTACCATAGTACAACGAGCATACAAATCCTTAACGGTTTTCTTGCGTGGACATCCACACAAGCAAGACATAAACGTATTTCAGAGGTACCTTATGGGGAAGTAGCCATCTTCATATGCATACAGTGAAGCATTTTAGTGACATGAAAAATCAGTCAAGGGACTTTGGATATAAATTGCATGCAATGTTTATATCAGCAGCATAGATACTCTGAACACAGGTCCCTTACCAGAGTCTTGTAGCATGCAGCTCCACTTCTAGCGGATGAAGCAGCATGCCATCAAACCACAAGTAATTTAGTAACAGTCTAGTTACTAGCAATACAGCTGAGTGATTTTTTAATTTGCAGAAATCAAGTCTCAAAGAGAGAGGGGTTTTGAACTTGGAGTGTCCTAACCATTGAGATATACGGTGTTCTCAGATGGGACTCTCTGTTAGCCCCATTTTATTTTACTTGGAATACTAAACTACTCACTGGCTGTGTCTAAATGATACGCTGACTGCACAGTTGTTACAAGTACTGCACAGTAGTGTCCCTGAATGGCTTTCTGGTGATGCTGACTGCGCAGTAAGTTGTTACTACTGTGCAGCCACGCTGCATCACTTTTTGTGCCACACAGTGCTACTGCGCAGTAGTAATGAGCAATAAACGTCTTGTGTAAATGCAGCCACTATCAAAAAGACAGCATGATTCTGTAGCTCCAGGGTTCATGTTGTCCCAGGGTTCATGTTGTCTCTGCTGAGGTGGGACAGAATTCCTGTCCCTTAATATTTAACTGTTTATACAAAGTGGAACAACTTCAACAGGAGGAACCAACTGCACTGTATCCCAGGGTTAGGACACTCATCTAGCCAGTAAGAAGTGTGGATTCAAATCCCTTCAAGAAGAGGAGGGAACTGAACTGTTCTCATATCCTGGATGGGTGCTCTAACTACCAAACTACTACATAAAAAAGAGAAACACTACACCACACTTTAATTTCTTTGCTTTTCTTATGGAGTCCAGAAACAAATTGTTTTATTTTGTATTGAATAGACTGTTTTGTTTAACGTGAAATGAAATGTTTCATTTTAGTGAGAACAAAACTCTATATTTGGTTTGATATTTCAGACTGGCTGCCAAACCAATTGTTCACATAGCTCTAACTAGCTCTAACTGATGAAGCAAAGAAAACAGTAAATCACTACTGACTGCTGATCAGTCTGCTTTGTTTTAAAAGTATGTCCCCTTCTTTCTATTCTTTAACAGTGAATTATTTTGAGCTTTTTTAGACTCTCACCTTATTCCTATTTTTCTTCACCACTGTTTTCATGGGCAGTCTCTCAAATAGATTAAAACTTCCTGTGGAATGATTCTAGAGGTTGTATTTCTACCCAAGGATACCATAGATCCACAAAGGCCTTTATAACAAAACAGATAACACAAGAAAGAAAGGAGGAGGAAGAGAAGGAGTATATCATATAAATAACTGATATATGAAAACACAACCTAGTAGATTGATTGTTTGTTAAAAATAAAAAATTGCCAATGAGGTCAAAATGTGTCACGGTAACATCCCTAATCACCTCTTTTTGAAACGATCTGAATATAAAATGATGGTGTCCATTTTAAAAGATGCCTACACATGCTCCTTTCAGTATGTGTGATGTGAACTTTCTACCCCATTTATAACTAGAATCTTGTGTTCCATCACTAAATACTGCACAAATATATCAGATTCTTATTTCATACTCTCAAACTTCTCACACCATTCCTTTTCTCCCCTTCTCCGCTCTGCCCCCCTCCACAATTACCTTTCATATGTCTTTTTAATCTTTCAGGATCAGCAAGAGAGCTTGCCAGAATCAGGGACAGAGTTGAACAAAAGCAGGTGTTCCTGTCCCTGGAGAACATAATTCATATATTGTACTCTAAAGAAGAAGATCTTTAAAATATTCAAGCCATCATTATTATAGCAAAGGAAAGATTAGCTCTGTTTTATTTAATGAATCACTGCTGTAAATTATCCTACTTTCTGTGTAAGCCTTTCCTCACTGGAAGTAACTGCATAAACATTAAGAAGATTTTATAAATTCAGGCTGCTTTCAGGCAGGTCAGCTCAAATATTTGGATGCATTAAGTTAAAGATATAAGTATTAAACAAAACTTAGGCAGACAAGGTTCTTTGGGAAGAAATGATATCTTTTATTAGACCAACTAAATACAGTAGTTTGAAAAATTGTTCTTTGCAAGCTTTTGGGCACAAACACCCTTCTTCAGGCATAGAGAAAGCCTGTTCCTATGCTGAAGAAGGGACTTGGTTCCCCAAAACTTGCAAAGAACAATTTTTCCAACTATTTAATTGGTCTAATAAAAGATATCACATCTACGCAAAGAACCTTGTCTGCCTATGTCCTTAGGCCAACACGGCTACAACCAACAAGACAACCAACAACCCTTAAACAAAACTTGTAATTTCAGATAGCATTGTATCAAATAGTATTAAATGGTCTAAAATGAAAAAGTGTGTTAATAGACTATTATGGCAATACAATGCAACATAACAACACACTTACATATAAGATGTGATATATCTAATGCAATAAGACAGTTGCACTTGACAATTATTCAGAAATTGAACCATGCACTAAGAAATCATGATTTGTAGTAGTCCAACTGTAGAATCGACAATACCTAAGGGGATCTCACTGGCTCTGCAAATTGTGAAATATTTTCAGAATTATGTCTTCATTGTCAGGTGCTTGTTGGGCACTATAAGAAAAAGTAGGTTATGAGCTTTTCAGGTACCAGTAGTCCACTGAGTAGCTACAGAGTTCATCACATGTACTGTCAGCAGGTGTCTTATATCCTAGCTCAATAAGTATATTAGCAATATTGGCTCTGCAGAGCTTACAAAAGTAGAAGTTAAAATAGATATTTGTCACCAGTGTCAGGATATATGACTCTGAACTTCCAGAAGGATTTGTTGAATAAGAAAGCATTTTGTTTTCCCAGTCACAGTCAGTAACGTAAGAGCAGAACTGCACTTTAAGAAACAGGCATCCTGTTATGTTCACATCTGTTGTAATAGATTCAGAAAATGACACAGAACTAAATTACTTCTTTTTAAAAAAAATGTTTTGCTCCACATTTTCATGAAGGATTAATGGGTCATTGAAATTCTGCCCTATGTAGTCCATGTATAAAACAAGTCAGATAGATCTGAGGCATATTATTTGGTTAAAGCTTATTTTATTTAATATAAACTTTCAGATAAAGTTTCAAGCTGAATTTTTATTGCAATAGAGAAATGGCTTTGGTCAGTCTGCTAGAACCACTTTCAAAACAGCTATTAGTCACAGATAAATGAAAGGTCTTCAGATCAGCTCTTCCTGGATGTTGGACTAATACGACTTACTGGCAAACAAAAACGCTCAAGGCAAAATAGGTATTAAGTAAATTTTGTATATTAAATAATGTATTCAATAATGAATTGTTGCTTCTTGCAAAATGGAAGATAAAGGCACAAATTTATCTTACATTGCCAGTTTATCCTAAACTTCATTTTACCTGTATACGTGCCTGTTACACTAGTGCACTAAAACTGATCATATTCTAAAGAGCTGGCAAAAAAAAGGATCTCAAGAAGCTAATAGTTTCAAGAAGGTATATGAGATGGTCCCTCAGAACTTTAGAAGCTGGAAAAATCCTAAGCTGCAATTGTTAATTGAAGCACAGAGAAGATTTATCTGAAAAGGTATCCCTTTGCCTTACATCCGAGAAAAAGAAAATGCTGTTTGTATCACTGAAATCAATAAAAAACACTAATATAGCCTGCCAGCGTAGGAGACTAACTGCTGGTTTGTCTGAGACTGTAGAGATTCACATATGGTTGTCCTGTGAGAATCCTTTGACTTATAAGTGGTCAACAAAACATGAACAGAGGGAAAGAATGAGAAAAATAATTGTTATATATATTTTTTTAAGGAATCAGTATTAGGCAACAAAGTTGTTTACTTCTTCATATAGCATTATGGCTACACATATTTTTCAGGCAGCAAGAGAGATGGTGAAGGAAAATACTTAGAACTAATTTCAGCTACAGTAGCCCCATAGTCACCATATTTAAAGCATAACTATAATCCTGATGCGATAAAAGAATGGGAAATGCAATTGCAGACCAGCCTGTCTAGATAGCAATCTCTTCAATGAGTTGAAACTCAAAAAAGGAATCCTATAAAAAGTGGAATCTAGGTTATAGAGCTAAGGAAGAGTATAAGATTACAAGAACATGCAAGGAGAAAATTAGGAAGGCCAAAGTATGATTTAAGATGAAACTAAAAAGGGACATAAAATGCAATAAAAACGGGATTCTACAAGTTTTGAAGAGGAAGAGGAAGACCAGAGGTACTTACAGAATAAAGAAGGTAATCTAGTTATAGACAATGCAGAGAAGGCTGAAGTATTTAATGGCTTTTTTTAACTTCAGTCTTCACAAATAGGGCCAACTACCAGGTGACAAGTCCAGTTAGATAGAGAAGGAGACACACAAAGTAGAAGAATAGGTTAGAGATTACTTAGAAAGACAGATGCTTCCAAGTTGGCAAAGGTAATTTCAGAGCTATTAACTACCTTCTTTGAGAACTTCTGAAGGCCAGGTGAGGTCCCAAAAAACTAGAATAGGGCAAACACAATGCCCATCTTTAAGAAAAGGAAGGAGCAGGATCCAGAGAACTAAAGGCCAATCAGCCTGACGTCAATACCTGGAAAGATCATGAAGCAGGTCCTCAAGCAATCTATTGTGAAGCACCCAGAGAAGAACAAAGTGATCAGGAATAACCAGGATGGATTCGACCAAAGTGAGTCACATCTGCCAAGTTTGATTTCCTTCTATGATTAGGTGACAGGCACTGTGGATGGGCAAGAGAACTGGATGTAATACATCTTGACCTTAGCAAGGCTCTTGACACTTTTGATGCTTACTCTCATGACATTCTTGTTAGCAAGTTACAAAAATGCAGACTGTACAAACGTACTGTAAGATGGATACACAACTGATCATTGCGCTCAAAGAGTTGTCATACAAGGCTCAATATCTAGCTGGGAGGAGATATCAAGCAGGGCCCCCAGAGGTCCATCCTGAGTCTGGTATCATTCAATATTTTCACCAATGATTTAGAGGATATAATTGAGTGCATGCTTAGCAAAATTTTCAGGTGAAAGAGTTGTAGACATTCTGGAGGGCAGGCCTAGGATCCAGGATGATCTGAATAAACTGGAAAATTGGTCTGCAATCAATCAGATGAAATTCAGCAAAGACAAGTCTTGCACTTGGGATGGAATAATTGTGTGTATAAATGCCGCTTGTAAAATGATGGCTAAGCTTAAGTGCTATAGAGAAGTACCTGGGGGCTATAGTAGACCATAAGCTGAATAAGAGCCAACAGCATGCTCCTTTTGCAAACAAAGCCACCAGCATACATGTTTCTATCAATGGGAGTATTACTTGCAAATCAGGAGAAGTCAGGTGAGAAACAGACTTCACTCAATGAAGCTATGCTGGGACATGTCCTGGGATGTGTCCTAGGACACCTGATCTGCTTCATTGGACAAAGCCAATTATCCTGCCCATTGATGCTGTGGGACAATGGATGATGTGTACTCCCAAGGCTTGAGAGAAAACTCCTGCACACCTTGGGAATGCCCAAAGAGGCTTGAGGGGCCCATGAAGGTTTGGGCCCCTCAAGCCCTGGCACCACCTGCCTGACTTTCCACATTTATAGCAATGCACCCCCGAGATTCCCATGCTGAAAGTGGAGAATTCCAGACATACACTGCCAAGCCTTCAGGAGCCTGACCCTGCATGGGAAGTCCTGGAGTGCACAGGATTGGGCCTTTCAAGCCCCTGCAGCACCTGCTCCCATGGCTGCTGGTGAGCACTGGCAGCCCTAGGCTGCTGGCACTCTTGCACCATGAAGTAAGCAGATGTCCACTTCTCAAAAGCAGCACAAACTGATACCATCTTCATCATCGCCATTTGTGGTGTGACAGATATTGATTTCTGTTTGCTTGGCATTTGTGCTCCTATTAAAATCTTTATGGCAGCACAAAGGCAACAAAACGTGATGTCTGTTTCCACCTTAATTCTTATGTTTTATTCAGATGAGGTTTCACCTAGAGGCAGTGTCCAGTTTTGGGTCCAGACTTCAGGAAAGATGTGGACAAATTGGAAAAAGTCCAGTGCAAAGCAACCAAAAATTATTTGGGACCTGGGAAGCATTACTTATAAGGAAAGGGTGAAAGAATTAGGATTACTTAGTCTGGAGAAGAGAGGGCTGAGAAGGAATTTTGTAACAGTCTTCAAATTTAACTTTAACAAGGACACAGTAAAGCTTGAGAGAGTACAGAGAAGGGCCACTCATATGACCAGAGACTTGAACAGCAAGCCATTCAAGGAACGGCTGAGGGTCCCGGGACTCTTCAGCCTGAAAAACAGAAGGCTGAGAGGGGACTCGGTAGCAGTTTACCGTTACATCAAGGGAGTACATGAAGGGCTCGACAAACATCTGTTCACCAGGGTACCCTTGGGGAAAACCAGGAGTAATGGCCACAAACTCCTGGAAGACCATTTCAGGCTTAACGTTAGGAAAAACTCCTTCACAGTTAGAGTGTTCAGACTGTGGAATAAACTCCCTCCAGAAGTAATGCAATCACCTACCCTGGAAATCTTCAAGAGGAAAGCAGGTGGCCACCTGACCCCAACTGTCTTTCCTGCTTGGTGCAGGGGGCTGTACCCAATGATTTTCTGAGGTCCCTTCCAGCCTTACAATCTATGAATCTAAATGCCTGGAGGGTGATTATAGAGAGGATGGAGATGGAGTTTTCTTTGTAGCCATAGGGGATGACACTAGGAATAATGTCCTGAAGCTGCAGCACAGAAAATTTAGGTTGGAGATTGTGGGGAACTTTCTGACTATGACAGCAGCAAAGCATTAGAACAGGCTCCCTAGAGACCTTGTAGAATCTCCATCCTTGGAAATTTTCAACAGCAGGTTGGACAGACATGTGGCTGGGATGGTGTATAGTCAGGGATGATTCTGTCTTGAGCAATGGGATAGATTAAATGACATTGTTTAGGTCCTTTCCAACCCTACGTTCCTATGATCCATCAAGCCTATTAGTTCAAGTTTTTCAACGGAAGGAAATTTAAGAAAGTGAAATGTTAAGATAGCCATTGAAAACTATTTCTCACTATTTGAAGCAACAAAAGTTCCTCAGAGAAAACGTGTAAAAGCTGCAGTTGATGTTCTAAAGTTTAAATTTACCTTATGACTGGCTTCTGCATTGTAACAAAATCCCTGATAGTTAACTTTGCTATGTTTGGCTTTAATTAATTGCCTTGAAATCTGTATTTGACAAAATACTTTGAACTGAAGACTGAATTTATAGGTACTCCTACTGCTACATCCTATGTAATTTAAACACACTCTTCAGAGGGGTGATAGTGCAAGGTAATAAATAACTATACATAAATAGAAGCAATTCAAAATAAAGGAAAGAACAGGCAGATAGAAGTATTCACTATTCTGATTAAAGAAGCTGTCTTGTCCTTCTGTAACTGAACAATCTCACTACAATATATGTGAGTGTGTAGTCAAAATACATCCTTCACTGAAGCAACAATATAATATAACTGATAATTAGATATGCTAGGTTTTTATGTTTGTCCTTAAAGAAAACACACTTCACAATAATAATCTAAAGTTAAAATCTGACTGCACACAACCAGGTTTGTTTGTTTCAGCTTTTCTTTTTAAAATAAGTATGAGAATTAAGATATAAATTAATAACTAACCACTACCAATTTGGACTGACTTTTCTGACAGGCAATTAATGGATGAGGGGAATGTAATAGACAAACCATATATGCATTTTTTACATAAAGCCTCTGACTGTCCCACATGTCACTCTCATAAATAAACTGGAGAAATGTAGGCTAAACAGAATTACTGTTTGGTGGATCTATAATTGGTTGAATATCTAAAAGCAACAAATAACTACAAATGCATCAATATTAGAGTGACGGAGTCTTTCAAATGGAGCTCCACAGTGGTCTGTTCTGGGCCCAGTGTGCTATAATATTTTATTAATTACTTGGGTGCAGGAAGAAAATAATATACTAATCAGATTTTCTGATAACAAAACTGGGAGGGACTGTGGAGTGGGGGGGGTGACACAGGGCTGCACGCGGTGTGGGGGATAGCACGGGGCCGGACACAGAGCGGGAGGGAGCACTGGACGGAGAACGATGGCAGCATTGCATGGTGGGTGGTGGCACTCTGTCCCTGCCTGCGCCGCCCCCCCCCCCCGTCATTCTTGATGGGCAATTCGCTACTACTTATATAAAGGAGAAGACATATCAAACCATATATACTAGGGAAAATGGGTCACTCAAAGCTGACATGTAACAAACACCAACCCCAAACTCAAGGTTGGAAGCTGAGACTCTTTCGGGGCCTTTGCTTTACACTGTATTTCCCATTCAAAACCCTGCATGGGACTGGCTTTATCAAACTGAACCAGGTATCCTTAGAGTTGTACTTAACGGAACTGAGCCAAACTACAGCTGAGCTAGCAAAGCTGGCTTCATCTAATTTGGCCTGATGTCCTGAATTCCCTGAACCAGGTTCTGATCAACAGCTGAAGACCAGAATACAACGATGATGAATCTTTTGGACTCAAGAGTTAGGTTTAGGCATGTAAGAAACCGTCCATTATTTGCAGGGGTGGGGGGTTCTTTATTTCATTCATTACAGAGATGGAGGTGGATTTATTTTTCCCCCAAATGAGGAATATTGATACTTTGATATTCCCTAAGAACTTCTGGTGCTTATAAGTAAAACGAAATACTAAGACAGGGATGTTATACTCACATTGGGTGCCAAGCTAGATCCAGCCTGCAGCACTGGGCAATGGTGGGAGCAATAGTGGCCACCATGGTGGCAGTGGGACAAGTGCTGAGAAACCAAGGGTTTTGTTGCCCAACCTCCACTCATCCCCCTGCTGCTGAGAGTCACGTGTACCAGGGCCCCATGATATGGCCCCAGATGTCCAACACTATCTACACCCCCAGGCTCACTGATCTGCTAGTAGCTCAGCAGACAGGACAGAGCTGCTCCATAGGTCATATGTTTGACCCCACTGCTGTAGTTTAACTGCAGAGCAATGGTTCTCAACCTTTTTAGACTCATGGCACTCTTAGTCAGACCCAGGGCACTCAATGAAAAATGCCAGCTCTTACATTCATTCACTTTCTGACTACAGAAAACTAATGGAACAATTCTTCTGTTGCAAAGAACTCAGGAAGACCATAACAGTTCAGAATGTTTCTGATACTATGGATTCCTATTTGAAATCTCTGGGTCTCTTGTGAATCATGCATAGGTGTTTGCATACTTAACAGTACTAATATTGTACAACATCCCATGGCACCCTTAAAAGGATCTCACAGCATCCCAGGGTGCCACCACATAACTGTTGAGAATCAGTGATATAGGAGATAAAATCTGGAGGGGCCAAGGTTTTAGGAAAGGTTCGATCCAACCTTATTATTTATTTGAGCAGAACCCTGGATAGCATGTCAACCAGGGCCTTGCAACTACTGATAGCAACTGGCAGAAGGGTTACAAAAGCATCCAATCTACTTTTAGTTTACAATATTGTTTAGGTATCTGTTAAGGAGGAATTCATCATCTTTAAATCTGTCATCTTACAGGATATGCCAATTGGTTAATTACCCAAAAGCACAACATTTTTATCAATGTTTTACATACCATAGGTGCTATACTGAAGAAATAAAATGAGTCCCAAAGAGAAACAGAACATTTTATTCTTTAAAGTGGATTTAGCTGCTAAATGAATGGCATTTTCACATGACTCCATGTCACATCTGCACAACCACCAAACAATTAGAGAATAAAGGCAAGAAGGCATATCAGCCTATACCGATCCAATTTCTGATATACAACTACAATGTAGTTAAGAGACAGGATTTTTGAGGAGCAGTGTCTGGCTGGCAAGTCTGTTGTGGTGGAAGGGGAAGGGGAAGGGAAGGGGCACTGGGGGACAGATTGAGGCCCTTGCAGAGAGGGAGGGAGTGGGGCAGGGCAGGGTGCAGGACAGAACCACAGCTCATCCAGGTGGAGCAATGAGGGGAAGTACAGATCCCACTGCTGCGTATACCCTGGCAGGCATGGGGGGTGTGCTCCCGGATCTGTATGGGATGGGGCGGGCTGGGGCCAGGGCTGTGCCAGGCTCTTCCCAGTCAGGGCTTGGCCAGGCTGCCCTTGGGGTGGGAAGTGGCGATGCTGGTGGGGGGGGGCTACAGCCACCCCAAAGGTCACCATAGCACCCCAACCCCCATCCCAGCACCACCACCACTGCCCACCCCCACCAGGAAGAGCCCGGCGCCACTCCAACCCCAGCCTGCCCCGCTCTCCGCAGATCCAAAGCCACACGCCTTGACCCCATGTGCTTCCGGGATGTGTGCAGCAGCAGGAGCCATTCCTCCTCCCTGTGCCCCCCAGACGAGCCCCAGACCCTGCCCCACTCCCTCCCTCACCACAGGGGCCTTATCTGCCCCCTCCATGCCGCTCCCCTTTCCCCTCCCCCTTTCCCTTTCACCACAACAGACTTACAAGCTGGACGCAGCTCTCCAAGCTGCTGGGCTGTGCTCCTCTCCACCTACATACTGCACTGTGGCTGCTGCACGCACAGGGCATTTATTAGCCACACTGGGCCAATTTCCAATACACTCAGTTTTCTTTACATCAGTGCTAATCCAATATTGAACCAATATATTGGTGCACCTCTACTCAACATGTTGGGGAAAATAACATGATCACCTTAAGAGCATTCTGAAATGCAAACTAAATCAGTTTAAATGTTCTGCTGGTACAAAAAAATATGTTTTAGAAATATGTGCTCCTTTTCTAGTTTAAGACATACTTTCATGCCCCAACCATTCCTGAGCAATTAACAAAATCCATTGACTTTGTGTAAAGCTTAAGTGCACTGATAAGTAGAGTTAAATATAATATGATAACATTATGCTAAATACAGAAAAATCTTGCATTTAACATTTTATTACATTATAATCATATATTCAAACATTCTTTTCTATTAAGCATTTAATTTCCCTAGACATATAAACCAACATCTGTAATATTACTACTTGGGAAGCAAGTGCAATATGCTACTTTTAAAGTATTTGCTCTTAAGCATAAATTATTCTAATGTATCTGAAAGGAAAACCAAATCTTATTCCACAGTAAACATAATTTGCCATCTTTGTCTGAAGTAAGTAATATGAAAGCCATTACATAACTTCCTAATCCCATGCTTGATAAATGTTTAAACAAGTCACACCAATGTTTGCTTCATTGCATACATATTTCATGTCTCGTTTCCTACAAAGCTGTCCTCGTTTTGGGAAGGTAGAGATCTCCTTAGGAAAGGAGAATCCTCCCCCTCTTCTCCCTTTCCATTCTCCAACAATTTGCACTAACAAAGAAGAAAAACTTTCCATGTAAAGTATCATTTATTCCGATGCTTTTCCTCTCTTCTCAACGAAGTAGTCTAGGGTTTTTTTCATTTGCTTCTTTAAGGAACCTTCCTTTGAAGTCCAGCAAAGTATGAACAAAAACTGCAAATACACATACTTTAAATAAGCATGGCAACAGAAAAATGTTGGCTAATCTGAAAATTCTAGACTGAGTATTCATCAAGTACAAGTGACATTCTTCAATACCATTACTGTTGAGAATTAATTTACAATGTATCTAGTATTTCATTTATCCGCACCGAAAACCACAAAGCTGCAAGAGAACAGTGGGAGTGTATCAGTTAGCAATTATAAAGCTTTATTTGCCTAAAGCCAGAAATTACCTGTTATGTTATATCTGCTGTTTGTAAAAGATATGAAACATTGTATGGTGTAAAAGATAACATGCCAGGACCAACAGCACAAAAGATGATAGTCATTTATGGCACACTTTGATCATAACATTTATAGAAACAAATAAAGCCACTCAAATGTAAGGGGTATATAGCATCTAGATACCATGGCAACCAACATGATATAAGTGCCTAAAAGACAGAGGAGACACAAACTACAATTATGAACCAGGCAGCTAGGGCATTAATGTACATTCAATCAGGAAACAAAAGGCTGCTCTTACATACAGTCCTCCCCTCAACCACTGCAATCACACATTCTCTGTCAGGTCTTGAACATTTCAGTATCATTCATCCAATATAAGCCAAGGATTGGAAACTTTTTAGAAGCAGCAGAACAAATTAGCACAACTCACTCCCTTCCAACCCTGCCGCTGCTGCCACACGTCCAACCTGGCAGCCACTCATCTCACCACCACTGCATCTCTCACCCAACCACTGTTTCACTTCCACTAGGTGCCAAATTGCCACCAATGTCCCAGCCTTGCAGGTCAGATGAAATCACTTCATGGGGAGCAGATAATATCACTTCATGAGACAGCCCGTGGGCCATATGTTGCCAACTTCTGATATAAACCACTTATGACACCTGTGAGTAAGGTGGGCAACAATTTACATGATGCAGATAGCATTAGCTGTTGGCTTAATACCATTGATAGACAAGGTTATTTGGGGAGATGTGATATCTTTTATTAGACCAACTAAATAGTTGGAAAAAATGTTCTTTGTGAGCTTTCCGGTGTTTGTGCCCAAAAGTTTGCAAAGAACAATTTTTCCAACTATTTAGTTGGTCTAATAAAAAATATCACCTTTACCCAAAGAACCCTGTCTGCCTATGTCCTTCGACTAACATGGCTATAACTAACAACCCTTAATACCACTGGGCTCTTTTCTATGTGCTCCCGGGGTAAGAGCAGCACTTTAATTAGAGGGGCTCCAAGAGCCCCTCTAATTAAAGCGCTGACATGTTTTGTGTATCATCAACCTCACACTTCAAAATGGCATCGAGGCACTTGAACTAAAGTTAGTTTGATGAGCTTTAGCTCAAGTGTTCCCACCATGATTTTGAAGCATGGGGAAGCTGATACATAAGACACAGGAGACTGCCAGAGCACGGCAATTGTTACATTCAGCAGACTAGATTAATTGAGTCTGCTCCAATGCTCTGGAATTCCAGTGTGTTGGAGCAGCCTCTAGGCTCATCTATAGGCACCCTTTAGTTTTAGCCCCAAACGCACTGCTTAACCTGATTCAAGAGTGCCTGTTAATTTGTGTTGGAATGCCCTGCCTCAAGGGTGGGCAATTATTTTGGCTGGAGGACCACTTAAATTTTGGTGAGCTGTCAAGGGCTGCACACAACATCTTTTAAAAGATACCATTTTAAGAAATTATAGATAAAAAACAAATGATATATAATAAAATCAAGCATCAACTATAACTTATTTTAATTTTTTTTCAAAACATTTTTTTTTCCTGATTTATGGGTTTTTTTAGTAGTATATATAGAGGCAATTGCATAATAGCTCAAAATAAAGTCTAACTCTTGTATATTGTGTGGGAGTGGGGTGAAGGGTGGGTATGTGCATGTGTGGGTATGGGATGTGGATGTGCGTGTGGACTGGTGTGTGGGGGTGGGGAGGGCTTTTGGGTGCATGGCTCTGGGGGCTGTTGGGTGTGTAGGAAGCTGTCCATGTGTTAGGTCCCCACAGCTAGCCAGGCGCCAGGGCAGGAGTCGGGGCAGGGGGAATATGCAGCAGAGCTTGCTAGGGCAATGCTGGTGCAGCCGCAGTCCAGCCACTGCCCCTCAACCGGCCTAGGGCTGCTCCTTCAGTGCTCCACATGGGGTCAAGCCCTACCTACTCCCACCTGGGGCAGTCAACACTGTGTTCCTTCCCACACCCACTGGATGGTCCCAGCCCACCCCCCAACCAGCATGTACAGCTTCCTGGCAGAGCTGCTCCTGGTGTGGCTGCAGCTCCTGGGTACTGCTTGTCCTCCCCCCACCTGCAGGAGGAGCTAAGCAGTACTGGGTAGCTGCAAACCCTGGGAGCAGCCCCACAGGGAAGCTGTGCATGCTGGCTGCAGCCAGGGTTGGAGTTGGGGCCAGCGGGCATGGGAGAGAGCGCAGCATGGGCTGCCCCAGGCAGAAGGAGGCGGGGCTCAGCTCCATGCGGAATGCTGTGGGAGCAAGCCATGGACTGGATCTAATCAATTGGCAGGCACACACCACAGGTTATACCCAATCAGTTGGTGAACCAAATGTGGCCCATAGGCCGTATTTTGCCCATCCCTGCCCTACCCTCTGTTGTCTGCACCTCATTAAGCCTTCTTGATACTCAGAGTGTCTTGCCTCTCACAGCAGCCTTGAAATTAATAGGACCTAATCACATAGAAAACCTAACCACCCGCCACACAAGTTGGGTAATTTTCAGTTGTCAAATGAGCCCGCTATATATAGTTTAGATCGGGGTGGGCAATTATTTTGTCAGGGAGGGCTGCTTAATGAGTTTTGGTAAGCTATCAAGGGTTGCAAGAGTAGCCTCATCCCTTGACAGGTGCCCCGTCCCCTGGTTGCCATCTTGGAACTTGAAGTTCCAAGCCTAACCCCTGACCTTTACCACCATTAGTCCCTTCCCTTATCCCCTCCATCCTCCCCACCCCAGAAGTACTCCTTTTTGGAGGGGGGATTACCACCTTGGAACCGGAAGAAAACCAAACCATATACTAAAAATCAACATCTACTATAACATATTTTAATTTTATTTTTTTTTAAATGTTGTCCTTATTTACATGTGTTTGTATGGTGTATATAGAAGCAATTGCATAATAGCTCAAAATAGTCTTACTCTTATATTGATTGTGGGAAGTGTGTGGGCTATGGTTGGGGGTGGATGTGTGGGGGGAGTGTGGGGGGTTGTGGGAGGAGTGCAGGGGGGTGGGAGGATGTGAGTTTTGTGGAGGGAATTGGGTATGTAGGCAGGGTGTGAGGGAGGAAGCGTATGTGTGGGTGCGTATGGTGTTTGTGGAGGGGTATGGTTGTGGGGGAGGGGATGGGGGTATGGTGGAGTGAGCATGTGGGAGCCCCCCCACACACACACACCCTGCCATGGCTCATAGCCTCTGCCTCCAGCAACAACAGCAGCAGGTGGCTAGCCCTCGGGATGCTTGTGGTCTGAGCAGGCAGAGCCACCCAGTGGTGTGTGGCTCCAGCCAGTTCTGGGAGCTGCATACAGTGCAGCTGCAGTCCAGCCCCTACCCCCCAAATCAGCCTGGGGCTGCTCCTGCAATGCTCCACATGGGGCCAAGCCCTACCCACTCCCACCTGGGGTAGTCAACACTGTGCTCCCGCTCTTGCCACGTGGTGGCTTCATCATGTGGGACTCCCTGCATCTCGCATGCAGCTCGCAGGACCCAGCCAGAGCTGTGTGGCACCCACCACGGTGGGGAGCCCTGCGCGATGGAGCCGGAGGTCTGGCTCCACTTTCTACCACCACATACAGTTCCCCAGTTTCCTCTTGGAAGCTGGAAGCAGAACCAGCCTGGCTCCAAAATGCAGGGCTCCCCAGCACTTCCGACAAAGTCCCAGGAGCTGCATGTGGTGGCAGGGAGTGAGAAAGGTCACTGGCTCCATCACATGGGGCTTCTTCCCCCTGGTGGTGTTTGAGTCCCAGGAGCTGCACATGACCCAGAGAGAGCCCTATGTGATGGAACTGGGCTGATCAACAAAGAGCCATATCACTTCTCTAGACAAGAAAATCATATCACATTTGTTCACCTATGGCAGGAAAAACTGCTCGCAGTTTTACAAAGACACTTGGTTTGTCCTGCTTGGGGAGAAAAAGGTTCAAAATGCACTAGCTAGCACATTTGAGCTGATGTTTTCTAAAATTTTAGTGTACACTTGGCAACACTTCAACCTGACCAGCTGCACAGGCTAAATTACAACTTGCCAAATTCTAAAACTCCGCTGGTTATTGTATGTCCTACATTCTACCCAAATCTAGATTGGGTACGACATCCAGAATTTAAGATTTGCCCCTCTTATTTTTTCTGGGGTTTTTTTACATATTCCCCACCGAAGTTATTTTATATTAGTACAATGTTCAAATTATTAGACATAGACAACAGACAGATGGCAAACTTCCAATCTCTCACTGACTGAACATCACAAATTGCCAAAATTGTTTGAAAATTTGAACCACATACCATGTCTGCAACACTCATATTTTTCCTTTATACCATCTGTAGATAAGGAGAGGAACAAGTAGCTAAGACAGGCCTATTTTTTCATTTAACTGAGTAGCTGTCATACTACAAATCTTTTCCCAAGGTTTGTAAGCTTCTGTTTAAGGTATTTATATTAGATTTCCCCCTGTTGTTGCCTAAATCACTTTCTTGCATTAACTGATCTCTTTGTAAAGAACCCCATCTTTATTCCTTTAGTGACTGGCCTTACCTTTATCTTTGTTTATTCTGCTTCGCTCACAGTATTTGACACATCTGAATTAAAACTGTAATATAGACTTTTTATTTGTTTTAAATAGCACCTACTCCTAAGCTTCTCTTGGGTACATTAGAGGTTTTGTACACAGAGCCTTCCTGCCCTTAAGCTTTTTTTATTACTAAGTTGAATTTTATTTTGTCCATCAAATATTTATTTAAGAGACTCATTGCAGAAAGAGCTCATGTAACTAGGTGCACAAATAACTTTGTTCATTCTCTTCCTTTTCAGCCACGCATATATTCATCATATTCTCTTCTTATTCATGGCAATAATTCTTTAATAAGTATTGTTTTAAAGGAAGGCCCCACTATTCTTTAACCAGGTGTTTAATAAAAACTTTAATAACAGTGTTTTTAATAATTGGGTTAAATAAACATTAATTTCAATGTAGTTACAAATATTTCATGTGTTGTTAATCCTAATTTGAAAAAAAATATTGCAAAATAATCTTGTTGGTAACTTCCCAGGTTCCATTATGACTGCCTGTCTCTAATTCACTATTTTCCTTAAGAAACTCAACTGAGACCAGTAAATAGTATCCCTGCCACAAGAAAAGCCATGACCACTGATGAGAAAAAACACACATCTTTTTTTTTTTCTTTTTTTTTTTTAAAGTCTTTCCTTCTGAGGCCAAAGAAAATCTGTTTTTTGTTTTTTTTAACTCGCCCAATTTGGGAGATTCCATGGTTCTTCCCTGTTGCCTTACTGTTGCTGAATATGTAAAACAAAAAAAAACTAAGGTGGTAGATGTAGCTGCATACCATGTGAAATATTATGTTATGTTTTACTATACTAAGGCCCTTGCTACATGTGACACTTAAGACATGATTAACCTATTAATCAAATTTTAAGTTATTATCCAGACACACATTGATGGAATTAATGGTGTGATAACACAAGGAATAAGCCACAAAGTTATTACATTAAAAATACGTACAGTAAAATCTGTGTTATCCAGTACTTTACCATCCAGAATGCTCTATATTAACTGACATCTATCATAGACGGCAATATAAATCTTCCTTCACATATCCGGAAAAATTCCAATAGCCATCCAGCATCCTGCTGTGCACTTCTCATAGATCTGTTGTTTACAGAAGCTTCCAGACACCGCCAAGCAGCGTCACTAGCGGCAGTCTCAATTATAAACATCCACCATTGTGATCACGTTGTGTTTGTGCTGTATCGTGACTTTATCACTGAATCTCTCCACCAGTATAAGTCTCAGATAACCGGCATATTTGATTAACCAGCACCCCCATTCCCCATGGATAACAGAGCTTTTACAGTAATAACTTTCTGGCTGGTTTCTATCATGCCATTAACTGAATGTGTTGCCAGGCTGGTGCTCCCAGCCATGAGGTATGTCCCCATGGCTGAGAGCCCTATCAACTAATGGGGCTCCCAGCCATGGGTGTGCACCATGTACTCCCATGTTCTGGTGTCTCATCTACTGGTGGCTTCTGGATCAGCTGACAGGGCTCCCAGCCATGGAAATGCATAGTACATCTTAGTGGTTTAGAGCCCCATCCACTGATGAGGCTTCCCAACTATGGTAGCTTGTTAGCTGGGGAAGCAAATGATCATGGTGCTCAATCGCATGGTCGTACCTCCTACCATGCACACGTGGCATGGCAGCATGCACAATTGTGGGGATGACACATCTAGTTCCATTGCTTCTCTACTTAGGACATCTGGCCAGGGATTTAAGAAAACAAACATTGGAAAAATTATAAGTGTTATTCTTTGTAGAGTTGAAACTTATATGAAACTCCAAATGAAACATAAGATGACCTACACTGCATATTTAATTTGTCAATTAAGAATACTGGACAGGACATGTGAAAAAAGTCAGTTTTCTAAAATGGCTCACTGCCATGAAAATATTTGTTCCCTCGACAGGGAGTCTTTCTAATTAATTGCTTTGCAACACAAACTAATATTTTGCTCCAATGAATTCGCCTCTGATACTTCAGGTTTTATTTTAAATAAATAGCTTTTCATATATTTATCATACCTTTTAATTCCTAGGGCACTTCTATATTTAAATATTTATACCAATCTGTAGTTTAATTTTTGTGTGACAGAGAGTGAATGAGCTTACACATACCTATATATTATACACTTTTATTATTTTTTAAGTTGATTTTTGCTTGAATCATTGTTTTGACCTAACAGTTTTACAATATGTATAAACACTTTTCAAAGCCCAGAAAAATCAAACCGGATATTAAATTAGCATTTTTTTTGTATTCTGTACCTTCAATTTGCTTCTTTATAAATATGTTCTGGATTCTACCTTCTAAATCAAACAAACTGTGATGGACCAGCAAAACTATGTTAAAATTCAGATCCCTGAAACCCATGTATAAAATGCAACTTCCTCCTGATAAATGGCTCTTCAAAAGACATGCTTGTAGCTGAGTTTTTGCTGACATTCTACCTCTATCAAGTTCAAATGGCCCAGTTTACAAATAGATTCACTACAGAGACACATTTTCCTAGCCCTGCTAGCTCCTTGTAGAATCTGAGAGTCAAGTTTGTTCTGCCCTTCTCTTCTATCAGCACTAATAAGGATACCAAACCAAATAATGCCTGTGGGTTTAACTATACAAGCCTATAAGCCTTCACAAGGGGTGGAATAGGCATAACTAGGTGTGTCTACACATGTGCTGTAATGCACATTAAAGCATCATGAAAAATGTGCGCTTTTGATAATATGCATTAAAATAAGGTAACATCCCTTTTTCTAGTACCTCACCATGGAGGTACTAAATTCAATGCACATTAGCACAAGCACATTAATGAACGTGTAGATGCACCCACTGAAGTCATTTGGTCCTCAGATCCCCAGAGGAATTTGCACTTGTCTCTTCCCCTACCCCTATAAACTGAGCATGCTTGTTCTGTCAGTAATAAGTATAGAATCCTACATGGTGGAATGTGTATAGTAGATGTAAGAAATAAGTTTGGAAATAAGTTTTTGGCATTTCTCCTAATAAAACATTTTAGAAACCCTGTTGCCAGCTTTCATTTATTAAACTTTGGGACTATTTACTATAAGCTTTTATTAATTTGTTCATCACAGGATGGGATTTTGAAAAGCACTCAAATATTTACCAAATCCCACTCCCATTAAAAGTAAACTCTAAAATTCCCACTTACTTCAACAGGAGAAAAGTTAAGTCAATGATAAGTACTTATAAAAATGTTACCCACAATTTGCCTCTCACTAACTCTTTCCTTTTGCACCAAGATAGTCAGATAATACGTTTTTTCTTCCCTAGCCAGACAACTTTCCTGTGCTCAGTTCATTATATCTGGCAATCATCTTAAATTAGTCCTCTCCCATAGAACTTCTCTTACCCCATACAGAGCACTGCTGCATCTGTATAAAACCATCAAAACACTGTCTTCTTCCACACATACTCCCTCTTACTCTGTAATACCTGATACCAAGAAAACATTGCTTTCCCTTCCACATACACAAGCTGTGCATGCACAGAGAAACAACTTGTTGAGATGCATGTTTTTTTTCAACTTAATTATGTTCTTTAAAATATATTTCTAATTTTGTGGTCCTAAAACAAGCTTCCAATGCTGATATTAATAAAATATAAAAAATTGGATAGTGCAGAGTTACTTGCCAAGACTCAAGGTTGAAAGAGCACAGCATGTGTAAGACATTTTAAACTGATGGAGAAAAAAAAGTTAGGCTACCTTTCAAACAGAACCAGGGAAAAAACAGAAAAAAGAATCTCCTAGAAATAAGGATCACAGAAAGACTCCAAATCACATTTTAAAGAAGTAGCACAGAAACCATCTTGGAAATAAAGCAGAGATACACTTGAAGCTAACAACTAAAAATACAATTATGATCAGCAGGTGGAACATATAGAGATCAGCATATCAAGAACATATTATTAGCAGATATATTTCAATATATCATATATTCCAACATTGAAAAAATGTGTTGATTCCAACTGAGCATTTGTTTCTGACCTTACTGCTATTAAATAAATCTACACATGCAAGTAAATCCTAATGAAGTCAACCAAATACCTGCACAGCTAAAGCTATTTATGTGCTAATGTCTCTGCAGGATTGGGTTAGTTTATATACTCTGAAATGAACTTCTTTAGAGAAACAGAAAAGCATCACACATTTAGTACAGTTTTCTACAAAAGGCAGCCTCCAGCAGGAATGGAAATTACAAAATCCCCACATTTCTGTATGTAAAAGAGCCAAGATCTCTCTTACTTAAAAAAAGCTTAGATTTTTGTAGAAACAAAAAATTTTATTCAAGGGGTGTCTCTACACAAGACACTTTACTGCACATTACACTAATATAATACGCAGTAAAGCATCACTGTCTACACATGTGAAGCAATTACTGTACAGTACATAAGTCTAATGTGCTGTGTTGTAGTACCTGTACATACAAGTACTAGAAAAATAGCTCATTAACTAATGCGCCATACTACATGTCTAGACGCTGACCTGGAGTAAATTGTTCCTGGTCAACCTAGGCAGCAGGGGGCCACAGGGGGCAGGGAGAGCTGTCCTGGTTCAGTGAGACTCTGCTTACCAGCCACATGGAGATCGGGACCCATCCAAATCTCCACATGGCTGAGAGCTGTTCCGGCTGCCAGGCAGCTGCCTAACCCACCGCCCAATTCCACCCCAGCTTCCTGTTCCCATCCTCTGAAGCTCAGAGCTAAGCCCCTGTGCCTCTTGCCAGTACCAGCAGCAAGCTGGAGTAAAATTGTGAGAAAAAAGTTGTTTTCCAGTATCAATTATAATAAAGCCTTAGACAAAATAGACTTGGTTTTGGTGAAAAAAAAAAAAATCACACCAGGAAGGAATAAAAAAGGCTGAAAGGGATTTTCCTATAGACTACTGGTTTGGCATATGTTAGAAACACCTAGTTTTTATATTCAGTTTGTTACAGACTCCACGTTCAGACTTAGAGAGGGTAGAGATCTGTAGAAGGGCATAAGAGAATTTAGTACGAGAGAAAAGTGTATAATTAATGGAATACTATGATTTCCCTAACATGGACTGGACAACAGATGCACCAGGTGTGATAGGTTTCAATTTCTCTACCAAATGGTCACTGTACCATTAAGAGGCAAAGCCATCTTAGGCAAATAGCAAACACCTAATAAAAGGCTGCAGAAAATAATTTTGGATCAAGCGATTACCTGTTGATTCATTTTAGTCTAAGAAGTAAGATGGACAAGAGCAGGTCTATGGAAGGGTTTAGAAGTTCTGAAGGACTAACATGAAGACATTAAGGAAACTAGGCAGATCAACTGAAGTCAAGAACTAAAGAACTCAGATATAGGATGGGCATGCAAATATAGCCTAAATATATAGAAGAATGATAGGGAATGAGGACACAGTTGTGGAAATTAACATATGTAAGATGGAAGCAAAATGTATGTTGATTACTGTCATGAAACTGATCAGCCCAATTAATAGATAGGCCAGAATATTAAAAGAACTGACACACAAAAGAGCCACTCTACTTTATCACAGATCTCCAATCTCTGTAACACAAGGTATGGCCCTCTTCTTTAGATCATTAAGCATATATTAGCAAAATTCTTCTCTCTCACTGAAAAGACAGTGCCCTTCCTCTCCTGGTTTTTTGCCTGTTGGAGAATGCTTTTGAACTGTTTTCATAATATGCTTTATGGCCGTGATGTGTGAGGAGCTGGAGTAGATGACTGTTAGGACTCTGGGTAAGTGCAAAGCACAGGTGAATGGACTCAGTGGCCCACATCACTTAGGTTCTGAATCCTGCAAGATTTTGAATAATTTTAAAACTGCTATGTCCACTAAAATATGAACAGCTAATAAAACTCAGTAAATGATGTGTGGGTTTTTTAAATAGAAATTACATTTAACATATGAGACTGTTTTATTAATAATGCATTAGTAACTGCATTAGCAATATGTCCGGAGGTTGGGTAACTTTGAAAGATAGTTGAGAGCAGATGGGGCTTTTTGCATCCTAAGAGGCATGAGATATGATCTTGGGTGGATCCAGGATTTTGTCAAAGGGAAGGGGGAGGAGCGAGGATTGCAGAAACCGTGACTGGCTCTGCAGGTGGGCTGCGCTATCCACTCCCCCTCCCCCTCCCCCTGCCACCAGGGAGGGCAGACCACACCATGGGAGCAGCAGCCAGGAAAGTTTTTTTTTTAATCCCTGAATTAGGTAAATATTCCCCTTCCCAGCTCTTGGCTCCCTCTCCCACATCCTCCATGCTCAGCAGCACATCTCCTCCCCTCCTGCTCTCCCCCCACCCAACCCTGCCCATCACTGCCACTGTTCCCAGCTGACCTGGAGGCAGGGAAGTTGCAGAGCTATTCTTGCCCCATTCCAGCTGAGCTATGCAGGAAGCTGAGCTCAACTGGGGACAATCGCAGTGGTGGCAGCAGCGATAGATAGGTTCCCCGTCACTGAGCCAGCTCCCAAGCTGATGGGGAACACATGGTGGACAGAAGAAAAACAAGAGTGGCTCTGGAATTCCTTCCTTGCCCAGGTCGCCGCAGGCAAGGGGGACAGAGGCAGCGGTTGTGGGGGGGGAGAGAGGAAGGGGTGGTAGGGAGGTGCCCCTGAGCACAGAAAGGAAGGAAGGGGGGGGGTGCGGATTCTTACCTGCTTTGGGGACTAAAGTCCTTGGCTGCTATTCCTGTGACAAGATCCAAAAGGGATGTCCAGCTGCACCACTGCACCCCTATGGATCTGCCCTGGGATATGATACAAGGTTATGGCACCAAGCAAACAGCTGAGTCTTGGCAAAAAGAAGGAGTTGTATCTCCCCACCTCCTTCTCTCCCGAGGGCAAGCATGACCTGACATTTGGGAAGAAAAGGAGGACTTAAAACTTGCAGCTTGCTAACTCAGTGCCCAAGGTGAGTGGTCGTTCCTTAAGGAGACGATACTCAGGGCCCGAGGGGTGACGATCCCAACAAGAAGCAAGGGGGGCAAGAGTGCCCAAAAGCCTCCCTGGCTCACCAAGGACATTCAGGAATGCCTGGTTGTCAAAAAGGCGGCATACACCCAGTGGAAGGTGGGGGCGATCTCCAAAGAGGAGTATACCTCCACTGCTCGGACCTGTAGGGGGGCTGTTAGGAAAGCTAAGGCAGACAGAGCTAGGACTAGCATCCAAGATCAAAGATAATAAAAAGTCCTTTTTCAAATATATAGGGAGGATGAAGAAGGCTCTGGGAAATGTGGGGCTCCTGCAAGATACGCTGGGCAATCTGGTGGTTGCACCAGAGAAGGCAGACCTCTAACAAATTCTTCACCTCCGTTTTCTTGTGCAGGGACTGGGACTCCCCCACTGTGATTCAAGACGGACTCAAGGGGAATGCCTCCAGACCTAAGGTTGAGGAGGACTGGGTTAGAGTGCTTCTGGAGGGGCTGGACGTGTTCAAATCAGCAGGTCCAGATGTTCTCCACCCCAGGGTGTTGAGGGAGCTAGCAGGGCCCTTGGCACAGATTTACGAGCACTCGTGGTGCTCGGGCCAGGTGCTAGATGATTAGAGGATAGCCAATGTGGTCCCCATCTTTAAGAAAGGGAGGAGGCAGGACCCGGGCAACTATAGGCCCGTCAGTCTTACCTCAATCCTGGGGAAACTCTTTGAGAAGATCATCAAGGAGCACATCTGTGATGGGTCGGCATCAGGGATGATGCTCAAGGACAACCAGCACGGTTTCATTGGGGCAGGTCATGTCAGACCAACCTGATTGCCTTTTATGATCAGGTCACAAAAGCATTGGATGCAGGTGTCACCATGAGTGTAGTCTTTCTGGACTTCATCAAGGCCTTTGACACTGTCTCCCACCCCACCCTCATTAAAAAACTAGGTGACTGTGGCATTGATGCCTACACAGTCAGATGGATTGCAAATTGGCTAAAGGGTCGTACTCAGAGGGTGGTGGTGGACGGGTCATATTCGACCTGGGGGGAAGTGGGTAGCGGAGTCCCCCAGGGCTCGGTCCTTGGGCCCGCACCGTTCAAATTCTTTATCAGCAATTTGGATGATGGGGTGAAAAGCAACCTGTTCAAGTTTGCTGATGATACCAAAATTTGGGGTGAGGTGGGCACATTAGCAGGGAGGGAAACACTGCAGAAAGACCTGGATAGTTTGCAGGGGTAGGCTAACAAAAACAGGATGCATTTCAATACTGACAAGTGCAGGATGCTGCACTTGGGCAGCAGTAACCAGCAGCACACTTATAAGATGGGAAACTCCCTTCTTGAGAGCACGGAAGCAGAAAGAGATCTTGGAGTCATCGCTGACTCCAAGATGAACATGGGCCGACAATGCGAGGTCACGGTCGGCAGGTCTAACCGGACCCTATCATGCATCCACAAGTGCATCTCGAGCAGGTCCAAGGAGGTGATCCTCCCCCTCTGTGCAACAATGGTCAGGCCACAGCTGGAGTACTGTGTCCAGTTTTGGGCACCCCACTTCAAGAGGGATGTGGACAACGTTGAGAGGGTCCAGAGGAGGGTCACCCACATGATCCAGGGACAGCAGGGCAGACCCTACAATGAGAGGCTAAGGGACCTGAACCTGTTCAGCCTTCACAAGAGAAGGCTAAGGGGGGACCTGGTGACTGTCTATAAACTCACTGGGGGGACGAGAAGGGTTTGGGGGAGACCTTGTTTCCCCTAGCACACCCAGGGATAACAAGGAATAGCGGCCACAAGTTGTTGGAGAGTAGGTTTAGATTAGGCATCTGTAAGAACTACTTCACAGTTAAGGAGGCTAGGATCTGGAACCAAATTCCAAGGGAAGTGGTGCTGGCTCCTACCCTGAGGGTCTTTAAGAAGCAGCTTGATGCCTACCTGGCTGGGGTCATTTGAGCCCATTTTTCTTCCTGCCCAGGCAGGGGGTTGGACTTGAAGATCTACAAGGTCCCTTCCGACCCTACTTCTATGATTCTATGAACCCAGGAGCACAGCTGTTCTAAACTATGCCAACATTTCTTATGGCAATCAATAACCAGAATACCTTTACTAAAGCAATTAGCAGCAAAGCAGTGAACATTAATATGTAGTTTCTCATACAACAGATGAAAGGCATCATAGCTCTATTGCTCTGATCTGGTTGTAGATATAAGAGGATATGTATTCTTCAGCACATAACAAATGAAAAAAGGGAAGGCGACACCAGCAACTTACAAATTAGCAATTACAATATTTTAAAAAGTGAGTGAAACTAAAAGGCTCAAAAATCCATTGAAATTAAGATTATAAATTTAAGGCAGTATTTTTTAAATGTTTAAACTATATCAGGAATTTAAAAAAAATATCCTAGCAACGGTATAATTATGTTGCTAAACAGAAATCACAAAAAATGTCAGTAATGGTGCAGAAAACAAATGGCAATATTTTTTTCTGTTTTGGACACTGAAAAAGAGCTTGATGAGATTTCATCTTTATCATAAGAAACGTAGATGAAATTCCTATTCCACCAATAACAAAAGGGGATGTTGAAATGCACATACTAATATAAAAACATAAATTTGTGAGATGTATAAAAAAAACAAACTAAAAATACCTAGCCTAGGCTTTAGATATGGATATTAAGTAAATATACATCATGTACAGAGGGTAACTTAGAAGCAAACTGTAAACATATACTATACCAAAAAAATGGAAACAAAACAAATAAAAATTTTGTTTTGTTAACATGGGTTTGATAGTATTTAACATTCTCATTAATGATTTACAGGATGGGGTTGTTCATACTCAGTGAATCTGCAGGCAACACCAAATTGGGTAGAATCACAGACCAGAGTCAGACTAGGACCCAGAGGGCGCATCTGTACATTCATTAATGCACTTTTGCTACTGTGCATTAAAAGTAGTCCCCGTGGGTGTCTATACATGAGCAGGAAGGTTCTCCGATACACTGGAATTCCACATCAAAGCAGACTCGATTGATCAAATCTGCTGGAGTGTGGCAATTACTGCGGTCCAGCAGCCTCCCACATCTCATGCATCAGAGTCCCTGTGCTTCAAAATGGTGATATGGATGATTTATCTAAAGCTCATTTGACCCCCGCCACCATTCTGAAGTGCAGGGACACTGATACATGAGACGCTCCAGCAACTTTAATCAGAGAGGCTCTCGGAGCTGCTCTAATTAAAGAGGCTCCACTCCCACTCCCACAGCACGTGTATAAACATCCTCTAACATGAGGTACTAAATAAATGCACATTAGGCTGCCCTAATGCACAGCAGCAAAAGCACATACTTTTTAAATGACACTTAATGTGTAGTAGCCTATTTTTACTGTGTTTTAGCACAATTTTTGGCGTGATGTTTTATGGCGTAGTAAAATAGGCTGCTGCGCCTTAAAGCACACATGTAGCCATGCCCAGAATGACGTAAACAGACTGAAGAAATGTTCCACAATCAATCAGATGAAATTCAACAAGGACAACTACAAAGTCTTGCACTTAGGATGAACTAAAACAGACCTGGGAATGACTACAGACCGTAAATTGAATGAGTCAACAGTGTGCTCTTGTTGCAAAAAAAGTCAACAGCAAACTGGGTTGTATTAAGATGAGTGTCACCTGTAAATCAAGGGAAGTGATTCTTCCACTCTATTCAGCACTGGTGAGACCTCACCTGGAGTACTATGTTCAGTTTTGGGGCCCAGATTTCCAGGAAGATGTGGACAGATTGGAAAGACTTCAACAGAAAGCAACAAAAATTATTCAAAGATTCATAGATGTTAGGGTCAGAAGGGACCCCAATAGATCATCGAGTCCAACCCCCTGCGTAGGCAGGAAAGAGTGCTGGGTTTAGATGACCCCAGCTAGATGCCTATCTAACCTCGTCTTGAAGACCCCCAGGGAAGGGGAGAGCACCACCTCCCTTGGGAGCCCATTCCAGACCTTGGCCACTCGAACTGTGAAGAAGTTCTTCCTAATGTCCAGTCTAAATCTGCTCTCTGCTAGCTTATGGCCATTATTTCTTGTAACCCCCAGGGGCGCCTTGGTGAGTAAAGCCTTACCAATTCCCTTCTGTGCCCCCATGATGAACTTATAGGCAGCCACAAAGGTCGCCTCTCAACCTTCTCTTACGGAGGCTGAAGAGGTCCAGGTGCCCCAGTTTCTCCTCATAGGGCTTGGCCTGCAAGCCCTTAACCATAAAAGTGGCCCTTCTCTGGACCCTCTCCAGGTTATCCACATCCCTCTTGAAGTGCGTCACCCAAAATTGCACACAGTACTCCAACTGCGGTCTGACCAGTGCCCGATAAGAGGGGAAGTATCACCTCCTTGGTTCTGTTCGTCATGCATCTGCTGATGCACGATAAAGTGCCATTAGCTTTTCTGATGACTTCATCACACTGACGACTCATGTTCACCTAGGACTCCAAGATCCCTTTCTGCTTCCGTGCCACCCAGCAGGTCATTCCCTAGGCTGTAGGTGTGCTGGACATTTTTCCTCCCTAGGTGCAGCACTTTGCATTTCTCCTTGTTGAATTGCATTCTGTTGTTGTCCGCCCATATGTCCAACCTGTCCAGGTCTGCTTGTAGTTGTTCCCTGCCCTCCAGCGTGTCCACTTCTCCCCACAGTTTTGTGTCATCCGCAAACTTGGACAGAGTACACTTCACTCCCTCGTCCAAGTCGCTGATGAAAACATTGAAGAGTATCGATCCAAGGACCGAGCCCTGCGGTACCCCACTACCCACACCCTTCCAGGTCGATACAGACCCATCCATTATGACTCTCTGGCTGCGACCCTCTAGCCAATTCGCCACCCACCGGACTGTGTAGTCATCCAAGTCACAGCCTCTTAACTTGTTCACCAGTATGGGGTGGGATACCATATTGAAGGCCTTCCTGAAGTCTAAGTAAATGACGTCAACCCCTACTCCTGCGTCCAGGTGTTTTATAACCTGGTCATAAAAAGAGACTAGATTAGTCAGGCATGATCTACCTGCTACAAACCCGTGCTGGTTTTCCCTCAGCATATTTTTTCCTGCCGGGCTCTCGCAAATATGAGCCTATTAGTCCTGGGAGATGCAACTTGTGAGGAAAGAACTAGGGTCATTTAGTCTGGAGAAGAAAAAATGGCGCGGAGTAGCGGGGCTTCAAATACCTGAAGGGGTTTCAAATACCTGAAGAGCAAATATAGGGAGAGAGATAGCCTTTTCTCTGCAGCCTTACATTGCAGCAAAGGAAATGTGCGTTGCAGATGAAATAAATATATAAATAATAATCCTGGGAGCAATATACATCAACCCTCATCAAGACAGAATCCGAGGTTGAGGAAGTAGAAGGATTGTGGGTTAGGCTACATGGGGGGCAGGGAGAAAGGGACTTGGTGGTAGGGGTCTGCTACAGACCCCCACACCAAGGGGAAGAAATAGATGCGGGGCTCCTGAGGCAACTCTCGGAGACCATAAAAGCTAAAGAGGCGGTAGTCATGGGGGACCTAAACTACCCAGACATCTGCTGGGAGACACAGACGGCAAGGTCCCATCGCTCATGCAGGTTTCTAACCTGTGTACAGGACCTCCACCTGACACAGGAGGTACATGGTCCCACTAGGGGGAATGCCATACTGGATCTGGTATTGGCAACAGGGGATGACATGATAGGGGACCTCCAGATCGGTAGCCATTTGGGAGACAGTGATCACCTAATAATAGAATTCAACATAAGACGGCGAGTGGGTAAGGTAACTAGTAGGGTGAAAGTGCTAGACATAAGGAAAGCTGATCTCAATGCACTCAGGCGATTAGTCAAGGAAGCACTGCAGAGTAGGAGTTTTGAAGGGATGGGAGCCCAAGAAGGGTGGCTGTGCCTAAAGGAAACGATCCTTCAGGCACAAAGCAAGACAATCCCCAAGCGAGGCAAAAAAGGGAAAGGGGCCAGGAGGCTTCCATGGCTGACCAGAGAAATCCAGGGCAGCCTAAGGGCCAAAAGGGGAGCACATAAAAAGTGGAAACAGGGTGAGATCACTAAAGATGAATATACCTCCTCTGCTCGTGCTTGTAGGGAGGCAGTTAGGCGGGCCAAAGCTACCATGGAGCTGAGGATGGCAACCCAAGTAAAAGACAACAAGAAATTGTTTTATAGATATATTGGGAGTAAAAGGAAGGCCCAGGGAGGAATAGGACCCCTGCTAAATGGGCAGAAACAATTGGTGACAGACAGGGGGGACAAGACTGAACTCCTCAACGAGTTCTTTGCCTCAGTGTTCCTAAGTGAGGGGCACAACAAGTCTCTCACTGGGGTTGTAGAGAGGCAGCAGCAAGGCACCAGACTTCCATACATAGATCCTGAGGTGGTGCAGAGTCATTTGGAAGAACTGGATGCCTTTAAATCGGCAGGCCCAGATGGGCTCCATCCGAGGGTGCTGAAGGCACTGGCCGACATCATTGCAGAGGCACTGGCAGGAATATTCGAACGCTCGTGGCGCACGGGCCAAGTCCCAGAGGACTGGAAAAGGGCTAATGTGGTCCCCATTTTCAAAAAGGGGAGGAAGGAGGACCCGGGCAACTATAGGCCAGTCAGTCTCACCTCCATCCTTGGTAAAGTCTTTGAAAAAATTATCAAGGCTCACATTTGTGAGAGCCCGGCAGGGCAAATTATGCTGAGGGGAAACCAGCGAAGGTTGAGAGGCGACCTTGTGACTGCCTATAAGTTCATCACGGGGGCACAGAAGGGAATTGGTGAGTATTTATTCACCAAGGCGCCCCCGGGGGTTACAAGAAACAATGGCCACAAGCTAGCAGAGAGCAGATTTAGATTGGACATTAGGAAGAACTTCTTCACAGTTCGAGTGGCCAAGGTCTGGAACGGGCTCCCAAGGGAGGTGGTGCTCTCCCCTACCCTGGGGGTCTTCAAAAGGAGGTTAGATGAGTATCTAGCTGGGGTCATCTAGACCCAGCACTCTTTCCTGCTTATGCAGGGCGTCAGACTCGATGATCTACTGAGGTCCCTTCCGACCCTAACATCTATGAATCTATGAATCTATGAACTTTACTAAAGAGTAAATATATCACCTGGTAGAATCCAGGTGAAAGGGAGTCAACATGACCCACCATTAATCAGTTTTTAGAGTGTTCTCTTAAAAAAAAATGTGTATAATGGTATAACAAGAGTGTATACTGATTGCTGTCAAGTGATTTCCAGAATAAATATGCACAAATTATTTTGGTAAAATAATATTTTTGTTATGGTCAGCCCTATCATTAAAAGTCACAAGGCTTTTTGATTGGTTCATTGCCTCTCACCATCAAGGTGCTGCCACTGTATACTGCCACTTCTTCATTTTCAAAGAGGTGGCACACATGTAAATTGATAATGCTGTTCAAAACTTATTCATTATAATATTGATAGTGCACAGGAAAGAATATAATTTAGCTTGCTCTTTTCCCTAAGCTATGTATTTACCTCGGGCACATAAAAGGAATGAAAAGTTATTTTTACCAGAGACAAGAAGAGGATAACAGAGTATCTGTATCTGTTATTTAACTTTCAAAAACGAATTCTGAAACTAATTGAAAATAGTTAACGTGCCACAATACTTCTTAAGACATCATCATTTATCATCATCAGTTGATTAACATAGGGATAAAAACTCTCCAAACCCCAAAATGTATGAAAATACATTACAAGTAATAAGGCTTTTGGCTCATCAAATTGCATAATAAATATGCTTGTGTCTAGTAGATACCTCAAAGGTATGTAAGGCCTCTAATTCCCACTGAAATCAATGGTAGTTGGGTAGCTAAATTCCTTTGAGATAACCAAAACCTCCACAGTTCCACAAACAAGAAGGGTAGCAATTTTGCCTAAAAATCCATCCAACTTGTAACAATAGGGCTGTGCAAAACAGGCTGCATTTGATTCAGATTCGGATTCAGCCTGAATCAGGGACAGTGATTCAATTTGATTCAGATCACTGTCCTGATTCGATTTGGCCAAATCCAATTCTGAAGATTTGATGCTGATTCAGAGAATCAACAATTCGGCTATAGACACAGCTTTAAATGTTTTTTCTATATATCTCGAGGTACCAGGCATGGCTCATGAATGCTGTAATGCTGGGGCGGATGGAGCATCCCACAGGAGTGCTGGGGGGTGCCGTTCACGCGCTCGGCAGCGAACCTGCAAGAGGACCACAAGTAATTCTGGTCCACTGCCGACTGCACAGGGAACCAGCCCCTGCACCCCTCCCGGCTCGACAATTGGCCACGGGAGACCCCAGGTACTCCCCCACCCCAGAGCCAGGAGGCACCAGTCGCCAAGCGGGGGAGGGGCTGCAGGGCCCCCCCCCCCGGCATGCTCCCTGGTGGACCTGGAAGTACTTCTGGTTCACTTCCAGGTCCACTACCAAGCGCACTGAGGACCCCCCCCCCCACGATCCCGTGGGACACTCCATCTGTCCCAGTATCTCAGCATTTATTAGCCTCCTGGTACCTTGAGGCATGTAGAAAAAACATTTAAAGCTGTATCTACGTCCAAATCATCAAATCTTTCGTAATCTCTCCAAATTGATTCGGAGGGTTCTGAATCAACTCAGCGAGATTAAAGGGTCTCCTGATTTGATTCTGACTCAGAGATTCAGCCGCCGAATTGGGTCGAATCTCCACCGAATTGAGTCAGCAACTGAAGCTTCACGCAGCCCTAATACTTACCATGAGTTAGGAAATAGATATAAAAAATAAAAGATACAAGACTCTTACTAGGTAGAGACGTTACTATCTAACTCGGTAGAGATGGTAAAATTGTTAATAACAATACAAAAGATAGATAGAAGTGTTTAATAAATATTTCTAAATATTCTTATGTCTCTGAACATGCTTAGACTTTTGTAAGGCATTTGCCTTAACACTGCATCAAAAAAAGTTAGCAATACACATTATCAATCCAGAGCAACAGAAATAGGTTAAGAAATGGTTAAAAAAATAGTAATCCTTGAGGAATCATCAGTGAAAGGATGAATTCATAGACTTCCATAGGGTTTGGTATTAAGCCCAACATTATTCATCATTTTCTTCAATGTTCTGTAAATAAATACAAAATCACTTCTGATACAATTTAGAATGAAACAAAGATTGACAGAAGAGTAAGTAAATAAGGAAAGTCTTACAGAACAAAATCTGGATCATTTCGTACCAATGCAAACTTAAAAAAAAAAGCAGATTTAGAGGTGACAATTACAAATACCTTCTCAGGGATAAAACTTTGGGCACTAATGAGCTCTTTAGTTTAGTGAAGAAAACCAGAACTAGCAGCTGGTAGTTAAAGGCAAGGCAATTTTTAAAACAGCAAGGGTTATTAACTACTAGGAAAGACTACCAAATGTTAGATTCTTCATCTCTACAGGATTTGCTATGTAGAGATTCTTCATCTCTACATAGCAAATATTTATTTTGGCTTTTATTATCGCTTCAAATTTGAACATCAAAAGTTTGGTTTGGGATCTGTGTGAATTTCTGCTACTGATTAGTAAACGTGGCTGAAATTTTACTTGGATAATGGTCTTCAATAATAATATCTGTACAAAAACAATATTATATCCCCTATGCAAATGGGAATGTAATGATGCTATAATTGAGAAACATACTAATGGCTGGCAGACGATTAATTTCAGGTATAATTATTTTGGTTCAAAGGACGAGGTTCATCTCATAATTTGCACTTGCATTTTGGCACTTCAGTCCTTTTAATTGCATCCTTTTCTTTTTATGGTACAGTTGTTAGACTGACACTACTGATTCGCAGGCAGTGATTACACATCCCAGACTGGATTAAAAATGTGTCTTCTCTCCTTAAATTGGCATTTCCAGATATCCATCTCAATTTTCCCACCACCTGGATTGTGTGAGTACATCTGCCAAAAGATTAAAAGAAGAAAGCAGAACTGACCTCCAAAGCTGAATAGTTTCTTGATTGCTTTGCAGGAAACTGTTCCATTAGGTAAACAGCAACTCTTCAAGCATGCAAAACACAGCAGCCAGACTTAAATTATTTCATTTCATTTAAAAGGTAAAAACACAAAAGAGAAGGGAAACAAGACAGCAAGAAAAAAGTGATGGGAACTGTCCTGTGTGATAGATTCAAATCAAAATTGGACTGAACACTGGAAAAAGAATTATAACAATTAAAGCAGAATGAGAGTTACAGAATGGGGAGTTACATTTCCTCAAGATTTGGGGATGCAAATCCAAAGTTTTACTTGGGAGCTCACCTTCTACTGGGCAGAATTCCCATTCAACAATGAATGAGGTTTCCTTTTCAGCCAATGATGGGAGACTTTCAAAAAGTATCTCCATGATTAGCTTCCCATAAATTGTGACCAATTCATTTCAAAAGCAGGTCGTCTGTCAGCTCAGACACTAACTGGAAGAGTAAATAGTTTCCCCCTACCATACTCCACTTCTCCCTCTCTGGTCCGCTCACACACTACAGCCTCATTTACCCTGAATTTTAGTTCATGAAAAAGTTTTACTTTTTTTCCTCATAAATATTTTTCTCATAGAGCAGGAGGTGGAAAAAACCCGACATATATCTGCTAATTTAAATTGTACCTAGAGACTAGCTAGCAAATTTTTTTTTTCTTCTTTTTTATATCTCTCTAATCCTTTCAATACAGAGAAAATGATCTCTCACTTCTCTCTCTCCCCACCTCCCTCTCAGAACAGTCTTGCATTCTAAGCAATGTCTGATACCTGTTTGGAGCAAACTCTCTGATCCCTATCCTACACCTGTAGCTTACCAAGTCACCTATGCAAATAAATTTAATCAAATACAGTAACTTTCAGCTAGAAAAGAGTCTTGAAACTAAATATTATTGAAGTACTGTAGAAAGAAAAGTCTCTGCTTTATTGCTGTCAGGATACATCAGTACTTGATACCTGAGCATGCAATCAAAACAAGCTGCTACCCAAGACCAAATGGCAACTGTAGGCAATAGAATTCTCATAGCTTATGGTTGATAGTGGAGGATCACATCCCAAACCAGGGGTAAATTTAGCTATTCCTCTGAAAACAGAGAAGGTGTTTGGCTGCTCTGCAAGCAGTCACTGCCCTGCTCTCAGACGTCTAGCCTCTGCTTCCACATGAAAGGAAGCTGAATAAATCAGATGTATTTAATCTGAATCAATGTGTCATCTCCTTATATACTTGGATGTGAGAGAGACAAATGAACAAGCCTATGGTATACACATTTTTTTTAATTACCACATCTTTCCTTTCTGTGTACTCTGACACACATTTCAACACGTACAGAAATAAGCATATACAATACTATATAGCAGTACAATATTTACAAGTTCTTACTGTAAATGTAATCAGGATGCTGCAGAATATGATTCATAAGCAAAATACTAATGCAGATGGCACACTTTTTTTTCCTTCAGCTCTTTTAATACATCAGGATGTGGATTATACACCAAGAAAAGAAGATAGATTGGCATAAAAGAGAAGAGGCAATTTGGCAGAGCCTAGATAAATGAAGATTAGAACACGCAAGCTCTACTGCGTGCAAGAAGAAGGATAAATAGCCCATATACAGGTCACAGAACAGATCCAGAAAGCCTTCATTGGAATGCTTGAGGATACTTATGTAATAAGTGGTAGCACTCATGTTCTAGTAGAAAAATAATTTGTACTCTTCCTCTTCAAATAACTTAAAAAATATACAACAAAAAGTTAAATCATCTTAGCTGCTCAATATTTATTTTTCATTAAAACACCATAAGGGGCATTCATTTCTTGACCCTGTAGCAGAAAGTATAGAGCAGAGCTTTCCAAACTTTTCATGTTGGTGACACACTTTTTAGACATGCATCTTTTTGCGACACAGTAATTCAGTTCCGGGGGAGGGGCCAAGGGAAGCAGACGCGAGTAAGGGAGCTCCGCAGTGCCCTTCCATAACATTTTCTGCATTTCGCGCGACACACCTACACACTGCCGCCAACACACTAATGTGTCGCGGCACACAGTTTGGAAAGCTCTGGTATAGAGATTGCCATCATGATTACTGATCATATTTGCTGACTGGAATGGAGAAAGAAAAGACACAAATAGCCTTAGTAAATGTTGACATCAAGTCTGAAAGATTCATAGATTCATAGACTTTAGGGCTGGAAGGGACTTCAGAAGATCATCGAATCCAGCCCCCTGCCCAAAGGGCAAGAAGTCAGCAGGGGTCATAGGATCCCAGCAAGATAAACATCAAAATGTCCCTTGAAGACGTTCAAAGTAGGTGCTTGAACCACCTCCGGCAGCAGGCTATTCCAAACCTTTGGGGCTCAGACAGTAAAAAAGTTCCTCCTTATGTCCAGCCTGAAACGGTCATGGAGGAGTTTGTGACTGTTCGATCTTGTCGTACCTTGGGATGCTCTGGTGAACAGACATTCCCCCAGATCCTGATGAGCACCCCAATAAACTTATAGGTGGCCACCAGATCACCCCTGAGCCTGCGCTTTTCCAGGCTGAAGAGTCCCATAGCTCTCAGCCTCTCATTGTAAGGTCTGTTTTCCTGACCTCTGATCATGCGGGTGGCTCTCCTCTGCACTCTCTCAAGCTTCTCCACGTCCTTTTTGAATTGTGGAGCCCAAAACTGGACAAAGTACTCCAGCTGCGGCCTTAACAAGGCCGAGTACAATGGTGCAAAAGTTAAAAGAATCGCTTCCTTACCCGAGTACTCCTTCCTTGTATTTCATAGTAGCATATTATTAATAGTATTTTATACAAAAAAAGTTAAAAATACTGTAAACAACAGTAAGTACAATTAGAGAATGTAACTGACTTCTCAAAGATCCTAAAATATTAAAACATTTTAATGACTTATTGCCCTATACTGTTTCAGGGATATAATTATAAAGAATGTTTTTCTTCAAATAACAACCTTAAATTCCTTTTGTGCCCAAAGACAACGAAGCAGGCAATAACTGGAGGGGGAAAAATATTTTGTGGCTCAAGCTGATGAATGCCATTATAGAGGATCAAATGATTTTCCTGACTGTCATGGAATTGGTCTGTGGTCCTGGGTAAGCCACATAAAACCAAAATATTCACCATTGGCCTCTAATTGAGGTGTTCCTCATTTTTTTGGTGCCCAATTTGAAGCACTTGGAGCAAACGTATAAAAGTGCTAAGCACCCATAGCTGCAAATGAAGACAGGGGAGCTGTGTTTAAATATATGAAAGGCTATAAAAATTATGAACAATCTCAAAAACAGGCCCAAGATGTCTCAGCTTCTACAATTTTGGCCTTCATACCTTTGTGCCTCTGTTCCTCATACGTCAACTGGGGATTATAATGACACCTACTGTCACAGCGATATCATAAAATAAATATTTGTAAGCATTCAGACACTACAGTGAGAGCACCACTGAAACACCCTTGTGGAAATGAATAATTCTGTATTCACTGCAGAGTTTGAATGATGTTCATACACTAAGTCAATGAATGGCAAAAATAAAATGGAATATTGAATAATGGTTGCTCATTTAAGGCTGTGTACACGCATTCAAAATCATCTGGGAGAGCTGTCCTGGGTTTTTCTTTTGTTTGTTTTGTTCTGTTTTGAGTTTTTTTGTTTGTTTTTTTTACCAGGAAACAAACTTATCCAGAGACATCTGAACAAACATTCAGCCTGCTTACAGACATGAAAATAAACCCAAAAACCAGCACTTTAAGCTTGGTGTGCCCCTGCACTGAGCGCAGCACATGCCCAGGAGAGGCACTGCATTAGTTGGATCCAGCTCACCCAGTGTCTGTATAGACTGGGCGCTTCAGCAGGGCTTTTTGGCGTTTTTATCTATGGGTGCACCAATACAGATTTTTTCAGCCAATACTGATCTAGACTTTTTAAGAAGTCACATCAACCGATAACAATCCGATTCCGATATGCAGCCAGGCAGTTTGGAGACCAGCATGGGGCTGGTAAGTCTGGTGTGAGGGGAGGGAAGGGATGTGAGGGGGGCAGATCGAGGCCCCCGCAGTGAGGGAGGGAGTGGGGCTGGGGCAAGTACTGCTCAGCCAGGACACGGAAGGGTGGGGCATGGGACGGAGCTGCAAGGAGGCGTGCACACCCCAGGAGGGCATGGGGGACATGTGCCACCGGACCCGCACGGCCTGAGGATGGGCTGCCGCTGCAGGCTGGGGCAGGGGACGGTGCCGGGCTGCGCTTGGGGCAGGCAGCCGTGGCACTGGGAGGGAGCTACGGGGGGGGGGAGGGGGCTGCAGCTACCCCAAAATTCACTGTAGTCCCCACATAGCCCCACCTCCCAGTGCTGCCGCCCCCCACCCCTAGCACAGCCCAGCCCAACACCCCTGCCAGGAAGAACACAGTGCAGCCTCCAGCCCCAGCCCACAGCAGCAGCCCAACCTCATCCCATGCATAGATCCAGGGGCACACACAATGGCAGGAGCCTCCTCCCCCCGCCCCCCATGTCCCCCAGAAGAGCCGTGGCTCCATCCCACACCCCGGCCCAGCTGGGCAGCACCTACCCCTGCCCCACTGCCCCTCACCATAGGGCCCTTGATCTGCACCCCCAACCCTCTTCCCTCTCTCCACCCCTTCCCCACACCAGACTTACCAGCCATATGCTGCTCTGCAAGTTACCAGGCTGCACTCTTGGCCAAATACATGCTGTGGCTATGCGCATGCACAGGGCATTTATCGGTCACATTATCAGCCACATCAGGAAAAAAAAACCCATTTCCAATACTGTCAGTTTTCCCTATATTGGTGCTGATCCAATATGGGATCGATGTATCAGTGCACCTCTACTTTTATCTAATAGCTGATTTAATCAGATCTGCACGCAGGATGACAGGAAGCTGCTGCTGCTGTCTAGGGCCAGAGGCAACACCAGTCTTCCTGGCCTCTGGACACAGGCTGCACCCAGAGCTGGTCCAAGGCAGCAGCAGCAGCCTCCTGCCATCCCAAGCACAGTTCCAGCAGCCTGCACCCCAGGGAGGGGTCCAGCACAACCCCAGAGCCCTCCCGGGGGTGCAGGCCCCCAGATCTGCATGCAGGATGACAGAAGGCTGCCGCTGCTGGCAAGTGACATGGGTTTTGCTTTCAGCAGCTTGAGGTGCAGTTTCCTAGAAACCCCTGGAACTGATCTCCTTAAAACTTGGCAGGCTTCATACCCTCAGAAGGGGCTTCCAGCCCTGCAATTCTCATCTGAATCAGGTAAGAAATGACAACTTTATAGGCATTTTCATGATTCCCCATTATAGCCTATGGGCAAAATGTCAAAACCATTTTGACAAAATGAAACGGAACAGTGCTTCGAAATTAAACAAAATGACAAAACAAAATGCTGTCCCTTCAAAATGGTGAAACAGAAATTAAAATTAAATGGTGCTGTTTCGCTCAGCCATAGAAAATATGTCATCTAAAGTTAATTTTATTCTTAATTAAGGTTAGTCTAAAACAAGGACCCTGTACTGGTATCTTTTAAAGAAAAATGTGGTGTTACAATGATACAAGTTGTAGCCGTGTTGGTCTAAGGACATAGGCAGACAAGGTTATTTGGGTAAATCTATTATCTTTTATTAAGCTAACCCAAATAGTTGGAAAAATTCTTTGCAAGCTTTCAGGTACAAATACCCTTCATCAGGCAGAGGAAGCATCTGCAGTTGGTCAGTGCTCTTCCAGGATGGAATGAATAGTAAAAAAGCCAGAGCCTGGTATGCATGCAAGAAAGTCAGTCAATGAAGATGTAAATTGAGGTGTCAGTGGGTGAGAAACAGGTTGGTGTAGGGAGGAGGGGGAGGGGAATGAATGTAGCCGGTAAAATAGTGGAGAGGTACCTGGGGAGTCAGATGTTAGGCAGATTATAATGTGTCACACATATTACAATGGATAATTTATGCACGTATCTTTCTTTTTTACTACATTTGTTATTTATGTGGTTTCCAAACAACTATCCCCTCAAAGTAAAACCAGTTGTAGTCAGGAATGTGACCAAGAAACCTGCCAAGATCAGGTAAAGAAGCTATCACTGAAACTAAAGTAAATATTTGAATCCAGGGTTTATCTGTGAACTCCAACATGTTGTATGAACATGGACAAGCATTCCTAAAGAAGTTTGTCAGCGGAATAATGCATCTAACCAGTCCGTTTAATTAAGAGCTTTTAAATACAAAACTAATTATTTTTAATATACAACATGGATAATCTTTTAGATGTTTTTAAAGGGTTTTAGCAATAATCTATTCAGTATTTGTAAAATCTGTTACATATTGTTAAAAATTGTTATCTCACATACACTAAGGAAACTAACTAAAAGATCACAGGCAACTAGAACAATACCTAGAATACCCAACTGTAGTAAACAATTCACAAAGCAGTGTAGTAACACTGCTTTAGCATTCATGTGTTTTTCTCTTTTTTTGCTGTATTCATATATCTCTTTCTGAACTTTTGTAAGCAGAAGCTTAACTATTCAGCTCAGCAATACTGTCATTTATTTGGATGTTAGCATGCCTACCAGCAAACATTTAGCACAAGTATTAGTTATTCCTCTTAAAGAATGCGTATTGTATTTGTCAACAGTAGTAATCCCAAAGGAAGCTACACCTCTCCAATAAAGTCCCAGGCCTAACATTCCCAAGCCCACTATATAGGACTAAAAATAAATTGTCTAATACTGTCTGTGGTTGTCCAAAGAAATGTACACACCAAAAACAGACAGACACGGGGCATGAATGTGTAGGTGAGTAACGGGATGGCCACACAACAGTTAAATCCGAGTCCCCCAGCATGCTTTTCAGCCCTGGGCTGGGCTGGGCTTTCTGCTCCAGACAGCAAGGCTGGCCCCACCCCTCTCCTCCCTACCTGAAGCTCCAGCTGGTTGAGAAGGAGGCAGAGACTGCAACTGGGAGAAAGCAGCATCTGCCTGGCTTCCCCCTGCTCCACCCCCCATCACAGCTTGCTGCTCAAGCAGGGATCCCCCACCACTCCCACAGCATGAATTCCAGCGGCATAGACCCCAGCCAACATCTGGTCACAGTCACGCCACCCCCATGCTAGCTAATGCTGAGTGGTGTCTATGTGTGTGTGTCTCCAATTTCACTGAAACAAAGATAGACAGGGCAGTGTCAGCTTAGGGCTCTTTGGAGCTAATCAACAAGTCAGCTGGTAATGTCCCTCACTTCTTCCTTTAAGGCTTTGCAAAAAGCTATTTAAAAACAGCTTGAACTTATGAGAGAGAGGCTTTGTTTTCTTGATGATCTGATAAGCTTTGTGTTCTGATACGCTCCCTGCTGGCTTGCTGTCAGTGTTCAACAGGGGACAGAAAGAGGTGTGAGAAATGACCTAGTTTGCAATGAACCAGGTCAATGCAATGAACCAATGCAGTGCTTGTCAGTTTGCTGTAGGCAGTATGAAGAAGCAGGGAGAGAGAGATTGAAAAGCTCAGTGTCACCAACAAATGCATGCAGTCCACACAAGCAGTCCTCCCTCCCTCCTTCCCCACCCCCCCCAGCCTTTTGCCTTAAAGTGCTAGCCAGGGGCCGGAATCTAGCAACACTCCCCACCCCTTGAGCAGCATTTGGAGGGGGGAGCAGGGGGAGTGGAAGCCTGGTGAGGGTTGCATCCTGCTCTGAGCACTAGCTGGGAGGAAAGTGACACAAGCATGCTGGATCCATCCAGAGGCTCCAGAGAAGGTGGATCCAATCCACGGCTCACCAGACTCAGAATACAAGGTATATTAGGGATAGTGAAACTGGTTAGCAGTGTATGTGCTACCAAGGAGTAATCTAATGTGTTAATGTATATATTGTGATTTTTAATATTTTTTCTTTATAAGGTTTTGCTGTTGTTGTTCAGTTGCTATTATATTTATTATTATTGTCAAAAAAGATAAATTTAGATTTTTTTTAAATTCATTAATTATTATTAGTCACTGAGGAACATTTGATGCCAGGTATCACACACTAGGTGCTGCTGGTTTTTATGTATATGTAGTGAACCAAGAAGAGCTTTGCATAGCCCTTTCAGAACTATTTACAGTGCTAAATAACTTCAGGAACCATGTTTGTTTGTTTTCTGAATTTCCAACATTAGTGATTAGTACTTATAGGTTTTCAATCAGCAAAAGTTTTCACTTTTTAGGCTCCAACTCTGTAAACACTTATGCAAGTGCATTGGATCTTTGAGCTCAGGGGAGATAATTCATATGCATGAAACTGAACACGTGTTGAACTGAGGCTTCGTCAAATTTTAATACCGTTTACTGCATTCCTACATCCTCAGTAATTTAGGCTTCAATCCAGCAAAACACTCAAACACACGCTTAAGTGCTTTGGTCAATAAAGGCTTTGGTATATAAGGTGACAATAAGACTAATGCAAGTTGGCATCACGTTATGGATCACTGAAGAGGATAATCATGATATGGACGTATTGTGGTATTCCAAAATGCTGGGAAATGGAAACTATTTTTTTTTAAAAGAGTGTATACATGTGCCCATGGCTCTTTGTAAACGGAAAAAAAATGTCATCTAAACAGCCCATTTAAATTTTAGGCAATTAAATCTACCACGTACTCCATTACAAACTGCTAAATTTCAAAGTTATACAATCCAGAACGCTCTTTATTTTATAAAATTCTTGCATCCAAAAATTATATTAAATGTGAAAATTGTACAGAATCCATCAATTAGAATTCTAGTTCAACTAAAAAAATCTGTAGAAAACTGAATGTGTTTTTCACAACAGGTTTCCTAATAGCTAAATTACTGAAAAAAGATCTACATTTGTTTTAATCTGTGATCTCTTTAATGTGTACAATGCTAGAATGCTAGTAAACTACAACACCTATCAGAGTTACTGTAGTTCCCAGATTTTTCCTCTCTGCCTTCCCCCTATATGCCCTTTTCCTTCTTTAAGGCTGACAGAAGTTACACACAAACCAGTTTAAGTGATCAGAAACTGGTTTAAACCTGTAACAGAACAGAATCTCAGTGCACATAAACCGGTTTCAAAATGGCTGAAACTGATTTAAGATTAACCTGGTTAAATGTAGTATTAGACTTAACTGATTTGGATCAAACTGGTTTATGGAACTTCTGTCCCAGACCTCTTCCTGGTTCAAATTAAATCAGACTCCCACAGCATTTTGTAGCCCTGGGCTGAGCTGGGCTGTACTGTACCGTACTGTACTGTCTGCTCCAGAGAACAGAGCTGGCCCCACCCCTTTTCCCCCTAGCTGAAGCAGTGAGAGCTGGCTGACAAGGAGGAGGAGCAGGAGTGGGGAGACAACTACCCCCGCCTGGCAAACCCCAGCTGAGGTCTGGGGCCGGAGAAGGGAGTTAAACACCCCTTCCCCTGTTCAAACTTACAGCTGGCTATGACTGAGGACTACAAATCCCAAAGGCACCTGGAAGCAGGAAGAGGAAACAATGAGCAACCCTGCAGAGTCCTGCTGCTGTAAGTCTGGACTGCAAATCCCAGAGACCCTGGAGACAACAGGAAGAGGAAGTGAACTCTCAGCCAGAGAGCTATGCTCTAGCACCCCTCAACTTCCGGCCTCAGCCACTGCAGGCATGTGGCTGCATTTCCTGAGTCAAAGGTAAATGTCTGGTCACTTCTGTTTCAATTTAATTTCTGCAGTTTAGACTAACCTGTAAAGACTGAACTGATTCAGCCTCAGGCTTTTTCACTGTCTGTACTTAGCCTCAGGACCTGGTTCAAGTTCCACTAAAGTTAATGGATTCGTTTTCAAACATAGAGTGTGAAATTTAACATAGGGAGCTGGGTGAGATTAACTTATAAGAAAAACATTTTGGTGATCTTATGCTCTCGTTCTCATTCAAGATTTCTACCAAGTGTAACTGTCCTCCAAATAAAAGGACAGGCATAAAACAAAATTAACTTTTCATTGTACAACATACAATGAAATCATGTCACACTGGTATAGGTTTTCTAAATTAGATAAAAAGTTGCCAATGGTATTACAATTTTTATTTTGCATGAAGTGATCTGTCATGTGATATTACCATTACACTGGTATTCATTTTTGCAAATGTTTAGCTAATCAAGCGAGAATTATATTCTACAAGTGACTTTTAACAAGGCTACTAGACTTTATCATCTCACTTTAGCATAAATAAAACTTAAAGCAAAATTTTTAAATGTGACAGGAGGTGGTATTTGTATTTTAACTTCAGAACTCCACATTAATACCTTTTGATGTTTATGTTATCTACCACAACCAGAACTTGAAAAAAACTTCTGTATTTTATTGGTGGTTATTTAATTGTGTACAAGAAAATTATTTCTTAATGAAAGGGAAGAAATGTATCAATATCAAATCACTTAAATTAATATGTGATAGAACTGAATCTATCATAAGCTTCTATGGATGTTCTTTTTTATTCCTCTCCTCAATGTTGGATGAAAAAAAATATAAAAGACGAGCTAAAATCAACAAGAAGAAGCTGTTATTGTGAGCAGATTTCTTCCTAAAGTGGCCTGTTCTGACAAGATTTTGAATGAAATCTTATGGAAAAGTGAAAAAAATGTTGTGGGGGGAAAAAAATTACAGAATCTTTTGCTGATGAAAGAAAAGTCAAGGGGAAAATGCAAAGGGAAACCAAAGAGAGTCACAAAGGTGTTCTCCTAAGTCACTATGATGGTTCAGCAGAGGTAACAGAGAATATTGGTAAAAATGAGTGAAAGCACCCTAACAAAGTGGATGAAATGTTTCTGAAGCTTCAAAGAGCTTGTGTACATTACAGAATTTACCACAAGTTAACTAATTGCCAAGAGAAGGATGGACACTATCCAAATATTTATCCCAGTAAACCACAAACATTTACATCCCAGAATAATTTATTTTAGCCATTACTTTTGGAAAAAAGGTATCGTAGCTCACAGTAAATTCTTTAAACTAAAAAAGCTCTCAAGATGTTGACAAGTATTGTTAAAAGTACTTAATCTTGTTAAAGGAATTTGCTCAGAGTATGATAAAAACCACAAAATAAGAGGTTGAATTACGATCCTATGGGGTGCCAATAAAAAGATACGTACTTTATATATAAATGGATATATATAAAGAGGGATACTGTATGCACAGACACACCACTACACAGACAGACACAAGATTTAAGTAAAGTATCTGACTTACAGCCCCCTTGACTGGACAGATCTACCAGGATTGAAGCCTTTGCTCATGCTCATGGGCCTTGGCCCTCTCTCTTCAGGGTCCTCTCGCTCTCCATCCAGGTTACTCTTGAGAAGCCCATTCCTGAATTCAAAAGAACATTTTAAGTGATGGGCTGGGGGCCAAGTAGGCCCCAAACCTGAGGGGAAGCTTTTGTTATTTCAATATAAAATGCATCTCATCCTTCTTTACTACCCTCCCCCAACTTCTCCCTTTCACTTGTTTCTCTCAACCATTTTGTTTCACACCATTTAGTCATTTGCATCCATCTGGAATATCCCTGCATAGCTACCACTGTGACCTGCATCAATGAAGAAAACATCCACAAAGTAATAATTTAAGGCTGATCACCATGGCATAGACCCCACTTCTCTGCCTTGCAATTTTACATTAATTTCTATTTTTTCCTGCAAAACAAAAGGCAGTGTCATCCAGAATTCTAATAACTGGATCTCAGCAGCAAAGCCATAATTACTCTTCCTTCAGGGTTTCCAACATTTCTTTTTAAATTGGTAGTAAAAGAATTTTATAAACAGGGAACATTGCACCATTGCTGTTCTCAGGGATGCTTCTGGGATAAGATCAGCCAGAAAAAGTTTTGAAAAGCAAAACCTATATAATCTGGTGCTGTTTATGCACTTTGCAGCCATTTCTTCTAAAAGACTGCTGTTACAACTACAAACAGGGCAAGAGGAAACACATTCTTTCTAAGGCATTAAGTGATTTAATTTTCTTCCCATCACTCATTTCTTCCATCTCCTCATCACCTCCACTCTCTTCACCGTTTTTTTTCCAGCTGAATTAATATTACAGGTCTGCTAAAATATTTGCTGTCATACATCAAATAGAAAAAAAGACACTGTGAACTGGACACCAATCCACAAAAACCAATAGCGCTGGGTCACACATATCCTTTATATTATCTTTCTCTGTCTTTGGCACCTTTTCATCCTATTTTATTATGAACTTCTGTGAATGAGCTCACCTGTCTCAAAACATAAAGTAACTTTTTGAAACAGGCCAAATCAGTTGGGTTTTTTTATTATGTGGCGTTAAGATATGCTACTGAGTAGCATGGGAACAACATTTAGCTTGGAAAAGGGAACTCTGTAATCTACAAAACCATATTTCAGTGCCAAATTACTGCCAAGTTGAAAATCATATCAAAATTGTTGCAAGCTTTTGAACAGACACCTCTTATTAGAACACTGGGTTCATAGTCCCCTAGCCCATTGACTCAGAACGAGGCTGTATGTCAATCTACTCCATGGAAAGAGAGGTTATGTCTACATATAGAGGCTTGCACTACATTATCTAAAGCGGGTTTTTAAAACTGATGATGATGTGTATGTAAACAAGCCTGGAAGTTCCAAATCAGTTGGGAAGGGGAAGGGAGGGGGTGAGTGTACGCGTACATGCATGTGCACACACACCATCCCCAAATGTATGCGCTTGTGTTTACGTATACCCGTGCATATGACAAAGTTCAGATTCAGGCAGTAAACAACAGAATGAAATACTGACCCCTCTTTTGTGTTTGCTTCTTGTTCTGCTTAATCGAAATTTCTATTTTAAAAAAGACTCCAGCTGTCATGGCTACTGAGATAATTACATTCATTTTACATTTTCAAGCCTGACAGATAGTGGGGCACAGAAAGGTCTACAAAAAAAGGTGAAACATGACAACTGCCAAGGTATTGATCCCTGCAAAATCCACACACAAAGAGAAAATTTGGATGTGCACCAGCATGTATACAGGGAGAGGATAGCCCACTGCCATGACACACAAGCTGTAGAGGTCACCTTGGCAATGAGAATAGCTCATAAGAGGTGGATCTAGTCCCCACCATGGAAATTCTATTCAAAAGGTCTAATTATCTTTATCTAACTGCCTCTTAAGCAACCTGAAGCAAATTGAAGAAAAGTCTCCACATACAAAGAGATTAGCTCTACAGTTGCTTAAAAAATAGGTTCTTCTAATCGGCTGAAAAAATATTTTTGTCGTGAAATATTAAAAACGAAAATATTTTATCTGAAAACTAATATATTTCAGTTCAAAACTTTACCATTGTTTTCCAGTGAGTTTGTTGCTCTGTAGCTTATGTTCCCATTTACCTCAATGTATCGGGGTCTATGGCTGGACTATAAAGCCTTTCCTCTCCTCTTGAAGAAAGTTTGCACGTGGCACAGAAATCCCTGACTACAGTGTAACATAGGAGATGCCTACAGAACCTACAGGCTAGGGATAGATATTACACATAAACTGGTTTAAGTGATCAGAAACTGATTTAAAACTGTAACAAAACAGACATTAAGTACACATAAACCAGTCTGAAAATGGCTGAAACCGATTTGAGCTAAATCTGGTTGAATGTAGTATCAGACTTAACTGATTTGGGTCAAACCGGTTTATGTCATGTCTGCCCCAGACCCCTTCCTGGTTTAAGTTAAACCAGAGATCCCCCAGCATCCCAGATGCTTTGCAGCCCTGGGCAGAGCTCTCTGCTCCACAGCAGAACTAGCCCCACCCCTCTGCTCCCTGCCTGGAGCTCCAGCAGAGACAGCAGGCACAGCAGCATCTTCCTGACTTCCTCCTGCCTTGCTCCTTGCTCCCCCCTCCCTCCACCCCTCACCGCTCAAGCAGAGATTCCCCCAACCCCTCTCCCACAGAATGGACCATAGCCAGCATGTGGTATGCTAGCTAATACTGAGAAGTGTCTGTGTAAGGCAGACAGGACAAAGGCAGAGAGGACAGTGTCTGCTTAGGGCTTTTTCACACTAAAAGAAGAGCTTGAACTAATGAGAGACGCTTTTGTTTTCTTGATGGGCTGATAAACACTGTATTACTCCCTACTGTGTAAGTAAGTTTATCAACTCCCTGCTGGCTTCCTCCCTGGTCAGGAACAATGGAGGGGAGGGAGGGACAGTATCCCTCCCTAATCAGAGCGTCCTGCAGGGGCCTGGCCACACACCCCCTTGGCTCATGACTGTGGAAGGGAAGGGAGGGCTGCTCAAGTGCCCCTCTCCCCACCCCCAGCTTCTAGCCTGAGCCCCTGCAGGCATGTACCTGCATTTCTTCAATCCAGAGCGGATGTCTGTACAGTTACAAACCAGTTCAGCCTAGCCAGCTTAGACTAACCTGCAAAGATTAAATGATTACATGCTCAGGCTTTTTGAATGTCTGTCCCTACCCACAGAGAACAATGGAAGCATAAATGTTTCTCTCATACAGAATCAGGTCTAGCGTAATGGCAGCAGACAACAGCACAGCGTCAATAAGAATGAAGAGAGCCAATTCCAGCTTTATTCTGTATGACATCCTACCGCAGATCCAATCCTGGCACATGGAAGACAGACACAGCATAGTCCAGATCCAAGTGTTCAGGTCTGATTCTGGAGTGCAGAGTCCAATCTGGCCCATGGCCAAGCCTCACACCACTCATTTAGCCTGTAGGGCCAAAACATTGAGTACCAGTGTCCTACACCCTCAAAGCACCTGAATAGTCCTGTAAGCTCATGGTTGACTAAGGGATACCACTACATCTTGATGACAGTGGCCTATCCTTAACTATTCATACCCTTATCATGACTTATTTGAATCCTAGCAATTAAAAGAGAAAGCTGATAGGGAAAGCTGCACCATACATCCTTTGCAACTGGCTCTCAGATGCAAACACAAATCAGTCCCCTACTCTCTACACTAGGTTCCCATAGAATATGGAACAAAGTTTGAGGTTGCAGTTCTTATCTTGAAAACAATGGCACTGGCAGTGGTTCACAACCTTTGTTTTACTTCTGGCACCCCTCACTGGACTTAAGGTACCTCTCCATAGCTTTTGTGAAATGAGTGGCATGCAATTTCAAAAATGAATTAATAGATTACAGTGTTATCTCCTCCCCAGCATGGGAATACGGGAATCGTCTAGGCAGGCACAAGCTTGAGCCTGTGCTTATCTGCTGATCTCTTAACATCTCACTTATCTCCTCTTATCTTCAAGAATGCTTCAAAAGATTTGGTGGCACCCCAGTGTGCCCAGGCATCTTGGGTGAGAATAGCTGGTCTAGCATATCTACGGTGAAGACAATGGTCTATAATGTTGTTCTTCTGGCAGCAGGAACTTTGTACCCTAAGAGTAAACCTCTTTTGTGCAGGGGACAGAGCTTTCTTGAAGGCCAGGACAAGACCTCACAAGAAATAAGCAGTATTGCAAACCTATTGCTCTAAGTGCAAGGCATGTTTCTTTATGTTGCCATCTCCCAACATAAAACAAAAACAAAATGCACATTTCCAGATATAAATAAAAAACAATCCCCAAACAAACAAAAAAAAATTCCTCTGGGTAGAGGATAATGGAGAACATGAGATACTAGTAACCTTGCTTAATTCACTACTACTGGATGGTGCTTGGACACTATAATATTGCACAAAATTAGAACCTATACACTACACTACAGACATCCCAGCCAAAATATTTCTGGATACTCCCTTGAAAAAGTATTCTGAGTGATATAAGTCCTGGGTTAATGTTTCATCCACATTGCTGTTCTCCAGGCATACAGCTAGGTGACCAGTTACCTTCTCATACCTGCGATACTGTCAACTGTACTGGAGACGGTGAAACCAATCCCAACATCACCTTCCAACTGGCATGCATTTAATTTGTTTCTTTCTCCTACTCCTCTGCCAAAACCTCCCTCTTCTTGGTTCCAATTCCTAGAAAGACCTCTAAAAATTAGGAGTAAATACAACACTTATGCTTCCTGAAAAATTCTGGAAAATAATAATTTAGTGGGAAAAAAATACAAAGATGCCTGTCAGAAAATAAAAATTATATACAATAATAAACATTTGATATACTGACCACTTCTACTGCCTACAACACAAAATAGCAATTAAAAATAATAAAACAGGGGTGGGAGGAACCATGTGAAAAGTAAACTTATTTATCCACTGGGGAAAAATTATGTTACACTAAATCTACAGACTGTTTACAGAATTCTTTTAAATTTTACATTAGGACTTTTTAAATTACTTTTACATGTGAAGTAAATGTTACCCGCAAGCCTGTGGACCACTAATCACCCTCTCCAATCCAACCGAGTTTAGGAGCAACAAATCCTCATCAGATAAAATACATGTTATGATCTTAATACACTTACTTGCAAATTACTGCCACAGAACTATCATCTATTAAACTACCCTTAATCTGTTCTGAAATAAACAGTGGCAACATCATAGTCAGCATGACAATAATATCTTATATACAACAGACAGCAATTTACTGCCAAAGGATAGGAAATTAATCTGTCACATCACTTGTACTTATTATTTCCCCCTTGCCTTAATATCGGGATGATCAAACACTTTTTTGATATGTGGACCTTATAAGTGTTTATAAGAAATGAGGCTTTGGGGCACACACATCCCTATCTCACTGACACATCATGTTTTCTCAAGCCACTACAGCACTGCTTGCCAGCTCACTGCAAATCTCCCAGAGCCTCTGTCCATTTTCAGGGGAAAACATAATGTTCTTTCTGATTTCCGATAGGTTCCTTCAGCCTCACATACAGCAACAGAAGCAGACAGGAGGAGGATATTTTCACGCTGTAGGAGAGCAGGTATTGTACAGGACAGAGTATATGAATATTGTGCAGTCTTCAGAACTGCACTGGACAATATTAGGAGGACTAAAAGAGAATATATAGCTTGCATAGCATATAGTATCATCCCAAATTTAATGCAACATTTCTACACTAATGTCCAATGTAATGCTTATGGTTTGCAAGATAATGCAATGATTGCAAGGAAGTATCTCTTCCCAACCCACTGGAAGTTCATACGCCTCAAGAATGAACACACGCCTTTCCAAAATGTAATATTATATGATTCTCCAAGAAATCTAAGTCCTAAAAAGGAAAGTCTTTAAGTGACTTGCCTTTTATATTGGGTGACATGGCTTCATACTGGTACAAATGCTAAACTGAGTAATAATGTCTGTGAGGTCTCTGGTGCCTTGAGGAGTTGTTGGGGGGCAAATTTCCCATAAATGTCCTCCTACTGATAAATCCCATTCTCAGCAGAATATATCAATATATTTCCTCAAAAACTGAAAAGGGAACAAAAACAGTCTTGGCGTTTTCTAACTCTTTTTTAAAGAGCTTTCAAATGAGTAATTTCAAAATGACAGTTCTGCTTTACTGTCCTGTATCAGCTTGTTAAGGCAGTGACCGTAACATCCAGAACTGCACATCTAAGGTAGTAAAGCAAATAACTACAGGCACAAATTTTTGGATTTCAGCCCCTGCAGAAAGAACTGCAAAAACAAAGTGATTAATAAGCTTATGAGTTTCTTTTTAATTAGCCATTCTTTGCAAAATATTGGTCAAAATATGCACCTTGGGCTAAGAACAGACATTCAAAAAGTCAGAGCCTTAATCAATTCAGTCTTTGCAGGTTAGTCTGCTCTGCATAGATTGAACTGATTTGCAAGAGAACAGACATTCACTTTTGATTCTGGAAATGCAAGCATATGCCTGCAGTGGCTCAGGCCACAAGCCGGAGGATGCTAGAGTGAGCCCTCGGCTGGAGGAAAACAGACCTGGAGAGGGTGTGGCCAGGCCTCGGCAGGCCTGAGTATGATTGGGGAGGGGGTAAAACCCCCACCAGGGTCTGCACAGTCCCCAGTCGGTGTGTGCCTGGAGAGGGAAGAGGGAAGCAGCCCCTGCCAGGCATTTCCCACCCTCCCCACTCTCCACTCAAATAGTGGGGCATGTGGCCAGCCCTGGCAGCAGCCTCAAAGAACAGGGGACAGAGGGGGGTTTAATTCTGCCTTCCCTCACCTGTCCCATCTGTGTGCCTGGCTGGGGTGGAGCAGCCCATGTCAGGGTCCCCCTACCCTTAAGCTGCAGTGGCAGTGGTGGGGGCATGGCTAGGCACTGGCATAGCATGGCCCCCTGAGGTGAAGAGGGGAGGGAGATGGTTTATTCCCCACTCTCTTCCCTCTCCCCCCAGGGAACCCCAGCCAGGGACTACCAGCCCCGGCCACCACCTCTGCTTGCTGCAGTTCCCTTGGGGGAAGAAGGGAGGGATGGGGGAATAAACCCCCTCCCTGCCCCCTTCACCTCAGGGGGTCATGCTGGGCCAGCATCTGCCCCCCGCCCCTGCTGCAGCGAGGAAGGGGGCCCTGACATAGGTTGCTCCACCCTGGCCAGGCAGACCCTGGCATGCTGGTGGGACAAGGGAGGGAGGGGGAAATTAAACCCCCTCCCCCCGTCTTCCGTTTTTTTCAGGCTGGTGCTAGGGCTGGCCACACCCCCACCAGTCAAATGGTGAGTAGGGTGAAAAGCCTAAAAGGGGATGCTGTACCCCAGCCTGGAAGGCCCTGGCTGGGGTCCATGCTGGTAGGATAAGGGAGGAAAGGGAGAATAAATCCCTTCACCTTAGAGGGCCATGCCAGCTGGCATCCGGCCACACTCCCACCTCTGCTCCACTAGAAAGCAGAGGGGAGGGGCCAACCCCACTCCACTGGAGCAGACAGCACAGCACAGCCCAGCCCAGTGCTACAGACCATGCTGGGGGACTCTAATTTAACTTGAAGCAGGAAGGGGTCTGGGACAGAAGTTCCATAAACCAGTTTGACCTCAATCAGTTAAGTCTGATACTACATTCAACCAGGTTTATCTTAAATTAGTTTCAGCCATTTTGAAACTAGTTTATGTGCACTGAACATCTGTTCCGTTACAGATTTAAACCAGTTTCTGATCACTAAAATCGTTTTATTGTAACTTCTGTCCTTAATGAGGCCAATATTACAATGCAAGATACACAGTTAGAGAGTTCTAGTCTTGAAACTGGTTAGTTAGGGAAATGGTTTGCTGTCAATAGATCTTTCTTGCTGTAATACAGACTTAAGCTGTGAGTGGCTGATTTGTAAAGTTAGAGGTATTCCCTAACAATGCCCCAAGAAATTAGTATTTGTCAGTTAACATATGGAAGAACCATAGGCTGACACTGAAATTTGGTTCTTAAAAGTGACTGTATCGTAATAATACATTAAAAAAAATAATAAGTCAAGTGCATCTTTCTCAAAGGATCCCCACAAAAGGTGCACACAAGTGTTACATTTCTACTGGTGCAGTCACAGTTCCACTTGTAGAATCCCTAAGTGTACCAGTGTTCACAATGCATGGAGTAAAAATGATGCCTGCATTGTAAATTTAAACCTTGTCTAACCAGATAGAAGTCTTGTCTGGTAAGGGTTCTACCAATTTAACAAACACTTGTAAATTGACCTCTTCGATAGAAACTTTCCCACTGTCCTCTGGAATGCCAGTATGCCTTCCTCTGGCCCCCCGCTTCCCTCCAGAGAGACAGTGGACTCTACTGCTGCATCCCAGCCCCTCTCCACAACCCTAGGGCTGTAAAGCTGTCAGGTACCTTAAGCAGGCAGAGTAAAGCGAAGTGCCAGCACCAGACCTCCAACCTGCTATGCCTTTCCTGGAGTCCCTTTCCCACCCCCCAGGACAAACTCTAACTAACCTGATCAGCCCCCAACCATTCCCAGAGCCTCACACTAACTTCTTCCACCTGGATTTGGTGTGTGTGTGTGTGTGTGTGTGTTGGGGGGGGGGGAGGGAGTCAGTGGGCTCCATTTCCAGCATAAGCCATACTGTTGGGGAAGAGGGGAGAGTGTACAACGCCACCCTCCACTGTCACCCTAGCCATTGTGGAGATGGATGCTACCCTCCCCTCAATGTGCACACCAGAGCCTGATACCTGCAGCCCCACATCAGGCTGCAAGAAGAGGACTCTGGAGTGCTGCACGGAGGAAGGCAAAGCATTCTCCCACACTGAGCCTATCAAAATCAGCACTGCAGCCCACAGCTGGAGCTGCAGGGGCAGCACAAGTGCTGCAGGGTTACGGGGGAGCACCTACCCCTTTCACAGCACATCCAACTCAAGACCTGCAGCCCAGTGCACCAGTTTTTATGTGTAAGGATACATATTCTGGGACCCCCTGGTTGGGTGCCCACTGCAGCACAGTCTTTATGCAGAAAAAGCAGCTGGCATTGGGAATGCTTGTCCACTGTTCAACCAGTACCATTTCTAACTGCTCAAACTAAACTGCTATACTTCCACCAGTTCATTTGAACACTTGAATGCACCCAAAGCTGTCACATTCACCACAGCCAATATCTTAGCAAAAGTGCTCTCTGATCTTAAATACAATTTAGCAGCTGTATTAAACAAATTACATTTGAATGAGCTGAAGTAAATTTAGATCCCACTTTAAAAGATTGTTCACTGTTCTTAATCCTCACATTGGAATCAGAAGGAGACTTGCTTATGAATCAAAAGCAGAGCAAATAAAACTAATAATGCAAGGGGGATGTAACAACACACCTGCAACTGACCAAGTCTAAATCCTGAGCCAGGAAGCCTCAACTGTGGTAAGACTCATTTATTTAGTCTCAGTTCACACAGAGAGTGACAAGTACCCTCCTCCCTCCAACCCTGTTTTTTACTACCATTAGTAATTCCAATTTAGACATTGTGTTCTTTTCCTTCTGGCCAGCACTAAGCTTGTTTCTTCTCACACATCTGGGCTTCTAAAAGAGAACAAGCCATTCTGACTTAACATGCATGACCTCCATGACTGCACATCATTATTCATATCAGTTTCACACCTTCCAAAATATAGTCTGTTAATCTGTGCTCCCTCTACTGGTTAAGCAAGAACATAGCAGGTTACAGTGCCAGTGTTACAGGTTAGCTTATTTTATAATATTCTACATTAAGATGAAGAAAGAGGATAAAAATAAACATTTGTAATGCATAGAACACAGCATTAGAACATCTTATGAAGATAAATTGAGGGCTGAGCCTTATGTAGTATCTCTCTAAGTATCTCTCCCTAGGAAAAGGCAAAAGATAGGGCAAATTGGGACCTTGGCGATGCAAAGTATGAAGATGTAAGTGCTTCCTCTTCCTCCTTACCTGTGTAATGAAAGCACTGTAATAAATAAATTAGTATTTGAATTGTTTACATTCAGAAAAACTATGGAGGAGTGTCTGGAATCCATCTGCCTGACTTTAGGCCAATATGATTGCCCACCTCTATACTTTCTAAAAGAATTCATTTTTAGCATGTCTTTGGTATAAATGGACATTCAGTACTTTATTTTTCAACAGTGGCTTACACAATCAAATTTCAACAGTCCTCCAAGACCTCAGCAGGAAAATAAATATTCTGTTTTTCCCAAAAATATAGCCAGTGTTCATGTAAATAGTATTTTAAGTTTCAGTGCTGCACAAAAGTGCTCCACGATCCACTGGCTGGAAAATTGGCTCTGAGGTTGGACCCAGAGGGTAGTAATTGATGGAAGTCACTCATCGTGGTGTCCTGTGACCAGTGGGGTCCCCCAAGGCTCTGTCCTTGGACCCATACTGTTCAACATCTTCATTAATGATGTGGACACTGGAGTCAGAAGCGGACTAGCCAAGTTCGCCGATGACACCAAACTTTGGGGCAAAGCATCCACACCAGAAGACAGGCGGGTGATCCAGGCTGACCTGGACAGGCTGAGCAAGTGGGCGGACGAGAATCTGATGGTGTTCAACGCCGATAAATGTACCTTGCATTCTCCACCTTGGGAAAAAAAAACCCGCAGCATCCTTATAGGCTCGGCAGTGCTATGTTGGCTAGCACTATGGAAGAGACTTGGGGGTCATCATTGACCACAAGATGAACATGAGCCTGCAATGTGATGCTGCGGCTAGTAAAGCGACCAAAACGCTGGCTTGCATCCATAGATGCTTCTCAAGCAAATCCCGGGACGTCATTCTCCCCCTGTACTCGGCCTTGGTGAGGCCGCAGCTGGAGTAATGTGTCCAGTTTTGGGCTCCACAATTCAAAAAGGATGTGGAGAAGCTTGAGAGAGTCCAGAGAAGAGCCACGCGCATGATCAGAGGTCAGGGAAGCAGACCCTACGATGACAGGCTGAGAGCCCTGGGGCTCTTTAGCCTGGAAAAGCGCAGGCTCAGGGGTGATCTGATAGCCACCTACAAGTTTATCAGGGGTGACCACCAGTATCTGGGGGAACGTTTGTTCACCAGAGCGCCCCAAGGGATGACGAGGTCGAATGGTCACAAACTACTTCAAGATCGTTTCAGGCTGGACATAAGGAAGAATTTCTTTACTGTCCGAGCCCCCAAGGTCTGGAACAGCCTGCCGCCGGAGGTGGTTCAAGCGCCTTCATTGAACACCTTCAAGATGAAACTGGATGCTTATCTTGCTGGGATCCTATGACCCCAGCTGACTTCCTGCCCTTTGGGCAGGGGGCTGGACTCGATGATCTTCCGAGGTCCCTTCCAGCCCTAATGTCTATGAAATCTATGAAAAAGAGGCTAATACTCCAATTATTAAGTATCAATTACAAATAATGGTAAGTTTATTTCTGTATGCCTGATAACTTTAGTTTTATTTCACAAGCATTAAACATGCCGATTTTTACAAATACCTTACCTCTTCTATAGACAAAAAAAGCAATACAGTAAAAATTATTTCATTTTTGCATAAACCTGTTTACCATTATACATGTCTAATTTTCATGGTTATAATATAAGGTGTCAATGAGAGTTAAATGTATTTTTGTATTAGTAGTAAGAAACTAGATTATTTATCTGTAGTATGACATCCAAAATCTAGAGGGGGGAGAGAAAACAAATGGTACAATATCTTGCTTTTCAGTTACAATGTTGTGCTGCACTGGAGATCTATTTTCAGAAAGCCATGTTTTCTGGTAGCGGAGCATTTTTAAGTCATTTTGGTAAAAGCTGTCAAATATTTTGACAGCTACATTTTTTAAGTCTTGCCAGATTTGGAATTAGGAACATTTGTCTGGCTTTGTTTTATAGTAAAATGAAAATTGTTAACTGGCCATCTTCTGAGAAAAAAACCTATCTTTGGGGATGCTAGCTGCCTCTAACTGGCACTGGAAATGTAAAGTAATTTATAAAGAAAATATCCCTGCAAACTTTCCTTGAATGGGCAAAGTATTTTTTTTAATATCTCATATGATATAAAATTTCTTGCAGCCCACAACATACCAAACAAATTTGAATTATAAGAAGAAAAATCTTACAGAAATCTAACTTTTTTTTTTTTTAAATGAAGCAATATGCAAATATGCAACCTGACAGCACCAGTCTCAGAGTCTCAAGACACTGAGGCATTTGTTCACTTCACATGGATAAGAGAGTATTTTACACTTCAATGTTAATCTTCACCACTCCAAAAACTTTGTAAATTATAATTTTTATTAAATAAAAGAAAAAAATATTATGCCATGCAGGATCCAGAAAATGTAATTAAAAATACTTCCCCAAACAAAGTGTAACAGCTGTGTGATTTAGAAGCTCTTTGCATTGAGTAATCATGTAATGAAAAATAAATATTATGGAATAAAATAATTAACAAAAATATATATCTTCAAGACTTTTCACTACAACCCATCTGTCACACACACACACACTCTAACCAATCAGTTGAAGTCCTATAATATGAGTGCCATCTGCAGCCTGTGCGTGTGGCAGGTGACAGATCAGAGAAAGGACAGGCAGCATACCAGCAGATGGGACAGGAAGCAGAAGGCAGAGCAGGAAATCAGCAGAGATCCTGGTTTTCTTGGATTAAAAAAAAAATCCCCAATTTTTGGGTTAAAAAAGTAACCCCAAATCCACATTTTTTCCATGATCAAAATGAAACACCGCTATATATATATATATATATATATGTATGTATGTATGTATGTATGTATGTATGTAGTAGTGGCATTTCATTTGAATCATGAAAAAATGTGGATTTTGGGTTACTTTTTTAACCCGAAAATGGGGGATTTTTTTTAATCGGAGAAAACCAGGATTGCTGGAGATCAGACAGGGGCACAGGGCAGGAAGTAGAAACCAGAAAATGAAATTGGCCAGGGAGCACAGAGTAGGGAACAGAAAGCAGAGCAGCAAATTGGTCAGAGGAAAAGAATCAGAGTGGCACTTTTAAAGTGTGAAGCTAGTTTGTGGCACGCCAAAAAGTTGGCCTCCATTGCTGCAATAGATGGAATAATCTTTCCAGAGAAAGTTTCTATCCATTTCCCATCAGTTAATGGTTAGCTTGTGTCCCAAAGCATAACATTTACATTCTTTTTTACTATCTGAGTATTAAAATAATGACTATTCTTATTTGACTTTCACCAAGAAGCAAGTCTTAATAATATCACATGGCAACAAGTTCCAAAGGTTAGATAAAGTAAAAAGGCAGAGAAGGAAGCAATTTAAGTACATTGTATTTCAATGTTGTTGAATTTCTTACATTCTGTATAAGAAGAAAGGTAAGAGTTATTTTACTCCTCTTGGCGGACAAGGTTCTTTGGGTAAATGTGATATCTTTATTAGACCAACTAAAGAGTGAAAAAATGTTCTTTACAAGCTGTCTGGTATAAAGCTTTCTTCCCTCCCTTCATCAGGCATAGGGAGAGTCTCCTGTTGTTTTGTGTTCTACTGTATGGAAAAGAGGCCAATATGCAAAATGAAGGTCTATGAAAATGCAAATATATGGCAGCAAGAACCAGAAGACCATGGGAGACATTTACATTGAAATCCAGTCCCCTCTTATTCCTCTTCTCCCTGAAATGATCAGTCCCAAACTTTCAAAGTCACATTCTACAGAAGCATTTCCCCAACTCTTTAATTATTTGCGTGGTCCCTTCTGTTCCTTGTATTTCTCTTATTAAAAAGAATAACTACAACTGAACTTGTGGTTTCAGGCAAAAGTGTACCCCTTACGTAACATAATGACAATACAATATTTTTAGGGTGTGGGGCTTATCCCATGACTTACACAACACAATATTCTGCGGGCATGTGGGGCGGCAGTTATTTTGTATACTCCTTTCCATTAGCTGTTCACAATGACACCCAAGTCTGTCCTAAGGTGGTTACAGTTAATTTATAACATAGAAATATGTATGAGTAGTAGAAATTACTCCTTCCAAATTACTGGCAGATATACACTAAATGTTCCAGACAAAGTGTTCCTCAAGCTTTTCTGGCCTTTGAGGATGGCATGATTAAAGAAAGGCCTATTGATAATGTTTATGCAGTTCCCATCCAATGGAACAGATTCTTGGCTGCTTTCAGAAACAAGCTGGGCAAGCTGCAGGTGATCAGCTTTTCTGTCACCACTGAGTGTCACTGCAATCAATCAGAATCACTATATGATGCATGGGACAGTGAAGCAATTTTGTTTAAATACCGAAGATATAAACAAAACAGAAAAAAATATCAGTGCGTTTTCAAACACTTGTGTGGGAACTCTGTTTAAACATCAGTAGTAGTTATTCAGAATAATGAATAAGGGCAAAAAGCCATTTGTATTGTACAGCATGATTTTCAAAGGTGTCTAATGATTAAACATAATTGTTAGTGATTGATATGAGACTCTATAAATAGGTCCAATTGTCAAATGACAGTTGTTCAGCCATTTCTAGGGGGAGAAGGGTAATCAAGCGTCTTTATTAGGTCTCAAAGCACAGCATCCAAAAATTGAAACACTCAAAATTCCTAGCTACATTTAAAAACTGTGTCCCAGGTATCAGAAATCAGACTCTTGTCCAGTAAAACTGGACACGTCCAAAAATGAAGTCTGTTATTTATAGCTACAGAAATGAATTTTCCATCAAGTGATTGGGTACTGGTATTGTTGTGTGACCATCTGTTTCATAATTCCTAAAGTTTGCCAACTGAACAAGTCTTCAGTGGTCAATGTGTACCAAACTGTATGGTGTACCCTCCAAGGAAAGTTATTTATTATGTTTACTCCTATTGTAAAAGAGCCATTATTTTTGACACAGTAGGTATGAATTATGAAGATCTTACTCAAGAGAAAAAAAGCACAATAATCACCCTTCAGAGATGACATGTTCCATTTATTCAGTGAAGATTCATTTATTTTAAAGGGTGTGTGATTGTATGTGTATATATTTAATCAAGTTGTCTTTGTCAATGCAGCTTATTCAGCAAATGATTCAAATCAGCTGTCAGAGTCTGAGCTTGTCAGCTTGGAAAGTAGATCATGTCATCTGCACATGTAATGCAAATTTTATATTCCCAACTGAGAAAGCTGCCAGCCCTGGAACTGTCATTCCACCAACACTGGAGAGCAGGCCTAATCCATGTGACTGAGTTCTTCTGTTCAACCTACCTATGAGTAGGTGTTTGAAGCTTGCATAAAGCTGTTGACTAATGTCTACTTATCTGTGTCAAAGGCATCTCGCTAATCCTGCTTTGGCAATAGAGAGGTGGTTGTAGCTGACTAGGCAAAGGGCTCTATTCTCCAAGTAAAATGACGGAAACAGTTAAGTGTTAGAAAAAAAATTACTGGGATTTACATAGTTAATAAAGAACTCAAAATAAAGGGATGGTTTTGCCCATATAAAGTGTATGCAGAATTTGCTTGGAACAGAAGGAGAAAGCTACACACTCACAAAATCATTTTCTATTAAATTTGGATCATCTCGGTTCACAAAAAGACAAGGGAGACTAAACAGAATAAATCTCTTCAAGGTTCTGACATAAGCAGCAGCTATTTTACTTATTTGCAATTTCATTGAAGGTCATCAGAATGCACAATACTTACTCTGCATTTTCATAACTTCCTTCATTCAAGGATCTCAAAACAGTATCTAACCAATAACAATTAAGCATTACTATGCCCCACAAATAAGTCGGGGGGGGGGGAGGCGGGGTTCTGTGCGGTTGGTTTTTTTTAGTTTTGGATTTATTTATTTTTTGGTGATATGTTTTATTGGACCAACCAATTCTCTGGGAACAAGATGCTTCTTCTAGTCATTTCCTGGACCATGCTGCCTACAGAGCACTCCATGCCTAGTAATACGGCAGAACCAATGACAAACTCAAGTTCCTATCCCACACTCACACCCACTCCCTTTCTGACATAAAAATTACTGCAAATAGAAAAAAAAGAGAACCAAATGTCTAATCTTTTTTCATAAACTGCAAAGCAAAACTAATATTAATTTACATACTAGTAGACAACCCATCCCATGAAATATGTTTCATTGTGTATAAAGAGCCTGTCTTCCTTTCTAGGATGTTGAGAGTGGAGGCTGCCCATCTCCCAGGGCTATGCAAGCAGGTTAAACCAAAACAAAAACAAAATCAATCACCAGTACTGCCAAGCAATCTTAACTCACAAATTGTCCCAGTTACACAGCCTTATTGAAACAGGATTTAGCACAATCAAGCTGCCTGAGTAAAGAAACTAATAAAAGGGCTGTTGGTTGTAGCTGTGTTGGTCTAAGGACATAGGGAGGCAAAGTTATTTGCGTAGATGTGATATATTTTATTAGACCAACTAAAATAGTCGGAAAAAAGTTCTTAGCAAGCTTTTGGGCACAAACACCCTTCATCAGGCATACAGAGCAGATAAAGGGAGCAGAATGGAAGAAAATGTAAAGTAGCAATCTATACAGGGGGAAAAAAATAAGAGGAAAAGAAAATAATATATATTTACATTGGGGTGAAAAGAATATCCGGGAGAAAAATGTTCGGTAATTACCGATATAATTTGGTAAATGTATGCAGATCTGGACTACATGCAATACAAATATAATAAGATCAACTCCACAAGTCTGAAGCTAATACACAGCCAGTTAAGGCAGGTACTGGGTCTTTATTAGAATACTAACGGTTGTGTCAATGAGGCATTTTAATAAGCGACTTACCTAGCACTGTTTTATCTAGACACGTGTAAGAAACATTTCAACACTCCATGCAAACAACAGTTCAGTTTCTGGGAACTAATGTAATGTGAGAACCAGGGATGGTCTCAGACATTAATGTCTGTTGAATTTAAAGCAAACAAAAAGGAAGCATTTCCCACAATATATAGACGACAACTTCTTCAATTTGCCACTATTAGAGGTCATGAGGTAGAGCTCAAGTGTTACCAGCCAAGAAGTTTACCATTAATAACTATGTTTGTGCTTATCTGTCTTCAGGTAGGTGTGGTAAAGTCTCTTGCTTCAAGACATAAACTTTGTCTGAAAGAGGGGGGAAGAAACTTTCTTCTCCTTTTCCCTTCTACAACATTATACTGTTAAGCCTATACATTTTCTCTGAAGTAATGACTCCAGCAGAGGCAGGAAATCCAAACCTAATGAAAGGGTGCTTTAATCTAATATAGTAAGCACTTTGCTCCTGAATTTTTAGTATCTACAATTCTTAACTGTATTTCCATACTTGCAAGTCTCCATGCCAATGTTGCCCCACCATTGCTATTTTAGCATAGCTTTGTTATCAAAATTCTATATATATTAATGCCTGCATGGACCAGAAAGTTACCAGAAAGATGTGGTACACTTTAATCATTGCTTTGAGAAAGTGGTTTGTCTTTAACAACTAAATGTATGTCATACTTAGCATCAGTTATAAGTAGAGTATTGATATCAGACTCTGACCTTTTGCGTCTTTGTGCCAAGCACTTAGTAAGTGGCAAAATGCATTTGCTCCCAGTGAGTTATGTCCCACAATTACTGTTTATAGAGTTGTCTTCTCCAAAACTGTACACAGGAAACTTTACAATTCAATAAGCATCTAGCCACTCAGTATATTTTTCACTTCATACTTAATTGTATCACCTGACAAATCTTCATGTGTTTATATAACTAGATAAGAAAAAGCAGAAAGAGAAAAGCATTTCGCAGACCAATTCAAAGACCAGCCTATTTAAAATCTTTCCCCAATATTTGCAAAATGTGCTAACTGATTGAAAAATATAAGCAAATAAGTGTGGGTGATATTAACAAATCAAAAAAAACCAAAACTAATAAACCCACCAACTTTTCTACTGTGCATCATCAGACAATGTAGAACAGGGTTCAGCAATTTACAGCCCACAGGCTGGTGCTCCCCACAAAGAGATTGCACCTGGCCCATGGCAGCCAAAACAGAGGCACCCCGGGGCTAGGAACACACATTGCACATAAACCTGTTTAAGTGATCAGACACTGGTTTAAACCTGTAATAGAACAGATGATCAGTGCACGTAAACCAGTCTGAGAATGGCTGAACTCACTTGAGATAAACCTGGTTGAATGTAGTATCAGACTTAACTGATCTGGCTCAAAATGGTTTACATAATGTCTGTCCCAGACCCCTTTCTGGTTTAAAATAAACCAGACACCCCCAGCATCCCAGCATGCTCTCTGGGCTGGACAGGGCTCTCTGCTCTACAGCAGGGTTAGCCCCTCTGCTCCCTGGCTGGAGATCTAGCACAGACTTGCAGGCACAGCAGGGTTTGCCAGGCTTCCCCATCCCCCACTGGCTGCTTAATCAGAGATCCCTTCCTCCTCTCTCCCACAGCACAGACTGTAGCCAATATGTGATATGCTAGCTAATGCTGTGTAAGGCAGATAGGACAGTGTCCACTTTTTGGAAGTAATCAACAGTTCAGATGGTAACATCCCTGCATTCCTTCCTTTGCAAAAGGCAGACAAGGTTCTTTGGGTAAATCTGATATCTTTTATTAGACCAACTAAACAGTTGGAAAAACATTTCTTAGCAAGCTTTTGGGTTTAAAAACTCTTCATCAGGCTGAGGAAGCATCTGCAGTTGATGTGTGCTCTTCCTGGATAGAATGAATAGTAAAGAAGTCAGGGGCTGGTATGCATTTTCCTTTGGAAAAAGTTGTTTAAAAAGAGCTTGTAATGAAAGAGGCTTTGTTTTCCGATGGGATGTTAAATGCTGATAACAGAACTGATAAAAGCTCTGTTATCAAGCAGGGCACCCCTCCCTAATCACAGAGTCTTGCCCCCGGGGCCTGGCCATGCTCTCCTCAGCTCAGCCCTGTGCAATAGAAGGGAAGGCAGCTCTAGCACCCCCTGGCTTCTAGCCTGAGCCACTGCAGGCATGTGCCTGCATTTCTGGGATGTCCGTCTGGTTACAAAACTGATTTAGCCTAGCCAGGTTAGACTAACCTGGAAAGATTGAATCAATTCAGGCTCCGGCTTTTTGAATGTCTGCCCCTTGCCCCAGTCTCCTGCATCAGTCTCACACCCTCTCCTCCAATGGGAGATATTACTGCTATTGGGGGGAAGTATCTGCATGGCCAGCAAACAGGGGAGTTAATGCAGCCCCCCTTACTGCAGCCCCAGCCTTTCTCATCACCACTTGCTGATTGCCACTGGTGACAATCAAGGCTAGGAGGGAGGAGAAGAAAATCTGCGGCCAGAGAAGTAGCAGCCCAACTTTTGGTAAAGGGTTACTGAACTTTGCATATTCCCCATGCACTACAGAAAATAGGTAAAATAAAAGCAGTGCCTAGAAAACCATGAGTCTAGATTCTTGTTAGGATTTAAAAAAAATATTTGATTGGTTTAGTGATAAGATAGCCACATTGTTCAAGCACAGATTTAAAAAATCTTGTTAATTAATGCAGCCATAAAACAACCATTTCCAGCTTGGAAACCATCATGTAAGAAAACAAGCCATTAATAGTATCCAATTATTTTCTGTAGTTTCAGATGCTTATAAACATGACAAGTATAACCACTCTATAATAATATCCAAAAAATTGGCCTTTTCCAGTTCAGAAATTGATAGCATTGAAAGAAACCCATTATCTCATTTAAAAGGCTTCCTGAACTTGGAGGTCATATTCATGACAAAGTACATAGCCATAAGTTTATTGTTATGAACAAATGCATGCTCTTTAGGTTAATGACACAGTTAGAACATTTGGTTCATATTATTAAACTAAAAATAATGGGATTCTAGGCTTGATCTTTCTCCCCACCATTGAAAACTTCATATTGTATAAGCAATATACTATAATCCTTTGATCACATTCTCAATCCTCCTGCTCCCTAGGCCCTTACAGAAGTGTGAGAAGAGGAGATCCTTTTTTATACTCCAGGATTTTATACTAAGCAGAAAATAAATTTTCCCAGAGAATATGGAACTGGAGCAACAGTGGGAGGGAATACTAGATACACCAGCACATGGAAGATACGAGAAACGTATTTATTGCCACAGATTTCTAGACACGTGGTAGAAAAAGAAAGAGTTCTGGGGAAAATCTAGAAACAAAAGAATATGACTTAGAACAAAAAGAACAAATTATACTGATTCTGAACATTACCTTTTTTAAATAGAGATTGCACAGATTACAGCAGCTTCTGACCAGTTTATTCAACCAGCTTTGCAAGCCAGAAACTCACCTAGATACTGATCTAGTTAACAATCCAGGCTAATCTTTTCAGAAAATCAGTTATTCCTAAACAATTATTTCAGTTTGTCCAAAACAAATCAACTCATGTTGAATGTCACTTTTGCTAACTTGCCTTTCCTGACTTCACCTTGTTAGACTTGCCCTCCTTAAAGCATGCCAATGCTAGGGGAAAAGGTGCGCTTTAAACATAATAGACAAAAGTAACAGCCATCACATGGAGTCATAAACAGCAGAACAAGTCAAAGAATGGATTTCTCTTGCAAGGAAAAATTGTACATAATAATAATAACAATAATAATAAATTCCCTAGAAAAAGATGACAAAACTTTCTTACACACATTTTGGAAAAACAAGTGAGGAAAGCAGACACTTTGTAAAAGATTTTTAGCATCAACCCAATTTTGTGCCAAAAAAAAAAAAGTGTCAATGGAAAATTTTAACCTATCCTACCTGAAAGGGTGAATCTTGGCTCAACCCAAGGGTTCTCCATTGACTTTAGCTAGTCAAGTTGAACATTTCCCTCAACCAGCTATATCAAGATACAACTTGATAGCTTTCTACCCTAGGATTTTACATAACACAATGCATCACACTGCAACATACATTTTCTTGGCATAGACAGGTCCATAAGAGCATGCTGTCAACTGAATCATCAGGTTTGGGGGTTTTTTGTTTGTTTGTTTTTGGTAGGGTCATGATGATGCTCCAACCTCTTACAAATTTCAGTCCTGGTGAGAAGAAATCCCTCAGCTGACTGCCTGTGCCACTTCCCCACCTCCTAGGGAAAAGAGCCAGTCACAGATGTTGTAGGAGGCATGGCAGGTTTCTCTTCAGGAAAGAACAGAAAGAACTCAGCAGTTCTGCTTTCACTTCTCCTCTCTAATTAAAAACAAGATGGGATTTTTTTTTTCACACAGACAGACATGTGCACATGCGCCTAGAGAATAAAAGTCCCCAGTACCTCCCTGATGGCACCATAATTATCTACCTGAGCACTTTTTTGAAACAGTTCTATCCACAAATTTGCTCTTGGCTCTTGCACATTCATTGCGTGCTCTTTTTACACAAGGTTGAAGAACCCCTTGTAAGAAGAGTTCACAATAGACCCTTACTCATTCTTTGTATAAGACCATCATAAACATTCTCACCAGGTTAATTCCAGAGCTAACAAGTCTCATTTGAAAGATAAAGGATGTTCCTCATGTGCTAAGTTGCTCAATGGAAAGAGCTTCAGACCTATCTCTCTGCTATACCACACATATAAATGGTATGAATGACTGATATTGAAGCAGCTTGTACCATACATGGACAAACACCTAATTCTGAACAGGACAGCTTTTAACCTGTAAAAATCAACAGTAAGCCACATGCTCAATCTAACTCAACTGAGGATGGTTTTGAAAGAGGCCAAATCCCCAGAGCTGTATCTGTCAACCTAACAGCCACCTATAATACAGTTAACCACCAATGACTTCTCCACAAGACCCTGAGAATGACACAAGCTCTATACCTTATAGAGTTGATATAAACCCTGCTCGAAAACAGACTTTTTTGTCAAACAGGATGGGAAGCAAAGCAGATGGAGGCAATAGATTAATGGCGTCTCCCAAGGAAGCATACTCACACCACTGTTATGTAACATTTATACGAATGACCAACCAATCGATTTGGAAACAACATTTTCATCTCTGCAGACAACCTGTGCATAACAGCCCAAAACACTGGCTTTTATCACATCGAAAAATCCCTAAGTGAGGCACTAGTTCACCCAAACTCATGCTACACTAAAAACCAATTATGTGCCAACCAAACAAAAACACAATTATGTGCCTTCCATTTGAAAAACCATGAGACCAACCAACCTCTAACTCAACATTGCATGGTCTGGGGACCCCACTATCCAAATCCAGGTTACCTTGGAGTCACCCTCAATTATACCCTCTCATACAAAGAATACATCATGACGCCAAAGCAAAGGTGAGCAATTGTGAAAACATTTTATATAAGCTCACCAACTCAAGATGGTGAGCTAGACCCTCAACCATCAGAACCACTGCTCTGGCTCTCAGCTTCTCTGCTGAGTATGCATGCCCTGTATGGGAGAGATCTGTACATGCTAAGTTCCTTGACCCCATCCTGAATGACAGCTGCTGATGCATCACAGGATTTTTGAAGCCTACCAGCCAAAACACGGTGTACCTGCTGGATGGCATCACTCTGCCTGGCATCAGAAGAGCAGTGGCCAGCGGGATAGAATGATCAAGACAAACGGAAGATGTGAGTGAGAGACACACCTGCTGTACAACTATCCATAGCACACAAACATCTGAAATAACTCAGGACCTTCCTCACCAGCACCCAACCCCTTGATTCCACACCCAGGGAGAAGAAACTACAGATGTGGAATGAGAGGAAGAAAATACCTGACAGTGAAAAATATGGACATCCAGCGACTGAGTTTTTACCACTAGGCAATTATGACCCGTGGCAAAGGTAGCAAAGACTCAAGAGCCTATGCACCTAAGTTGGACAAGGAACTAACGAAGTGAATTGAACCAATTGAAGAAGTGAATTGAACCAATCATATAGCCCACCCGTGACTGTGGCACAAAGCCTCAGTCTATGCAACACCGGCTGCAATGCCCACTGCTTAAAGGCACATGTACAACGAGCAAAAGCATGTGTAACAAAAATACAAAATGGTCAAATATAGTGTAGAGACACGAGAAGATGGGCTAAGAACAGACAATCAAAATGCCTAAAGCTAAATTGATTCGATATTCACAGGTTAGTCTACGCTGTGTAAATTGAACCAATAAGTGAACAGACATTCACTTCTGATTCCTGAAATCAAAAGTGAATGCCAGTGGCCCAGGCCAGAAGCAGACAGCTTGGGCCAAAGCTAGCCCACCCACCCTGCAAGGTGGAGGGGAGGGTCATGTGGGAAGTGCAAAGCATCCTGGGATACAGGAGGACTGTGAAATAACTTGGAATCTGGAAGGGATCTGGGACAGAATTTCAATAAACCAATTTAACCTAAGTCAGTGAAATCTGATGCTGCCTCCATTAAGATTTATCTTAAACTGGTCTCAGCCATTCTTAAAGCAGTTTACTTCTGTTGCATTACAGATCTGAACCAGTTTCCAATCACTTACACCAGTTTGTGTGTCATCTCTGTCCCTAACCTTGATATCTCAAAATGCCTTCCACTATTCCAGCCTGTTCAACAAGAATCTATGGGAAAAGGAAAGTAATACACAGAAGTCAGTTACCATTAGACTCCAAACAAAAAATTAGATGGCTCTGCTTAGAGCAGGTTGAAGTCAATGAAGTCATTCAAGAACAGGGGAAATGAGAATAAAATTTGGTTTAGTGACTTTATTAGATATGGACCATTTTCATAATGGTCATTCAGATCTCCAGAGTGTGATTTCACACAAATATGGAATATAACATAACAAATGGAAATAAATGGATGTCAATTTTCTTAACATATGCCTACTTTCATCAACATTGTTGGGTACAATTGCTCACACTTCTGTCAGAGCTGACTGCCATAGAGCAATGGATATTTTGCCTTCTACAAATGCCAGAACTGCCAAGTTCAAACTAATGCAATTACAGATTAAAAACCAGACAGAATAAAACAGTGAAATTACAAAATCCATAAACAAGACTAGCAAAGCTTTCTAGCTTTATTGTGTAACTTGTTAATATGCAAATGAAAAAGATTTACAGATCTTCTATGCAATGAAAATCTAAATTGTTCAAAAAATGGACACAAGATCTTGATCTATACTGGTAGAGAATACACTATCACAGGGGTGGGCAAAATATGGTCCATGGGAGGCCATTCTATCCAGCCCACGGGGCCCATAAAAATGTAGAAAATTAATATTTCTCTGCCCTTGGTTCCTGTCAAAAATGACAGGAATGAAGGGGAGTAGGACCCAGGGGAAGCCCAGCAGGCTCCAACAACAGCGGAGCCCTCCCAGCCCTGACCTCCAGCCAGAAGCCCCAGCCACTGGTTTCTGGGCTGGGAGCACATGGCTGCCCCAGCACGGGAAACTCAGGTAAAGTGGGAGGGACCCAGAGCAAGAAAGGAGCATGGGGGGGGGAGGAAGCGGCCCTTCCCTGCCCACATCCGGTGCTCCACACTGCAGCTTCTCGCAGCTCAGGTGAGGCTACCTGTGCCCACTCCAGACAGCCCCATGGGGGGTGCGAGCACCTGCAGCGTGGGGCACCAGGCATGGGGCAGGGGAGGGGCCACTTCCCCCCCATGGTCAGCTTTTCCCTGGGCTCCTTCCCTGTACAGAGAAAAGAGGCCCCTCGCCCGCCCCATGCCTGGCACCCCAAGCTGCAGGAGCTCGCAGCCCACGTGGGTCTGTCTGGAGCAGGCACAGGCAGCCCCAGGCAGGCTGCGAGTGGCTGCAGCGTGGGGCACCGGGCATGGGGCAGGGACGGGCTGCTTTCTCCCACCCCCTGCACTCAGCAGCACCTTGTAACCCTAGGCTGGCAGTGGGGTGGGTTACAAGCTAGTGCTGAGCGCAGGGAAAAGTGGCCCCTCACCTGCCCCATGACCAGCACCCCGTGCTGCAGCCACTCACAGCCTACCTGGAGCTGCCTGTGCCTGCTCTGGACTGCCCTGCGTGGTCTGTGAGCACCTGCAATGTGGGGCGCCGGCCATGGGGCAGGTGAGGGGCCACTTTTTCCCATGCTCAGCACCAGCTTCTTCCCTGTTAACAAGTGGGGGTTTGGGGCTGTGCGCTGCCCCCCACCTGTACCGTGGGACTGGGGGGCCAGTGGAGCACAGGGCCCACACCGGTGTCCCAGGGCCAGTGCCGGTGGGACCCAGAGCAGGGTGGCAGGAGCATGGGGTCCCAGCTAGTAGGGACTCTATGGAGCCGAGCCAGCGCCCCCCTCCCTGCTAGAGCAGCCCAGCCCGGCTCCACAGACCCCTGCTGGCCTGTGCCCCGCTCTGGGCCCCACCAGTGCTGGCCCTGGGACATTGGTCCCAAGACATTGGGACGTTGGTCCCAAGATGGTGACCAGGGGGTGGGGCACCTGTCAAGGGGTGGGGCTACCCATGCAGCCCTTGACAGCCTTCCAAAACTGTGTAAGTAGCCCTCCATCCAAAATAATTGCCCGCCCCTGCACTATCAGATGTTTCTCAACTTTAGGAGATGGTTTAACATGAAGGAAATAGAGAGAATTTCAGCCGGGATGAATAAACAACATAAAAAAAAATAAGGTGCAGAAATCACTATTTTCCAATTACTGGCAAGTCATACTCTCTTGGCCAGCACTTGAATTTTTCCCATTAAAAATTACTATTATAGTTTTATACACTATATTTGGTATTAATTTTCCATATCTTGAGCTTCCTTGAAAAAGAATATATTCTTAATATATTCAAAAAAAGTCCCATGAGTCTTATTCACAGAAATTTCACATCTTTTTATGCAGAACTAAAAAATAATTCCTCAAAGAGATGGAAGAGATCTAAAAAGAATTCATTGCCAACACCTGATTTTAACATATAGTCAAACACACTGCAGGTACCATCCCACCTTTCCTTCTTCTGTATTCTTATGAAAACCTCATCTTGTCCCCTTCCTGCTCCAATTCTGAAAAATATCATCCTGTTCTTCTGAACACCGTGTGCTATATATCCAAAACTCATTGTTGTTTCTATATACTCTAAAGAATTGGTGGTCTTTTTTTATAACTTTGCTACGAAACATGAAAATGGAATGACTTGCACTCAGGTTGCAAATGACAATATTTTATCATAAATGTACTTCATACCTGAAAGAATGAACCATATCTTTCTTAGTCCAGTTTTCAACTCAGTTATGGAAACACCTAGGTCATCTAACATTGATTGCCTCTCTTTTAAGGCACTAGATACTGAAGAACAATTAAATATTGTCTGGACTCTTATGTCTCCCACACCAAGTTGCTCTCTGCTAGGTTCATTACAGCTCTTTACATATTTTTAATTTTCAGCACCCTTTATCTCCAATACTTTTGTCACACACTAGATTATAACAAACTTCCATGATTATCTCTGTATGCAATTAACAATTTATAAAAGAGCATTTTATCTTTCCAATTACAGAAAAGTAGAGATTTCTACTTTAAGAATAGGCCCTGCCTGACTCAGAAAAGCATTTCAGGATATACCTAAACCCATTTCTATACACAAAAACACTTAAGCATATGAAGCATGTCCTACTAATTTAAGTGGGACTTAAGCATGAAATTTTCTAATTTGCAAGAGACTTGTACCTGGATTTTACTTAGTTTCTTAAGTCCATGGAATAATTAGTCTACATTAACCTTTTTTTACTCTTAATTTGATGCAACCTGTAAAATTTTGTATGCAACAGAAAACCCTGTAACAAAAATTCCCCAATCATAAACTCTAAAAATAAGTGACAGCTCCCAAATCGCTGACAGTTGTTTCAGAATATACTTCTTGTAGTTATTCACAACTATCAAATTTCCCGTACTTACAAACTGATATTTTTAAGACAGATCCCCTCTACAACAAGAATCAAGCTAGAATTTCTTACCAAAATGGGACTGTTTCACAAAGTGCCAAAACAGTAGATATGTCCCCAATCCTGCAAGCTCATCCACATAAGTAGACTCACTTTAACTTTTTGCTTGACGGTGTCTATACAATCAGGGCCTAAGACTTTATTCTTCTCTTTTACCCATCTGATTATATGCACGTGTTTGTAATGTTAACACATCAAGATGAACTTAGAAGATGAAGCAAGGAAGTTGTTAGCTTACACTTTATTTCAACTCTCATTTCATATCAATCAAAATTGTGATAAATTGTGATAAACTCCACCACCTATTTGAAAAAATTGTCAAAGTCAGAAAAGCAACCCCAGTCCCCCACATCCCCAGCAGATCAAAGAACGTTGACTGTACATTCATTATTTCAGGATGAGGCAACAAATAAAACAACAAAAATAAAGGACAAAAATTGCATTTGAAGAGAGACAGAAATCCTCACCAGAACATCACAGTTAGCATAAGACTGGGAGCCCTAACCAGCCTCTGCTCCCAGCAGAGTCAGGGGCTAATTGTAGCTCTCAACCTTGGTGGCTCATCAGAGCCCTCGACTCTGATGATCTCCCCAAAGCAGGTACAGTAGGAACCATCCATAAGTGATTATACATTTTTGTGGAATAACTTTATGGCTTATTCCTTGTTTTATCACACCATTAATTGCATTAATGTAAGACTCAGTAACTACTTATGATGTGCTTAAATGGCTAATCACATATTAAATGTAATGTGATCCTGCATAGGTGGTATTTGATCTAAAGACAGAGTATTCAGTTTTCAGAATTAGTCTGGATCCTTTAATAATTGCTAGTAAGTACCATAAATGACTATCATCAAGTTGTGAGATTTTAGACAAGATTTTTTTTTTACTAATTTTACTTCTCTCGGTCCTCAGCAAAAACAGTAAGGTTTGGATCCTAACTTACTCGCGAATCTTCTAAAACTGAATCACTAAGAAAATAGTATTAGGGCAGTTTTCAATTAATATTATTTGCTGGAAAATTATATCTTGATTTATTGATCATTCCACAAGTTTATGACAGCCTATAATACCAGAAAACCATTTAACAGCTTTTATCAGTCTAGACATTTATTATTACTTACAACAGTAATAATAGCATTGTCACTATAAGCATGTCTATATGATATAAGACATAGATTGTAAAATATAGTTACACCATATAACAGGTAATAAAACATAAGATAAAACTTCTATATTCATACATAGAGCCAAATCTTTAATTAAACAAAATGCCATGTCCTCTCAGAAAGAAAGGAGAGATGAATTCATAGACATTTGAATGATCAATCAGTGTAATAAAATACTTTCCAGATTTAAATTACCCCCCTTGAGCATAAGGATAATTATATCCTTTATTACTGACACATTCTTTTGTAAACATAAGAGACAACTCATATGCTAGGAAATAGTTTCTGCAAGAGCACTTACAATAAAAACAGTGCAGAAAATATGCAGTTCCTATAATTATATTTTATTGACTTAAACAGATAAAATCATCTTTATGTTTCAGCGAAGGTTGTGAGTCTACACTGAAAGCAAAAAACACAAGCACACAAACACATCTAGGAAAGTCATGAAAAACTATATAAACACTGACATGAACTCAAGAGAAGGCAACTAAGCATCCAAGTATGTTCAGCCATCGCTTGAATGAGTGAACCCACTGAGTATTCCTAGAAGGACCTTAATTGTCAACCCTGCACCTGTACAGCTTAAAAAACTACATCTGACCCTTGGGATGTGCCTCTTATGGCCCCCGTGCCATTTTAAACTTGGAAAAAGCACGTGCACTGCAATTTGCAGTCGTATGTCCTACAAGAAACAGCATACACATAGCTTCCTATCTCTGAGGCGGAGGAAGGACCTACGAAGGACTCTTTAAACCAGTTAGGCAGGAGGTTTTAGGCTGGGCTCCTGGAAACACCTGAGGGGAGAAAAGCTATGAGAATCAGAACCATGAAGCTTGGAGCCAAACATTAAGACAAAGTCCAGGGAAAGGGAGCAAAATCATCTTGGGTTGCTTTGTTTTTCATTTCTATTAATGAACAGGATCCGTGAGGGGGGGAAATGCAGCTGCTTGGAGTATGATTTTATCTTCTACACCTGTTGATCAATCCATTAACTTATAAAAGTGAAAACCTTTTCAGAGCCAGCATTGCACACAGGGCCCAGTAGTTAGCAAGCCTCTAACTATGCAAAGGTAAGTACGAAAGACAAGAGTATTAAAGACCCAACCAGCAATATCTATGAACAAAACCTTGGTACGAAATGAGGCGCAAGTTAACTACAGCATCCACGGGGGGAAAAAAGGGTTAGTGGTAGAATTTATGACATCATCATCCCTGAAGGCTGCCTGCAGGCTCTTTTTCTTTCAAGAGATCAAAAACTTTCTCTCCCCCTCTTCTCTGGTCCCTTCTCCTCTTCCCCCAGCCTAATTCACACTTTCCTAATCAGGGTTATGCTACTATTCTCCCTTCCGCCACTACTCCAGGTGACAGCTACAAAATGACACGTCTCCCCTACCTTATCCCTATACTCCAACCTCCAGTTCATGATTCTCCCTCCCCTGTAATTAACTCCAAAACCAACCTGTGTTCATAATTTTCAAATAGGAATATCTGCAGAAAACCAAGCTGAATCTTGCTTCTGTTACTACTGCCCACAGGATATATAGTATCAATAGAGTAATTTCATTACTTTAACTTTTTTGCCATTTGGCAAAGTTATGGGCAGCAACAGTCATTGGAGTTATTTGTCAGCAACTCTGAATGATAACACTCCAGTGATTCACATCTAGGTCACATCTGGAAGGTTACTGTGAAAATATAAATGTCTGTTTCCTATAAATCTGAGTTTTTGTATTAAAGCAGAAACAGATCTCAGCACTCACGTAGGAAGCTTCCTATTTACCATTGGTAAATAGATGTTCAACAACTGGTCTGTATTTTCAGGGGTTCTTAACCTTCTTGAACTCAAGACCCCTCACTGAACTCCATAAGTTTTGTGAATTTAGTGGCACCCAATTTAAAAAACTGGTCTATATATTACAGTGCTTATCTCCTTGTAAGCCCGGCAAACAGAAAGGCCACAGCACTCTGGGTGAGAATCACAGACCTTGAGCAGGGAGCTTACACATTCTCACAAACCATCTCACCAGTCCATTACAGGCTAAAGCAGGGGTGGGCACTAGTTTCGGCTGGAGGGCCACTTAACAAGTTCTAGTGAGACACCGAGGGCTGCAACGGTAGTCTTGCCCCTTGATGGGTGCCCTGGTCGCCATCATAGGACCAGAAGTTCCGCCTCTCTGGCCAGTAAAGACAAACATATTGTCCCTTAGCTCTCACATACACACATCAGTCTCAGCCCTCACCCACAAAAAACTACCATATTGCCCATGTTTGGGGCCATAATGAAACTATTCCTCTACTTACAAGTACCCCACAAGACAGAAAAATGTTTGTATCACCCCCTATCTATATATAACTATATCCAATGTAAACTTCACTATACCTTTCCAATTCACTGTCCCAATATCAGAAGTCCCCACTATCCATTTATAGTAATCGCCATTTACCCAAACTTCATATAGTGCAGACATCAGAGCATCCCAGAGAGCAGACAAGGTCAGTGTGTTACTTACAGTTTTTCTATCAAAAAAGAAAATGCTACTGCAGAATAACTCCGTATGTGGACACTTTGAGAAAGTGACTGCATGAGGCTTATACCAAACTAATACAAATAGTATGAAAGTAACTTTCCAAACATGGGAGGGAAGGGAAAGAGAGAAGAGTCAACATTTCTGAAGAACACTGGCTTTCAGTTGCGGTCACTCATTTCATACGGCTCTAAACAAAGCTTTTTATACCTTTGTAAACAAAACATTCACTGTTTTCATTAAACAAATACAATCCACAAAAAACAAGGAAATGTAAAAATGAAGCCCCTAATAAGGCACACCCTTTGATTCTCCACCCACAGGCCATCACATAACTCTGCCATGGCTATCATATACCGTGACATTAGTTCCACCCTCTTTGTCTTTCTGCACATATCCATTGACCAGATTATTTCCTTCCTCTCATCCAAACACTGGTTGTTCCAGAAGTTGCTAATAATATGTTTGCAGCTGCTAATACTACAAGAGGGTAATTTAAAAAAAACTGTATGGAGTAGGACAGCACTCCACATGGATATGGAAAACACAGGTGGGGACAGAAACTCTGTCAAAAATTCAATAGTCATGAAAAAATAATCTCATGTAAAAATTCACATCAACTGGCCACCTGCTTCTATAAAAGCCTAGCTTTTATGTCCAATTCTAAACCCATCTTAGATTACAACTAACTATAGAGTCCCTATACATATATACAAAAGACACAGATGGAGCCAATTAAATCTTAAATTCTTACTATGACTAGTAGAATTATATATTCTATTACTCAATATGATAATGTACATGCCTGAAGTTATGAAGTTGTATAACTGCTTGCAAAAGCAACGGCCATAGAGATAAATTAGAAGGATTTACCTGCAACACAAATTCTTCAAATGCAGCTTATACAGTTTACAGAAAGACTGAATGAGTAGTAACAAGCCATTTTTAAGCTACAGGAAATCAAAGAAACGTTAGTTATGGCCAACATCTCAATAGCCTTGTGCAGGTGAGTTGTCTTTTAGGAAGGCTTTTTCGACCAATTCCCTCCTTCCCTTTGCTCAGTGAAAACCTTCCTTTGCTGCCAAATGAAAAACTGCAAATTTAAATTGAATTAGGATCTGTGCAAAGTGTTAAGGTTAATAACCAAAAAATCAGAAATGAAAAAGTAACTCCATATAGAACAGACTGCAATCCACAAAATGGAGTGAGTCAGCTGTGTGACCTTTAGTATCCTAATAAAAGCTGGACATGAATTTTGAAACCCATTACTCAGTTATAGAAAGAATTTTAGCTTGCTGGAAGAGATATGACGAGTAGCTGCATCTGTGCAGAGCAGACCATTTCTTTAAGAACGCTGTTAGCCAACTAAACATAGGAGATGGCAAAAAAAAATGTTGTCAGAAAGCAACCTGACTTCTAAACTCTTAACATTAATGTAATGACCCTTAGCGTAGTCCCCTTAACCTCCCTAAATTCTCTGCCCTACACTCGGTTCTAGCTCAAGTGTAACAATTCCTAAACACAAGGGATTTTTCAACTACAGTTCCTAAACAAACATGGGAAGCAAATAATTTGATACATCTTAAAACAAAGATCATGCCACATGACCTGCTCTTCAAAGGCTTATCTACATCAGGGCATTACCCACCCTATTTCCCTGCCACTGCAGCTCCCCCAGAGGTAGCAATACTGGGAATGAGAGCAGAGAAGACTTAGTTCTTCATGGTTTAGGCATCATGACACCAAAATTTGTTCTGAACAGAATTAAGCAAACATGTGCTCAGGCCCATAGGGGCTGTTCTACAGCAGCATTGTCACCAGACAAGCTGAAATCCCGACAGCAATGGGAGGAAGAGACTAAAGCAGATGCTGTTTCGGCCAGCCCACCTGTAGAATTTTTTTCAGCTGCCACCCCAGTAACATTTGTTTTGGGAGGAAAAAAGTGTCCTTCTGAAAAGCAATGTATCAAAATCCGAGATGGACAGTAGTTCTGTAGCAAGCCTCTCCCCTTCCCCCCTACCACATGTCATGCCTTTCCAGTAAGAAAGGCTCAAAAGCCAGCCATCTCTCTGCTGTACCACTAAAACAGGGAAATGCAAAATGCCCCTAGCTACTGTAATGAAAGCTAAATCCTTTAGGAAGATTATCAACATGAAAAAAAAAGCAGAAAAATCCAGCAGCTAAAGAACTTTTCTACTGCCTCACTAAGAAGCTGATTTCCTGTGTTACTGGAAGATAAAAAAATGGTATTGCTTCTTATTTTTAAACCTCTTCACTGAGGAAATTCAGCTGGTTTGGGGCCTTGTTACACCTTACACTGTGCGCTGCACAAATGCTGATCAGTGATAGTGCTAGCTTGGAGTTTGGAGCAGCCACATCCTTAGTCTAGAAACCTTTGACTACCCCTGACCTGGACAGCTGTAACTTGTCCCTAGGGGCCTGGTGAGCAGGGGCAGGACTGGGAGCTGTCGCTGTGAGTTGCCACTGGAGAGCTGGTGACCCATGGCAGGCTTCTCTCCCTGCTCTACTAGGTGGGATGTGAGAGAACCTGGGATACTGGAGGGCTCCAACTTGGGCAGCACATCTTGGGGAAGTGGCCACACCTTAGTGGAAAAGGAGCGCGGTGGTGCAGATCAGACACAATCATAGAAGCACAGAAAACAAGGGTTGGAAGGTCACCTAATCCAACCCCCTGCTCACAGCAGAACCATCCCCAACTAGATCATCCCAGCCACGGCTTTGTCTAGCCAGGTCCTAAAAACTCCAAGGATGGAGATTCCTGCCCTGGAGTGGCATAACTTTTTGCCACATAAAGAGTGCTTAAACCACTTCAAGGTGTTAATGTGCAGACAATCAGGGGCCAATCTGCCCACAGTTACCCAGTAACAAAGCCCCAGGAGGGTAGCCTGCAATGGGGCCTCTGCACCCTCTGCCAGCATTTTTCACCCACACCTAAAGCCCAGCCTTCAGGTGCCAGGAGGAGAGAGAGCAGTTTCTCTGGACAGCTGAAAGAGCCCAGCCCTGTGTGCCAACCTGAGACTTCCTTCACTCATGAAACCCCAGCACCTGAGGTCTGGAAGGGACCTCAGGAGCCCACCTAGCCTGCTCTTCACGCTCGCTGGCTTTTAAGCTGATATCCCAGCTCCCCTGGACCCCCAACACACAGGGTGCCACCTGCACTAGTGGGGATCAGAGGGGATGGCCCTGCCTGGCACTGGGGCTGAGGGCTGGAAGGGACCTCAGGAGCCCATCTAGCCCTCTCCATGCTCCCTGACACTCAGGCAGCTGGTTCCCCAGAGTGGAAAGAAAAGGGGCTGGCCCTGCCCTGCACTAGGTCTGATATCTAGAAGGAACCTCAGGAGCCCAGCTAGCCTGCTCTCAATGCTCACTGACTCACAGAAGCGGCTGGTTTCCCAGCCCCCCCCAGCATTGCCACCTGCACTAGTGGGGAGCCAAGGGGCTGGCCCTGCCCTCCACTGGGGCTGAGGGACCTCAGGAGCCCACGTAGCCCACTCTCCACACTCCCTGACACTCAGAGGCGGCTGGTCCCCAGCACCGCCACCTGCACTAGTGGGGAGTAAAGGAGCTGGCCTTGGCCGGCATTGGGGTTGCTGGCTGGAAGGGACCTCCGACGCTCACCTGGCCCGCTCTCCACGCTCGCTAGCACCAGAGGCGGCTGGTCCCCAGCACCGCCACCTGCTCTAGCGGGGAGCCAAGGGGCCGGCCCTGCCCTGCCCTGCCCTGCCCTGCCCTGCCCTGCCCCGCACGGGGTGAGGGCTGGAAGGCACCTCGGGAGCCCGCCTGGCCGCTCTCCACGCGCGCTGGCAGGCAGAGGCTGCTGGTTCCCCGCTCCCCGCACCCCCGCCCCGCCAGAGGAGCCACCGGCGCCAAGCCCGAGCCGGGGGCCGCCTCCCTCCCCAGGGGCTGCCCCCTCCAGCCCCCCGCCGCCGCCGGGCGCCTACCCGGGGAGCTTGGCGAGCCGCACAAAGCCGAACACGTCCATCCATGCAGCCGGCGAGCGGCCCCGCTTCCTCCTCACTCCCGCCGCCGCGGCTGCTCCACGGCGGGGCGGGGGGAGGTGGCGCCCGCGGCGGCTGCTCCTCCTCCGGCAGCGGCGCGCGGGGCGCCCGGCATCGCCGCTCCTGGCCGGCCCGGCCCGGCCCGGCCCGAGCGGCGGCAGGTCCGCGGCTCCCGCCTCTGGCGCGGAGCGAGCCCGGGCAGCACCCGCCGCGGAGCCGGCCCGCCTGGCAGCGCCGCCGCAGCCCCCTCTGCCGGGGAAGGGCCCTCTGCTGCGGGAGCGCCTCGGGGCTGGCACCCGCCGCCCGCTGCCTGGCCTTTGCTGCCCGCCCGGGCCCCAGCGCCGCGGCCAGCCTCTTCTCCAGGCTGCCGCCGCCGCCGCGCGCCGGCCCGGGGAGCGCAACAGGCGGCGCCGGGGACCGGGGCAGCGCACAGCCCGGGGGTGGGGGGCGTCTATATACGTATCGGTGTATCTGTGTTGTGTGTGGGCATGTGGACGGGGAGAGATGGATGTGTGCACGGGTTACATCGGGATGGATGTGTGTACAGATGGCTGTGGGGATGTGCCTATATGAATAGGTGTGGAGGTGCGTACGTGTGTGGGGGTGTGTGCACGCGCAGATGGGTGTGGATGTGTGGGTGTGTATGTGTACATATGTGTGGGCGAGCGTATGTGGATGTGTGTGTGGATGTATATATGTGTATGTGTACATATGTGCAACGATGAGTGTATACGCATATGTGTGCAGATGGGTTGTGGATGTGTATTTATATATGTGTGTGTGTGAGGATGTGTATGCATATGTGTATATCATATGTATTTATTAAATGTATAAATGTATACATGTCACCGTGGGCAATTCCTCACAGTTGAGGATCATCATTCCCACAGGTGAAGTGAAGGGTTGTGAATGAGCCAGCTGAGGGCTAAGGGCGACCCTAGAGCTGCACACTGTGTGTATATGTGTATATGTGTGAGAGAGTGAGTAGACAAGCACCAGGAGACTCTCCCTATGCCTAAAGAAGGGTGTTTGTGCCCAAAAGCCTGTAAAGAACAAATTTTCTAACTCTTCAGTGGGTCTAATAAAAGATATCACATTTACCCAAATAACCTTGTTTGTATATGTACATGGACATATATGTGTATGCATATATGTATATATTTGTATGTATGCATATATATGTATATACACATACACACATACATACCTACATATATCAGGGGTATAGGTTGTAGTCATGCCAGCCTAAGGACATGGGCAGACAAGGTTCTTGTCTTTCATAGATTTTTGATGCACGTTCATTCTGGTACACAGTTGTTTCATTTCTCCTGCATATTTTCCATCAGGGCATTTGGTGCACTGGATGAGTGGATCCAGTGCACCAAATGCCGTGATGGAAAATATGTCGGAGAAACCAAACAACAAGTGCGTACCAGAATGAACACACACCAAGAACCTATCGAAGACAAGAACACCCAGTTACCTGTGGGGGCACGTTTCTCACAAGAAAATCACTCTCTCCAGTCTCTCAGGGAATTTACAATCCTCAAAGGGAATTTACAAGACACCTTTTGCAGACGAGCCTACAAACTTCACTTCATCAGTTTACTGGATACAAAAAATTATGGACTAAATATAGACATTGGATTTATAACCTGCCTAACATTTGACACCCCAAGTAACTGCTCTACTATTTACCAGCTATATTCTTATCACACCAGGTCTACATTCCCCTTCTCCTAGTCTCCTACCTGTCTCTCACCAACTGACTTCAATCTACATTTTCACTGACTGGCTTTCTTGCATGAATACTGGCCTCTGATTTCTTTTCTATTCCATCCAGGATGAGCACAGACCGACTGTAGACGCTTCCTCAGCCTGACTGTTTCTACTCAAAGCTTGCAAATAATTTTTCCAACTATTTTATATGGTCTAATAAAAGATTTACCCAAAGAATGTTGTCTACACACACACACACACACACACACACACACAGAAACATAGATTATGTGTGTGTGTGCACCTACATTTGTGCACATATGTATAGTTGGGGATTAAAAATTGGGGATTAAAATATATATATAAAATAGGTATAAAGTTGGGGATTAAAATGATGTGTGTGTGTGTTTTAATCCCAAACCTTCACTGGTAACAGCACAGAAAAAGGAACAGGATGTACAGAGACTCCCTAGGAACCTGCTTCAAACTATTCTTTTCTTTAAACCAGTAACAACAAAGACTGATTGATAGTCTGTTTACAGAGGGAGAAGACTGAACAACTCACTTCAGAAGGTTTACAGATCTACCTGGTTGCATGTGGGAGCTGTGCAATCTAAAATCCCCAATGAAGTAGTGTTTGCTGAGCCTATCAAAATATTTATTTGTTTCCCACCAGCCACATCCATTAACTTATTATTCTGCTAAACTTTAAAAAACAATAGTGGAATGGGCAGCTGTTGTTCCCACCACTGTATGGATTGGCAAATGTTACAAAGGTAATGCAATTTTAGCTGGTTAGGAATGGGTTCATTTATAAAGCTATTGTTTATTTACATAGCTTCCAGTGCACTGGCAAAAAAGAGATCAGGTACTATGAACAAATATCCTGCAGGGTTTACTGAAACTCCACGTGTTTGTGTGTGCATTTGTGTGTATCCAGGATCAGGGCCAAAATATCAAACCAGGCTCAACTATTTCACAATCTAAGGCCCAACACAAAAAGGTATTATAGGGAAACGAGAAAACAAATCTAGTAAAACCACAAACCATGCAGAAAGAGGAAGAATCAGACTGAAAGAGACCTATCATGTTTTCAGGAGTCCCATGCTCCTTTAGTGAAGAACCAGGATATAGGTATGGTATATCAGGGGAGATGGTAGATTAACCTACTAGTCAGGATGTCATATCAGCTGACAAGAACCTTGCTATGCAGCAACACATTGTTATATTTGTTTATTTTCATCAAAGTTGCAAAAAACTTTCTTGAATTTATATCCCAAGATATAGGGGTGTGTGTGTGTGTGTGTGTGTGTGTGTGTGTGTGTGTGTGTGTGTGTTGGGGAAGGGGGGGGTTCTAAAAAAGGGCTACACCTCTAACCAGATGAATAACCTCTCTTACATGGGTAGTAGGAGTAAGTACAATATTGGGAAGCCTGGTCAACATGGAGGATGATTAGAACAGTATTTGCAACTGAATGGTCTTGATGAGTAGAGTAAAAGAAATGGGAAAAAAATCAGTAATACAGAGTGTAAGAACACGCACTTAGGAACTAAGAATTTCTGCTGTTACCTGAGAGCTCATCAGTAAGAAACAGGATGAGAAATTCTGGGGTACATTAGTTTCACAGAACAACTATGAGCTATCGTAGTGTGATGCAGCCACAGGGTTGGGGGGGGGGGAGGGGAAGGGAAAGCAAATCCTAGGACATATCAAATAAAATATACTGAGGAGAGACAGAGGAAATGAGGAAATACTAATGCCAGTGTACAAGACGTTGGTAAGATGTCATCTGCCATGCTGTGTACAACTGATCACTCTTATACAAGAAAGGTAAATTGGAATTGGAACATGAACAGAGAAGTGATACTGAATGAGCAGAAGAATAGAGAACCTTACATAATGAGACCACAAGAAGTTGTATTATTATTTAAGATAACAAAATGAAGATTTAGAGGGGATTGGATTGATCTCTTAAATGCACGGGGAGAGTAAAGACCAGCGAGTGAGAAGAGCTATTTAAAGAAAAAATATTGGTACAAAGATCAAATGGGTTTGAACTGGCCCTGAATCAGATTGGCCTGGAACCTGAAGAAGATTTCTAGCTATCCAACCAGTACAGCCTTCTGCTGGGAGAACTTGGTGGGCTGGGGCTGGGGGGAGACCTAACTAATTTTAACATGGAGCTTGAACAGTTTATGAGAGGTATTACAGATGATGTGGTTCCTTGTGATAGCATGGGATTGGATTCAATGACCCCAGATTTCACTTTCAGTCCTGTTTTCCTAAGTGTTGAACAGGACTGATTTTGTAGATCTGAGATTTTTGCAAAAGATTTCTTAGCTTTCTGGCTGTTACTATACACTGTGACAGTCAGGGCATGTTCACCCTAGCTCCCCCATTCACCCCTTTTCTAACTCCTCAACACAAGTAGCAAGTGCCACATCCTACCCTCACACATTCATCTGGTTTCTTCCTATACCTACATGCTGGGGTTCATCCCACCTGTAACACGGCTTACTCCTCCTGGTGGGGTGGAAGAACAGGGTGGGAGAACAGATCAGCAGGAACAAGGTGTGGCTGAGTCACACCATATATGTTATGGCAGATATGGTTAGGACAGAAACCAAAAGAAACAGAGACAGTCATACAGAAAGTCTATAATTAATGTATTTTTGTAATAACATTATATATATGGCACACTGACCAAAACATTTACATTACGTTTTATTGCTGGCTCATGTGCCAAGCAGGGTCACCTAAGTCACAAGTCACATGCTACTTAGATCTCATTTTATCCAATTGAATTTTCTTCTTTTTTTAATTAATTAAAAATCTTAGACATGTTATGACATAGCAATATGACAGAAATCCTGAGACTTGAGGGGCATAATTATAGTGCCTGGTTTTGTTGGACATCAAATACAAAATCTCAGGGAAGTTACATCAAATCCCAAAACCCCTCTTAAAATTCATGCTTCCTATCATGTTTTGAGCCAAATACCCAGGTTTGGTTATTCCCTTCTGTCCACAGAGAATTTCATACAGGGCTTTCATTTGTGGAGCTGGTCCTCTGGCACCATCTGCACAAATGACTAATATGAACCTCTCCCCTCATATTGCTGCAAATTCCTTCTTCAGTTGGTGATTACTCTAAAAAGAAAGCTACTTTGTTTGCCATAGATAACCTTACCTTTATTAGTCCAGTTTCACTGGCTGCATGTAGCAGCCCTTCCTATCTTTTCCACTTAACTAGCACTATGACTATGTCCTTGTCATCTTGAGACCAAGGTGAAGATACCTTGTGTGAAATCACTGAATTTGAACTAAAGTTAAATTCTTACTTGTTTCTTATTCTTTGATATTTTGAATGGATGCATGAGGTATCTTGTGGTTACAGCTATCATTTATATTCTCCATTGAAGTGAGTTTTGCAGTGGTGTCCCAGAACAGGTGTAGGAGTATTTGTGCCAGATATGGACCAGATATGAGCTAGGAATAGGATCATAGGAAAGGAGAGCTGGAAGGGACCTCACAAAGTCATCTAGTTCAATTCCCTACTCATCATCCCTGACTAAGCCATCCCAACCAAATGTCTGTCCAACACGCTCTTGAACATATCCAAGGTTGGACATTCCACAACTTCTCTAGGTAGCCTGTTCCAATGCTTGATCACCTTCATGGTAAAAAAAGTTTCTTTTAATCTGTAAACCTTTATTTCCTCTGTTTCAGCTTCATTCAGACCAAATGTTTTTTCTTTGAAGCTCCCAAAATTAGGACCCTTTTTTGAAGTTTCAGTATCAGGGAATAGAGCATGGAAGAAGAGGCTGGGGCTTGACGGCCAATGTATAAGTACAGGACTTCTATGTAGTGTTTCTGCAATCTGGGCAGCTGTGGTGGTTGGAACTGTAAAGGAAGTGAGCAAACCATACCTACTCAGGGAAGCATAAGAGAAACTCTACTACATGTGTAGCAAGTACACTGCAATATATGTAGTTTGGGCTGCTTTCTAACAATCTGCCATTTTTTTCATAGAATCATAGGAAGTTATAGTTAGAATCAACCTCAGGAGGTCATCTAGGACCTCAGGAGGTCATCTAGGACCTCAGGAGGTCATCTGCCCAGGGCTTCCCATGGTAAGCTCAGCTGCCTTCACACAAATGCCAGGAGTTTGAGAAACAAGCAAGAAGAATTGGCCCTATTCCTGAATGACAATGATTATGATCTCGTAGGGATAATACAGACCTAGTGGGACTCCACCTACTACTGGTCTGTAGGTTTAGAACGCAATAACTTGTACAGGAAAGATCGTGTTGGGAAGAGGATTGGGGGTGTAGTTCTACGTGAAGGAACAATACATTTCACTTCAAACTGAGTTTAGCAACCAAGGAGGGGGTCTCGAGACTCTCTGGGTTAAAATACAAGGGGAGCATGGGGAAGGGGACATAACTTTAGGAGTCTATTACAGACCTCCCAACCAAGAGGAAGAGCTGGATTGAGAATTCAGTAGGGAACTGGTTGAAGCAACTGACTAGTTGCAAAGCTTTTTTGCATGCATTGATGACCTCTACCTAACATAAGAAGTATACAGGCTGACTAGGGGAGAGGCACTGCTGGATCTGGTTTTGGCCAAGGGGATGATCTGGTGAACGATCTGAGCTTCGAGGGGAAGCTTGGTGACAGTGACCCTGAACTGATCACTTTCTCTCTCCAACGCAGGGAGGGCAAGTGTCTCAGTAAAACAGAAATCCTCAACTTTGGGAAGGCTGACTTTCAAAAACTCAGGAGACTGGTTAACCAGGCACTCAGCGACCATGGCCCTTTAGAAAGGGGAGCCCATGAGGAATGTTGTTCCTTAAGAACGTAATCCTCAAAGCACAAAGAAAGTCCATCCCATCCTGAAGGAAGTGCAGTCAGTGGGCTGGGGTGTCCCGTTGACTCAATAGGGGACTTTTGGACCTCCTGAAGCTAAAAAGAGAAGCCTACGCCAGATGGAAAATGGGAGTCATCACCAAAAGGACTACACAGAACTAGCCCACACCTGTAAAGAGCAGACCAGAAAAGCCAAGGCAGACACTGAACTCAGGCTAGCCACAGGAATTATGGACAACAAAAAGTCCTTCTTCAGATATGTGGGAAGTCAGAGGAAGAACAAAGGCAACATTGGATCCCTGCTACATCAAATGGGGCAGCTGATGACTGATGCTCAGGAAAAGGCGAATCTCCTAAACGATTACTTTCAATTGGTCTTCCATCCATCCAAAGGGGTCACCCTGTTAGATAGGATACAAAGCATCCAGGGGGTGGGAGATGGGCCCACAATTGACATAGATCAAGTGAGGGAAGATCTCAAAAGACTTGACATCCACAAGTCCACCGGCCCGGATGGTATGCACCCAAAAGTCCTGAAAGAGCTGACAGACATCATAGCACACCCTATGGTGAAGATATTTGAGAACTCATGGAGGTTGGGAGAGGTACCGGAGGATTGGAAAAGAGTTAATGTGGTCCCAATCTTCAAGAAAGAAGGGAAGGAAGACCCAGGGAATTACAGACCAATCAGTCTGACATCCATCCCTGGAAAGATCCTGGAGAAAATTATCAAGGATTCCATCAACAGCAGGCTAATGGAAGGCAACATTCTGAGTGCCAGCCAACATGGCTTTGCTGCCGGAAAATCTTGCTTGACCAAAGTCATCTCCATCTATGACTAGGTGACACATTGCCTGGACAAAGGAGATGTGGTTGATGTCATGTATCTGGATTTAAAGAAGGCCTTTGACTTGGTCTCCCATGATGTCCTCATGGCTAAGGTGGAAAACTGCGCCCTCAACTATCTCTTGGTCCAATGGCTGGGGAACTGGGTCCAGGGTTGCACCCAAAGAATACTGGCTGATGGGAGCAAATCAACATGGTGCGAGGTAACTAGTGGTGTCCCTCAGGGCTCAGTTCTTGGGCCAATACTCTTCAACATTTTCATTAATGATCTGGATTTGGGGGTCAGATGCAGACTGGCAAAGTTCACGGACAACACTAAACTATGAGGGAAGACGGTCACACTGCAGAACAGGTTGTGGATACAGGCTGACCTGGACAGGCTCACGAGGTGGGCAGACCAAAACCTGATGGCATTTAATGCAGAGAAGTGCAGGGTGCTCCACCTTGGAAGAAAAACCAGCATCATACTTATAGGCTCAGCAGTGCTACATTTGCCACAATTGAAAGAGACTTGGGGGGTCTTGACCGACCACAAGATAAGCATGAGCCACCAATGCAATGTCATGACCAGCAAAGCAAACCAAACTCTGGCATGCATCCACCGATGTATCTCAAGCAAAACCAGGGATATCATACTCCCACTCTACTCGGCCTTAGGGAGGACACAGCTGGAGTACTGCATCCAGTTCTGGGCCCTCCACTTCAGGAGGGATGTGAATAAGCTTGAGAGAGTCCAGAGGAGAGCCACCCACACGATCAAAGGCCAAGAGAGCAAGCCCTACTAGGAGAGGCTGAGGGACATGGGACTCTTCAGCCTGGAGAAGAGAAGATGCAGAGGGAACTTGGTGGAAGCCTATAAGTACATAAGAAGGATGCACCAGGATATGGGAGAACAGTTGTTCACCAGGGCTCCCCAAGAGATAACAAGGTCTAATGGCCACAGACTTCTGGAAGGCTGATTTAGACTAAACATTAGGAAAAACTTCTTTATGGTCTGAGTGCCCAGGGTCTGGAACAGACTCTCCCCAGAGGTGGTGCAAGCAAATGGCATTTGGATGCTTATCTTGCGGGGGTCAATTTATCCCAGCAGACTTCCTGCCTATGGCAGAGGGGCTGGACTCAATGATCTTGTGAGGTCCCTTTCAGCCCTTAATGCCTATAAATCTATGAATCTAGTCCAACTCCGTGCTCACAGCAGGACCATCACCAAGTTGGTCATCCCAGCCAGAGCTGTCCCTTGGGGTGTGCATATCAGCCCCTGTGAGGCCAGGGGGTGGCAAATGACTGGAGTGCAAGGTGGGGTTGGCGAATGGCTAGAGTGTGGAGTGGACAGAGCAGGAGTGGCAAGCAGCCAGAGCATGGAGCTGGTGGTGGGCGGCGGCTATGGCAGGACCTGTATGGCACTGTCCGAGGGGCCCCCCCAAAGTGGGGGTCTGGGGCGGTCACCCCAATTTGCCCCCCCCCCCTCCCCAAGATGGCCCTGATCCCAGCCAAAGCTTAATCTAGCTGGGTTTTGAAAACTTCCAAGGATGGAGCCTCCACCATCTCTCTAGGTAACCTATTCCAGTGTTTTACTACCCTCCTAGTGAGAAAATTCTTCCTAATATCTAAGCTAAACTTCCCTTGTGCAACTTGAGACCATTGCTCCTTGTTCTGTCATCTGCCACCACTGAGAACAGTTTAGCTTCATCCTCTTTTGAATCCCGCTTCAGGAAGTTGAAGGCTTCTATTAAGTCCCCTCTCAGTTTCCTCTTCTCTAGACTAAATAAGCCCAGTTCTCTCTGTCTTTCCTCATAAGTCATATCACCCAGCACCTTCACCAGTTTTGTCACCCTCTGCTGGACTCTCTCCAATTTTTCCACATCCTTTCTGTAGTGGGGGGCCCAAAACTGAACACAGTACTCCAGATATGGCCTCACTAGTGGTGAATAGAGGGAAATAATCATTTCCCTTGACCTACTGGCAACATACCTACCAATGCAGCCCCTTATGCCATTAGCCTTCTTGGCAACAAGGGCACACTGCTGGCTCATATTCAGATTATTGTCCACTGTAACCTCCTGGTCCTTTTCTGCAGAGCTGCTGCCCAGCCAGTCAGCCCCCAGCCTGTACTGGTGCATAGGACTGTTCTATCCTAAAAGCAGGACTTTGCACTTGTCCTTGTTGAACCTCCTGAGATTCCTTTAGACCCAATCCTCCAATTTGTCTAGGTCACTCTGAATCCTAGCCCTACCCTCCAGCATATCTACTGCTCTCCCCAGCTTGGTATCATCTGAAAACTTGCTGAGGGTGCACTATATCCCATCTTCCAGGTTGTTGATGAAGACATTGAACAAAACCAGCCCCAGGATCAACCCGTGGGGGACTCCACTTGATACTAGCTGCCAACTAGACATTAAGCCATTGATTACTACTTTCTAAGCCCGATGCTCCAGTTAGTTTTCTATCCACCTTACAGTCCATTCCTCCAGCTATATAGTTCCTTAGCTTGCCTACAAGCAAGTTGTGAAGACCATATCAAAAGCCTTGCTAAAATCAAAGTATACCACACCCACTGGTCTCCCTGCATCCACAGAACCAGTCATCTAATAGAAGGCATTGGGGTTGGTGAGGCATGACTTGCCCCGGTGAATCCATGCTGACTGTTTCTAATCACCCTTTTCTCCTCCATGTGCTTAGAAATTGATTCCTTGAGGATCTGCTCCATGATTTTTCCAGGGACTGAGGTGAGGCTGACTGGTCTATAAGTCCCTGGATCTTCCTTTTTCTCTTTCTTAAATATGGGCACTATGTTTTCCATTTTCCAATCATCCATGACCTTTCCTGATCACTATGAGTTTGTATGGCGGAGCAACTTTGGGGTGCTCACCACATGGCAGGGGCTGCAGTAGGGTGGGACAAAGCCAGCAAAGCAGGCAGCCAAGTGAAGCCCCTGAGTGTCAATTTTAAGAAGGGAGGTGTGTGGCAGAGCACCTTTTGGGGTACTCACCACTTGAGGGCTTTCACAGGCTCTGAGGGGAGCCTGCTTTGAAGGAGCAGGAGTGGACATCTCTCCCAGGAACTATTTAAGGGGGAAGGTGTGTGGCAGGGCACAGTTGTTGCCTGCCACTTTAAGAGCGGATCCAAGCAGCCAACAGCTGCTTGATTGCAACGGCCATTTTAGACCCTTGGCCACCTATATAAAGAGAAGAGTTTCCTACAGGCAGGCCAGGCAGAAACATTGCCTGGCTGTGTGCAACATCTTGGAGGTAAGGGCAGGACTTGTAGGGGATGGCTTGGAGGCCCCTGGTCCTGGGCATGACCTAAAACTGCACCCTGCCAGGAGTGGGCAGCCTGGTGGGGCTCTCAGTGGTGTTGGAGCCCCCAGGAAATGCCAGGCCAGTTACCACCCTAGTAAAAGGCAGGTAGGGGCACCTTAACCCCAGCCCTCAACTTTGGGTGGGTCATGTAACATCGAATTGGGCTGCATGGAAAAGTAGGCACAATGTACAACAACTTCGATTGGACCACTTTTTATTCTTATGTTATTCTACATAGGATGAGTATATCTAGGTCCCAGACAACTTTATTTTTAAAGCAATTATACCAACTAAAACCTCTTGAATGGGCTGTAACCCAGACTACACTAGTTTCCATTGCAATACATTTGCAAGCCTCACTTACACATTTTTCCATCAGATAACTTAAAACCCATCTCAAAAAGGTGAAATACATTTTTTAAGTTATTTTTTGAGATTCTAGATAACTAGAGGAAAAAATAGATCTTAAAAATTATGAAGATAGTTTTAATGTTGAAGTGAAGATATTTTTACCTACCAAGGCTTTAGTTTGAGATTCCCCCTATGATGGACAAGGATATCTCTAATACTCAAGCAGCAGTAGATCCTTCATATTTAGACAATAGGGTTATTAAAGGCTACTAGCAATAGGATATTGCTGTATGCATAGCAACCTCAAAACAAAGTGAAGGACATCACTTCAGCAGACGAAACTGGTTCTTACCAAGTTCCATTGATAGTGATGCCTGTGTTGTATAGTAAGCTGTTCAAGTGTTTTCTGGGTCTCCTTTCATTTCAGTAATTTCTATGTATTTCATTCAACCTTGAATCTTTCACATGTGCATGCTTTTTATCTTGGTCATAATGTATATGACTTGATGAAAATACAATAATAGTGAAGAGACTGCAAATGGAGTGATGTTACCACAGAATTAAAACAGGGCTGTCCAACTTCTGGGGTGCTCAGGCTGCTCACAGCACAGGCCACAAACCTGGGGCCTGTACACTGTGTGGGCTGCCCCTCCCTCAATCCTCCCCACTGAATGTTCAACCAAGCTCCTGCCCACCTCATGGGCAGCCCTTTCCTCCCAGCCACACATGCCATACATACAGCATGCCCCAGCCACATATGCACCACCTCCATCCCACTCCTGGCTATACACATCATGTAGGCAGCCCACCCATAGCACCCAACACAGGCAGCCTGGCTCCCTCCTTTTCTGAGTGCTCAGCACAGGCAGCTTGGCCCCTTCCTGCTGTACCACCCTTCCCACAGGAGCTGGGGGAGGAAGCAGAAGCTGGAGAAGGGAGAGAGAACCTAGGAAGCCTGGCTGCTGCCACTGCCACAAAAGCAGTGGAGTGGCAGCCAGGTGGGAATCCCATGGGATACAGATTAATCCTCCATGGGCTGCCAGTTGGACAGCCATGAATTAAACCAGGGGTGGTGAAGAATTAAATATTGACAGATGACTTGCTCTGGATTTCTTGGTTTTATAACTGCCAGGAAGAAACCAGGTTATGTTTCACAAATGTTATTCATGGACCAGAGAAAGGTTAAACAGTTTTAAATGATGCTGTATTGTACTGCCCCAAATAAAGCAGGGACTGTAATTTCTTCAACAATTTTGCTGACCCCAGAGATTCATAATTAGATGCTATACAAGCAGATTGATTAAAAGGGACTGTGGAAAAAAAGTTACAGGTTACTGTTATTAACTGAACATTCATTAGCTGTAATTTAACTTATTAGAGTGCTTATAAATTGGAACAGGTAAACTTGATCTAGATAAGGAGCAGGGACTCAGTCAACATGGAAGATGATAAAAGAATTCTTGAAATATGAGACATATTGGGGCTAAGCAGTGTTGTTTACAAATAAATTATGAGGAAGACTGAGAAATCTACTCTTTTTAAGACAAATTCATCTTCCAATTAAATTGGAATTAGCTAGTGGGATTGTACAATGTGTATCTGTGAAGTATTCAGAACACACTAGAGAATGAGGTGAATAGAGACGAATCCAACCTCTCTGTTATTAGCTTAAAGACGTCCCTTTGGGACAGCATTTAGCATATGCTTAGATCTATGCCTGTTAAGGGCAGCACTTAAGAACATACTTAACTTGAACTGACCTCAGAGTTACATGCATATTTAACTGTAGTTTTGAATAGGGATGTTTTATTTAATCAGAGCCAAAAAGGGAAAATGCTACAGGGAAGTGGAGTATAAGGGGGAAATTGCTGAAACATGAATGCTAACAGTGCAAATATTCTTGTAGTCAGGTATCCAGTTGTAGCTGTATTGGTCTAGTGGAAAAAGTAAGTCAGAACTCATGGTAGAGGTGATATCTTTTATTAGACCAACTAGATTTTTGCAAAAAAACAAAAAAAATCTTTAATTGCAAGCTTTCAAGCACAAACACCCTTCATCAGGCATCAGAGAAAAGATTGTAAAAGCTCTCCTGGATAGAAATGAAAGTTCATATTTCATAGGGAAGTTGAAGGTGTGGTAAAATATCCTGTTTGGAAAAGTTCATTTTTAGAGATGCACCAATATTGGACCGGCACCAATATAAAGAAAATTGACTGCATCAGAAATTGGCCTGACATGACCAATAATTTGGCCAATAAATGCCCGTGCATGCACGCAGCCATAGTGCAGCACATAGGCAGTGAGGAGCATAGCCCGGCAGGTTGGAGAGCTGCATGCAGCTGGTACATCTGTGGTAGGAGGGGAGGGGGGAGGGAAGGGGTGTGGTGAGGCAGATCAATACCCCCATGGTGAGGGAGGAGTGGGGCTGGGGCAAGCTCTGCCCATCTGGGGTGGGGCACGGGATGGAGCCACGACCCATCTGGGGGACATGGAGGCATGGTTCCCACCCTGCATGAACCTCAGGAGGGCATGAGGGAGGATGTGCCCCCAGATGCATGCAGGATATTGGCGGGGTGGGCTGCAGGTGCAGGCTGGGGCTAGGGCTGGGTCTGGGGCTGTGCCAGGCTCTTCCCAGCATGTGGGGAGGAGGCGTTGGGCTGGGGCTGCACTCGGGGGTGGGCAGCGGCATCATGGGGAGGAGGGTATGGGGGGGACTATTGGGGGGGAATTTTGGAGTGGCTGCAGCCCCCCTGTACCCCCCCTCCCAGGGCCATTACCGCACACCTCGGGCACAGCCTGCCTCAGCCCCCTTCCCCCTGAGAAGAGTTCAGCACTACCCCAGCCCCAGCCCACTATGCCTGCACCCCGTGCACATATCTGAGGGCACATGGCTCCTCCCTGGGGTTCATGCAGGATGGGAACTGCCCCCCTCACCCCCCGACCGTGGCTCCATCCCATGCCTCGCCCTACCCCAGGTGGGCAGCACCTGCCCTAGTCCCTGCCCCAGCACCACTCCCTCCCTCACCCCAGGTGCCTTGATCTGCCCCCCAACATCCCTTCCCTTCTCTCCCCTCCCCTTCCACCACAACAGACTTACCAGCTGGATGCAGCTCTTCAAGCTGCAGGGCTGCTTATTGCAAATCAGATTGGTATCAGCTGATATGCCTCCTCAAAAATCAGCTATCCGTGTTGGCCCCCAAAATCTCTATTGGTGCACCCCTATTCATTTTATATGCAAATTCAGCTCAGAGAAAAGTTGGAATAGTCTGTTTACCTCAAAGCTGTTTGGTAAGCAGGATGTACTCCTATTTCCTTCTAGTTATGTTTCATATTTCACAGGAGTAAATGGATGGGTTGCTCTTCTGGGCAAGCATTTCTAATCTGGTAAGGTGTCTTTGAGCTCTGTGAGGCTCTGATGATGCTGATTACCTCAAACAAAGGCAGGAGAAGTATCTCAGGTTTCAGGTGGTAAAAGTTGCTTCTTTCTTGTAAAATTATGAAGACTTCATGTAAAAAAAATCAGCTAAAATTTGATATATTCCTTGTGTCAGGTATCCAGGTTGTAGAGGAAAAAGCAATCGGGACTCATGGTAGAGGTGATATCTTTCATTAGAGCAACTAGATTTTTTTTTAAATGTCTTTAATTGAAAGCTTTCGGGCACAAACACCCTGATGAAGCTTGCAATTAAGTACATTTATTTGCAAAAATCTAGTTAGTCTAATAAAAGATATCACCTCTACTACAATTCCTGATTGCAATATTCTTTATATGATTTACAATGAAAGGAAGACAGAAGGTCCAATATATTCTGTCTCAAGCAGAACCTAAATACTGCAACCAAATCCTCTAGTTTTTTCATAGATTGTAGAGTCAAAAGGGACCCAAAGGATCATCATGTCCGACCCCATGCCCCAGGCAGGAAAAGGACTGCCTCCTTTTGAAAAACTACAATGACCCCCTCCACTCCAACAAGAATTTCCCCCCCTCCTGTCACTTAACTTATCCCTACTTGACCCAGCCAGCACTTGAACTCAGCCCTCCAACATGATAGGCAGAAACTCTACCACATAGCCACTACTACTGGGGCACAACCACCACTGTTTCCTTAGCAAAACATTACGGCAGAATGGAAATTCCATGGCAACTTACAAAAAAATTAAAATGACACTTTTTTTCTACATTAAATAAGAGATTTAACACCACCAGTACAGATTTTCTTGCATTTCTATTAATTTCAGTAATTTTATTATGGCCCTACAGTGTCAGTGTTTCTCATTTACTTCTATTGTCAATGTCTATTGTTGCTGCCCATAGTAGAACCTACACTTTCAGTTGGCAACATAGAGAGTTGCCCTTCAGGGTGGCAGGGAAGGTGATTTGGGGACATTGGGAACATGCACATTAGGCAGATGTTACTATTACAATAACCATCTATACATAGTGGTTAGGAGAAAACCAGGAGAGACTATTTTGAATTAGACCACTAAATGTAACAGGGGACAAGGGAAACAGCTCAGTAACTGGAAAAGGATTTTCACTAATAAATTAATTTTTAAAATCCCCAAGAACGTTCTGTCCTGTTTATCTCCTATTATACATACCCCACTTTCAGCTGTGGCTTGTAAATTCTTCAAGTTGACAGTCTAGGAATACATCAGGTTTGTTTCACTCTTACAGTCACAGTGGAAATCTTTTTGCTCTTTATAGACTTGATCATAAGTCTATCTTACAGGTCTGAGGTGAGGGAGACCTTATCTTATGGATAAGGATTTCATAATACAGAGCAAAAATAATCAGGGACCTAAGGAAAGAAGGAGGAAAACCCCCCACAGGTTTTCCAAATTAATAAAAACTTTACAACTATAATTTTCAAACATGTGTGCCTGAAGCTAAGATCCACAGTCCATATTTAGTTTCCTAAATATAGGTGGCCTGATTGTCAGAAATGCTGAGTACTTACCAGTTCTAGTGAAGTCAAAAGGAACTGCTGGATGCTCAGCAGCTTCAGGGACTGGGAAGGGTTGGGGGGTGGGGGGTGGAGAAAATTAGGCTTCGTCTATTTATTTGCCTTAAATTGGATTTAAGTCCTTTCCAGTGGGAAACTAAGTTCAGCCAACATCTCTAAAGATAATGCAGATCAGTTTTTATTCACTAAAATGCCATTCTTTTTTGGCCTTAATAGCAGGATTAATAAATCTAAAACCCATGAATTATATATGAGGTCTCACCCAGTATGACAGATATTTTTAGACTGAGAGAGTAATATTGTGCTGCAGGTGCTATTCTTGACCATGTTACCAGCAGCAAAAGCCAGTCTCTGCAAATTAGCGTTCTGTTATGGCATGACAGTATGTATAAATGGTGCGTATTGGCAGTATGTTATGTTGCCTGAGTTAGGAATGTTGTTTCTTCCAGGTGTAAGAAAGTACTGCAAATCTACCTGCAGAATAGAGTAAAGTAGTTACTTGTTCAGCATACTGAGTGACTTGATAGGAAATCTTCAGTGTACTGAGGCTGAAGTCATTTCTGATTATTCAAGTGACCACTGCTAAGACGCATTTGGTATTTTCATTTCACTCTGGTAATACAATACTTCTAGAATAGAAATTAAGTGATATAATGAGGAATAAAAACTAAAAAGAGAGATGAAGCATCACAGCTATAGGGTATAAGGATATGCCTTTGGGAGCCTCAAATCTCAAAGGTTAAGGTAAAAAAGTCACAAAGCAAACAGTCTTCTTGAAAAAGGGATGTACATTTTTAGGTAATCCACTGCAGCTGACACACAATAATCCAAAAGCAGAGCCAAGACTGGAAAATATTTCTTTAAAACATTACACTTCTATAATGGTTTGGGGTAGATGTCATTGTATCTACCACTGACACCATTAGCAAACAAGCATTCTGAAAACACTGGCAATTAATTTACAGACAAGATGCAGGGACCCTGCAGACAAACACTTTTTTTGTTACGCGGTTGTGTCTTGTTTTGTTTACAAAAAGTAATTGCAAGCTGACAACAGTATATAACATCTACACTCCATATTTTCCTCAGATTGTCTTTTTAAATCTGGGTGAAGTTCAGAAACCAAAACTTATCTAGATCCCAGTTATCTCAAAGATGTCCCAGCCCTGTGTTGTCTGCAGTGTCCTGGATTCCAAAACTGAACATATGGGAATGTGGTACCTATCAGGAAGAAGTCCTTCCCTTCCTCCACAACTTTCTCTTATCGGACAACAGACATCTGAACCTAAGTGAGGCGACTTTAGTCTTGATCCTGCTTGTTGATCCTCATAGATTTTAAAACTACAGTGAACCTGAACTGAATCAGTGAAACACTGCACATCATAGAGGTTGTTGATCTTTTCAAATCGGCTTATGTGGCTGCCACATTTTAGAACACAATGCAACACCCTTCTCTTTAGACTTTCTAATAAAGACAGTCACTTAGAATATACTAACATTTAGTCATCTGCCTGGTATCTCTTCTTTTCAGAGTAGCTATTTTGGTACTATGTGGGGGCTGCTGGAGATGTGGTTGCTTGGTTCTGATTTAAATTTTTTGTTCTGATTTATATTTAAAATGCATTATTACATTTTATTATATGTAATAATAAAAACAATTAACAATGGTTCTATTTCTTGAAAGTGCAGTATCACTAGCAGAATTAAAAAAAATATATTGTTCTTTTTCAAAAATAAAACCATCCTGTTCGTCAATTTTACCAATGCACAATTATCCACTAATTGAACCATGTACAGCTTGTCCTGTTGGTTCTAGGAAAAGCTATTTAATAGTTTCCAAGAGGTCAGGACTTGATTTTTGGAATTATGAAAACACTACTATTTTCAATTCACTTTTGGTGTTCAGAATGACTGAAATTCAGGGCTATTTTGAAGTTCAGAAGCCAGAATACATCAATGAATCTGTCAAAGAGGTCACTGCTCATGCAACGGCATATGCATATAAATGATGTTTTTATCTTCCTACAGAGGAATAAAGGAGCTGTTCACTGAATTTATCCTATACAGAGAATGGAATACATTATGACTATAGGCTTGACCCAACCCAAGGAGTGAAATATAAATAATTAAGGTATTATAAGTGTTTTATTTGCAGAAATTATTAGTACAGTTATGTGTGTATACCATACTGCTTATTTTTTCAGGAGTAATCTTTCACAGTTGGATATATGCATATATAAATATATGCATATTTGTGCTTCCTAACTTCTACAAGTGAACACGCAAACTGTACACAGCCATTGGGCATTTATCCACATAAGATAAATATTTACCTAAATCTATGTCTATACACATATCTAAGATTATAAACAGTAAATGCTGGAAATTCCTGAGATTTAGAAGACATGAGAAGCACTTAGACTTCAAGAAAGAAATGAATATTTAACTGGTGTCCAAAATGGCATGCAATTCCTACAATCCTAATTTTGATAATCTTACCCAATAAAGTTATGGGAGAGATGTACATAATCATCTAGAGCAGGTGTTGGCAACATTTTTTGGCTGGAGTGCCAAAATGACCCAACCTTGACCCAGGCCTTGACTTGGCATGCCAGAGGCAGATGGTGAAGAGCTATGAGGGGCCCAATCCTTATTGCTGGTGGTAGGTGCACGTGCACCTCCTGGCACATGGTAGGGGAGGGGTTGGTGTTGCACTGTCCTTCCCTATTGTGTGCCCCTAGGCACATGTGCAGCTGCTGCCAGCCACGGTGCCTGGGCTGCTCGCAGCAGGTGGTGGGCAGGCTGCAAATAGCTGTACCAGTATCTGGAGCCCAGCAACCTCGGCCCCTCCCCCACCATATGACTGGAGGCTGCTGCCATCATGGAGCCCGACTGGGGCTCTGGATCCCAGTGCAGCTGTTTGCAGCCCCCCAGCTGGCTGCCACAACTGACCTGGACTCTGGTTCTGGGCAGCTACAGCAGGTGGTAGGTAAGCTGCAAACAGTGGCACCAGTGGCTGCACACAAGCTCCAGGCGGGGGGCTTCAAGGAGACTGTCTGCCTAGCCCAGCCACTGCAGTGACCGTGTAGCTTCAAAAGTGACTCCCTGTGGGCCTGCTCACTCCTTTCCCCACCCTACAAAGTTTAACTATATAGCACAAGCCAATGAGCAGCATGGCTGCTCCCCTCATCCCCCACTGAGCCAACTAGTGGGGCTGGGCAACAGCAGCAGCACCCAGTGAAAGCAGCAGGAAGGACCGGAACCTCAGGGGCTGCAACCTGCCCCACCCTGCCTCAGCTTCGAGCCCAAGCTCTGCCGCTCTCCCCATCTTACACCCCCTGGGCAGGGATGGACAGCCAACTTCGAGGAAAGGAGAGGAGTGCAGTACAGCCTGCCTATGCAGCAGGCCCTGCAGGGGCATGCGGAGATGGTGGAGCATGGGACAAGCAGCTGAAAGGCTGCAAACAGCTGCACCAGGGTCCTGAGCCCCAGCACTGACCCTAACAGTGGCAGTTGCGTGCACTGCCGTAGGTCTCTCCCGCCACCATCTGCCCTGAAGTGCATGTGTACCTGCTGCAGCCACAGAGCCAGTGCCAGAGATCCAGACACCAGTGCAGCTATTTGCAGCATCCTGGCTGCCTGCCACAGCTGGCTTGGGCTCTGGGAAGCTGCTGCCTGCTACAGTCTGGACTGCTTGCAGCAGGGCTTTCAGCCTCTTGGCCACATGCTGTGACCAGCCCAGGCTCTGTGGCCAGCAGCAGCTGCCCAGAGCCTGGGCTAGCTATAGCATGGCATGCAAAATGGCCTCATGTGCCATGCTCTGGAACATATGCCAGGAGTTGCCAACCCCTGCTGCAGAGCACAACTCTACAAGATGAAGCAAAGCAATATAAAAAGAACCTATAAAAGTTTGGATATCACTGGTTGCATCTACACATGCACTTTCCTGAAGAGTAGACTAATTAGCTCTGCAGTAAAATGTCACAGTCTAGATGTGCACCGGTATTAGGGCACAGTAAATTAACTCCATCATAACATAGTCAGGGACAGTATTATCTTAAGGCAGAATCATTAAGTGCGATTAAACATATGTATAAAAGGTGACCCCTCGGTGCAAATTGCACCTGGTCAGCCCAGCCAGCTGGTGACCAGACTCCCAGCTCCTGCCAGCCCCTCTGCTGCCCAATGCCACCACCCAGAGCTGAGGGCTGACCTCCCCCCACACCCCCATACACTCTGCCAGCCCAGGGCTGCTCTGCTCTGGCTCAAAGTGCTGCTGTCCCAGGTGCATGTGTAGATACTGTGCCCAGCAGCAGTTGACTCCAATTCAAACTGCTCTGGAGTTTATTGCATCACATTAATTTCACATGTAGATCCACCTATTGTATAGTAATTCTATGATATAACCAGGTAATTTACTCCCTTTAGCTTGTGATTGGATTATTTGGTTAATCTAATGCAGTAGTACTCAACCTTTTTAGACTCAAGACACTCCTCCATAACATTCCTGAATTTAGTGGCACCCCATTTGTGCAATTAAAAGGTATTTACTACAGTCCTTACTGAATCAAATGGGACAGTAGTAGGTTCATGCTACAACTCCAAATAGAAACAACAGCAAACTCTGAGAGGGTAAAAAACCTGGACATGAACTCAGATCTAATTCTGTAGTTTAAATTCATTTCTGCTCAGAGGAATGATTTTGTTGTTGTTTGTTTGCTTGCTTGGTTTAATGCAACTATATGTATAGCTTGAATTTGCTTCAGACTAAAACAGTTTTAATATGGCTTCAAACCAATATCTATTTGGCTAGGTGTCACTGTCACCAACACACTGACTTTATTCAACAGTGAAATTCAGTAATATTGGTCATCATTAGTGGCCCATATTCTCTCTTCTATTTCTACCAAACGCATTATAGTAGCCAGAAAGTTCTTGCAGTCGAAACAAATTAGAATTGACAGCTGGCATCATAATTGCCAATGCCAAATATTGGCCCCAAAAATGTGCCACCTACTTATAGAGAACGTTAGGTTATAACACCATTCAAAGTCAAGTAAGAGGAGAAGGGGGGAGTACAAGTAGCTTTGATCACCTTGTTGTAAACTGCCTACACAACACAATAATTCTTGTGGGTGATGCCATTTATTGGACTAACTGTAAAGTTGATACATACATAGGCAAGCTTTTGGGTATCACAGTACCCTTTCTACAAAAGTATTAGACACCAAACTTAGAACAGTCTGTTGCTTTTCTATTATCTCCATATCTGAATCTACACATATTGCAAGTGGAACATTCATGTAGTGTGTTACTTTCATTCTTTGGCACAATTTGACACAGTCTACCCTGATGAAAGGGAGGTTTAGTCCTGGCATCTACTCAAAATTGCACTCGTATCTAGCTTTTTACTTGCTATCCATTATACATTAGCATGCCTTGTATCAATTCGCTGCAATCCTTTATGGATTGATATATTTTTCATTGCATTTTCATTCTTTCCTTCAGCATTTTAATAATCTCCCTGTTTGTGAAGAAGATAAACTATACAATAACAATAAGTCTGCAATCATGTGGAGTATAGATTTGTCTAGGAAAAATTGAATGGTGTCCCGCAGAATTTAAATCAAATCATCTTATTTTTTTAAAATGGAGGCATAGTTTAAAACGAAAAGCTAAATACAAATGTAAGTGAAAAGAAGTGCATAACAGCTTTGGCAAGGTAATTAGGGTTTTTATTTCCATTATTATTTATGGAGCGCAGAAAGAATATATGGGCCTTTAGACAGTAACAATTGTTAAGATACCTGTCTGAAGCATTTAAAATCCAAGAGCCTGATCCTTTGCTCATGCAAAATAGTCACTACATTGGTTTGCATGAATAAAAAATACAATATAAAGGCCAATATAGGGGATAATAATATACTTTCCCATACATTCCAGAGTTCTGAGTCTGCCCCTGACATGTCATGAAATTGGCTTTTAAAGTAATGAGATTCCTTTAAATAGTACATTTCCAATAGGTTTTATTTCCTTTTGGTTTTTGAGCCTTTAAGCTATACTAAATTTACATTTTCAAGCTTTTCTATGCAAATACAATGGCTAAAAACTGATTTTAAAAAAGGAAAGATAGTCATCTAATTGTATTAATTAAGGAGCTGGAAGGCTATTAAAAAAATCACAAAAATTTGCAATAGTTGAAATATAATCAGATATCAGCAGAACTACATATGCCAATATATAATACTTTGTTTTTTATGTTTACAAATATTGACTCAGTAATTCTCACAGCACTTAGGATTGGAGTATTGGAGACAAAACTTCTTCACTGTTAAAACAGTGAGGCAGTGGAATAGATGGCCTAGAGAAGTTATGGACTCTTCATCACTGGAGATGTTCAAGTAGAGGTTGGATAAGCACTGGACAGAGATCATCTGGAGTAGCTGCTATGCTATGCTACAGGTACTTTTCATGCTTCTGGGCTTTGCTGGTGACCACATGGGGTCAGGAAGGATTTCTCCACACCCCCCGCCCTGCTTCCCCCTTTCTTGTTGCTACAGGTGTCAAGGTTTCTTCTCCACACTCACCTTCCTTAGAAGCACTGGGTATTGGCTGCAGCCAAGGCTAGAGATTTTGACTAGGGTGTGCCAATGCTCCTGCACGAGGGCTTTGCCTCTCTCCTCAGGGTCAGACCAGTTGCTATATTTGGTGTCAAGAAGGAGTTGTAGTTCCCTGTTATGGACTGGAGCATACCACAATATATTTCCCTTTGTAGTAGGGGCATGGTTCTTTCACTAGATTGCTCAAGCTATTTTGACAATCCTTGTTGCAGCAAGACACTGATCGCCATTGTCTCCCAGCTTTACCTGTGGCAGATTAAGTTGTATGACAGGGTTGACTGTAGAGTTTAAGTAATAAGTTAGACAAAGGTTTGTATAGGATGGATTGGATAAGGATGAGCATGCCTCATACCAGGGGTTGGACTACATGACCTCCAGATGTCCCTTTCAGTCCTATATTTTTAGAAGCCTATTAGCACTATGCCCCTTTTATAAGTGGGAGAACTGGTAAACAGTTAGTACTTAATTTTATAAAATATACTACTCGAACTTATTTGTAGACAAAATACACAGTGGAAATCTATTAAGAAACAGATCACCTAAAAGTATTTTAAGTACTGCAGCTAAAACCAGTTAATGCTTTTGCCAAAAAAAACCCTCCTCAGGTAAAACCTGGTACAAACAGGCAGCCTGAAGATCAACAAACATTGAGCTTGAATCTCTTTGACACTAAATTTCCCCTTTACATGGCTCAGACACTGTAAAGAGGCTTTAGAGTGGGTGTGCAGTTCATATTTGCAAACTTGTCAAATATTTTGGCACTTTCAGTGGGGCATTTTGAGGCCTTACTATCTATAAATAAGAATAAAGTCCTCTACCTCCATCATATTCTTGTAGGTAGCAAAGGACTTTTCCTCATCAACCATCTTTTGTTACCTCCATGACATTTAAATATGGGTGCTCCCAGTTGACTTGAACTGTCGTGGTAAAACATGACTTGACAGGAGAGAACGGTTTAAGTCTGGGACAGAAGTTCCATAACCTGGTTTAACCCAAATCAGTTAAGCCTTCTGATACTACATTAAACCTGGTTTATCTTAAACCAGTTTCAGCAATTTTGAAAGGTTTAATGTGCACTGAGCTTCTGTTCTGTTACAGATTTAAACCAGTTTCTGATCACCTAAACTGGTTTATGTGTAACTTCTGTCCCTAGCCTTAGTGTACAAAAATTGGGTTGTATTTTATTTTAAAAAATTAAGCGCCTACTAACAATGCTTATAGTATATACAATGATTTACCAAAGATCACAACCTTGATGTGGTGGAGAAGCTTGTGTACTATCAATAACCTTGAGAGCGATGCCATCCGGGGGTTTGTACTGCTGGTGGATCACTCATAGCAACAAGGTTGGAAGGTTGTTCACATTGTTTGCTTTGGAGTCTCCTCAGTAAAAGCACTGTTGGCCGTAGCTGTTGATTAATCATTTTAAAGTCTGGGAATCTTATTTGACTCCTAGATTTTCAGATTTATAAGGCAAGCACATACACGTTTGTCATCTTCTCAGACATTTTCCAACAGCCTGCCAGTGCCTCTTCCCTCTTCTTTGTAAAAAAGTTTAATGCATCTAGCCCTCGTCTAAATCCTAATCTTGGCAGTCACAAAATTGAAATGCTGCCCTGCCTGAATGAGATTAGAAGATGACCCTTAGCTGAGTATCATCACTGTAGTGTCACTGTAGATGACAAAAAAGCCCAAACTGCCTCTTGAATTCCTACAGCAGATCATCTATGCAATAAAATAACTGTCAGAACTGAATTTTGCAGGATCATTAGGCATCACCAATATGACTCTTTGGATCTACTCCCAGGATTAAAAAAGAGGATGCCCAATAATTAATGAGAATTGAAGGCACTACTGGGTTATGCAGGTCATTCAAAACAAGTGGGAATAAAAGCTTTATACCAAGTGTACAGATTCACATATTATGTATTTATATCACATTTTAGAGGGAAAAAAAATCCTAGAAATATTCAGGTGGGTGTTTAAAAATATTCTATTAACACTATTTCTTTATACCTCTCTCTATAACATGGTTGCCTTAGTTACCAAGTACAGGCCTTGGAATGGCAGAAAAAGTAGTAATAATAAATGTTTAAAACCTCTAAAAATATCTACAATAGCTTTCCTATAAATCAGGGTGATACAGCTTTATGGTCAGGTATCTCACAATTTAGAAGTAGAAACAAATGTTTTACAGTATTTCATATCCTATTTGGTATGCAGCATCTGTTTCTAGTCCCAAATGATTCATGTTATACCAGACTCTAAACTATGAGTGATCATAGCTTGAAATTGGTCACTCAGATTTAAGCCCCCTAATCTGGACAAAAAATCCAAGGGAGCATTAAGAAACAGGTTTTGTCAATTGTGCAGCTCTTTTTGGTGGAACTGAAATAACTACTGACATATCTTCAAAATTCACACTGTAGCTAAGGTTACATGTTCAAAAGAATTATTTCATGGTTCTGCAGTTTATCTTTATGGCTATAGAAATTAAGGAATTTACTCTGAGGATTTCTTGACTCTGCATGCAGTATAAACATATATATAGTACACATGAGATTCACCCAGAAGAGGACATGCTGAAGTGCTTGGTCATAATCATATTGGACAGTTTGGCTTTTCCATTTAAGGCTGCTCCATTTGTCTTCCACTAACCAGACTAAGAATAGATAGTAGAAATATTTAGGAAAACAGGGATTTAATTTATCCTTGACTCCATGCCTAATGAATTGCTTTGCAGCTTGCAAGTATAAAATGAGTTTTATTGAGCTTTAGTTTTTGCATTATGGTTCAAGTCACCCTGCCTCCTGAACAAACCAGCTTGATTTGCAAATACCATGCGTGACCTTCTGGAGCGTATGTGTTCCAGAAAACTGTGTAATTTGTAATTGGACAGGGCTCTTGGGGCCTTGCATGGCAATCACAGGGATGGCATACCTATTACTGAAGTCATGTAATTATGGAACAGAAGCACAGAACCCTAGATTTCAGCATTAGCTGGTAAAGTGCTTTTTTCATTTAACTTTTTAATCATAAGTGCTATTTATATGGCAGCATTAGTATATGGAGAATGTTTTGTATTGACACTATAGTAGAGTCTCTATAGACTTGCAATTAAGTATTTTTTGTATAGTTGCTGTTTCTACATACTTTTTCCATGTAAATAAAAAACGAGCTTCCTGGACAGTAACTAGTGTGCATGCTTAGTAGCTGTCTTTCAAAGTCAAGAATCTTATCCACTAAAAAATACGAAATAGGAAAAGGAAGTAGATCTCATTAATAACTAGCTGTCAGTAAAGCTTAGTTATTTTAAAATATTCTTGTACAACAGCTTGTTATAAAAACAATTGAAACCATGGGGATTTGGGGATTTTTTTTTTATATTTCTCTCTGTAACTACAAACAATGATTAGACAGATGTTTAGTGCAGATGTGTTTCAGACCAATATAATTTAAAACATTATAATGAAAATACTGAAGAAATTTTAACTATTTTATAGTAGAGGAAAGAATATTCATTTAATAAAATGTGTATGAAATAATAACAAAAAAGGATATGTTAAAAATGTATTTTATGCATGTATCTAGTCAGTTATTTTCCTCCATAAATCACCTAAAATACATACCTCTGATAAGAATATAAAATGGTAGGATGGTAAGTACCCCTGAGCATATGTTTAAATAGGTAAACTACATTATATCACACACTATACCAGTGCTGCCTGTTTACATGAGGATCCAGAGTCTGCAACTCTTCCTTGTGTGCTAGTAGAATGTTAAGGCTCAATATATTTGAAATTTAATATACAATATAACCTCATAAATCCAGATATCAAAAATCCAAAATTATAAAAAATCCAGCACTTCCCCCTGCCACACTCCCCTTCCCTCCTGGATGTAGAGGGGGAAGTTTGCACACAGCGGCTGCTGCCACCATTCACTACTCCGCACCACTGCTCTGTGTGTGGCTGCTGCTCCAGGACTGGCCACCGCTACCCTTCCTCCCCCTTCCCCCCTCGTGACTGGCTGCTGTGCCGGTTTCAAAAATCCAGCATTTTCAAATTTCTGGCAGGTACTCAGTCCCGAGCACGCCGGATTTATGAGGTTATACTGTATTATTTAATGCCATGACTATATAGAAACTTTTCCAAATTCAGGAATACATACCATGTGCCAGACCCATAGCTGATGTAAAACTGGCATAGTTCCATAAACTAACCCTAAGTATGGACCATTTGTCTGAGTAAGAGACAGATGAAAAAAGGATAGACATTTTGGGATGTAGATCTATTTTTTTTTTATTTGTACAAGATTTTAAAATGTGATTTGAAAACCTACAGTTTTATTGCCTTCACCACTCCTCTCCCATGACATTTGATTTGTGGTTGTGCATAATACACTTATCCATCAAAATTATGGACTCCTTCCAATCAAATTTCAGGCCAGGCCTTGGAATAGAAAGAACACTGGTCACATTAATGAATGACCTCTTATTGTCCGTTGCCAGATCACTAGATCTTTTTCCAGCATTTGATACTATTCATCACTGTATAATATCATCTTACCTTGAAGTAGGATGAGGGATTAATAACTAATGCTGAGTTGGAAGACAACCTTGTGGATAGTAGCCAGAATGCTTTGCTTTTGGTACCAAACCTGTGAAGACCCTCCAGGCTATATACCATCAATTATCCAGCAAAATATTGATATTCAGATACTGGGGAAAAATCATGAGGTAGCATGGTTTCAAATATCAGTAACATGCACCACTATCACTAACTCTGAGGGATAACAGCACTGTATCCCAAAACGTATCTGTGCCTGGCTGGGATTGAAAGATGGGTAAAGTGCGCCTGACCTAAACTAAGCCCAGTTAGGAGATAATGCTAGTGGCAGGATAGAAATATCTGGAAAAGTTAGCTATTACCACAGAATCTACCATTATTGGGGGTCTCTGCTCTAGTAGCATAGGGCTTGCTCTCAACATTGACGATTAGCATGTAACCTTTAGGTTTTTGTATACCCCTCATATTATCTGGACAGAAATACTGATACAGATGTGCTCTTTCATCCCTGACATACAGGAAATCTTGGATAATGACCTGTCCACAATACCCTATGTCTTCATAGATTCCATGCTAAGTTACATTAAGTAAATGTACCTGGGGGTGAATATGTTGACCTTAAAAGGAGCAATAGAATGAATATGTTGGATCTTGCATTATCTTCAAATAACTATTTTGGGGAAGTATTCAGATACCCTAGTAAATAGGACTGATTAAGAGCCTAGACAAGAAAACTAACTCATTCCCCTATCCAAACGAAGTCCAACAAAATTATAGGCCTAAGACATATTCTACTAAATTTTCCTACTTGTTTCTTTTAAGGCCTCTGTCGCAGGGCACCTCGGTGCGCCTGCTCCTAGAGAGGAGAAACTGCCAGGGAGAGAGCCCTGGCAGTGCCTAATGAGCACAGCTGCAAGTTGCCGGGGCAACTAATCAGAAGCAGCTGGCCAGAAGGGGGAAGGGCCTGGCCCTTATAAAGCCCAGGGCCGAAGCCAGGCTGGCAGGTCTCTGCCAGCAGCCGGAGAGGCAGGAGCTCCCTCAGCCGAGATATGGAAAGGAGCATGACTTGCAAGTACAGCTCATGATAGCCCTGAGAGGATGGGCACTAGAGTTTAGCCATGTGGCTTGTGGTTATGTTACAGCCTAGGGGCTTGTGGTTTTGCTTTGTGTTTGTGTTATTACACCCGGAGGCTTGGGTGAGGCTGTGAGTGTGGGGTGCCCTAGCGCCAAGAGGGCGCATTATTTTCATAGCGCCAGGGAAGGCGCAGCTCGCATGCCAGCGCGTGAGCAACTGGCGGCGAGGAGCGCGGCCAGTGGGTCGCGGGCGCAACTGGTAGGTTGCAGACAGGGACCTAGACCCTGGATTGCGTGTGGGGGAACATAAACCCCGGCCCCAGGAAGAGGGGCGATTTGATTGGGAAGCCCCGTGGGGGCACGGCGAGCCCCAAAGAGGGGGAGCACCATAGTATATGATTGGGAAGCCCCGTGGGGGCACGGCGAGCCCCAAAGAGGGGGAGCACCATAGTATATGATTGGGAAGCCCCGTGGGGGCACGGCGAGCCCCAAAGAGGGCGAGCACCATAGTATATGATTGGGAAGCCCCGTGGGGGCACGGCGAGCCCCAAAGAGGGGGAGCACCATAGTATATGATTGGGAAGCCCCGTGGGGGCACGGCGAGCCCCAAAGAGGGGGAGCGCCATAGTATATGATTGGGAAGCCCCGTGGGGGCACGGCGAGCCCCAAAGAGGGGGAGCGCCATAGTATATGATTGGGAAGCCCTGTGGGGGCATGGTGAGCCCCGAAGAGGGGGAGCGCCATAGTACAGGATTGAGAAGCCTGAGACGGGCATAGCGAGCCCGGCCGCAGGCTAGTGCGGTAACACCCCTCAGACCGAGGCAGGGCACTGCAGTTGCCCCGAGAAGATGGGGAGTAGCAGCGCGGTGAGCCAGGGTCAGAGAGGGCACCCGTGTGGTTGGCCCGTAGGACCGGAGGCCCGCTAGAGAGTCCCTGAGCGGAACCACACCGGCAGGGGAGGCCCAGAGTGGGCTAGATGAGAGTCCCAGCAAGAGGCTGGGCACGAGAGAGGGAGCCCAGAGTGGACCACAGTAAAGAGGGGGCCCGGGAAGCGGGCGTACAGACCGGACAACGTCTATTACATCTGCGAGGCTTGGGGCGTGGTGTTAGGGGCTGGTAGGAGCCACGCATAGCCCATAAGGCTAGGGTGTCCAGGGAACACCCACCATATCGGGAGACCCCCAGGGGGTCCGGAAGAACCGTGGGGACAGAGGTCCCGAGTAGCTGTGCCCAGGGAAGACACAAGGTAGCCTCCCAACATTACATTGACCAACAAGACGTGGCGGGTGAGAATTAGAGGGTGTCTTGGGCCGGCCTGACACGGAGCGAGGGACCTTAGGGAGATCACGGCCCTCCGAGAGGACCCCGCCATGACAGCCTCCTCTACGCATTACAGGTATCACACAAGTAACTTCACTAACCTTATACCTGGTTACTATTGAGCTTTCATTTGCAAGTGTAACAGTGCCCCATGAGGCTGGGAGCCGCAGCAGGTGACAAGGTCCCTATCCACAGGGGTGCACCGTGCCCAATGTAAAACCCCCAAGCACAAAGAATCATGGCAGCTGCAATCCCAAGGGTATGGTGGGGAGGGGGTTTCCTGCACCCCCAGGCCCTAGGGATCACAGCAGCCATGATCCCCCAGGTCTAGGGGTTTCACGCAAACCCCCAGACCCTGGGGATCACAGCTGCTATGGTCTCTAGGGCTCTGAGGTGTGGGAAACCCCCCCAGGGCCAGAGGTTTATAGTTATCCTCCAACCCCAGGAGTTTCCCACACCCCTGGAGCTGAGGGATCGCTACTGCAGTAGTCTTGCAGCCCCAGGGTTGCATGGGGTGCCTTCATTAGGATTCCCTCAACTTGAGTGCGTGGGGCTCCCAGACACGGGAGCTTGCTTCTTGTGGAGAATCTGGGATTGGGCTGTCCCTGCACCAGCAATAAGGCATGATGGGATCTAATATCTGATCCCACAATTGCTCTTCCTGCCGTGCACATGTGAATTGTGCATTAGATCCCATCACACATTTACCTGTGTGTGTAGAGGGGGCCTAAGACTATATTACCTTCCTTATAAAGGTTCTGGAGAACAATCTTATATTAATGATCAGAGCTTGGAAGTAACTCAAAGGTTTTGAGAACTTTAGATACAACTGATTATATATCACTATTACATGTAGTCAATTACCATTTTTTGGAAAAGTTTTTTTAATTAATTTTGGAAAAGTGTAAATTCATATAAGGAGGAAGATTTGGTAGGGGAGAAGGGAAAGGGAGAAAAAAGGTAAAAGACAGTAAAACTGGATTTTGCTCATGTTGGTTTCCAACGATGAGAGTTACTTCAGTTTCTTTTTGATAGGGGGAAAGTGACACTTAAGCACCAAAGCTTTGTCACAGTAATGGTATATTTGTTTTTGAGAGATAAATTGTGTCTATAGCCCAAGGCTGCAATGTTTGACCTGGTGTCTTGTCAAATGGACATAGACAATTCAGAAAGAATTCTTAACCATAGCCTAGTTAAGTAATACCAATATAATAGCCACCAATTGTTAAAAATACAAAACTCCTAATTTGATTTAAAAAATATTAGAAGCAATCATGAAAGCTGGGAATTTTAAACTTCAGGGTTTTAACATTTATTCATATAAAATGGCAATTCTGATCAAATCTTAGTTTATTTTAATATGGTAATATACTGGAGTTATCTCTATTGCATTACAGTATAGCTCAAAGGAAAGAAATGTGGGAAATGACTGAGACAGAGATATTAAAGATGAACCATTATACTATACAGAGAATGAAAACAAGAGAAAATGTCTCCTCATATAAGGTAACAATGAGCTTGTTACTGTGAAAAGAAAGAAAATACATATCTTTCTTGATAAGCAGAGTGATAATACATCTGTGCCAGAAAGAAGACCTACCCTGGAGTAACAGTTGTATTGAGAAACTGCATATAACTAAGAGGGGGGGAAAAAACTCCAAATGAAAACACTGTAGTGTACTTAGTAAATACTTCTGAGAAGCCTTGTGTTTTATCTTAGACCACATACAAGTATCATGTTTCTACTAGGAGAATCACTATTCTTTTGTTAAAAGCCACAAAAGTACAAATGTCCATGCTGTTTCTCTCCAGGCAGGTCCAGGAGAAAAATAACCGAGTACCAACCTGGTAGGAGTTGCTTCTTGAAGCATGAATGCTTGTTCACCTTCCACAACCTAACTCCTCCGGGGGACCAGGAGGAATCAAACCACAAGGAAAAGCTCCCATACTTTCTGGAGATTAAGGTCATCCCAATCTAGAGAAGGTAAAGGGCAAAGCTGCTCCTGCCCCTCCAATTGACCAGGAGGTGTGGGGAGAGGAGGAGGAAGCCACCAGCTGCTTCCTCCCAACTCCTCACAGCAGGGACTCCTATGAGAGAAGTGGGCAGGGGACTTCGCCACACAGCTCCATCTGCTTGAGTCCCAGGCATCAGGAGCCAAGCAGAGGGAGCAGTTAGGGGTGTACGAAGCAGGTCCTATTTGATTTGGATTCAGCCCGAATCAGGAACAGGGATTCGATTAGTTGATTCAGATCACTGTCCCTGATTTGATTCAGCAGAATCCAAATCTGAAGATTCGACCATAAACACAGCTTTAAAAGTTTTTTTTTCTACATGCCTCGAGGTACCTGCGCGGCTTGTGAACGCTGCGATGCTGGGGCACAAGGAGCATCCCACAGGAGTGTGGGGGGGCTCCCCAGTGCACTTGGCAGTGGACCAGAAGTATTTCCAGTTCACTTCCGGGTCCACTGAGGAGCGCGCTGGGTCCCACCCCCATCTCCCAGCTCAGCACTTGCGGAGGAAGGGAACGGTGGCTCCCCAGCAGACCCAGAAGTGGACTAGAAGTGCTTCTGGTCCACTTCTGGGTTCACTGCCAAGCGCACTGGAGAGCCCCCTGCACTCCTGTGGGATGCTCCATGCACCCCAGCATCACAGCTTTCATGAGCCGCCTGCTGCCTAGAAGTATATAGAAAAAACATTTGAAGCTGTATCTATGTCCGAATCGCTGAATCTTCCTGAATTGATTCGGAGCATTCCGATTTGGTTCAGAGAGTTTAACAGGTCCTCCGATTCAATTTGAATTCAGAGATTCAGCCACCGAATCAGGCCAAATCTCCACTGAATTGAATCAGGGACCGAAGCTTTGTACAGCCCTAGGACCAGTGCCCACAAACCCTGTGCTTGATTTTGCCATGGGGGACCATGGTGTGAGAAGTGACTGGTGGCTTTGCCCCACTTTTCCCCACACTTTCTCCAAATAGGATGGCCCTGGTCTCAGAAATCCACAAGGAGGAGAGGAGAGGGGGCAGGTGCTGGCTGAATGCTTGTACCACTCCCTCTCTTGCAATCATTTCTAGCAGTGGACGTTTTCCACCACTATAAATGAACACTTGTACATGGCCTGAGTATGCATACTTAAAATGGAGTGTGTATGAAGAGGGAGGGAAAATCTCTGATAAAACCAATCGTGGATTATTCCCAAATGTTAAATAGTAATTGTATTTAAACAAACAACAAGGTGTTTCTGTTTCCCCTTCAGAAATTGTTCAATTTGTAATAATAAAAATGAATTATCATGTTGTTGTTGCAGTAGCTTTGGGATTAAAGTAATCTGTTTTGTTTCTAGAAATAAATTTGGCCCCTCTTCTTACTATCTTGACTGTTTTTGGAATTAGGAGAAGTGAACTGTTATGTAACGAGGCTACAGTGAGCATATGCCATCCACCAGGGAGGCCTGGAAAGCTCTGGCACTGAGCTTGGCTGGATGTACATAAAGAGAAGGCAAGCTTGAAAAGGGAGTATTATGTAGTTAATCTCATGCTGGCTTTAGAGCTAACATCTCTGATAGAAAGGGTCACAACAAAAGAGTGATAGAGAGAAATGGATAAGGAGCATGAAATGAATGAGGTATAGCTGTTCTATGAATAATCTGAACTGACACATACAATTGTTTGGGGTGGACAGTATCTGCCTTGCTGCCTGCAAACTGTACAAAAGGCGTATTTCAGCCAGGAGAATAGCCTGATTCCCATTATGTATAATGGGGAATGTATTCCAAAGTTTTTGTTCTTTTCTCAGATACCGCACATTTCTAGGTTTCAGTAAATTCTGTTGTTCTCCTGTCATTCTCAATATTCTAGCCACATCAGGATGATTAGGTACTTTCTTTTTATATTATGAGGTTATCAGTAACAGATGAATCCCAAAAAACTCAATTTTGGATTCACTTTGAGTTCATATTCAAATATTTAAATGATTCTCAGATACCTATATAGACTACGTGAATACTTTGAGCTGAAAAATTGACAACTATAGCATCCTTTATTAAAACTTCAGGTATTTGTTCTTACTATAATTGCAGCCCTGATTGAGCGCAACCTAATATGTTAGTACTTCCATTTTAATGAAAGTGGTTAAAATATTCTTTATATTTGGCTTGTTTTATAGATCACACTGGGTGCATTTACATGTGCAATTAATGCACATGCATTGGAGCAAACTAGTCCCAGGAGGGTGTCTACATATGTGCCCGGATCAGGAGCAAATTGTGCCCAATGGGAGCATGGCTGCTTTTGCCTTGTTCTGCCCTTTGCAGCAGACAGAGGGAGCTCCAGGCTCTGGCTGCAGCTGCCGGGGTGTTCACCCCAGGCAGGGTGAACTGGGAGCAGACCTGGGCTAGCATGGGGGTTTGGGGGCAGCCCTGGGCTGGCAGAGGGCTCCAGGGGCAGCTCCAGGCTGGCAGAGGGCACTGGGGGTTTAGTCCCAAGCTCTGGGGGCGGGGGAGAGCTGTCTCCAGCCCCTGAGGCAGTTTTGGGTGGCACGGAGCTCAGGGCTTAGTCCCAAGCTCCAGAGGCAGAGGACAAGCTGTCCCTGGCTCTGGGGCAGCTCCAGGAAGCATATGCCGAATGGGAGCAGTTTAGTCAAAAACTGCTTCTGCTAAGGCTGTATCTGTCAATACTACCCAATACTTTACATGAATCTACTGCACACTAATAGTGGTGCATGTGTAGACGGTGATGCTTTACTATGTATTCAATTAATGTGCAATAAAGTGCATGGATAGACATGCCAGCTATGACTTAAAAAAAAAAAAAATCAAGCCTTTTTTCCTAGACTATCATAACTACAAAAATAGCCCACCCTTTCAGAAATCAAGGCAGATAGCTTTTAAAATCATAAAAAAGAAGAGGCTTTTAGACTGAATTCTGGATTTCTTATTTCCTAATGCAACATTGAACTTATTAGGTCAGGATATCTATACAGGAGAGAGAGCACGAAAGAGACATAGACTCCTGGAGAAATCCAGACTATCTGCTCTTGCCAGGATCAAGGGCAGAAAACTCTGGAGCGCAAGTCTCTGCCTTTCAAGGTTTGTCTGGGTTTTTTTAGGGGGGCTTTTTTGTTTATTGGTTTTAAGATGACATGGAAGGAAATGTACATAGAGATTTTTGCCACGTTAACCTCTGCAATAAAACTTATACTTAAGGAAAGACTGAATTGTTTTCCAAATTTATACTGATATTTTTCTTTCATCACTTCACCCCTGGACCTGCTATTCACATATCACATTGGTGGTGTTGTTATCCATCCGATAAATTGTAGATTCAAGTGCCAACTGGATCTTTTTCTTTTTCCACCTTTGACTACTTCAGTTACATCTTGCCCATCCATCCATCACCACCATAATTTATTGTAGTGCTCCAAACACTGACGTAGTTTCCAAGACTACTTTATAGATTCCCCCTGCCCTGCTACAACTACAATGGGAACATTTCTGCCCCCCCCCCATTTTCTCTGAAGTACACTGTTCTGGGGCTGAGAACAGGCAATATGTAATCCTGAGGCAGTGACAAATCTATTGTCTAATCTCACAGTTCAACAAGGTCAGAAATGGGACTTTTATTGCACTGGGAGACATTAAGTTTCAGCTTTCCATTGGGATACACAATGCTGGCTTTTAAGCCCAGTACGTTCCATAATATTAGATTGTATCATTGTCACATTATGATATGCAGGCAGACTATTTTAGATAGTTTTTAGTGTTTTCAAACATTAAATATTCGCGATGTTACCCTCCTTCCAATGTTTGTACCATTGGTCTGTGTTAGGAATAAGAGCTTACCAAGGAGCCAAGAAGCAGTTTTGGGTAGCTGCTGTGTTGCGTTGCCACCAGTTGTCATTCACAGAACTCTTCTATAGTGAGTGCCTGGAGGCTTCTAGTGCTGACCAATTAGAGGGAAGGGGTCAAAGTAAATGTACTTAACTGTTCCCAAGCCCCTTCAGCAATACAGTTATTGAGACACCTATCTTTACAGAGCGAGCATACCAAAGGTTTGATTCTGGATTATCTGTCAGCTTGTGTTGTTATCTGCACTACGACCAAGTGAGCCTATAGTGTTGCTACTCTGATTTCTAGCACTTTTCAACCCATTTTCAAACCACTTTGTACAAGTATAAATAACACCCCCAGCTACAAGACAATGGAGAATCAATGTCGGAAGGTTTTGAAAAAATCTCTGTGAAAAAAAATCACTAAATTATCCTGTCAAACAGAGCAAACAATGACATCTGACAAATGACAGAATGGAGAAGCATATAGGCTTTATAGGCATAAGTTTGGGCTGAGCTGCCTAACTTATTCATGGCTTTACCACTGGAGTGACAAGGCTATATCATATTCACACAGTTAAAATCTTTAACCCATGCCCTAGGTATTAGAGAAAGAAGTAATGTAATATACATGTAGGCACACATACACACTGAAAGGTCTTTGTTTAGAAAGACAGCTTCATCTAACATTGAAACACACATACAGACAAGATAAAGCATGGCTGATGTTCACCACCATCCAAAACCTTCGGATGTAAAAACAGTGAGCAACAATACCATATTTAGTTAAAATTACAGGAGCAACATAAGTAGGCAGAAGGTAGCAATCCTAAGTGGAATTTGCCCAGGACAATGGGACTATCACTGAAGTGCTGGCAAAAAAGTTACAAGGGTTTTTTTTCACGACCACATGTTAGTATTGTTTTAGCACTTGTATTAATATCATGCACAGAATAATTCTAAGGCTTTACACAACAGGGAAGAGACAAGGAAGAGACTCTTTAGTCATCACTACTATTTTTTATGATACTTCAGTTTTGCTTAGAAGATTGCCACCCAAGTACCAGTGTACATTGGCTCAGTTCCTTTTAAGATATCCAACAACCCAATGCAATATTGCTGCAAAGGTGGGCTGCCTAACACCTGCATCCACCATTTCATAAGGATGTTTAAAATATTTTTGGTTGTTTCCTCTTGAGCAAACTGCCCAAGTGGTGGTAGTAGAAACAAAATGAATGAGACGCTACCATCATGTGAATGGATGTCTAAATATATAAACAATATTTTGAAAAGCACCAAGAATGTTTGATGAATGTCAGCTTGTTAAGTGTTTATGCTCTGTTATTTTGTATTGAATTATGTTTCTCTCTCCTGACCGTCTTCTTTTTTTTCCTAAAGCCTGTCTGAGTTGCAATACTTGTCCATGCCACAGAAAGACTTTATTCTCATCAAGTTTATCACACACTCAAGCAAGAAACCAAATTTTCCCATCTTATTTGCCAAGTAGTGTGATCAACTGGAACATGTTTACAAAAATATTATAAATTCTTCAACAACAATGAAAAACAAAAAGAAACATGTGAGTTGTCAAGAATCATTGCATTCTAAAATAATTGCTTGTACCTATGTCTAGCATTCTCTCAAATACTACCTTTTTTTAAATTTAATGTTTTGGCTGCACCAGGCACCATCATTTCTGAGTGCCAAGAACATTGTATTCTAATTTCCTCTTTTAACTGGTGTAATAGGGAAAAGAACAAGATGAATTCCCAATCTAATGCATCCCCTTTGGCTAGTGGTAGTGTAATATAAGGATACTTAGTTCTTTGATACCTGTGCAAAAAATATCAAAGAATTCATGGACTTGGGAAAATTGGTTACCAAACTTTAATGGGGGTTTTTTTTGGCCAGAATAGGAACTTGAAACACGCTATTCAGAACACTCCTCCACAGAAATTATTAGAATGAAATGTCTTTGTACAGAGAGGTTTTGTGTGTTAACAATGCATAGGGCCAAGTAGGTGAATTTGAATGGAACACAAGGATGTGAATCAAACACACAGAAGGTGATACAGGTGCTGGTATATAGGCCACATCATTTCTGCATAAGAAGTGCTCAAGGAGTATTAGCTAGAATGAAAAAGAAAAACAAGTGTGTGAGTTTGTCTGTCATAGAGCCTATACCTGTAATACCCCCAACCATAAATAAGATAAAGGAACATGAATTATCAACCTAATAGGGAGATTTTAAGTAAAATCAAATGTTATCAATATTCTCAATATTATCCTCGACACAGTACTCTGTAACAAGAATTAGGGTGACAAAGAAAGCCAGGCCTTCCTTGGTTAATTTTCTTGAAAGCAGCCATTAAATTGTTTTTATTGAGAAGAGTGGAAAGGAAGAGGAATATAAAAAAAGACCGTCCAAGTTTTTTCAACAGTCATTAAGAGTATTAGGGCATCTACTCAGCACTCACACTCTACAAATCACAAACTTTACTTAAAGTTTTCTCAAACTTGACACAACAATTGTGGCAGGCTGACTGGTGGGCTCACTGGCAGGCCAGCTTGATGGCTGGAGCCTGAATGGCTCAGGGCGATTGGTGGGACATTTCCATTCCCCACCAATTAGGAGGAGGCAGGAGGCAGGCAAGGTGAAGAAGAGGACCTGTGAGGAAACTAATCCCTCAGGCTTTCTCATTGGTCCGCTTTCAGTCGGGGGGTGTAGCCTCTAGAAAAGATAGAAGCCTGCATGCCCAGCACATGGACAGCTTTGACAAGGGGCGACAAAGAAGGGCTGCAGAAGAGGCTGGCAGAGCTGACCAGCGGGGCGGAGAGGTTGCCCCAGAAGTGCCCTGAAGATGCCTCCATCAAGCGGGAAGCAGCGAGTGGCTGCATCCCAGCTTCGCCATGGAGGGAACTGCAGCGTCGATGCACAGATAGGTGCATGGAGGGTCCAGAGAAAGCTGAAGAAACCCCATGGCTGCACGAGGCAGCGTGGGTCCCCATCCTGCAAGAGGCAGGGGCCCCTCAGTGCACAGAGTGGTGGAAGGGGCCTGGATAGAGCTGAAGGGACCTGCAGTTGCACATGGCAGCACAGGTCCCCATTCCTGCAAGAGGCAGGAGCCTCTTGCAGAGATGAGGTGCACAGAGCGGTGCATGGGGCCAGTGAGGGCTGACTGGCCAGGTAGCTGCACAAGGCCGCTCAGGCCTTCCTGCAGCAAGCAGCAGCAGGATGGCATGACCATCCCAGGAAGGCGGGGAAGCCCCACAGCCAACCCACCGAGAGAGAGAGACAAGCCAAGCACACCAGAACTGCTGGGAGTCATGAGTTACCCGGGAAGGGGATTGCAGTCCCAAGAAGGGGAAGAGACAAGGATTTCCACAGGGGAGGAGGGACCCTCCCCTTTTGCTGATTGAAGGGAAGCCCCACAGTGGGGGGATGGGGGGAGGAAGACCCCTTTGTGGCAGGGGGAGTTAAGGGTCCTGCGCATCAGGGGGTGGCTTCACAGTCACTGAGCCATTCTAGTCATGAGACCTAGGGGAGGCTGATAGTGTTTCTTGCTGAGGGCAGGGCTGTACACTAACTGGAAGACCACTGAAGGTCAAGGCTTATGCTGATATACTGCCTTTGTTTGCCATACCCAGCTGAGATTGCCTGGGTATATGTTTAATAACAGTTACTGTCTTTGTAAACTTATGTATGTGTATGTATAGGGGTGTGTGTATGTGTATGTACAAGTTTTATAAGTTTATTGACACTGCACTGTAAATTAAATAGTTAAATATCACTGGGTGTCCCTGGTCTCTGCTCTGCTCTGTAGGGGAGGGAGGTGAGCTGGCCTAAAGCTAGGTAGTCATGCTTCCACAACATACTCACACCCTCTAACATCCCTTCATATGGAGAGGGGGTACCAGCCACGTACCACCCAGGCTACACTATGGTCCCATGCACTCAATTACTTCTCAGCCACTTTTGACATCTTGATCTGTTACACACGGATCAGAAAAAAAACAAGGCAGCATCAACTACCTGAAGGGTGGTTACAAAGAGGGTGGAGCTAGACTGTGCTCAGTGGTGGCAGATGACAGAACAAGGAGCAATAGTCTTAAATTGCAGCAAGGGAAGCTTAAGTTAGGTATTAGGAAAACATTTTGTTACAAGGAGAGTAGTTAAGCACTGGAACAAGCTACCCAGAAAGGCTGTGGAATCTGCATCTTTGGAGGTTTTTATGACCCTGTTAGATAAAGCTTTGGCTGGGATGATCCAGTTGGGGATGGTCCCGCTTTTAGCAGGGGGTTGAATTAGATGACCTCCTGAGGACCCTTCCAACCCTAACTTTCTATGATTCTATGATTCAGGGATGGTTCATTATGGAAGTAGCCTTCAGGAATGAAAGTTAATCAGAACAGTGCTATAAAAAAGTATCACCCTTTGTTCTCCTATGCTGGCTGTGCTTGGACCATTATGGTACAGGAGTAACGGCATCATTGTTAAAATTCCATTATAGAGTTCTGTTTTCATAGAAAACTTAAGCCTTTCATTTATAAAAATCTCATTGCAAAAACCAGAAACCAAAACATTGAATCTAAGCTCCGAGTTACACTTGAATTTTTCATGGTGGGCTGATTTTTTTTTTTTTAATGAATTGCTACAGATAGAAAAACAGAGTATAAAATCAGCCCTTTTGGCAATTTTCCATAATATCACTTTGCTTTTCTTTCTGCCCATTCTGTGAGCACAACAAAATCTAGAATACTGAGACCAGTCTTTTGATTGCAATGCTGAGTTCAGTGTGCTCATTCCTAGAACCTTGGGACTATCCATCTAAAGACATTTAAAAATAATTTTTTTTATCCATAATGGAAAAAAGGCACATTAAAGTTAAGCAGATGCCGAGGTAGATTTGCATCTTATATAGACCCGCTAAATCAGAGAGAGATATATAGCCCAAGTTCACTTCATCAGACACTGTGAAAGGACTTTCACAGAATGGAGGGAGTGATTTGAATATAAAAGGCAGGAAAGGAGGGAGTGAGGAAGGGGAGAAGGAGAAGTGGGAGCAGTGCTGGACAAGGCAAACAAGCAAGCAGTAAACCCATAGCAAAAGGGGTCACTCACAAAAACTCATCCAGGTAATGGGATAAGAATTCATAGTCTTGGTGAAAACCAGCTGTAACACAATCCAGTCTGTGGATGATTTCTTGCTCCACAATTTCCAGTTCAAGTTGGACATCAAGATTACCCTACCAAACTGTAGTTTTCAAGCAGCTTTGCCAAACCACGCTTGCCACTTTCTTTAGGGGAAAGAGCAGGCATGTAAGAGAAACTCTTCCAAAAAATCTTACCTCTTTTAAATGGCTCTTTAAATTCCTATGCAGTTGAATACCCTTGTTGATTATGTTCATGAACTCCAGCTTAACTCCATTTAGGGAAGAGATCCTGAATGCCTTCTTGGATTTTTTTTTGCATATGTTAATAGAAATCCTTGAGGAATTAAGAGTGATAATGCCAAACCACTGGTCTGGTGCATTTTTCACTTCTGAACAACATTCATATTTCAGTTTTATCCTGTGCAAAATACCAATCCGCCTTAAAAAAAAAAAAAAGAAGAAGAAACTACTGGGCCAGGGCACCAAAATATGAGAAACTATGATAGGCACAAAAGAGGAGGGGAAAATTTAGCTTTTCCAGGTGACTCTTGAAGAGGATACTAGAGCTTGTGCTGAAATACGGGATTAGGAATCACAAGTCAAGGGTTCTGATTCCAGCTTTGTCCCTTTTTTGAGAGGTTTTATGCTAACTAGCTGTGTAACAAAGCAGAGCACCCATTCAGTGTAAAAGCTTTTTAGAGACATTAGCTAATCCTCAAAAGGTCCTTGGTGAAGAAGGCAATTTACAGTATAATTATCCCTACTTTGTGCTTTTATTGTCCAAACTGTAAAACAGGAACAATAATTCTCACCTGCGCTAGAGAACTGTATACAGAAAGGCTTATAGAGATTTTTTAATAGAAAGCATTAGCTAATTTTTTGCCTACTTAAAAAGCATCTTTATAGCCTCAGATACACTGACAAAGGTTCTACTTGCTTTCTTCCACCCACCCCCCAGGAGCCCACACCTGGATTTTGCAGATCTAAGGCTCTCAGTAAAATCTGTTCAGCCTATTACCTTCATGTTTACTCATTCACTAGCAAATATCAACAACTGCGGAAACTGTGAGGATGTATACACATGCACATAAACTCAGACTCTTTTATGCCCTTATTAGAGACTAAAAAAAAGGAAAAAAAAAACCAAACTCATCCAAACCTAGTCCTCTGTGAAGAATACATTAGCTTCTTTTACTGTGTGATTTGCCTGAGGTTAAATAGTGAGCCTGTGGCATGACAATCACTTGAATTCTATTCCCCATGCTATACTTGCATCCTTTATCAGTACCCAGTTGTCATTTTAAGAGAGCTATATGTGGTGTTTGTTTTTTTTAAACAAACAGATAAATAACTTGACATCTAATATAGAAGGGGATTAAATTTAAACAAAATCCATTTTAATTCCAAATGGTCCAGTAGCAGGTTTGCAATGAATAAGGTATTTTTATATCTAGAAGCATTTTCTACCATTAAAATCTTGATATGAATTATATTTATTGTGCAAAAGCAATGTACATGGTAGCAGTGCATCTCTATAGCTTTTCTCTATTTTTACCCTTCAATAGGAAAAATAATAAATAACATTTAATGTTTCCAATAAGGTTATAAAATAAAGGAGAGATTAATCCAATAACACTGGTATCAAATTATTGGAAATGCTGAGCACTGTTGGTTTCATGAGAGTAAGAGACACTCAGCACCTCTTAGGATTTGATCTTGGAAGTTTACAGTGTAAATGATCTAATCACCTACTGGAGTTTAGAACTATAACAAGTGAAAAACAGTATTGTGGCCATTGCCACAAAATATTACACAATAAAAGAAAATAAATAGAAATAATCTTTCATGAGTGCCAATAATTTAGATTTACTGGATAATCTATACATATTGCAATTTCTAACATATTGCCAAAAATACTGTTCACCAAGTTCTATTTCCTATCCAGTACATTTTATTATCATTTGGAAGGCTAGAAAATTGAGGTATGAATTAAATGAGAAAAACAAACATTTTCAGAATGAATCTTCTCTCACAGAACTGCAAAGCAAACTCTTTTTGAATGGATTTTCTTTTTGTCTTATTACACGATTTATTAACACAAATTTGCTCCCTACTATCATATTAATTCTCTCTCTAGGGGATACATTGTCCTCTTGTGGCAGTGTAAATGAAGTTGTTCATAAACAGCAACTGCAATAATGGCAGCAGTTCTATAGAGTTTTTCATCTATAGATCGCGAATCATTTTACAGAAGAGGTTGTAATATTATCTCATTTTGAGATGGGGTCCTGAAGAAGAACAAAGAAGGTAAATGACTTGCCCAAGATCACCCAGCAACTTAATGACAGAATTGGATCTTCCAAGTTCTAGCTCAGTGGTCTAGCCACTATGCTAGATTTCTTACGTAACAGGAGTTCTGGGAAATTAGGCACCTTTACGTATTTGTGAGCCATGGATCTAGGCATCCAATTTAGGTGTCTTGCATGACTAATGGCTAGAACTTAAAAACAATATCTCCAAAGGAACTTAGATGATTTAGGAACACGTTTCATTGATTTTCAGTGGGCACATCTACACGTGCTATTAATGCGCAGCAATAAACCCTGGTGCATATTGTGTCGCATGTACATGTGCACCCGGGACTGCAGCATGTTGAGCTGGGTTAGAGAAGCCCCAGCTGTCAGGGGGCCCCAGGGGTCAGGCTGCCAGCCCAGGGCTGCTCCAACCCAGCTCAAGGTGCAATGGAGGATCTGGCTGGGTCATGAAGGTGCTTCAGTGTGGGGCAGGCAGACCCCCCACCAAAGCACCTTCAAGTCTTAGCCATCCCCATCAGTGTCTATACGTGCATTGTTGTGGAGTAAAAGACTCTGCCACAGAATAGTATTTGTATTTACAAGTACTAACCTGTGGCAGAGTTAATTAGTTTCTTCCATCCTAATAGCAATGTGCGCATAGATGCCAAAATATTTACCGTGGACTTAATTAGGCAACTCCACAGTAAAGGTCTCATGTAGAAGTGCCCAATAAGACCCAAGATGTGCCCATAAGCCCTAAATGACAGAAGAGCATTTTTGGAAATTACATTCCCAAATCTTGTAAAACTCTTAAAACAAGAAGTATTTCAATGGCTAAAATACTGCTTAAAATTGCAAACATTATGAAGGCCAGATCTGGACTGGTTCCATAAATGTTTAAGTAGGAGGATTCAACAGCTATTGAAGCTGGCCAACTGAATAGCCAAATATATGAGAGCAGGGGCAGGCAAACTATGGCTGGCGAGCCAGATCCAGCCCACCAGACAATTTTACCCGGCCTGCAGGTTATGGCTACAAAATTGTATTTAGAGGTTTGCTTTTGGGAATTGGTTTATAGCTAATAGATATATGCATTAGAACAATAGTCCAGGGCAGCAGCAAGGGTTAATTGATTTCTAAAGGCCTGGTCACATAGTTCTCACAGCTTTTGAGGCAGCCATGGTGTCTAACATAAGAAGGCCACCAGATATACACATAGCCAAGGAAATTGTAGTCATATACCATACTGTTCCATAACATAAGATAAGGTGGCACCAGCTCACAAGGCCCAAGAGACCGGGGGCCTGAGGTTCCAGTTTTGGGGGAACAGACCAAATTAGGAGAAGACTCAGAAAGCCCAAATTAAGATGTGTGCATGTGATGGGCTTGTGAAACAAAGGAAATATGATAACAGAATGTAGACAGTCTGATGACCACAGAAAGACCAATCAGTGATGTCCACAGATGAACAGTCATCAGGAGGTGAAAATAATTATAAAATTAGAGACTTTAGAACAACAAAGGGTCCCCTGTCCCTGAAAAGTGTTCCCGATAAAGGGTCCTCAAGAGGTGAACCAAAAGTCACCATGGACAGAGGGCGTGCCACCAATGCATCTCATACACCACACTAGGGGGGCGGGCAGGCAGGGGGGGTGCCTTTGACCTCGACCTCTAACCTCCAAGCTGATGACATTTGACATTCAAGAGAGAACCTTAGAGTGAAACTCACGTTCTGGGCAGACATCCCTTGACTTTGATGACAGCCCTAGGCAGGTAGATATAGAATTGCTTGTATTATTTTGTATTATTAATTGCTTAGGTATCAATAAATTTGCCTATTATCAAATGGAAAGGTTGTGGTCAGTCTGATGGTTTGGGTCTGCCTGGAACAAGGTATCTGGGTCCTAAATCCAGTGCCAAAAATGGGCACCCACCAATTAATTGTATCCTGCCAAGCCCAGCACTTTGCTTTGACCCTCATGCATGAAAGGGCCCAGCTCAGTCAACACACACAGCTTCCAGGTGGGGCTACCGCTGCTACTGGGGGACCTGCTCAGCTTTCCTGGCCTCCAGAGGCTTCTCCTCCGGTTCCTGCTGCAGCACTCACTCCAGGCAGCAAGTAGGGAAGCGGCAGGGGTGGGGAAGGAGAAGGTTCGGCTGGGCAGGAAGATGGAGCATGGGACTGGGAATGGCAGGAGCACAGAACCTGGAGCCAATGCTCAGGGGGATGGCAGGAGTGTGGAGCTCAGATGGGAAGGGTGTGGGTGTGTGGGATTTGCGGGGTGTGATGGAAGTAGGTGGGCTGGGGACCCCCCCACATGGTTCCTCTCATGGTGTACAGCTCCTGCCACTGCCAGTGGGCCCTTGGGGTACTTGTAGCCCATGTAGGTGCCACTGCTTAGTTGTGTGCAACTCCAGCCAGTTCTGGAATCTGCATGTGGTGGCAAGGAGCAGAGCCAAGCCAGCCTGCCTCTGTTGCATGGGACTTCCCGCAGCACACATGCAGTTTCCAGCACTCGTGTGCCACTGGGGGTGATGGATCCGGTGGCCTGGTCCCACTCCTTGCTGCCAAATGCAGCTGCTAGGACTGCACCAGAAATGGAAAGGAGCCCCACACCCTGCTTCCCAGAGGAGTCCCAGCAGCTGCACGTGATGGAAGGGAGCAGGGAAGGCAGCCAGCTGCATCACGCATCGTGGCAGGAGCTGCACATGCGCTGCAGGGAGCCCCGCGCAATATAGGTGGGCCAGCCATAGCTCTTCTCCTCGCCACCACATGCAGCTCTCAGAACTGGCTAGAGCTGCACAGACCAGACAGCAGTGCCTTCATGGGCCATGAACACCCCAAGGACCTACTGCTGTTGCTTCAACCAGTGGCAGGGGCTGCATGCCATGGGGGAAGTGTGCAGGCAGGTCCCCACACATGCACACACACCCCACCATACACATACCCCCACCCTCCAACCACATCTCACACCCCCCACACACAATATACAAGAGTAAGACTTTATTTTTGAGCTATTGTGCAATCATCTCTATATAAAGTATACAAACATAAATCATGGCAAAAATATTTTTTAAATAAAATTAAAATATGTTATAGTACATGTTTGACTTTTAGTGTATGATTTGGTTTTTTTCTCGTTTCAAGATGGCAACCATCCCCCTCCCTCACAGGAGTACTTTCAGGAGCAGGGGAAGGGACATCCAGTGGTAAAGGTCAGGGGTTAGGGACAGGATTTCTGGTCCCAATATAGCAACCAGGGGGTGGGGCACCTGTCAAGGGACAGAGCTACCCTTGAGGCTCTCAAAAGCTCACTAAAACTCATTAAGCAGCCCTCAAACTAAAATAATTGCCCACCCCTGTGCCAGAGTCACGGGGCAAAAGTGAAAACCACTAAGATGGATCAGAAAGTGTTTAAGTCACTCTCCTGTGGAGTGGGAGACCTGCAATGTGATTCTTGATCCCAAGGCTATTTCTGTTTTTTAAATCCTTGTATTAGAGTGCCTAAATTTAGGACTTTACCTATAATTTTATGATGTTATAAAAGTAGTGTTCATTCTGTGTTGTCTTTTCAGAATCCAGCCACTATATGGTTCACTGTTTATCACCTATTCCCCTTTGAGACTGCTGCTCCTTCTTCCACACAGCTTCAGATCACTCTCAACAAACTCTTCTCCCCAATCTGTGTTTCCCTTTCATTAGTTCTCTTTTTTCCAGCACTCTGATGTTATCTTTCCACACTGCCATTCAGTATTAGGTACAGAATACTTATCAGTACCAAATACTTATCAGTACCTAATAATACAGCCCTTCCCTTTTTAAATATAATCAGTGCTAACCAGTGACTGACCATTCTGGGAAACAAATCCCTACATGTTCTACACAAGAAGACAGAAAAGAAAGCAGCAATTTCTTTGCACAGAGATGGGATGTGTTGTAAAGAGAAATCCGGAGACCAGCTGCACCACAGAAAAAGGTGGCCGTTTCAACTTCCATAACTCCTTGGTACTCTGCTAACAAAGATTCTAACAAATGTCAGATGTGGTGATAGGTTTTGTGATATAATAAGCTGAGTGAAGACTGAAATGACCAATTCATCTTATAAAAGCCTGTAAAAAGGCCACCAAATGATAACAAATTTTGGTCTGTGCTAAAAGGTGCCCTAGAAGTGAAATGTTCTTTATCCCATTATGGATTCCCTAGTCATTTGATCTGACCCTCACTTCCACTAAACTGCTATTTCTTTTGCCCTCTGCTATAATTTTTAGCTACCATATCACAGCTGTAATTCCCCCCACACATGCATAACCTTCTTGCTCATGGTTATCCATCTTCTCCCACTTCACAAATGCTGTACTCCTCCTCTCTCTAATGGAGTTATTTTTAAAGCAGCCTGAGTAAGGCATACTAATGTTCAGAATTATCATTTAAATATTGAAATAAGACTATAAACAAACCTCCTGCAATGTAAATTACCTTATAGTTTTAACATTTTATGCTAAACATGTTCAAGTACAATCTGCAATGGGAGACGGACCCACAATCGATGTAGATCAGGAGAGGGAAAACCTCAAGAGGCTAGACATCCATAAGTCTGTGGGCCCAGATGGAATGCACCTGAGAGACTTGAAGGAGCTGGTGGACATCATAGGTCACTCTATGGCAAAGATATCTGAAAATTCATGGCACTCGGGAGAGGTTCCAAAAGACTGGAAAAGAGCCAATGTGGTCCATATCTTTAAGAAAAGAAGGCAGATCCAGGGAATTACAGGCCAATCAGTCTGGCATCCATCCTTAGAAAGATCCTGGATAAAATCATCAAGGGATCCATCAGCAACAGGCTAATGTAAGGCAACCTTTTGAATGCCAGCCAACATGGCTTTGTTACTAGCAGGTCTTGCCTGACCAACCTCATCTCCTTGTATGACCAGGTGATGTATTGCCTGGACAAGGGAGATGAGGTCGATGTCATATATCTGGATTTCAGAAAAGCCTTTGACTTAGCCTCCCATTATATCTTCATGGTTAAGCTGGGAAGCTGTGGCCCCGACCATCTCACAGTCTGATGACTGGGAAACTGGCTCCGGGGTCAGACCCAAAGAGTACTAGTTGATGGGAGTGAATCCATGTTGTGCAAGGTGGCCAGTGGTGTCCCTCAAGGCTCAGCACTCAGGCCAGTACTCTTCAGCATCTTCATTAATGATCTGGATTTGGACATCAGATGCGGATTGGCAAAGTTCTCGGATGATGCTAAACTACAGGAGAAGGCGGTCACGCTGGAAGACAGGTTGGGGATACAGGCTGACCTGGACACACTTGCAAGGTGGGTGGACCAAAACCTGATGGCCTTCAAGGTAGAGAAGTGTAGGGTGTTCCACCTTGGGAGGAAGAACCAGCATCATACTTATAGGCTCAGCAGTCCTACTCTTGCTATCACTACAACCGAAAGAGACTTGGGGGTCTTGATTGACCACAAAATGAACATGAGCCACCAATGCAATGTCATGGCCAGAAAAGCAAACCAAACTCTGGCATACATTCAGTGATGCACCTCAAGCACAACCAGGGATGTCATCCTCCTGCTTTACTCGGTCTTAGTGAGGCTGCCGCTGGAGTACTGCATCCAGTTTTGGGCCCCCCACTTCAGGAGGGACGTGGATAAGCTTGAAAGAGTACAAAGGAGAGCCACCCATATGATCAAAGGCCAAGGAGGCAAGCCTTACAAGGAGAGGCTGAGGGACTTGGAACTCTTCAGCCTGGAGAAGAGAAGGCTCAAGGGGAACTTGGTGGCAGCCTACAAGTATATAAGGGGGGTGCGTCAGGACCTGAGAGAACAGTTGTTCACCAGGGCTCCCCAAGGGATAACAAGGTCTAACGGCCACAAACTCCTGGAAGGCCAATTTAGACTGGCCATAAGAAAAAACTTCTTTACAGTCCATGTGTCCAGGGTCTGGAACAGACTCCCCACAGAGGTGGTGCAAGCACCAGCTCTGGACTCATTCAAAAGGCATCTGGATGTTTATCTTGCTGGGATCATTTGACCCAAGCAGACTTCCTGCCTATAGCAGGAGGGCTGAACCCAATGATCTTGTGAAGTCCCTTCCAGCTCCTAATGTCTATGAAATCTATGAAATCTAGAGACATTCTTAGTGTGGCTGAATGTAGATGGTGAGAAGCATATTGAATGACTGAACAGCAAGAAAATAAAAGATCTATTCAGGAACCCCAGGGAAAGGTAGGGGTATTTTCCCTGATCATATGTGACACTAGAAAAAGCCATGTATATATATTAGACTAGGTGCCGGTTAAAAAGTGAATAATATGTATGACATTCTAGATGCTATATATGAAGATGAGAAACATCCAATGTTACATGCATATACATACATGTAAAAAATTACAATTGTTATAACATACTACAATATTTCATTAATAGAGTCCCAAAGTATGACATCCTTATTGTCATGGGTGATGTGAATGAATAAGTACAGATAGATAATTATGCACTAAACAATACCATTGGCATGCATTGAATTGCTTACATGATGGCAATGGAATTAAAAAAATAGAAGAAGAAAGAGTTGTAGAATTCATTTTGTTATGGGATACATAAATTTATCCACTAAGATCACAAAACATCTTGAGTATCACCGGAACTGAAGTCAAAAGATTGCTTTTGCTGAAAATATCATTCCTTCCTTCAGGATACTCAGATATAAAGAGAAGCAGATATGAAGTGACCATTATTGCTATCATACCAATGAAATGAAGTAAATTAGGCAACTAGAAGGCAAGAAAAAATCCTGCAGATGTACAGATTCCCCATAACATAATGGAGTTTCAACCAACTTTTCCATCTTGCAGATCTGGATTCCATCTTTTATGATATGGAAAAGAACGGACCTCAGGAATGCACATGTTGATGGATGTTGACTGAGAATGTATTGGTATTGAAATTCAGGGTGAAAGGAAATTACCCAACAGAAAGAAAAATACAGAGAAACATTAACTGGTAAAACAGTTAAGTCTTTTAAGTGGGAAGTGGACATGGCAACCAAAAATATCACATCACACACAAAAAAAAAGGCTTGCAGGTAATTATGGACCAGTCAAAGACAAAAATAAAAACATCTGCATCATCCCTGAAGAAGAAAATGAAAGAATGGATAGAGCACGTTCATTACATAGCTCTATCTGAAACAAAATCCAATTTTGACAATATAATAAGATGAAAGAACTCAGACGATGATATTAAGATGAAATTGTGAGAAAAATGACCTTGGAAGAACTTAAAGCAGATGCCAACAAATCAAAGATAAGGCAGCGGGCCAGAATAACTTAACTGCAAGTCGGCTCAAAGCAAGCAGAAAAGTGAACTTGAAAATGCTGTTATGCCTCTTCATCTGAGTATGGGAGACCAAAACAATCCCAGAAGAATTAGGGAGGGTGGGGGGAAAGGCAAAATTGCCTAAGAAAGGGAGTGTAATCTATTGTAGCTACTGGTGTGGGAACATGCTACTGTCAGCCTCAGATAAAACTCTTCAGTATAATTATTCTGAACAGAATTTGCAATGCCAACTTTGAGAACAATAAACTGGTGTCTATCCAGCCCATTCTTGCATTGATCATCTCGTCACAAAGCAAGACATGGCAGATACAACTCATTTTAAATGTAAATGATTTTCAGAAAGCCTTTGACACAGTAGATAAAAAGTCCCTGGAAAAGATACTGGCAATCTATGGTTCCTTGTAAAATTAATCCAATTTTTTAGTCTTTATCAAGAGTTCATATGTGCTGTGATCAACCACCAGAAATTAACAGATTGTTTTTATGTTATCACTGTAATTAGACAAAGGTGTGTCCTCCCCCTCTTGTTGTTTAATGTTGCCATTCACCTTGTTATATTACAGACTTCTTGTCATTGAACCTGGAATTCTGTGCATAGACAGTGGGCTTGGAACAGAGAAGTCTGACATGTGTCCTGAATACATAAACAAATAAACTTGACCAGTAACTCTGAATGACAAGTTAAAAACCAACGTAATCAAAGTTATGTGATTTTCAACAACTCCGTCATACTGGATGAAACAGCTTTGAGTTTTGTTGATGATTTTACTTAGCTTGGCAGCACCTTCCATATCCCTGATGACTGCATTTATGAAATAATCACTTGAGTGGATAAGACAAGTGCTGCTTTCAGAGACTCACTCCAAGATGGAAATCTAACACTATCAACATCAGCACTGTGTCTTTAGCACACTCAAATATGGATTGGAGCCAGACTGCATGGATCAGAGTCATGGAAGGCAGCAAATCTATATAAAGGAAGTTAAATAGCATACAGTGTGAGTGTCTGCACTGCATATTCAGAGCAAAGTGGTCAGACAAAATAAAGAATGTTGAAATCTTGGAGCGGACAATTACCAGCAGATGGGCAAAAAGGTGACTTATTTTGCCCATGTTCTGAAAATGCCAGATAGAATGGTTTTCAAACAAACCCTTTTTTGGCAGCCAAAATTTAAAAAGAAAAAAGGGACCTGTTGTAGCATATTAAGGTCTGAAGCAAAAACCTTACAAGTTAACCATCTGAACAAATAAAAGGAACTGACCCAGGACAGAACTGGTTCATTAGAAAAAAAAGCTTCATCCATCAGATAGGGTAAGAAGTGGATTGGATTGACTGGATTGGTTTTGTAGGAGATAAGTCTTATAAGTCAGATGTCAGATGAAGGCTATTCAATTATTTTAAAAATTGATTTCCAGTGTTAACAAAGAAAATGACATGACCAAAACTACAAAACAAGGAACCATACCAGGAACTAGTCAGCAGTTCAAGAATGTAGTTTAGTTTCATGAATGTAGGCATGAAAGATTTTGTGCTGCAATGCCAAGTCAGATGCTCCCCTGGGCATTCAGCCCTATCTGCTAGCCCTCCTCGCTCACCCCCCAGCCTCTTAGTTACCTCCTTTTTACCCCTGCTTTCAAGAGCTTTGATGTTAGTTATTGTAACTTTGGGAGGTTGCCCTCAGTTGCCGGAGTATCACCTTAGATGCTTTCCTCTGTGCTACTCATCACAGGTCAGCCTATCTGGTCAAATCCTCTAACTTAGTGATGCTCCACCTTCTGGCCCTATAGGGCAGATAAGTGGACCACTTATCTTGTCCATGGGACAGATCTAGCATGGGCTTGGCCTGCACCTGTGATCTGGCATGCCAGCAAGACCCTGTGCACCAAATCCAGCCACAGCATAACCCCACACACTGAGCCCTGGAAGCCATGGCAATTAATGTTGCCACCTCCCCCCACCTTTCAGATATCCAGAACCAAAGGTTGCCCCATGGTCCAGAGGTTGAGCATCACTGCTGTATCTATTTTTGAGCAGAGTGTCTCTGTTTTTCAACAACCTTCTCCCTCAGTCCTCATTGGGACTCTCTCCCTAATCCAAAGTTAGTTGATCCAGGGCTCCCTTTCTCTAGCCTCAGGTAGCCGACCTTAGCCAGGGCTCTTAATCACCATACTTTCACTGAGGCATCTCTTTCTCTCTCTCAGCCTTGCAGTCAGTCTCTTGGCCTGTGGTATCTGTCCCGCTTTAGCAGATCACTCTTCCAGCCTTCATCTGTCTTTCATGAAATCTCCACCCATGATGCCATTGGCTCAGGTTTGGCCCTCTAACCCTCTCTGCAGTTCCCTGGGCTAAGACTTACACATGCTTGCCTACATTCTGTCCCAGAGAGGCTATCCCAGCACTACCAGAGTGAGATTGCCTACTCTAGTGTCCTCATAGGAGGGATGTTCCCTACAAACCAACAGTCAACACTGCCCTCTCAAGGCATCAAGGCACCCCTCAGTGGCCACCAGCCTCCCCTGATAACAACACCATGCCCCGCAGATAACAAACAAAACCTATCAACTTAAGTCTAACATAACTAAACCCCTCTGGGTAATTTTGCCACAGAAAAGCCCTCTCCACTGTCAGCTGGCTCTCACCAGCTCCTCAGGGTATCTTACTGTCGTCTGTAGGTTATTCTAGCTATTGTCTTCTTACAAGTGAGTTCCTCTGCCTGTAGTGCTCTGGGTAACATGGTTTCTCCAGTCTAGGAGCCAGGCTTATATAGGCAACCCCTGCTTAACGCTGTTTTGCTTAGCACTATTTCAGTATAATGCTCATTTAAAATTGATATCCAATCTCACTTAGCGCCCAGCAAATTTCATTATAACACTCACAGTTGTCATCTTGGGTTATTAAAAACAATTGCGGTCGCCATCTTGGGCCATCAAATACTTTCAATTTTGCTTAACGCTCATTTTGTTGAATGCTCGGTTTTTCAGGAACCAATTAAGAGTGCTAAGCAGGGGTTGCCTGTATAGCCCAAGGCTTCTGGTCATACAATCTCCAATTCTCTTAGCTGATCACAGGGGTTACTCATTGATATCACCAGCAGCTCCCTCATTTTTGCTAGCCTGTAACTTTATCATTCCTGCTCTTGCCCCTCCTTGGCTGCCTACCTTATTCTTAGTAAGCTGGTTTTAACTATTTGCAGTGGTAAAATGTTGCCCTCTTTCCCCTTAAGTTACAGGCATACACATATTTCTTTCCTTTTACACACACAAATCTAGAAATATAGATGACTATTTTTTTAAAGATGACTGTTTTACCTATGTAATATAAATATAAACTATATACAAATCTTGGCATGAAATTCAAAGGAAACTAAATGATCCTTTACGTGCTGTATTTACTCAAATCTAAGATGATGGATTTAAGATGACTCCCGTGCCTCAATAATTGATTCTATTTATGGAAAATTTATAAACTTGTTATAATTTTCCAGAATTAGAATATTCTATTTTCCAGAATAGAATCTAATTATCAGAGAGTTTTCTTGAATTAATCCCCCTCCCACTGCCACAGGAGGGAAAATAGTGGCTTGGGGGGTAGCTCCCTTGCTTTCTGCTTCCTCCCCGACTTCTTTGCCCCTGAAACCTTCCTGCCTAGTCTCTGGCACTTCCTCATCCCCAGCTCCCCACAACCTCTACCCATCTACCTCTACCAATTGCCACAATTTCTGCCACCTCCCTCCCTGTTCCCTGCAGTCTCTGCCTCTTCCCCCCTTTCCAGTCAGACCAAGCTGAATGTGACAGTAAGAGGGGGAGGGGAGTACAAGGAGGAGCCAGAAGCTACAGAGGGCAAACAGAGTGGGGCCTCTCTCTACTTTATACAGGATACCTTGTTACTTTGAAACACAAGGGACTAAAAACGACTGGCTTTGAAATAAACATGCCCATAGTGATTTGCATATATGCAAATTACTAAGGGTACCCACAGACTTAGTTCATCTAGAATTGAACTTGTCATAAACTACTACCAGTTTCAGCATAGGTACTCCATAAACACACATTTGAGCAGCACTATGGTACCTACTTATACATATATAAACTGTGCATGATATTAGTCCAGAGCCAAAGGCTTACGATTTGCCTTGTAGTTCATTAGGCTGGGTCCTGGCCAAGTCAACATCATTTCAAGCCATGGTAACCCCACAACCCAGCACTGCTCAGTATGTGCATGTACTCCAGATATTCATCAGAAAGGATCAACGTGCTAATTCCCCACCTCCCTCAAATCGCAACTGGAACAGGGTGTGCTTGTCACAAGTCCTGAGATCCTCTAAAATTTACATGCAAATGAGGCACATGGCTGCCTTGTCCGACTCCATCCCCTGGAGGGTGAGGCCATACCAGTGATGGCCTTAGAGAAGGAAGCTGAGCATTTCAGCTACATAGATGTTTGGTGATATTTGCCAGACATTTAAGACTGGTGAAAAGAGAGGTCTCAATGGAAATGGGATAAAAGGCACTGCTCAGCTTTGGGAGTGAAGAGGAAGTTGAAATGTATTTGATGTAGTGGTTCATACTGTGTTGAAAAAGAGTCAGCACTGAGGGGGACTGAGCACAATGGGCACTATGTCTTATTCAGATAGGCTGCACTAACCTTTGTTGCAGGTTCCCATTAGTATATATGCCCAACATGGGCCAGGTTTTTCATGGGCATGCTCTATGTGGGCTGAACTCAACCATCTTTATACTTGGTTTCAATGAATGAGCACAAGCTGCTTCTGGCAGCAGTTTAATGATAGGCAATGAATTTAATGAGTTTTCCTATAGGAGAATATAAGACAAGGGTCTTTTTTCCCCATGCTGATTAGGGAAAAAAACCTTGTCGTATATTTGAGTAAATACGCTATTTGTCCAGAAGGTGAAGAATGATATGATCATAGATTCCACTCAAACAGATTTGATCCATAATTTGTTACATCTCTATAAAAGGTTAATTCAAAACATGACTAAATATTAATAAAACTGAACCATCCACACTTGCTGATGCAGCCTCTTAGTAAAAGAACAAAATAGCAGTTTGTTTACAGATGGTTCTAGCAGTCTAACAAGAATTTATGTTTATTTTTTCTAGAATTGGCATTTCCAAATGATATAAGTAATTTGCTATCATTTATGAGGGCATAAGAACATTGAATTAATCATTCTTTTTATAATCCTGATGGCAAAACATGGTGATGTTATGAAGAAGGCAGAGCCTTATTTATAGCTTGCTATTTATTAACAGTTACTGAACGGTGGTGTCAGAGAGATAGCAGCAGCATCTTATTTTTAGTATAGAGAAATGCTGCAGTATCTCAGCTACTCTGACTTTTCAGTAATAGCTATTAATGTAGTGAAGCATAATAATCACAATAATAACAATTTAAGAATTGCCAAAATAATTTAAAATGCCAAAAAATAAACTTTCCTATAAATGTAAAGACATTTTACAGAATCCTTGTATGTCTGGAAAACAAAGCCCATTGCTGAAAGATACAGCTCATAAAACATCATTATTTACAGACACTTGATTACTATATGTATAATTAGAGAAAGCTTATCATTAAACAGTGGTAATGATGAAATAAAGATTGGATTTTATAACTTCCTCTGAAGTTCCATACTTAGGCAGAATATATTGATTCCATCCACAGCAGGACTGAGAAGTTCTTTGTTTTAAGAGAAGGCAAATGCATGTTAAATAATTAACCTTTGTGCAGCACATCTTCCAGCTAGATAAACTGTATTAAAACCATACAAGATATTCCGGACTATTGAAATCAATGAAGTTAAGGCAATTTATATCCACCAAGGATTTGATTCAGTCTGCTTGGCTTGCCTGAGCATTTTATTGTGGAGATACAAGTCACATAGCATATGAAAAAGCACTGAAGAGTTAATTGGAAAAAAAAAATCAAATTCTCCCATGGAAGTGCTGTATATTATTGGATAATAATTATTTGATACCTGCTGTTCCTCTCTTGAATATACAATGCCTTTCTAAGCTTGAATCCTATGGAACAAATCTTGTCTGCTAAAGGAAACAACTAACCTTAACAATATACTTAAAATCCATTGAAGACAAACTTAATCAAACTACTTAAGCTCATGTTTAATAGAAATGAAATCAAGAACATGTTTCAAATTAGGTATTTGCTTTCTGGAATAAGAAACCAGCATTTAATTTGGCCCTATATTTGTACACCTTAAATAAACCATAGTGTTCTTTCTTTAAATAGATGTAGTTAACAGTGGTCACAGATACAGAATGCATTTTTGAGGGAATGTCCTCGTAAGAGCCTTAGTTTAATTATGGAGATCATTTATATCACATAACCAAATAAACTGATTTATTAGTAATCCAACATTAAGAGTATATTAGCTTGAAAGAACAAAACGTGTTACCTGACCAGTCAAATTCTTAATGCCCCAACTTTTTTTTTTTTTAAATGACTGTATTAATGACTGTAAAACTCATCAGTTCACAATAGGGCATCAAGAGAAAGCTCCTATTTTAAATGCCAGAGCCTTAGGAGAACTTTAAGAGATTCTTGAGAAAATAGCCATTAATAAATATGGGTTTTTCACAGCATGAACTGTGCAGTGTAGCTACATCCTGAGGGAAGAATTGCCTCCAGGGTGGTTAAATAAGAGAAAAGGCAACCTTTAAAAGTATTCTGAACTCTATGGAATAGTATGAATGAAAATCCTATATTCCCACTTATGACAGGAGGAGTCAAGCACTACCAAGAAAAATTACCCTATACAGAATAATAAAAAGGAAATGCATTTATATGACCACACACAGCTTGAAATGCAACAGAGAAAATAAAATAATAATAAAGATCCCACATTAATTAAACAAAGGATGGCTATATAAGAGAAGAAATGACCTTCATGTCAAATATTTCCAGTTATTGACTGGCCAGCCAGGTCAATGGCAGTGTTCATTAACTGCCAAGAAATGTCTTCCTTGTTAGTTGCTGCTGCATAAAACCTGTGAGGGGATTTAAATCTTAAGTCATTAGCAGTCTGGCTACACAAGCTCTCCATCTCTGCACAATAAGTCCGTCCATTATGTTATGGCATTTACTAACGAACATTATTAGTAATGCTACCCACTCTATTTCTCCTTCCCACACCCTCACATCATGTATCTAAAGCCAAAAATATAACCAAAGAATATGCTACCTGGTGACAGAGTCCGTGGTTGCCATTGTTGGGTTAAGGAAAAGTCTCAGTGATTAATCAGGTGAACTATACCATTGGTAGGTAACTGTGAGATGTGAGCATTTTAAAACACAGGAAAAAAATAAAATGTTGAACAAACCTATGTTGCTTTGAGTGGCAAAAAGAAGAGCCCTCGGAAGGCAGGAAAACAAGAACCATAACTATAAAAACAATAAGGGATTAAGGAGATATTTTCTCATTGGGTACGGGCACCTGGATGGCAGAGATCTTAGAAATGGATTACCTTTGAATTTTCTAAATTGTTTTCATGAGAGGAACATTTTGACCCATATGAATCAGAGGGAAAAGCTTCTTAGAGACAAGAAAAATGAATTTATATGAAGCCTTCACCTCTGCATAGATGTTCAAGGATACACCTATTGCTATGAGCTAAAGAATCTTTTAAAGAAGCTTCCACTGAATAAGTCAAGAGGATACAGAGCCATGACCTCCAGCAACAAGGAATGAACAGATTCCTTACTTATGGTCCTTTAAAGGCAACTAGACCTGCTCAAAATTTAGGCTTACAAGTTTGTGTAAGTGAGGTAGCAATTTTATTTTGAAAGCTGTACACAACATTTCTCTTTCTGTGTAAGAAAACAGCCTTGCAGCAAGAAGGGGCTTCATTTTTTCTGTTAGCAACTAATTTATCCACTCCAACATAGCAGTGTATTTATCTATGCATCTTAATTTGTTTGCCTGTCAAGAGCATTTAGATACCAGTAAAACCGGTTATATGTTATCATCATCATAATGTACTGTAGCAATTGTTAATGCTGCTTAAAAGTTGCAGTTTTGGCATCTGAGGGAATTTTTTGCTATTTCATATCTCATATCGGCAGAGTTCTTAGCAGGTTAATGCAAGAGTCACTGTCTCATACACTAAAGAGAATAGCTGCTAGCACCAGATACCTATATCCCACTACTGCTGCTTTCTGCAATTGCGGAAAGACGTGGTTAGGTGCATTAGGGATTAGCAGATGTTTGGTAGTTTCTGTCCTTTTTCCATGGTTCATTAGCATCTATTACATGAGGTTGTTCTAGACTTAGAACAGAGATGTCCAGACAGCCAGGGGTCACATTCCTAACAAGCCATATCAGCAGGGGATGCAGGTCCTGTGGGCCACACCAGGGTGAGCTGTGGCCCCTGGGCCGCAAACCACATGGATGCCCCCTCCCCCATTTGCTGTACGGTGTGCTCATGACCACTCCCCCCATATAGCTATACCCCAGGTCCATGCAGGCACCCCACTGCTGCACCCACATGCAGTTGAGCCCCTGACCCTCTTCACCCCACCACCCACTACACCGCATGCCCCAGGCTCACTCTCTGGTCCCCATACTACTGCACTGCTCCCATGTCACTGAAGGGGTGGAGCAGTGGCCAGATACGAGCCCAGGGCCAAGGACAGCCTTGATTTAGAACATGCAGGTTAACAGAAACAGAGTGTTTCATTCACATCAACAAATTGTTTATTTTAAAATACACATGTCTAATGGGCCTCTGTTTTGCCTGGGGTACCCATCTTGTAAAGAATCACAGAATAGATTTCAGGCTCCCACAGATTTCTGTGGGGCTCCATGAAAATGTAAAGTCTTTGCTTGTGATCCTTTTGCTGAAATAGTCTGTGCGTGTGAAGGTATTTAGACAGGGTTTCTCCTTCCTACTAAAGACCCCTGCAATAAAGGAACTCTAAGAACTTTAGATCCGTCTAAGAAAAATTGTCTGTCACAAGAACTGCACCCAACAAGCCATAGAGAACTTACAGCAGGCTTTGATGTAAAGAGTATTCCATAAAGAAAGATCAGAAGTGGGATCACAGCAGACACTGCTCATAGGCAACTCAGCTTGGACTCTCCACTTTGGTGGAGCAGGGTGCAGTAGCCCATAAATCAGAGTTTAACGTGGGCTTAAAGTCTCTTTAGTCCCCCTCTCTCTGGGCTCTGAAAATTGAGATTTCAGACATGCAGCATAGACTCTCACAGGTACAGTTCAAGACCAATACATACAGTATTTTTCTCCTGCTTCGAAGTAAGAGCACAAACAAACAACTCTCCACATCTTCTTTCTATTATGTAAACCTACATGTCCAATGTACCACATTTAAGTTATTGCAATTTAGATATTTTTTCTCTCCATATCTAGAACAGTTCAAGTCACCATGGTCTAGCTCTTCTGGTGTTATAAATTAACCTAGTCACAGATGAAGCCACATGTCTTTTGAGCCATGCAATCACAACATTAATTGGCACCCCACTCCTACTTCTACACAGGCGTTATCTGTTACCATAAAATATCTTTCCCACTGCTCTTGCATTGGTGCTGCTCCCACCAGTGGTAAAGTTGTTATAGACTAGGCAATGGTGTTTCTATCCCACCATCTCAGGGACATGATTAATTCTAAATGGTTGTCTACAGTAGTGCTCCAACTGATGCCATCATAGATGGATCTAGATGAGCATCAATGTAACTTTGGGCACATCAGGTCCCAGAAAAAAGTAAACAGTAGACAGAAGCTGCTGAACACAGAGGAAACTACTGTAGAACTCAAGAGTCAGGCAGGTTGTGTAGCCCTATGAATTCAGCTGAGGACAAAATAATAAGGGCAAGCAACAGGGTTTACTTAAAGCCTCAAGACCCAAGAGTGAAGGCTAGTCAGCAATCAGCAAATATATCCAAAGTGAGGAAATGGGGTGAAGTCCATGCAGTGCCTCTAACAGTTCACCCTGGATTACAAGGAATGGTAAGAAAGAAGACTATTTTGGAAGAGGAGTGCATAAACCAGAAAAGATTATGGTGTGTTTCACCAAAAGTAGACGTGTTTCCAAAGGATTTGTGCTAACCTGAGCAACTCCTAAATGAAAATATTAAATCAAGCATTTTTAGCCTGCTTTTAGATTACAACACTGTAACCCAAAAGCCCTTGCATATACTGGGTGTTATGGAGGAGTAATATGTAGCAGGCAGACTATTTAATCAGCACTTCCATGTAGTAGGTATATTATTTAAGAAAAGATCTGGAGAAAAGGGGGAGCGCTTGCACTAGGTCTCTCAACTGTTACCAGGGTTCTAAATTGAAGTTCAAGAGTAATTAGCTTATGGGTCTGTTCACCTGCATAGGTAGGTGATCTTCAGGGGCACTATAGCTGTTGATGCTAACTACTATATGTTAGCATCTGAGAGGAAAATCATAGACTGAAATCATAGACTGAGATGCAAAAAAATAACTCCACAACATTTGTGCAAATAAATACAAGGTTTATTTTAATAAAGCTGAGGAAACTTACCCCTTTGGATAAGGACAAAAGGGGGAGAAAAGTTCGCCGATGACACCAAACTTTGGGGCAAAGCATCCACACCAGAAGACAGGCAGGTGATCCAGGCTGACCTGGACAGGCTCAGCAAGTGGGCGGACGAGAATCTGATGGTGTTCAACGCCGATAAATGCAAGGTTCTCCACCTTGGGAAGAAAAACCCGCAGCATCCTTATAGGCTTGGCAGTGCTATGTTGGCTAGCACTATGGAAGAAAGAGACTTGGGGGTCATGATTGACCACAAGATGAACATGAGCCTGCAGTGCGATGCTGCGGCTAGTAAAGCGACCAAAACGCTGGCTTGCATCCATAGATGCTTCTCAAGCAAATCCCGGGACATCATTCTCCCATTGTACTTGGACTTGGTGAGGCCGCAGCTGGAGTACTGCGTCCAGTTTTGGGCTCCACAATTCAAAAAGGATGTGGAGAAGCTTGAGAGAGTCCAGAGAAGAGCCACGTGCATGATCAGAGGTCAGGGAAGCAGACCCTACGATGACAGGCTGAGAGCCCTGGGGCTCTTTAGCCTGGAAAAGCGCAGGCTCAGGGGTGATCTGATGGCCACCTATAAGTTTATCAGGGGTGACCACCAGTATCTGGGGGAACGTTTGTTCACCAGACCGCCTCAAGGGATGATGACTAGGTCGAACAGTCATAAACTACTACAAGACCGTTTCAGGCTGGACATAAGGAAGAATTTCTTTACTGTCCGAGCCCCCAAGGTCTGGAACAGCCTGCAACCGGAGGTGGTTCAAGCGCCTACCTTGAACACCTTCAAGAGCAAACTGGATGCTTATCTTGCTGGGATCCTAGGACCCCAGCTGACTTCCTGCCCTTTGGGCAGGGGGCTGGACGTGATGATCTTCCAAGGCCCCTTCCAGCCCTAATGTCTATGAAATCTATGAAATCTATGAAATACTGAAACACATATCCTAAAAAATTTAAATTTTTAAATTTACTTCCACAGTGCTAGCTTTCTGTGAATAGTCTAGCAATTACATTTTCTGGCAGGAATGTCCATGCAGACAGTAAATTTGAATCATGGATTGTACAATATTTACAGAAAATTAATTTCAAATTTGTATTCATACCAGAAGCCTGATTTGGAGAGTTACTTGTATCTTCTCAGAAGAGAGAAACAATATCACGTCACCTATAGCCCCCAAAAACCCCTTTGGATATCCTGTTTCCAAGTGCTTTCAATGACTAGCTTGCATATTGCTTATGTCACAGCCAGAATTGTCAGCAGAATTAAAATAACAATTACATTTAGTATTAATGTTTCGTTCATGAACAGAAGAAATAGCAAAATACATCACGTAAATTGACTATAATTTGGTACATTATTGCTTACATTTTCTAAGAGAAGCAATGACTTTTGATACTGGATGTGGGCATGATTTTTTTGTTATTTAGGGGTTATAGGTTTCTTTACAGCACATGCAGCACAAGATATGCTATGTAACAGTAACCTTTTCACTGCAAAACAGTGAAAACAAACAATTCACAATCTCAACTTAAAATTTATTCAAATACTTGAGATTTAGGACACCGATAACAGAAGCACCAGAAGACTTGCTGTAAGAGAAAAAAAGAACTGTAACATAAACCAGTAATTTCTTCACTTAATCCAAGTAATAAGATCAGAAGGAGGAGAGAAACTACAGTTAAGAGTCTTCCCTGGGGTGTTTGAGTAAAGAAAGCCCTGAACTGTGATTCAGAGTGGAACAGACAGAAGCATTAGCTCCCTTTGAAAGGCTGCTTTGCTTACCTTAGAGATCAGATATTATAACAGCACTGAGCTGGCTCCATGCCATGGCTTTGCAGCAGCCAAAGGGATATGTTCCCTGCTTCTCCTCACCCCACCACTAAACACGTTCCATTCCCGAAGTCAAAAATGCGTAAATTAAAAAAAGACACTGATTTTGAAAGCCCAACTTTAAAGACACGTGGAATTTGGTTTTCAGAGACGCTTATGAGCACCCACAACTCTAGGTGATGTCAATGGACAGAAGAGTTGCACGATACCTACAAAAATTAGCCTTCAAGAGCCAGATTTTCAGAGGTATTTATGTGCCTACAGGTGCATATAAATCCTTCAGGATTTTCAAAAGCACTTAAGTATGTCAGCATAATAAATTAGCCTACACAAATCTCCACGCTTGTAGAGCTAGATTGCTTTACACTGGTGGGCTTGTTTACAGGTAACTTAAGCGCCTCTACACCCACACTGAAAATTGCACTAGGCATATCACCACCATCCACTTCCATCTTTATGTGCCTAAACAACATTAAAATATGATCTAAAATGTCCTAATTTGGGCATCTAATTTGGGGTACCCAATACTAGTGGCTAATATTGTTTAAAAAGATACCAGTAATTGGTTTTTTATCCCGTTTTCTGAATTCAGATGGTTTCAGGACTGATGCTGGCAATTAAACTCATTACGCTTTATGGTATGGTAGCATTAAGAGTGTGTGGGGGGGGAAGGGGGTGTTGACAAGAGTCTCTAGCAGTGTTCACGTCTTACTTCCGTGCCTGCTTTCTGAAATTTTTTTATATAATCTGTGTAGATTTCAGTGGGGGAAAAACACATTCAAATGTTAACACAGATATGCTACAAATGAGGAGATAGCAGAGAACAAAGCTTTAGGGCAGCTGCCATTAATTGACTGAAGGCCTGGGAAGGTTATCAATATTGGTGGCCTGTGGCAATAAGCAAGGAAAGTACAGTGACAAAGTCAATTACAGTCAGAATTTTTCCCACCCAGTAAACAGGACAATTACTTACAAGTGGCTTATTTAAATTTAGCTAGAAGTCAGCTATTTCCAGGTCCTGTTGAGCAGAAAAAATTCACAATTTGTGAATGTCATGAATCCAGTTACCTCACCCAAATGAGCTCTCCAGCAGAGCACTCATAGTTCTTTTCCAAACTGTGCATTGATTTCTATTTGCATGGCCTGGGACAGAGAGTTTAACTGTGCTGATTAGAGCTAATGGCTAAAGAGCTCCCTTTGCACAACTTTCCACATCTGATGATAAGCATAAGTTGGTTAGATACTAACTAGGAGCAAAATAACCTCTAAGACTAGCAAAGCAAAGGTTTAGTAACTGGTATTTAAACTAGTTAAAAACTGCATGAAATGTTGCCCCCTGCGTTACTGTCAATTTGCCAAGTGGGCATTTCTCCATGTTAATCACAATGCAAACTACAACAAAGGCTGGAAGGCTAATTGCCACCCTGGTGCAGCGCCAGCCAAGCCAGACTTTGCCTCAACAAGTTGGGAGTGCCTTTCTCTATTTCTGAGATCCTTTTGGTCCTAGCTAGTACTGTCAGTTTTGCCAGACACCATTTTCTGAAGTTGAGACTAAAAAGCACAGCAATAACATTTCAGGTCTTTAACCCTACTCCCCTAGTTTAATAATAGAGACTCTCAAGCTGGGGATGAAGAATGGCTGATTGCTTGAATCATAGTGATAAGATCTTTTTATGAAATATAAGATTACAACCCCTTTTTTGCTACATAGCCAAGCCTATCAGATGGGTCCCTCTGATCAAGTTGGGAAGGATCTATCTTTGTGTTATTCAAAACCTTTAAAAATGCAATGCAAACAATTGATTTTTCACTCTTTCCAATGTGGGCTTTTTATGACAGGCTTTTCTGCCATGCATTAGTATTAGCTGGTTTCCAAAATCGCTCCACCTGACATCAGAAGAGCAGTGGCCAGCAGGACAGAATGACTGAGACAAACTGAAGATGTGAGACACCCACTGTATGACCATCCTGCAGCACAAATGTGTCTGAAGTCATGCAGGAGCTTCCTCACCAGCACCAAACCTCTCGATGCCACACCCAAGGACACGCAATTACAGATGTGGAACGAGAGGTTGAAGAAAAGACCTGGCAGTGAAAAAAACATACAGTCTGGCAACCAACCCCTTACCACCAGGAGCTGATGAACCATGGCAAAGATGGTGATGTCTCAACCACCCTCATACTAGAGTCGGATGCTCCAAGAAACTAATGAAGAAGCGGGGCTATACCATTGATTCAACCACCTGTGACTGTGGCACAGATCCTCAGATTAGGCAACACCTACTGCAATGCCCGCTGCTCGAAGGCACATGTACAATGAAAGAACTTGCAAAGTAAGATAAATGAGCATGAGCACGTGTAACAAAATGGTCAAATATGGAGTAGAGACACAAGAAAAAAAAGCTGGTTTCCAGAGCATATTCAATGTGGCCTATCACTGTCAGAGTTTATCAGCCTCTGTGCATGGTGATGGAGGGAACTGTGGGTTATTGTGACTGTGTGATTCAGGGGCGGAGCTCTGAAGACAGCTTTGGGTAGGGGACATATTTATGACTGCCAAATTACAGAAACCACAAGTGCTGTTTTTCACAAAAGCAGACTGTTCTGTTTAAGCCTCTGCAAGCTCACTTCATGGCCAGCCTGTTGGGCATTCAGTAAAGAGGATGCTGAAACTGGAATCTGAAAAACATGCTGATGAATGAGCAGGGCCTTTATTTACTGCTAGCTTTGTTGGAAAGAGAGAGAGAGAGAGAGATTTACTTGTTCTTCCCTTCCCCCTAATTAGGTGGAGTTTGTTTTGTTGGGAAATATATGACTTTCATAGAAATGCAGGATTGGTCCTTCTAGTTATATCAAGCACTAATCAAGCACGTGACTAATCAGGCTCTGTAGGTGGGCTTTTCAGAAACAGTCAGGGAGCTTTATTACTGACTTCCATGGGAACAGTGCTAAAGAAAGTACATTTCTAATGACTGAGCCTCACTTGCACAGTAAGCAGCACAGGAATGCACTGCAGTCAAAAGACCCCATTTAACTTATTGTGTAACATTTCCTTATCCTTGGACCACCCTCTTCCTTAACCCTGATGACACTCATGTCTTTACAGTAATGCAAAGGACTTCAGTATATGATTATTTCTGAACACAGTATTTCTTTCTAATAAAAAGAGATTAATTTCTTTTAAATTCTTTGTTGGCTTGAAGTCTGTGAAATGTTCTCCAGCTTATTTAAAACTATACGTAGAACTTTTGTGAGGCCTACTTTCCAGCACAGTCACAGCTGTATTGTACAACCAGGGCCTGTTAAGCCTGTGCATCTCCTGTTTGGAATAATGCATTAAAAAATTACACCTAAAAACACTTAAGCATTTTCTTAGCCTGTCTTACCCCTTGTGATACAGTAGCAGCAATAGTAACCTGTTCTGATTGAATACTGAGCTTATTATCTAGGGGCCTCTGAAAGCTCTTTTCAAAATATGGAATTGGGAAAGTCTTATTCTTAATATCACAATCATGTGAACATGTGTATAATTCAAACCATTGCCTCCCACAGGAATTTCTGCCAGGACTTGCTGGTAGAGTTTCTCTCACATTGTCCCCTCACAGGGGCAAGGCTTGCCTTGTTCTAAATAATGGATCATAGAGCCTGCCCAAAACCTGGAAAATTCCCAAATGATGAGAATCCCAGGGCTTCCAGCTTCCACACTGGTTCCACGCTCCCAAGGAGCCTTCTTTCCTCAGTAGGGAATCCCTGTTGACTGTAGTTCCTTTGTTCTCCTCTGGAAGAGTCAGGAGAAAAACTAAATGCAGACTCCAATGTTATCTATTATAGACTTTTCCTGTGGCATCAGGGCAAGCTTGAATGTAGACCTGAACTAGCTTTCTCTTTCTTGACTCTGCCTTGCCTTCTCCTCCTCCTCGTTCCCAGGCCTTCTATAGGGTCCAAAAAAAAGAAGAGAGAAAGGAGTGGTATCCTAGAGAGATAGCTGATACTCCTCTCCTGTGAGTGAGGAGGATCCAACCATAGGAAGACATATCTGGGTTAAGAAAGAAACTATCAGACTTATGTCAATATGAATGTGTCCAGTAATCTGCTTGATATTTCACAGAAGTCCTAGAAAGACCTAGTTGCTGCTTGAAGCCTTTCATTCCAAATTTAAGATAGGGCCTCACCAACAGAGGATACAAAGAGTAGAGAAGGGAAGGAAAGTGAAAGGAAAAGGTATACAAAATTTATTATTATTTACTCAGGGAAGGCACATACCCAAATCTGGGGGTTTAATATAGTAAAGTCTGTTGTTTAATCATTCATTCATTCATTCATTCATTCATTCATTCATCAATAGGTAGCAACACACAAACTGGCTAAAGTCATTAATACAAGACCCAGGAAAGACTGGTGGCTTCAGTTCAATCCAAGAGGGAAATAATCTTGAAAAGGGGCAGAGCACCATTTGCCAGCATTCTTATAATCACTACGGATATAAACAGCACTATGTAAATAAACTTTAATTGAAGTCCTGCCCCCCCCCCCCCACCACCTCTACTCCTAGATTATTGCTTTATACCCATTTTGGAGATGGAAAAACACAGGTTCAAAAAGCTTATTTAACTTGCCTAGGCTACTCTCAAAATCAGTGGTAGAGTTGGAAGCTGAACCCAGGAGGCCTGACTCACAATTCCCTTCTCTAAGTTTTAAATAACAACTTACCTTTGCATTTCAATCCAGTGAAATACACTTAAACAAGCATCGCAAAAATGCCCAGACAGCAAACCAATATGCAAGTACAATACTGTGAAAACTTCCTAATCAAAACCTATATACATGGAATAAACCAGGTTTTTAAAAAAAATATGGAGATGCATTTTCCAGGTGCAAAATCAAACTATGTTGGAGAGGATAAGTCAGGGTTCTTAAAAGAGAAAGAAACATGGTCTATAGCAACATTAGCATTGTACCATTTTTATGTTTGCACTACAGAGAAAGATATTCATAAGTTTGCTTCAGCATTTTCAGTAGTTAGCCAGGATGTCTATAATACAATTTTGTTGATGCTCTGTGTAAACCAGCTCAATTCAAAGGTCAAACTGTTCTCAATGTTTATCTGACTCATTTCAACACATTTTTACCCTTAGGTGCACAGGAGTGTGAATATTTAAAAAACAAATTGCCCTTGCTAAGTATCCATATATTTAAATACGCATGCTCTCCTTGACATAAAATATGAAGTATAAATGCATTAGCTTACTCACTGAATCACAGTAAAGATTCCCAATGGCTTATCATAAACATCCATTTTATTTAAAGTAGATTGAAGGTGTCAGCAATGAAAACTGCTCCTGGGACTTAGTCATCCTGGTCTGAAAATGTTTGCCTCTTGTCTCCCTGTCTCACTCTTGCTCTCACTAACACAGAATCCCCTTGACTGTCTTTCGTTCTGGATTTACTCTGTTCAGCTCACCAAACCAAGTCCACTATTAAAACTGCCAGTGTTGCTGTTGTTGCCTAAGGGTGAGAGTACCCACTGCCCTATGGGAAGAGCAAGTGGGGTTTTTTTCTTGCTACAGTGACATACTTGCATTACATCCCATGTCAATAAAACAGACAAAGGAAGATCAATGCAAAAAATTCTGTCCCCTGCTCTATCCATAATGATTTGGTGACAATTTTAAAAACTATTTTGGAGTTTAACCTTGAAACATGCCTTGAGATTAACCTGAACAAACCTAGTTATATTGTACATCAACATGTCCTTTGACTTGTCCTCACTCTTAGGGCATGTCTACATTGCATCAGTGGTGCTAGGGAATACCATCATGAAAATATGACTTGTCCACTGTTTTTTGCTTCACATTTTCTGATTGCTGCAAATGTGTCATGTTGCCATTCTTTGGTATATGTTCAGGGCAAGCCAAGCACTGCTGCCAGGCTCCTGGGCTAGAGACAGAAGTTATGCATAAACCAATTTAAGTGATTAGAAACTGGTTTAAACCTATAACAGACAGAAGTTCAGTGCACATAAACCAGTTTAAAAATGGCTGAAACTTGTTTAAGATAAACCTGGTTGAATGTAGTATTAGACTTAACTGATTTAGGTCAAACTGTCCCTGGTTCAAGTTAAATCAGAGTCCCCCAGCATCCCAGGATGCTTTGCAGCTCTGGGCTGGGCTGTGCTGTGCTGTGCTGCCTGCTCCAGAGAGCAGGGTTGGCCCTGCCCCTCTGATCCCTAGCTGGCGCAGTGCGGGCTAGCTAATAAGGGGGTGGGGGTAGGGGTGAGAAATCAGGCTGGGGACCATAGCTGGGTCTGCCAGGAGGGGCAGCCCCTGCCAAACTTTTCCGCACTGAAGCAGATAGGGTGTGGGCATAGGGTGGGGGTGGAGGAGAGGGCAACAACCTGAGAGGGACTACTCCCATAGGCAAACCCTGGATGGGGTATGGGAGGAGCCTTAATCCCCACTTCCTCAGGTCAGTATCCTGCCATGCCCCCTGCTCTCCACTTGAGTGGGGCATGGGAGGGCAACAGCTTGAGAGGGACTGTGCCCTCAAGCAAACCCCAGCTGGGCTCTGGGGGGGGGCTTTAATCCCCGCTTCCCCAGCTCAGTGTGCTAGCTGCACCCCCTGCTTTCTGCTTGAGCGGGGCATGGGTGCAGGCAGACAAAACCCTGAGGGGCGACTGCCCCTCTAGACAAACCCCAGCTGGCATCTAGGAGAGGCTTTAATCCCCACTTCCCTGGCTCAGTGTGTTGGAGATGGAGCTAAGGGAACAGGAGAGGGACTGCTTGGGCTGGTGTGACCAAAGAAAGCAGAGAACTACATTTGCATTATAAAGCAGAACCCGTAAAAAGTGGAAGACTGGAATGCTCAAGAAGAGACAAAAGACAATGGATGCATGAGAGTCCTGCCAAAGGTGCTATAGGTGACAAGCATATTATCAAGGCACCCAAGAAGGAGAAGGGGTACAAGTGCACCATAAAAACCCAAGTAGAGATGAGGCCTGTAGGATCTCCACTCTAGCACCTAAGACTACCTGCTGATTCCCCAAGAAGGACTTTCTGAATACCTGGTTGTAAGGAGACACTCTGCTCCCAGGCAAGGCTTTCTCTTGTCTTTTTGGTTTATTACATTACATTTTAACTTAGGCTAAGTTGTGTGTGCTCTCACTGTGTTTTACTGGGCTGTATCTTAGCTTAGGCAAAGATTTTTAGTTGTTCTTTGTTGTGTGCTTGAGGTTGCAATGCAAATTGCTCTGTTCAATACATGCTCACTTCAGAGAAAAGACTGTTTTTGTTCAAGCTTTTATGAATTCAATATTCAATGCCACTGCCTTTTCCCCACCTGCCCCCTCCTCAGCTTGGCAGGAGCTGCACTCCTCCCAGCGCGGAGTTGGAAGGGGGTGCAGAAGTCTGGCAGGCTCTGCCCACTCCCCTCCCCAACTCAGGCACACCCGGAGGGTTGACAGCACCACCCCGCTTGCCTCAGCCCCCAGGCTGTGGCTTGGCCATGCCCCCTTCGCTTGAGTAAGGAAGGAGGGAAAGCCTTGGAGCTTCAGTCTCTTCCCTTTGGCAGTGGCTGGAAGGCTGGGAGGCATACTCTAGCACCCCCCCAGCTTCTGGCTTGAGCCACTGCAGGCATGTAGCTACACTACCTGAATCAAAAGTGAATGTCTGTTTACTTGCTTCTCAGTTTAATCTCTGCAGCTTAGACTAACCTGCATCAAGAAGCCTCAGGCTTCTTGTCTGTCTGTACTTAGCTCTAGTCTTGGGCATTCTCATGAAAGCAGATACATGATATTTTTGGCATATGGCAAGTATGGAGTAGGAATGGGTGAGTTGAGTTGACTTTTCATGGTTATACTCCCCAACACTGTTCAACAAACCATAGCTGCATTTCATATGCTGCACTCTGATTGCATAGATCCTGGGGGAAAGTTAGAGACAGGATCATTCCTTAGTCGTATTAGAATAGTGTCATGGCTACTCTGACTTGTATTAACTTCCTAAGGGCTGCAAGTTTTCTTTGTTCTGACTGAGGATCACAAAGAGGACATAACCTCAAGTATTTATATAATCTAAACTATGGGTTGAATCCTCGTTTCGCTTATACCAACTTATACCAGTTTGACTCCACAAGTTCTGATGAGGCTCCTAAAGATAAGAAATCACTACAATTTTGCCCAGCAATGTGTATACTTAATAAATAAATACATACAATATTAGCAGCAGTTACTTAAAGTTTGACCAACTAGGCATGTCTACACGCACCATTTACTGCAGAGCTGAATAATTAGTTCCACAGTAAACATATCAGTGTCTGTGTGAGCAGCACTATTAGGCCACAGGAAACCGATAAACTCCACCGTAGTTTTTACATGTACTATCCTACTGCAGATTCTTTTACTCTACAGCAATGCACATGTGAATGCTGACAGGGCTGGCTGGGGTACAAGGGCACTTCAGTGTGGGGCTGCCTTGCTGAACAGCCCCATTCTGGAGCACTCTTGTTCCCCATTCAGCCCCTTTCCAGCACATTGAACCAGGTCAGAGCAGCCCCAGGCTAGCATGCTGAACCCCCGGGCCCTCTGCCAGCTGGGGCTGTTTTGACCCAGCTCAATATGCTGCGGTCCTGGGAGCACATTTAAATATGACATCCATGAGCAATAAGCTCCAGCACAACATGCACTGTATTTTATTGCTGCACATTAATTGCATGAATAGATGTGCCCACTGTATTTAATTTCGCTATTTCTCAAGGATATATTGTAGGTAGTGTCTTTATTGTTTGTTATATAAGTTATGGGGTTCTAATGTACGGTACTGTAAATAGATACAGTTTATATAATAGTAGTAGTAGACAACTGTAGATCCTTCTGAATCATGATGTATGTGTGAGAGGTCACCCAGACCTTTGATGCGTACACCTAGGCAGGAGTATGGAGTAATGGAGGCTGCCTACACCTTCCATCCCCCTTTAAGACCATTGAGACAGAATCCAGAGGCCAGACTGAGTCCAGACATTCAGTGCCTCAATGGCTGTAGTTATGTGCATATTTGGAAATCAAACCCAGGTCATTCATGTGGCAGACATGAATTTTACCACTGAACAACAACAGTGGGGATGGTTATTATTCATCTCCAACTAATGTACATTTATGAACCTTCCCTGAGCCACTATGTCAACCTTCCTTTAAAACAAGACGAAAAAATGATTTGTCTTAAACTGGACTTCCATCTTGCCAATACCAAAATTGGTTGGCTAAAAGTAATGCTTACTATAGTGTGCAGCAGTAGCATAACAAGCAGAGTTGGCGCCTGGGGCTAACTCTATGGGTGGGGAAAGGCATGCCTAGTTCTGGGGGTGGGGGAAAGCATTCAGATTCCAAGAGTGGGGACAGAGGGAGCAGCAGCCTTATGCACACCAAGAAGTCCTAAACAGTCCCAGCTGAACTGCTGCAGCACATGTACTCTGCCTGCCTCTCTGTTTCTTTTAAAGCAGTAGTAGCTGGGGACTGTTTTGGAGTTCTCAGCATGGTGTGCTGCCCAGATGCAGACTACACAGGAATGAGGGCATGATTCCAGCACCCCTAATTTGGCACCTAGGGCAGGTGCCCTTCTGACCCACCCCTAGTTATGCTACTGATGAATGGTCTCATCAGCCAGGTGACCCTCTTCAGTAAGAAGCTCAGAAATGCTACTTCAAATCAACACCTTTTGAAATTTCAGGATTTATGGTCTTGGCAGCACTTATGTCAGAAAGATGCATTGGCACACAATGGATCTGAGCAAAACAAAAAATAACCAACAAATGACACCTGAATTAAATGTTAGATCATGAATCAATGACTTGATAAAAATACCCATACTGTAAAACACTACACTGCATGGATTTATGTTAGAAAAGTGTAACCTGTCTGGCTGTAATCCTAAAATACATCAAAATGGGTACTAAGTGATACTTTACCTTGGCCTTTTATATATTTGAGTGATCTGCAAAGATGGATAAGCAATATTATCACTGTTTCACCAATGAGGAAAATGAAGCACAGTGAGATGAACTGACTTGCATCCCATTAAACAATGAGTCACACACAGCCTCTCCTTTTATCTCAATAGGTTTCCTTAATAATTGCCAGATCCTCAGTTGGTGCCTTCAACAGGTTTTCACTAAGTTAAACCAGGTGAGAATCTACCTGTATATATTCCAGTTGGAAAGTGAATCTCTGGCATTTGTTGCATTCATTTAGAATTCGTCTTATATTTAATTTCAATTTAATGAAGCTCATAATAAATTATATACTTTTCTACCATTTATGTATATTAACAAAGCAATGTAAAGCACTTGACATGCTTAGGAAGATTCTTCATATGTTACTACTGTCACCTCAAAGGCAATAAAGAGATTAAGAAAACTTGAGTCTTAGATGTACTTTACAACTGTAACAACATTTATTGCTCACTAGTCTAAAAATCTGTGCATGGCAATGGAAAATAGCTGGAGAAGTTTTAAACATTTAAAATCATTTTCTTAGTTCCTTACTCATGCTGAAAGCTACCGTTATATGATTCTTTGCGGAGTAAAGTGTGACTCATAGTGAATAAAAGGTGCCATAATCTGTTTCTTAATTAATGGAATGAATAAAAGAGAGAGAGGAAAACCTTGTTATAAACTTAAGCATGAGGAAATGCTTTTTCCTCTCATAGAAAAGACATGTATTCAAATCCTAGCGCATAATTAATATTAGTGAACTTCACCTCTCCAACAGAAATTGACACTTACTGTAGATGAACAATAGAGGGTTCACAGAACTGTGCCGCAGAAGAACATGGGCCAACTGCAAATTGATAGCATTTCTAATTCCTTTTTCTGACAGAGTTGCCTCAGCAACCAGAAGAAACCAATTGTCACCAAGGTTAAACTGCTTGCAGATGGTTTCCCACTGAATAGCAAGTCACATTGTTTCAGAGTAAAGAGGCAGGGTCAATCGTTTTAGTCAATCTGTCATTTTCAATGGACACCACTTCTTTTCTGTGATTGAGCAACAATGGCATTTAAAATGTGCTATAAAGAGTTGTAGCACTGAGGAAGTGAATATAAAATTCTGATGTGACACAGCACCATCACACGGGATAAGGATACACTTTGTTAAACATTGCTCATAGAGACTGAACACAGTGCTACCACATCAGCAGATAAGCATCCCACCCCCCCCCCCCAGTGAACATGGCTGGGGGAAAAAAAAGTCATAAAGCACACATACATCCTGTACCTCCTGATAAGGGTAAGGAAAACTAAAAACAATCTATATTAGTTTTAGGCCTTGTGGCTAGAGCCAGAGGGATAACACAGCTAGGCACCCAGGGCAGTAGGGATTTTAGGTAAATTTACACATTACACATAGACTATGCTAAATCTGTGGGATGTTAAGCAGTGTTAAAGTTAGAACATCCTGTGAGCAGTCTCACATTAAGGGTTAATACCATTTCTTGCCTGCCCAGCTCTGAATTGCCACTAGAGGGTTAGTGAGCAGGGGCATGGATAGGAGACACTTCAGGGGGGAGAGGCTGGGAGCAGTGTATCCTGGGATGCTGGAGGGCCTACAAATGGCTCATTCTATCCCTGTGGAGTAGGCTGAAGTTACCCTAATATGAGCTAGGTAGCACATCCCTGAGTTAAACCTTGCCTGAAGTGGCGTAACTTTGACAAGCTGAGAAGGCACTTAGCATGCGTTCATGAGCTTTACCATGTTGATGCTCAAGTTATAAGTGCTCTTAGTATGGTCTAAGTGTAATGTGCAACTTCACCCTTTTGGCTGCTGTCATACTGCTGGTGCAATCGTGAGGCTATAGTGGCAGTACTTCCCCACTCCCCACCCCAACCCCCAAGTTGGCTCCCTAGGTTGCTGCCCAGTCACCCCATCCTAGTTAAGCTACTGATTAGGATACATACATACTATTATAACATAGCATGATACATAGTAGAAGTTGTATTTCTCAGCTTTATAACATCATTTAATATGAGAATCCCAAAACAATTTACAAATATTGCTCTGGATTGTTTCTCGCACGGAAGAAACCTACTTAGAGCAGTGAGAAAAGGGTGTTAGGATCCACGCTGGCAACTTTCCAGCTCCCACTTCTGCAATCCTGGTGTCCATGTTGGCCAGTCTGGACAGATTAAATCACAGGGTTTAATCACGATTTAAATCAGCAAGCAGGAAACCTTGATTTTAAGCTTGTTTTGTATTTACATTCCTCTGTGCTGCACCTGGGGACACCATAATAAAGAACAAAGATCTAGCTGACTTGCCACTAGATGTGCCAAATCCCTCAAATGAAGCAATTTAGCCACCTAACAGAATCACAGCCTACCCCCACTCCTAGCCTCTCTCCCTCTCTCTCTGACATGCTTACTGGCCTATGCTTAGCTCCACTCTAAGATAGCTTCAGTCATGGAAGGGAAAATGGAAGGGAAATACTTCACAGAGGTACTTTCTGCTTTGACACGCAGGCAGTGGAGAGTGCCATTTTTCTAAACAAAGCTTGATTCTCATTGGTTGATTTGTAATTATATATAGCCTAAAAATAGTTGAATTTGGTTTATTTTCTGGTTAATCATGACGATACATTATATTCATAAACACTTATTCAAACAAAACAGGTGTGGGGGGTGCTTATATATTCAAGTTGTTATTTTTTATATTTGTATCATGTTAGAAACCAGTTAATGCTGCATTTTTTACTAGATGATTGTTCAGTTCTAACTTAATGGATATTAGAATTCCATTACAATGTACAAAAACAGCATTTTAAAATTGTTTTTCATTAGTTAAAACTACTTTAAATGTGCTGGAAATATAATTTTAAAAGTAGCTACAACCAAAGGGAAAAAAGGAACTATGATCTACACTTAGTGAACTAAACTGATTATTTCTGGTTACCATGTCCTTCCTGCTTTTAGAATTAGCAGATCACATCCTATGGCACCAAATTTAATTCATAGGTGACAGAGGAAAACAAGCTTTCCTACATCAATTCTGTTTGTAAGATTGTTTTGTAAGATTGTATGAGCTAAACTTTGAACTAAGCTAGTTAAATAAACTAAAATGAATTAACTATTCTTACTGAACTTCAGAAGGGGCTACTGCTCACAAAAGTCTGTCCCTTGAATAGACTCTTATTTCAAGTGCTTAGCCAGTGATCTCCACCAATTCAGTAATCTAACTGCTGTTAAACTAATGACAGAAAATGTGCACTGCATAATATTTTAATTTATTTTTAATTATTTAAACAGGTTATGGGAAGTTTAGATCTTTATATATATATATTCCAATCGAATTCTAAATCTGTTTATATTTAAAAGGGGAAATCTATTTATTTTCTTAAATCTGATTTTAAACATAAAAATCACGTTTATGCACCCTGATGCTGAGGAAGTATACTGCTACTTCCTTTCAGAAGCTTTGTACTTTTCCTATTTCTTTAATGAAAGTCTATCTTGGAGCAAAGTGCTTATGGAATCAATCTTTTGTTTTACTATTTCTCTTTTGGTTGAGAGAGTAAATAGGTGCGATACAAACTGAAACCTGTTCAAAACTGGGATGGGGTGTGATTAAAGGTATATTTGTAAAAGTAGACACAAATACTAGTGAAAATCTAACACTTTACAAGTGTAGGGGAGGCCTAGAATTGTTTCTATCAAGTTCTCATCTAAAGAGTCTCTCTGACTCTCTATGAAGTCTCTGTCATTTTAAGAAAGATTGTGTGCGTGTGTGTATGCATGTATGTGTGTGTGTACCAAAACCCTAAAACATGAAAAGAGAGCATGCACACATGATCATGAAAACCCTTTTTAAATTGACAGAACTAGTGTGTGTCTGTGTGCCTCTTGAGTCTGGGGGGGCACCCACAGAAGCCGGCATCGGCATTGGCAGCGGGGATGGGGCTGGCAAGCGCCCGCAAAAGCTGCCGGTGGCATCAGTGGCGGGGACGGCCCTGTCAGAGGGGGAACATGCCTCCCCACCAGTGCCCTCCTACCAGGTGTGTGTGTGTGTGTGTGTGTGTGTGTTTGTGTGTACACACACAAGATACTGGTAAACAGTCTCTCACCAGCCACTAAAACAGCCTTTACAGTACACTTATTTCTCCTGAACATGTCTATGCTTGTCTGGGAAGATGTCCAGCCAAAGCAGCAGCTGAAACATAACTTTTTTTTTAATTACTAAGAATTGCATGTACCATTAGAGATGTACTATTGTAACTCTGGGGGAACCATGAATTCAAATCTCCTTAACTTATGGATAATTCATTCAACAGAACCAGTCTATATTAATACTACTCTCTTTATCAGTCACATGGTAAAAGAGCTGCAATGACCCCTGGGTAAAATCTAAATGAAGCAAAACAAAACAAGCAAGCAAGCAAAAAGTCCCTCAGCAAAGTCAGAACATAAAAATTGGTGAGAGGACCCATTATTTTATTTTACCTCCTGGCCAATTGCCAAGATAGAGCTACATTGTACCTCCACTGCATTATTTACCATTAAACTAATTTTCAAAACCTAAATTTTCAAAAGCAGCTAATAATTTGTGGGAATTTTAATTTTGGGGAGCCTTTTATAAGACATATTAAAGAAGTCTGATTTACAAAAAATATATACTGCCACCCACTCTGAAAATCAGATCCTTTTAAGGTGAGCACCCCCCTAGGAGTCACTAGTCACTTCTGCAAATGCATGCCTTCAATCTTTTTCCACAGTGATTGAGAGAACAGTAATCCTAGGCAGTCAGTCCCCAATGAGAATTGTAAGTATACTTAATCTCAACATCTCCATTATTCCTATAGATTCAGTTTTATGTGTAACCTAGTTTTCTCTGTTGAAGGTTGTGAATAACAGATGTAACCTCATTGTCCTTCCTGACTTCACTGAGCTATAATTGAACACAGCTTTTCGTATGCTCTCAGCAGTGTTGCTTGTTATATTGCAAGTCATCTAAGTACTAATATTGAATTCCTTCCACCAAAAAGTAGCCCCTAGGGAAAAAACAAACCAGAAATAATTAAATTCATCTAGTAAACCACAGGCTCCATTTGAATGCCATTACCTCCTCTCAGGGTTGTATGTACGTACAGTAAGCATGGATTGTTACAGACAGACATCAGATTGAACTCCTATGAATCCAAGGTGAAGTACTTTGAGCTCACGGAAAAGTAATATTTGGAAGGGGGAAGAAAAAGAGCTATGACTCATTTCCTCTCCCCACCAAAGAGAGTTATTGCATATTCTGTTGTCAGGTCTTTCAGAATATTTCCCCCTTTTCCTCTGACTGCATTTTATAATGTACTAGTGATTTTTAAAGGATCAATATATTTTATTGCTTCCAATATGTCAGAGTTAAACGACAGTAGACTTATGTCAGGTCAGTTAGACATCTGTTTGAAAATCCTTCCTTCTCTGTGTTTCACCTGAAGCTCATTAGTTCTCTTGGTTCTGCACTGTCAGCAAGTTGAACCAGTTCACACAGTTTATGCCTGCCTCAGAGTCATTCACATAAATTAGGAACATCAGAGATGCAAGTGCTGACTGACAGGATATGGGATTCCACTTAATATTTCTATTCAATGTGACAGCTTCTCTCTTGGGTACTTCCCATGTGCTAAGTTATCCATCTTTTTAATTTGTGACACTGCGTTTCTCCTAGCACACACTGCAATGTGGGCAGAACTCTGCAATTAAGTCACATCTATTATGGGTCTTACTGAAATTTAGGCCTGGATATACAGTATGTGTACAAACAGAAAACTTGATACGTAATTTTACTAAACAACTCAGCACCAAAACAGTATAACGCTAGCAGGAAAGTTAATGTTTTCTGGATTAAAGCTGAGGGACTTCAGGGTTCTAGTCAGTTCTCCCAAAGGATCTATGTAAATTTGGATAACTCCTATCCTCCATTTGCCTTAATTTACTCTTCTGTATAATAATACTCACTGAGAGCATCTATGCTTGCATTAATGCACTGTAATTTCTGCGCAATAATTGGCTTTACTGTGCAGTAGCACCGGTGCATGGTTTTTAAGTGACACTAATGCACAGTAGACTAATTCTGCTGTGCATTAGTGCATTAGCATGGCTTTCGCCGTGACATACTAATGCACAGTAGAGTTAGTCTACTGCACTTTTAGCATCTCGTGTATATGCGCCAACACTATCTTACAAGGCATTTTACAACTTATTAAACTATCTGAAAAGGCACTCGTTGGCTTTTGTTAAAAGGTGCCATGTAAGTAAATACTATTATGTTTCTCACCTTTTAAAATTCTCTATAACAATGCAGATAAATGCAGGTATTCTAAGTTGTATTAGTATTTTACAGTTCTAGAAGGGTTTGATCCAAATCCCATTCATTCATTTCAAATGTTTCCAGTAACTCAAATGGCCTTTGGATACAGCTTCAATACAGCTGGGTAGTGGGAGATAGGAGATAAAATACGCTTTGGGTAAAAGGAGGTCTAAAATGTGTGTCTCTTGCTTCCTGGGTAAGTCACACATACCCCTCAAGCGGTTAATGTGTGACCCTGGTGGCTGCCTCTCCTGCTGCTGCATGATGGGAAAGGGCCTGGAGTCCACATGCTGCCAGTGCAACCCGCGCAGCCTCTGTGGTAAGAGTTGGGGGGGGGGGGGGGCATATGCCAGCAATGGGAGGCCATCTGCAATGTGCCACTGACATAGCCCATGTACTTGGGGAGGATTGTGGGGGCTACCTCCACAGCTTGTTAGAAGGTCCAATGTTTGTTAGAAGAGCTGCACACTATATCTCATCATTGGGACAGTGCTTAGACCATATGAATAAGAATTAACAGAGGCATAACTAGTAAATTTCACAACCTGGGCAGAGATGCCAGAGATGGAGGGAAAGCGAGGTGCTAAGCACTGGTGAATTTCACCTGACTCTGATTGCTAATGCCACAGATTAGTCTCCCTGTATCCTGGCTGCTACCACCATGGCACAGGCTCCCTGCAGGGACCACCATTCAGTGCTAAATCAGTGCACAGGGCCAGCAGCCTGTCCCTAGTTACATACTGAAAACCATCCTTGTCCCCAGTGAGGTCCATTAAGATACTTAAGATATCATCACTGGTGACATATTAAAGAGTAATTAATGTGTATTATCTACAGTATTAGCAAATGAATGACAAAATTTCTTTTAAAAGTTCAAATCCACATTTTAAGTAAAATTGAAGAACAATGAAACAAACAGTTGCATGGCAATAGCTTTCCTTTATATAATGGCATTTGTGAAGATCCTTCTTTTTAACAAATGTTGACTATGTGATATAATTGTCAGTTGTCTTTCAGTCCCAGCATTTGCTTTTTCTGCACAGAGGGTCCAATCTATTAAAAGTCAATAGCAGTCTTTCCATTGACTTCAGTGACTCTGGATCAGTCCCAGAGTGATTCATAATGAATACTCTGTTCTACATTAATGAAACATCTGTTCCTGCTCCTAAATATGACAAATATGAGTTCCCCTCCTAATTAGTTGTAAGGTAAGTCATCTTTGCAATCCTTCCTGTGCTGTATGGCCAGAAATTTGGCAGGAAGTTGAATCCCCATGTTCAGGACAGTTTGGTGTTTAGCCCTCTGTTAATATTTTAGGAGAATATTTGAATACGCACATATAGTAGAAGAATGTAAATAATGGAGCATATTATCTGATAAATAATCACAGCATATTAGATTAATTTTATTGGAGTGTAAAGTAAAAGTGTCAGGACAGATGTGTTCCCACTGCTTATTCTACTATCCGCCAGGTTTTTTTGTGTTTTCCTAAAATAAATGCAATAAATTATTACATACGAAATTAATTACACAGGGAAATGAAAAGACAGAGTTAATTTAAAACTATCAATATAGTTGAGGCTTTATGCCCCTATTGTTTAAAGTTCTTAGAGTTCAGTAGAAATACTTCTCCAGCTGTTGTTGTCTACTTCTTCATAGCCAATAAATTAACAAAGGAAACAAACCAAGACATCAGCTCTAAACCCCTTATAAGCTACAATGATTCCAATTCATCCCAGAAGTACACCAGCAACTTCAATGAGCATTGAACAATGATGACACTGAGCACCATGGACATAGCCAAGAACTGAACAGGTGAATATCCAAGCTTTCCTGCCCTTTAGATTGCATTAGGGAAGACCCTAGAGCATTTTAAGAAATGAAGTCTGACCTGGGAAACAACAGAGGAGAATGGGAGCAGAAGACAGCCAAAATAAAACTCCTGTGAAGCTCTGCAGCAACATTTCAAAACTGACATATTCAGACGCAAAAAAGACAGTGCATTGAAATATTTTAAGGTTTAATTTTCCACCAACACTTTAACATTTACATGGTAAAAGAAAACCCTTTCCTGGTTTGCTCTATCACTTACTAAGAAATTCTCCTGGGCATGCACCAAAAGGGAGCACTTAAGGACTTAAGGAATCCCCACCTTTCTTAATTCATAAGGGCTATGCTCAGTCACAAAAAGTGGATGGATACAACTGGAAACACACAGTGAATGTGTTCAATCCATCAAAAATGGATATTCTTTTATAATCACTTTTTAAAGAAAGGAGGGGTACTTTGAAAATGTAGTCATTTATAGGTTAAGAATAAATCACATTTTCCACTGTTCTTTGCAGATGACCATTACAAAGGTTTATGTATAATTAAGTGGTAATAAGCCTCTTAAGCACCTTTTCTGCTCTCTCTATACTCCCTGCCATATGTAATCTGTTATTTACACTGCAGGATCCAGCCGTCAGAACTACTGGATAATGGGCATGCTGAAAGCTGTCACTTCAGATTTTATCTCAAAGCGTGTCCTTTTTTACAGAGTGCAGTCCTATCCGATAGAAGACTCTATTAAATAAAGGCCCAAAGTTCTGTAAAAAAGACCATAATTTTGTGTGCCTGAAAACAGTGGGTAACACACAGTTATTTAAAGCTTTACTGTATGTGGCAAAATCTAAAAGAGCTGAAGAAAAACTTGCCTAAGCTATCATTCAACATGAGAGCCAGAGGAATTCCTACAAAACACAGAAGGCATTTTAAGTATTATTTTCATAGTGTGCTGTTACTAAGACTGAAAGTTGGAAAGTTACTCATAATTCCACATTCGATCTTTCATAATGAGAGAATTTGAGGAAGATGCCTCCTACAGGTCACTCAGGTTAGTCTACTCATTAAATAAAGGACGTCCTTTTCTTTCCCTTCTTCATGTCTTTCTCTTCCAGATGTCAAACAACAACTACATTTTACAGCTGTAATGAACAGGTGGATACACCTACACTGCCTCAGCAATGATACCAAGACCACTGCTAAAAAACAAGTGCCACCCACCCCTTTCCATTGTGCCCAAGCTGCTTGGCCAAAAAAAAAAAAAAAAAAGGCATCATAGTTGTTTTTTTCCCTGTTCCCAAAGGAAAAAAAGAAAAAATAACTTCTCACTGGGACCCAGAGCTGGCCAGCCTGCCAAGCCACAGTGGAATCGCTGCTAGGGGAAGCAGAAGGGATTCCCTGGCACACAAGGAGGCCAGCACTGGGAGCTGGTGCTGATTGGCTGAGAAGTTAGAAGGCAAGGTAAAAGACCTGCTGGACACCTTCCCCAGGAAGGGAATTGGAGCAGGCTGTGGGAGGCTGCTGCATGGTCCATGCAGAGCTACAGAGCAAAACTGAGGACTTGGAAAGCCCAGACTGGGACTGAGCACCCAGAAGCCAGGAGGAGGATCAGCAAGGAGAATCTTGGTGGTGGCCGACTAACAGAGGCCAAAATAGAAGCTGTAACCCTCCGAACAGAAGGGTGGGAGGGAGGGTGTTATTGGATTAATAGTGGACTTGCTTCCTGGAGAGGTTTGAGTGAGCCCACTTGAATAACGACAACTTCTTCAAGTAGGAAGTAGTCGTGTAAGGACTCTAAGAAGGGTTGAGATTTCTTCCAAGAAAGGAGCAATGAACAGAGACTGAGTGAGGATGAATTAGTCCTCAAAAGAGAAACACCCAGGTGGGGGTGAGCTGACTCAGCTTGCCTGAGGAACAGGACATGCTGACAAAGACGGGATCAACACCAACCCAACCAGGTGTAGTGAGGACAGGGTGCAGGGGAGGCAGAGCCCTGTGCACAAGGCCATGACAAACATACATTCCAGTGCAGAACAACTTGACTGCTGATCTCCTCCATTTTTGTTATTCCTTTAATATCAAGGCATAGCAGGTGAGTGGAAAGGAGGACTAAGACAGACTGGGAAAGAAGGGGCACCTAACAGATGCACCTGCTCATAGGGGGTTTATTTTTGTGAGATGTAATTAGATATGAGGTAAGCATGACTGAGTTCTGAACCTATGTGGGTGCATCCCCATGAGCAGGAACAAGCATTTCCCAGGAATATATCTGTGTCACTGCTACTTGTAGCAGCCCCTGCATTCGTGCTCTGGTACATGGCAAATTGCCCCAGGTGGGATAGAGGAAGCTGGGGCCAGCACCTGGGGCCAGCAGCCTTACCTGGGGGCCTCCCAGGGCTGCAGTAGTGGTGATTCAGGCATGCAGATTCTGGATGGCAGCTGGAGTGAGGCTCTGGATGGCCAGGTTCTGGTTTCAGGTGGTGTATGCTGCAGCCATGTATGCCGCCCCACTTTTTTCTGGCACAGGTTTTTTGACACCAGGATCTCCCAGTGTCAAAAAAGCCACTGCACTGCAAATTAGCACTGCAGCAAATGCCTGCATATGCAGAGCATGAGGTTTGTGGCATCACAAAAACCAAATGTGCATACTCATCTACACATGCCCTGTGTGTTCAAAAGCAATACCACTATACCAGGTTGTCTTCTAAGAAATGAGAGATGCTTCCACACTTGTGATGATGACAAAGGAATTACAATTGCCCATTGAAACTGATGCATGTGAGAATTGCACAGTAGTGCCAGAAATACCATGGCCTCATTCCTATGTCCTTTGCTAATCAAAGAATGGCATAATTACATGGTCTGGGACATTGACGTAGCACCATAAACATAGCCTTGCTGTTGCAAGTGCTGTAATTTAAGCGGGAATTCATCCACTATCTGTATATATATACTCTAATAATAGGCTTCCTAATCTGGCCCATTTCTACATTAAGAAAAAAATAGGGCTCTGGTAGAGCAAAAGAGCAGAAATCCTACCTCAGAAGTCTCCCAAGAAGGTGTTTCCCTAGCATGGAAGCCTCTTGGTATGCAAAGATTTAGCCTAGCTATTTCCTAGGCACCTGCTCTAGTTCCAGAACTATATATCACAGTGGTTACTGGTGCACTGTTCTTTCCTTTAGTTACTATTCTCATCTGGTGTGTTAAGTGCTAAATACAGGCATTGAGCAGATCATGATTCCAGTAGATAAAAGCTAGGTCTTGAAGTTTATTCTTGACCTATCATATTAGTCTCAATTGAGAACTTCTAAATTAGATTCCTGTATTTATTTAGAAATTTTTTCACTAGCTATAAGACACTTATGGTAAATTCAGTACATCTCCCAACCATAGAAGATACTGAACTCAGTAACCTGCTGCTGCTGTTCCACAATGTGTGTGTGTGTAGTGGGGGGTGTTTGGTCAGCACAGACTTCAGGAGGAAAGTCTAAATTTCCTCTGTACTGCAGTTCTGTTCTACACGGGCTTTCTGAGGTCAGGAACAGGGCTATGAAACATGAAATACAGTCACAAAGTGGTATAGATTCGGGGGCTGTACTTTTAAGGGTGAAGTTTTCAGTTCATGCTCTGGGCATGGTGTGGTGAAGCTCTTGTTGTATGCTGCCAGCTGGAACTGTACACAGAATAAAGCAGGTTTCTTCCTGATACTTTAACCATAAAGTAATCACTGAACATCAGCAAGTACCACAGATATAAGGATGTTAAGGACACATGAGGATTACAAAAATGGGGCTTTGAGTTCTACTAGAGCTGAAACTCTGAAATGTGGAAAACAAACTGAAGCAAGTTCACTATACAAACACAATGAATTGATGTCAGCATGCAGGGAGAAATTTGGAAGTTAGCCTTATTTTTTAAAGTATACCTTTAAAAGAATTCTGTATACTTTATATGCCTAAACAACACTTATCCAGCCATGTTAAGTGGCATATTTCTACACTTCTGCACAGCTTTTGATTCTAATAGCTGTCTAGTGTGGACACACAAACATACATGTACAAGCTATTCCTCAGGGAGCTCATGGTTCTTGGAAGGAATTAATTGCTTTATAAGAAATCCTCAGATGAACAAATGCACTGTTAAAGCAACAAGACCGTATATTAAAGTACTTATGACATTACACCTAATTCCTAAAGGTTTTCTCAAATTCACTGACTGCATAAACCTGGCAGGATGGTAGTCTGCTCTTTGGGGTCAGATATGATTAAATATTCTTTTGCATTTCAAGTGCGTGTAATAATAAGGGCATGGGAACTCAGGTACTGAAAAGTACCTTTTACAGATTTATCAGCCCTAAGGCAGCAAACTACGGGCAGTAACGGGCTGTCAGGCAAGACTTAGCAGTTGCATCTTTTTGGTGCAGTGTAAAACATAAGCAAAGTGAACGAATCCATGCAACTGTGTTGACTGTGGAGACTGGACAGTCACCTCGCTGGGGTCACTTGACCCCAGTTGTCTTCCTGCCTAGAGCTGGGTGGGGGGCTGGACCCGGTGATCTGCAAGGTCCCTTCCAGCCCCTAACAATCTATGAATCTATGAATCTATAAGCTGAGTATGCTCAGTTAGTTATGCACTGGCTGGGTGGATACAGAGCTGTGTATATGTATGCACCAGTGTAATTCCCTGAACAAGAGAAAAACGCTCCTGTTTATAGTCCTACCACATGGGTAGTTAGGGCACTTGACCAAGCAACAGGAGACCCAGGTTTCCCACTCTCTCCCATGCCCAGAATGGCTTGAATCTCTGTCCGTCTGAGCTCCCAGTAAAATGTTCTAACCACCACACATCATCCTGGTTCTTCTCTAGTGCTCCTGTTCTGAAGCTGAGCCACATCTACATTTAATAATAGTTTCATAGTTGGTAGGGTCGGATAATCATTGGATAAAACTGATAGAGAGATAGAGGGGAGCTGGGAGCAAGGCTCTAGATTAGAATCCAGGGTGGCCTGCTGCTTTCCAGGTCACTATCCATCTCATTGACACATATATCCTCATAAATCCTCACAGATTGTCCATTTAGAATTCCACAGGGTACAGTGAGGTCTGCAGAAGTTCAAAAGTGCTCTGACCCTTTTGTTACAGGCATGTAGGTTGTAGCCATATTAGTCTAAGGACATAGGCAGACAAGGTTCCTTGGGTGAATCTGATATCTTTTATTAGACCAACCCAAATAGTTGGAAAATAATTATTAAGCAAGCTTTCGGGTTCAAAAACCCTTCATCAGGCTAAGGAAGTTTCAACAGTTGGTGTGTGCTCTTCCTGGACCCATCCTAGCCTTCAAACAAGCACCAAACCTCGCTAACCTCATCACCAGAAGCAAACTTCCTCAAGCCCAGAACACACCAAAAGGATCCAGACCGTGCCATGACAAGAAATGCAAAACCTGCCAACACATCTCCACCACCCCCACTATTACTACATCCCACAACAGAGCTGTCAGCATCCCTGGATCTTACAGCTGCACCTCCAGAAATGTAATATAGCTCATCCAATGCACCAAATGCCCTGATGGAAAATACGTAGGAAAGACCAAACAACTGTGCACCAGAATGAACGCACACCGGAAATCTAGCAAAGACAGAAATACTCAATTACCAGTGGGGGGCACATTTCTCACAAGAAAACCACTCTCTCTCCAATCTCTCAGTCCTGATCCTCAAAGGAAACTTACACAACACTTCCCAGAGATAAGCCTATGAACTCCACTTCATCAACCTCCTGGATACTAGAGATCATGGACTAAATATAGACATTGGATTTATGACACATTATAACCTGCCTGACATCTGACTCCCCAGGTATCTCTCCACTTTCATCCCCTTCTCTCTCTTCCCCCCACCCCCTCCCCAGCCTGTCTGTCACCCATTGACTCCTCAATCTACATTTTCACTGACTACCTGTCTTGTATGCATACCAGCCCAGCCGCTGGCTTCTTTACTTTTAATTCCATCCAGGAAGAGCACACACCAACTGCTGAAACTTCCTTAGCCTGACGAAGGGTTTTTGAACCTGAAAGCTTGCTTAATAATTATTTTCCAACTATTTGGGTTGGTTGAATAAAATATATCAGATTCACCCAAGGAACCTTGTTTGCCTGACCCTTGTGTGGTCTTCAACTGGCAGAAAAGGTGCTTAAGAAGGGACAGGATAGCAGTCTTCAAATACTTGAAGGGTTGCCATAAAGAAGAGGGAAAGCACCTTTCCCCTCGTGATGCAGAGAAGAGGCTGTGGACCAACAGCTTGAAGTTACAGCAAAGTCAGTTTAAATTGTCTATCTGGGAAAACTTCTTCACTGTTAGAACAGTGAGGTAGTGGAATAGACTGCCTAGGCATCTTATGGACTCTCCATTACTGGAGGTGTTCAAGAAGAGGTGGAAGAGCTAGTGGTCAGGGATGATCTAGGCATAGATATGCTTATGTTCTACCTTGGGTATCCACGCTTCTGGCTTTTGCTAGTTGCCCCTGCTCACTCTCCCCTTCTTCCTCCCACCCCAACTTTTATGGTACACATGTCAAGGTGTTTTTAAGTCTCCCTTATAGGCACTGGGTATTGGCTACAGCCAAGGCTGGGAACTTTAATTGAGGTGTGGCAATGTTCCTGATAGGACCAAAGCCAGAAGTCCCTGGCTGAAGGGTCTTCTCCTCTACTCAGGGTCAGATCAATGGCCATATTTGGGATCAGGAAAGAATTTTACCCCATGGCCAGATTGTTATGGACTGTAGGGATTGGTATGGACTATGGGCCTTCCTCTGTAGTGCAGGGAGGAGGGTGAATCTCTATTTGGGATCTCTTGAGCATGTATTGACAACATTTCATAGAAGCAGGACATTGGCTTCCATGGTTTTCTTGCATTACTTGTAACGGTTAGGATCTATGTTGTGTCAGGGCTGACAGTAGTCTTATGTAGAGTTTCGATTATGGTTTAGATAGGGATGATCCTGCCTCAGGCAGGGGGTTGGACTAGTTGACCTCTGGAGGTCCCTTCCAGCCCTACATCTCTGTGAATCTATGATTCTCAGTCATCCACAGGCAGAAAGTCATGGGCAGCCTTGTTCTGGAGAGCTTGGCACCAAATATTGCACGGCTCTTGTAAGTCCCTTAAGTACTGGGTGATCGCTGAGCACCACAGGTGGCTTCCGTGCTGCTCTTCAGCTTGCCAAAAAGAAACAGTACTTCATCCCAACCCACCCACAACTAATTTAGCCAGGCCACACACTGAGAAGAGAATTTGGGTTTTACATTGAAAGTGCTCACCTGACCAGTGTCTCAACATCATGTGTTTTGTAGCTGCCCACTGAGAGTGGAATCAGATGGTGGCTGAGTTTATCCTACTTATGACCTTGAGATGTTGAGAGCTGACCCATTTTCTAATTATGCTGTTCAATTGTTAAACTTACTCACAACCACTCTCTTAAAACTGCATCAAGGAAATACGTTCATGGCTGCCTTTAACAGTTCTGAAATATTGATCATTTTTAATGAGCTTTATTGTAAAACATCCTTGTGACTCTTGCCAAGGACAGTGTTTAAATGTATTGTGGTAGTGATGCTGGCCAAAAACAGATGTCTTTAGCTTTCTATATTTGCAGCACTTCCATCATCCAGAGTAGTTTGGCAGGGCTGGCAGGTTTTTATTATAAAATATATCTCCTATACTGTACATTGTAGTCATTATATTGGTTTGTTTTATTTCTTAATTAAAGACACAGAAACCAGAACTGAAAAACAAGTTTTCACCTTTAACAGCCTTTATAACAAAACACTGCAATATTCTCAGTAGCAAACCAAAACACTACAAATGTGCTCTGATAACACTGCAGCAATTTGGATGATCATTGTAAGATCTATTTCCCATCCTAACATAAGGCACTGGATCCTAGTGAGTAAGAAACATTAGTTATTTCATGCTTGATTTAGTTAAAAAAAAGACCCGAACTAGTTTCTATGTTTCAGCAGCCCATACAAAGCCATGAAAGCCAGATGTCATTTTTCCTCAAATTCAAGTAGATCTTTCATAAATTGATATGGGAAAACAGTAGAAAGGGAAGTTTTAATTATATGCTACAATCAGGAAGGCATTCTATATTCCAACTGGCAAAACTGTTACTGTGTATTTTAAGCAAGATGAAGAAGACAGAAGAAAAGGAAGAGAAAACAGCTTCTACATTTTTCTTCTGATGTAGAAACAGCTTGATCTCATTTATTATATAGGATTTTTTTGCAAGATTTTATGTCCTCTGCCTCTCTTGTAACTCTTCGGAAGACGTAATAGGAAGTCAGTCACAAACATTAAAATGAATTGTAAATTAATTTCCTGGAGTCACAGCTACAGCTTCCAAAGGAATGTTAACATATACGCCACTCCTTTTGGCACCTGAGGAGGCTCTGCTTAATCCTTCATCATTAATCTTTACAAAAATGAATGAGAACAAGGGAAGGAAAATCCTCTTCACATTCTGTTATTTATAACTTCATGCAACTTACCAGAAAAAGGAGAAATATTACCAATTTGCTTTCTTAATTAATTTGCTTTGTCAAGAGACAGATTTATCTAAACGGTTTTGTAATATATCAAAACTGCAGTGTGTTGACTGCCAGAATTAATGACCACACTGTTATAAAAATGGCATATCCTAAGTCCAAATATTTGATTTTCCCCTTCTAAAACAGAAAACTGATCTAAATAATCAGCTCTTGATGCTTCACTACATTTACTGTGCACATTTAATGCCCTGTTCTTGATTAGGAGATAGGATTCAATAACAAGATTTTAACTAAGGTTGCCAGTAGCTCTTGGCCAGATTTCATATTCACACAATCCCTCAAGCTTCCATTCTCCAAATTTTTCTGAGCACAAAAACGAAAGATAAATACTATATCATATTAGTTTTATGCAGTACTGGGTATTTAAAAAAATAACTTGGAGCTAAATGGCATTTCTTGTAATTATATGCAAGTGCAAAACAATAAACCTTGAAGCTGTTTGCTGCTATAAGAACTTGTGGAAAGAGACCAAGGAAAAATAAAGAAGTGTATGTGTGCTAGTGATATCAGTAAAGAACAGAGCAATTAAGTCTTCCACCAAGAAAACTAATGCTAATCATCAAGACCAGTGTTGTCAGTTATTAGCAGTACAGGTTTACTGAGGCTAAGCAACAAGATGTAAGAAATGAATAAGTTTACTCTGAAATAGCATTAGTAATTACAGTTGTTAATTGAATTAAAGTGTCACCCTAGTAATGAAGATTATCTGCCAGACAGGGGTTTGTAAGTAGTCATTTCAAATGTTATCAGTGTTTAAAACCATTTATCTGATTGTCATTGTTACTCAGATTAATCCATTTCAATTCAGGTCACAAGGATTTGTTTGATATCTCTAATCCCCTGTAACCTTTGACTGTCACAAGATTCTCTGACTTCAATTAAATGAAAGTTTCAAATATATTACAGTAAATAATTGTTACAGTCCTGGCCGAACTCCAGCTGTAGCTGCACATCAGGCTTTTAAACATACTGGCAGCACATTCCCAGGGAACTTACCTCCTGCCTATTACTCCATTTTTGGAATGGGGGACTTTACAATTTTCCCGCCCTAAGCTCCAAAACCAGCCCTGATTCTGAAATCTGCAGTAGCTTAAGCATGCTCCACCCATATGGCTACTCTGGTCTAGTGTTTAATACTTTGAGAACCTTGTGACAATTAAGACAAGTAAAACAGAAGGTGTACACAGGAAATTCTCAAAACAGGCAAACTTTACTCATACTTAAAGCAGAAGAGATGGCGAGAGAGCTAGAAAAGAAAACAAAACACCTGTATGGAAAACATACCTCCTTACAGGGTACTTACCACTCCAAGAGCCTCTGGGTTCTGGTTAGTGTCCTCTCAAGGTCACAGGCCCCTCCTATGTGCCATTTGCTCTACTTGTTCCTGTTGGTATCTGGTGGAAGGCTGGTAACTGAGCCTTCCAGCTCAAGAAGCAATGGCCCTTTGCAGCTTCAAACCACTTCATGAGATCAGTTGTTAAACTCCAGTGCTTCACCCCTACTCTAAAGCTGGAAAATGGGTTATCCTACATACTTTTTTATTGGACCCATAGGAATGAAGGATCAGCAAAACTGAAGATTTGGGGCCCAAAGCTCTTGGGCCTAAATCCTACTTGATCTGTTTTTATCCATTCAGGGAAACAGGTTCATAATACTTTTTTTCACCCAGTGTTGACCTACCCTTTAGATTATTTTTTGTTATATTTTGTACCTGATGTTATAAAGAATAGCTTTCAGCAGTAACCTTGCCTTGGAAGAGATGGGACTTTAAGTTCTAGCCTCCCCCCTCCCTGTCCATAGCATTTCTGCATTTAATAGTAATTGGATAGAACAGATAGACAGAAGTGAGGCAGGAGTCAGAACCCAGATAAATGTCCCTTCCAGTGTGAGACACAGACTCCCTTGCATTTCCTTCCCTTTCATTCCTATGCATCTTACCTGCTTTGTTGCCAAATGGAACAGCTTCAACAGGGAAAGCAGAAGGTATTTGTTTGTCTCTTACTCCTAGCATGGTGACAAAAGCATATCATGACAGTTTTGTACCCTGGGCAGCTTTGGCACATGGGGCAGTGCGAGTTCTTGTTCTGCTGGCAGTGGTGGCTATTTTTGTGCCCCCACCCCAAAAGCGGTACCTGAGCTGCTTCCCCAGTGCACCTTCCCCCCAGTTACACTACTCCCTGGTGATTAGGACACTTTGCTGGGTAGTGAGAGATAGGGGATAAAACACGCTCTGGGTAAAGGGAGGTCTAAAATGTGTGACTCTTGTGTCCTGGGTAAGTCACACGTACCCCACAAGGGGTTAATGTGTGGCCTGTGGGCCCTGGTGGTTACCTCTCCTGCTGCTGCATGATGAGAGAGGGTCTGAAGTCTACATGCTGCCAGTGCAACCTGCACAGCCTCTGTGGTAAGAGTTGCAGGGTGGGGCACATGACAGCAGTGGGAGGCTATCTGCAATGTGCCACTGACACAGCCCATGCAGTTGGGGAGGATTGGGGCTACCTCCACAGTGTGCAGCCTGCATGGTGCGAAGCGCCTTGCCCTGCCAAAGTGGATTAGGCTATTAGGCTTAAAGGTGGGAGTGTCAAAAAGCTGGGCTACCTAATTTGCCTTCTGCTACATTTTGTAGGGCGTGCGCGCAGCTACATGCCTACCCCGGCAGAACAGAACTGTCACAGAGCTTACGTGACCATAGCAGAGCAATTCCAAGCAGGCTCAAAATAATAAGTCTAGCTGTGCATGTGGAAATGAGATTTAAAACCTAAGTAACTGGCAAAAATGGCTCTTACACAGTTACATTTAGAGGCATAAAAAGTGAAATAGGATTTGCACCCTGATATATTTCCAATTGTTAAGCTCATTGAGCATCCCAGCTGAAGACAGAAGCCACAGTGCAAAAATAAATTGAAAAGTTTATTATCAAGATGGCCTTCAAAAACCTGAATAGAATTTGCAGATTGATATATTGTATGCATCTATAGATATATATTAATCTGTCATAATAAAGCAATATTGTATCTGTACATGTCCTTATAAGCTGTATTACTTGCAACTGTTAGCATTTTAATTTCTACAGTTACTCATATATAACACAACCCCCAATTAGACTCTATATATAGAAAATGTATTTTTTTTAATCATTTTCCAGGTGTAGAATCTAATTATTGTAGGTTTGCCTCGACTTTTCCCCACTCCTACTGCTATAGCAATGATAATAATTCTGGGGGGTGCCAAATGGCCCCCTTGACCTGTATCCCACAACTTCTCCCCCGTTACTGTCAGACCCTGCTCTCCCTGAGCACATGGAAGTGAAGGGCAAATCTGAAAACACTGACTTTGAAGTAAACATATAGGCAAATTGCTGAGTACCCATAGACTTAGTTCAGCCAGAAATTATGCATATTGCCTTTTTTGAAATGGCTGCAAGTTTTAGCACAGGTACTCCATAAACACACTTTTAAGTAGCACTTTTTTACCTACTTATATATAGCATAAACTATGTATGATGTTAATCCAAAGCCAAAAGGCCCATGATTTACTATACAGTTCATTGGTCTGGGCCAGGCCCTAGAAGAATCAGCAGCATTTCAAGCCATGGTAAGCCCATAGCTCAGCACTGCTCAGTATGGGCTCCCTTAACCTAGCCCGGGGTAGGTTTCTATCAGTAGATGCTTCTAAGCCTTTAAGCCAAGATCAAGATTATGGCTTGGTCTGGCAAGAAGGTTTAGGAGAGATTGGCAGCAGCTTGAGCAGCAGTAGCAGTGACAGCAGTAGCAGCAATGTTTGGAATGGCAGGAAGGAAAGAGATGGGATGGACTACACTTGGTTGAGGACAATGGATGAGAGCCAGAAGAAGGAGTGGTTCTGTGAAGATATCCACAAGGCAACATTTTTGCTCAGGAATTCAAAGGTAGCAATGACTCAACTAGCTTTTAGCAGGCTGATACTACAGGGGAAGCTAAAGGTTTGGGTGCTTGATATGAATTGCCAAATCCACATGCCAAGCAACTTGGACTGGGAGGTAACATTTAGGGATGAGACAGCATACTGAAAGTTCTGGGAAACCTACAAGGAATGTCAGGAAGACCCCATTCTGGCTTTGATTTTGGGGGTTGTCAAGGACACCTGAGAAAGAGTAGTCATAATTAAGATGTATACGAACTTTACTAAAGAGGAAATATAAGATTTTGTCTATCAAGACACTACAAAAGACTGGAGAAAGGGGACAAGGCATGAGACCTGGACAAGGTGTGGACTGTGATCTGAAGACCCTGGATGTTACTCTGGGTGCACTCAGTAGGGTCAGGTGGGGTATGACACCTGCCTGCAGGAATCTCCTTAGGGCCCCACAAAGGACTAGTTTTTTACTATGGACAGTCCAAGTTATGCTTGAGATGCAAGGAGAAGGGGGATTTGGCAATGGCTTGATGTCCATATGAGATTTGTATGTCACATGGAGAAAAGGGTCACAGGGTGCAAGAATCTCCTGGGAGGAACATTTGGGCAAGTTGGATTGGTTGCAATCCTTCCTGACCTGTGTCAAGGAGCTTTTCCTGACTCAGGAGGTGCATGGGCCAACCAGAGCTGATGCTCTGCTAGAGTTGGTCATGGCCAAAAGAGACGAGCTGGTGACCAACTTAAATATAGAGGGAAGTCTGGGTGGCAGTGACCGTGAAACCATCATATTCACTGCCCAACATAAGGCAGACAAATCTGATAGCAGGATTGAAGTCTCGGACTTCAAAAATGCAAATTTCAACAAGCTTGGGTCACTAGGAGGGGAAGTGCTGCGGAACCAGGGACCAAAGGTGAAAGATGTTTTTTCCTTAAGGACACAATCCTTGAAGCACAAAGGAAGTCCATTCCTATGCAGAGAAAAGGTAACAGAAGGGCTGGGAAGCCCTCTTGTCTAAACAGGGAAATCACGGTCCTCTTAAGAAAGAGGCTTATAAACAACGGAAGCTCGGGGCAGGTCCCAAGGAGGGCTATTCCATGACAATCCACATTTCCAGGGAACAGATAAGAAAGGCTAAAGTGGCGACCAAACTTAGATTAGCAACAGGAATCAAGGACAACCAGAAGTCCTTCTTTAGGTACACAGTGAACAGGAGGAAAACAAATGGGAGTGTCGGGCCATTGCTCAACAACTCAGGAGAGCTAGTTACCAGCACCCAGGAGAACGCTGAACTCCTGAATGACTATGTTGCCTTGGTCTTTCACCAGACCAAGGGGAAAACAACACCAGGTAGAGTACAGGATAAGCATGTAGGAAGGCAAGAATAATCACTTTCCTACTATTGCCATAGAATTGGTGTGTGGCCAATGTAAAAAATTAGACATATACAAGTCAGCAGGACTGGATGATCTTCATCGGAGAGTGAAGAAGGAGCTGGTCGAAGTCACTGTGGAACCCCTGGCAAAACTCTTTCACAGTTTGTGGTGCTCTGGAGAAGTCCCAAAGGACTGGAAGAGGGCCAATGTTGTGCCCATCTTCAAGAAGGGGAGGAGAGAAGACTCAGGCAATTATAGACCAGTTAGCCTAACTTCTATCTCAGGGAAAATCCTGGAAAAATTCATCAAGAAGTCTATCTGCAATAAGCTTGCAGAAGGTAAGATTCTGAATGACAGCCAGCATGGCTTCATCACAGGCAGGTCTTGCCTTACAAACCTCATCTCCTTCTATAACCAGGTAATTCACCACCTGGCATGAGACAGCAGGTTGACATTGTATACCTAGTATCCCATGATGTCCTCACAAGAAAATTGGAGGATTGTGGGCTTCATTCTGAAACAGTCAAGTGGGTGAGAAACTAACTGCAGGATAGGACCCAGAGAGTTGTAGTGAATGGACCTGTGTCATCCTGGTGAGAAGTGGGCAGCAGTGTCCTGCAGGGGTCGGTGCTCGCTCCAGTTCTTTTCAACATCTTTATTAACGATTTGGATATGGAGGTGAAGAGCTCACTGGCCAAGTTCATGGACAACACCAAGTTATGGGGAAGCGTGGCCACACTTGAAGATAGGCTAGCAAGTTAGGTGGATCAGAATCTGATGAAGTTCAATGTCAAGAATTATAAAGTGCTCCACCTTGGGATGAGCAACCCCCAATACATCTACAGGCTTGGTGGCACTAAGCTGACTAACACCACAAATGAAAGGGACCTGGGGGTAATAATAGACCATAGTATGAATATGAACCAGCAGTGCAATGCTGTAGCCGGTAGGGCAAATAATACTCTGGCATGCATCAATTGATGCATCTCCATTAAAACCAAGGAGGTGATTCTTCCACTCTACTCAGCACTGGTGAGACCACAGCTGGAGTACTGCATCCAGTTCTGGGCAACACACTTTAAAACAAGGACATGGACAAGCTTGAGAGAGTCCAAAGAAGAGCCATCCGTATGATCAGAGTCTTATATGGCAAGCCACATGAGGAAAGGCTGATGGATCTGGGACTCTTCAGCCTGCAGAAAAGAAGGCTAAGAGGGGACCTGGTAGCAGCTTACTGCTACACTAGGGTGTGCGGGCCGGGTGCGAACCCGCGGCCCTTGTCGCGCTGCACGTGGGCTGTGGCCGGCAGCCCGGGCACGCCGGGTAGGAAAGGGCGGGCGCCGAGCTAGAATTAGGCACAGACGCGTAATGGTGGATTTTAAAATTGTTTACTTACACCGGGATGGTCACGGTGCAGGCTGAAAACTTGCTTGAGTTGCGGTTACAAACAGAAAGAACACGAACAATCACATGGAGTTTGCTAGGCTCCACGCAAACAGAACTCCGGATGTCCTGGACAAGCGCGCCACAAAGCTGAAAACTCGTAGATACGTCTTAAAGAAGGTTACCGCATGAAGACGGGAAGAGGTGGGCGGTGGATCAGGCCGCCAAACTCCTCTGGATCTCACACAGGGTTTCTATTACCCTGCCGTGTACCCAGAGTCCCCACGAGATGGATGTGGAGTCCTCTCCAGCTTGGGCGGAAACCGCTCAAGCCTCTTATACGGCTAGCAGGCCAATCGCTAGCCGCCACGTGCGAATAATTTAGAACTAGCCAATAGCGGGAAACAAATTTGCATTCGAATAGCGGGAACTCTTTGCACCGTGCATTTCTGTGCTGCGAAGAAAATGCACCCTGCAAAGACAGCTGCAAAGTGGAGGGAACTCTCTCCTTTGCACGCAGGTTCTCTGTGCAGCAAAACTCCACCGTGCAATGAAGCTGTAATCCCACTGGGATAATTCTAGTGCCGAAGCACACACAAAATCATACCTTTGGGTCATGACATCCCCCCTTGCTGAAGGCACAATAGAATTATACTATATGTTCATCATCCGGATCATTAGTAGCTCTGTTAACGGTTCATGAAACTAAACGAACAAATACAAAATTAACTAACAATAAAAGTTCGTCCTCAAGGGATTGAATCAAATAATAGCCAGCACACACACATATACACATAATTACATTCGTAACAAAAAACTGGACGATCAGGGCTTCAGTGGGCATCATGGTGGAATCGCGTGTCAGGCTCTCACTCCTTTCGGTGATGTTGTCCCTCTCGGGGCCTCTCTCCACCACGCACTCCGAATCCCGGATCTATAAAAGAACTTTCTTAAAATGGTTATTTTACTATTATTTACAAAATTACACAGGACCGCACGATAATGCAGTCGATTAAACTTACTATCACTATTAAATACAGATATTTAAAACACGACTCTATGCTGGACAGCCCTCTCTTTTCACACTCAACAACTCAACAAAATCGTCGAGGAGTCTTCGTCACCTTCTTCTAGGTAATGAAAACCTAACTCGTAGGCTAGTTGCCATTGTCCTGCGTGCCCCAAAATCCGAACCTGTCACTTATTAAGTCCAGAACGCTGCAGGAGCAAACATGTATCGCTCCTCTTGCGTTCTCTGGCGTAATACTGGACGTTCAGACCGCGGCGTCTTGTGTTCTGAGCCTCAGTTGGGAGTTGACATTCCTGATCACTGGACAGTCTTGGCTCCATTAGGATGCGCTGTCTTGGCAACTGATGAAGGAGACTACTCACAGGGTGGTCGACCATTGGGTTAAGCACAATTCACAAAACCACTATGTTTCTTTGCCCATAGACCTTAAGACAACTGTCTCTGCTGTCGAGGGTCACCGGAACAGTTCCAGGGTCTCGCAGGTGACGATGAGGCCATGGTCACATTCGCTGGAGAGGTGTCAGTCCCAGCGTGCATACTCTTGGGTTCCAGGCACAATACGAGACTCCTATGATAGCCAGTACAAGCTGTTCTGCACCGGTGTGCTCTGGTCATCCATCGTGCCATGCGTGGGCCTTTTGTTCTATTACTCCTGCCACAAGCGCTGGAATTGGAATAGGCCAGTGGACGCTAAACGCCACCATCTCGATGTCAGTGACATGTCCCCTACTCCATGAAGCTTGTCTCACCAAGAAGCTTGCCTCTTCCTGGTCCAGGAGGTCGGACCCAAGCTCCACAACCAGACGTCCCAACCACACAGCCAGAGTTTCCTCGGGTTGGATCCTGGATTCTCTACACAAATTTTGCAGTTCGGCTCTAGAGCGAGCGTAATAAGTAGTAGCATGAACTGCACTCTGCGGATTGATGACTCGGCTGCTTGATGCTGTAGGCTGATCAGTTTCTTCGCGAGCCGTTGTTGTCGTTGTCTCTGTTGGAGCTGTAGTTATTGTTACAGAGGGGGTTGTTGCTGTTTCAGGCGGGAGGGGCGGATGCACTCCTCCGCTTGACTCCCCCTCCCGTCGGCAGAGGGGCATGGTTGGCAGAAGTGGCGTTACGTCGCTGGGCGGAGTTACCGGCCGAACCCTCGCGGGTTCCTCCGAAGCTCCATCCCTCTTTTCCGGCTCCTCCACGCGGTCTTCCTTCTGCTCAGCGCCATCTTGTCGTGGCATTTTAAGATCCCCTTTCTCAGCTGCTTCTCCGACCGCCCGAACGGCCATACGCATCTGGGTCTTCAAACGTAGAGTTTTATTCGTTAGATCCGTCATAGTTTGAAAAGTTGCATTTAATTCTCCCCCCTTGTCGCACCATAGGACCACTCTTTCATTTACGGCGCGTTCCTCCATCTCCGGGTTTTCGCGGAGCTGGGACGGAAGATCGCGACCCCTCAGTCTAGGTATTACCATGCAAGGAGAGAGCCAGCCAATCGGCATCGGCTCTCCCATCTCCCGGGCACATCGCGAGCAATGGACACACTCCCGGGTGAGGGTCGGGCCCACTGTGCTCGCCGGGTCGACTTCGGCGAGGGTCACAGCATCGAGGGGCCTGTACAGGACCCGCTCGTCGCTTATGATACACCCAAATGCCGCAGCGTGAAGATACACTTCTCTCCCTTCTAGGGCTCTGTCTTTGGGAGCTCCCTCTTCTCCCTTTAGCGAAAGGCGTCCACTGATACATCTCTTACCCGTTCCGCCCACCTGGTGGTACGTGACGTGCGCCTCCAGTTCCGCAACACTTGCTACGTTGCGTCTCCCACTTTTCCAAGGGCAGTTTTCAACTAATTCTAACTCTAGCGAGCCCTCTCCTGATCCCATCCTCGTCACCATGTGCGGGCCAGGTGCGAACCCGCAGCCCTTGTGACGCTGCACACGGGCTGTGGCTGGCAGCCCGGGCACGCCGGGTCGGAGAGGGCGGGCACCGAGCTAGAATTAGGCACAGACGCGTAATGGTGGATTTTAAAATTGTTTACTTACACCGGGATGGTCACGGTGCAGGCTGAAAACTTGCTTGAGTTGCGGTTACAAACAGAAAGAACACGAACAATCACGTGGAGTTTGCTAGGCTCCACGCAAACAGAGCTCCGGATGTTCTGGACAAGCGCGCCACAAAGCTGAAAACTCGTAGATACGTCTTAAAGAAGGTTACCGCACGAAGACGGGAAGAGGTGGGCAGTGGATCAGGCCGCCAAACTCCTCTGGATCTCACACAGGGTTTCTATTACCCTGCCGTGTACCCAGAGTCCCCACGAGATGGATGTGGAGTCCTCTCCAGCTTGGGAGGAAACTGCTCAAGCCTCTTATATGGCTAGCAGGCCAATCGCTAGCAGCCACGTGGGAATAATTTAGAACTAGCCAATAGCGGGAAACAAATTTGCATTCGAATAGCGGGAACTCTTTGCACCGTGCATTTCTGTGCTGCGAAGAAAATGCACCCTGCAAAGACAACTGCAAAGTGGCGGGAACTCTCTCCTTTGCACGCGGGTTCTCTGTGCAGCAAAACTCCACCGTGCAATGAAGCTGTAATCCCACGGGGATAATTCTAGTGCCGAAGCACACACAAAATCATACCTTTGGGTCATGACATAGGGGACATCAAGGGCTTGGTGAGCAACTTTTCGCCAGGGCACCCAAGGGGAAAACTAGGAGTAATGGCCACAAACTCATGGAAGACCATTTCAGGCTCAACATTAGGAAAAACTTCTTCACAGTTATAGTGTCCAGACTGTGGAATAAGCTCCCTCCAGAGGTGATGCAATCACCTACCCTGGAAATCTTCAAGAGGCGACTAGACAGTTACCTTGCCAGGGTCACCCAACCCCCAGTTATCTTTCCGCTTGATGCAGGGGGCTGGACCTGATGATCTTCCAAGGTCCCTTCTAGCCTTTCAATCTATGAATCTATTAATGTAAGAAGGAAGGGAAGTGTAATTTGTGTGGAGAATCAGGTCATGTGTTCCACATCTGCCCCAGATAAGTTAAAAGAAGACCAAGTGGAGAGAGTACAGCAAGGGAAAGCAGTCAGGGAGAGGGAGTGAAGGGACTGCAGGGGACACAGATGGGGGAAGAAGCAGCAGATGAAGAAGGGGAAAATAGGCCAGAGGGGGAAGAAGAGATAGGGCCCATGGAGGAGGAGAGCCTGGAGGGAAAGTGAAGGAGGAAATGAAGAGAAAGTAAAAGGGAATGAGAATGGGGTAGAAGGGAGAACAGGAGGACAGGAGAAGGGGAAAGAGGATGTAGAGAGAGAATATGGGAAGAGGAAGAAGAGCCAGGGACAAGTGAAGTAGAGAAGATGGAGGAAGGGAAAGGGTCAGAGGGAAATTGGGAAGGGGAAAATAGGAGGAATAGGGGAAGGGAGAATGGAGGCAAGAAGGGTTAAGGAAAGAGGGTAAAGTGGGGGAAGAAGAGTGAGAAGGAGAAAAAGGACAACAATATTGAGTGGCCTGGAGGATGCGTGAAGAAGAAACTGGAGTGGCAGTTGTTTGAAAGGAGGCAGAGATGCAGGAGGGAAGAAAAGGAGATGAACAGACAACAGAATTCTCCCTTTGAGTCCTGCCTCCAACCCACTCCTAGCCTCAGATTCACTGAGGCTAGCAGAGGGAAGCCAAAGCTCTGCCAGGGTAGTGTTCTCAGAGGAAGGCAAAATACAAACTTTGTTGTATGCAATTGACATGGTGAAAGGAGAACACAGAGGAGGAAGAACAAGAGAGAAGGTAGGATCAGTCTAAAGTTTGGAATATAAGGTCTGCTGAGACCTAGACTTCATTGTATAGATTGCACTTGGAGGTGTGTGGGTAATATCTTGGATAAATATGCTAATATCGGTTAATGTAAGGAGCATTCTCAGGTATGCCAAATGGGTGGAGGTAGGTCAGTATTTGTACCAGATGGAGGCAAACATGATATGCCTGAAGGAATGGTGGACCCATGACAGAGGGAGCAGAAAGACCTTATAGGAAGATGGAAGCATGGTCCATCCATATGGTTGGGCGGTAATGAGAAGAGGGCCACTAGTGTGGCAATATTAATTAAAGATCCATAGCTGTGACTAATAAGCTAACAGGAGATAATTGGGGAAGAGTATTACAGGTGACTGGGGAAAGTGGAGGGGAAAGGTTTAGAATACTGAACATGTATGCACTGGTAGACCAGAAGACACACTAACCCTCTTAAAGGAATTTACAATCCTCCTACCAGGTGCACTGCCCATATTACTGGTTGGAGACTTTACTTGCATATCAGAGGAAAGGGATAGGATAGGGACAATGATTCAGGATTAGCTAGGTCCTCACAGATATTGAAAAGGATGGTATGGGACAAACTACAGGACCCAAAAGGCAATGTCTGAAGTTAAGAGTCGGTGTACTAGCGTAGATGCAGCAGGCCACTCATGGTCCAACATAGTCTTCATTTTTGGGTCTGCAGACTAGGAAGTTTGAGCAGCAGAGGGAATACTGGTCTCCTCTGACCACCTGCTATCAAGGACAGTACTGGAAGTTGGAGAGCAAGGAATACCGGGTAGAGGGCAGCAGAAGTTACATACAAGACTATTGGAAGATGAACAACTGTGCAGATGGTATAGAAGCCACTATGAAGAATAGGAAGCAATGAAAGGTGTGTATACAAGCAGAGTGAGATGGTGGGAAGATGTTAAACAAAGGATTCAAGCCTTTTTTAAGAATGTGGTGAAAAGAAGGAATGGGAAAAGCAGAGGAGGTTTATGAGATTGCAATGAAAACTGCAACATCTCCTACAACTTGTAGAAATGGGATTCCTGGTAGTGGAGGAAATCAGAAAAGACCCTATTGAAAGAGTGGTTTAGAGAGACAGGACAGAGAAACATCTTCCTTCCAAAGGCGACCTCGGTGGAGAAAAAAGAATTTGAATTTACTTTGCCCAAAGGAGAAGGGAATAAAAGTATTATGGCAGTGTGGGACAAGAGGAGAGTGTGGCTAACAAAGACAGGATACTGAGCATAGTAAAGGAGATTTACAAAAAGTTATACCCAGCAAAGTGTTGTATCAGAAAGTCCTTGATTCCTTTCTGTGGGGTTAGAGGCGAGCTTTTAGGAAAATGAAGAATCAGCTGAAGCAGGGATTGGAAGAACTATGGGAGGCAACCCAAAACTTCAAAACAGGAAAGGCTCCAGGTGATGATGGGCTCCCAGCATAATTTTATAATGCTTTGGGACATACTAAGCCTGGACCTATGTGTGGTGTTCAAGGAGTATCTGAAGAGGGAGCAGCTGGGGGCAGGTAAGGACACAGGAATAACAATGCTACTGTACAGGAAGAGAGAGCATAAAAAGTTGGAGAACTGGAGGCCAACCACCTTACTGATCACAGGTTATAAGATAATGGCAAAGGTGTTAGTGAACAGATTACAAAATATCATAGGAAAGGTGGTCCACATTGACCAGGCTTGCACAGTCCCTGGAAGAGTACTAATTATGATACTGCTACTAATAAGAGAAGTGATTTGGTACTGTCAAGAATGAGAATTGAATGTGATGCTCCTGAACCTTGATTTAGAAAAAGCGTATGACTGGGTGGAGAATGAGTTCCTGTCTGACACTGAACAAGTTGGTGGGGAGGAAGTCCCACCAAAGTTTTAAAGTTGGATCAAGACTTTATACAAAGGAGCACAGTGTAGGGTAGACATGAATGGTCATCTAATGGAGGAAGTCACGGTCAGATTACGCAGGAGACAGGGGTACCCCCTGGTGCCACCCCTATGTATCTGTGCCATCAAGCCATTGACATAGAGGATTAAGACAGATCATGTGATTGAGGGTGTGCCAATCCCCAAAGGAAAGGGTACACAAGCAAAATGCATGTTGTACATGAATGATGTTAATATTTTAGCAAGAGGCAACATGTCCCTAGAACGGGCTATGAGACATGCAAATTAATACAAAAAGGCATTGGGGCAAAACTAAGTGTACAAAAAAGTAAGAGCCTGTTGGGGGGAAGATAAAAGGAACAGCGATAGACTCCCAATCATACTTCATGGTGTTCCCTCCATTGTGGACCACTACGTGTAGGTCAACAGGAATTGATGGTGTTCTTTTGGAAAGCCAAAAGGGAAAGGCTTAGGAGAACAACATTATACAAAGAGAAATTGAAGGGAGGAAGGGGCTTCCCAGATGAGTTTTTGTTTGTTTATGTAAAGTTTATGCAGCACTCTGTACTGCACAAAAGGGATAAAAGAGCTGGATTTTTCTGGTATTATGCAAGGATGTTATTGTGTAAATATAATACATGTAAAAGGTCACATTCTTTGCCATGGGCCTGGATAATGCTGCCTGTGTATGAAAATATTGTAAAATTTATTAATTGGTATAGAATGCAGACAATAGCTGCGAGAGAGTCGGTGGACCATAAAAAAAATTATCAAGGCCTTGGTCAGGGAAAAGGAGAACCTCTCCAGTGGGGAAGCTCACTGGGGAAGAAACATGTTCAATTTGGAAGCAGGTGTTTGAAAAAAAGGTTTACAGGAGCAGCATCAAGGACTTCAGTTGGCTGCTGCATTTTGGGTTGTACCAGTACATGCACTCCATTATAGTTGGGGATTATACAGAATAGTCAAATGCCCCAGACAAACATGTCATGGAGAAGAATACATATTACATTTGACTGGGAGTGTCAGTTCACTAGAACAATCTGGGGAAGGCAGAGAAACTCCTACAGTGGCTGGGTGCTAAGAGCAAATGCATGCTAGAAGCACCTCTGCATGGAGTGTGGCCTGGGACCTGAAGGAAGGACAGAGGAAGAGTATGGAAAGCTGCAGTGAGTCTTCACACAGCATTGTGGAAGGCAAGAAACTTACTAATCTGACAACAACTGGAACTCCTGGTAGAAGATACCTTGCACTTGAGCTTGGGGCACTATTGCTGGGACACAAGAGAACTAGGTAAAGAGCAGGCAGTAGATTTATGGAGAAGAGATGAATGAAGATATCTAGTAGATCTAGGAGGATGTAAAGATGATGAGACCTGAGAGGCAGCAGAGCTATAGCCACAGGCCAGGGCAAACTAGGTAAAGGTGTGATAGGTGCAAGACATATATGGGATAAGGAGTGATAGGTATTAACAGACACACTTGGAAGGTGACAGGAGATAAAATGGTCCCTAGATTAATGGGCATTTGGGGAAAGAGGGAATTATTGGATAATGCATAAATGTTCTATGTTGTTTGTTGGTCTTATTTGTTGAAGTTTTGGAAGCTAATAGATGCATGCTTTATGTTTCAATATTTTATTGTCTTGTTGGCCTGTAATTGATGTGCTTTTTTCCCTCTCACTGATTGGGGGGTGGGGTGGAACTTCTCTTATATTTGAGTAAATATAGTAATTTTTTTGAACTGTCATTTGAATGGTAGTTTGAGAGAGTCATGGAGAGAAAGAAAACTCCTGTCAAATTTTTTAGAAGTGGTTCTGTTGAGAAAAGTCTTTGTGGTTCATCCATTGAGAAACAGCAAATAATAGAAGCTTGAAAGACTTTGCAAGTTCCCCACTAATTTTCTAACCAGTCACACCGAATTTGAATTACTTTCTCACTATGACACACACAACTCACACCCGAAAAACTGGGGCTGACCCAGAACTAAAACAACAGCATCTTCTTATATTCCTACGAATAGGGTTTAAAAATGAGGTACTTGAATGTTCAGTTGGCACAATACACATGAAAAGATTCTAAAGCTTTTTCCCAAAACAATTGAGACCACATTTTCTGTCTCAGAAGGTACACTGAGGTATTCCAGCTATCAAACCCCTCTAGTTACGGAACTGGATCTTTATGGACAGACCTACATCTGCATGGAATTCAGATAACTCCATTGGGCCTTCATTCACTAGCAGAAAAGTCCTTCATGTAGATCTGGTTGCAGCATAGTAGTCCAAAGCTGGGTGTGAGCTTTTGTTGAGTACAGAACGACTTCCCTGTTTCTTCTCACTTTAAACACTGCCAGTATTTAATCTATTATGTCATAAAACTATTTTAGATGCTATCTATAACAGTTTTTTCTTATAGTAAAATAATCTTCTATGCTATAAAGAGAACACGGTGATCTGCTATCCTATTTGTCTATTCTTTTCTAAATACTAATATTTGTTTTTAGAAAGCAAAACTAATTGGCTTTGTGACCCCTTTGAAGGCAATTAACATATCTATATGCAAAGGCCAAATACATATTTAGTCATCAATCACATTCCATCCAGAACCACAAGCCATATAAACTTTAGTGTAACCTCATTTTATGTCTGACTGTTGAAATATTAGAAGCTTAAAAAAGAAATCACAAGAAAACTAGGAACCAATTGAAATTAGAAAGATTGGCCACAGGAAAATAGGATATACAAAAATTTGGCTGAATCAGTGAACAAAATTAAACTGAAGACTAGGATAAAGTGAGACTGAAGTAAAAGAAAAAGGGGTCAAAAGCAGTCAATACCTAGAATGGAGGATTAGGCATTAAGCCATGCTTGTGGATTTGGCCAGATATATCCTAAGGCTATACTTAAGCTACTCTGGGACTGAAATGTTTAGATGTTAGTCTGAATGGCTATAAAAGTTTAATTATTGTCTGAGAAGACTGGGGAGACAGATGAAGAGAGAGTTGAAATCAAGAAACTACTTTTCCACAAAGACCTCTATCAGGTTCTTTAAAAAGTTATAAACATGTTTAAAATATATGTAAGGATTTTTCCACTTATAAAACATGAGACCTTTAAAGAATCTCTTCTGACAGTTTAGAATTGGTATCATAACACTAATAATTATTTCATGATTGTATCCACTTCTTTTCCATTAACTTTGAGGTTTCTTTATGAACATAGTGGGCACATCTACATGAGCCACTATGTCGCCGCTATGTGCTATGACGATGCAGCATCGGTGGGCAAAAACTGTGACACCGCAGTTATGTCACTGTAGCAATGCACTATAACACATCTCTATGGTGACATAGTAGCTAAAAATAACTGTGTGCCTCTGGCACAGCACAGTAACACCTGCTATTGTGCCATCATTTAGTACTTCCTAAATGAAATACTAAATGACAGCACAGTAACAACAGTACCATAGTGGCACATGTAGATGCACCCACTGTATCTCAAAAGACTATTTCTAGAGCAAAAAGCCCTTTGGGCATACATTCTTATTACACAGATGAATGAATTTACCAAATAATATGCAGTATAACCTCATAAATACAGGTTTTAAAAATCCGGAATTCTCAGAAATCTGGCACTTCAGCAGCTGGTCCCGGAGTACTGGTGGCTGGTCCTGGAGCTGCAGCCGCATTTGGAGTGGTGGATGTGGTAGCAGCCACCACATGCAAGCAACCGGCTGCTGTGATATATTGGTATATTGACTGCTGTGGTATATTGGTGTATTGAATATTGGATTTGCATGATTATAGGTGACTTCTAGTGATTGCTATTGCTTTTATTAGTAATCTTATGGTTACTACGTCTGGTACTCCCCATGTCTAAAATTGTATGTATCTACACACATGTGAAAAAGGAGCACAATAAATGCAAGTCAACCTATAGGTCTCTCCTCCAGATGTGTGTCAAGAATGGTACTTATCCTCTGCTGACTGGCCCATTCCCACTGCATAAACTCTGTCCCCTAGCCCCTTTCCTTCAGGCAGACAATGATAAGTCTTCTACCAGTAACTGGTTTATACAGCTGATATAGAATTTTGCTATACATGAGGGCTAGAAGCAAGAGCTATATACTACTGCAAAAAGGACATTTACAATTTTCTAGGATACGTAATGTATTTTATTTTACATCTTCATTTATCCTCCCAGAGTTTCTGTAGGTGGCTAGCTAGCTCAGTTCCTGTTAAAGTGATTACTTCAATGTCCCTGGGACTGGGATTTTATTTATTATGTTGTTAATGATGGTTAGTTGCCTAGAGCTTTGGCTATGTATCTTTTTTCCTTAAATAAGTACATAAAATACATCAATTTTCACCCTAAATAACTTATTTTTTCCAGTGGCTAATAATTCTTAGAGTATAGGAATGGATTTTCAAACCTGACCTCCATCTTTGAAAACACAATTTGTACTTGTAATTAATTTGTGGATTTTTTGATAATTCATTAGATGTGCAAAGTAGTGGGCTCTGAATTAGTCATTGTGATCAAGGAATCACTCTGAACAGTTTTCTAAAAATATTGACTCTTTATTAAGTAGCAGTCAACAAGGCAAATAAAAAGTTAGGAATCATTAGGAAAGGAACTGTAAACAAAAGAGAAAATATCATTTTGCCATCTATGTATATACATCAATGGTTAGCCCACATTTTGAATGCTGTGTGCAGTTCTGGTCTGCCCATCTGAGACATAATATATATACTAAGTGAGAAATTGTAGAAAGAAAGACAACAAAGGTGTTCAGAGTTATAGAATAGCTTCTATATGAAGACAGACTGCAAAGCCTAGGCCCTTTCAACTTGGAAACGAGATGACTAAAAGGAGATATGATAGCGGTCTATTAAAATCACAAATGGCATTGAGAAAGTAAATGGGATAACAGTTATTTACTGTGTCTCAGAATGCAAGAATTAATGAAATTATCAAGCACCAGGTTTAAAACGAAGAAAAGAAAGTATACTTTGCACAACACATAGTATAATAATATAACTGGGTTCCAAAATGGTTTAGACAATTTAATGGAAGACAAGTCCAGAGTCTATAATACATAACAATCATAAATGTTATCTCAGATTCAGGACAGCCTCATAGGAATTCCAGTTGTGCTAAGTTGTAGATCTGCTAAGCAATAGTAAACAATAGTGCTGAAAAGCAGTATGGGAGAAAGGGGCCTTACGACTGCTGGATGATGTAATAAAAAAGAAATAAGAAAATAAGAACATACTAGTGAGCGAAAAGACGGGAATATGAAAGAAGGGAATATGAAAACAGCAGCTGAAAAAATTCACAATAAATTTAAAAATTAAGAATCAAGTAGTAAGACAGAGATAACAAGAAACAAAATGTAGGTGGGCAAACTTTGCAAATGAAACGAGTAGAGATGAACATCTCAACAGATGCAGAGAGAAGAATTGGTATGAGGCAAGGGTCATGCAAGTGTAAATACAAGGGTTGTGAAACCTGTCCCTCGTAGAAGATGTAGGGGAGCACCAATAACATACAGTGTCTCCACCTGTCAAGAACAAGCTTCACTAAGTTGGACTGACCATTAATCAGGATTATTTGAGGAAGATAAACCTTCCTGGGCTTTTGCCACCAAACATGGATCTGAGTTGGTTTTTGTTTGTCACCTTTGGAACCTGGAAGGCTGCTTGCTAGTGTTGGCCTTCTCGAACACACAGGCCTCAGCAGCCTGTATATCAAAAACCATACCAATCAGATACCACCAAAGAAAATACATACCTCAGAACAATAAGCCCTATATTTATGACTGCTGGGAACTGGATATGGCATGGATTGATCACTCTACACATTCTTATTTTCTATAGAGATGTTTTACACTAGGGATGGGCAAAATGGCAGATGTGGGTGGCAGCCAGACCCCATTTCCCAGCACCCCCTGCCCATGTTGCTGTGGCTGGTTTCCACAGAGACCCCAGCAGCAGTGCCACTGTGACAGAGCAGGGCCAGGGTTTTCATGGAGACTAGCCCCAGCACCGCTGGCAGGGTGCATGGCTGGGCAGGGAGCTGCTCAGCAGCTGGGGCTGGGATCTTGCAGCTGTGACAGTGCAGTCCACAGCCCGTACACCCCAGACAGGGGCGTGCAGGCAGCAGATTGTGGCTCTGCCCCAGCTCCGGACCACGCTGTCACCACTGCAAGATCACACCCCTGGCTGCGGAGCAGATCCCTGTCCAGCCTCATGCCCTGCCAGCACCACTGGGGCCAGTCTCCATGGACACCGTCACACTTGTCACGCTGCTGGGGTCTCCATGGAAACCAGCCAGAGTAATGTGGGCAGAGGCTGCTGGGAAATGGAGTCCACTGTGGGCTCCATCTGGCCCATGGGGCAGACTTTGCCTACACCTGTTTTAGACTCTTCTTCTAAAGCTTCTGCTGCTTGTCATGGTCAGAGAAAGGATACTGGGTTAGATGGAGCCTTGTTTGACCTAGTACAGATCTTTTTGTGTAAAGTGTAGTTTTAAACTTGACTTCTTTGGAAAAGAATACAAGAATAGTAACAGTTCACTAGTGCTCATACAACATTTATGAGACTTGAAACAGTAATTTTTATTATTTCTAGTTGATTGTTTTAAGAAGGGATTTTCCTCAATTAAGAATCTGAATGATGACTATTCAGTGGGAACAAAAAGGCCGTATTCTAGAAAACAACGGCAGAAACATAAGGTTACAATCTGTATTAGGTTTGAAAAATAAAGGGTGTTTATACATGTGCTCCGGGAGTTGGGGAGTGGGAGCGCTTTAATAAGAGCAGCTCCAAGAACTGCTCTCAGTAAAGAGCCCAGAGCATCTTGTGTATCAGCATTCCCACACTGAAAAATGCAGCAGGGGCGCTTTAACTAAAGTTTGTCCAACGAACTTTAGTTAAAGCACCCCACCACCATTTTTCAGTGCAGGGACAGTGATACATGAGATGTGAGAGTCTGCAGAGTGTGGTAATTACCATGTTCCAGCAGACTCGATTAATGACTGTAATTACAGTGCATTGGAACAGCCTTGCTGCTCATATATAGGTGCCCAGTAGTTCATGGCACTATATTAATCTCCTTTGAGTATTCTCCTTTAATAAGAAGAGGCCCCTGCTAATGGTATTGCACCTTCTTCAGGAGCTATGATGCTAATGCTGAAGCTCCCCATCAGAGACAGTTCCTCTCCTTTCAGCTACTGCTGGTGTAAGTGTTGGAGGTGAGGGAAAACAGGAATCTCTAAAATCTATGGATTTAGGTGTTCTTCACCCTCTCTCTTGCCTCATAGCTTGACAATCCCCTTCTCTGTGCATGGAAAATTCCACAAGGAGAACTTCACAGTAGAGTACTGTGTCTCTAGGCCCCTATCCAACAGATAATTGACCTGACCCTTTGAGTGACGACTATTTAAATAGTTACTATGGGTGCATCTGCATGTAAAATTACAGAGCAGTTCATGCTAGAGTAAACTGCTCCTGGGCATAGTATCTACCTGTGAACCCAAGACAGCAGCAGCATGTGCCAGGGTGGAGCAAACCTGGGTTGGCAGAGTGTACAGGGGGTCAGCCCCAGGCTCTGGGTGATGGTGTTGGGCAGTGGAGGGGATGGCTAGGGCACAAGGGTGCTGACCCTGCAGAGCCTGTGGCTAGGCCTGGAAAGGACTGTCATAAGATAGTACTGTCCTCAACAGTACTATGTTATGGTGGAGTTAGTTTACTGTGCCGTAATACCGGCACACGTGTAGATTGTGACACTTTACTGTGGAGCTATTTAGTCAGCTCCTCAGTAAAGTGCACGTATAGATGTACAAGTATCTATTCAAAGCACAGCTATAACACTTTCTAATAGCAGTTCTAAATAAGTGACTTCAGGGACAAGCACCTTACTCTTGCCTTTGTGCAAGATGGATTCAAATTTTTTTGCTCCTAGTGCCTATCTATATTCTCATTGTGAGCTAGCCCATTATTAGCAATATTATATTTATAACCATCCTCAGCCATACTCGCTTCACTCAGTAGAAGTCACTTCATTAGACAGAAGAAGATTTGCTGCCTGACAATCACCCTAGCATGATCCTACTTCCATTAATTAAAGCTGAGTTTTGACATGTATTTCACTGGGAGCAGAAGCAGCCGTTAAAAGAACACCACAAAAGCTTGTTCCATTATAGTGTGGCTAAATGAAAAAGAGAGAAATAAAACTGCATCTGAAAACTATTTAGAATGGCCACAGTTCTATTTCAGCTTTTTTTTTTTTGTCTGATTCCTTGATAAGAGTGTCTGCAATAATAATAAAAAATGCCTCTCAGTCTGAAGGATCCCAAAGTGCTATACCATCAGAAATCACTTCATTCAATCCTTAAGCAAAGCCTCATTTGGTGTGAGAGCAGCTACTCAAGGGTGCACATCAACAACAGTTGTTTCAAAGTGAATAATATCCAAGTAAAACTGCAGGGAGAATATCGGTGCAGCACAACGCAGTTACCCAAAGGAAATTGGGCCAGCATTTTACCTCTATCAAACGCATGCAAAAAACAATACAGGTTTAAGAATGTACAAAGTCCAGCCTAAAATGTGGACATGCTACATTGGAAGGAATTTCTGAATGGTTGTCAGTTCAAGACTTTAAGAATTAAAGATGCCTGCATACAGACAGATATGTACGCAGTGAGTTCTCCTCAAGCTTCTTTTTGAGATTGATAAATCAGTCTTTTGACCTAGAAACCTACCTATTGGAAGTACAAAGCTATAAATACTAAACTATAGGTAAACTATAAGTACTAAACTTACAAAACTATAAATGACAGTGCAATTCACTCAAATGAGATGTGCAGTTGTTATGGGCAGGTGGTGTCAGAATCCCCTATGTTCTTGTGGGAAGAATGAGATAGATGAGTTAAGGGTAGTATAAGAGTGATGATGTAGCCATAATGGTCCAAAAATTGTGCAAGAGGCAAGGATCTCTTGTCAGGTCTCAAAGAATGTCTGCATTCAAAAGTTTGTCTAACTTTATCCCAACTACAGAGGTGATCCAATAAAAGATATCAACCAAAGAAATCCTTGCCTCTCTCACAGATGACTTACATCATTATTTGTGGTCTTGCTCATTCCTTGAACAAATAAGAGGAAAATAGTTCTCTTCATTAGTAGAAAATTTTGAATATTGGGCTCACAAGGAAATCAGTTCGGCTCCTCTCTAATAACTGTCCTATGTGCCCTAGGTATATTTGCATTACTTGAACAAAAAATAAGGGCCAAAATTCTAATAAAATTCCCATGTTCTTATTTTTTTATTCTTCAGTTGTATATTGTTTGATCTTATTTAGGTTTGTATCATCATATGCTATGTTCTTTTAATTTTTTTTCCAATCTTATGGTCTGTTTTTATCCATAAACATGCAATATATAATATTATTATATTAACAATAATTTCATGGCCAATTTTACTATGTCACTTTAGTGAAAGTTGTAAATAAATTACTACTACCACTACAACAGTGTAAATACAGAATGAACACACATTGTGTAGCTCTAGGTCACAGTGGCCATGTCTACATGAGATGTTGACTGGGCAGTTGTTACTGTGCAGTCAGTAGCATTGTGGCGGAGCGCCTTTGGGGTGCTTGCCACGTGGCAGGGGCTGCAGTAGGCTGGGGCAGAGCCCAGCAGGGAAGGCAACCAGGTGAAGCCCCCCAGATCTCATTCTAAGGGTGGAGGTGTGTGGTGGAGCACCTTTGGGGTGCTCGCCACTTTAGGGCTCTCACAGGCTCTGAGGGGAGCCTGTTTGGAGGAGCAGCAGGGGAAGCATCCCCCACATACCATTTAAGGGGGGAAGGTGTGTGGCAGGGCACTGTTGGTGCCTGCCACTTTAAGACTGGGGCCAAGCAGCCAGCAGGTGCTTAATTGCAGCGGCCATTTTAGAGCTCTGGCCACTCATATAAATAGGGCAGCTCACTGCTGGCAGGGAAGGCAGTAACATCGCCTGGCTGTGAGGCTTTATGAATCATCTTGGAGGTAAGGGAGGAGCTGCAGGGGATGGTTTAGGAGGCTCCTGGTCCTGGGCATGACCTAAAACTGCACCCTACCAGGAGTGAGTGGCCTGGTGGGGCTCTCAGTGGTGCAGGAGCCCCCAGGAAATGCCAGGCCAGTTATCACCCTGGTGAAAGGCAGGTAGGGGTGCCTTAACCCTAGTCCTCACCTTTGGGTGGGTTGCATGACACAGGACGTAGTTGGGGCCAGGCACGGCTGAGGTCACCTGAGCCCTGTGGGGTGCAATACCCCGAGAGACCCTGAGGAGGGAGAGTGGGGGCCAGGCATGGCTGCGGCCACCTGACCCCTGTGGGCTGCAAGACCCCGAGGAGGGAGAGTGGGAGCCAGGCATGGCTGAGGCCACATGAGCCCTGCGGGGTGCAAGACCCTGTGGAAAAGTAGCTGGGTCCAGGCACGGCTACAGCCACCTGAGCCCACTGAGGAGCAAAGCCCCATGGCCCCAAGTGAAGGGGGACAGTGTAGAACCCCAAGTTAAGGGAGCAGAGATGAGTAGCCCCAAGTTGGGGGGGTGGTGTGGAGCCCCAGGTGAGGGGGCGGTGTTGAGCCCTGAGTGAGGGGAGTAGGCCCAGGTAGGTCTTCAGATGCCTGAGGCTGAAGTTTGGGCCAGAGGCTGAGTAAAGGAGGCTCAGCCTAAGAGAGAGAGGAGCAAGTCCTGACCCCAGTAAGTCCTCCACTGCTGGAAGGCTGAGTGTAGATCAAAAGTAAGATCTTAAGTAGCACTATGACCTGCTGCTCTGGGGGGGGGGGGGGGAGTGAGAGTCCCCTGTGAGACCCTGGAGCACCAGTCATGGTGTAAGGTACCGCAGCTCACACAACCAGGAAAGTAGACCCAGAGAGAGGGTGGGCTAGTATCAGAGGCCTGAGGTAGAATACCCCTTGACTGGTCAGTGCTGGGGCCAGGACCAGAATGGTCAAAAGGGCCAGGGGCCCACCACGAGGGCCACCCAGAGCTGAGGGCCTGGGGTCCCACCTGGCCTTGGAAGTAAAGCCAGGGCCTGTGTGGCTGAAGGTCCTGGGGACACCATGCCCAAGAGGGGAGATAGCTACAGGGAGCTCAGCAGCCCGAATGATTGGTGGAGTAGGCTGCCTGGGTGGCGGGATCAAAGGGGGGGGTCCTGATAGGAGGATTCTGGAGCCCACTGTGGGGCTGGTGTGACTAACAGCATCTGCAAGGCATGGGCTGTGGTGCAGGGAAGGTTTGGAGCCGCAAATAGTGTCCCCTGGCATCGGGGCATAAATGGGCAGCCTCCCGCTTAATTAACATCCTAATTAATAAGAACAAGGCATGGCAGGCGAGTCAGGTGGGAGACGTGCCCAAAGGCACACGGGGAACCTAGCACTGTGGCTAAGCAGGGAGTCCCACTTTGCCACAAACATCCCCAAATAGCTTTTTGGTGATGTTCGTTGCACAGTAACTCATTACTATTGTGCAGTAACAGTACATCGTGCTTTATACCATGTGATGCTACTATGCAGTAGTAATGAGCTACCAATCAGCATCTTGTGCAGACATGGCCAATGAGTCACTACAGTCTAAGATAAAATTTATTGCACACTGGTGTATTTACACCAGGTTGTGTGTGTCCAGTTACAATCAATTTCATTCTAGGAAAGTCTTTTGCTCAATACAAATAAGGTATTCCTCGTTTCCTCCCACCATATGAAGAGGCACTGTAATATTGCCTATTGCAGGCAGCACGTTTTGGGAGAGTTGGTGGGCTTCTCCTCCAAATACTGGTATAACTTACCATAACATGCCAAGTGATGTATGTTACATCAGTATAAACATGCCATGTGTCCATTCTCTCAATCACTAAAGTCTTTCCTGGTTTTGAACAGCAAAACAGAGTAAGAGTCATAGAAAATTAGGGATGGAAGGGACCTCAGGAGGTCATCTAGTCCAACCCCTTGCTCAAAGCAGGACCATCCCTAACTAGATCATTCCAGGCAAGGCTTTGTCAAGCTGGGCCTTAAAAACCTCTGGAAATGGAGGTCCCACCACCTTTCTAGGTAACCCGTTCCAGTACTTCACTACCCTTCTACTGAGAATATTTTTCCTAATATCCAGCTTCAACCTCCCTTGCTGCAACTTGAAATCATTGCTCCTTGTTCTGTCATCTGTCACCACTAAGAAGAGTCTAGTTCCATCCTCTTTGGAACCCCCCTTCAGCTAGTTGAAGGCTGCTATCAAATCCCACCTCAGTCTGCTCTTCTGCAGACTAAATAAACCCAGTTCCCTCAGCCTCTCCTCATAAGTCATGTGTGTGCCCCAGCTCCAGAACCATTTTCATTGCTTTAAATCAGTTTTGCAGTTTCTTGAGTAAAATGCACTCTTTACATCTAGATGATGAAACATGGGCAAATCTAATCCAACAAGACACAATGCCTGTTCTCTTCTCCCAGAGAGAGGTAGTTAACCATGTTGGTCTCAAGTCAGTCACAAGGCACTTGCATAGATTAACTAAATAAGATATAGTGAGAGAACATAAGCTTTTGAGGACTGAAACTCACTTCATCAGGATCTTTGAAAGCATGTGCAGAAAACAGTACAAGAAGGAAAGAGAAGTTAGAATACAAAAGGTGAAGGCAGGGGGGAGAGAAGGGAGAGCGGGCAGTGCTAGGAGCAAACAAACAAGCATTTAACCTATAGTAACAAAAGGATCACAAAAGCTAATCTAGGTAATGATCAGAATCTATAGTCACTTTTTAAACCATATTTCACACTGTCCAGTTTGTGGAGGACTATTTGTACCACAATTTCCTGTTCAAACTGTTTTTAAAAGTTGTGTTTTTTCACCTAGAACAGCAATCTTGAGGTCAGCGATGATGTGTCCAGGGAGGCTCAAGTGTTCTGCCATAGGCTTTTGTCTTTTTGTAGTTGATGTCAGATCAGTGTTTGTTCATTCTTACACATAGAGATCACCCTGTCTGTCTGATGTAGAGAGCAGGCAGGTATTGTAAGCAAGTGATGGTGTATATGATGTTGGTAGAGTCTTTGGTGAATTAATTATGCATGTTATAATCAGTGGTATTAGGTCCAAGAGTAGATCTGTATTGATGTGGGGACACAGCAGGCATTTGGCTTAAAGCCTGGTGCCTTGGTGAGAATGGAAGTTTGTTACTTTGCTGTTTGAGAGATGCTGTTTAGAGAGCTGGTTGTAGACCAGGACACATATGTCCCCAAAGGCTACCTTGAGATGGTCATCCTTTTCCAGGGTTGGAGGTCATTAATGATATGTCGTATTCAAGATTGGGGCTGTAGGTGACAATAGAGGGATTCTATTGTCCATGTCCCAGGGTTGATATTGTAGCAGGTCTGAGTCTAGCTTTGAGTTGATTTGGGTGGCTACAGTTTTGGGGCTGTATTGAAATTGTAGGAATCCCTGCTTCAGACCCTTAAGGAGTTCATTCCAGTCAGTGGGATCAGAGCAGATCCAGTTGTAACAGTTTGGCTATAGATGATGGATTTAGTAGTGCGCTTAGAATGAAAGTTGGTGGCATGAAGGTAGCTGTGGCAGTCAGTAAGTTTCCAATACAACGTGGTGGTGATGTGGCCACTGCAAACCTTCACTGTAGTGCCTCAGAAATTAATCTCATGCACAGAATATTTCACAGTTATTTTGATGTAGGCATGGATTTCTTCAGATGTTCCTTCCCATGTGTCCATATTATGAGGATGTCATCAATGTACCTGAGATAGGCCAGGGGAATGAGAAGGCAGCTGTGAACAAAGTTAACTTCAAGGTCTGTCATAAAGTTGTTGGCATATTAGGGTGCTATATATGCGCTCATGGCAGTACCATTTGTGTGTAGGTATAGGGAGTCAGCAAACCTGAAAAAGTTGTGAGAGAGGACAAAGCAGGGGAACTTAATGGGAACAAGCAGGTTTGGGGTTTTTTTGGGGTTTTTTGTTCGTTATGGCTTGTAATTCATCCTCATGAGCGATGCTGGTGTACACAGACATGGCATTCATGGCAGCTAAAATGAAGTATGCTGGAATCTTGTCAATGCCCCCAGGGCTATTTTGAGATTAATCACCTAAACCCAATTCCTTTCATCAATTACCTGAGGCAAGCATCTCCTGTTGTGAAGAGATCTTATTGTAGGCTGATAAGAATAACAATTGGAATTAGAACAATTTTCTACCCAGGACTGTTCTTCTGGTTGGGATTAAGCCAGAAAAAAATAAAAATAAAATTCTGTCATCTTGGTTTCCATCAACAGGATGTAACAGCACAAAAAATTCTTTGCTCTTCCTTTGATTGGTCTATCAGTGAACTTTTTTTCCCTTTCACTCCAGCTGCCACTGTCACTAAACCATAATGACCTGTAGCAAGAGCATAAGATTGAAGGGCACTGATAATTAAGGACAACAGGTTGTTGTAAGTCCTTGTCAAATCATGTATGTCTTGATTTGGAGACAGCATCACTTACTTTATGTTCTCAAATCCATCCAGGTAAAATCCAGATTTTACCACACCTTCAACTCTCCTATGAAATATGAACTTTCATTTCTATCCAGGAGAACTTTTATAATCTTTTCTCTTATGCCTGATGAAGGGTGTTTATGCCCAAAAGCTTGCAAGTAAAAACATTTTTTTGCAAAAATCCAGTTGGTCTAATAAAAGATTTCACATCTACCATGAGTCCTGATTCCAAATCCATCCACTCACTTTTGTGAGCAGATCTTCATTATGGGTTATTTCAAGTAGATGGGTGGAAAGGCCTCAACCTTGGCCTGTTTTTTACTCCAATATTCACCAAGGGTTGGATCTTGAGATGCATTCAGCCAGCATCAGGTATAGCCTTCTTTGTCAAATTCTTAGCATATGCCTATGAGAGATCACGATCCTCTGAATGAGTTCATCTTTAGGATGTCACCTGTCCTCATTTCTGCCTGCCTTCAGACTAAGATGGCTAACCATCTTTCGGCTTACAGGTATGGATCAGCATTCACTGAAGTGCTGCAAATTTCAGATACGTTTTCAGTGCCACAGAAATCCCAGCATTGCTTTGTGGGTGCCCTGGAAGGCTGACATCTGGGTTGTAGCATTTGCAATGCCACACCTGGCACTTGGCCTCATCTGACTATGCAGCACTGCACAAAGCACATGTGCAGCACACCCCCCAGGTCTTGGTGGGCACTGCCCAGAAGGGCTCTGGTGTTCCCTCTGCTTCAGGAGAGGAGCTGAAAGATCTCTCCTTCACCCCTATTATGGTCTTTGCCTATTATAGCAGTTACACAAAATACATGCACACCTCCCATTCTAATATACCTTCCACATCAGGGGAGGAGCCAATAGTCCTCTCCTTCACCCCAGCCATGATTTTTTCACAATTACAGCTGGTGTAATTCATATACATATAAGTAATTTACAGTGGACAGGACCAGGAATGGGGCAGCAGAAAAAAAGTGAAAGAAGAAAAGATGACCTTCTCAGATGGTTCTATGAAAATCTATAGGAACAGGTGAACACATCCAAGGGAATGCCTTTTCCTATATTAATCAAATGCACAAATATCTGGATATCAATTATTTTTTCCTGAAATGGCAAATGGGCTAGGATACTTAAGTGGGCAAAGGATGACTACTGTTCCAGCCATTTGCTGCCCTAATCCTTTGGCAGGCAGCCCTGAACTGAGATATTTTCGACTGAAAGGCACCAAGCCATGATTCAACAAACTATCCTGGCTTGGATCTTTACCTTCTTTGCACAAGAAAAAATGTTGACTTTGGCCTTGTTTAAAAAAAATTATTTTGGCTCTTGTTTTCAGTACTGTATCAGATCAGAAATAAAAACACCTGTTACTAGAGTTGGTATGTTAAGGGAGGTCCCAAAAGTACAGTGCCTTATAACTTACAGAGAGGAATAAGAAAGGCAAAGTTAACAAGAAATCAGATAACTGAAAACTGTTCTCATTTTTAATCAACACTTTTGAAACAACCTTTTAATCTGTGCACTGATTAACTGCTATGTACATCATTTGTACTAATCATGGTTCCTTTTGAAAGATACTAAAGAACTGTCTTACGTTGACCAAACCTGCCATTTTATTAGGTCCATTTGCATTATATTCTAGGAGTTTTAAACAAGTGCAGTAGAACTGCTTATCATCTTAAGTGCTATCTTTGTTTTTTTTCATTTTAACATAAGAAATTAATAGGATTTTGCTTGGTGGTCACCTTTGACAGCAAAGATATAAACCAGTGGGACTGTTTTTAAAGGGTTTTGTTGTTGCTCTTTTCAAAACAGAAATTGGAGTCAATGAACAAAATAAATCCCTGACTGATAAATTGAATAACAATATGAAACTTATGGTGCGGGTGATTGCATCAGCTGTGATTAAATTGGTGAAAATAATGGAAACTGAATTGCTACTACTGACAGCAATCAAACCTAGCCATTTATGTGGGGCTAATCTCTTTCATTAACCTGCCAGTTGCTAATGGCTGCTTAATACAAGTAAAGATGAACTTTCCAGGTGGTAACTGTAATCTATGTAATCTAAAAAAAATCATAAAGAAACTATAAAAATGTTATATCCTAATCTTACCCTAGATCTTAGACAACCTAGATTCAGCCTAGGACATAGAATTAATCAATTGTAGTGGAATAACTTTATGGATTAATGATATTCAGCTGTCGACAGACAAAAAGCAGGGATGTCTGCTTTGTTTTTTCTGCAGGTTCCAGCAAGATCAGCAGATCATGATGTATCACTGAAGGAAACAATAGTGACACAGTGAAGTGAACAAAGGTGGTTTGAGATCTTTCTGGAGAGAGACATCCAAAAACTAATGGTGGGAGACTATTCATTAGTGTAGAGGTAGATGCAACCCCACAAGAATCAATTTTGTTTAAGTTTGTATTCAACAACTACCCACAACTATTGGAAGACGTAGGGAAGCAACATGAATGTAAGGGACAAAAATATGCAGTGACATACTGCTTCATGACTTCTTCTTGCTGCATACGAGTACATTACCATTAAGCTTATGTAGTAGTTGGAGAAGATCAGCGCACAGATGGGGAACAGCTGTTTTAATCAGAGCTTGAGGAAACTACAGGTTATGTTGGTTGGCACGTTGCAGTACATAGCCCAATTAATCTTGCATGGTTGTAAAAGGATGTGTACCCCCTACTGGTCAAGCAAGCCAGTTGTCTGTGAGAACCCCCAGACACCTCACTATTACTAAGCTCTCGTACATATCAGTATCATAGAAGTCAGGTCGGAAGGGACCTTGTAGATCTTCAAGTCCAACCCCCTGCCTGGGCGGGAGGAAAACTGGGCTCAAGTTACCCCAGCCAGGTAGGCATCAAGCCTCTTCTTAAAGACCCCCAAGGTAGGAGCCAGCACCACTTCCCTTGGAAGTTGGTTCCAGATCCTAGTCACCCTGACTGTGAAGTAGTTCTTATGGATGTCTAATCTAAACCTACTCTCCAACAACTTGTGGCCATTATTCCTTGTTATCCTGGGGGCGCTAGGGGAAGCAAGGTCTCCCCCAAACCCTTCTGGTCCCCCCTAGTGAGTTTATAGACAGTCACCAGGTCCCCCCTCAGCCTTCTCTTGTGAAGGCTGAACAGGTTGAGGTCCCATAGCCTCTCATTGTAAGGTCTGCCCCGCTGCCCCCGGATCATGCAGGTGGCCCTCCTGTGGACCCTCTCAATGTTGTCCACATCCCTCTTGAAGTATCATGTTCCATCATCTTCAGTGGTCAAGGGGATACCATCCAATAGTGGTGGAAAAGTAAACTGGTTTCAGCCATACACACCTTTGTCATTTAATGTATGTTCTACCTGAGCATGAGGCTATCAGCCCTTAGCAAACTCCAAATAGTACAGAATGCTGCATCATGCTTCCTTAGCCACACAGCTACTATGTGCATATCAAACCTGTCCTTTGCTCTTTACGTTGGTTTTTCAAACAATAGAGTCAAGAACAAGATTTCTGCCTTTATCTGCAAAACATCTGATGGTTAGTAAAAGATCACCTAAAATTCCAAGAGAAGGAATTTTATAAGCGTATTTGATAGCTTAACTATTCAGACACGATGGAATTTGTCCTTTAGAAGCATTGGAATAATCACTGAAGGAAACAATTTCTTTGGGGCCCTTCCCACACCATGGAACAACTACAACTGATATTTAGATCTTAGACAATCACCATAAACCTCGCCTCTTTTAAATCTAATTACAATACACATTTATTTGATCTTATCTTCACTTATATAAACATATATGCCCAAATTTAATTCCTTTTAGGTGGGTAAGTAGCACTTGAAGTTTGCTGCATAAGTGGCATTATAGGCCACTTACCAGATTTTAGATTCTACTCCTCCTGAACAGCTCACCTTACCTTTCTCAGCAGGCTCCCAAGGGACCCACTCAAGCCACTCATGTTCTGAGGTGATCCTGCATTTGGCAAACAAGGCTAAGTTGGAACATTGCATAGGGACATTTTTTTATGCTCTGCTTTTGTAAATTATTTTTCCTCTTATTGTAAGCTGTCCTGAGCCTTTGGTAAAAAAACAACAGCATAATAAATAAATACATTAAAAAATTCTATTTCACACAGAAAACTATGTAACTCCATGTAAGTTCCTGAAAAAACAAGGCCTAGCAGTCTGACACCAGAGGACAAAGGCAGGCCTTCGACATTTTAGTTAAACAGTCTATAGGTTAAGGCAGGGGTTCTCAAACTATGGATTACACACACACACACACACACACACACAGGGTCATAAGCAACTTAAAAGGGGGTCACAATGCTTTTGCTGCCACGCGCCACCACTGCCATCCACTGCTTCCACTTGTGGCACCATGCACCTCCACCACTTCCACCAGCCACTGCATGCCACTTGAAGTCTAGCTGGCCTTCCACCAGGGAAAATGCTTCAGGGACACCCTCAAGGTGAGAATTAAGAAGTGTGGCATTGACATCACAAACTGGGAAAAACTAGCCCAGGATATTGCTACATGGCAATGCCTAGTGAGAGAAGGTACATCTTACTTTGAGGAAAACTGTCTCGCCCTGGAGCCAGAAAAATGACAGAAATGGAAGGAGAGGAAACAAGCCCAAGAAATCTATGGTCCAACCCTTTCCTTTAACAACACCTGTGGCATCTGCCAAAGTCTGCAGCTCTAGGATTGGCCTCATTTACAACCCTTCACTTGAACCATGGGACTGATCATCCTCGACCATGAGGGATCACTGCCATCAGCAGACCGTCTTCTCTTCTGTTTTTTGTGAATTACACAAAAAGAAATAAAACATGCCTTTTAAGGAGGAACAGGGTCAAAAATCTGGGTGTTTGGCTCAAAATGCAACTTACTTGGCTAACTTTCCTACCTAAAGCTGAGTTTGGATTTGAGCCATGGTGTTCAGAGACAATATTATATTTAACTTGCACATTTTAGGGGAATTACTACACCTGGTAGTGGGGGGTGGGGAGAGACAGAGAAGATGGAACAATGTGTAACAGACATTAGGCACATTGCTTAACCCATTTCTGGACAATACAATTCAGTCTGCTAGCTTGCTGGAAAGGAAAGGAGGACTACTATTACTTAATGACTTTTTAAAATAAAATGCTGACATTGCAATAAAACATGAACTGTGAAACAGAACAGACCTTTTTTAGGGCCCTTTTCTTAAAAACATAATTCAATTTTGTTAAAGACTTCACCAAAGCTGTGCAATAGCTATCACATCTTTAAAAATGAAGAGCTACAATAACATTTTAAGAGGTTGTTAATGGCTTCTGCAGGATTCATTTTAATTTAATTAGCTCACAACTCTTCTTTTCTGTTTTCTCTGTATTTCTTTAAAGAAATCTGTTAGAGTAATCAATGGCATCTAATATTACTAATTCCTGATTATACATAATAATGTAGCATTGTGCGAAATAATATAGTGCCTCTTGCATTTCTTTTTTATGCCTTTTTTCAAGCACTTTATCTTACTGTACAGACCCAGTAACTTGGGCTTGAGTTCATACATAGTTTATACACATGTACAGGTAGTACATAAAATAATGGGTATCTGAATTATAAAAGTATATTACCGGGGAAGAACTCTATTTATCTTTTAAGCCACAAGGGCAAAGCTAAATTTCCTTATACAATCACCAAAATTCAAAGAAGTAATTAGAAACTTCATTTCAAAATAGGAACATAAGAACATTCAGTATGAACTGTCACATTGGATCAGAATAACAATCAATCTAGTCCAGTATCCTGTATCCAAAGATGGCCAGTACTAGGCATATCACGGGAGATTTAAAACCTCCCTACTGGGTAATTTTGTACTCGTCACTGTTTATACAATAATGGATCAGATTCTTCCAACCCACTTCCTTTGTTGTCATCTTTCTGCTACAGAGAGTCTTCTTGATAACTTCTGTTCCATGTGCTGCCTTCACTTCCATACACAAAATATTATTTCCTTCCTCAGCCTCACCCCACCCTCCTGTAAGAGAGTTCCAAGTGCCTTGCAGTTCCTTTGTATTTTATACATTTTACCACTGGCCTAAAAACTCTTCCTTGGCTTCCAGTGCTGTTTTGTAGACTTGCATGAAATGATAGAGCTCAAGATCCTAAAGGAAGGAAGGAGAGCAAAAAGAATGAGGACACTGAACTCCAGAAAGGCAGACTTTAACAAACTCAGGTAACTGGTGGGCAGAATCCCCTGGAGGCAAGTCTGAAGGGAAAAGGAGTACAAGTATCTCTTCTGAACTTCAAAAGGAGGCTTTCTAAAGGGTGCAGGAGCAAGCTATCCTGATGCAACTGAAGAATGGGAAGTGCAACAGAAGACCAGACTGACTAGACAGCAATCTCTTCAATAAGTTAAAACTAAAAAAAGGAATCCTATAAAGAGTGGACACTTGGTCATAGTACTAGGGTATAAGAGTATTGCATAGGCATGCAGGGAGAAAATTAGGAAGGCCAAAGTGCAATTTAAGATGTAGCTGTAAGGGACATAACAGGCCACAAAAAGGGACACTACATGCATGTCAGAATTAGGAGGAAGACCAGAGAAATCATAGGTCCTCTACTGAAGGTGTAAGGCAATATATTTCTGGATGATTCAGAGACAGCTGAAGTATTTAATGCCTTTTTAATTTCAGTTTTCACAAATAGGGGCAGCTACTAGATACTGAGTGCATTTGGTAGTAAGAGACCAGGGTGTAGGTGGTCTTGCCTAATGGTTAGATTGCTGATGGAAAGCAAGGGCCTGAGGCTGGCTCAGAGGATGGGAGCCAATTCAGAGGGAAATCCAGGGACAGAGTCTACAACACAGCCAAGGGTCAAGATTCAGGGACCGGATAATCTGAGGGGTAATCCACAGGGTGAAATCTAAGAGCAGAGGCAAACTAGGACCAAGAGCCAGGAAACAGATCCACAGCAAAATCCAAAGCTGAAGTCTAGGAATAAGTCAAAACCAGGATCAGGGACCAGGAAAATGAGAGTGCAAGAGCCAAGAAGCTTGTCACAGCATAACTGGGTCAGAACTGTTGACTGGCCTGCAAACTCAGGGCGCCAGCTAGTGCTAAATGGGTAGGCAGTGCTCCCAGCAGCTAATCAGGATGCTCACTGCTCCTAAACAGGCAGAGTTCATTAGCTGAGGTTTACAGCAGGTCTGGCTGTAGAAGTGCTTGACTCAGGCTGGCCTGCCTGCTCAGAGTCCCTGACTGTACCTGGCCCAGGCTGGCCTGCCCGATCAGTCTGTGACAGTTGGCAACACAGGTAGGGAAGGAAACAAGGAGCTTAAGAGTAATGGCAGAACAGGCTATGGATGACTTAGATGAACTAGAAACTTTCAGTTTGGCTGGGCCACATGGGTTGCACCTGAGGGTACTGAAGGAATTGGCTGAGGTAATTTCAAAGTCATTGGCTATCCTCTTTCAGAATTTGTAAAAGTTTGGTGAGGTCACGGATGACTGGAAAAGAGTCAGCATAGTGCCCATCCTTAAGAAAAGGAAGGAAAAGGATCTAGGGAACTATAGACCAGTCAGCCTGACCTAAATATCTGGAAAGATTATCAAGCAGGTCCTCAAGGAATCTATTGTAAAGCATGTAGGGAAGAACACAGTAATCAGGAACCACCAGTATGGAGTGCACGCTTAGCAAATGTGTGGATGCCACCAAGTTGGGTTAGGTTGCAGATACTCAGGAGCACAGGGCTAAGATCCAGAATGACCTGGATAGACTGGAGAAACGGCCCACAATCAGTCAGATGAGATTCATCAAGGACAAGTGCAAAGTCCTCCACTTGGGACAGAATATCTGTATACACAAAAACAGGCCGGGGAACTGTGGGCACAAAAACAGGTATTGCCACTTACTCCTTTTCTGGTTAGGTTGCAGAACCCAGAAAAGGGCCTGAGTATTATGGTAGAACATAAGCTGAATATGAGCGAACAATGTGCTATTATTGCAAAAAAAGCTGAACAGCACACTGGGTTGTATTAACAGGAGTGCCACTTGCAAATCAAGGGAAATGATTCTTCCACTCTATTCAGCACTGGTGAGCCCTCACCAATCTTGGGCCCCACACTGGAAAAAGGATGTAGACAGTTTGGAAAGAAACCAGCACCGAGTTACAAAAATTATTAGGTGGCCTGAGAGGCAAGATGTACGTGGAAAGGCTGAAAGAACTAGGGTTATAGTCTAAAGAAGAGAAGAGTGAGGGGTGATTTGGTAACAGTCTTCAAATACCTTAATGTTCTTTATAGAAAGAATGGAGATGGGCTTTTCCTTACAGTGTAGGGGCCAGGACTAACAACAACTGTCTTAAACTACAGCAGGGGAAATTTAGGTTGGAGATTAGGAAGAAGTTCCTGATTTATGAGGGTGATCAAGCATTTGAACAGGCTACCCAGGGAGGCTGTGGAATCTCCTTCCTTAGAAATTTCTAAGAACAGATTAGATAAACAATTGGCTGAGCTGGTTTAGTCAGCAATGATCCTGTCTTGAGCAGGGGGCTGAACTAGATGACCTTTGAAGGTCCCCTTCATCCCTACTTTTGCATGATCCTATGAACTACTGACCACTGTTCTTTACAGTAGAGTCTAGGTTCTGACAAAAAAGTCAACAGTTTTCATATGGTTGGCATATTACTACATGAAGTTGAAACCATTTTAAAAAGCCTTGATTCTGAGCACTGCAAAAATGGTTTGAAGAGTGGAGACTGGTGAAATCTGTAAGTGGTTGACAAAATGGAAATCTCCTACCCAAACAATCATGAGGAAATGGCCGCTAAAGATATGGGAGAGGGGGGGTGTGCGTGCATGTGTGTGTGTATGTGTGTGTGTGTGTGTTTGTGCGTGTGTGTGCATGAGATTTTTACTGAGAATGTATTCACTCTGTTTTATTGAACATTCATTTCTACCAAAGTTTATACACGGTTGGGGATCCAGAGTGTTAAAGGACAATTGTATTCCATTTGCTGTAGCTTAAATTATAGTCTTTGTACATTTTTTATACATTCTTCTGTCTAATTATAATTTTCTGGTAGCACATTCTAAATCTTGAATAATCTTAGGTATCTGACAAGAGTTTAAGTTGGCCAGAGGGTCACCAAAGCCATTATGGATTCCATCGTTTCTGCCTTTCCTTTATCTTTCTGATTTTTTTTAATGGGCTAGCCAGTATTGTAGAAGTACTGGGTAAAATTCTTGCCACAGTCCAACTCCATGTTTAGGATTAAGATTTGGCCACCTGCCTTCAACTTTCAGCAATCTAATGTTTTGGATGATCTTAGAGTAGGACACTGACATTTAGCTTACATAGAGCTTGTAATGTTCAACCAACCTCTGTAAGCACAGATACTTCTTGGAGAAGAGCTTATGGGCCTCTCAGGAATACAGAATTTGAGCTTCATAAATATGCAGTCCCATGCAGTTTACAATGCCATGTAATTAGTGTAATGCATAAGTAGGAGAAGAATCCATCTACCTTTTGTGCTAGCTGTTTTTTTACAGGATGAAATAGGGCAGAATAGGATCACACTTAGGCACCTTAGACCACTCAAGTGCCTAATAGGTGTGTTGCAGGCTTACCTTTTGGAGCGTGGGTTGAGTCCCAGGCTCAAGAGTCTGCTGTTTGATTGGTGGAGCCCATCCACCAATCAGGAGGAGTGAAACCATGCCCCTTGCTCAACAGCAAGAAAAGTGAAGCCATGCCCCTTTCCTGAAGGGAGGGGGAGAGGACCTCCACGAACCTGACTGTAAACTGCAACACTGTCAGGTCTGGAAGCCTTTAGGGGCAGAGCCCTGAAATTGTATAAAGGGGAGCATGCTCTGCATGCTGTGGAGGAAGAGATATGATGAGGGACAGCGAGGAGAGAGGAGCTCTAGAGACAACCGTCCTTGGGACCCCACCTAAGCCTCAAAGGCGCGTGGATCAGCGTACAGAGAGCCAGCCCTGGGAGCAGCTCGAGCCGGCTCAAGTTAGCCCTGGCTCTAGGGCGAGTAACCAGAGCCCTGCAATGTGGCTCCACATTAAAAGAGCCCTGGTGCCCAGAGCAGAGCCTGGGAAAGGGAAGAACCCCCGGTTTGAGGCTGGGGAACTGGAGCCAGTAAAGGCTCGGCTCCTGTGGGAATGCCCTGGATGGCCAGTGCGGGGCACCGGGCTATTGAGATACGCCACTGGAGAAAGGCCCTCGTGGGACTGGCCACCAGGGGACGAGCCTTGTCTGCTTCAGAGCGGGAGCAGGAGTTGCTGAGAAAGAGGGTCCCGCAGGGGACACGGGCTTCAGAGAGGAGGGTCTGCAACCTCCACCCTCCTCCATTGTGGGGGGGCACATCCACATCCCGGGGCCCTAAAGGGGAGGGGCTCCAGGGAACACCCTGTGGGGTGCTGAGTACACTCCTTATTTTCTGTTGGTTGTTGTTTCTTATTGAAGAGGTTAATATAGTTATGGATATTCCTTAAGGGAGTTTATATGGGTATATCTGTCTTTATTATCTATACATGTTTATTGCCTATTATCGGAACATACCTGTATTGTTGCCTATGTATGATTATGGTATTATCTGAATTTACCTGGGTTATTTAAGTTGATCCCTGTATGTGTTTATTGTGTTGATGCCTTGACTTATCTGTTTCAATGAGTTAATGCCTGTTTCATGGGGGGGGGTGTTAATTATTGTATATGCTGTGAGTCATCCAGTTTATGTTTTTGTAGTCCCTAGAAGTGGTATTATATGTTGACTGCAAGTTATTATATGCAATGTCACATGTTAACTTTACTGTAAATATTTAATGTTCCTTATTTATATTTATTTATTATAGCAATCAATTTGTATATAGTTAAGTGCTTGGTCTCAGCCTGGGTCTGTAGAGAGGAGAGGGAACTACTCCCAGGTGGCAGGCCCCTCTCTCAGCACCCTGCCTGACCACCATCCCTTCCATTGGAGGACAGGGCACACCCCATGGGTGTACCTGGGCTGGAGGTGGAATAGGATCTGACCCAGTGAAGTTAAAGCCAAAATTGTCAAAAATAACCTCTGATTTTGGCCAACTAAATCAAGACACCTGGATTTGATTTTAAGCAATAACATTTACTGCCTCCATATGAAATCAATGGAAAATGCAGGTACTCAGCATCTCTGAGTAAATGAATCAGTCTCAAGATATGTCACATGGGATCTCCTGAAACCAACACACCCAAGGTCCCAAAGCCTTCTGAAAATACCCTCCTGGTATAAGTGACTTTCTAGAGGCCATGAAGTAAATCAGTGAAAAGTCATCACTGAAACCCCAAATCCTAAGCCTCACTCTAGCTCTAACCTAAACCAGTCATGCCTTCCTGCTCACGGTTAAAGCATTTTTACAATTCCATATTTATATGTAAGCCCCTTATGTTAACTTCAGAATCTGGGTACAAAGAAAATAATATGACCCACCAAAAACACACTGACTGACTGGTCTCCTTTGCTGTTTTCTGCTCCGAGTCTCCTCTTAGGCATTATAAAAGTTATGATTCAGAATAGACAGGATATGAGTGAGACAGGACAACTCTGCCACTCATTTCATGGATCAACATCAGCTGCATTTTACAGAAGAATAGGGGTGGCTTGTATAAAGTAACTGTAATAACCTTTCCATGGGTAATAGTCTGTTTCATGTACTTCAAATCAAGATAGGGGGAGGAAACTGTAGGTCAATGTGTACTGCAAAATGACAGGGTGAAAGAAAAATCTAAGGATGAAAGCAATCCAGCTAATGCTCAGATTTTGAGGGCAAACAAAACAGGACATGTTAATATTTCCAAATGCAAATACATGAAGCATAAAAGATTCATCTATCAAACTTTTTAAGACAAATTGTGACACTTCAAATTACTAAAGTGAAAATAATTTAGCATTCTCCTACTCTAATTCGTTACTAGACCTTTTTAAGACAAAAAATAAATAAAACAGAGACTGTCTGAGAGGTCACACTGAGAAGAAAAGATGAAGAATGAAATACTCAATGAGATGTATACATCTAGTGGATTAGAAAGTGAAATTACTCTTATGTTGTTCTTATTCTCTCTATAATGCAAGAGAATAACTCAAACAAAATAAAACAACATTCACATTGTTAAAATTGTGTAAACCATACGATATCTAAGGAAACTGCCTTGATTTATTCTAGAGCTGATGAATCTTCTTTTGAAATGTAATAGCAGTTATTTATTTTCAAAGGGGCTAATGCCAGAAAATAGTATAACTGAGGTTTAGGAGATTCAGCCACAAATAGATGTGCCAGACTTGTGTACTAAAATAAGCTGAGTAAAAGTACTCCAGAGAGTGTGCTAGTCAAAGCACTGAATGTAAAGTTAATAATATCCAAGAACAATTTTTCAGTTTTTATTCAGAAAATGACTGAAATTTCACCTGAGCAGCTGCAACATCCAATTGTTTAAATGTGTTGTCGTCCTAAAATACTATCATGTCATTCTCTACTGAAATGAAAGTGCTGGTTTCACTGATTGAAAACTACATTGAGATAAATCCAGTCTTACATATCTTATTAGGCTGCTTTCCCCTTGGTGATACAGAGTTTTAACTTATTTGTGATCAAGAAGGATTATAAATGTATATTAAGAAAAAATCTTTGATGTTCTCAGAGTTAAAAGCTGCAAAAGAAGAGGTCTATGTACATATGGAAAAGCCAAAAAAAATTATCGATGCTGAGATACTCCCGTAATTAGAACTGCAAATGAATAATAATGTTAACAATCGTTAATAAAAGGGTACTGAATTTTAATTAAAAAGATAACTCCTTTCTCTACCTCAGTGCACCATAATATTAATGTGCCACTTCTACTCTGCTTTGTGGCAGTGAGTCATAGTCTGTTCAATGACAGCACAAACACAATGGCACGCATTAGTGAAGGAAGCAGCATGGTGCAGCAACAAAGCTAGAAGCCGCTTAGCACCTCTTACAGGTATTAACATGTCAGTATGCCCAAGGAACTTGAGGTGAAGAAAAGGGCTACCAAGGAATACTTGCAAAGGGAGGGGAAGAGGCTGGGCAACATTCAAAGATCTTTCTCAGCATCAGCATTTTTAAGATTTTTGTCTGCTTTCTCTCTTGCATTGTGGGGGCAATACTTCTGAGACCTAAAAAGCAGTTGCCTTTATCAGCGATGCTTTTCCAATAAAAAAAAAAATCATCCCTCCATCTAGGTATTTCTGAGCTGTTCTTTTGATCAAGAAAGGATCAGTGTATGCTATACTCCTCTAATGAAGCCTATTAGTTCTGTTACTTGAAATTTCTACAGTGCAGTATTCAGTGTCGCATTGCTTAAAGCTTCTGAAGATAATATTTCCCTAAACTGCAAAGTGTGTGTCAATCATGAGCTTTTATAGCTCTGTGAAATAGTTCATTTGGATAACAAGATATGTCTTCTGTGCTTTTGAAAACTACATTTTATGGGCATTTTTTTCTACTATTAAATGGCTAATGCTTACCATTTAGGCTGAGTACAGACAAGATTGCATATCAGGATATGGAACCTGTATTATGAAAACATCTTTTTTTTAATTAACCTTCAGCTGCCAGCAGGGAAAAAAAAATGTCAAAGGAAGTCTCAGCCTGAAAGTGCTGAAAATAAACTACAGCTTCTTTCATAACCTGAAATGAATTTTTTCTCCCCTTTTCCCTATGTTATTTGCACCATTTATAAAGCAAATTCACCAGTCACTGAAGCATCCTTTACTACCATGACTGGCAATGCCAGCATAAACTACTCCATTAGTTGGAAAAATTCTTCTTAGCAAGATTTAGGGCTTAAATACCCTTCCTCAGGCTGAGGAAGCATCTGCAGTTGGTGTGTGCTCTTCCTGGATGGATTGAATAGTGAAGAAGCCAGAGGCTGGTCTGCATGCAAGAAAGGCAGTCAGTGAAGAGGTAAATTAAACAGTCAGTGGTAAACAGTCAGTGGGTGAGAGAGAGGCGGTGGGGGCAGGGGGGTTGAATGTAGCAGGTAAATAGTAGAGAGGAACCTAAGGAGTCAGAGGAGTCAGCTGTCAGGCAGGTTATAATGCGTCATAAATCCAATATCTATATTTAGTCCATGATTTTTTGTATCCAGGAGGTTGATGAAGTGAAGTTCATAGGCTTGTCTGTGAAAAGAGTTGTGTAAATTCCCTGTGAGGATTCGAACTGAGAGACCAGAGAGAGAGTGGTTTTCTCATGAGAAATGTGCCCCCACAGGTAATTGGGTGTTCTTGTCTTTAATAGATTTCCTGTATGCATTCATTCTGGTGTGCAGTTGTTGTTTGGTCTGCGCACCAGAATGAACACACACCGGAAATTTATTAAAGACAAAAATACCCAATTACCTGTGGGGGCATATTTCTCACAAGAAAACCACTCTTTCTCCAGTCTCCTAGTTCTAATCCTCAAAGGGAATTTCTTTCTGGTAAAATGCTCAGTTATTAGTGCTGTATTAATAAAGTCCATGTGAACTGTCTGAACAGTTTCTTTCATTCGGGGAATCACTAGATAAAGTGACGAATTTGTCAGGGTGTAGATTATTTTACCAGTGATCAGTACTAGATTAGCAGATACACATCTGGCAAAGCCAATGTACAATATTCAAGGAACTTGGATGTCACCCAGTTTGGTTAGGGAACAGTCTTCTGTAATGCAAGTCACAGTATGCACCTGGCCATATCTGCAGCTTGGACTGTCCCAAAAACACCATTTCTCATGACGGTGGACGGGCTGTGGCCAGTGTGCAAAAGATTCAGCAGACATCACATGCAACATGTCAAATCAAAAATCTGCTGAATGGAAGTGTTTTAAACAAAAAGTGTTTAGCAACTGCCAAAAGGATCCATTCTTAGCCAGCAAGATGTTATTTAAAAGTCACTGTATGGAAAATCTGACCCTAGGAGATGTTTCAGTTTGAAATAAGCTGAAGGAGAGTTAGAGAGATACCAGGTAGAGCAGAAGGTTAGATGGGTTTTTGAGCGCTACCATTTTGACTGAAAATATCAAAGGATCACACCCAAACAACTGCATCAAGACCCCCTGTTGCACCAGATCACAGGCAGCCTGGTCTGGGAGTCACTTGGGACTTGATGAGGCAACTGGGGTAAGAGGAGTGAGCAGAACCCAGATACCAGAAAACCCAAAAGTCAGTCCAAGAAGCTAAGTCAGGAAGCCAGAGGTTCAGATAGAGCACAGAGTCAGAAGGCAAGCTAGGTCAGCTCAGGTAGCCAGGAGATCAAGCAGAGAGCCAGATCTAAGGGAAAGCTGAATCAGGAAGTCAAAATCAAGCAAAACACAGAGTCAGAGGATGAACCAGGTTACATAGCCAAGACATCAAGCAGGGAATCAATAGAGGCACAAGCCATGAGGACCACCTAGGCAATTTGAGTAAGGGTCTAAGCCCTATTGTCCACACACTTCCTCTTCTAGGTCAGGGGTTTATACAGGAAGGGATAAAGAGTCAGCTGACCCTGGCCAGCAACTCCAGTAACAGGGAGTGGGTGGATGGTTAGGCCTACATGGAGGTCTCTGGCCACCTGTGTGCAGTCTGAGCAGTCAGCTGGGAAGGTAGCAGACAGGTAAGCAACCAAGCTGGGCAGGCCAAGGTGTTGGGTATGAAGCCACCATGGCCAAATCACTCCCTCCCCCTCTCACACCCATTGCCTTTCCAACTATCCATTTTGTTCTCATTGATCATTATCATGTTCATTGTCTTGGAGACACTTCACATCTTACCCCTTGTTAGTAGACCATCTCCAAAGGAGTTGAGCATAATGAAGATCAATCAATTTCCTCCTTAGTGAGCTCATTGAAAAGGTCTTTTTCAGTTCAGTTCAAACAAATATTGATTGTGATACTCTAATTGGTTGTGATAGCTTTGCTCACACTACAGATAGTACCTTACTTCACAAGTAGTCTGCAGCAATCTAGAAATAAAATATGGGTTTATGTGAGTAAGGATACCAATAAGATATTCACACCAGCTTTTTATTAATAGCCCAGATTCTTGTATAACATTATTTTATCTCCCTCAATATTCAACTGGGTAAAAGTGTGAGTAAATATTGTATGGGGATATCTCTGTCAGTAGTAAAAGCTTATTTATTTAAGAAGAGAGATTATTTGTTGGTCTTTTACATCTCCCTGTAAACTAAGATATAATACCAGTGTCCAGCCTTGCAACCTTCCTCAGGTAAGCCCCTCCTCCTCATTTGAGAAATCTAATTGAAACTAGTGAAATTACTTGCATAAATAGGGATTGAAGGCTCTAAGGGTGGCTGTTTGTTTCACCACAGAAAGATGTTTCTAAATCTTTGGACACATAGTGCTGTTTTAAAGTTCCTTTTTTTGGCTTGTCTATTTTTTTTTATTTGAAACCTGAATTGATTAATTTGACCAGTTCTTCTGGTGGACTGGATGATTAGGAGACTAGACTGGTATGACAGGCTGGCAGAGGAGAGACATATAGGCAGCAATGACAGGTCTCTGTTCTTTTCCAAAATTGCAACCAAGCAACTGAAGGACAACATTGTCACTTGTACTTTGTATCCAATTCTAACAGCACTGAAGTCAATAGCCACAAAAACTGGCATTGCTAGCAATACTGAGCAGGTATCCAGAGAAAAGTGCATGATTAATCTTAGTTGACTTCAGTAATCTGTTTGCCTTAGATATCTAGCTAGCACAAGAGTTTTCAAGGAGATTTTACTACTTGAAAATTTTGCAGGGGAAGTAACAAGCGGTTTGCTTGTCAAAGGGAGATGGAAAAGCTTAGAGACAAATATAAGTTTCAAATCAAGGGTTTTTTTGTTATACAATTCAAATTTCACTTGACAATTTCTCTTTGACTTTTGTAGAAACATTCTGCTTTTTTTTTTTTTTTTGCTTTTATTTATTTATTTATTTTTACCAATCGGTACAGCGATTTCCCACCAAACTGATTTTCCAAGCCATAGTCGCAGACAGTAGAGTAACTAAATATAAGTGACTGGGGGGCCCTAAAATGGGGTTCACCACAGTGGAGGCTTAATGGGAAGGCTTAAGGCTTAAGCCATACAGAACAGAGCAGGGAATCCTCTCATCAGCCCCTATCCCCTTGCTCCATGAGAGATGCTACTACTGCTATGAAGGGAGGTGTCTGGTGCTGTCACTAAGAGCCACATTAACCTCTTCCCCTGTGCTGCAGCTGCTGCCAGATTAAGGGCTTTGGCCCCTCACTTACTATGCAAGTAAAGAAGTTGAGAAACCAGGAAAGAGTTAACCTGCCTCTTGGCAGTGACACCTCCCCTTGTAGCAGCATCCTGCCCCAAGTCTACACTGCATGGAGCCTCAGAACCCCCCTGCTTCCATTCCAGCACCATAGAGTACAACCTCTACCAGTTATGCCTCTAGTTATGGGGCAGCTAACATAGGTTTCAACCCAAATAGTGGATAGGATATTACCTCTCCACGTTACTATACTAAATAAAAAACAGAGAGACAGGCTATAACATATAGGTCTCCATCTACAGTCTGCCTAAGTCTTTGAGACATTTTCTATGGGCTTCAGTAGCTTGGCATCAGGCCCTTAGCAAGCTAACCAGGCCAATTAGTCTATGCAGTAGCATCTTTTCTTTAAGTCACAGTCTGTGTGTCAAATCTCTCACTCTCCATCAAATCTTCAGTATTCTGCAGAGAAAGATGATTTGCTCTTCAATTACAGAGATGTCATTTGAGTGGGTTTTCCTTCCCAATCAGCAGACCTTATATTAAATGAATTTGAAGGGATGGTTGCTCTCAGCTACTTGTGATTTTACCACTATCCTTCGCTTTCCTCTAATTTAGTGGAAGCTCATAGGAAAAGTTCCAGCTCTAATCAGTTCTTCTCCTTTATAGAAGGTGCTAATAGGACAACCTGTGAACTAACTCTCAGCCATGATATTCTCACCTTATTGCATCATTCATGATTTTCAACAGTTTCAGCATGCAGTGCTGTCAGTTATTGCACATGCTTTTTTAGATTATTCTTTACACCTGCATAAGTCAACAGACATCTCTTCCCACTATGTGTAGCATCTCATGCAACCATCTAACTAACCAAACAAGGAATAAAGTAAATTAGATGAAAAAATACTTTGAAATCGATTCTTTTGACTTATTTTACATGTGTTAACTGGAAATCGATTAGTTGCAAAGTTTTCCTTGAAAATTACCTCTTTTTCTGGGGGGTGGGGGGGAGGGGAGGGAGGAATTACATGCCAGCTTTTGGCGTCCAATAATATTACAGTATAATCTAACATCAATTGCATTTAACAATAGTAATATTTTTCTGAGTGGGGCATGAAAGATTCAGTTCACTTGAGGGTGAAAGAAGGAGATGATGTACATGGGATTTTCAAATGGGGTGGGTTGGACTTGTGCACAGTATAAAAATCAAAGGAAAGGAAGGGGACTGGGAGTGGCCTCAGGGATCAGCAGCTGCAACCTGTTTCAGCACTGGTTTAGGTCTGTTCAGGCTGCTTCAGGAACTTGTAGGCTAATCAAGGGTATAACAGATGCAAGTGTGAAGTTGCTAATGCATGTCCATAACATAAGGGCTAGGGCCAGGCATTCAAAACGACTGAGCCTGAATTGATTCAATCTTTGCAAGTTAGTCTAAGCTGCCTAGGTTGAACTGGTTTGCAACTGTACAGACATTCCCTCTGGACTGAAGAAATGCAGGCACATGCCTGCAGTGGCTCAGGCTACAAGCCAGGGGGTGCTAAAGCAGCCCTCCCATGCCTGCTATAGTGCTGAGCTGAAGGGGTGGGGATGTGGCCAGGCCCCAGCAGGACACTCTGATTAGGGAGGGGTGTAAAAACCCACCCTGCCTGCACCATTCCAGGCTTTTCTGCACTAGCTGCTCAAGGGGCAGGAGTGTTGCTAGATGCCAGCCCTGGTATAGCACTATGAGGCAAAGGGGCATGCATCTGTTGATGATACTGAGCTTTTCAATCTCCCTTTCTGTGCTTCTTCATATTGTCTGCAAACCTGACAGGTGAGGGAGCCAGCAGGAACTGATAACATAGTTATCATAGCAACATAGCATACATAGCAACATAGCATAGTAACATAGCATTTATCAGCCTGTCAAGAAAACAAAAGCCTTTCTCATTAGCTCAAGCTCTTCTTAAACAGCTTTTTCCAAGGCAGGAATAGAAGGACATTACCAGCTGACCTGTTGATTAGCTCCAAAAAACCCTAAGTGGATACTATTCTGTTTGCCTGCCCCAGTGAAATTGGAGACACGCACAAACACCTCTCAGCATTAGCTAGCATACCACATGCCTAGGGTCCATGGGGCTGGAGTCTGTACCGTGGAAGATGGGAGGGAGAGGGGGATCACTGCTTGAGTAGAAAATGGCGATGGGGGGTAGGACAGGGGGAAGCCAGGCAGACCTTGTTGTGCCTGCAGACTCTGCCAGAGCTCTGGCTATGGAGCAGAGGGGTGGGGCCATCCCTGTTCTCTGGAGCATACAGCACAGCCCAGGACTGCAAAGCATCTGGGATGCTGGAGGACTCTGGTTTAAGTTAAACCAGGAAGGGGTCTGGGACAGGCATTGCATAAACTGGTTTGACCCAAATCAGTTAAGTCTGATACTACATTCAACCAGGTTTGTCTTAAACCAGTTTCAGGTATTTTGAAAAGGGTTTATGTATGTGCACTGACCTTATGTTTTGTTACAGGTTTAAATCAGTTTCTGATCACGTAAACCAGTTTATATGTAATGTCTGTCCATAGCCAAGAAGATAAGACCGTACAGCTGAAGCACATTGGCATATAATAAGCTGCCTGTTCACCAATATGGTGACTACATCTCCATTCTCTCTGATAGTTTCAGAGAGTGTCTGAAAAGCCAGGTCTCCTGCTAAAATCTTCTGCTCTTCTGAATCAAGATGGGTGAAATTACTCTTTATATATATTTTTGGATCAGACAAAGGAAATTCTACAGGTCCTTCTCCACTCATATACTGGTCCTGTAGCTCATCTTCCAACATCCTCTAAGTGGTATTCTCCTCGGGAGAGGTTATCCAAGAGAGGTTGTTCATTATGTAGAAGTTCACCAGCCCACTGGAGAAGTGGGGTTTTTGTTTGGGACTGATCCCACTTTTAACCTCCACTAGGGTCACCACAGTGAACAATAGAAGAGGAAGTCATTTTTGCAGCAGTTGTATCAGGTTGATTTACATATTCCAAAGACCATAAGTAGATGCTAATGTCTACTTATGGGAAAGTAAATTGCCACCTTTATCGTGTTTGTTCATACAATGACCATTTTAATCCAGTACAACAGATTAATAAATTATTAAATACCCTCTACTATTACCCAAATGATAACCATGGCCATCTCCAGCCTTCCATTTCCACAACTCTATCCAACCCATTATGAACAACAGCTGCCAGCAAAGGTGAGAATAATAGGCAGGACAGGGGGATATTCCATGCTTTCAAAACTACAGTTGTGTAAGTACACAATAATGTGGGGAAACAGAGGCAAAGAAGCAATTAATGACCTGAGATCAGCCACTGAATTCACAGAATCAAAATGAGACTGTGCCACTTAGCTTTCAGTCTCCTGTACATGGGAGCATGTTTCCTGAGGCAATAAAGCTACTCTGGGAGGGTGGGGGTGGTATCCTTGCCATGGGCTTGCCAATTGGTTGGAGAGGTTTAGCAGGAGTTGGTGCTGGAAGAACTTCATTGCCTCATTTCTTGGTTTGGCACATACGAGAAGGAATGGGCAGTTAAGGTGTGCTTGAAAGGATCCCTCCCCAGCAGTTTTGGAAGCAATAATGTTCTAATTATACCTTGCATTATTTGGAGCAGGAGTCCTAGAGCAGAGAAGACTTGACTTCCTGCCCCTGGGGCAGGGGGCTGGACTTCAGGATCTTCCGAGGTCCCTTCCAGCCCTAATGTCTATGAAATCTATAAACAACATGTAGGCAATCTCTTCTTTCAGGCATTTTAGCTCTCAGAGAGCAACTAGACTTAAGAATTGACTCTAGCCAAAGAATAAGGTAGGTACAATTGCTTCTTGCTGCTTTTTCCACCAGAATGTTCTTTATCAGAATCCTAGGTAACTGAAGTCTAATAGCAGCAAAGAATGTCTTTCTGAGACTGAATGCTTTCTCATACATGGGAACAAAATCTGAAGGACTGTGTAGAATGGCTCCATGTGGTACACCTTCCATTACAATATTTTAATAGTGTTCTAGGCACAGAATAACCACCAATGATGTAAGCAATGTATTGTTCTGGTTTTTAACAACAATGGCCATTTTGAGAGCTTTGCTGCTTTTAAAAGAAAGAAAAATAATTTTAAAAATAAAGGATAATTAAAAGCTTCTTTCAGTTTGCAAATATATATATATGTATAATCTTGGGCACATTTCAAATTAAAATACTTTCCAAAATATGTAAGTGGCACATCCATTAAAATAAAGTCTGCATTAAGGGCAAAAACTATAATGCACAATTAAGACTCAGATTTTAATTGCACAGAAGTCAGTAATGATTTTATTAAAATTATTATTTCCATAGCAACTCCACTTGGCACTCTTGCACATTTATCATTATCTGTATTAATATAACCTTCATATAATGCCTTAATGTGTATTAGGGCACAATTAAACAATTAAATCAATGCAGCCATTGATTTAATTGTTTGGAATTCTCAAAGTGCTTAGTAATAAAACTTAAAGATAAGCTGTTGCATTCTGCCATGGTCCTGCAGACAGGAGTCTTTAGAGGCATATTTTATAGTACATACTAAGTATTAATATGTTACAGAACAAGCATACCAAGATGAACAAGAAGAATAAAGTGCCTTTTTCTATAAAGTTACTTTGTATTAGATCAGGGGTTTTCAACCTTTTTTAAGGAGTGTACCCCTTCTGCATACACTTCTGGAGGGCTAGAGTGGAGGACGGCAGCCGGATGCGGAGTGGGGAGGGATGGGGGAGTGGCAGCCGCTGAACACGGAGCAGGGCAGGGGGGCTTGCATGTGGCAGTGGCACAGGGTGGTGGATGGCAGCGGTGGCCACCATGTGTGAACTCCCCCCACTGTGTCCAGCTGGCCAGGTGGTGCCTGTGCAGCCCACAGAGGAGAGCCACTGCCCTCGTCCCCCACCTCCAGCCCTGCTCCTGAGAGGCAGGGGTGGTGGGTGGCAGTGCTCTGGACCTGCCCACCCATGTGTACCCCCTAGCCCCTTTCCAAGTACCCCTGGGGGTATGTGTACCCCCAGTTGACAACACCTGTACTAGATCGTGCAACTTCTTTCCTGATAGCATTCCATCTGCACAAGGTGGAATTATCCCCCAGAATTTGGCAAAAATGGGTAGTCAAAGATTAGAGCAATTTATGTACCTCTTGCAATGAAACCCCCATATATGCAAAATTGTCCTAATACAATATTTGGAAATGAAGCCAGCAAAATGGTGCACAAAACTTGCAAGCTGCAAGATAGTTAATAGGATCTGGTCTATTTTGTCTATCAATCTTGAATCTGTGACAGCTATTCCTTTCGTCTTAAGGACACTACTAGTATAATCCCTGGGCATAATAAATCTGTGACTTGCAAGTGCAAGGAGCACATGATTATCCTCCCCTTCCTTATATGTTTTCCTCAGCATTGAAACTGTAAAATTGTCATAATAAACTTGTTAATAGCAAGACCCATGTGCATTTAAATCAACTTAACTGAAAACCAAGACCAGCCACTGGTGGGCGGTGGTGGTGGTAGCAGTGGTGTAGGGTGATGTGGGGTGGTGGGCAGCGGTGGTGGCCACCACATGAAAACCCCTCTCCCCCCCCCCAATCCATGTCCAGCCACCACCACTAGAAGGGGTACACTTGTTTAAAAAGGTTGAAAACCCCTGCTCTATAAGTATGTGAGCTGAGGAATTCCCATACCGAGTCAAACCAGTGACCACCAAGTCCATTACCTTATTTCTAATAATGGCCAGTACTAAATACTTCAGTGGATGGACAGGGAAACCCCATTATGGTATACACTAGAAGGAGAGGATTTTTTTTCCCCTAACCCTTATCAGTTTGTGATTGGCTTAAAGCAATGATTCTCAACCTTTTGAGACTCAAGGCACCCCTTCTTATACATAAGACACTCCTTAGCAAATGCCAAGTCTTAGCTTTTATTCACTTCTTGACTATGGAAAAATAATAGAGCAATTCTTCTGTTGGACAGAACTCAAGAAGGCCACAATAAGCCTGAGCTTCTTTGAAATTTCTCAGTTTATCTTATGAATCATACGTGTTTGCACAGCTACCAGTACTACAGCTCTAATATTGCATGTTACCCCGCAGCCCCCTTGAAAGGATATAATGGCAACCCAAAGTGTTACAGTACCCTGATTCAGAATGACTAGCTTAAAGTATACATTGAGGCAGAAAGATTTATATCCCTTAAAAAGATAACATGCCTAATGTGAATGTTTTATTAAAAATCCAATTCAATCCATCCTTGAATCTTGCTAATCTTTTGGCCTTCATGGTACGATCTGACAATACATTCAAAGGGTTAATTAGGAATTTTGTAAAAAAAAAAATTCCTTCAATCCTTTTTAAAGTTCTCTATATTTCAATTTCAATTAGAATTCCCTTTAACCTATAATATGATATCGTAAATAGAAGCATCTGATTTAAAGTCTCTGAACAATCATTTTATATGGCTTTCATGTCTCTTCTCTTCATACCCCGTCAAAGCAAAGCAGTCCAATCTTTTCAAACTCTATTCTTATGGAAGTCTTTCATTGCCTGTAATCATTTTTAGAAATAGGTCAGATATGTACAACATACATTAGAGCAATAAAAAAAAGACAAAGCAATAAAAAATGGTCTGTGTGTGTTTATATTCATGTACACAATCATATATATACACACTTATATACATGTCAATATGCATGTGTGTGTGTAAGTGTATATGTATATATGGTCTTTCAATGCCAATAATAACATGCATTTATTTACATACAGTAAACAGATACAAGCACTATATACAAGGTGAGGACACACCATCAATATATAATACAATATGTTATGTTATCTAACCTTCAGCATTACTTTCTATCCCCTTGTTAATGTTTCCGAAAATACTTTGAGCAGTACCACACATTAAAGAGCTTTTCAGTGAGCTATCTACAATATTTCATGTCTTTTTCCTGAGTGGTTTAAGTAAATTTAGTATCCAGCAATAATTCCTGCTAATATGCATCACCTTGTATTTGCCAACACTGAATCCCATCTACCATTGTTCCACCAGTTTACCTAGATGTGCTAAGTCCCTCTGGAGTGTTTCACAGTCTGGACTAACTTAACAAACTTTCTTTCATCTGAAAACATTGCTCCCTCTTTCCACATCATTAATAAATATATTAAACATTATTCATCTTACAGATCTTTGGGTCATCCAGTCTTAGCCTTTTGCCATGATAAGAACTAAATACTTATTCTTACACCTTGTTCTCTGGCCCAAGTCCAGCTTCCAATCCATTTTAGCACTTCACCTCACACCCCGTGACTACTTAATTTCCTTAACAACCCCATCTGATGAATTTTGTCAAAATGTTGTTGAAGGTCTAAATAAATTATATAAGTTGATTCTCCTGTATCCACTCCTTTATTTTGTTGGCACATGCAATAATATATTAATACAGCAAGAAAGAATGATATTTTTTATAGAGGCCACACTGATGCCTGTCTATAATATATCTTTATCTTTTTGTAGGTATTTGTAACTTCCTTTAAATATAATTTAAACGTGGTACTGAAAAAGGAATCACTAGTCTATAATTTTCTACAATCATCTATCTTTCTTAAAGACAGGTACAGTATTTGGTACTTTAAAGACCATGACTTTTTTTTAAAAGCTCACATTTAGAAACTTGGCTACTTCATGTTTCCATTTCTTCTGAACTCCGGGGTCAATAATAGCTACTATATTTCTAATTCCTAAAGATGAAGCCACATGACATTGAGGTATGAAAGAAAGGAAATGCCAGAACAGACTACTCATAGTTTCATAGTAGGTAAGGTCAGAAGGGACCTGAGCAGATCATCAGGTCCGACCCCCTGGTATAGGCATGAAAGAATGCTGGGGTCAAACAACCCCGGCTAGGTGATTATCTAACTTCTTTTTGAAGACCCCCAGGGTAAGAACAAGCACCACTTCCCTTGGAAGCTGGTTCCAGCTCCTAGCCACCCTGACTGTGAAGTAGTACCTCCTAGTGTCCAGCATTAACCTACTCTCAGTCAACTTATAGCCATTATTCCTAGTTAGTCCTGGTAGTGCTCGGGGGAACAGGGTCTCTCCCATTCCCCGCTGGTCCCCCTTGGTAAATTTATAGATGGCCACCAGATCCCCTCTCAGCCTTCTCTTGTGGAGGCTGAACAGGTTCAGGTCCTATAGCCTCCTCTCATAAGGCCTGCCCTGCTGCACCCTGATCATGTGAGTGGCCCTCCTCTGGACCCTCTCAATGCTGTCCACAATCCTCTTGAAGTGCGGTGCCCAGAACTGGATGCAGTACTCCAACAGCTGCTTGACCAATGTTGCATAGATGGGGAGGATCACCTCCTTGGACCTGCTCGTGATGCATCTGTGGATGCATGACAAGGTGCGGTTGGCCCTACTGACTGAGTCCTCACATTGGCAGCCCATGTTCATCTTGGAATCAATAATGACTCCAAGATCCTTTTCTGCCTCTGTGCTGATGAAAAGGGAGTTCCCCAGTCTGTAGGTATGCTGCTGGTTCTTCCTCCCCAGGTGCAGTACCTTGCATTTGTCAGTATTGAAACCCATCCTATTCTCATCCACCCACCCTTGTAACCTGTCCAGGTCTAGTTGTAGCCTGTCCCTCCCTTCTAATTTGCCCGCTTCTCCCCACATCTTAGTGTCATCCATGAACTTGAACAAGGTGCTTTTCACCCCCTCATCCAAGTCACTGATGAAGATGTTGAAGAGTGCGGGCCCGAGGATTGAGCCCTGGGGAACCCTTTGCCCACATCCCTCCAAGTCAAAAACGACCCATTCACCACCACTCTCTGGGTGCGGCCCTCCAGCCAATTTACCCCCCATCTGACTGCGTAGGCATCGATGCCACAGTCACCTAATTTTTTAATGAGAATGGGGTAAGAGACAGTATTGAAGGCCTTCCTAAAGTCCAGAAAGACTGAGTCCACCGTGACACCTCCATCCAAGGCTTTTGTGACCTGGTTGTAGAAGGCTACCAGGTTGGTCTGACAGGACCTGCCCCAAATGAACCCATGTTGGTTGCCCTAAGTATAATCTCCACTGCTGGTCCCTCGCAGATGTGTTTTTGGATAATTTTCTCAAAGAGCTTTCCCAGGACTAAGGTAAGACTAACAGACCTATAGTTTCCTGGGTCATCCTTCCTCCCTTTTTTGAATGGGAACCACATTGGCCCTTTTCCAATCTTCTAGCACCTCTCCAGAGTACCACAAGTGCTCATAGGGCTGTGCCAGGGGTCCCACAATGGTCTCTCTTAAGCAATAATAAGTTTAAAAGAAAAAAAGTTATCTCCCAACCTTTTCTATAGTAAAAATAAATGCAAAAAAATCCTTTATCTCTACTATTTTTAGCTTCCCTGTTTGACTAAATTACATTAGAAGAGAGAAAGGGAGCAAGAGGAAACATAACTATCTCTTTGCTGAGAGAACTCACCTTGGGCAAGGAAGGAGAACGTCATGTGTAAAATATATGAAAAGGTTACAATCATGCCCACTTTCAGGCCAAAGACCATTTAATTGTTTCACATGCAATGAAACCTTCAGGAAATGCATTGTAGAGCTCTCCTTCTATAGAATAGACTATGGCTTTAGTATAAAAACCAGAAGCATTTACAAAATGTGGGCACTTCCAGGGACAGGTGGCAGTGAGCAGGGTTGTTAGATTCACAGATTTGGACATGAGAGCTTAAATTCTTCTCACTTTATGCACCTAAGGCTCCTTTTGGATTTAGCCTTCTCCATTTCAGTTCCCCATTGGCAAAATAAAGACAACAGTACTATTTTACCTCAGAGGGGAGGTGTGTGGGCAAAAACATTAAAGACTGAATGTACAAACAGAGATCGCCAAATGAGGCTGATCCGTGTTATTGAGCAAAACACATCACCTACTGTCCCACCCATTGATCTTGTAGGACGAGTGACACGTTCCCCATTTCCAGAGGATTCCTGGAGATGGCTGGGGCTCACCTCTATAAGCAAAGAACCCCAACTTTCCCCAGTTCCAGAGATGTGCCCCAGAGATGATAGGCATGTATCTCTGGAAGCAGGAACAGTCAGGACACTCTAGTGCAGTACACAGTCACAGGGCTGAACTGCCAGTCAGCTGGAAGTCAGAACCCTGACTTTTCTCACCTCCAGAGACATATCTAGAGATCCTGGGGACATTTCTCTGGAAGTGGGGAAGCTGAGACACTCTGGAGTGGTTCTGGGGCTGGAGCCACCAGCAAGTTGAAGTGGGAGAAGCTAGGCAGGCACACCCTAGGCTTGAGGGACCCAATCCTGCATAGAAATGGGCCACTTAAGGTGAGAGTACATCTGCCCTCTCCCACCATAAAACACATAGATATCCTCTGCAATAAAGGGCACTGACAGATGCACAGCTCCCTGGTCTAACTCATGGTGCTTCACAGAAAGCACCATGAGTTAGGCCGGGACAGGCAGTTATTTGGTCCCATGGGCCACATAGGCAGTTTTGGGGAGCTATCACAGGCTGGTCAGCACCCGCCCCATCAAACAGCCTGAAGCCTGTGTGCCCTGTGGTTCCTCACTGCCACCAGTGCCCAGCAACAGCTGAGCACACAGCCATGGCCTTGGCCCCAGCCGGGCCCACACCTGCTCTGGATTTGCCCCAGCTGGAGCGGACCAGCTCCAGACCAGCCAGGACACATGCGCACAGCCCCAACCCTGGCCTGCTCTGCACTGCTCTGGACTGACCTGCCCATGATAACCAATGGTGGCAACAGCAGCAGCCAGGCAGAAGCTGCTGCTGTGTGCGAGGGAAAAACAGCTGCCTCTCCCTCACCACTGCTGGGCCCTTCTTGCTGCAGCCACCCAGAGCTCATATCTGGGCTGCCCTGTGGCTCCTCTCCACTGCCACTGCTGTCCTGCTGAGTGGCCTGGAGGCAGCGCTGCTGGCAGTAGTGACGGTGGCAAAGAGGAGCTGCAGGGCAGCCTGGGTGCGGACTTCAGGTGGCTGTAGCAAGAAGGGCCTAGCAGTGGCAATGGGACAGCAGCTTCTTTTTCTCTGCACCCAGCAGCAGCTTCTGCCCAGCCACTGCCACCACTGCTTATCATGGGCTGGCCTGTCTGGAGCAGGCTGAGAATGTGCACTTGAGTCCTGGCTGGTCGGAAGCTGGTCTGCTCCAGTCAGGGCAGGTCTGGCATAGGTGTGAGGTGGGCCAGGCTGCAGCAGGGCACTAAGATGTACCTGTTCCTTCAGGCTGAAGAAGCCTGGCCAGGGAGCTCGGCAGACTAAGCAGAGCTACCCAGCTGCAGGTTGCCCGGGTAACAGCCTAAGGAAGTAATTGGCTACACTTGCAGATGTCACCTGACCAGCAGAAGGCAGGGTTCTGGGATACATAAGCCCAGGCTGTAGCTAGCAGATGTACACACACTCCCTCTGGCAACTGACAGGGAAGGAGCTCCTGCCACTGAAGCTACTTGAGACCTGGTGTTGCTTGCCTAGCTCTCCCAGTACTGCCTGCTCAGCTATCTAGGTGCTACTTGACTACATGGAGTCTCCCAAGTACCTAGATAGGGGCATGTTACTCTGAATGGAAGTTTGCCCCCTTAAAGGGGCATAACACTGTTGTTGTTGCTTGCATTTCAGTTATAGCCTAGAGGTTTGTATCTGTGTTCATGTTTGCCCCAGAGGACTGGGATGAAGCTAAAAGGGGGAAGTTTGGACGTTTGGGGAGAGAGGGCATATGATTTGCTAGAGCCCAGTGTCAGGCACAGCAAACATAGCACCAGAGGGGCACAGCCAGAAGGACTCAGCGAGCCCTCAGCACCAGAGGGGCACAGGTACAGGGTCAGGGAGAGCCAATAGCACCAGAGATGTGCAACCAGAGGGGCACAGCACCCATAGCACCAGAGGGGCGCAGGTAAGGGGGCGCAGAGTCAGGCACCTAGGAGAGAGGCATAAAACCAAGCATCTGAGAGAAAGGCACAGAAAGCCAGTCACTAGAGAATTCGGTTCCAGACAGAAGCCAGAGGGCTCAACACCAAGGGTATATAGAGTTGATGATGGTAGTAACACATGTGAGGCCTGGGACACATATAGGGGAGGTCAGAGCATGTATGCACCACCCGGTACAGCCCGGTGCAGTAAGGGCAGCCTCCCACTTAATGAACAACTTAATTATTTACTAACAAGGCATGGCAAGTAAGAAAGGTGGGTGGACTGCCCAAGACAGGTGGATAGGCTGACACAGAGGTCAGCCTCAGGGCAGCCCCCTGTCACACAGGCCAGGGTCAGTGCTGTGTGTGTGGGTCCTCACCAATCCCCATAGAGCTGCAGCCGGAGTCCAGCTGGCAATAAGAGGAATTCCCACTCAGGATTGGGCTCCTCAAGCCCTGGAAGCACCTGCCCAACATTTGTTATGGCAGCAAAAAAACAACAAAAGGTGACATCCGCTTCCACCCAGAGAGAAGCAAGATTCATTGACCTGTACTGTCAGAATGAGGAAGAGCAAGTGTAAGGACCAGTTCTCTGTTTCTACTGTATGTTAAATGCCTATTGGAATCAATTCAGTCTGTTGGAAATAAAGGATGTGGGTCCCTAAATCTTATAATAAGCAATACAACATATACCTTTTTGTGGGTGAGGGGGAGTGTGACAGTAATTTGAATAATAAGTTAACCAGGATATAAAAAAAACTGGGATGATTTAAAAAAATAATTAATCAAAGATAATAAAAAAGAGGAGACAGAAAGCATGAAGCATGAGCCCTGAAAAAGTGAGGATTTAGAATAAGCATATTTACACAGATGTCTACAGCAAAATCTTGTATCAACCCAGCCCTCTGATGCAACAACTTTTGTATAACAAGTATAGATTGCAGACCAGGGGATAAAAAAAAAAAAAAAAAATCCAGAAATTTTCATTGTGGCACAGTCATGACTTCCCATGATGGTAGACATTTACCCTATTCCATTGAAGCCTTTCATACTGATATAAAATTCACCCAGTGCAACAGTAGGATCATAAGCTATTTAACTGAAATACATGAATAAGGACAGAAAGGTATTGAATTTTTGGAGGCAATTTTCTATACTAAATATTTCTTGTTTCTTTAACCAGTTCAAACATTGCCCTGTTTTCCCATTTTGAAATACAACTCTATACGCATTTCTATCCATTTCATGGAACATTGACTTCACAAACTTGCCTATACATTTAAGATGACATAAGGTAGCCCGCTATAAGGAGAAAGTAGCATAGCATCTCAACATTTCACAGAGTAACCATAGCAGCAGGAAATGCAGTTACCAGCAAATAACATAGTGGCCTGAAGGTGAACATATTATATTTGTCATAATGTTCAGCTGTGAATCTTGCCAGTATGGCTGTAGAAGAAGAAGAAGAACACAAAATACTGTCAGTGAAGCATATTTCTTAACTAAGGCAGTAAGCAAACTCAGTTTTTAAAGCCTGGATCTTAAATATAAAAACAAGTGTTGAAAACTGCAGAATTCTTAACAGGAAAATCTCCACTGATGAGGGTGTGTGTGCGTGTGCGCATGTGTGTGTGGTCATGTGACTTTTGCCATAATCTAGGAGCTGAAAATTTAGCATGCTTAATTATACCCCAAATTCAGCAAATAATAATCTTTATCTCATTGTACTCACATGAAAGATGGTGAAGGCGTGCAAATAGACCTTAAAGATTATTAAATTAGAGCTTAATTTACTGCAAAGATAGAAGAAAGCAGGCATATCAATGTGTTGAAGGAGAAAAAGGGAAAGATTGGGTTTTCAGAAAAATAGCATATGGTTAAAAATACTGTTTATATAATTTTATAGATAAATACAGTAAAATTCATATTTAAAACTCAGTTTACATATAGTGATTACCTAGCCAATACCCTATTTAACAAGTACAGTAAAGAGCCTTCTCTCCCAAAAAACACAAAGAAAACTGGCCAGTAATGGTACTTGAAGAAAACAATCTCCATGTAAATAATTTCCAATAAGGCTCAGACTTTCAGGACACTTAACTGTTTTTATATATTGGAGCGGAAATCATCGAAGGTGATAAAGAATCTCTCTTACAAGGAAACAGTTTATTCTTTCAATTTTTTAAAGAACTGTTAAGGCAGTGATTTACAACAGGTGGCTAAGTTTAGGGTCCAACATTTTGGTTTTGGAGACTAAGTGGCTTCTCTTGAAACAACAGCCCAACACCTCTGAAAGTATGGCCAGTCATCTTATGAATCTTGCCAGTTTTGTTAAACCAGTAGGACTCCAAATAATTCTCAAGGAGCTGGTATTTGGAGATCAACTTGGAGAGCTTGCTGCCACACAATCATATTGAGGGAAAGACCTCAGGACTATATACCCTAACCTTAACCCCTTCCCCCTACCACCCCACCATTCCCAGAGCACATGTAAAAGTGCCCATATTTTCTGGACCATCATGGCTAAAGCAACACTCCAGCCTTACTAAAGAAAACCAAGATATTTATTTGGATAAGAATAGCAGGTTAAATTATGAAGCATATTAGCTAGCATAAAAACTTTTAGCCTTCATGCTGGAGGGCATAAACCAGTGGTCTGGATGACGTAGCCCTGCATGCTATATTGTGTTGATATATGAGGGCATACTGTAGCCAGATCTAGCATGCGAGGTAGGGCTGGCACATGGGATCAGCCAGATGTGGCACGGATGGGCTGGACTGGTACACTGGATCACACCTGTGGACCAGTCCTGCAAACCACTCTCATGCTATATGAAGCTCATGGACTGACCCCCATGTGTGGGATCCAGCCTGTGTGGCTGGATATCTTGAGCACCAGTGGCATAAACTAATCACTGTTCCTGTAAGGAAAAATTGTTTCATATTTAGATGCATAATTAGAATTTTATATCTTCCGCTAAATCATCTTGCATTGTCCAGTGCCAGAGAGAAGTTACTAAACAAGATAGATCTATTTCAATATGACAATTAAGTTCTTATGTAAAAAATTGTGATATTATCATCAAATTGGGACCAAATCCAAGGCAATAGTGAGTACAGAACATATAGTCCCCATCCACCTGATCTGATGCTTTTCTTGGCATTAATTGAAAGTGCGTCAGCAGGGTGGTAACTTTGTTAGCTAAATTAATAATATTACTGACTCTTCTTGTGTTATTTGTGCCAAATCTATGTTTAATCAATCTGACTTGGAAAGACTGTAACAGATCATTCTGTTAATCTCTAAGGTCAGAATTTCAGCAATGGTTTCTGAAGCTAAATTTGTCAAAGAAATTGACTGGTAATAAAAGCAGGAGATAGGGTTGTAATCAGCTCTGGAATGATAACTTCAGTTAAATCTTCTGACCTGTTACTAAATGTAAAGATACTGAAATAAGTGCTTACATTTGAGAGCTATGCTTTCTGAAAAAATATGCGCAACAAAACAGCAGAACCACTTTTATCCTACATTCTAGCATTTATTGAGTTAAACTGCCTATATTTCTCATTTTGTGTGCAAGAAACAAATTCATTGATATACCATTAGATTTTGAATGTTCTGGTTTTCTTGTATTCAGATGCTCAGCCACAAATCTGAATTAATTTGAATTTCTTTCTGAGTTATAAAACATGACACAATGAATTACTACAGAGAACACTAAATGGATCTAAACTGAGAAACAAGAGCCAGGAAGGTTCCATTGCCCTCTCTTCTCTCCAGCTGTCAGGGACGTTGATCGGGCAGTGAAGCCTGGGCCAAGTACCATCATGGACTCTGAGCAGGCAGGCCAGCCTGAGCCAAGTACCTCAGCAGCCACACCTGCAGTAAGCCTCACCTAATGAGCCTGCCCCAGTTTAGGTGCAGCAAGTATCCTGATTCCCTCCCGGGAGTGCTGCCTCCCCATTTTGCTGGAGCCCTGGGTCTTCAGGCCAGTCAACAATTCTGCGGTGGCAAGCTTCTGGTCCCTGAACCTTGGTTCTCCTGATTCATGACCCTGGTTATCAGCTTAGTTCTGGACTTCAGCTTTGTATTTCCCAGTGGTTCTGTTTCCTGACTCCTGACCTTGACTTGGCTGTTTTTAGACTTCGCCCTGTGGTTTGCCCCTTGGATTGGTACTCGGCATATGACCCCCCAGATCCTGACCCTGGGCGGTGTTGTGGACTCTGCTTCTGATTTTCTCTCCAATTTTGGTGTAAGGCAGAAGCCGGCCCCAGGCCTTGCTTTCCCTCAGTGACCTAACTACTAGGCCAGACTGCCTACCCTCTGGTTCCTTACACCAGCATGGTCAACCTGTCTCCTGCTTCCCTCCCTTTTAGGGTGACATTACACATTACACTTAGACCATAATAAGGGCAACTGCACCATAAAGTTTGTTAAGATGCTAAATGCCCCCTGCATCTCAAAGTTACACCACTTGAGGTGAGGGTTAACTCTGGGCCATGCTACCCAGCTCATGTAAGGATAACTTCAGTCTGCTCCATGGAAATAATGTGAACAATTTACAGGTCCTCCAGCATTGCAGGATGCATTGCTCCTTTTCCTTCCCTCCCTGCCTCTCCACCCAGAGAAGGGATAGAGACCAGCTGTTCTGACCCCTAGCCATGTCCTTGCTCACCAGCCCCCTTGTGGTAAGTCAGAGCAGTGAAGACACGAAATGCTATTAGCCCTTGCTTTAACACTGCTTAACCTTGCATAGTTTTAGTATGTTTAATCAATCTTTATAATTTGAGTGCTGAGGGTATGGAACAGACCTCCCCAGTGGTGGTACGGTCACCCACCCTGGCAATCTTCAAAAAGTGTTTTGATGCCCACCTTGCTGAGGTCATCTGATCACAGCAGTATTTCCTGCAATGATCTTGTAAGGTCCCTTCCAGCCCCTAACATCTATGACTCTATGAATCTATGAACAGTGCATCTATGCCATTTCCTCTATCCAGTTGCTTGATTAGGGGAAGATGGATCATGTCAGGTAGGTAAAGAGAGAAAAGGAAGGAGTCACAACGTAATTCCTTAACAGCCTTGCCTTCTTACCCATCCTTTCTATGAGTTGTATAATTTGATCTTTGGTCTTCCTTTGAGCTGTATAATTCCTGTGGTTTAAGGCAACTTTTATGAGCTGATTATTATCTGAGCTCACTTCTCCTTCTGTAACCAGACACAGCTTAAGGGAAAATAATTATTTTTCATTATAGCATCAGTCTCACTTCTCTCCTCTTGTTACTTCCTCTACTTCTGAAATATTTACAACTTTAGCTGGTATCTCTGTTGCTTGCAAACCTTTTACAAAACAAGCTAGCCCCTATGTGGTAAAACTTATGAGCTTTGAAGGGCTCATATAGCTCAGCTTGCCAATGGGAAAAAATGATTCATTGCAGCTCTGTTTATCACAGCAATAAAGCTACAGCTGACTGGACTTGTCTTGTCATAATAACCCAGACATTTAAGTAAAAAATGTTACCATTAATCATCAGTTGTCATTAAAGTCCAGAGTCATTAGAGTAGATGAGAAAGATAGCATCTAGGGTTTTTTCTATTGTTGAATTACTGCCCTCTGTACAAAGTGAGTCTATATTCCAGTAGCACTGGCTGACCTGGTGTCAGAGAAATTTTATTAGAAACTAAAAGTGTGTATGTGGACTTGTTTTTCTTTTGCTAAAGGAATGTATTCTATGTTCCTTCTTTTATTCAAGAAGTATATTGCACAGAAGAGAGATATATTCCCAAGTAAGTTTCTCCTGCTTTATTTCTCATTGCCTTATTTTTCTCAGTGCCAGTACTTGGAAAAACAGCTTAACAGTCCCCGAATGAGAATGTTCTTCTTTCCATGGGTTCAAGCTCTTCACTGTCTATTAACTTAAATATTTAGGAAGAGCAAAATGCTTTGAGATTGCTTTCATATTATTAGAAAATGGTTATATTATTGCTCTTGCAGTAACCAAGCAGTGTTAAATATATTTCTGAATATATTTGGTATCTGATTATAAGACAGTAGTAATATTCATTTGAGAAAGTCCAGATTCTGAATGGGACAATTACAACCGCCTTCAAAGAAAATGGCTAGAATTATACCCTCAAAGTAATCTAAAATAAGAGAGTATCTGAAACAAATACTCCAATCAGCCCCAAGATATTGGGTTTTATGTTGGAACAAATGAATGGGGTGTTATGGCCTGTTTAATTCAAGTAGGTAAAGGAATGACAAAAATCATCTTACAGCAACAGCAATTTTGATAAATAGAGGATAGGCTGGAGGGGGTCATAATTGAGTACCCTTTCAGCAAAAGCTCTTCACCCTGGAAATGAGTTCATACCATAATGTAAATACATGGGGAAAAGACTGTAACACAGGCTTCAGAGAGAAAAGTGAGAATATTATGCTGTCAACTAATCTTTTGCAATATTCTAAAACTGAAGTGATCGTGTTTTTGTTCCATATCAATGTATTGATTCAAATATAGTTGGTAATTGCTTTTTGTTGTATTTTTCCTTACCAGTACACATTTCCACCAAAGATTTATTTCATAGCCATAAACTTGACTTGAAACACAATTAATATATACAAGGTTTTTCGGCTGCTGACCTGCATAAACTTCTTGCTAAAGACTAATAGGTTAACCTGACCTTCTGAATTGTAGATTTATATAACATCACTGATAGTGGCTTTGAAAAGTCTTTTAAAAATTCATTTATGGTTAAGGAATGAGTCATGCTCATCCTTAATTTACTGCAGAAAAAAAATGCCTAATGACTTCCATTGGGATATTACCATTTTCCCATGGAAGAACTGTGCACTATAGTCATGCTTAAGGCATGTATATATTTTCTAATCTTCTTCCTTTGGGGCAAACATAACATCCCTTAGCAGGGTACTAGATGGTCTTCTGTTTCCATAGCAGCTAAGGGAAACCTTTTCCTCAAAAATCCTTACCAGAACAGGAAACATTCAATCTATTGCAAGAAATCTCTCTCATGCATAGGCCTGTGCATAACAGCGTATTTTCAAAAATATTTTTTTACTAGAATAGGACATTAAGCTATGGAACAACTATAAATCTTAGGTAAATTATATAGGTATGTATCAAAAGCATAGCAAGGTGGGTCTGCATCTGGGGCAGCCAATTCCAGCAGCATTGGCAGCTGCCACTGCAGCTGTGGCTGCTTTTGCATCCTCCCCACAAAAGTGGTGCATGGGGCTGCTGTTTTGATCACCTGCCATTAGTTATGCTACTGATGTCTATATAAATAGAGCAAGCTAGCGTTTCCCAATGGGTGTGCCATGAGAGCAACGGAAGTGTGCTATGAGATCCCCCTGGCTGAGGAGGTAAATGCTCTCCTCCTCCATCCAGCACCCTGATTGCCCCAGCTACTCCAGGGGCACCTGCAGCAGCTCCTCTGGAGACCACCACTGATGCTACTTCCCTCCAGCAATGTGCTCTGCTGTGGGTGAGCACACAGTGGTGGGCACACAGACACAGATGGAGCCACACTTCACAGGCTAGCTCATCCCCTTCACTCCTCTTTGGGTCATCGGAGTGGTCACCAGCATATGCAACTCTGCAGGAGCAGCCTTAGTAGTTGGGGATGCCTTTGCGCTGAGGTACAGATCAGAGGTCAAGAGGGGGCAGACAGTGGGAAAAGCAGGACACAACACGATGAGGTCCTTCCCTCGGTGCACTTCAGTGGCACCATCTAAATCAGAGATCCTCAACTTTTTTTAGCCCCAAATGCCCCCTCCATATCTTCTCTGAATTTAGATACATCTTAGTGATTTTCAACAGGGGTGCCTCAAAAATCAGAAAAGTTATGAAGTTATTTTTTAAAAGTATAGTATATCTCAGCATTGGTGTGATTTCCTTTGGCAGGGGAATGGAATACGTTACATGTTTTGAAACATAGATAACCTTTTTGTGTGTAAGAGTGAAGTGCGCCATGAATTTTAATCCAGAAAAAGTGTGCCCCAGTTATCAAAAGTTTGGGAACCACTGCGTTAAGCTAATTACTGCATATACATTTACACTCACCACTTCTGCACCAGATTCCCTGATATTACTTGCTAGAAAAAAAGGATAAGCTGCCTAGAAATGGATAGTAAATATTTTGAGTTCTCTATGTGTTTACCACAATGTAGAGTCCTACAGAACAATTGTCTCTATGAACGTAGATTCCATCTTTGGATGTGAAGCCTGGTTGTAGTTCTTGTCTCTGTCACAGAAATCCAATTAAATAAAAATACTGAACTTTAGAAATGCAGACTTTACAAACTCAAAGAATTGGTAGGGAGGTGCTTATGGGAAGCAAGGCTGAAGGAAAAAAGTCCAGGAGAGTGAGGTGTTTCTTAAGAGATAATATTAAGCACATAAAAGCATCATCTCCAAATGTGAAAGAAAAAGCAGGAAGTGTAGCAAGACACTGACCTTGCTAAATTGGTACCTTTTCAATGACTTCAGAAGAAATCTCACATAAAGTGGAAACTTGGCCATTTTACTAAGGATATTTATAAGTGCACAAGCATGTATGCAGAAACAAAATAAGAAAGACAGGGTTCAAGATGAGATGAGCTAGCAAGGTAACAAAACAGCATTCTATAAAAACATTAGAAATAATAGGAAGACTAAGGGAAGAATATATCCTTTACTGAATGGGAGCTGATAGAGAATATTGAATTGTTTAATGCCTTTTTTACTTCAATCTCAATAAAAAGATCAGGTCTCAGATGACTAACACAATTAGCATCCAGGACAGGGTATAAATACTCAGCCTAAGGTAGAAAAAGAATAAGAACACTATTGTATATGCTATTTTAAAAGTTGGATTGATTAATAAAGCATTAAGAAAAGAAAAAGAAAAGCTGTATGTTTTCAAATCAGCTAGGCCTAATGAGATTCATCTGCCCGCATCATCCTATTACTATTTAGGCCTCAGTTCAGGGCAGAAAAATCTAAGATAGATGTAAAAATACTGTAGACAGTCTAGATATGAACAAAAATGATAAAGGGATTAAGGAAGTAATCTGTATAAGGAAATACTGAAGGAACCAGGGATGGTTAGCTTGGAGAAAAGGAAACCAGAAAGAGACATGATAGCAAATTCCAAACATTTGAAAGGTTGCCATAAAGCAAGAGGATGAATGTTTGGTTTGTCTGGTCTCAGAAGGCAGGATATGAAGCAATTAGTTTCAGTTGCTTCAAAACAGATTAAATCCCAAGGGAAGAAAAAAAACAAACACCTCCTCTCCCCGTCACTTGCGTCTTAACTGTAAGAACTGTAAGACAATGGAACAAGCCACCTATGGAAGTTGTGGAATGTCTTTCATTGGAAGCACTCAAGATGAGGTTGGAAAAACATTGGACAGGGTTGATCTGGAAGTAGCAATATCTGGAATGTGCTATGAAGAGCAACAGCTGAAAGCCCAGGAGCACCCTCTCCCATCCCCAACCCCAGATCACTGAGAGATCACAAGAGCTCTGCAGCCTGGAGCAGACAGAAATTGGAGAGGACCCTGAAGGTTCAGAGGCAGGCAACAAAGATGATACAGGGCTTGGAAAGCAAGCTTGAATGATAAAGGGCTTGGAAAGCCCATACAAGGAGAGGCTGAAGGAGCTAGGTATGTTCAGCTTGCAGAAAAGGCACTTAACAAGGGACATGAAAGCAGTCTTCATATACTTGAAGAGATGCCATAAAGAAGAGGGAAAGCTTCTTTTCTCTCTTGCTGCAGGGGAGGACAAGGACCAATGACTTGAAGTTACAGAAAAGTCAGTTTAGATCACATATTCAGAAAAACTTCTTCACTGTTAGAACAGTGAGGCGATGGAATAGACTGCCTAGGGCAGCTGTGGACTCTCTATTACTGGAGGTGTTCAAGAAGAGGTTGGACAGCCACTGGTCAGGGATGATCTAGGCATAGTTGTGCCTATGTTCTGTTATGGGTATTGCCCATGCTTCTGGGCTTTGCTGGTTGTCCACTTTTTGCTACAGATCAGGATGTTTTTAAGCCCTCCTCAAAGGCATTGGGTGTTGGCTAACAGCCAGGGCTGGAACCTTGAATGGGGTGTGCCAATTTTCCTGCTGGACCAAAGCTGGAGGCTCCTGACCAGAGGGGCTTTCCCTTCTACTCAGGGTCAGACCAATCACCACTATTTGGGGTCAGGAAAGAAGTTTACCCTATGGTCAGATTGGTATGCATTGTGGGGTTTGTTTGGTTTTTTTGCCCTCCTCTGTAGGTGGGGCGTGACCTTTACCAAGGATCTGTTGAGTATATATTGACAACCTTTTAAAAAATGAGAACATTGGATGCCATGGTTCCCCTGTATTACCTTTGGGAGGTTAAGGTGTTATGTCTGTGTTATATCTGGGTTGATGGTAATTTTACATAGAGTTTAGATTATGGATTTTATAGGATGATTTGATTAGGGATGATCCTGCTTTAGACAAGGGGTTGGACTGGATGACCTCTGGAGGTCCCTTCCAGCCCCTCTTCTCTATGATTCTATGCTCTGCAGGAGGAGAATGAGGCAGAGCTCCATTCAACAAAGCAATATCATTTGAAAAAAAGCTAGTAGCATCCTAGGATATAGTAGTATGGACAAACATTTATTTAGAGGGAAGATCTCTCCTTGAGCAGGCAGTTCAACTAGATGAGCTGTTCAGGTCAATTTCAACCCTATTTTCTTATGATTCAAGGATCTTGTGAAAGCTACTTAATCTTTCTATGCCCTATCCTTTGTCTTGTGTATTTAAACAGGAAGCTGTTTAGAGCAGGGAATATCTCAACCATCTGTCTGCAAAACACCTTGAGTTATAAGTCCCCAAATTTGGTTGAAGACTTTAGGACTCCACTGATTTACTATTAATAACTCAGTCCCTCTGCTTTTAGAAACAAAATGTATGTATCATCTGAATTCATAATGCAGAAGTTGCTAGGGAGGTGCTTATTGAGGTAATGATCATTCAAAGTTTGGTAACCAAAAGTATAATTTTATTTTCAAAATCTTATGAAAAACATTGACAAGAATCATCATCTCTGTTTATATCTCTTCCATCACCACCCTCCGTGACAAATCCAAGAACTTCTAAAACTAAATGATCAGTGCACCTATGTATTGCTCTAAAACAGTGCACCCTGTCTGTTAGCACTAGAGATGGAGCTAGGATTTCATTATTCATCATTCAGTTAGGGCATACGGTATGTATGTAGTGCATCCCACACATTCTGCTTTAAAAATTCAGTCAGAGAAGTCCCCCTATTAAGCATTATGACACCACAGGTACACAAGCTGTTATCACTGACACAGCTTTGGTATATACTTTCCAAGAAGTGGCACTTCCACCTTTCTGGATATTCAATCAATTTTTTCAGCCATGATCTCAAATTTAGAAGCCGCAATGTGGCTCTTTTCATGCCCAGTGTAATGACGTGAACTGGCCACTAGCCCCTAGCAAGGAAGGAAGCTGCTGGGCTGAGGGGATTGTTATGAAGATATGAAGGATACTGCAAAGGATTGGCTTTGTACTGAGAAAAGTAATAGCCTCCAATCTATATGTAGTCATTTATACCAGCGTAACATGAATACAAAATGATATCATTCTGATTTTATACTAATATAGATAGTTCAGGCCAATGGCAAATCAGGTCCAAGTGTGTAACTGTTATATCATCAGATGATTCCACATTAATTTGAATTAGCAAGACCAGCTGGTACAAGCTGTCCTAATACTAATATAAATAAAATAGTATTAATAATTAATTAATTAGAATTAAGGATGATTCGATTTAAAAACAATAGTCAAATTAAGCAACTAGTTAAAAGATAAGATAAATCAATTCAAGAAGTATCCAGACATCTCTGCAGATAAATAGTTCAAACATAATGCTGCCTATAAGAATATTGATTTTACAGTAGCTTTACAGCCTATGGAAATCTGAACTGCTCTGACAAGAAACAAACACTTTTTGACCCATTCACAGATAGAAAATTTGACTCAACTAAAATGTTATATGTTGCAATTTATTTAAATGCTATATAAACAACACAACACAAATACATTATCCACAAGGCTCTTGGCTAGTATAAGATGGAAGACAAATATCTTCACTGCCACCCACTGGAACCTTATGACTGCTAATAAAAGGTTGGCAGTCCTGACACTTATGAAATACACGCATGTCTTGTTTAAACACTAAACCCAAGGATTGAACTGTAAAGTAAGTGAATTGATTTACATTTAGTTTAGTTGACGGAAATGTCCATGCTTAAAGGTCTCTTATTATCCCAGAAGACACTTTGATTTATTCCAGGATGAACAAAAAAACTTGACTTGGGAAATATTTCTGTTGTCTGTTCATCTTACCTACTGTTTATCTTCTGGTTGAGGCTCAGGACACATCAGAGACCAACTTTGTATCTATTAATTACCAAAGCAACTGTACTCCTCTGGGACAATGTATATTACAAATTTCAGGACAGCGTGTGTGAGGACTCTGGACAACACATTCTCAGTTGAAGGGAACAATCATCCAGAGAAAAATAAAGCAATCCTAGAGTCTGACCATCCTTAGCAAATGTGCAACAGCTTTCTTTCTGAGAAATCCTCTACACTCAATGTGACACTCACAACAGCAATATCCCTTTCAGTCCCAACCCCCTTCCAAGTCATCCTACTTCAAAAAACCTCTAAGTTTTGACCCTGAAAGGACAGAAGTACATAAAGTCCAGTCAGGATTTTATTATTGTTATTTATTTTACCTAAAAAGTTCTTGGGTGCTACACTAATGCTAGCATTATAAAACCCTAAATAGATTTGACTGAACAGTGAAATTTTGGTGGAGTGGTATAATGGCATGGCAAAAAGGTGAAGTTATCTGCCTAATGCAGACAAATTTTGCATTATCTTAATGTCAAATGTCTTAATATATAAGCCTCTGATTTATATATTAATATAGTAACACTCAACCTTTGGGATCTGGTGCAGTACAGTCTTCTGAGAGCCACAAACTGACCTAGTTAAGAATCATATTGCAATTGCATTGCCAAGTTGGACTGTGATATCACACCATTATGAGATGCTGCATTGTCACAATGTGTTGTCATCCCTTCCTGAAGCAACATCGTGCATTGATGATTTTATTCTTTCTTCCCCTTCTGCCAGCTCCTGACTGAGAAAGAGAGCTTTTTCTCTTCCTCAGGCATGGCAGGGAAAGCTTTCCTTATCATGGTAGCTTGGAGTGAAGGAAATGAACCATCAATAGACCAGATTAACTGTGTGCTAGAATGGTTGAATTCCAAGTTTAAGGCAATAGGCAACAGTCAAAATGTGAGGAAGACGTTATATAATGGCCATTTCTTATGTTATTCTGTTGCACAAAGGGTCTCAAATACTGAGGTGCATATGGGCCACTAGATTATCAAATATTACCCAAGATTTCAGTCCCATAAAGATTATGAGTAACTATAATATTAAAGCTCCAGACAGTGGGAAATTGTGCTTCAGGGTTTCTACCAACAGGTTTATCTGCCTCTAAGTTTTGATAAAGAGGCTGGCTTTCATTAAAATAAGCAGACCCCTATTCTCATGATTCCTGGATGCTGTAGCACATGGTTAATAGTGCTGGAGATAAAACAAAGTAAAGAAGTTGAGGAGCAGCATAACATAACATTTTTTGGAATACATTTGTAACCCATAATGTTTTCCTTAGAGACTGGCTTCTTTCCAAAAAAGGACACATGCTGCCTTAGCCGTGCGAACCATTTGATTTCAGGTGTAATTATAAGTTTGCCCACACACAAATCCAGTCATGTAGTCCTACTAAGTATTTGACAGCAAATATTTGCTGGCCTGTGACGGCCCTAAAGTCCTTTTCCAAAAACATGCATACAAATAAAACTTGATTCACAGAAAAATCTGTAGGAATATAAATAAGAAGGAATGCATGGTAAAATGAGAAAGCAGTTTAGATTGCACAAAGTGTTATTTGTGACATTTCCCGAATCACCCTGCTAGTCCTGCAACCTTTGTGAATGAGGCAGTTCGGTGAATGTCTGGCAGGGCAAACCTGAAGGCACAAAAGGGTTACATAAAGATCACTGACTGAGTCTCTCTATTCTCTCTATTGATTTCTCTCAGAAAACTAAGCTTAACAGGAAAGAAGTAAGGAAAATTATTAAACTAGTTTCTCTTTCTCTCTGTGACAGCAGTTGGGGATCCCTCAAAATTATCTAGATAGCTGGCAGCATACTGAATCAAACAGCTGTGCATCCCTTACAATGTGCACAACTGTGAATTTGCCATCAATCCATCTGCAGAGGAGCACATGCCAGTGGCTCTACTTCTGGCAAGCTGAAAAGAATAAGAAGTCCCCACCAATGGCACAATTAAGACATGCTTTCTGGGTTCCCTGCTTTCTTTTTATTGTCATTTTCTTTTAGGTTCAGTTCCTCTCTCCCATACTATAGCTTGTGCATGTTCCTACCTCAGACATTTAGTATTTGTTATCACCAGGTATCTTACTTTTCTCTGATTAAAAAAAAAAACAAACCCAATTTTCAGATTAAAAAAAGTAACCCCAAATCCACATTTTCCTATGATTAAAATGAAACAGCACAAAAACATATATATATATATATATATATATATATATACACACACACACACACACACACACACACACACACACACACACACACACACACACTTTAATCATGGGAAAATATGGATTTGGGGTTACTTTTTTTAATCCAAAAATTACCCAAGATTTCAGTCCCTTGAAGATTACAAGTAACTATAATATTAAAGATTCAGAGAGTGGGAAACATATATATGTTTTAGTGGTGTTTCATTTAATGACGGAAAAATGTGAATTTTGAGTTACACTTTTTTTATCTGAAAATTGGTATTTTTATCAGAGAAAACCAGGATTCCTGGTTATCACTAAAGGAAGGGATTCTGGATCACAAATTAGAATTTTTCTAACACATAGGAAGGAAACAAGACAGAGATTCCAAGAGTAAGGAATTAGTTGGTTTTTGGTTTGTGTTTTTTTAATTTTAAGTAATATGGCTCAGCCACTTTGGAGAGCAAATTCAAGGAAACATATGCAATTTTGTCCATATTAAAAAAATAATCTTACAACTGGTTTGTTTGGGGGTTTTTTTGGAGGGGGGGGGAGGGTTAAAGTTTAGTTCAGGCATTAGACTAGAGGTTTAAAAACTGGGAAGAGTGGTGTTGGGACCACCTTAGTGTCAGGAATGTATCTACCTTTTGCATACTATTGACATCTTGGCCAGTAGGACCTTATACTTCCATGTACCTGTAGAATGACAATGGGTTCATTTTCCTGATATGTCAGGTGCCATGAGGTTGAGGCTCTGGTAGTCAATATTCAGATTGTGAAGACCATTAATAAAATAGGTTACAGGTTCAAAATAGTAGTAGCATTCTACCTTCAAGTTCAAACAACAGGTATTATGATTTGTGTGAATACTTGCTAAGATTCCAATAGAAAAATCTGAACAGGATGATGGGTGTAGGGGAAAGGGACGGGGAAAATGCCAGAAAAAAGGAGAGGGGAACAGAAACATGAAAGAAGATAGGACAGTGCCCTGTACTCTTCCCATCCCTCTTTCCTCCTGCACCTTCCCTGTAGTGAATCCAGCTCTGGCCATGAGAAGGGCAGAGCTATGGCAGCAGATCACAATGCTAAAGTGACAATAAGAGATTTTCCAGTCGCAGAAAAAGAGATGACTTTTTCTCTCCCTCAAGAACAGAATACCACAATTAAGAATGATGCTTCCCAGAATGCCCTTCACTGAAGCCTTGCTCACTCGTACACGCTCCTGCACTGCCACCACTGCCTGCCTAAACTGGGGCTGGAGGCACTGCAAGGAAGGTGGGGCAGAAAAGTAAGCCACCTCCCTAGCTCCTTTTCAGCACCAGCCCTCCCTCCTTTTGCAATACCGGAGACTCATACCCCACTCATCCATCTACTGGGAGAGTGGAAACATTAAAGGATAAGCCAATTGTTTTTTACCTATTTTTTAAAAATTCTGTGTTCTTAGTTAGAGGGCCAGGCAGGACTCACTGATGCCAAATACATCCACTGAAGAGCCCAAGAGACAGACCTAATCACAGCAGGAAAATGCCGTTTTAAAAACATATTTGTAAAGAACGGACAATTGCATATGGCACATATGTGCCTCAACAATTTTGCTAAATAAACCACAAATTTTGACAAATGTGTTGCTGTAAGTTTGCCATGGAAATATGATTGTATAACATTGCAGTTGAAACAAAAGTTCATCCTCTGAGAACTGTGGGGGCGTGCTGCTAAAATGTTTGCTTTTAATGTTAGCTGACTAGTTTTATAACTAACATGCATCTAGTTAATGCTCTTTTAGACAGTATGGGAAGGATGGATGCCAAGAATGGAAGACACATTAAAGACAGAAAACAATTATTAAAACAAATATCTGATTTAAGCCGTCCAATGCAACAAAAAAATTAAGCTTTTCATAGCTGGGAAGTGCAGAACTGAGGCTTCTCAATCCATCCATTTACAGTGAGCCCTGTTGTGCCTGCAGGTGTAAGAACATCTGAATTTCTATTTAAAAAGAAAATCATATGGTATGGGTCTTGGGAGTGGGTTCACCAGATTGGTGAGGAAGGAGACATGGAACTTTTTACCCTTAGGTTAAAGAGAGTGAGCTTGGCAGTGAAGTGAGTGAGAGCTGTTACCACCTGAGCGCTAGTTCACAGGGTGATCAGGTGATATCACCTAAATAATCTCAGTGGGTATGTGTCCACATCATAAAACCACACAGCAGCTGACTATGTGCTAGCACTCATAGCAAGGAGACCAGAAACTCAGTGGATAAAAAGATCAAACTACCCCAGGCTTCCTAGAGGTGTTTTCTCTGGCACCAAAGTGGTGCTTTGGTGGGACAGTATAAGGAAACTTAAGCCATGTCTTTATCACATCCCTGCTAAGCCTGAGACTACTACTGCTCACTTGTTCCTACTTAGTGCATTCCAAAGCTAGGCAATTAAGAAGTGCAGGTAGCTGAGTACAGTGGTTTTCAACTGGGGTGCTGCTGCATTCTAGGACCACAACCACAACAGCCAGGTGTAACTGCCCTGCTTGCCTGTCTGTGAACAGACTGGGAAGAACGGACTCTTGCCTACATTAGGGGTATCTGATAACTTACCAGATTTAGGCTTATCTAGCTATGTATGAGGCACATGGGGCAGTTCCATCTGGCTGCAGCAGCACTCCAGCTCAGAGCCACTATGGTAAGCAGAATCCACACAGCAATGGTTCTCAATTGGGGTGCTGCTCAATTAAAAAAAATATATGGAGAAATGCCCTAAATCAAAAAAAGGTTGAAAACTAATGTGTAAGCGGGTCACTCACCCAGCTTCCTCATTAAGGCCAGTCAGCTCCTAGTTCAGGTACCTCATCAGTTTATTTGACATGGGACAAGTTTATCCTCACAGCAAACAACAAAATAAGCAAGTGTGCAAACAGCACACCAATCCAAACCCTGTAGTCTGATGGAGACAGGGCAACCCAGGGTCTGCACTTCTCCCTCAGCACATGAGCCTCACCTCACCTTCTGGAGCTCTTAACTCTCCACCCGCATTTACTGGTCATCAGTTCCAGTTGTCTCCCCACCAAGCAGACTCTTAACTGCTGACTTCCTGTAGCTGGGTATCAGGTTTCTGCAAGCTGAGCACCTCCTTACACCCAGGTTTAGTCGATCTCAGTGCACACCTTAGAGGTAGTCTGAGGCTCTCCCAAAATAAAAGAGTTTGCAAATGACACTGAGGCATTTGCTTAAGATGCCTCTGAACTACTTTGTAAATGCCAGGTTTGAGCTCAGAGCTCATGGTAGAGGTGATACCTTTTTTTAGACCAACAAGATTTTTGCAAAAAAAAATTTTTAATTGCAAGCTATCGGGCTTGAGGCTTGAGCTCATTCACAGGTAGGGTAGCAGGTAATTAGGGCTTGTTTCTCCATGGTGGTCTTTGGCTTAACAAAGCTTAAGGAAGGCTGTATAGACATGGTCTTTCATTGCCACTTCCTGTGCTGTAGCTGTCTTTTGGACTGTATGTCAAGGGCTTTCAGTGCAACATCACAATCTGCCCTGAACAATAACACATCAGCTTTGCTTTGCAAATTTATTCCTCCTGGCTTCTTCACTCTCATCCTATTTTGTTCTCCCCTTGTTCAGGAAATGTGAAAACTAAAGGGAACGAAATAGATGCACTTTTCTGAATTTCAAAAATGTTGGGATTAGTCTAAGTCTTCCCTGAAGGTTAGTTTTAGATGTTATATGAGTTGGCTCAGCCTAGTTAGTAGAGACATCAGTGTGATGACAAGAAGTCTATTTAGGAATTCATTTGCTGCTTATTCTACAGGGTTAAATCCTACCCCATTCTCCCAACAAATAGAAAAAAGTCACTTCACCTTGCAGAAGCTCCAGGAATGACTCAGTTCACTGTGCTCCAGGGTCTATTTTATATATGCCAAAAGGAGTATGGATGGCAAATGCTTAGATGTGGAAGGAGAGATTTCTTGACCTTCAATAAGTTAGTAAGGTTGTGGTCAACACACAGTGTTCACATCCTGGCATTGCAGGATAACACTTAGGCTAGAAATAGACATTGCTGCCTGGAGCGGATCAACTGTGTCACAATATGTTATGGCACAGCTGGTCTACATCACTGGGTGAAACACAAATTGTGTCTTGTCCCTCCCTGCCCTCCCCCTGTCTTGATAGTGTGGGACAAGGGACAATGTGATCTACGCTACCCCAGACCTATGCTATAGGCCTGAGGCAATGGAGAAAATGCTTTCATACTCAGCCAGTTGCAGGGCTGGCTAAGCAGGGGAAAGCCCAACTTTCCCTGCTGCTCCAGACCTCCACATTTAAAAAAAAATTTAAGGTGGCACAAATGAGACTTCAGACAATGTCTGTTTGTACCCTTAGATGTACTCCAAATTATTCTTCCCTTACCAATTCTTCTAAGAAACTCTGGCAGGTTTTCTGCAGAGCAAATGAATCTGTCAACATTTCTGTTCTTGCTGTCTTTGATGGTAAAGGCAGGAATCATCTGCACAAGCAGATTGTCAATCAAGAATATTTTTTGTGCTAAAGTCCTTTTTCATTAGAGTGGGAAGGAAATAAACTAAAATAGGATCTAATATTCACATCGACATTGTGCTGTCCAGTGTTTTCTCTGAAATTTGTAATGCTGAGTTTGCTGGCATGGGTTGGTTACACCAGTTCAAACATTAATATTACTTTTGTACCCATGTCTTCACATATAACCCTCAAAATCATGTAATATATCTGTATGAAAGGTATGTACTATCACACTCGCACTCCAGTAAGCTTTTGGGAATATCGTTTGAACATCAGGCAAATGAATGTTCAGTTGCCACACAAAAGTATAGATTTTGCTCATACTGAAAAGGATAGCCCTTTGGAATGAAAACCTGCCTAGCTTTATGATTATATTTAATCAGGTTATGAAAGCGTTTATTATGACATGACATCTGCAGATATCTCAGGAGGTCACTATGTCCATATAACATTTTTGTTCCTATATGTTTTATGTCAGCAGCTGGAAAACTTCAACAAGCCACAGGATATAACAACCCAGCTCTGGTCCAACTTGGGCTGGGTGGCTTTGGTGATGTCAGGGGCAGGGGGCTTTCCCTGCACCCACTCAGGGGCCAGGCAGCTGTGAGCTCTGCCTGCATTGCTCCACTTCTCCCAGCCCTGTTCCCCAGATGGTGCACGAGTGCAGCTTCCAGCCAATGGGGCATGGCACCGGGGCCAGGCAACTACAAACTATGTCCATGCTGCCACTGTTTCTCCCCTCTCCTCAACCACCCCTACCCAGCAGCTGCAGCATGAGCACACCTAGAAGCTGCCCAGGCCCAGCGCAGCTTCTCACCAGCGGGAAGCTGCACCCATGCTGCAGCCAGGAGGGGGGAAGAGGTGGAAAGAAGCGGCAGTGGTGCAGGTACAATTGAAAGCTTCCTGGTTCTGATGCAACCGCTTGCTCTCTGGCCCTGGTATGGGTACAGGTACAGGCAAAAAGCCCTCCACATCTGCAGGACAGATCTGGCCCACAGGTCTTATTCTTGCTGTGACATTTGATGTCATTTCTGTTTCTCTAATCTACCATTAAAAGTGTACCGAAAACTGTATGGGATCTATATTTATATGCTCAAGATTATTAGAATTTGAAAATTAAGCTACAAGAGAAAGGCTAATCTTGTGGATAAGGCACTAAAATTGAGACTCGGGATCTACATTCAGTCCCTACCTCAGCTAGTGGCTCCTTGTACGACCTTGGTCAGGACACTCAATTTTGATACATATGAGGCCTACATCTGCCAATGGGAGTGATAAGATCCCGCTCTCTTCCCAGCTAGAATGAAGGATAGTTTCATGAAGGGCTGTATCTTGTAAGTCGGTACAGCAAAACGGCTCCTAGCTCAATCAGGGCCTTTTGATGCCACTGGTATAAAAGTTAATTCTAATAAAAATGGAAGTGTTTTGAGGTAAGAGAAAATACAGAACATTTGTTTAGACAACAGATGCTTTCATTTTGACTCTAGAAATGTATTTGACTGAGCCTTGTTTTTGTCTATTCAGCTGCCTCTTATCCTAGTACTACATAACCTTTAAACAGTTATATCCTTCAGTGCTCTTCAGCATAGCCAAGCTACTCCCAGGGTATGCATTTCCAATAGATTGTAGTGGAGACAGAAAAAGGTACCATGGTTGCTCCTGACATTTTTTTCCCCATGAAACATCTGCTAAGCCATATGCATCGCATGGCCTCAGGGAAAGTTTTATGACATGTAGGGCTGGGGCATGAGATTACTGCACCTTTCATTCACTCTCCATCCTCATTGACTGCCTAAACATAAAACTGAATGAGAATCTCAGCAGCAAACAAGCAGTTGTCTTCTAGCATGCATCACAGACACAACTGCAGTCAAAAGCAGGGTTAATGTTATCTTCCAGGCTTGTAAGGAGAGAGAAAGAACAAATACATTTCACCCAAGCAGGAAATTTAAAGTCCACCAAATGAAAAAGATCCATTTACCATGGTTTCTTCCTCCCCTGCCCCGTCTCTTGCCAGTCAAGATACCTGATCTATTAAATCACAGAAATCACCAGCTCTTCAGTTTCAGTGCACTGGGAGGATTGTATTAAGCTCAGTCAGCAATTATCTGTAATATGGGATAAAAATCTTTACTCAAAAAGTAAGCTTTAAAAGGTCAGGATATAAGCAGTGTCACTGAAGGGTCTCTTTAATGTATGTTCAGCTGATTGGACAAAGACATGTAAATGAAATGCAGATGTCAAAGCTGAACACAAACCATTAAACACTATTTTTTTATAGCAGTCTGTTGAGCAAAGTTGGAATGAGCAAGTTCCTCAATATGTTCTGTTTTAGGTTTAATGAGGTTACCATTATTCTTCACCTACCAAGTTCCCTCTTTAACACAGCTCGGCAAGTGCTCATTAGGAACAAGCACAACAATGCAAAACAAGGCAGGGAGAAATGGAGAACCATGCCAGCAAATCAGGAGGAGATTCGCACTGCTCTGCATGAGAGACTCAGCACCCCTCTGACAACGAAAGGTAATATTCAAATCACAATCCCAGTGCCAAGATCAGGACTGGGCCCAGAAGCAAAGGCAGCTTTCACTGTGATGTGGTTTTGTGAGTGGTTGAAATTGTTCCCTTCCTTCTTACATCCATAGATCCCCTGAGCTCAACAAACAATTCAGTTCTCTGTGCCAGTTCTTCTTTCAGAGGATGCACCTCAGTCAGTCGTGTCTGCCTTCCTCCTACACACTCCCCAGAATCCCATGTCCTTCAGCACTTGGAGTCAATTGACAAAAGACTCCAGCTCTCACCCGACTCCTCCCAGAAATGACTCCTGTCTGCAACTAAAATGAGGAAAGAGGTAAGGCCTTGCTGCACAGGAATGCTCAGAAAAGTGGATTAGTTAAACCCCATTAAACTCTGGTATGGACATTTCAAAGCGAAATAAGCTATATTGAGTAAGGCCACTTTAATAGCGACTAGAAGGGTCTGCACAATGGTTTATGCAGTTTAACTTATCCATTTTACTTCACTTAAATTAACTTTCCTTGGTGCCTCTTTTTGGATAAGTCCTTACTCTTTTAGTCCCAGTAGTGGATAATTGAAAATTCACTGTACTTTGTGACTGTACTTCTCTGAATGTGTGGGTCTCAGAAAAAAAATCAATATAGTCTTCTGTACCTAACAGGAAATGCTCTTCCTAAGTTAGACCATTCAAGAAAGTCACTTTTAAGGCCATTGGATTTATAAACATCTCATTATCTCATTTGCTGCTTGAAAACTGTAAATAAAACGGCTCTAATTGGTTTAATAAGAGTGTATTCATTTTTAGTTACTTTAAATCTTCTCTGTGGATCCTGAAGTAACAGTTGGCTTGCTGAGAGGTAAAATTAATTAGGAGATTTTTTTTCCCCCCCTCACATTGCAAGAACAAGTTAACCTCCTGATAAACACATTTCTGACAGAAGCAAGAAGGAGCTCTCTCAGAGGTTTATTAAAAAGTAAACAGTATGAAACTTGATAAAAAGAAAAAAAAAGTTAGGTTAAAGAATAAGATGTGCATAATTATTTTCATTGTTAAACTCATCTTAAACAATAAGGGTGCCTATACATGTATATAGAGTCTGCTCTGATGCGCTGTCATTACAGCATGTTGGAGCAGACTTGATTAATGGAGGCTGCTGGAGCATGGTAATTACCACGCTTCAGCAGTCTCCAGCATCACATGTATTGGTGTCCCTACACTGAAAAATGGCAGTGGCATGCTTTAAATAAAGCTAGTTCAATGAGCTTTAGTTGAAACGCCCCTGCTGCCATTTTTCAGCATGGGGACACTGATACATGTAATACTCTGGACACTTTAATTAGAGCTGGTCTCAGAGCTGCTCTAATTATAAGGTTGCATCCCCTACCTCCCAAAGCATAAGGGTGCATAGTTGTTCGTCATAGCCAGTCTGTGGTCACACAGCTTACTTTAAGCCACATAAACATAGACCAAGAGCAGGGTGTGTAGCCATTCACTGCTTCTAGGAGCCACACAGGGAAACCAGTGTAACTCAGGGTGAGAAGGAAGGGCAGGCAGGATTGGAGGACTGGAGCTGGTGGGTTTGGGGTGGGGGAGAGGGGCAGGGGGTGTGGAGAGGCTTCCTGGTTGAGGGAGAGGGAAGTTGGGGAACTAAAAAAAGCCTAGTCAGTTGTGGGGTAGGAATAGCACAGTCCCAGTGCTGGGATGAGCAGCTGGGTTTTCCCAGCTCTGGGTCTGTGCTATGAACACATGCAGGCATTCTTAGATTAAGTTAACCCAATATTGATTTAAATTAGTGCACTTCTTCAGATGAACTAACTTAGATTGGGCATGCCATTTTGGGGTGATTTAAGCCCTCTGAACTGTTGCACAAGTGGGCATTTAGAACAACCAAACCCCAGTTAGGTCAATCTAAATGGAATGCCTGTATGTGCTCTAAGAGGAGCAAGGGCCTCACCCTCAGACATTTCCAAATTTACCATCTCAAGACATGAGAAATCTACTATTGCCCCCATCTGGTATATGTGTTCCTCAGATATATGATTCTTTAGTCTTACAGCTTTTTCTCTGACAACTTTCAGAAGTACCCTGCCCAATGTAAACAGACTGCCATAGGAACCAATAAAGAGCCAACATCATTTGTTCACTTAAAACCAAAGCAAAGGCTGTGCTGTGAGACCAAGGCAGGCTTTCAAACAACCTTCTTCTAACTGAACTGCAATCCTGCATGTTTCTGAGAGCCTTTTACTCCTACTGATCTGAACCAGAGCTCAAGACCAGACTTGTCATAGAATTCAAATCTCTCAGATAAAACCTACATGATGAATAATATGAAAAATAGGGATCAAAGCTTTTTATTTTTCTTTGAAGGAACAGCCAACATAAAAATCACAGCTTCCAATTAAGTGATTCCCAAAGGCTGTACTATGACACATCAGTTTGCTGTGAGAGCAACATAAGTGTACTGTGAGATCCCCCATGTGAGGAAGAAAATGCTCTCCTCCCCTATCTGGCACTCTGCTCCTGCCCCAGCTATTCCAGCAGTGCCTGGGGAGTGCCACTGCTGCTGCCGCCTTGTGAACCACTAGTAGAGACTAATCCTTTACTTAAAGAAAGATGTGATGTTAAAAAATTATACCAAATACATCTCAGCACTGGCTTGATTTCCTCTGGCAGGGTAATGGAATATGCTATATGTTTTGAAAAACACACACACACGTGCCACCAATTTCAATCCAGAAAAAAGTGTGTTCCAGACATCAGAAGTAGGAAAACACTGCTCCAATTCACTATAGACAAGTATATCATGTATAATCTATTGAATGATTGTTGCCTGGAAACTTTAACCTATGTTATTCTTTAATATACTGTTAACAGTACCATAGTATTGTTATTACTCTGGCAGCACCTAGCATACTCCACCACATTGAAGCCCCAATGCCCAATAACAAGGTGCAAACATCCAATGAATGACAGTCTCTGCTTCAAGAAGGCCAAAAATGCAAAGGCCAAAAATGCAATGAATGCTTCTACATACGTCCATATTGAATAAATAACACGGGGCACTGGATCTCTCTTAATATGCAATAGAAGCAGCTACCATTTGGAAATATGTAATAGAGGGACATTTATTCTGAGATTGATTCCTAATGGAAATTAGCCCAGAGAAGGCCATACTAATTCAAATCCAAACCATAGCACAGTTCTGTAAAGATGCATAGCATTATAATTACCATGAACTTCAGGAGGAGTTATAGGTGGAGATCAGCACTTCTCAGGATTTGAGCTAATGCATCTTAGGCCCATCCATATAGTAAAAAACAGTTACTAACATCAAATACAGCCTAAGTTGACAACAACAGAAATTGCTTTGAAATCCATGATGCATCTTTGTGGGCAATCTAATACACATGAATCAAAAGTCGTATCTTTAACATGATCATGAAATCTCATATCATTTGAGCAGTGTATAAATAATCATTTGAGGACCAAGCACCTACTGATAAGACAGCACTAATTTAATTTGCTCAAGTTGTTCATTTGTTCAGCATTTTTTTCTGCTTGTATAATGGCCATCAGCAGAGTGCTATTCTCAGTTTCTTTTCTTTAAACCCACAGTCTGGGATGATCCTGCATGTTTGAGAGCCCTTTACTGCAACTGAATACAAAGTGTCAAATATGCTTCTCACTGAGAGTGCCTATATATGTGTTTGGGTGTGGGGGGCAGAGGGCATTTTAATTACAGTGGTTCCTGGAGAACTGCTCTAATTAAAGAACACCTCACTGTAACATTTATTAAGCCCCTGTGGGTTTAAAAATGGCTGCAGAATGCTTTACCTAATCTCATTCAATGAGGTTTAGATAAAGTGCTCAAGCGGCCATTTTTAAACCCGCAGAGATTTATACACATGACAATGAGGCCATGCTGGAGCATTCTAATTTGAACATGGAGCAGCCTTGATTAATCAAGTCTTTTTTTCACATGTTCTAATTATAATGCAGACCAGCACATGTATAGGCAACTTGAGATTTCAGCACTCAGAGCTTTTAATCCAAAGGACCAGCACCTTGGCCCTGTTGAGGGATTTCTCCTTCATAGCTTCACTAAGAATCAAGGACCCAAGTAGAAGGTTTGCACCATCCTCTCTCAGAGATTCTGGTATGGTGTGGAACAGCAGCAGAACTGAAGCAATCTTTTGCTCCACTGTTCCCCAATTATGGTATATGTTCCTTGCACTTCGGTGCAATGTAGGATCCTTAGGTGGCTCTAACTTGCTCCTTGGGACCTGATCGCAGTTGGAGGTCACAACAAATCTGAGGAGGGTTACATGAAGGATAAATCCCAGGCCTCAAGCCAAACCTGGACAAAACCTTGGCACAGAAAAGTGCACTCATTAACAAGGAAGAAATTCTACTCCGCCCTGTACCCCCACATGCCCCTCCTAAAAAGATGGTGAAAAAGCAAAACAGCTGCAGGGCTGCAGTATTCTTCTCTGCAAGGGTTAAAGGATTAGCTACTGGCTATGTGTAAACATCAGATCAACCAGTCCTACCAGTCTTCACAGTTTTTCTGTGTCATAGCCCAACAGGAGAGGTAGAGTCTGAGGTTTGTTCTACAGTATTGCAACTCGCCTCCCCTTTATAGTTCTCCCTGCACCTCAACTCTTATTACTTTAAGTGTGACTTTGTTCCAGAACTCCAGTTTCCACCAGGAATGACTAGAATGAAAGTAGCTAAATAAATTGAGTGGCAGCATTAGCAGAGCTGTGAAACACCACAATTCACATGAAAGCTCTTACATCCAAAAATATGTCCACTTTGGTTAAAAATCCTAGCTAGTTATTACTGATTTTTAAAGAACGTTTGAATGTGTGTGTATTTTTAAGTAGTTTTAAAAGACACAGATGGAATCCAATATTTGTATGATGATCAAAAGAGACACTAATTACTACCACAATCCTGCTAGGATCATTCATCTTACCAAAATTAAAAGAAGAGTAAAAAACTTGACTTTGCCATTCCATCAGACGAAGATATGCTGTCAACATCCCCACTTTTTACCCCCAACTGTATTGTTAACAGATCTATATCCTGTCCTTGACAGTGGCAAGATACAGTATTTAAGTAAAAAAAATCATTATTCCCAACTATTGGAAGGGATTTCTGGCCCCTTGAAAATAAAAAGATTTTTAAAGAAACAACTCCTAAAAAATAAATTTGACAGATAACTATTTAGCCTAGGAGTATTTTGTATACCTGTTATTCTACCAAGCTTTATTTTCCCTCATTTTAAAATTGCTTTTAAAAATGTCCTATTTCTTTAGAAAAAATGAAGGAGCCATCAGGGATGTGCATGATCCATTGTTCTCTTCTAAAGTTGCTCTTGACCATTTAATACGTTCACACACATGAATGCAAAGTGTCAAATGTACTTTGTTTTTCCCTTACAGAACTCAGAAATAGTTCTCGAATTTGTGTAAGTGTCTTCATTGCATCATGAACCCTGTGAAAATCAAAAAGAAGCTACAAAATTAACTGTTATTACTTACTGGCAAAACTGCTCCTCCTCCTCCTCCTCCTCATCTGTGACCTTGCTGATGTCCCAGGGAATGCAGAGGGTCTGCTGATTTTTCTCTCTACCGAAGTCCCTCTCCATGTTAGAGAATAGGAATAAACCAACAACTCTGCTCTTCCCAAAGGTAGAAAGAGAACAGTTTTGTTTTTTGTTCTTTTGAGAGGGAGAATGATGGTGCAAGCTAGAGTTACTAGGGGGGGAAAAGTGTATATTAGACACTGGGAGGAGAGTGGCAGTAAGTGCTTGGAGGCCAATCACATTTCATCATTCTGCTAGTTAGAAACAAGATATGCTTAAGAGGTCATGTGCCCTGAATGATTTACAGATGCAATGACTGTAAGAGAAGGCATATGAGGTTCTCTCTTAAACAGAAGCAGGCTTTACATTGCTATTCAGTCTGACATTCAGGCTTATAGACTTCACACATCAAATATCTGGGACAGTGGAAAAAAAGTTGAGCCTTTTAAAAATATATAAAAATATATTTAAAAGCCCTAAGTTGCTTTTTTTCTCCAACCAGTTAGCTAAGCTTAGGATTTATCTCTTCCTTCAGCTTTCTTGAAGCCTATCCAAGGCAGTAAGTGGAACCCTGGTTCCCTAGCCTAATACTTATAGCTGATAAGGAAAATACTTTTCTTTCTCTAAACAGCACCAATTTACTACAAGGATGAGGAAAGAGGGCACAGTGTGGGGAAGGGGGAAGATGGAGCGAGAGGTGCGTAGGGCAGGGTGTATACGTGGTTTGATTTTTCAGAAGGTTCTTCCCAGGAAAACTGCAGCAGCACCCGTCAGTTACATTACACATTACAATGGAGGAGCATTATACAGCACCAGTGAATAAAATGTAGATATTTCCTTTTGCAACTCAGGGGCAGATGAAACTAACAACTATAGGGATGTATTGAACATGGGGAAGGATGCTTTGCTTACAGGACTCTGGGTGTATATATGTATACACACACACACACACACACACACACACACACACTTGAGATGTAAGCCTATATATAGCCTTACATCTCAAATGGTTATAAGGACAGACCTAAATGGGATCCTGGAAACCAGAAGTATCAGATATACAACCACAGTGGACGTGGCCATGGGTGGCAGGGAGGCAAGCAAGGGCTGTGCAAGAGCAGTCACCCTGTGACCACTTGGCCCACCACCATTTGCACACTCCCACCACAAGCAAGAACCTGTCTGGCCTGCAACCACCTCTGTCATCACAGTGACTGTAGGATATACGAATGTGCTGAATCTGCTTGGGTAAATCTAAAGCTACTTTCTGTTGAATCTGTTAATGCCAACACATGTATAGTTTTACTTTATGTTCACAGTAGATTCTGTGCCCACTACTTTGGCAGTACGTTTTCCTGCGCTTGTGGCTGGAGTCGTTTATTTATATGCCTCAGACAAAACGTTACAGTGTCCATCACTATCCTACATGGTCTGAATCCAGCCCAGGGAAAAAACTGAGTTTGATACCCCTGCTATAAAGGAAACATGATCAGAAAGAGGTAAAATATTTACACCCCAAAACTGAAAGGATTAGTACATAAGAATGGGGCAAACACATCTGAAGCTCTCTGATTATGAACAACACAATGATTTACAAAAATATTGTAAATTCAGATATGCTGCTTTAAATAATATACAGTTAGGATCTTGACACATGAACAGTCTGTCCAGATCCTGGGCTACTTGAGTCTGCCTTAATTCATCTTGCACCACTTATCTGGCACCTGCTGAATGTAAACAGACTGTCCATCAAAAATACATACTGACTGCATCTATACATTGCCCTACGGCAACACAGCCATGTGCTACCTCGCCATACCTTGCACTAAGGTGACATAGCGATGACGTGTGTCTACACATGATTGACACCTACATTGCTGTAGCGGCACACTCTCTAGGTATAGTGCACCGTTACAGTGACATAGTGGCAAAATTTAACCATGCACCACGTGCATGGTGCAATAACCACCTGTACTGCACCATGCTTTAGTACTTCCTTTTCCTTCCAAAAGGAGGTACTAAAGCACGGTGGTGTGTAGATGCGCCCACTGTGAATCTTCTCTGCTCTAAAGCAGGAGGAAGCTGTTTCACTGCTTTCTACTACAGAAGACTGCTTCCTAACGTAAAGAGTTAGGGGAACATTACAGTGGGAATGATGGAGAAAAAAAATGTCTATACTTAATTCTGCTTCGGTGTTAGTCCCTGATGAACTTTAAATGTAAGTTAAATATGCTCTGCTGCAGCCTAAACTTATGCTGAAGCTGGAAAGTTGAAAACTGGGGAGTCATGTTCTGGTCTCCTGAAAGCCTCCATGCTCAGACACAGTGGATAATTTAGACTACTACTAGGTATTTTGCTCTGAAGTATACATTTTATTAAAATTAAGAACCCTCCGCACATCAGTGTGTTTGCTACCTACTCCACCTATGAGTTATAGTTTACTGGGGGGTCTCCTTAGTTTCTCAATTTAAAAAGAGAAAATTCTTCAGGGAGGAAAAGAAATCTTCAGCCCTCAGGCAGCACACTTCCTTGCAAGATTAGAGATCCGCATAGTAAGGTGGTCACATACCCCATTTTCACTGGAACAGTCCTGTTTTAAGCACGTATCCCATTAGTTTGGACATAGACACTCCCATTTTCAGCAGGAATGTAGCAGCACCAATGCCCTCCATGGTAGGGGATGCTGTCCTGTGTCAAACTTATGGTCACAGGCCAGATTTGGCCTTCAGAGCTTCTCTATCTGACTCACCAGGCTACTGGCGGGAACTGGCTGTTTGGGGGAAGTGACCAGCCACAGAATCCAGCTTACTCCCCTGGACAGCACACCATAGGGACCCTCACTGCTAACACCAGACCCCTCACTGCCACTGCCAGACCCATTGCCACCACTGCCACCATGGCCATGGGCTGGATCTGTCCCACAAGGTGCCCTGCAGTCCAAATCCAGCCTGGGGTCTCAGGTAAATTCAACAACCTGCTCTGCCACCCACAAACTTCCACCCCTCTGCTCTCTGGCACACCCAGCTGAGACTGGAGTGTGCCAGAAAGCCTGGGGAGGGAGCGGGATGGGGAAGGGGAAGGGGAAAGGGAAGGTTTCACCGTGCCCCTGCGTTGAGGCTCAGGGTAATATGATCACCCCACCTCATAAGAAGATGGAAGGCAGCTTCCTTTCCTCCTTCAAGACCCCTTCTGTGGACATTTTTACAAATACTAGTAAATTCAGCAATAGATTGAAAACCCAGCCCAGTTCATCACCTGCATGTTGGGAAGGAAAGCAAAAAGCCCTTTCTCAAATTGTATGCAAGTGAAGGGGGTGTGTGTGTGTGTGTGTGTGTGTGTGTGTGTGTGTGCGCGCGCGCACACATGCGCATGTGTGTGAAGGGGGAGAGAGAGAGAGAGAGAGGAGACAGTAAGAGAGATGAACGAGAGGAGAGAGAAAGGAGAAAGAGAGGAGAGATAGAGACTATGAATCCTAGAAACTTACCTTTTTAAAATTAAAGATGAGATTTTCTTGTCTCCAGAAACTGAGACACTTAGTGAATAACCAAACAACATGAGGGCCATGCTGAAACCACGAGCTGGCAACATGTTGCATAGTATCTTTGAAGGCTGGATGGGAACTGGAGGGCAGGGTGGGGTGAAACAGGCAAGGCAACCATTCCTCTGCCATCTTGCTTTTGGTTTTTCGGGAAAGTACTTAGTGGTGGGACATCAAGTCAAACTGTGGTAGAAATTGGGAAAATGGAAACAGGAAGCTCTTACTTAAATGCTGTTATGACAATAATAAAAGGAAATAATTCAAATCCTTTACTTACATTTACCTCTCCTGTGTTCAGATTGGAGAAGTTTTCTCTCTTCTATGGCTCTCATCAACATAATATCTGAGCACTTTCCAATATTTTTATCTATTTATTTCCTGTAGTGGGTTGACACTCCCTTAGGCAGACTCAGGAACCAGTTTCCTCATAAGAGCCAGTCAGTTCTTGGTTGCAGTCTGTTTGTTAGACATGTGGAAAGCCCCTCACTACAGCAAACAAAACAAGTACAAGTAGCCTGACCATAAAGAGATCTGAGACATCTAGGATATTGCCCCTCCACTCTGCTCTCCCAAATCAGCTGTGCTGCTGCAGGCAGAGGAGGCTAGGGCAGCATGGTGGGCTGGGCAGGCAGGTGGGCAGCAGTGCCTGTCTGCCCACCTGCCTGGCATGCTGGACTGCTCTGCTTCCCCACTGGACGGCACCCCATGCCCCTGTATTTCTGCAATGCTCAATTCATACCAGCTGGCCAGGACTGGCCTCCAAAATCCAGGACTGTCCTCGCTAAACAGAGTGCAAAGAACAAAGACAAAATCAAACCACTGGTCTTTCTTCAGACCTGGGGGAGCCCTGTGCTTCTCCCTAAGCATCATCCTCTTTTCCCTTTCTCAGCTTCCCTTCCTGGGAGCTTTTAACTTCCTCTGAGCCCAGCCTATCTTCTCTGTCAGCTGACCTAGAGTTCATAAGCAGGCAGGCTATGACCCCATAACCCCACAGCTGGGCTCAAGCCCCTGAGTCCTGCACCTTCTTACATTCTAACAACATCCTCATAAAGTAGTGAAATAGTGCTATCCCCATATTATAGGGAGCAAGGAAAAGTGAGGCAATAAAATCCAGATCTTGAAAAGAATTTATGAGTCAGAGGGCCGTGTCACACAGTGCACTTAGGATGTGTTGAATGCAAGTGCCCAAGCATTCAAACAGTAAAACACATGCTAAATGGGATTGTATCATAGCAAAGTTATGTTTTTTTCATGGGAGGAGTATCTCCTGATAATATTAATGAACACCATGTTCAGCTATTGTTGGACTGCTCCACAGAGATAATACAAGTTCAAGACGGGTGTGGTGGGGGTAGGATAGACAGCCCTAGTCCAAACCCCAGCACCACACTAAGTCTAATTCCAAACTCCTGTGTGATGCAGGGACTGAGACCGACAATCAGCTGGTTGTCAGTCCTCGCCCCAGCACTGCACAAGAGTTAGTTCAAGACTCCAGTATGGCACCAAGGCTGGGACTAATAAATTTTACTGCACAGGTTTAACACATACTAAGCGCCTCATATGACAAGACCCCAAACCCCGTTGATTAAACACTTTAATACTAAATTACATGTCCAAGGTCACACAAGAGCCCATGTTAGGTCAGCAACTGAACACTAATCATCTGAATTCCAAGCTAGTGCTCTCAACACTGAGTTACCCTTTCTCTCAATTGCTTTCTTCATCTTTCTTTAAGTATCACTTAGCTAGAAAAATTAATACCCTGTAAGACAGATACTAAGTGGATGGTTGAGGGAACTTATCCCAGATGGGAGGGACCCATGTTTCAAGAAGTTATTATGAGAGGCAGTTTGTTGACCTGTCTTCCCTTCCTTGAAAGGGAAAGAAAAGTTTGGTAACAGCATTAGCAGCAGCAAGATGGACGCTGCCTCTCCACCCTTTCCTAACAACCCTTTTCCAGTAACAAAAAGATGCGTCTCTTTGATTTACTCATCTTGCACCTGTTTCATTATTCCAGGACTACAATTCATTATGCTAATATGCCAAACTGATCATGACACATCGGTGTAACATGCATCCCTTTCTTTTTTTGGAGTGAAGCTACAAAAAAGAATTTGATAGCGTTAGCCAAGTGCCTGCTAGGTTTGATCACATCACATCACAAAGCCATTGCAGAATCTGCCAAAAACAGTTCCAAAAAATCACAGAATTAGAACATAAGGGTACATTTCAGTGAAGAAATAGGGTTGTCTGAGATCCAGGGGAAAGCATTTATACAATGTTTCACCATGGAATACTTACCCCCCTACTACAAGGCTTCCATTGTCATAAGCATTAATATTCAGCCACCTATAACACAAGTGCATAATACCACCTATAAAAGCCAAAAAGAATCTCCTTCAGCTCTATGAAAAGTAAGTGAAAATTTTTACAACAGGTCAGAGCTATATATACATTTCTTTCTTCAAACCTATGTTGAAGACAGACATTCACCTTTCAAAGAAGGTGAAATATAATGCAGGAAGGCACTATTTACCATAAGATACTATGACATGAATTACAACTATGTTATGATCCATGCATTTTCTAGGGTACACAAGGGATATTTTATATTAAGTATCATATGGATACTTTTTATATTAAAGTATCTCGTAATTCCCTTTTAAAAACAAAACAAAACAGATACATGGGATATAAACTATGAACCCATCTCTGTTAGAGTGTGAAGGAAATTATGAAAAACACTTGAGGCTTTAATACATGACAGCAGTAGAGAACTTCCCCTAACAGAATATAGAAGATAACATTTTCTTTGGCTCTGAAAAGCTAGAGGTCCAGAATAATCTAATAGAGGAAAGGGGATGGAAAATTTCCAGCTGTCCTGAGGGAGAAAAGAGTATAAAAATTCTCCTCTTCCATGAAAGACTACTGCAGGGGGCAGATGTTAAGCAAATTGTCTGGGGACAGAATTATACATTCTCTAGATAGACCCTAAAAGACAAATAAGTGGATACTGGCTACAGTTGCATCTTGCTGAAATTCTTAAGTGTTGTAGAGCAGCATTTCCAAACAAGGGTGAACAAAATTAGCCCATTAAACTTGGTCGACATAGTTAAATTTAGTTATTCACAGCTAATATGAAGTAGGGAAGCATTCATAGCTAGGGAAGTGAGGTCCTAGTTAGAAAGCACATACAACAGGCAAGAAAAGAACAGATTGTATGAGAAGAAATGGTAACTCAACTGACTACCACATGCTTTGTTTGGGGATTCTGCAGATTTGTGCAGTTTGGCTTTCTCTCCACCTATATTTTGTATATCTAGTACATTAAATTGTTCTACAAATTATTCTAGGTTACCCCCAATGTAAAATGACCCATTGCACAGTCTGTTTATTTTGTAATCTAGATCTCCGAGAAGGGAGGCTCTATACTTTATTCAAATGATTGCAACGCCTATCATGCTTAGCATTCTCTGTACTCCCACCTCAGCTGTCTATATCTGCCAGCTCTTATATCTAAACTGAATGTTCCTTTGGGCAGGGGCCCCTTTTTGTTCTGCATTTGTACAGCACCCAGCAGAGCAGTCCTGCTCTATGACTAAGACTCTGAGGCCTTATAGAAATAAATAAATAATATTTAAGGAGTGTCCAGAGTGCACTGTGCTCCAACTATTTTAGACCGATAGGGAACTCTTGCAACTAGGATACAACTTAAAGCATCCCCAGAGCCTGATATAAATTACACTAAAGGCTGCTTTTAGCCTGTCTCAAAATATGGAGATGTAAAGGTGATATAAAACTACCTTTGCCCTCTCTCCTATTCTCCCAGTCCTGAGCTAAGGTCCTAGTACACTGCGTATTAAAGAAAGAATCTAATATAGGAACGTTTGAGCCGAAAGAAATGCCCCTCTCTCTCTAGCCCTATTGCGCATTCTGTGCTTTCTTTATACCACATCTAAAATAAGCACATTGCATCCATTTTGACAGTTTTTATATTGAAATTCAAAATAGTTATAAGTGCATTACAGAAAACACTTTAAGGGACTATGGCTCTTCAAATATTTATGACAATATTATACATCCAGATTTGCTTTAATATAAATAGTATCAAACAGGAACAAAAGGGGAATAAAATATTTAGGTTCATTTTTAATAAGCCTACCACCGACCAAACTCTCCACCCACCCTCAAAGATGTATTCACTCCATTCACTGCTGCCACCTGGAGTTTTCGGATACTTCAGCAATGGAAGAGAGAAAACCCAAACCCAAAGATTAAAAAAAGAGCAGAGCCAATTTGGAGTAATTACTGTGAGCAAAACATCCAGTAGTTGTCTCATTTAATGGTGGCTCTGATTCCAAACCTTTTATTTTCCAATGTGTTTAATTTATATTTTGAATATCCAGGACTGAGAAGCTCCATCCTGTTTCAGAATATCAATTATAGTTCATTGCAACTGGTCACTGACAGTTTGGATTGGATTCTTTGGGCACCTGAAGTGCAACTAACCTGTCTTCCCCATCAAGATACTCTTTTTCTCCTTGCATTTAATGCAAATGATGCATTTTCAGTGTACTCAAAATGCCACTGAAAACAGGGTGCATAGTACTGCATGATCAGGCATTTAAGTCACTGGAATTTAAAGTCTTCAGGTGAATCTCTGTTGAATAGACCAGCATTTTTCTGAAAAACACTGAAAAATAAAGATAAACAAAGGCTTCATTCCTTTTCTTAGTGCGCTTGTCCTTCTCTCCACACTGCTCCCACCTTCCCCTCCTGCCACAGGACCTTATGGAATTAGATTAAATTACTTAAAATAAACCATAATATTTGGTAAAGTACCTTGTCTACCAAATTAGAGTGACTCACATTTGAGGGATGGTTATGAATGTTTATAAAAGTCTTTGCTGGATAATGCTTCTGAGAAATTATATTTCCTTTGCAGACAAATTTCCTCCGATGATCAACTCTTTTGGGCCCAGTCCTGATCTCCAAGGGGGACAGTGATAATGTTTCCATTAACTTCAAGGTGAATAGGTGAGGTATCTTTAGCCTTCCATTTATAGAATCATAGAAAAATAGGGCTGGTCAGGACCTAGACAAGTCTAGCCTCAAGATAAAGCCAGACAAATGTTTGTCTATTATGCACCTAAAGACTTCCAACAATAGAGATATTGCAATCCTTCTTGGTAATCTGTTCCAGCACTTAACATCTCTCAGAGTTAGAAAGTTCTTCCTCATATCTAACCTCAATATTCCTCACTGCAATTTAAAACCATTATTTCTTGTCCTGTCCCCCATGGACACAGAACAATTGATCACCATCTTCTTTATAACAAATTTTATTGTATTGGGAGACTGTTATCAAATCATCCCTCAGCTTTCTCTTCTGCAAATAAATCCAGTTCTGAAAACATTTCCTCATATATCATGTTGTCTAGATCTCATCATTTTTGGTGCTCTTCTGTTGACTCTCTACAATTTGTTCACATCTTCTTTGGGGTGCAGCGCCCAAAACTGGACATAGCACTCCAGCACTACAGAGGCTCACCTGTATAGGGTGAAAAAATTGTGTCCTATGACTTGTATACAGCACTTAGGTTAATATATCCAGGATATTAACTAATCCGCAGCTGAGCCGGATCCAGAGGGGAAGCCCCCCGGGTCCCATATAGCTGAGCTGGTAGGGAGCCACGCTCCGGAGCCGCGCAGCGCGAACAGAGCGCGCAAACAGGCGCGCTCTGTGAGAGCGTGCCGGCGTTTGCGCAGGTGTTCGCACCAGCAGGCAGGCAGGAAGGGCCAGGAGTGAGACTCCTGTAGGGGTAGGGCGTAGACACCACACAGATCTACAAACAGCAGCTCAGAATGGTGTCTGCGAGGAGTGCTGCTAGGGCCTCTGCCCAGGGGGACAAGGCTAACCGGGGCTGGTCTGAGGCCTCCACCCAGACCGAGCGCATGGGGGAGCTGATGTCCCCCTACCTCCTGGCCTGTGGGGGATCCCCAGCAGGGCCAGGGGGGGCAGAGATTGGGGGCCCCCACACCTGTCCAGCAGGTGCCCATCTTAGGGCTCTGGAGGCACAGTTGAGGGAGCTCCGGGAGGAGGTTAGCAGGCTGAGGGGGATCAGGGAGATGGAGGATGAAATTGACAGTTATTTCCTTTCCCTGCAGGACCAGGCACCGAAGGAAGAAGCAGCCCAGGGAATGCCCTCCACAGCAGAGTGGCAGATGGTCACAGCCAGGACCGGAGCAGCTCGCAGCGAACCGGTACCAGCTTCTCCAGTCCGACTGGTGAACAGGTACGAGGCCCTGGTGACCCTGCAGGAGATGAAAGGGGAGGAGGAAACCCTTGGGCAGGAAGAAACACCTCATTCTTCACACTCCGAACAGGTCAAGAGATCCAAGAGGACCCAGAGGAGGAGGCGACGAGTGCTCATCATAGGCGACTCCATCCTGAGAGGTACGGAAGGGCCCATCTGTCACCAGGACCCCTCAGCACAAGAGGTATACTGCCTCCCTGGAGCAAAAATATGGGATGTGACGGAGGTAATCCAGGCCAGGATCAAGCCCACCGATTACTACCCCATGGTCCTAGTCCATGTGGGTACTAATGATGCGGCCAGGAGAACCCCTGATCACCTGATGGCAGACTACAGTGCTCTGGGCGGTGTGCTGAAGGAGTTCGGTGCACAGGTGGTATTCTCTTCCATCCTACCAGTGAACAGATGTGGAAGACGGCATGAGAACTGCATCCGAGAAACCAACTGGCGGCTTCGGCAGTGGTGTCTCAAGGCAGGCTTCGGCTACCTGGACAATGACCCACACATTATGACGAGGGACATGCTCAGCTGGGATGAGCTTCACCTGTCCCCCAAAGATAAGCGTGTGTTTTCTTCTAGGTTGGCGGATCTCCTCCGGTGGGCTTTAAACTAGGCTCGTCAGGGGGAGGGGAATATGAGGGCGGGGGAAGCTGTGGACCACCAAACCATGTGGCACCCACAAGGACAGCCCAGCCTGAAGAAAGAGAGCATTGGGAACCTGAAAGCCATGGGGAGGCCAGCACTACGGCACAGGTAAGAAACGAGAAGGTAAGAAACAATGGGCCCCTTGGGACTCGGAGCGGGGGGGCAGCAAAGGCACCAGTCGCAGGGCTCAAGTGCCTATATACTAATGCTAGGAGCATGGGAAACAAGCAGGATGAACTAGCGCTCCTGCTTGCACTAAACACCTATGACTTAGTGGGGCTAACAGAAACCTGGTGGGATTCATCCCACGACTGGGCAGTACATATTGAGGGCTACAGATTGTACAGAAAGGACAGGGTAGGGAAGAAAGGGGGAGGGGTTGCGCTGTATGTCAGTGAGCAATATACATCAACCCTCATCAAGACAGAATCCAAGGATGAGGAAGTAGAAGGATTGTGGGTTAGGCTACATGGGGGGCAAGGAGAAAGGGATTTGGTGGTAGGGGTCTGCTACAGACCCCCACATCAAGGGGAAGAAAGAGATTCGGGGCTCCTGAGGCAATTCTCAGAGACCATAAAAGCTAAAGAGGCAGTAGTTATGGGGGACCTAAACTACCCGGACATCTGCTGGGAGTCACAGACAGCAAAGTCCCACCGCTCATGAAGGTTTCTAACCTGTGTACAGGACCTCCACCTGACACAGGAGGTACACGGTCCCACTAGGGGGAATGCCATACTGGATCTGGTATTGGCAACGTGGGATGACATGGTAGGGGACCTCCAGATCGGTAGCCATCTGGGGGACAGTGGTCACCTACTAATAGAATTCACCATAAGACGTCGAGTGGGTAAGGTAACTAGTAGGGTGAAAGTGCTAGACTTTAGGAAAGCTGATCTCAATGAACTCAGGCGATTAGTCAAGGACGCACTGCAGAGTAGGAGTTTTGAAGGGATGGGAGCCCAAGAAGGGTGGCTGTGCCTTAAGGAAACAATCCTTCAGGCACAAAACAAGATGATCCCCAAGCGAGGCAAAAGAGGGAAAGGGGCCAGGAGGCTTCCCTGGCTGACCACAGAAATCCAGGACAGCCTAAGGGCCAAAAGGGGAGCACATAAAAAGTGGAAACAGGGAGAGATCACCAAAGACAAATATACCTCCTCTGCTCGTGCTTGTAGGGAGGCAGTTAGATGGGCCAAAGCTACCATGGAGCTGAGGATGGCAACCCAAGTAAAAGACAACAAGAAATTGTTTTTTAGATATATTGGGAGTAAAAGAAAGACCCAGGGAGGAATAGGACCCCTGCTAAATGGGCAGAAACAATTGGTGACAGACAGGGGGGACAAGGCTGAACTCCTCAACGAGTTCTTTGCCTCAGTGTTCCTAAGTGAGGGGCAAGACAAGTCTCTCACTGGGGCTGTAGAGAGGCAGCACCAGGGCGCCAGACTTCCATGCGTAGACCCTGAGATTGTGCAGAGTCACTTGGAAGAACTGGATGCCTTTAAGTCGGCAGGCCCGGATGAGCTCCATCCGAGGGTGCTGAAGGCACTGGCTGACATCATTGCAGAGCCACTGGTGGAAATATTCAAACACTCGTGGCACACGGGCCAAGTCCCAGAGGACTGGAAAAGGGCCAACGTGGTCCCCATTTTCAAAAAGGGGAGGAAGGAGGACCCAGGCAACTATAGGCCAGTCAGTCTCACCTCCATCCTTGGCAAAGTCTTTGAAAAAATTATCAAGGCTCACATTTGTGAGAGCCCAGCATGACAAATTATGCTGAGGGGAAACCAGCACGGGTTCGTGGCAGGCAGATCGTGCCTGACTAATCTAGTCTCTTTTTATGACCAGGTTACGAAACGCCTGGACACAGGAGGAGGGGTGGATGTCGTATACTTAGACTTCAGGAAGGCCTTCGATACGGTATCCCACCCCATACTGGTGAACACGTTAAGAGGCTGTGATTTGGATGACTACACAGTCTGGTGGGTGGCGAATTGGCTGGAGGGTCGCACCCAGAGAGTCGTGGTAGATGGGTCGGTTTCGACCTGGAAGGGTGTGGGCAGTGGGGTCCCGCAGGGCTCGGTCCTTGGACCGATACTCTTTAATGTCTTCATCAGTGACTTGGACGAGGGAGTGAAATGTACTCTGTCCAAGTTTGCAGATGACACAAAGCTATGGGGAGATGTGGACACACCGGAGGGCAGGGAACAGCTGCAAGCAGACCTGGACAGGTTGGACAAGTGGGCAGAAAACAACAGAATGCAGTTCAACAAGGAGAAATGCAAAGTGCTGCACCTAGGGAGGAAGAATGTCCAGCACACCTACAGCCTAGGGAATGACCTGCTGGGTGGCACAGAGGTGGAAAGGGATCTTGGAGTCCTAGTGGACTCTAAGATGAACATGAGTCGGCAGTGTGACGAAGCCATCAGAAAAGCCAACGGCACTTTATCATGCATCAGCAGATGCATGACGAATAGGTCCAAGGAGGCGATACTTCCCCTCTATTGGGCGCTGGTCAGACCGCAGTTCGAGTACTGCATGCAATTCTGGGCACCACACTTCAAGAAGGATGCAGATAACCTGGAGAGGGTCCAGAGAAGGGCCACTCGTATAGTTAAGGGCCGGCAGACCAAGCCCTATGAGGAGAGACTAGAGAAACTGGACCTTTTCAGCCTCCGCAAGAGAAGGTTGAGAGGCGACCTTGTGGCTGCCTATAAGTTCATCACGGGGGCACAGAAGGGAATTGGTGATTATTTATTCACCAAGGCGCCCCCGGGGGTTACAAGAAACAATGGCCACAAGCTAGCAGAGAGCAGATTTATACTGGCCATTAGGAAGAACTTCTTCACAGTTCGAGTGGCCAAGGTCTGGAACGGGCTCCCAAGGGAGGTGGTGCTCTCCCCTACCCTGGGGGTCTTCAAGAGGAGGTTAGATGAGTATCTAGCTGGGGTCATCTAGACCCATCACTCTTTCCTGCTTATGCAGGGGGTCGGACTCGATGATCTATTGAGGTCCCTTCTGACCCTAACATCTATGAATCTATATTATCAATTGTGGGGGGGTGTTACAGTACTGGGTGGTTGATTCAATATACCATAATTTGGAATGTTGTAGTGTGAATTGTAGTTTGGAGTCTCCATTACTTAGATCTATCAAAGATAACTTGGGGGCCATCTTCAAATGCATGGATACAAAGTAGTGTCTATCTTCCTACTGTATTTTTGAAAAACTCCCCCCTTATTTCAGCCTACAGTAACAGTACAGTATAAAAGTTTCTAGGTGAAGAGTTGTTTTCATAATTTGGTCATGATAGCTAATTCAATCAAGTTGGACACGAACAAGACCACTGAGGTCCATAGATATATTTAAAGAGCAAAGTTACACACATGTAGAAGTGGTTTGTGTAACTGGGTCCATTCTTTATTAACTTACATTTTTATTTGATAAACATTGTTTTGGGGCCTTTTCATGCAGCTGTACTGTTTGTGAACATCCAGTTAAAGTAAATGGGAGATCTGCACAGTGAGCATTTATGAGATCAGGCTTTGTGTGTGCATGAGTCATGCCAGTGAACTGCTATAAGACAAAGAATTGTAAATAAAATTCAAAAGAATTTTTGTTTATTTTGATAACTAACTAAAAAGCAAAAAGCACAGCTTTCCCAGGCTATAGGTTGCTTTTACAAAAAATTACATTATTATATATAAACTCAGCTTCTTCTTTCCTCTCCCACCACACAGCAAAATAACCAGTCAAAAGAGGCTTTAAAATTCTCCACTTAGCTCCAAAAAGCTTGAGAAAAATAGAACTTTGCAGGTTGTCTAGGAGGCCAGCAAATACAGGCTGTTTCAGAACCACCTGTCAACACCTTTTCATTTTAAACTCCAACTCAAGTGTCCCTGCTGACTTCAACTTGCAACTTCAGCGGTATCAGACAGATAAAATAATAGCACTAAGGAAAACAACACTCACTTCTTTCCTTTCCCAGCCTAAGCACTTGCCTCATTCTGATGCTCAAAAGGATTCCAGGCTGCCACACTCCAGTGCTACTGGCCTACATCCCAACAGTGCATGAACACCAGGCATGTTTGTATCCCCTTCTTTGATAAATGCAGTCGTCACAATTCCCTTAATGACAGAAACTCTGAGTGAAGGGGGACCTCAATGAAGAGTGGCCTGGATCACTCCAGGTAAGATAGAAGCAATAATGGAAGGCAAAAATTATTTTGAGGAACAAGCAGAACAGGTGATTTCAACATGTACAGGAGATTTCTTGTCCCACCAGGAATTTAAATTGGTTGTGGTTTAGGACCTCTCTGTTCCTAGATATCCAAGGTAATGTGATGACTTTATCAAGTAGGTTCTGTTGCTTGGAGTGACCTGAGAGGCTACACTTGTCCCGTTACAATGAAGACCAAGCAATATTGATTTATACCCCAGACTGGACTACTACAGCTGACTATCCTTGAGCCTTACACCAGGGCCACTCCAAAATTCTTTTTCTACACAAAGCTAAACAATGTGTTCACCCCACATTAGATACCAGTTTCATGATGGATTCATTTCAAGAACTTCATATTCACCTTCAAAGCCCTAAAAGAACTACCAATGATTCTCAAACAGGGTGCCAGGGTATCCTGGGGTGCCACAAGATCTTTTGAAGGGTGCCAGAGGTGTGATGAGATAAGTAGGTGTGAAGAGATTAAATGTAGGCTCAGGATTGTTTCTGCCTGGCCACTCTGCAAGAAGAGAAGCAATGTAATAAACACATTCATTTTTTTAAATGAAGTGCTGCTCAATTCACAAATGTTATGGAGTACCTCATGTCTAAAATGTTTGAGAACCACACTACTGTGATATTCTTTCCTCCATGCATTCACTGGGGACAGAAACTAGATTTCATTATAACAAATATCTTACAACACTTAGTGAAAGGCCTACAACTATGAAGCAAATTCCTGGGCATTGGTCTAAACCCAGTTCTCAGTGAAGGGGAATACTTGTTTAAGTTACAATGAGGATATCAAACATCCATTCTTTTTCAATATCAACAAGTACCTCTGAAAAAGAAGAAGATAAGGGGGTGAATGATGTATTTTTAATATTGGAATGCACTTATATGCAAAGAGAACATGGAAATGTCAATTAATTAAGAAATCTAGGTTGTATAGGGATTTCTTTTTATATTTTAAGAATAGTAAACCTGTTTTTCATAGATGCCATCTTTAAAAACAAAGTTGAAGTTAATTTAGGTGCAGTTTTCATTATCTGACTCTTATCTAAGTTTCCATTATCTTTTCTAGACAAAAGAGTACAATTAGTGAATGAGAGAGGGAAACAAAAAGGTACCACACACCTAACATATCAGGATACCTTTGTTGCATAATACAAAAAAAACCCAAAACAAAGTAGAACAAAATGTAGAACAAACCTTTATCTTTTCTCACAGATAAAGAAGAAAGGGAAATATTTTGGTAATTAGTCAAAATGGTTTTATACTTTTTTTTTCCAGAACATAAATCAAATGAGAAAAATTTCAAAGGAAATTATTTTTATGCATTGAAATGCTCTCAAAAAGGTGTTCAAGATCTAGAGAAAGCCAACACCAAGTTAATGAGCTTTTCACTCACAGGTAGCCTTCAAAAGCTTGTTTTAATTGACTGTAGGAACTTAAAGAAAGGGACTCTATTGTGCCTGAAAATACAATTTTTTCTTTACAAATTAAAAGAAATCAGCAAAGCATTTTTCAAATAGCACATTCTAGTATGCAGAATCTTCTTGCTTTGGTTTTAACCTGTGCAATGTACATTGAGGCACTGGAGGAGGTATGTGCTATCATTTGAAACTTAGATGTAAGCCACTTATAAGATCCAGAAGAGAAGTGTAGAACTCACGAGTTATAAGATCATAGGAAAAGTAGGGCTGGAAGGTACCTCATAAGGTCATCTAGTCCCTCCTCCTCCTCAAGGCAGGATCATCGCTGAGTGTCCAACCTGCTTTTGAAATGGAGAATCCACAACTTCTCTGTGGAGCCTGTTTCAATGCCTGACAACCCTCATAGTTAGAAACCTGCTCCTAATCTCCAACCTAAATTTCCCCTGCTGCAGCTTGAGGCCATTGCTCCTAGTCCTGTCCCCTATAGCCACAGAGAAAAGCCCATTTCCACTCTCTCTATAATATACCCTTCAGGTAGTTCAAGACTATTATCAAATCTCCCTCTCAGCCTTATCTTCTTCAGGCTAAATAATCCTTGTTCTTTCAGCCTTTCCTTATAAGTCTTACCTGCCACACCCCTAATCATTTTTGTTGCCAGTGCTGGACTCTTTCCAAAATGTCCACATCTTTCTTGAGCCAGGGGGCCCAAAACTGGACACAGTATTCTAGGTGAGGTTTCAACAGCGCTGAATAAAGAGAAAGAATCACTTTCCTTGATTTCTAAGTGACACTTTTGTTAATACAGCCCAGGATTTTGTTAGGGGTTTTTTGCAACAAGAGCACACTGTTAGCTCATATTCAACTTATCATCCACCATGATTAGTACATACAGTTATTCCATCCCAAGTACAGGACTTTACATGTATTCTTGTTGAATCTCTTGATTGTGGACCATTTTTTCCAGTCTATCCACATCATTCTGGATCCTTGCTCTGCCCTCCAGAGTGTCCACAACTCCACCCATTTTGGTATCATCCACCAATTTGTCAAGCGTGCACTCAATACTATCATCCAAATTATTAATGAAGATGTTGAACAATAAGAGAGCCAGAAGAGGCCCTAGGGAACTCAACATGATACCTCTTTCCAACTAGACATTGAGGCATTGATGACCAGGGATCTTGGTTTCCTCTGACTTAAAAAAAAATCCCCAATTTTCAGTTAAAAAAAAGTAACCCCGAATCCACATGTTTCCATGATTTAAAGTATAGTGGTGTTTCATTTAAATCATGGAAAAATGTGGATTTGAGGCTACCTTTTTTTAACCAGAAATTCGGGATTTTTTTAAATCAGAGAAAGCCAAGACCCCTGTTGATGACTTCTCACTGAGTACAGTGATCCAACCACTTATGTATTCACCTTATAATACATTCATCTAATCTGTATTTCCTTAGGTTGTTAATCAGGATATTGTGAGAGAGACCATGACAGACAATGACTCCTTGAGAGGGGAAAGTTGTCAGCTTCCCTTAGAAAAAACATTGCTAAAACCATCACACAGATTGGTATTAGGCCTAGATGTAAGGGTGGGAATGACATTGGTCATGTTGTGTGATAACTCCTTTTTGGGAAAATCAGCAGCAGCTGCTACTGCTATCAACCATACTGTGGATATATTAACAGATTCTGGCATGAGTTTACAGGAATACTTAAGTAATTCTAGTCTTTTTATGATGAGAAATGCAGCACTAGATAACTTTTTGTGTCTTCAGGGGTTTGCTCATGAATGGTTCCTTTCTATCAGGCATCCTGTTCAGAATACATGCAGGTTGGTAGTAGAGCTAGTAAAACAGTACAGGTAGTGGCTCCTTTGAAGGCTGGTAACACAGTTTAACATTTTTATCTGTTTATTACCTTACAGTGAATAATGAGCAGTTAATACCCTTTTAATTTTCACTTATCTAGTATTTGAATTCCAGTATGGTACAAGCAGTTAGGGACTGTCAAAGAGAAATGGAGATGAGGTTCAGAGACAAGAATCATTTATCCAAGATTACAGAGAAGGTGAGTGGTTTGGGAATAAAACCTACATTTACCTCATAATCAGAAAAAAAATTCTGATATTTGTTTTGTATATACGTTCAGTTGAAAACCACAAAGGACAACTCAGAGAAAACAGGATTTTCCATCTTGAACCAATTTCTGAGTTTCTTTCTAGCAGTGTTGGCAGAATACAGTTTTACTGATCTAGAAGAGGGCAGGGAATACACAACATTATGCTCAATGAAGCACATAAGTTGTGCAGTATTATTCTTATTAAGATAATCTGATTTTCCCTGAAATTTCCAATATAATTTAACTGAAAAAGCAATGTGATTTCTCCTACTGAAATACCTAGATAAAAATTACATGAATTAGAATAGTTCTAGCCCTTCTCATACTTTGACTTTTAAGATTCAAATAAATATATACAATTTTTGCACTTCTGGTTGACATTATATAAATAAAAAAATGTCTCTCACATCTAGACTTAAAATAACTGAATGCCAGACTGAAACGCTGCATGCTAGTATGAAGCCAGGTTAGTATGTAACAGCTGAATATGAGAATCTGTATGCAAGAGCTTCTAGTGGAAATACCAGCTTAAACGTTTGGTACAGCACCATGGACAGCGCACTATAACATTGCCTTTTATTCTTCTGGGTAGGGTAACAATGTCAGGGATCACAACACAGTGGGTGCCAATCTTTTTGGCAGGCATATCACAAATTAGTCTCAAACCCTTCCTGAGTGCCAATGCCCTTCTTCTGCCTGATCTCCTGCTCTGCCTTCTGCTTTCTGCCCTGTCTGCTGCTGTGCTGCCTATCTTCCTGATCTGCTGCATGCCACACACAACAACCGTCTGTGCCACTTGTACCTGTGCCATATTTTAACCACTCTTGGATTACAAGAATGAGGTTTCTAATCCTTGTCCTCAAAAAGGTAAAAAGTGAGGAGAGTCTTTATTGAATGCCCAGAGGAAGAAGTAATCTGTATCATCCAAACAAACTGGTGTCCCCCACATAAGAATCTATGGATCAACACATCAGAAGACTTTTCATTCCATCCAGGAAGAGCACACAGCAACTGCTGAAACTTCCCTAGCCTGATGAAGGGTTTTTGAACCCGAAAGCTTGCTTAATAAACATTCTCCAACTATTTGGGTTGGTCTAATAAAAGATATCAAATTCACCCAAGGAACCTTGTCTGCCTATGTCCTTAGACCAACACGGCTACAACCTAAACCCCCACATCAGAAGAGGACATTTTCAAACAAACTTTCTTGCTAGTTAGTTGCAGTAGTAATTGCCTGGAAAACCCATTTTACTTTTCTTGATTTTGTGACTTAGGGCTAGACCCAGTAAAGGACTTGGGCACCTATCTCAGGATTTAAGCAGATTTGAGGTACCCAAGTCTAAAATAGCAATTCAGAAAATCCATCCTCAACTTTCAACTAACTCTGGAGGTGCTTAAACTCAAGAAATACCTCCATTATCAACGTTCAATGTTCCTTAGGGGCTGAGAGTTGGGGTTCTGTGCATATCTTGAACTGTCTGAGAAGTTTATCAACTTATTCATGTCCAATTCTGATCATGAAACTAAGCATTATTCCACCTACATCCTTTCTTCTGACTGATCCAAAAGGAATGATGAGAGCACAGCTTCACTATCAGACAAGATTGGACCCCTCACAAGATACAGTTTTGACCACTTTCTATTTAAAGTAGTGGTGCCCACCTTTTATAGCTAGCGGTTAGAACACTCACTTTGAAAGTAGGACACATGGATTTAATGTAATACTCTCTCGCTTAACCCATAAAAGTGTCCTCTTTAACTATCCTGCTAAGGATGGGTCACTTTGCAGCAAAAAATACAAGACTTCTGGGGCCAGGAAAAAAGCAAAATAGAGCCTGATGCAGGAGACTAGCAGTCAGAGCGGTCAGCTGACACAGGGAAGTCCTAGGTTCCAGGCACGACTTCCAATCCAGTGTCTGTATTTTGCACTAAACAGCTGTTGGCTAAAATACAGAAATAAGTCAAGGAGAACAGGAGCTAAAACACATGTCATATATTTTATAATATGAGTCCTTAATAACACAGTCCATTATGTTATTAGATCTTTGATAAATGGGGACAGTCTCCATTGTGCAGGGATCTAATGCAAATATTTTGTGCAGGGTTTCTCAATGGATAGCAAAGTAGCAATGAGTGGGATCTTAATGCAATGCCAGATAATACCATCTTTTTTTTCTATCTGTTCACATTTATTTGTGAAAGGGCATTTTCTTCAGAAATGCATCTTTTTTACAGGAGCACTCAGCTGAATGATACTTTCTCTTCACCTGAAGTCATAATCATCTGCTTCTAACAAGTTGAGATAATTATATCACATGCCAAAGGAAGAAGGGTGTTTGTACCCAAAAGTTTTCAAAAAAGAGTTTTTCCAACTTTTTCAGTTGGTCTAATACAAAATACCCAACTTACCCAAAGAATCTTGTATGCCAAAGAATATGAATTCAGAGTTCATCTTTTTATTCCTTACCTAAGCAACAAGATATTATTTGTATGCAACTGACCTCACTAGGGATAGGTTCCTTTACTCATTTGGTAATAATTTACTGCATGTAATCCCATAAAAGATAAACAGAATTATTTGTGGATTGGGGTACTAATCAACATAAGTAAGGAGGGAAGAATATGGCCCCTAAATATAGTGATTCTCTTTCTTCTGGGCGCAAATAAATATTTGGAGAGTTATTCCTGAATACACTCTATTTTTGCATACAGCACACCCCAGAATGTAATACACACTGTTTTTGAAAGGCACAGTGAAGAACAAAAGGATTTTTCCAGAGTTATGACTGCATGGAGCAGGGACAGAGCCTAATATTCAGCTGACTCACCTTCCCCCTTTCCTGCCTAACTAAAGGTGAAACCCTAGCTGTTGAAAAAGACTGGTTTCCGTGGATAGATATATGATTTTAAAAAGAGCTCAAGAGACTCTGGGGCTGTGAAATAAGAGATAGACCAGAAGTAGTAACAAAATTGCTCTAAGAAAGGTTAGTTTGATTAGTGTAACATCGAGGTCATTAAAATGAAAGAGAGCTGTTAACACTTGTGGAGTGAAGAGCAATGAACAGTTCAGTTAATTAGCTCCCTCAGCTGCCTGAATAGTTATACCATAGCTGCTGCACTGTGAAGTAAAGTCACAGCAGGGTACTTTTATCCCAGACAGAAAATCAGCTTTCCCACTTAATATATGCACCCCAGTTTTGAGGGGCTGACCAACAGAGCTACAACCAACAGCCCTGAAACATCTAAAAGATGAGGCACATTTATCAAATTAGGAATTGAATTAATTTAAAAGGAAGTAATAAATACATTTCAACTTCTAATTAATCTTTCAAAAGACCCAGATGACTCTTAGACAACATGAACAAGAAAATAGAGATTTTCTCAAATGCAAGTTACACACAACTGTTGTACTTTTTTAAAGGTTATTAATTTTTAATCTTTTCTCATGAAGATAGATATTTTTAACCTTTATCTAAGGAACATTTTAAACTGCTTTTTCAGTATAATGTTAGCCCACATAATTCCTTCAAACTGCCTTTGGCTAGACTAGAAAAGGATAGAAAAAGGTATTGAGGCACAGAACAAATAAATCTCAAAACATACTGCATCTGGCAACAGGAATAGCTACTTGAAAGTGGATAAACTGCTTAACCAGTATCTTCCCTTTCAGTTTCTTTATGCTGTACATGGCTGTTTTTCTAATGTAAAAGAACATATGTTGCAGTACATTCCCTCTGGAGAAATTATACAAACTAGTACACTTAAAATGTAACCCCCAGACAATCTAGTTCAGTTTTTGTCTTCCTTCGAAGGATAAAATAACTTTCATTCAAGCAAAATAGGTTCCTCCCACAAATCACATATCAGAAAGCACAACATGGCACTGTCATTCTTTTTAGCAATACTTGGGTTTAACAACCTTATTATTAGAAAAAGTTTTAAAAGCTAATTAAAGTTTGCTAACTTTTGCTGTTCCTCATAAAAACCTACAAGCATTTTAAAGCATATTTGTGGAATACATTGAGGGAAGAACCAAACATTTGTATCATCTGTTTACTATACTTAAAGAATGGCAAATGAAATCTATATGAAATCTATTTTTTTAAAATGTATAATTGGATTATTCTTTCCATGCACTTAAAACAATTCCTGCATCTTCATTGTGCTAAATAAAATAACTTTCATTCATGAATGCTAGCATGAACATGCTTCTATGGACACATTTAAACTAGTGATGACTCTGAGTCCTATTTCCATTTTGGGTTATGATGCCAAAAAGTACTTAAATATGTATCTAATTTTACTCAAATAGTCTGATCAACATCCACTGGACTACCCAAAGTTTAAAGTGAAATGTATACTGAAGCACTAGACACTCTATTATTGGGGATTAAAACTATATCCATATACCATCTAGTTCTGTCAATGGTAGTGATGGAAACATCTGTGGAGGAACTAAAAGAGTTGGACTTTTGCTGTATTTGACATTATCTCTGAAATGTATGAGATGCAAAGATTTTTGTGTTATCTTTTACTGGACCAACTGTACAGTTGGGAGAGAGGTTGGACAAATTTCTGGTTCACAAAGTGCCCTTCTTCAAGTCTGGAAAAGAAACAGACACAGGCTAAGCTAAATATCAGGGGGAAGGGGTTGGCTTGTGTTTAATTCCATGTAAGTAAAAATGGTCACTTACAGGAATAGAGAATGACTGTGAAGCAGGAACAGAGAAACAATTAGAAGTAGTTTCAAAACAAGGGAAACACAGCTAAATAGATAACTAGGTAACATAACATAGATGGATAACAGACTTTAATACCTTCTCCAGTCTATAAAGGTATGAACACACATATGTTTGTAGCAGTTGCAAAAGGGGAGCAGTTTCAAAAGGCCAGCAGCTGTTATGTTCTAATTGTTGTGTGTGGACAAGCCAGAAATGTTATCAATGTAGCAAAACTGCTCCAATTTTAACACTGGATGAGCAGTTTTTGCTATGTTGGTATCATTCCCAGTTTGTCCACATGTAGCAACAATTAGAACATAACAGCTGCTACTCTTTTGAAATTATTACAAAAAGACATGTGTCCGTACCCTGAAATACCTGGAACAAATGTGCTAAAACCTTCCTGATAACTTACTAGATCTCTCACTCAGAGTTAAGCTAACTGTTCATTCATCAAGCACTGAAAAATCAAAAATGTCCTTAGTATAAGTGGTTGGGGTTCCTCTAATTGCCAAGAACCTCTTCCCCCTGCCCCCTAATCTGATGCCTTGAGTAGGGTAATATCTTCAAGCACTTTATTTATCTAAAATAATATCAGGACAAATACTGCTAAAAGTGCCCTTCTTCGTAACCTCTAACCCACTACTAGACTTTTTAATCAACCTTTAAAAATGTTTTAATTGGTGGAAAATAATATTCAACACTGTGCTTCTTCATAAGCTATTATTACCAGCAGCTTTTGAACAATTCAGGAAATATTTTTAAAAGATTAATTTAAGACTTCAGCCTTGTCTTGACACAAGAAGCAAAATAGGGAGGGGATCCTCTTTCCCGACATGCAAAAAATGCACTCTTTCCCTGTTTTCATTGTCTTTCTATCTCTGATGGGCAAGCACTCCTATCCATGACCCCATGACCTATGCAACAGCAGAAGAAAAGGAGGTGTTCCAGAGATGAAATGTCAGAAGAAATGAAGAAGTGGCATGCAGGAGTGATACCCTTTTGCAGTATTAGGAAATGGAAGAGAACCATAAAGGATTGGAGAAGAAGAAAATGCTAGAACAATTCCTTGCAGAATAAGGAAGGGCCTCAGATTGGTGACAACTGGTTTATGAATGCTACAGCTATCAGAATCCAGCAGCCGGTGCCAGTTCTAGCCCCACCACTGTCTTCAACATCAGCTTTAGTACCTGCTCTTGCGCCATCACCACTGGCCACACACTCTGGCACAAGATCATATACTGCAGCCAGTTTAGGCACTGAAAAACTCCAGATTTGACTGATCAATGAACAACTCAATGGATTGGAGTACACAGGTATATCCTCTGTACTCCAAGCTGGAAGAGTCTACACAACCTATACCACGTGGCCAAGGCACTCTGCCCCCAGGACCCCAGGAGTGGATCTTCAAACAGCTGTTCACAGCACTATTTAAACCATTCTGTAATAGGGTTCAATTGATGTTTATCTAGGACTTTTACTTCCGCTTTTTTCTTGTCTTTCTGGTCTTCTTCACAAACAAATTTGCACTCTTCTATACTGTGAACACTCGTTCATTCCCGTCATTAAGCAAATCCATGGCAGGACAAATCTGCCCTGGGTTTGCTGAAAATATTTTAAGCTTGAAAAATTGCAATAAGAAAAGAAATGGCATATTGGAATACAGCTTGTGTGAATGCTTGCTGGGACAGAATGAGTGATGGCCTTTTAATACAGTTGTACAATTTCAAAATCCTTTACTCTAATAACACCTTATGCACTTTACAGTCACATAAAACATACAGCCACAATAAACATGAAGGTAATTAGCAACAATAGGAATTGAACAAGATGGTTTAAATCATTTACTGCATTAAAAGCATTACAGCATCAGATTTCCACATTCATATCCCCTGTGCTTCAAAGATGTGGGCACACATGCATCCCTTATTTCCTTATTTGCCTACACTCAGCTTCAGGGGGTTAGATGCCCTTTCTGATTACCTCTGGCTAGTCTCCAAGCTACAAATGTCCACTCCCTAAAAATCACTGGTAGCCTTCTGGATTTCGTACGGGACATGGCAGGCTACAATCATACAAACGCATGGGCCATCTTGGCATCCAAATGTTTTTTGTCTTCAACCTGCCAAATATATGTTCTGCTAGCAACTAACTATGAAACTGAATGTTCCTTAGCTAGGCCCTCTGACATCATAATCCCTAGAAACAGCCTCACAAAAAAATAGATGCTGACACCTGATCCTTAAAATTGACATTAGGAGGAAACACTTCTCCCAGGAGATAAATCCCTGAGATCCCCTCAGTACTTTGGCATCACACTCTTACTTTCTACACCAATGTTTGCAACCTGCCAGGATTGCTGAATCAGAGTAGCACTATCAAGGCTTTCAGCTCAGTTTGAGATTGCCATTCTCTGAGATATTCTTTGCAAGCCATCCTGAGAACTGGTTTGAAACAAATCTGTAGTAGTCTGTGAAAACAGTCCCTCTGGATAAACACTGCCTCTGGTGGCTTAGCACATCCATCGAGGACTATTGACAAGTATACAATGCAAGAGCAGGTGAAAAGGGAGCAGATTTGGAATGATACGTTTAGTGAACAGGAGTAATTCAGGGGACAATCTGACCTATTCCTTGTATTAGGAGGGTCCCCATCTGAAACAGAGTTCTGATGCTGCAAGGTCTACTTGTTCAGAAGTTCTGGAGCATGCATCATGGCTGTAAGGTCTACCATAAATGACTGCACTTTCTCAAATCCAAAATGATTTCAAATTTAAGACGACCCCCCAATTATTAGGGTCCATACATGGAATTTTCCATACGTGTAAAATTATAAATGTATTATAATTTGCCCTTGCCTCCCTCTGCCTCTGCCTTTCCTATCTGTTGCCTATTCCCCCTGCCACTTTTTCCTTCCCCAGTGCCTGCACCCCAACACCTTGCTTCCCCTAGCCCTTTCTCCCCCCTGCAGCCTGTATCCCATTCCTTGACGCCATGCATGTGCTTAACCCTGCTACCTGCCCCCTTTCCTCCCCCTCCCACCTTCAGCTGCAGGGGTAGGCAGAGGCTCAGCACTGGCTTCAGCCCAAAACCTGGGGCCAAAGCCAGCCACTGCCTGCTCTGAGCTGGTACTTGAATTTAAGACTAAGCATTTTCCCCCTCATTCTGATTATGGGAAAAGTAATCTCATTTTGGATTCAAGTAAATACAGTTATTCTGATCTAAACCCTGCCATCTTCTGCATGTCAGTACCTGCTTCTAAAATGGCATCCAACAGTTGCATAAAGCATTCAGCTGCAAGCAGAAGCAGCTCATCCCCATCTTGTCTTTTCAGCTGGAATGAGCAGAAGTAAGGAATATGCAAGCTAAATGGGATGGTGGCAGAAAACTAGCTGGGCAGGAATCTGAAGAGACAGACAGGTTCTACCATAATAATGTAGGAATCACATCTTTGAGTGTCTACAGATAAGCAGGTGCTAAAAACTTTGAGATACTTACCTCCAAAAACCTCATGTGATATGTGTACCTTCAGTTAACAAAGTTTAAGGGACAGGTATAATATTGATGTAGCCTCAAGACAGGTTTGGTTTACTCAGGGGTGTCCAAACTTTTTGAATGTGGGGCCAGATCATGAACTTTTTAATCACCCAGTAGGCTGGCGAGCCATATTCAAAGACTTCACAGGAAGTGGTATCACATCAGGAAGTTATGTCATGTGACCTTTGACACCAATGAAGTTGCAGGAAGTGACAATGAAATGGGTCTAACCAGTTCAAAACTCTCCCTCAATAGCATTCACCTCTGCTACTGTTCGGGACAGGATACTGAGCTAGATGGACCATTGGGCTGACCTAGCATGGCACTTTTTATGCTATTATGTTCTTTGGCTGAGCTTCCAAACTATGGCTGAGATTTGCAAAAAGGGGTAGATAGGCATGTTGCAAAGTTGTCATAAAAGATTTGTAGCCCTCTAAATCCCATTCATTTTAATGGAAGTTGGCCTTTTAACTCAGCTTTGAAAATCTATTCCCAAATCAAATTTAACACTCTTAACAGAAAAGCCACATGCTGCTCTGGATGGGACAGACCCACCCGGGTTGGCACCAGCCAGCAGAAGCAGCAGCAGAGCCATTTGCCACTTGGAACTGACCAGCACAGGTAGGGGGAAAGTGCAGCTGAGCTCCTGCTGCTCCGGATGGGCTCATCCCGGCCCGAGCGGCACACAGCTACTCCTCTTCCCACACGTGCCACATTGGCAATGTCAAGCTGACACGGTGCACATGGGAACCTTGTCCCTTCCCTAGCCCTTCAGCAGCCATTAGGAATCTGCTGAGGGTCTGGGGGAGGGACAAGGGGTGGGAATGAAAGTAAACAGTGTTTACTTTCATTGCCCATCGCAGCACCTTGGGCCTCAGAAAAGAGCTTGGCGGGCCGTGTGGTGGCCCGCGGACCATATGTTGGACAAGACTAGGTTAATTTAACAGAACATGCATGTAAGCCAGCATATAGGTCCACCATGTGTTAGGCATACCCTAATGTGTCATGAAGTCACTATGCCAGACTATCAGGATATCCATTTTCAAAATGAGTAGCAGCAGCAACAGCAAATCACTACTACTACTGTACTACTAGAAGAAAATCTGAAATCTATTCCCAAATCAAATTTAACACTCTTAACAGAAAAGCCACAATTTTATAAAAAAGATAAAATATAATTATTTTGGGCATAATCCTGCAATTCCTAAGATGTTTGGCCTTTAATTGAATATGCCCTTTTTATATAAATCACTTCAAGATCCATGGAAGGAAAGAGCTAGAGAAATTATTATGGGCAATTATATTCCAATGGTGAATGCTAAAGAAACATTAGAAGTAAAAAAATAGTCATCATCATCATTGGCAGCCACCAGTCTCAGGAACCCATGGAGATTGCACCTTTGGTAGATTAGTGGGTATTATGACAGCTTCTTGAGTGGGTGAGGAGTCCGATGCATGACAGGCAGACCTGCCAGCAAGTTGCACATTCAAACTCAGTTGAGCTTGCTCTGGCATTCCGAGTACCATTTTGTCTTGCCTGCCTCTGACACCTCTTCTCTAGCTCATCATCAATTCTCTCCATCTTGAAACAATGTAGGCCCTGCTTCACAGCAGCTGTCTACTCACAGCTGTCCGAAATGATAGATTCTCTGCATTGGTCACCGATGCGCAGCTCACAAAGGTTTTTCTTGCAGACATCAACAAAATGGAGTTTGGGCCATCCAAGTTGACGTTTGCCAGTGGCCAGCTCACCGTAGAGTATGTCCTTGAGGATTTGGCCATCACTCATATTATTCATATGTCCTAACCAAAGGAGGTGTCTGTGTCTCAGAAGCACAAACATATTGGGTATCTTGGCCCATTCCAGAACAGCGAAGTTGGAGATTTTGTCATGCCATGTTATGCCCAGGATACAGCAGAGACATTGAAGATGGAAACTGTTCAGTTTTCTTTCTTCCTTGGCATAAGGAATCCATGTTTCATTGCTGTACAATAGAGAGCTATGTATGCAAGCACTGTAGATGGACATCTTTGTCAACAGAGTGAGCGGTATGTTTTTCCAAACTCTCTTTTGAAGTTTATCCATGGTGTTGCTTGTCTTTCCAATGTGAGTGTTAATTTTGGCTTCCAAACCAAGATTTTGTGATACAGTGGAGCCCAAGTAAGTGAACTTTTCAACAACGTCCAGGCTTTCATAATTTATTCTAACCTTGGGAGGGTGGTTAACTTGTTGACAACTACTATCTTCTTTAGATTAGTAGTCAGACCAAAATCATCTCAAGCACAAGAAAGGTGATCCATGAGACTTTGCAGTCCTGGTTCTGAATTACTAACAATTGCTACGTCATCAATGCTGAATGCTAAAGAAACCTCAGGAGTAATGTGAAGGGTGAGAAAAAACTCACAGCATGGAGGGCCGGCAGAGCTACAGCTGGAAACCAGAAAGGAAGGAAAATACCCACCCAACTTCCAGAGTAGCATCTCACTCAGGATTGGAGGAGGGAGGCTACCCAAAGGTATTTCCAGCCCCAGAGAGGGGCAGAGAGGGGTCAGTTCCCTGCAGGCCGCAGAGAGAGAGGAGCGGCTGAGCATCTTGGCAGGCAAAGACTACGGAACGTGCCTGAGAAACGCTGTGGTAGTGACCCTGAGGCAGGCGGAGGCCTGCACACGTGCGGCTGGTAGTAATCTCCGGAGTGGAGCTGCAGCTGAGGATCTGGAGTGAGGGAGTCCAGAAGGGCCTAAAATAATCTCCAGAGCAGAGTTTTTCAACAGAGGATCTGGAAGAGGGCCTGAGGAAAAACTACAGTCACAGGTAGAGCCTTCCTGCACATGGGGGAGACCCCAATGAGACTGGGCGTTCATAGGGGTGCACGGCAGGCCAGTACATAGTGAAGACTACTAAGGAATTTTGTCTGGATTATGGTGATTAGGATTTTGAGCACCTGATCATGGGTAAAAGGGACATTGATGGAGCCTGACAAGAATGCTGAGAAGCAGCCGGGGTTTTCTTTGGTTTTTGCTGTTTCTTTTGATTTCTTGAGCACCGGCCAAGACCAGCCCTGGAGGGGTGTACCTAAAAGAGGCCCGATATCACTCTGGGGTAGAGGGCCAAAAATATAACCACAACAGAAAGCACTGTGACCTGGATGCAAGAGAATATTGTGAACACCATCTGGAGAGGCTAGGCTGGGGTAAAGGGGAGGTTTTGGAGCCCCATAGAAGAAACAGGGTTCGAGACAAGGCAGGATCACCGTGGGCAGTGCCTCCTGGGAATATATATCATCAAAGTCATGGCAGGTGAGAAAACATAAGATCCACTTCCTGGCAGACCAGGTGGTCCAGAGCCAAGGTCCACCCTGTCGCCACCTGTAGGTAGATGAGCTCAGGGCAGTGGTAGCAAGCCCTACAACACCTACAGCCGTCACAAGTAATAAAATAGTAATACTCTTGATTATCTTGTGTAATATATGCTGTCCTTCTCTAGGCATTAAAGTTCATCCTTGGGTCCCTTCTATTGCTCAGCTACAATCTAAGACCCAACATGCTTAATTTTTAAGTACATTGAGTACCACTAATTTAAATGGGACTTCAATAAAAGGAGTTTGGTCAGGATTATGTTGAGCTCAGTTGATGTGTATAAACCCAAAACAAGAGATTAAAGAGAAAGGCTGACATTTTAGTTTGGACAAAAGGAGATATCTACAATGTACAGTCAATTTGAAATTTTATAGCATTAAGATGATCCTTAAAGTTGATTTGTGAAAGAAAGTATCAAGAGAAACATTATAGAGGTAGAGAAGAAAATGCTGAAGGTGGAGCCCTGTGGATGCTTCTCTGAATTATTATTTGTGTTATTGTAGCCCCTAGAAGATCCAATCCTGGACTAGAACCCTATTAGAAACTGTACAAAGACTGAATAAAAAGGTTTTTTTCCATAAAAAAAAAGAAACAAGAAGACAACAGCATAACAGGATGGGCCTCTAAATCCAGCCAGGCATTTCTAAAGACACTTGTGAATTGGCTTACCTGCTGGAGCTGGGAGGTGGTGGGACACTGTGCCAGGAGACAAATGCAGCAAAAATGAAACCATGGAGGGCGGAGCCACCGCAGGTGAAGAACAAAGAGAAAAAAATGGATGAACCAGAAGGAATTGGGGACAGCTCCCACGTTAGCCTGGGCTCACTTTATATGTACCTGCCAGGAACAACTGACTGGCTGGATACCCGGGGCCACTACAAAAGACCCAGTGGAAGAACAGCAGGGGGGACCAGAAGTGAAGTCCCCCACCACTCTGGAGGGACTGGACCACACCAGTGGTCACAGAGAGGGGACCTGGTAGGCACCCCAGGAGGGGGCTGCCTCTAAGGTCCATGACCAGCGTGAGCCAGGGGAGCCACCCACGGAGCCAGAGTGGGCATCGACCCACCGCTGAAGATTGGAGTCTGAAGGGACCCAGTGACACTTTGAGGTGGGCGCAGCCAACCAGCAACAAGGACCCAGCCTAAGAAAGGGACGATGCACCGGAGAACAAGACAGTGCCAAAGACACATGACACCTAGACAGAAGGAAGAGGCCACAGGAAACACTCGGGGAAGGAAGAGTACCAATTGATTGCGGCCGTCTGACCCTGCAAACTCAAGCATTAAAGAAAATTCTGGACATCACCCTCAACAACACAAAGAGTAACATCATGGTTGGCAGTAGGTGGGGTATAGGGGAGGCGGAGCCCCATATGAAAGGAGCGGAGGAAGCGACTAAGGGAAGGTACTAGGGGAGTATGAGCAAACATCATCCTCCCAATTCATTCAAACTAACCATCAAAGACATGGCAGGAGAAGCCCCTGGGAACCGCCCCAAAGTCACTTGGTGCCCATAACATCCACCCCGAGAAGCCATGGCAAGGCTCAAGAGGCATCCTCACCCACAACAACCAGTGGAGAGGCATGGGAGGCTACAAAGCTCTTATGGACAGTGAATTTTACTGTAGATCCACATTACAAATCAGCTGATGCCACTTTTAAAATAAGAATCCACAATATTCTGTATGCAAGCCCATGAGCAGATTTTGAAAACATCGACAATTTCCAAAAGAATTATTCCAAAGTGCAAACTGCATCTGTGCAAACAAAATGTGGTACAAACAGCTTTGCTCCATTGTTCACTATCTGCATTCACTGGTTTTGATAATCTTTAACATATTGTTGCAAAGTGAGTTTCATATTCATTAGCAAGCTTTCGCAAGTTTGAGACAGTTGAGTTACTAAATATCTGGCTTATTAATGTAGAAGCACAGAACAGAAGGCATTACTTCATGACTGCATTTTAATAAGCAACTATGAATAGTTTATTTTTAGTTAGTAATTGGCAGGAGCTAAGAGACCAATTTTTATTTGTGGACTGATTCAATTGATAGAACCCAAAATCTCTTTTTTATTGTAGACGAAATGATTTGACAAAGTCTTTTTTTGTCCTCTACCCAAGAAAAGAAATCTGTCAGTCCTAGAGTCCTGCCTACTGTCACTGAATTCAACTACCTGCAGTATGGAAATCCAGACCCTCCCAAAAATGGTAACCTCTGCTTCTGTCACTGGTTCATTGTGTAGCCTTATCTAATCTTCACAACAAGGGTGGTGGGGGCAAAAGTGAAATCCATTCATATTTGGTCTTCAATTTGAAGCTGTAATATCTGGCATAAGTATTACCATTAACATCATGGAGATGGGTAACAGTAAAGCCCAGGACCAAATAGTCCTATCACTTTCAGGCACACTTCTCTAGTTATCAACTATAGAAATGATCCCTGGAAGTACAATCTGTGTAGGTGCTGCAGCAACAGATGTAGTGTGTTCCTGATTTCTCAATGGGCACAGTTATTTCAGTGCAGAGGCTGCAGAAGAGGATTGCATTAATCCTGTACCTGCTGGCTGTACTGATGCCTCCCTCCATTGCAGTGGCATCTCCCACAGAAGAAGTGGATTCAGAAGTACAATAGAGCTGTGCAGATTCTCCAAGGGGCCTTCATTCTGGTGCTTCTGTTAAGTCGGCACCCACAGCTCATGCCCTGCTTGCTCATCCCTAGTTAGGCTACTGAACTTATTATGGTTTAGTTTTTGTCCCCACAACATGTATTGACACAGTCACAAGGAAGTGAAAGCTGTGGATCAGTTTCAGTATTTGCCTTCCCCATTTTGCTGTTTGAGCAATCAGCAAAAATAAATAGCAATTAATGTCAGGTACTCTTTCATTAGTTTTACATCAATGGGAAACAAAGATATCTATATTTTCAAGATGATTTTTTATCTCAAAGTGGTCATAACATTTCCTACCTTCAACCAGGAATGCAAACAGATGTGCAGAAACGTATTCCATATGGAAAGCCATTTTCATAGTTTCATAGTTGTTAGGGGCTGGAAGGGACCATCGGGTCCAGCCCCCCCCCTGCACTTGGGCAGGAAAGACTACTGGTATCAGATGACCCCAGCCAGATGGGCATCAAGATGCATTTTGAAGATCTCCAGGGTGGGTGACTGTACCACCTCTGGGGGGAGTCTCTTCTAAACCCTTGGCACACAGCTTATAAAGAAGTTTTTCCTTATGTCTAGCCTGAAGCGATCCTCAATTAGCTTGTGCCCATTATTTCTTGTCCTCCCCTGGGAGGCCTTGGTGAAGAGATGCTCCCCCAGGCACTGATGTACACCCTTGATATACTTATAGGTTGCCAGCAAGTCCCCTCTGAGTCTTCTCCTCTCCAGGCTGAACAGTCCCAAGTCATTCAGCCTTTCCTCATATGACCTGGTTTCTAGGCTTTTAATCATGTGTGGACTCCCTTGAGCTTCTCCACATCCTTCCTTAAGTGCGGCACCCAGAACTGGATGCAGAACTCCAGCTGCGGTCTCACCAAGGCTGAGTAGAGAGGGAGGACAACATCCTTAGTCTTGTTGTGGATCATTTCTCCCCAGGTGGAGCACTTTACATTTCTCTGCATTAAACAACATCAGGTCCTCCCACCTTGCAAACCTGTCCAGGCTGACCTGTATTGTCAGCCTGTCTTCAAGTATGATCACACTCCCCCCTAGTTCGGTGTCGTTAGTGAACTTTGCTAGTTTGTTTTTAATACCCAAATCCAAATTATTGATGAACATGTTGAAAAGCACTGGTCCGAGTACTGAACCCTGAGGGATGCCACTGGTCACCCTCTGCCATGATGACTCAGTTCTGTCAATCAATACATTTGGATCCTACCATGGAGTTAGTTTCCTAGCCATCAGACCATAAAGTAGTCAAGGCCACTTTTCCCAATTTTTTCCTGAGGACTTTGACTAGGTCAAAGGCCTTTTTGAAGTCCAGGTATATGACATCAACCTTATTTCCCTCATCCAGGTGGTGAGTAACCTGATCATAGAAGGAAATGAGTTTGGTCTGTCATGACCTGCCCATAATGAAGCCATGTTGAGTATCCTTCAGAATACTGCCTTCTGCTAGCCTGTCTGTAATGGATTCTTTGATAATGTTCTCCAGGATTTTACCATGGATTGAGGTCAAACTGATTGGCCTGTAATTTCTCGGGTCCTCCTTTTTTCCTTTCTTAAAGATAGGCACCGCATTAGCCTTCTTCCAATCTTCTGGGACCTCTCCTAAGTGCCATGAGTCTTCAAATAACTTTGCCATTGGTTGCATGATGACATTGGCCAGTTCTTTTAGCACCCTCAGGTGTAGTTCATCGGGTCCTGATGACCTGTAGATATTTAGCCTTTGTAGGTGGTCCCCCACAAGATCTACACCAACTATGCAGGGGTGGTCACCCCCACCACGATGTTCCTGTATCCCATCAAGCAGGCTAACGCCCTTGGACTGGTAGAATACCAACTTGAAGCATTCATTCAGGAGTTCGGTTTTGTCCTGAGTGTCAGTTATCAGCCACCCTGTTTCATTTATCAGAGGCCTTATGCTTCTCTTATTTTTTCTCTGACTTCCTACATATCTAAAGAAGGACTTCTTGTTGTCCTTGATTCCAGTTGCCCATCTATTTTTGGTTTGTGCTTTTGCTGTCCTAATCTGCTCCCTACAGGTGTGGGCTGTTGCTGAGTACTCCTCTTTGTTAGTTATTCCTGACTTCCAACCTTTGTAGGCTTCTCATTTTAATTTCAGGAGGTCCATGACTTCCCTGTTGAGCCAAGGAGGTCTCCCACCCCTTTTGCTGCCTTTCTTATGAAAGGGAATGGACTTCCTTTGAGCTTTAGGATCACTTCCTTGAGGAACAACTGCTCTTCTTTCACCCCCTTCCTCATCAGACCATGGTCCCGCACAGCCTTGCCAACCAATCCACTAAGTTTGTGGAAGTTGGCCTTCGTAAAATCAAGGATTTCTATTTTATTAGTTAATTTCCCTGACTTACAGTGGATGGAGAAAGTACTCATCTCCTGGTCACTGTCACCCAGTTTCCCTTCGATCCTCAAGTTGTTCACTAGATCATCCCCTTGGCCCAGACCCAAGTTTAGGAGTGTATTGCCCTGGGTTGGCTTGTAGATTTCTTGTGTTAGATAGAGCTCCTCAACACAAGTGAGGAAGCTTTGTGAGCAATGAGATGTAGCTGAGTGCTCATCCCATGAGAGGTCTGTGTAGTTGAAGTCACCCATGATGACCATGCTCTGAGAGCGTGCAGCCTCTGCCAGTTCTCCAGAGAATTCCTGGTCATGCTGTTCCTCTTGGTTTGGAGGTCTGTAATAAACTCCTACAGTCAAATCCCCTTCCCCATGCTCTCCCCGTATCTTGACTCAGAGAGTCTAAAGTTGACCTTCTTGGTTTCCAATCTTCACTTCTAAGGAGGTGTAATGTTCCTTCACATAGACAGCAACTTCATCACCCTTCTTCCCAACACGATCCCTCCTATATAGGGAGTATCCCGCTATGCCTGTCGTCCAGTCATAGATGGAGTCCCACCAGGTCTCCATGATCCCTATGAGCTCATATTGGTTGTTGGTTAGTAGGAAAGCCAGTTTCTCCTGCTTATTTCCCATGCTTCTGGCATTAGTGTACAGGCAACTAAGCCTAACGTTGGAGGCCCTAGGCTTTCAGGTGAGCTGTGGAATACCTTGTCAATCAGCTGGTGTTGGAGAAAGCTTCCTATTGTACCCTGGGATGCTGGTTTCAAGGTTGCCATTTTTTGGGCTTGTGTTAGTGGTTGATGGTCCATCCCCCAGTGATCTCAGTTTAAAGCCCTATCCAGGAGGTCCACCATTCTAGGCAAGAAAACTTTCTTCCACTTTGGCTTTAGGTGGATGCCATCCCTTCCCAACAGGCTGTAGTCTTGAAGGTGCATGCCATGGTTGAGGAAGCCAAAGCCCTTGTGGTAGCACCAATGCTGGAGTCTTCCATTTACTTGTTCTATCCTTTCTGCACTCATGATCCATAACCAGGAGGACTAAGGAGAAAACTACCTGTGCCCCCAACCCCTTGAACCCAGCCCTCAAAGCCCTGAGGTCTAAATCTCAACACTCATGACACCCAGTGATCACTGGACCAGAGAAATACAGATAAACCTGTCTAACCTTTGAAGAACCAGCACACTAAATGTCAATTGAGCCATGAACCTGCCTTTTAACAGGGCAGGGCTTGTGCTGCTGATCAATTGTTGGAACAGCTGTAGCAATTCGGTCTTATAAAACATTTAAGCAGTACATTTTAAAGTAATTCTTTCACCTACATACCATGATAGCCAAAGGTTTTCCAGGGGCCTTTCCAAACAATTGGCCACAAGAGCTGCCTGAGTAACCTTGATATCACCCAGAGGCATAGTAAGAAAGCATAGTGCCTGAGGCAGTTGTGAAACACAGAGAGGTGACTGCTGCTGTGCCAGTTGCAGTGACATGGTCAGCAACAACTGTGGCAGCGGCTGCTTTTGCACTCCCTCCCAAAAGGCAGCATCTGGGATTGCTGCCCCAGGTATTTCCCCCCCCCAGTTATACATCTAATATCACCTATTACTTTCCATTTGGGAAGCTGGTGGCATAGAGTAATTCCCCCGTGCATTGTGATATTTGTCAGACCCAATCCAGTTGCCAATATTTCTGACAATTCTGCTAAAATGGCAGTGCTTCTCCAAACTAAATACAGAGGTTGCTTGCAAATGATAAGGGGTATACAGTTATCCCTCCATAACTCTGGACACTCATAATCTATCTGTATCCATTGGAAATACTGACATCACTTTCTCTAAGCTGTGATTATTAAAACTCAGTGTTTGGCACTATTTTTTCTCTCCACAGGGTGGGTAAGAAATTAAATCAGTATATTAGCACACAATCAGCAGGATGGCATAGGCAGTTTCCCCCAAAAGACAGATGATTCATATGCTTCATAAAACTGCATCTTTACATGGTGTCTGCTATCATTCTCAAAAAGCATTTTGGTTGCAGGCAATGTTGTGTGGAAGAACTTCATTTATCTAAATTGAGGCATTTCTACTTACATACAAGCCTACCTCTGCCATACTGGAGTCATAGCAGCAATGCACTATAGTTCCAGTGCAACTCCTATTTTATATTCCTGCCTGCATAAAGCAAAAAAGAAGGAATACAATTAAGAAGAGAACTTTTATCATCATCTGAAACTACACATACTGCTGTTGGCTTAATTCTTTCACTTATTGAAGAGGGTTGCACTATTCCTAAAGAAATATGGCCTGAGATTTTCAAAGGAAATTGTAATTTTGACTATCCTCAAAATCTAAATGGTAGACATTAATTAGACATTCAGAATGACAGGGTCCAACATTTTTTGTAGTGTACAACATTTTATGGTTTCACTTGTTCATGCAAAATATAAACTATTATTTTTTTAGACATTGACCTTTATGAACAAATTACAAAAATACGATGTCATTAACTATAAGGATATATTTGATTTCTACTGTATAGAGCACCAGGTTTCAAAGGAAACACCCTTGGGCCATATTTCAGATAAAATATAATAGACTTAGCTGCTTGTACACATTTAAAAAGACCCCTTTTCATTCCAGTTTTTGGTGATAAAAATGAATATTCCTATAAGCTTAAAATAAAAGCTGTACTATTGGGGTCTTTGTACAGGATAAATCCTGAGAAATATCTTATCTAAGCGACTTTTTTCTCAGCAGTAATGACCAGATTTAAACTAGTTCCTTGGACATCTAACTGGGACTTAGGTGGAAATTAGCTGCCTCAGTTCCAAATCATGATTCAAATTCACATTGTACCAGCAATCACAAAACTCCATTTTAGCCTGCAGAGTTCCCTAGGTGTCTGTGTAAGGAGTGACCTAGAAACCACTACTCAGAGACGAAGCAGAAGAGAATGTTATGTGACGAATGCCCGTCTGCAATGATAAGGAGGAGACAGTCCTAGATAAAGGGGGCTTGAAAACAAAAGCAGAAGCCAGGGTACTGGGTTAAAGGGCTCATTAAAATACTAAAAATCACGCCCCTAGGTGGGGAAAAAGTATGCTAATGAAACACACATGTATGTAAATGAGATACATGGCTAAAACACAGGTATAGAGACATGCTCAGTAAAGAACTCCTTGCGTCACTCCTTTATAACCAATCAGCAAACAAGAATGCTTATGAAGGCTCCAAAACTCCTGAATAAAAGATGCTTAGAAATAGTAATCTGGTGTGCTTGTTACGTGAAATATTCCGCTCGCACCTTTTATTGCTAGCAATAAACCTTCTTTGTACTTTCACCCCTGGTATCTTTATTGGCCTTTGCATACCAGACATGATCCCAGACTTGAGCTGGGGCTCAACATCTGTACCAGAGCTCCTAATTAAAACCAAATCAGGAACACATAAACTGGTTTAAGTGATCAGAAACCAGTTCAAATCCATAACACAACAGAAGTTTGGTGCACTTAAGCCACTTTTGAAATAGCCAAAACTAGTTTAAGATAAACCTAGTTGGATGAAGTATCAGACCTAACTGATTTAGCTCAAACCTGTTTATAGAACTTCTGCCCCAGATCCCTTCCCAGTTCAAGTTAACTCACAGTCCCCTAGCATCCCAGGATACTTTTCAGCCTGGGCTGTGCTGTCTGCTCCAGCAAGCAGGGTTGGCTCCATCCCTACGTTCCCTAGCCAAGGCACTATCACTGCTCTAGCTGACTGAGAAGAGGGTGGTGGGGAAACCTGGTTCCAGACCCCAGCTGGGGTCTGCCTGGTGGGGACAAAACAGACCCTGTCAGGCTTTTCCCAGCTTGCCACTGGAGTGGATGGGGGTGGGTGTGGCCAGACCCCAGCCTGCAGCAGCAGAATGAGGCAAGGGCAAAGAGGATTTAAGCCCCCTCCCCCGCCTGCACAGAATCCTAGCTGGGGTCTGCCTGGTGTGGGTTGAGCAGCCTGCAACAAGCTTCTCTCCCCCCTCCCTCAAGTGGAGGTGGAGATGTGACCAGACCTTGGGCTGGGATGGCACAATCGGGGGGGAGGGGGGGTTGAACCCCCTCCCCTGCCTACATGGTGGTGGCTCTGGATTTAGGACCCAGATGCCTTGCTCCGGGGCAGGGGGACCCATCATCAGACCAATCATGACCTTTCCATTTGATAATGGCAAACTTATTGATACACAGTGATAACAGAAAAGAAACAATACAAACAATCAAGCAATTCTACATATCTACCAAATCCTAGCACTGTCATCAGAATCAAAGTACACCTGGCCATAACACAGTCTTCACTCTGAGGCTCTCTCTTAGGTGTCAGATATCAGCATGTCAGCAGCCTGGAAGTGACATGACGAGGCCCACCCCCAATGGGGTGGATGAGATGGGCTGATGGTGTGCCCTCTGTCCATGGTGGCCTCAGGAACCCTTCCCAGGGGATGGGGATGGCAACCCCTCTCAGGGAGGGCGGGGAGGAGCAAGGAGGGATGGACCCTTTGTTAACTCTCAAGTCTCTGCTCTTGCATTCTCCTTCCCTCCTGATGATTCCTGATGACTCTTCACCCGTGGCTATCGCTGGTTGGTCTCTCTGTGTTGTTGTCATATGTCCACATAGCTCATCACATGCACACATATTAGTTTGGACTTTCCACGCCTTTTCCTAATTTGGTCTGCTCACCCAAAATCAGGATTCAGGTCCCCCTGCTCTGGGGCCTTGTTAACTGGTGCCACCCTTATCTTGTGCTATGGAACAGTATGGTACATGCCACCCTCTTTCCCAGGCTGTGCATGTATCCATTGGCCTTGCGTTAGACAGCCTGTCTGCTTCCAGGATTGTGGAAACTGTGTGAGAGACCCAAGCTTTTAAAAATCAATTAACCCTTGCTGTCCATCCTGAACCATTCTAATTATATACCTGTAAGCCAATTCCCAAAAATCAAACCTTTAAATACCATTTTTAAGTCAACACACAGGACCCCCAATGCGATCTTCTTAGCAGAGATAGAGCAGTCCCTGATAGGCTTTTGCCCTGTTCCCCACTTGAGTGGGGAGGCAGGGGTGTGCTGGGCTGGCAGAATGAGACAAAGGGGGGAGGGGGCTTAAACCCTCTCCCCACCCACATGGGACCCTAGCTGGAGGGGCGGGTGGGGAAAAGCCTGTCAGGGGCTACTCCACCCCTGCCTGGCAGGGCCCAGCTGGAGCCCCATGAGGGCAGGCAAGAGGTATGAACCCCCTCCCTTCCCCCCATCCCATCCAAGCAGGGGATAAGCCAAGCAGGGGCTGCTCCATTCCTGCCAAGCAGACTCTGGCTGGAATCCTATGCAGGCAGGGAAAGGGGTTTAAACCCCCTTCCTTCCCCTCCACCTCAGACCAGGGTCTGGCCATGCCACCCCCCCTCTTGCTTAAGCAGAGAGCAGGGAAAAAGCCTGTCAGGGGCTGCTCTGGGATCCCATGTAGGTGGGGGAGGGGGCTTAAAGCCCCCTGGCCCACCGTCTCATTGCTTCATTGTGCTGGCTGCTCCACCCCCAACAGACGGACTCCTGCTGGGGTTCCATGGGGCTTGGAGAGGGGGTTTAAACCTCCATCTTCCCCTCTGCATGCCAACCCAAGGAATGCCATGCCCACCCTCCCTCCACTTGAGCAGGGAGCAGGGAAAAGCATGGCAACCCACCTCTGCCCCTAGGCACACCCCAGCTGGGGTCTGTGCAGACCAGGGTGGGGATTTAAATCACGCCCCCCCATCATACTCAGGAGGCTTGCTAGGGCCTGGCCATCCCCCCCCTCCCCACCTAGAGCGGGGAGGAACAAGCCTCAGAGGGTTTCTCTCCCAGCTTCCCTCCAGCCTTCTAGCCACTGCCCTTAAAGGGAAGGGAAGATGTGCTTTAGCATCTGCCAGCTTCTGGCCTAAGACACCACAGGCATGTGGCTGCATTTCCAGAATCAAAAGTGAATGTCTGTTTATTTGCCTCTCAGTTCAATCTATGCAGTTTAGACTAACCTTCAAAGATTGAATTGATTCATCCTCTGGCTTTTTGATTTTCTCTGCTTAGCCCAAGAGACTAACTCCCACCTCAGCTTCATAATGATTTCAGTTAGTTACTGGGAGGCACCTAAATGCAGAATTAATTTTAGCTCAAACACAATGAAGTAATAGTGCTGCTGCCCACATTTTGCCCAACAGCTTTGTGGTTTGAGCAATTACTCAAGAAGTGGTTCTTGTCAGCCTGAAAAGATTTGAACCTACATTCCCAAGAAGTGTGTCATCATCACCACCGGTATATAAAACAGGCTAGGGAAATGTTATTCCATGTTGTTCAAGTGTTAGTGTAATGGTGGGAGATTTCCTGAAAGTTGCCAAAAGAGACAGCTGCATAGGCCCCTTGTTTTGTCAGATTTCAAGAGGATTTCCTGAAGTCACACAATATCAAGATACAAAGGGCTAAAGGGAGGATGATTCCCTGTAGCTCAGTGAAAGCAAAGGAACAGTAAATCTGAAGCTTTTGTTAGGCCATGCAAGTTATGACAACTAGCTTCCCCCACAAAACATGATGGAACATGAATTATGAATCATGTCTGGAGATGCTAAATATAAACACCAAACTTGTAAAGGTCAGGTTTGTAGCTGTAAGTGTCATATTAATGTATTGTTGTAACCCCCAGCAAGGTTTGATCTCCCTTTTTATGGCAATAGGTCTTGAGAGTATCTATATGGACACAAGGGCAGTTTTGTTACGAGGTTGGAATGCCAATGTATAACGGTTTTCTTGTTGTCCTGGTCTCAAGAGACTGTCTTTTGGGCTCAAATATGATATCTGAGTAACTTTCATGTATATTCCTTTTTAATCCTCAGAAAGGATGATGCAAAATAAATCTTAGGGCCTAAGCTGCTTGACAATACCTGATTACTCTGTCAGTTAAAGCACTGTCCACAATTCATTCTCTCAAAGCTTTTATGAGCAGATGGGAAAAATGATTGGCAACTTGTTTTTACAGCTACTGTTATGTTTGATTGGATTTGTGATTAGGAGTGAAATTAATTGATCAATGACACGATTTCAAGTCATAACTCAAAAGTTTTATTAGGATATGCAATAGCTAAGATGTTTTGGTATTAATAAAGACAATGCTTACGTGGCCTTGGATTCAGGAAGAACAGATCTGCTGGTCCGGTGTCCCTGCTTTCCTGGGGACTCTTACTGAGTTGGGTTTTTTGCTGAGCTTCGGAAAAGGCCCATTTTGTTCCTTTCCCCAGGCCCAATATTTATAGATGGATGATATGACATGCTAATAATTGATCTCTGATTGGTTCTATTTAAGTTTCTTTGTTTCACGAGAACTTTTGGAACTGGATTGAACCAGATTTTAATGGCCCTGGGAAAGGAGTCAAGAGATCAACTTAGCTGAGGTTCTTTATTTTTAGGTATCTGACCCCTGTCTGTTAATCATCTAGTAAATTTTAATCAAGTTCTTGTTAATCCATTGAAATTTATATTTTTGAGATAGCAGAAGGACAGATTTCTTATCTTCTTCATGGCTTGGCTTTTGGCCCTTGGTAGGTTATTTACTAACTTCTCAGTCAGTTACTAACTAGGCTTCTTAGCTCTTTCCCACCTCAAGGTTGCCTGTGTATCCATAATCATTTGAACGTGTTTGTTATAATAATAATGTATTTTTTTCTAAGTGTATCCCTCGTGGTGGCACTACCCGCAGCCACATCCAAATTTTTCGGATCCTGGGGTACCAATAGGTCTCGTTCTACTCTCACTCTGTCTAGAAGCTGGGAGCACCACTCATGGCAGTGTTCTCCTGTACTCCTCCCCACACCAGACCACACACTAAATAACTATTTACAATAATTTATTATTTACAATAATAACTGAGAGACTGACAAATCTGACATCCGATAGATAACAAACAAAATATTTTCAGTGAGCTCAAGAATAATCTATACCAGCAAATAAAGCAAATACTTATCATATAACAAAAACAATTACGTTATCAACTTTAACACTCGGGTAACTTATAACAGGTGTGTATATATATATATATATATATATATATATACACACACACACACACACACACACACACACACACTTCATCAGCCAGGTCTCCACAAAATGACTCAGCCCACAGCAAAGTAGCCCACTGTGCAGTGGCTGCAGCAGCACCCCAGGGAGTGGTGCTCACTCTGCCTCAGAAGAGGGGCGGTGATGTCATCATCTGGACAGAAGATGGGGGTGCCTATCTGTAGCTTGGGTTTGGCTGCTCCAAAGACCACAGTTTCTTCCCTTGTCTAGTCTTTCCTAGGCACCTACAATCAGTCACATCATTCCCCAGACACTTCCCCAAAGCAACTCCCCTGTGTCTGGCATAGAGTGCCCCTCTTCTTGGCTGCACTTTATTGAGCTCTTTGCTGGAGCTCCCACACAGCCATGATTCCCTGCTGCTTTCTCTAGCTCTCCCAGAGAACCTCCTCTACCAACCCCTGTCCCTGATTCCCTCCAGTGACTCCCCGCACCTGTGGATCTTAAGAGTGGGGAGGGGAACCCATTTGCACAACCTCTGTTACTTCAGTAAAGGATACCAGGCAATTCTGGGTACTTATTAGCTAGTAGGTCCTCTGCCCTCAGTAGCAGCTCACTCAGCAACAATTCTTCTGCCAGTCACCCTCTCAGAAGCAATTCTTCTGGTAGCAGCCCCCTCAGAAGCAGCCCTTCTCCACACAGCTTCAGCTCCCCTCTCCCCAGCTCGTCTCCCCTGTTTTTCCCCCTGGCTTCCTGCCCTGAAGTTACAACTGTCCAATCATGTGCGTGCACTCTGTGTGCACAGCCTGCTGCCAAGCCTTGTCCCAAGGTGCAAACACCCTGATTGAGTGTGCAAGCTCAGAGGAAACCCTTCAGCACCTTTACAAAAATACCTATTAATACATTTGGTTACCTTAGTTATTAATGTTTTTGTAAGAAAGAGTATTTAGGATACAGGCCCTTAGTCTGCTGTTCAGGCATATTTCTGCAACTTTAACTTAGGTTCCCTGAAAATGGCCAAGCCTGACATCCACACTTTCCCTGCAGTTTGGTTATGCTTTGGATAGCATATGTTTGATTCAAGTTATAGTGCTATTTGTCACCCATAGCTCATGCTGCACAGGTCTATGCATGGCTACACAACAGTAAATATGTTTGCCATTATGATTAGCCTTCTAATATATTCCTAATGTTGTCCTGATATAAAATATCTAATGGGACAGAGGACAGCTGTACAATTGATAAAACCACCAATCGAACAAAATAACAATAATTAATGCAGGCCACAAACAATAGGGAGAGCAAGGAAAAATATATTTTGTGATTAGAAATCTAGTGAACATTTAGGGCCAGGTTCTGATTGGTCAGTAGTCATCTATAGTTAGGTGTATCAGTGCCTTTGTCTTCAGCACCTTGCTCAAGATGGATTAGGCATCTAGGATCCTTATAAACTCTGTGGGGACTGTTAGGAATTTCTGAAAGCTTATTTAGGTCCAGATACCTAAGCACCATCTACAAAAAATGGGGAGAGGTAGGCACCTCCACAGGGAAATTCAAAAAACTTGTAGTAACCTACAGGTATAGGGAATGCTATAGAGAAAATGCTGAACTCCCGTATCTCTCAGGAATTGAGGTGCCTCACTCGCACTAGATACCTCCATCCAACTGCAGCTATCCTTCTTCTGAGAGTAGACTATGTTAGTACCCATGTTTTGCCAAATAATCTACTAGACCCTGTCTACACATTATATTTATGTTGTGATAAATGGCAAAGATGCTATTCATGTACTCAATCTAAAGCACCATAAAATAGCAAACAAGCCACAAAACGTTCCACATATAATGTAAACCATTTTTATGGCTGGTTTGAATGGCAACTTGAATTTAACATGTGGCCAGGACTAACTATCAGCTAACTGTTGGCCCCAGCTGGAAACTGAGAGCAGAGAAAGGTGCAAGGGGTTTCCCCTGATGGGGACTTCAAACCCTGAACTCAGCAGCTCTGTCTGGGCTTCCAGGTTTAAAGGATCAGAGGCTCCCATTAAGGTTATAAGTTCCAGGGACAGTCCTGATCCCTGGTACCCAGCCAGAGCTACCAGGCATGGGATTTTGACAAACAGGACCCAGGGCTGTCTGAGCTAGGGTCAACACCCAGCTGATTACCAACTCCAACCTCAGGACTGCACTGAAGACTCAGACTGACCCAGGATTATCAGCTGATTGTCAGCTCTGGGCCTCATACCTTATTGGGCCAGTTGGAGCGTACAGGAGTAACAGCAGAAGCATAGGTGAGAACAGGACAGTAGTATAATTTGGGAGGACAAGTGGGGCACCAGCCCCAGAGACTAATTCAAAAGAGGTGCCAGAATGGCAGCCCCACAATAGCCTGTGCTCAGATAGCTTCCACTGAGGCAGCAGCAGCCTACATACAGGGAGGAAAACACTTGTCTTCTCCTGCTGCACCCTGCCGCTGCCCATGGCATCAGCATTTTAAGTTTTGCCTCTGGGACAGGAGTCTGGTACATTTACTATTCTCATCTAACCCTAATCTCAGTCAATATAGGTCAGGGGTGGGCAAAATGCAGCCCAGGGGCCAGATGTGGCCCACCAGGCCATTCTATCCAGCCCGCAGGGCCCCTAAAAAACCTAGAAAAGTAATATTTATCTGCCCCTGGTTACCTGTCATGTGGCCCTTGACGGCTTGCCAAAACTCAGTAAGTGGCCCTCCGCCCAAAATAATTGCCTGCCCCTGATATAGATGATTGAGTGGTAAAAATGCCTGTGCCTTGTCTACACTTCCTCTCCCAATACTGATGATAGAAGGGAAGCTGCAGAGAAAGAACACTGCACAAAAATGGTCATTATAGACATAGCCCATCTCTTAGCATGAAAGTTTGAAGGAAAAGTGATTAATTCTTTTACTCTGCTTTTTCTAGAATGAGGCAGGCAGAAAATCCAAAATACCCATGTAGGTCATACACAAAACAAAATGTTATGTATAAAATGCTCTCACCTTGCCACAGATTTAACTGTAGAATTTCAGCCTTGAAAATGTGCAAAGAACAATCAAGCAGAGGGCACAGACTAGAAAGATCAGAGAACAAATCTTGAGATAATACTGCAAATTTTTTTCTGCCTTATATTTCACAAGATGGCATTTTCTGAGGTGCAGAGAATACATAAATAAGAAGTGGAATGACAACAGGCTAGAAAAAGCATAAAAAGTTGTTATGTAAATATGCATCTAAAATGAAGGTTTTCACTTGCCTTAAAGCTGTCAAGATTTGTGTATTAATTCACAAATACAAGACTTCTTCCTTATTGTTAAACTGAAATATTTGCCCTCCATGTGATTTCCTTTTCTCAAAAGCATGTATGCACCAAAATGATGTTTTAGGTATGCAAGAACACATGCCAAGCAATTTCAGGGCAACATTAAATTTCTTTTCACATTTTAGGATGCATTGAAGCACCTTGGAAAGCTCTTAACATACAGTATTGAACATTTTATTATTGCAAGGAAGTACATAACAAAACCACTGCCCACAGGACTTAAAGAGTCAGAGGTAAAGTGGTTGTTAAATATTTGCTCTCTCCCTGTTTTGGGTCATAGTTCTTATTCATTATTAGACTTTTGCTGAATATTTCAGTCAATTCCCATTTTTCAAATCAATGTCCTCCTGTCTAAAGTACCCTGTGCTCATAAAAGAATCTTTATGGATTTAAATATAGCAGCACCTTTGTGCTGCGTTGTTTGAGATCATCTTTGTTCTGCACTCATAGTTACTGGAAAGTGAAACTCTACATTTATGATTTGATCCTAAAGAAAATGTTCCTTGAAGTACCATGGACTATGAAAAGCTGTTGAAAAGTTGTTGGTTGTGCACCAGTGGTACCTGTTGTGCTCAATTTAAATTCCCATTAATATTTTAATGGAAAGCCATTGTCTGGCCTGGCAAATTATGCCAACCCTCTGTGATTTCTTCTGGTCAGCTTTTTAACTCTTATTATAATACAGTATCCTCTTGCATAGCCTCAATGTTTTCTGGTGGCATCCACAACTGCAAAACTTAGGGCTAGGAGTGTTGATTTTCCTTTTTAGATGGGACCATTTCTGAATAGAATTAAAACTTCTAGATAAATATGTACATAAATGAGAATGTCTGTATTTAGACTAAAAGTGAGGTATCTACAAAGGCTATTGTCCTTACGTAGATATAATGATAATGATATTAGTAATCAACTACATAGACTTAAACAGCAGTAACATTAATTAATGCTGACTCCTCTCTCTTTAATAACTAACACAGACACTGGGAGCTAACTCCTATTCCACTTTATATGCCCAAATGGCTCATACACAGCCAATATAAAATGGATTTAACTCATCAAAACCATCATTGTTTTACTTCTGAAGTAGAAGTTCCCCCAAAGCACTCATCCATTTCTTCTGTAAGACCTATTTCTAAACCATAAAGGAATGCAAGTAGCTAAACATTTCAAATCCCCAAAATGCTCAGTATTCCCAGTCAAAACAGAACAAAAGTATTTGGGGGGGAAAAAAGTGATTTTGTAAAAATTCTAAAGCAGAGACATGCATGTGGATAAGCACCTGAAGTTTTGGATGCTAACACACAGAACATGGGCAGTAGAGCTGGAGGTGTACCATTTCCAGAGATGATGAATAATCAGCTGTTTTTCAATTGGTTTAAGCATAACATTCACCAAGCTTCTCTCTCAAGGCCAGTCAGCTCTGTGTTCTGGATTCTTAGCCCCATAGAAACAATAAAGCAAATGAACAAACAGACAGGTAAACCAAAACATGCAACCTTTTCTCAGGCCCGAAGCGGGTAAACCTGGCTCTGTGCTTCAGCCTTAACACCATAGCCTTCCCTCTCTTGCTGACTATGAAAGCGTGGACAGTGTCTCTTGTACAAAAATGCAAGACTGTGGCTGGGGCAAGACTGGGTTGTGGTAACAAGCCTGCCACAAAAATATCAAACCCCGCTAATGGCTTGCAACCCATTAGGCATAAGAGAGAATGGAGCTTGTGGTACCCAATACCAGACCCATACCATAAAATAATAAGTGATAGTTAAAATTGTTGAGAGAGACCTGATACACTCATCACATGTGTATCTCCAAGCTAAGAAAGCCAGAGAAAAAGGCTAAGCCACTTTAACTAAAGAGGGCAAGGAAACTACATACACGTTTCAATTCAACTAGTAACTAAAGACGACAAAAGAATAAAAATACATTTCAAGCAAAACCTTTAAAAGATACAGGAAAGATGTCCTGTACATGACAGTCTCACATCTCTCAAAACAGGCATCCAATGTCTAAGGTGTTACAAATGTCTCAATCATTCAATGTCTATCTGGAGTTTTGTAAACAGACCATCACCAGTACAAGCCATTGCAAATTCCCCCTATTGATAAACAAAAACCCAAAGACAGGTCCGATAACCAATGCCTTTAGGTATCCTGTTTGACCACTCAAGGCCCATCACTTTTAATTGCTGAGGTAGTCTAAGGCTACAAGAAACACGTCTTCACACCTAGACAAAACCAAAAAACAAGAGCTAGACAATTTAACAATTGTAATACGATGGTCACCCTTTTCCTCTCTGTTATGTTCAGAGTTTAATTGGCCAACCATCAAGGAAAAATGCTATGAAGCTATACAGTTAAAGAGTATAAAGCAAGACAAAACTGCCAGCAAAGTATGCAGTCCAGAAAAGATCAAGAAGCCATACTGTACCCAGCTTAACCAGCAAAGGATTTTGCTCAGTGAAGGCTGTGAGACTGGACCAACTTCCCTGCCTGCATTGGTAAGAAAACACTGCTGCAGCTAAGTATGTACTAGGACTTCCCATTTTAGCTCATTTTATATTGGGAAAGAGTCTTCTTTTGTCATTTAGTTTTATAGATTGATGGTAATTATTAAAGCAAGCCTTTCTCCTATTAATCAGAGTGTTGTGTCAATTCTTAAAGCACTAGGTTTAAAAACCCATCTTTTAAGTGCAACACTGTCCCCTTGCAACCTGCACCTGCAGCCTTTAAGCCTCTTTGGGCACATCCCCACAAGCAGGACTATGCGTTTCCTGGAGGACAAATATCAGCAGCACATGTTTGTGCTGCTGCTACATGTCCCTGGGCATGCCCTGCATGCACACTCTGACACATGGCAAATTGGCCCAAGTTGGGTAGGGGAGGCTGGGGACAGCGCCTGGGCTGGCCCCAGCAGCCTTACCTGGAGAATTCCTGAGGCTGCAGTGGGAATGATCCAGGCATGTGGAGCCTGGCCAGCAACTGAAGCATGGCTCTGGCCAACCAGGTTCTAGTTTCTGGTGGCACATGCTGCAGCTACATGTGCCACACCACTTTCCCCCCCCCCCCCACTGTTTTTTTTAATACCAGGATTTCCCAGTATCTAATTTTGCTACAGTGCTGCAAACGTGCAGTACGGTAAACAGATCTACATGCCCACATGTGCCATATGCATTTTGCAACACCTCAAAAGGCTTTGAGGTACTGCAAACCATGCATTCCCACTCATGTGGATGCAGCCTTTGTGGCTCCCCCCTAACTCACAGCAGTTTGAGCTGCTGCCAGTTTTCCAGCCAGACAGGCTCATAACCACTGACCACCTGCAGCTGTACCTCTTTGCAGCTGGAAACAGGCAACTACATAAATACGGGTGTGGGGGCAGAGTACTCCAACACTAACGATGATGTACCTCAGAGATCTTAGCACTACCAGCTCCTGTTTTACAGTGTGGTTACTCTCACTTACAGTAAACTAACTCAAGAAAAGCCACTCTACTCTCAAGAAAAGCTTAACTCTACAATGAAACATACTCATACGTTAGGTTTCTCAAGGAGAGGCAAAGAAATAAATAAATGGCATCGTATTGACTTCACAGGAGATGAAGAGTAGCTATGATATCAAAACAACAAGGAAAATGAAAGACCAATAAACTATGAAACAGAAGACAGTGATGATTACTAGACTGCTCCAAGTTTATTATAAGAGTGAAGAGAAGACCAGGAGCTTTACTTACTCCATGCAAAGGAAGCTAATAGCTAGAAAACTTCTGTTCAGCTGTGGCTATGAAAATGAAGTAAAATAGACCCTTTTCCTTTTTAATTTGTATGCAAACTGTAGGTACTGTGTTTCTGATAACCAGGGATCCTAGTTTTCTCCTATTTAAAAAAAATCCCAAATTTTTTGTTTAAAAAAAAATAACCCTAAATCCACATTTTTCCATGATTAAAATGAAACACCACTAATATAGATATATATTGAGAAATTAGTGGTGTTTCATTTTAATCATGGAAAAATGTGGATTTGGGTTGTTTTTTTTAAACCGAAATTATGGGAGTTTTTTAGATCAGAGAAAACTAGGATCCCTGCTGATAACTGCATTCTTGCAAGTAGCTTTAATGAGATCATTAAAAAGTGAAAGATTTTTTTCTGAAATGAAAATAACAAAGTGTTCATACTTGGGGGGAACTTACAATTGTAACTCAATTAGGGAGAATTTTTAGATCTGAAGTGAATAAGTGTAGCTACATAGAATTTAAAACTCGCATGTTTTCTGCATGAAAAACGGAAGAATCTGTTTTCACAAGACAGGTTTCCTTCGATTTATGCTGTACATGTGTTCCTGGAGAACAGCGTATAAATTGAATTCTTGTAAAGTGGGTTCACTTTATTATGTAACAAATAAGGATAGATTCCCATGGCAGTAAGGGAGGGAGAGAGGGAGCGAGGCTGGAACTAGGGAAGGTGCAGGGAGAGGGGTGCTTCTCCCAGGGCTGCACAAGGCAGCAAAGCAGAGGGAACAGAGCGGCACTCACCCCAGCTCCAGCTGCAGCAGCCCTGGGAGTGGCCAGCACCAGCTGCCTGCACCAAGGCACAGCACAGCCCAGGAGCAGAGGTGAGTGCAGACAAACGGAGCTCAGATGCAGGGGGTCAGGCAGAGCATGGTGCAGCCTAGAGGCTGCAGGCACTTAGCACCAGCCACTCCTAGGGCTGCTGCAGCCAGGGCTGAGGTGAGTGGGGCCATGGCCCTTTCACTTCCCCCCACAGACTTACTTGCTTGGGCAGGGAGGAGGAAGGGGGATGTCTATGCTGATCACATAAGAGTGAATTTACCTCGCATATAACAAATTATGGGTCTAAATATGCTCATTGCATAAGAGCGAATCTGCATATAAAGAACCCGCTTAAATCGAGGGAATCCTGTATAGCGCAAGGGTTATGGCAAAACAGGACTGCTTAGACTGGGTCTATAATTTATCACATTAAAAATGTAATAGGTCTTTGAAGAATACAGATGATGTTAAATAAAATATATTAAGGATTCATTTGCTACTATCCCTTGTGAACTGCTGATTTCAAAGAGAAATCCAATACACATTGGCAAAATGTTTTACAGAGCAAGTGTAAGATATGCTTCACAGACCTAATAGAGGAAATGAACACTTAAAGTTTCCTTAATCCCACAATATAGTTAAGTTCTGTCAGCCATTTAAAACTTGCCTTAAGCACATGAGAAACCTATCGTTTCAGTTTAAAGAAATCTGACTTATACTTGCTGTAAAAAAAAAAAAAAAAAAAAAAAAAAAAAAAATGAATTAAGCTCTTTGTATGGTAAGGTATCTAGATGTCATGAAACCATGTTGCTGTGCCAAAGTCAAGACACTTAATTAAATATAAAGCAAACCAAGGTTTGATATAATCACTACAGAAAAACAAAATTTAAAAAAAGAAGCTGGAATAAAAATGACTCAAAGGTAAATTATGCATCAAACTGTTGATCTTAAAGTCCATTAGCTTTGGGCCCAAAAAGCATGCGAAATTACTCAAAATGACAGACCCAGCAATGGTTCTTTTAACTAGAAGTGAAACTACAATTCAAGCAAGACTCTAGCAGGTATATTAATAGACTCTTATTGCCTACAGTTAACCAGTGACCAAATCTGTCCATAATTTATTAGCAAGCTGTCTTAAGCATTGGCAACACATAAAGGGGTGCACATGCACCCCCTGAGTGTGGTGGTGCACCCCCTGTGAAAAGGCGCTGCTGACACTGCCAACGGCACCTGCAGGCAGTCACAGCTCACCATCCCCCTCCCCACCTCACTGCCGATGGCGTCTGTGGGTGGTCGCCAACCCCTGGTCGGTGCTCACCACCCCCACTCTTGCTGCCAACAGCACTGCAGCCGCCTTGCAAGACCTCACTGCTTGCTGCTGCCATGCTCCCGCCACCAACAGTGCTACTGCCACCTGCGGGAGCTTGCCATGCTCCCCCCAGAGTCCGGGGGCACATGGAATTCATGGTCTTTACAATGAAACTTAAGTATTACAAATAATAGCTTTGTTTCATGAACAGTTTATGGAAACAAGATACACTGTCTTATTGCACCTACTAAAAATAAATATTTTGTACCCTCTGTATAAATAAAGTATATTTTTGTATATATCCAAAACTATTTTGGTTACTTGTATCTCTTAAAACATTTTCTCCTGAAAAGATTAAGTGTATAATACTAGGCATGGACTTTTAACTTTTTCAGCCACTGGAAAACTCTTCTTTTATTTTTCATAAAATGCTATTTGGACAAGAGATGTAGCCAGTGGTATATCACTTGATAACCCATGCTGGTCATACTTCTTTGAAATGATGATCTGCAACCTGTGGCTCCTTGAGCACAGCTGAGGAAAACAATGAAGTCCCAAATTCATCAAATTAGGACATTTCATAAGGACGAGTACAAAGTCCTGTACTTGAGACAGAACAATTGCATACACAAAACAGACTAGTTAAAAAAGGATCTGGGGTTATAGTGGACCTGTAAGCTAAATATGAGCCACTAGTGTGCTCTTGTTTCAGAAAAAAGCCAATAGTATACTGGGCTGTATTGATAAAAATGTTGCTTGGAAGTCAAGGAAAGGTATCTTTCTATTCCATTCAGCACTGGTGAGACTCACCAGGAGTACTGTCTCTAGTTTTGAACATAGCATCTCAAAACAGGAAGAAATAAATTAGAAAGAGCAGATTGGGGACCTAAACTTATTAGAAGGCTAGGAAATACGATTTAAAAGGGACAGTTGAAAGTCTAGGATCATTTAGTCTGGGGAAGAGAAGAATGAGGCAGAAATTGATAACAATCCTCAAATACAAGAAGCATAGTTATACAAAGGATGGTGAAAGTCTGTTCACTGTGGTCACAGAGGACAGAACAAGGAGCAATGAAACAAGGGAAAGTTACGCTGGATATTAGGAAGACATCTGTATCTGAGGGTGGTTAAGTATTGGAACACATTACCTAGAGATATGCAGGAATGTACATCTTCAGAAGTTTTTAAAAGCAGGTCATACAAACACTTGTCTATGATGGAGATCTTCCCATAAGCAGGGGTTTGGATTAGATGACCTGGAGAGGTCCCTTCCAGGCTTGGTTTCTATGCTTCTGTGTTTCTAAGTTCTTCTACCCAGGTACAAAAATTTGCATATCGCATGCACTAAGATATTATGCTTCAGGGAAGAACTCAAGATGCCTCAGCCAGTGGGAAAGACTGGAGAGCCCAGTGATTGTGGCACTCACCTTTGTTCTGATCACTATTCTAAATACTCTAATGAACAGCTCTGGGAATGCAGAGAAGCAGAACTCTAAACACCAATGAGCTTTAGTTATGAAAACTTAGATACCTAAGGCATTAGAAGAGCTTGAGGACCGCACTTTTGGATTAAGAAGCCTAAATTTTACTCATGTCCCAGTTTTGGTACCCAAGCTCTCTTCTGGGTCTGGGCAGAAGCACCTCACCCAAAGTCAATCTGTGCTGGAGCATGGAACTGAACACCAGTCTTTCCAGACTAATGCCCTAGCTTAGCCACTACATCTTCCTTCCACTCTAAGAAGCTGTGGCCTGGAAATGTCCACTATTCTTCACAAAGTAACATTCATTTCTTGCACTAAGCTTGCTTTGACCCATTTGTCAGTTGTGCCAAAAATAATCCATCCATCTGTTAACTGTTCAAAATCATGTGACAGCCTTAATAACTGTCAATAGGGTCTTGTCAGCTGCAGGGGTGGGGGGTGTTTTGATTTTTGGTTTTTTGGGTTGGAGGAGGAAGGGGGTTGGGATTTTGTTTGTTTTTGCAGGAGAAAGTATACAAGTCCTTACCAAATTACAAAACACAAAAACTTTGGAAGGCTTTGGTTTGCAACTTTTTCCTGTCCTCCCACTGGAATGTTTTGTGCATCCCAAAGGCTCCATTCTGGGCTTCCATGCCCAGACCAAAACAATGGATCCAGCATGCTTTTGACCTTTCAAGTCCTAGCAAGCTCCAGCCAATGTTTGTGGCTCAGGCCAGTCCAGCATACAGGTACTTCTTGTGGCAGGCCAGTAGGGGGCGCTCCTGCGTTGAGCCACCCACCTCACTGTGCCCAACCACCTTCCAGGCTCTGAGTGTCTCCCTGGGGGCCCCTCATGTCTGGCCAACCCCCTTCCTGGAGCACACCCACTAGCCTGGGGGTTCCATTGCCACCACCCAGGGGTGGGCTTGATTCTGGCTCTGCGCACCCTGGGAAACACAGGCCTAGTAGCCCTCGAGGGTACTTGATTCACTTCAAGAACTTGTGGTGCTTCCCTCAATCAGAAGCAAAAGTAGTGGTCTCCCTTAGTCAGCCAAACCAAGGGGACCCCAAGGCATAATCTAGATCCACTCCAAATAAGTCTCCCACACTAGGTACAAAGGAGAACTTTATTGGTTACAAGGGGTAGGGTTGGAATAGGGTACAGGGTAGAGCAATATCAGAGAAATCCCATAGAGCAACCTCCCATGGCTAGGTAGCCTTTGATCATGCATCTGAGTTACTGCAAGCTGTATATCTAGTTAGATCTCAGGTAACTTACTCACAAGTATCATCCAGAGGCAGATGGAGATTCCCTCTGGAGGCAGGCAGTTCCTTGATCATGAGTTTTGAGAGAGCGCGCAAGTTTCAGATGGTCCAGCTCTTCTCTCTCTCTGAGACTTCCTCATGGCTGCTGCTTCCTCCTGGACAGTCCTCAACTTATATAGCCCTTGTGACCTCATTTACCTGGTCCAATGGAGGCCAGCACCTGTTGGCTGTCAGCCAACCAATTTGAAATGCATCGCTAGCTGCTGGGCAGACTGGCAGTTCCTATCTCCCCAGGGAGCAAGCCCCTCACCCAGGTACATGATGCCAGTCACATAGGCAGAGGGAGCAGGTTTCCCCCCTCCTTCAGAAATGTATCCAGCTCGGGTTACCTAAAAAGATAGGGTAAGGTGTGTATCCTCTGCTGGTCCCATCCTAACCAAATTGTCACAGAGCAGAGTTTTTGGGGAGAAACAGAGGTGGCCTTCTGCCACACTCCTCGCTTAATGTCATCACAGTTAACGTTGTTTTGTTATTATGTCACTGATCTATTAGAGAACATACTTGTTTAAAGTCGCATGATGGTCGGTTATAACGGTGTTTGGCTGCTGCCTGCTAGTAAGTAACTGCTGTGACATAATTGGATTCACTTAACATCGTTTTGCTTTAAGTCGTATTATTCAAGAACGTAACTACCACGTTAAATAGTATATATGCTACTCTCCAGGTGCAAGGCCACAGCCTGACAACCTGTAAGGCAGGGGTGTCAAAGGTATTGTCTGCAAAATGGATACAGCCCATGGAGCCCCGTCATCCAGCCCCTGGTGCTGCCAATGTCTCAGAGTAGACCCACAAACTGCATGTAACATATACCAGATCAGCCCTCTGTACTATTCCCTGGGATCCAGCAAGCAGGGGGAGAGCAGCAGCATTGTTCTTTAGGGCCAGTCTAGCCCATGATGTGCAGAGCCAGATGAGTGACACCCACAGCCTAAGGCATGTGTACATGGTGGTTTCTAGATAAACTCTTCAGGGATACACAACAGTAAAGCAAGAACACAGACTTTGTAAAATGATTTCTAAACTAAGAACAACTTCATTCAAGTAACTCAGGAGATCTACAGATCCAAGGAAAAACAATAAAACTAGCACACAAATGCCTGCCTCAATTTTCTCATGAGGTCTTGCTTTAAGGTGGTCTTTAGGAAATTGTATTTTTTCCACGTACAAAACATTTTTTCTCCAAAAATCAGACACCCAAAATTGGGATGCATGTAGTTAAGATGGGAAGCTGATTTTCTGCTTGAGATAGAAGAACCCTGGCTTGATTCCTGTTCCACTATGTAACAGCTGTGCATTACTATTCAAGCAGCTAAGAGAGTCAGTTGATTTAATGGCTCTTAATGCTTCACTCCATGGGTATTAATAATAATTTCCCCTTGATAATGGTCTTGATGTTCCACTCATGAAGCTAACCTTTCTAAGGGCAATTTTGTTGCCTGTTCGCTGCTCCTGATCTCTCTCCTCCTATTTCACAACTCTGGAGACTGTTGTGCTGTTTTCAAAAATCAGACTGACTAATGGAGGCAGGTCTCCAGTAGCAGCTAAAGTTTCAGCTTCAGTCAGGCAGGAAAGAGAAGGTAAGTCACCTGAAGATTAGGCTCAGTCCATATACTATGCAGCCACAACTCTGGAAGAATATTTTTTCCTTCATTCTGCTTTTCAAAAAATGAGGTATGTATCATATTCTGGGGTTCACTGTCTGTAAGAAAATGTGGTACACGATGTCCAGGATTCTGCCATCCTTTTCCTTTATTTCACTTCTGCTCATATTGCCTGTATAATCTGATTGAAGAAGGAGAACAAGTCAGAGACGACTCCGCCCTTTAATTATTCCCCGTCATCCAGTGATTCAAACCACCATTGGATAACTTGAAAGGGGGTCACAGATCTTTGTCTAAGAGTGCTTCCATTTGAAGGAAAGGTCATTCAAATGACCATTGGTGTTAGCACCCCACAAAGTATAAGAATTTCTTCCGGAATATCCTATGAGTTCTGCCTCACTGCAGAGGCTATGAAGCCAAAATAAAGGCAGGGAAGAGTTTTATGCCCTAAGTGACCTTTACAAATCAAAATGGAATTTGCAGATCAACATTGCATACATATAGAGGTCTACTAATCACCACCGCACTATGGCAAAACAAAGATACTATGACATCACTATTTTACCAAAATTTTTCATGGACCCACAATGATTTTGAAGAAATTTCCAACTGGAACATTTCTAAGGTCTAGGGTAAACCATCCAGGAACTACCTGAAAAGATCCAAACAAAACACCTGAACTTTTAAAAACAAATTCAAAATAAGACTGACAATTTTGCCAAAATGAAATGTTTTCATTCCGATTTCAAAATCTCCAGTTGTTAAGTGGAATGGCCCTGGAGTGGCAATCCTTCTGAGAAAAAATGGATGAGACTCCCAAAATGGCTGTTAATGACTGACCTTAACTGTCCAAACCTAGCTATATAACAGGAGGCAGGATCATATAGCTATGTTCCTGCCACCTAGTAAAGTCAGAATGTACTAAATCCAGCAGTTACATTACCATTGTTAAGGATCTCCTAATCTACAAAATGACCTTGAATTCATAAAAAGTATCATAATCTAGGAAGTGTATGAGGAAAGGATTTTGTGGTATCTTCTATTGGACCGACTGTATACTTGGGAGAGCTGTTGGACAAGCTTTTGGGTATCAAGTACCCTTTCTCAGGCAGGAACAGCATTTGATGTAAAGTTCCATTTAATCCTCAGTGTGAAGAAGGGAGAGAAAATGAAGGGAACACACAGAGTGCTCAATTTACCTGGATGCAAGCAGCTCCCAGGGGCAGCATGCGGCAGACACTGCAGCACTTCCGGAGCAGCCTGATGCTCCAGATTGGAGGAGTAGGAAGTGTTTCTGGCCCCAGAGAGGGGCAGAAAAGGCCAGCAGCAGGCAACATGGATGAGCAGCAGAGCCGTTTTCACTCTGGGAGCAGCTGCCATTGTCTGCAATACTGTTGAGTCAACCAGAAAACCAGGATGCTCGGAAGAGTGCCTGTTCAGAGATACAGCCACCGTCAGATGCAGGAGCAGCTGCTGTGGACTGTGGCAGGGCGCACAGTGGTGATTCATCTATAAGGTCAGGGGGAACCTGGGCAGCGAGTGATCCCGCCTGGGCAATAGGACCGCTACCCCTGACACAGTGGCATGCTCTGCTCTCAGGGTGGGAGAGTGGCAGGGCAGATAGATTAACAGATTTGAAGCAGTGTCCTAAAAAGAAAACAGGGCACTGTGGGCATTTTGGCTGATCAACCAGGCCTTCAAGATAAAAGTTAAAAGACTGTGGAATTCTCTGTCATTTATATTGTCAATTAAAGACTATGGACTATATCAGTGGTCTCCAACTTTATGGTGAAGATCACTTTTTAGCATCCCAGGATCTACCATGCCTACCCCTCAGCCCTGCCCCCAGCCCCGCCCCTACCTCCTGGACAAGCCACCTGGGCTCTGACCCCCACTCACCCAGCCCAGCCTGGGTGGCAGGGGGCATAGCTCAGCCCAGCCACATGCGTCCTGCCACTTCTGATTGTAGAGCCTCTGACGGACTGAGATCGACTGTCAGAGGCTCCATGATCGACCAGTCTATCAAGATTGACTGGTTGGTGACCACTGGACTATATAGTTTTGCATAGACACAAGTAGAGCCAGAGGTACAGTCAGCTTGGTTGTAGGCTGCCAATCATCGACAATATTATAATCTTAGAAATCTGAGGCACTAATCATCAGGCCTTGACAGAATTTAACTCCATCAAAGACTGGAGTGGTTAGGGTGGGGTGAAGGGGAGGTTTGAAGTCCAACAAAGAGGAAAGGGATTGGGACCAGGAAGATCACCTATGGGAAACTACCTCTCAAGAAGCTATTACATCAAGTCGTGGCAGTTGAGGAGGAAAAAGATCACCCTCTAGGCAGACTGGGCGATCTTACCCTAGGGTCCAACCTGCCACCACCTGTAGGACAATGGTCTCTTGGCAGGGGTCTGAGGCCATATAACACATACATCCGGCACACTCAGATTTTCATTGCTTTAAATTGTCTAACACAATCTGTAGTTTGTCTGTAGCCTCTGCTTTGTTTGCAATCACAATGATTTGGTGCCATCTGTGAATTTGATTAACGTACAGTTTACTTTTGTTGTTATTCCAGATCATTTATGGATACATTAAGCAGTACAAAGTCCCAGTATTAATCCCTGCTGAGCCCCACTTTGCTTTTTACCATTCATAATTGCTCCATTTATGTTTGTTCAGCCAATTCTGTATTACAACCACAATTATTTTTACGCTTATTAAGTTAAACCGACGTTGTATGAGTTAGATTCCCATGTGAGTACCATTCAAATCTTTACAGAAATCTAGCTGTCATGTCCATTATCTACTAAAACTGTAATTGAATCAAGGCAAGCAATCAAGTCTGTTTGACAACTGCTGTTTATCAAGCCATGCTGTCTATGTTGAAGCAAGGTACATTGTCCCACCTGCGTATATAATGATTACTTTATTATCCATTTGTTTCATATTGTAATGAGAACTTAGACTACCTGGTTGAAAATACTCTTTACTCCCAAATTAGCTTTTTTTAAAACAGCATATTTTAATAGCATGAAAGTAAAGACCCCTACGACTCATGTGCACCCTGACCTTTTAACTGATTCACTATCATGATAACTACGTGTTGTTTGCATGTCTACATAAATATTGTTTTCTACTAAGAGTAGTGAGAAGTCTTAAGCTCTTGATTTCTTATCTTGTCTGGTTCTAAGTTAGGTTGGAAGGAAAAGTACTTCAATAGCTGTAAAGTCATTTATAAATACTATCACTTCACTCAAATTTCTAGGCAAACACCAATTGTCAGTCAAACAACACCAAAAAGCATTCTAGCATTCACAACTAATCACAGCATAAACAGACCCAAAATCCAAGTCACAGGCTGATCAGACATACATATGTCCTTTGGAATATTGTTTTACTAAAAGGAAATGGTCTCTAGCAGCAAACAAGGATGCCATATAGCTACTAATATTTAAGTAGAGGCCATTTCTTGCATTCCATATAAGACTTTTTTCAGCATTTTGCTTGCATTATCATGCAGCTATTTTTAGTCACTATAGTTATGTAACAATCCTATACTCTAACTCAGGGGTGGGCAAAATGTGGCCTGCGGGCCCGCAGGGCCCCTAAAACATTTAGAAAATTAATATATTTCTGCTTCTGGCTGCCTGTCATGTGGCCCTCGATGGCTTGCCAAAACTCAGTCAGCGGCCCTCCACCTGATATAATTGCCCACCCCTGCTAACTAGGTGGCAATCATTACTAGCTGGAGTGCTTGGCGTTGCATATTATGCAAGATTTTCTATTTTCAGTGGCTACTGCAGTCCCATGCTCCAAATAGCTCCTACATTTACAATTTTCAAGCTCGGCAAAAAGCAAAACCAAAAAAAAACCAAACAAATCTCCATGTTATAACCTGACTAAAGAAAAGAAAAAAAAATGTTTTCCAGACTTGTGAAAGGAAAATTGTTTTTAAAAGACATTTCTTAGTCATTTCCCACCTTCCTCACCTTCCACCCTCCAGAAAACAGTACAGCTCTTGGTTCCCAAGCTGTTTTGCTTTAAAACAAGGTATCCAAAAGAATCTAATGATTTGAGAAATGTATTTATTTAATTTGCAGATATTAAACACATTTTAAATAAGGGTAACTTTTCTCTTTTCAGCGCTTGGAGAGCACGTTAGAAACATTCACAATTCATTTAACATTTGAATCTTTAATCTCAAGTTTTTCATTAAAAAAAAAAAACACACGCATTTGAGGAGGACCTTTGGTTGACACTCCTACTGTGAGTCCCAAACTGATTACCAAACCGGAAGTACTCAAATTATTTACACAAGCAACAAATTGCACAAAGATTGAACACCATATGGTGCTCAGTTTTAATCCTCTCATTCAGTCTAATTCCCAGGTGGGGCTATACTAATTCTTTGAATTTTTAGTTAGTCTAAATTGCAGCTTTACTGTCCCAGAAAATGATCTTCTTGTCCTTATGGATTATTCTAAATTTTGACACTAGCAGAAGAGAGTCCTAAAACATTTCTGCCCAGAAATCACATTCTATATATCTGCAAACTCCACATGCTCATTGCATTTCTGAAGAGCTGGGGCCAATTCCTCAGCATTGTACATGCACAATTAGCAGTCTTCTTTTACCTTTTGTTTCCCCCCAAAACACACACTACTCATATCATGATATAATTTACACTTTGTGGGACTCATCTGTTAGGTTTACTGTTATTGGTTGCAGTCAGTTTACATCTTTCCTCAAGAGGCCCAACAGTTTCTTATTATCACTTCCTCTCATCTTCGCCCACTGTTACATAAACCCTGGATGAGACTGATCCGTAAGAAGGCAACATTGGGGTTTTGATTTTTGCTGGCACTGACTACTTCTTGAAAGTCTGTTTGGGGGGAAAAACTACAAGGAACATAAGGTTCACTCCAGGGCAGTTTGAAGTTACTGTGATTAAGCTTGAGTTTAAATCCTATGGCTGCCTAAATTTTAAAGACAGCTTCACAATAAAATCATTTTTGTATCAACTCAAAAAATTAAAACTAGAAAAACAAAATTCAGACACTTCACTGGAATGCTGCTTTCCTGTTTATTTCAACATGCATGCCTTCACACTACCCAGATGTAACAGATTACACTTTCCCCTTATTAGACTTCTAATTGGCCAGAAGGACATTTGCTCTTCTAAAAGTCACTGAAACAGAGGCTTAACAACCAGGCTCCTCACCTTAGGCAGCAGTAGTGGTCAGGCCAGCTGCAATGGTTGAGCTGACAATGGCAGTAATGGTTGTTTTCGTATTCTCTCCAAGGCCCCTGACAGACGTGTGATTGTGTAATTAAGACGTGTGGAATTTTATGCCAGATCCCAAAAATTGTTCATCCTGTCATACCAAATGTGTATAGCAGAATGTGTAAATTTTGGGATCAGGCATGAAATTCTTCAGTCACATGATTTGGCTCTGAAACTGGTGAAGCCCGGCATTAGGGAAACAGGTTCCTCGATGCTGGGCTGCACTGCCAAACTTGCAATGAGTGGGGCGCAGCCCTGGTTCCCAAGTCAGGGGCCGAGGGTGCCTCCAAGGATCAGGCAGAGAAGAGTTCCAGAGCCAAGACCTAGAGCTACTTCCAGGGATCAGGTAGGGGAGAGCCAAGGGTCCTGGACTCTAGTCCTGGGGCTACCTCTGCAGATCAGGTGAGCTTCATCCCCCTAAGTGCAAAGAAAAAGTTAAAGCACATTAAAAGCAGGCAGGAAAATACTAGCTTTGTGCCTACACTGGCTTCCTGATGATGAAAGCTAAACCTGGGAAGATGAGCCCTCTTTCACTGGGGATAAACTACTGAGGTTCAGCTTTCATTACTGCAGAATAAGGGCAGGCACAGGGAGAGGAACCACAGAACAGCTGCCAGTCTGTCTCCCTTTAATTCACTGCGATCTGTTGGTCTGTCCCTAGCATTTGGGCTAAAAGTATGGCTGCTCTGGTACTGCCATAGAGTTCTTTTCACATTCTCAAACGTTCTATTGCTGGGTGGTTGCTTGTGCTCCCCAAACACAAGAAAGGGTACTACTGCCAACGTTCAGCAGCCACTGGAAATCAATGGATAAAAGCATGGAAATAGATGCTTTATTCAATGGAATAAAGGATGGAAATGAATATGGACCAATATCCAGGACTCCCAGCTCCCAGGAGAGCACCATGACCTGCTAATAAGGAGAGAAAATAAGTGGTTAGAAACAATATAGACAAAAATTACTACACCGTATATGTACAAGTGGGCGCGTCTACGTGACGCTACATCACCATAGTAACGTGCTACGGTGACATAGCATCCGCAGGCAAAAACTGTGATGCTGCCACTACGTCACCGCAGCAATGCATTCCCTCAGTATAGCGCATTGCTGTGGCGATATAACAGCTAAAAATAACCGTGCGCCGCCAGCATGGCACAATACAGGCTGTTACCGTGCCATCATTTAGTACTTTCAGAAGGAAATATTAATGACAATGCAGTAACAACAGTGCCACAGGGGCACATGCAAACGCGTCCAGCATAGGCAACTGGTAGAGGGGGCATGTGCCCCTCCCCCCCCCCCCCGACAGGGCTGTTCTCACTGCTGGTGGCTTCTGCAGGTACTCGCCAGCCCCATCCCCATCGCCAATGCTGGTTTCTGCAGGTGCTCACCAGCCCCAACCCCACCACCACTGCCTTCTGTGGGTGCTCACCAGCCCTGTCCCTGCCGCTGATGCCAGCTTCTGCAGGTGCCCCCCCCAGACTCAGGAGGCACCAGTTGCCCATGGCACCCAGTGGATGTCTTTCGTCCTCCTCCTTTGTGCCTTCATAATACTTTGTTTACACTGACTGTATGCTTCCATCTAGATTAGAAAACTTGTAAGAAGCCACTAAAAATAAATTAAAAACATATCACTTAAACTATAGATTTGTCCCTTGGGCATAGTGAGGTCACTTTGTATAGAGGAATTTCATTTAGGCAGCAACTTCTTAACCAGGAAATCTACCTCTGAATCTATATTCATACATCTCTTCAAATACTAACTCGCCCATTATTTTCACATTAGTAGCAGCCTACTATAATGCAGCATAGCTAAACCCAATTTTACTGCCAATGTTACAACACTTAGTGTTTTCCTAAGTTCCACGCTCTTCAAGGTCTCTGAGATCAGGTCTCATTAGAAATTTCTAGCCCTCTTGGTTGCAAAGAAAAAAACTCAATTCATGTTACCTTAGAGACTAAAATTTCAGATTTTTTAAACCAGTTCCATGACTTCGGGGTACTGACTCATGATTTCAAATGCTTGGGATTGGCACTATTACAAATATATATTACATTTGTCATACCATCCATCTGTCAGTGGGTAAAATCCTTGTGGAATGTCTAATTAGTTGCTGCTTATAACAATTGTGCACATTAAAATAATCTTTTATTTTATTAAAAACAGCTAAGGTATTTAATGCCAAAGTAATTATATATCTTCACTAGTTAATTACAGTTAAAACAAAATAAAGTCCATATTAATCCTACATTATAAGCAATGAGTAAAAGCTACCACCTACTCAGCCATACATGAAATCTAAACAAAGTGTTTCAGTGGGGAGAGCTTAAGCGGCACACACGAGCAACCTACATAACTATCAAACACAATATTACAAACTCATTAATCCACAACTGCAGCAGGATTTTGAGTACTATTACAATTGAATTATAGTTATATAAAAGGTAGCAGGCAAAGTTTTTGTCGCATAGGAAGAATTCTTGATGGCAGGCTAAATCCCCCTTAGAACCCACCAGCTGGGAGTGTTTGGGATACAATCTTGAAATTAAAAAAAATTTGCAAAAAAGAATTGCAGATTGTTTGATCAGCAATCTGGATGTGGGTGTGGAAAGCACATTGTCCAAATTCGCTGATGACACCAAGATGTGGGGCGAAGTGGGCACGCTGAAGGGGAGGGACAGAATCCAGCTAGATCTAGACAGGTTACAGAGGTGGGCAGATGAGAATAGGATGGAATTCAATGCAGACAAGTGTGAAGGTGCTGCATCTAGGAAGAAGGAACCAGCAACACACCTGTAGGTTGGGGAACACCCTTGTCAACAGTGGCAGAAAGGGATTTTGGAGTCATTGTTGATTCCAGGATGAACATGAGCCGCCAATGCGAGAAAGCTAAGTTAACCACACCTTGTGCATCTACAGATGCATCACAAGCAGGTCCAGGGAGGTGATCCTTTCCCTCTATGCAGTGTTGGTCAAGCCGCAGTTGGAGTACTGCATCCAGTTCTGGGCGCTGCACTTCAAGAGGGATGTGTGGCTAACCTTGAGAGGGTCCAGAGGAGGGCCACTCACATGGTCAGGGGGCAGAGGGTCAGGCCCTACAAAGAGAGGCTAAAGGGCCTGAATCTATTCAGCCTCCATGAGAGAAGGCTGAGAGGGGATCTGGTGGCTGTTTACGAACTCACCAGGGGGGACCAGAGGGAATTAGGTGAAGCTCTGTTCCCCCGGCACCATCCGGGGTTACTAGGAATAACGGCCACAAATTGTTAGAGAGAAGGTTCAGGCTGGACATCAGGAGACATAACTTTACAGTTAGGGCTGCCAGGCTCTGGAATGGGCTCCCAAGGGAGGTGGTTCTCTCTCCTACCTTGGGGGTCTTCAAGAGGAGGCTGGACAGATATTTGGCTGGGATGTTATGACCCCGGCACCTGTTCCTGCCAGGGGCAGGGGGTCAGGCCTGATGATCTGTTTAGGTCCCTTCCGATTCTAAGCACTATGAAACTATAATTGTTCACTTGTTTAAATTGTAACAATAAAGGCAGTTTCAACCAGATTCATGCATGTGGCAGATTTGTAACACCCAATATTTGTGGTTTTACAGAACACTTATCTGGTTCTACCAGTAGAAAGCAGCTGCTACCAACGCACCAAAGCATGTATACATACATTCACATGCTTCTGGTGCCTATATGCAGTTGTGCTGGCAGCACACAAAATTCACCACAGAAGATACAAAGTAGAAATACAGCATGCATCTTAATCAGCAAGTTTCAAAAACTAGAAGGGGATGAAGAGAAAGGGGAGGAAGGAGACAGATCATCTGTTATGAAAATGAGTAACTTACCCTCTTGCTGCTAGCCAGCATAATAACCATTCACATTTATCCTAGGCAAGTGTCCACTTGTCCTATCATGCCTGGCAATTTTTATTTAGCTAAATAGCCACCAGATCCACAAGTAGGTCACTTGCCAAATATTCTCCTAGGTTCATGAAAATGGAAAACTAGTTCATTAAAGAACTAGATTAGATGGTTTGAACAAACTATACTGTATCACTGGTGTTAAATCCTTTTCCAGGCCTCCTTTAAAAATAAAAAGCACAGAAAAAAAAAAATCAATATTATTATCAAGCCAAGTTTCACATTTAGCTAGTCCTAAAATGAGAGTCAAAGGTGATATGTTAGTGTCGCAGTACTGAGAACAAGATCACAAATGCTTGAAGCTCTTTTGGGAAAAGACTTTCATTTTACTTGCACAGCCCCTAAAACAATGGAGCCCTGGTCTGTGACATTCCCACCAACCATGAACAATATACCAAGAACTCAAGTTTAAGAACAGTTATTACAGCAGAGTCTCCCTCCCTACTAAGAAACAGTGCAGCACCAAAATGAATAACAAAAGATATTTAGTTGAAAATGTTTTTTTGGATTTTACCCTCTCTTCCCCCCAACACACACACACACACACACACACACACACACTTAGACTTAGATTAAAGGGAAATAAACTTTAAAATCTGAAGATTTCTTTTTAAAGAAGCCTATTAAAACTAGAAGTAGAACCTACTAATGAAACTGAAGGATGCAAGTTATTTAATTGATTAACTGGTTTGGGAACCAGAAAGCAAATCTTACACATAGCCAATTCATGTTATGCCCACACGGCATAATTCAATGTTGTGTGCATACTGAAGTTCACTCTGAATAGTAGCAGCAATGGCAGCAGCAACAGCACAGCCCCATTAACACCCATTTGTACTAGGACTAATTAGCCTACTAAGAATCGCTAACATGCTGCTTCCAGTACCCAAGCCAACATTATGCCATACAGACTGTTTCCTCTATAAACTTACACTAACAGATTTTTCCCCCTCCCAAATCAAACTATCCAGCCTTATTTGAAATGCTGCACCTAGTTTAGACACATTTTAGCCTTGCCTTTGCCCTTGCAAAGAGCCTGTTGGCTGGCACAGGGAAATTCACAAACATAATTACTACAGTTATACAGGTACAAAAACCTCTGTGGATACATTTACTTTGGAATAAGTGACATGCTGAGTTCTACCACTATAGGCTATGCTATATCTCTCACTTGCAAAATTTCAAGTCACAAAAGGAAGTTTTTTTATGATCACAATGCAAGTTGTAAATACTTGGATTTTCTGATTCCATTTTGAAGTGGTGTTAGAATTATTGTCTGTCAACTGAATAAGTTGAATATATAAAACATTATGAATTACACAGACAAAATGTCATTTTTTACAGTTAAACACAGCTATTTTATAAAGTTTCAACTCAGTTCTGAACTTGCCTTTTTATTCGTAGGTATTGATAGGGTGGAACAAAAGATTTGACATATCATTTGTTGCAGGGATCTGCAACAATGAAAAGGACCAAGGATAGTTTTAGCAATATTTCAAGCTGAATGGCTTGTTAGACATTCATTAATAATTTTTTTTTTGCCTACTATATGAAGTTTAGCATTAGACATGCTCCCATCATACAGAGGATTTTGAATACTCGGACCATACTGTAAAGGTTCTGAATTTTCAGAACTGGAATGAAGCCTAGAAGAGTAAAAGAAAGTATTTTGGCATTATAGGAATACAATAGATAATGACCCTTCAGAAATAAAGATCCACAAATCTTTTGAATCCATGTCAAACTGAGATTAGTGTAAGAACCATTAAGTTTAAATAGAGAAACCTTTCTGCAAGCCTAAAATACTGAAACCAAGAATATCTTTACTTTTTCAGTTCAAAGTATTTAGAGTGCTATTACACTCTGAAAAGTAACAGTGAGTGGTAAGATTGGATTTCAGGTTTACAGATTAAATGTGCTATTTACATTCGGAAGCTGGTTCTTCCTAACTCCCCACATTGCTGGTTCTTTTCAGTTGCAGTATCACAGATGCACATTCTAATTCAATATTTCCAACTCAAAAAGAATGATTCTCTAATTAGATCACCTAAAATTTGTACAGGAGGCAAGGCAGAGAGGCATCGTATAGGCTAATTCAGCTTTTGTAAGCAACAGATTCTTTGAATTTGTCAAATTCTATGAGTGGATCTGCAGGAAGCAAGGGTTTTAAATAGAAAGCAGTAGTTTAAATAAAAAAGAAATGCAACAAGGGAGGAAAAAGAGAGGACACTGCTGAGAGATGCAAAAAGAGTTAAACAAAGTGCATCCATAGGGACACAGAGGTTATAAAAAGTTAGTTCAAATAATGAGATAAGAATCCATTGCCTCTGCTTAAGCCGTACTTAAACACAATCCAGTCTCCACATGTAGTTTTTAAGACTCAGGGCTACCCTGGGCCCAGTCCCATATTGTAAAGTCAACTGAGTACTGGATCAGACACATGGCAGCCCTGGGGTTCAGGATACAGCCATCTCCTGCCCAAAACATGGGTAGCAGGTCCTGTGGGTAGCCCCCAGTAGTAGTGAGATTGGATCTGAGGAATAATACAGTTCATCCAAACATTATGCATCCTGCCATACACACGACATAGGATGATACAGTTTTTGAGCTTGGAAAAAATGTTCCTCGGATTCCATGGTCACCATTATTTTAATGTCTGCCAAGGGCCTCAGATGCTACAAAATCTCAAACAGATTTTTTTTAGTTCATCTCTGCTGATTATGTATTGTCAGAGGGATAATAGAACTCAGTTTAATCCCATGCAGCTGTATGAGTTTTGCAGTGCTACAGAGTGTAAAAAAAAATAAGTACCATCATAAATCTAAAGAGATGCATTTCTGATTTATGGGAAGAAACAACTCTATAGGAAGAAGACACCATTTTTACATCGGACTGCTACTGGCTCTTCATTCTTCATATACTTTGCAATATTTAGTGAACAACAGTACTAAGCAAAGCCAAACAAAGACATATTTAAGATTAGATAGCCAGTATCACACCCTCAATTAGAGAACCAACGTGCACTTTATTAAAAAAAAAAAAAAATGCTTGCCAAAATAACTGCTTTCACTTTATTGATTCTCTGAGCCTACCCCTTGGAGACCTAGTAAAATATTCTGTTTTTCTGCAGTGGTGTTGAGAATCAATTGCAGCCACATGTGAGATCAATCACTGGTGAGGTCTGAATTCCTTGGAACTCTGACACCCTTGCCATGGGATAAGACAGATACCTTTTTAAAAAGCTAAAGCAAGCAACAAATCTTTCACTGAAGCCACAGAAAACCATTTTCCTGAGGCAGAGATCATGCAAACAGGACAGCTATATAAATTTTCCTTTACATCAAAACAATCTTTTCTACCATGACAGTTTTACAAAAAGGAGAAAAAAACAAAACAAAAACCAAGTTCCATGCATGAAAATATATCCGTAGGAAGCCAATTAAGCATTCTCTTTATATAACAGTGAAGTCAGTCTTATTTTTTAGGCTGAGGAGTTCACATTAAAAAGAAACACAGGAAGAAGCATTTGTTTTCATGAAAATATCCAATTGCTAATGCATCTGCTTTCCCCCTTTGTTTTAATTATATGCAGTCCTATGCATTAGAAATCAGTGCAAGGCTTTCTTCATACATCTAAAACTGGAGTGTATACTCAACCCATTGAGTAATTCAAAATGCTGTCTTTGCACAGCTCTTAAAGAAGCGGTCCATCTCTGCTAAGTAATCTAGGCATCACAGAAGATATTCTCTCTTGCCCAAGTGAAAGACATTCAAAGTTCTTCTCATCTTCTTCTTGCAGCCACGTGGCAAAGCAGCAATATCATGGGCAGCGTACACAGGATTCAATTGTTCGTGAAAAAGCTTCAGTAGATTGCCCGAGGATTTTTGGTGCTATAGTAGGCCTCACATGCAGCTACATAAGCAGATTCTGGGAAGAAATCATCATGGTATTCTGCTAAAAACCTGAGGGAGAGGGAACACACACAGAAACAGAACATGAAGACTTTGTTTAAAAAGAAGAGGTACTGAGAGGAGCAATTCTCAGAAGCATATACTGCACATGGAGGACTACACATACCAAATTTCAAAGTGTAAAAGGCTCTCAGCCATAAGAAAAACTGCCTCAAATAGCAAGAATTTTGATTGTGCTACACACAAAATCCCCAGTTAAACTACATGTGAAAAATTCACTGTGAAACAGTTTCTGAGAATAAGCACCTAAAAGCAAGAGATGACTGTAAAAGTTTTTTGCAACTACATCTGTTGCACCTACTCCCTATGCCTACTATGTACCGTTCATCAATATTAAAAAAGGAATGTAATTATCTCTACATATCAAATATATATAATGCATCTTGGATGTCTGTGAATTATCTGTATCCTTAAAAATAAATACAACTTCATTAGTCCTTGTGTATGCCTGTAAGTAATCTGTCCCTTCCATCCTTCATGGATTTCTTGTTCCCAAGACACTGCTGTACAAACCCTTGTGTCTCTGCAGACTCTGCAGTTCTACAGCTGTATAACTTGGCATTTTCTCGAAATAAGGCAAAAAAAGAAAAACCTTCCATCACAGCCACACTTTGTCTGGCGAGCATGTGCCTTTCTCTCATATAAGCAAGAGTGGAATTCCCTAAACAATGATGTAGCTACTAAAACATGGAAGAATTAGCTTCAGCAGCCATGAATAAGCTCCCCTTTTCTTGACATCCAACCCCCTCCATTTTTAGAAGGGGTGGGGGCGAGGAAAGGGAACAAGGGAGTCCCTTGAGAAAGGTCACAGTTTATGACTCATGACAGCAAAGAGGCACAGAGCCAGAGTATGGTACATGACAACTATGTCAAATGTGTCATCAATCATTGTAGAAAAGACAAGACATCCAAGCTCTGGTAACATTTTAAACCATTAACCCAAAGGTGTTGAAGATCCAGCCCAGAGAGCCCCATTATCCAGCCCACGAGTCTTGGAGCAGACCCACACACCACATTCAGCATGCAGGGCCGGTCTAGGGTGCATGATCAATATGGTGCTCAAACCAGACCATCCATCCCCATGCGCTGGATCCAGCATGTGGGGCTCACAGACTGGCCCTGTGCCCTTCATCCAGTCTGTACACCAGCTGCATACCAGTCATCATTCATCTGACCCACAGGGCCTGACAAGTTTGACATACCTACATCTACCAATTTGCTCATTTGTATGAGTGGGGAAAACAATGGAACTAAAGGATACCAGAGCTAACACAGGTGCAGAATTCAGTCTCACTGTACACGTCTGGACTGCTAGCACAAGTTATCCTTTAGAAGCCAAAACTTCAGTCAATTAGTATAAGACACTTATGTCTATACCTGTGGTAGCCAACTTGTTGCACATGTGCCAACAAGCATCATAGGCAGCCTCTGTGTTTCATGTGGCAGATCAGGGAGAGGGCAGGCAGCAGAAAGCAGAGAAAGGTAATGGAAGTGGCACTCTGGGCAGATGCAGGACCTAAATTTGTGGAACATTTACCAAAAAGGCTGGCCCCCCCACTGGTCTTCATAAATATTCATTTAAAGTTTATCAGTACCTATACTGCATACAGTCTTTCCAACCTAATTCTTAACTATGGTGCCGTAACTATTCCTTTTGATGCTTTGCATTTCTTAAGATCAAAGAATCCCGATGAGGAATATTCTGTGTACATATATAGCAAATTTAAAAAGGAATACATTAATTGTTGAACACTCAGAAGTTCTTCTTTAAAAACAAAATTTGTTGCAGAAAGAAAAGACAAAAATATGAGAAAAGGCGTTTCCTACAACCTGTGCATTTACTTAAACACACTATTCTTACCTGGACATCAAATAAGTTCCCAATTCCAGGAAAAATAACAAGAGCAATATAAAATACAAGCATTTTACACAGTGATCAGCTCTTTGATGTGTCACTATGCGACCTCGTCATTCTCCTCTCAATTCGTTCATTTCACAGAAGTTAATTACTGCAAGAAACTGTGTGAAGTGGTAGAGGTCTGTCTCTCTTATTTCATGTAAAAAAATAAAATAAAATAAAATAAAATAAAATAAAAAGGGGGAATTGAGCCCGTTCCCTTGCTATCCTAGGCAATGAAAACATAACACTTTTCTAGGTTACTACAGCAGAAAAATCCTTCAGCGAGAAATATTACTGGAGTCACATTAAAAAAAAAAAAAATCTTGAACTCTGAGACGTTAAAGCAAAAGGAAAAAAGTTAAAGTGAGCCACTTGCAGAGAACTGACCTAAGAGTCTCATTAATTCCAATTATGAGTTTAGAAAAGTTCACAGAAAACTAAAAGGGTGGAGAAAATTCCAGTTTAAGTGACTTTCTCTCTTACCCAGTACCATATAGCAGCTCTTAAGCTGAAGGAGACATGGGTTTAAAGCCCTGCCTGGCAACTTCTACCACCTTGCCCTCACACAATGTGCTGTTACAAGTTTTCAAGACACAAGTAACAAACTACAGGAAATCACATTAGAAGAACAGCAAAATTGTTGAGTTAAATAATACCAGAGGTAATACAGTCAACTGAGAGAGAGGGCTACAGAGAGAAGAAGGATGCTCTTGTGTTTAAGGCAGTTTCCCAACCAGCATGCCATGGCACAAAAGTGTGCTATCAGAAAGGAACAGGTGTGCCGCGGAATTTTGTCGTGGCAATGAGCTACAATAGGTACGAGAATAGGAATGCCTTAACAGGTGTGCTGAGGAAAAGTTTTGTTAATGTAAGTGTGCTTTGGGCTGGAAAAGGTTTGGCGACACTGGTTTAAGGCATGGGTCCAAGTGGCTCTGCCACAAACCAATATTGGCAAAAATATCATAATGCTTATGTAAAGACTAAAACTATAATCTAATGCAGGGGTCGGCAATGAGCCATTTTCCTCCGCACGCGTTGGGGCTGGGAGGCAGCCTCCTGGCTCAGGTTCTGGGTAGCTACTGATAGCCACAGAGCCTGGGCTGCTCCCAGCAGCCAGCTGAGAGGATTGAAGGCCTGCTGCAAGCAGCCTGGGCTCCGTGGCTATCACCAGCTACCCAGAAGCTAGGCCAGCTGCAGCCAGGAGGCTAACTGCTGCCTCCCTGCTCCAGAGGGGCACAACCCTGCGTGCTACCCACCCTGCTCCCGTGCACACAAGGGAAGTGTGACCTGGGCAGCGCAGAGCTTGCAGCAGCAGGCAGCTTCCCTGTGTGGCCCCTCTGTGTGCTGCCACTCTGGGTTGCACACACTGCGCTCCAGAGGGCCCAGGAGCGCAACACGTGCAACCCAGAGCACCACTTAACAGCTTCCCTGTGTGACCCCTCTGTGATGTGTCAGCTCTGTTTGTGGGGAACCCTGGCACAGGATGCAGTCTGACTCAAAAAGAAGTCCCCCTCCCTCCCCTCCTCTACCTAAACGAAACTGATTAAGATGCAGTGGGAGACGCACCTAAAACCCTCCAGGTAAGGGTGACAAGAGTGAAACAACTGCCTTAGGTCTCATTTGCATCCGAGATGGAACCAGATGACCATTCATTTACATGAGAGATGGAGAACAGAAAGCCTGAGGCAGAGACTGCAGTGAATTCTGGGATCAGAGAAGCCAGGGAGCACTGCATGATGGGGAATCTGTGCTCCAAATGCTAATCAACCCATGTTTACACACACCCAGCTCAGCATTTATCAGACCAGTTCTCATCTGGATTTACAAAGGACTCCCCCCCTCAAGTTTAATAGGCATCTCGGGGTGTACATTCCCCAGTCTCACTATGGGAGGCCTATTTAAACTTGATTGACTAAAACTCAGTTGCCGGGCTAGGGAATGCTGAGGCAAGAGACCGAGTCAGAGGAGGTATGGGCAACATTTGAACAATGGTAAAGGGGTTCATCACAGTGTCCAACCCGTTGGAGCCCTGACCACAGGTGTTGTCATACTTTTCCCAGGACAACTGGTGGAAGTCCTCCTGCCCAAACGTTATAAACACTCCAATAATTGCCTTAATTGCCTATAGTAAGATCTGGAAAAGTCATGCTAAGCTGAGGCTTGTTCACAACAAGTAAAAATCCAAAACCCTGATGCTGCAAGCTATCTATTGTTTCTGAAGAAACCATGAGACATCCCATCAGTATATCTGCTATCCATAGGAATTTCAAGCTGGCTCCCAAGTGTCTGGATACTCCCTAACCTTATGTGTTTCCTGATTATCAATCAGTTTCTTGAGATGTTCCAAACCAGATAACCCCTTGTCAAGAGAAAGACAATGATTTACACTATTGAGAATGCTTTGAAGAAGCTGGACTGAGGGTATAAAAATCTGTAAAAAAAGCAGCAGTGTGTGTGCTTCAAGAAGAAAAAAAAAAATCTCTCTGATACCATTCACTGTTCTTCTAGAGAGTCTGGAGAAAACATATCGTCTCCCTTCAAGGATTGTGCTACGAACTTTACTTGTCAGCTTTGCAACTCGAGTACCTTGTTTCCCCAAATACTTAGTGAAACCAGGGTAGTATTGTAATTGTTTATGTTTGTCTTTCCTTTGCATGTCTATTACTATTAGTACCATTATATATTTCATATACTTAACAATAAATAACTTTTATAGTCAAACCGGTAATAACTGGGTACATTTTTCCTTCTCTACTTCTCCTTCCTCATGTGCTCTGCAGCAACACTTCTTTTACCTAAGCTAAAGATCCCTGTGAAGCCCAAAAATACTGTAGGGTCTGCTCATCAAGAGGCCAAAGATTGGTACGTGCTGAGTTTGAAACACATAACGGGATCAGCTTGTACAGGCTGATTGACCCAGTTTGACTCAGATGTGCCCTTATACCCTAATAAATGAGCACACCCCAAAGTAATGGGCAAATCTGGTAACAAAGCTGTCTGCTGCTGCAAGCTCTGTACTGCCAGGTCACACTTCCCCTGTGTGTACAGGGGCAGCGTGGACAGCACGCAGAGTTGTGCCCCTCGCTGCTGCCCCCACCTGCTGGGGAAGTGTGGCCAGGGCAGCGAAGAGCTCAGAACAGCAGGCAGCTTTCTGCACCGCCCGCTGCGCCCTGCTGCACCCGGTTCCACACACTGCTCCGTAGAAGCAGCAGCGAGGGCAGCACAGTGGGGAGCATTGCTGGTATCTGCTGCCGCCCCAGAGCCTGGGGCCAGGTCTGGGGCTAGGAGGCAGCTAGGGCCAGGGCTGGGAGGCAGTAGCTGTTTGCAACCTCCTGGCTACAGCCGGCCCAGGTTCTGGGTAGCTGCTGATAGCCACAAAGCCTGGGCTGGGGCACAGAGGCAGCAGGGCTGGGGTGCAGGGCACAAGCAGGGCATCCTGCCACATACCCCCTGCCCTCGTTTTGTTTTTCTGGCATGCCGGCACTCCGGTACCTTCCAAGGTAGGCATTGTGGGTTTTTTTGGCACTCTGGCCAAAAAACGTTGCCTACCCCTGATCTAATGCATGATCTTTTTCTAGTATTGCCTAACTTAAGTATTCTACACTGCATCTCTAACAGCTTTTTGTACGTAAATATGCACACTCAACTGGCTTCTTAGTAGCTCCTATGAAAGCTGTCAGGTAATTAGACTCGGTACGTGACAAGGTAGTACAAAGAAAAAAAAGGCATGTATGAGGATAAGATAGTATAGAAAGTAAATGTATAAAAATTATTCTAAGTTTAAAAAATTTTAAGTATGATGAACCATTTAAGAGTTTCTCGTATACTCGTTTTCCAGTATAATGATGCCCTACATATTTTGTCCTAAAGGAATAAAAAGGTTGTTCTTCAAAAATCAATTAAACTGAAGCTACTTTACAGTTAATCTGAACTAGTTATAAAAGCACCATATTTTAGCAGTTGCCAAGACTAATAGAAGTGTCCTAACTCTTTATCCTTAAATTAAAAAAAAACAACCCAAACAATACAGAACCACAAGAGCTGTTACAACAATGATTCTCAACTGGCTCAGCCTCTCCTCACCTCTTTCCCACTGTCCGGCCCCCATGAGAAGAGGTAAACACACCACTTGCTCACCTTCGTCAGACCACTCCTACTTTCTCCCCCAGCACCGCCACTGCCACCCAGCCCCTATGCAAGGAGGTAAGCACTATAATAAATGAATTGGCTTTTGAAATGGGGTTCACAAAAGTTATAGCAGGGGTGCCTGGAATCTAAAAATTTTGAGAACAACTGTATTAGAAAAATCAAGAGCAAAGTAATACTTATTAGTATACCACACGACTTCTGCTGGTCACTTGCCAATTAAATGCCACTTTGCTAGATTTGCCAGAATGTATAATGCAGTATTTAATACATGAAACAAACATATTCCTTATAAAAAAGAATTCAGAGAGCTAATAAAGCCAAAACTTTCCCTGCCCTCAGAAGTGTCGACCATAAATATTACATGTCCATTTTATTCACAGACAATGAAAATAACACCTTTTTAGGTTACCATAGCATGAAAATTCTACTACATGATGTATTCCTGGAGTCACATAAAAAAGGTCTTGAATCATGAGATGCTGAGGGAAACAAAATGAGCCACTTGCACAGAACTGTGCTAAGAGTCCTTCATGGGTTTTAATTCTGAATTTAGAAGACACCAACTAAGCTCACAGTAAAGTAAGAGGGTGGAAATGTCTCATCTAAGCAACTTTCTAAACTCAGTACTACAGTTTTAAAACTCTCTCATTCTAAAAATTGCTATGTTAATAAAATGGCAGAGCCTGTAACGGACAGAGCTTGGGTAATGTTTCCAAGAGGTAAAATCAGACTCTTGGTAAAGGCTCTTTCTCCTCTTCAAATACTGACTAAGAATCATTAAGAGCTCAATACAGAAGTTAACCAAAGTGACATTTAGATGGGAGAGAATTTTTACCTTAAGAATTACTTAAGAAACAACCTTTGGCTTCAATATAAGCATAGTACAAAACAATATATACTTCCAAATGAACAAGTTAGGCAGAATGTTATTCAGTTCAATTTGCTTCTCACTTCCCTGCTGCTCAGAGGAAGTGGGAAGAAACATGCCTCAACCCTATACCTGGTACAAATTATTATTCTGACTATTCACTGGCTAGTGCTGTGGTAGAAAAATGTAGCAAAAGTGTAGTGCGTGCCTTGCATCTGATTATCAACACCCATCTCCATCTAAGTGCAAAGAAGGGGAGTTGCAGCCCTGCCAAAAGCCGTTTTTCATCTTGGTCTGCTACTATAATGCAGATAGCTGGCATGGAGTAACATTAGGGAATTTATAGTCTGAACCTTGGAATGAACCTTGATGCTTCACTTCTAGTGGAAGTAGCACAACTATACATTGGCAATTGGCAATGTAATCCACAAGCCAAGATTTAGAGCTGCACTTCTTCATTTAAAAAGAAAAAAAAAAAGAGCACAGTATTCAGAAAATGTTTTTAGTTTTAAATTAACTCAATATCACTTCAAAAACCTTGGATTAAATTCATTATTTATTAAACATGACTACCAAGTTTAAAAAGCTTAAAGGCATCTTCTGTTTTACAACTGTCCTCACCCTCATAGGCATGAGCAAGCACACAAAAACACATTCATTTTTTTTCTGGATAGGAAGTCACACTAAACAATTAGTTAAATTACCATGAGTTTTAGAACGTCGAAGGAATTCTGCCTACAGAAAATACTGCTGACAACTTATATCTTACATTCAACAACAAAAATCTAAAAATATTCTAATATTATAAAAGCCTTAGTCTGCCTGACTGAAACAACCAATCAGAGTGTGAATACAGCATTGGGACAGGTGGCAGCACCACGGTAGAGGGCCGCCATGATGGCAAAGGTGCAGCTGGCCTCACCCACCATCCCTCACCCTGCTTCCTGGAGGCAGTAGCAACACTGCGGACGAAACGCAGGGCTCAAGGCCAGCAGCGATGGCCTCACCCCCCCCCCACCCTGCTACCTGAAGGCATCCACAAAGGAACAGAGTGGGGGAGGTGAGGCCATCAGAGCTGGCCTCATTCCCCACCCCTTGCTCCTTGGAGGTGGTGACAGCGCTGTCAGAGGGGAGCAGGGTCAGGATACCACGGGGGGTGGGGGCCCGGCCCACCCCTCCCCCTTTGCACCGTTGCCGCCTGCAGGACCAATGTGACAACAGTGGGGGGAGTAGCAGGCCCTACACCGAGGGGTGGGCGGAAGGGAGAGTGGCCAGATCCAACACGGTGGTGGGATTCTCTTGTCAAATATGAAACTAAATCTCTGTTTGAATCTCTTTTGATGTATCAGTAGTATTTAGGGGTGCAATGATAAAGAGTTTCTTGGCCGATACCAATAGCCAATTATTAACCGGCCGTATTGGCTGATACCAATCCAATTGTCGATTTACAGGAATGCAGCCGGGCAGCTTGGAGAGCATCACCCTGCCAGTAAGTCTGTGGGCAGGAAGGGGCTTACAAGGTAACCATTAAGTAATGGGGGCGAATAGAGGCTGCCATAGAGGGAGAAGGAAGGAGTGGTGGGGCAGGGGCAGATGCTACCTAGCCAAGGTGGTGAATGCAACCCTGGGGCCAAGAGCGAAACAGAGCCACAGGCAGCTCACCCAAGGGGCACAGAGAAGGTAGGGAAGGGGGGCGGCTCCCCACTGCTGTGCATACCCCTGGGGGAGATACAGGGGGCATGTGCCCCCCGCCCCAAATTTGTGTGTGTAGCAGGAGCGGGCTGCCCGCTGCAGGCTCGGGGCCAGGGGCTGCGCCCAGAATGGGTGGGAGCAGGGCAGGCTCAGCTACACAGGGCAAGCAGTGACAGCAGTAGCGCTGGCTACAGGGAGTTTTGGAGTGGCCATAGAACCAGGGCTCCTGAGGGGAAGGACACAGAGTGCAGTGCCCAAGCAAAGGTGGTGCTAGGGAGGGCTATAGCCACCACAAAATTCCCCATAGCCTCCCTGTAGCCACCATTCCCAGCACCACCGCCACTGCTTGACCCACATAGCTGAGCACGCCCCGCCGCCTCCAAACCCACCTCTGGCTCAGCCCCCCTGCTGGGAAGAGGCTGGGCCCGCCCCTGGCCCTAAGCCCGCAGCAGGCAGCCCTCCCTCACCCTGCGCACAAATCCAGGGGGGGTACATGCCCCTTATGCCTCCCCCAGGGGTGCATGCAGTGGCAAGGAGCTACCCACTGTCCTCCCTCCCATGCCCCCTGGATAAGCTGCCTGCGGTTCTGCCCCATGCTCTGCCCTGGCATCATATTCACCACCCTGGCTGGGCAGCATCTGCCCCCCCCGATCTGCACCCACGGTGAGAGGGAGAGTGGGGCAGAGGCTGGGGCAGGCGCTGCCCAGCCAGGGTGATGAATATGATGCTGGAGGGGGACGCAGGGCACAGGGCGGAGCTGCAGGCAGCTTATGCCCCTTCCCTCCCCTACAGACTTACCAGCAGGATGCTGCTCTCCAAGCTGCCGAGCTGCATTCCTGGCTGCATGCATGCTGCAGCTGTGCACATGCAAGTGTCATTTATTGGTGGCATTATCAACCAAAAAAGCCAACTGCCGACAATGTTAATTTTCCTTGTATCAGTGCCAGTCCAATATGTGACTGATATATCAGTGCACCTCTAATGGTATTATATATATTTTTCTTCCTTTATGACTCAGAGGCAATATTAGCAATATACAAGGCAAGCTGCCTTAAAACATTAAGAAGTAATGGTTTGAGGGATGAAATGAGTTCTACTAATATTAATAGCTTCTAATAAAAATACTATCAACTTTTAGTTACAGAACTACTTCCCAGAACCTGAAAAGCCAAGGTGGCTTCAAGATAAATGCGTTTCAAATTTCAGAAGCATCATCTTAGAAACTAACACTTCTCACTACTCTAAGTACAGCAAAAGTAGCAAATGGGGAAAATGACGACTAGTTGTCACTGTCTGGTGGGGCTGTAAAAAGTAAATGCATTTGACTAAGAGGACATTTCTAGTGCAGAGGGAGCAACATCACCAAATCACAACTGTTACCCGAGACACAAAGCATGTAGAAGGAAAGGACCAGAATTTCTCTCTCTCTTCTTCAAATGGTTCCTCTAGTACAGGATAGTAACCATTTATGAAGGTGAGATTATCCCAGTCACTAGCATTGTAAACTCCAATTACTCATTATTTAAACAGCATTTCGGAGACAAGGCTGCAGATTCTTTAAAATGAGGATCAATCCAATAATATATTTTATTAAATTTGTACCAAAAGCACATAATCGTGCAAAAGGCAATTTTTAGATTGTACCCAACACAAAAAATATATAGCAGGAAGATTTAAGTTAGTTGCAGCTGGTGAGCAGAGCAGCTAATCAGTACAGTCTGACTGAGAGCAGTTCTTGTGCTACTTTGCATTGCCTTTGACTCAGAAAAAGAAAATAGCTTTGTGCCACAGGAGATGTACCCAGACCTATTCTAGAAACATCAAATCTAATGGTAAGAATTCTTGGATTCAAGGAACCGTTACAGAAATTTTTTTCCCTCATTACGTCTACACTTGGCAAAGCCTTGCTAGTGCACCATAGTGAAAGCCCTATCTTTCATTGTCCTTTAGATACTTATGGAAAAACCTTATGCTAAATAATCTTACCCATTCACAAGCTCTCCTCTCAAGCAACCTTTTTGACCTTTCCTGGTCCTCTTTATATGACTTCCCCAACCTTAAGACAAAACTCTAAGTTACACACATACCTCAATAAACCTGATTGAGTGCTATCACGAAGTAACAGCATACCTGTCAGTACCCTTACTCAACTGCCATCACAATTTTGCCTCACTACAAAACGTTTTGAATTGCTGCATAACTAGATAGGGTCATTTGTTTCACATACCCGTTTTAATTTCAAGAAGTCCTATACTCAAAGAAAAATCACTTTGCAAGTTTTGTCCTTGAAGGAAATTCGCACTATACAGGATTTATAGGTAGATGGGCTAAGCGCAACAGATTCAGATTTCCTTTAGTAAGAAATCTGACAGTAGATACTCTCTACATTCTTCTTCTCTTACAACAGCTGTTTGAGCTCAATTTTCCAGACTATGTCCAAAAGCAAACTGAAGTGTGATTGAAAAGTACTGAAGAACAGGGTCTCAATATCAATTCAGAGCATCCATCAGGCCATGAGTAAGCATACTATAAAATGAGCTTCCAGACAAAAGTGAGATACGTTTCTCAATCCAAGAGAGACTGCAACAGTCCAAAGACTGAATGAAACTATACATTTGAAAAAGTGAATTTCTCTCTCTAAAGTTCAGAGCTGAAATCCCCACCTGCACTAGGAATACATTCATGTTAGCTTAACTGATTCTATTTTTAAATAAATTTTAGACATGGTTCATAATAAGTGTTTAATGCCAATCAAATAATGCCTGATCTACACTGGCTGGTGCCAAAAAAAGGTTCAGGAAAGCCTACTCAGCCTATGGGTTTTCCTTAGAGGCAAGGAAGCAGATAGGGGAGTGGATTGCTTTTGAGTGTGTGCACGTGTGGGGGGAGAAACAGGGCGGGGACATAGGTTCATTTTGTATTTTAATACTTTATTCTGTTACTATCACTTTTTATCCATCATTCTAAGCCACCCTGAGTATTTAATTAAAATCCAAGATAAGGGTTTTTTCTCCCTAATCAGCATGGGGAAGAAAAATCAGCTCCCTAAACAGCACCAGGCATGCGGGGTAGTCTCATCTTAGATTTGAGTTCCGGCCTGGAGCAGGCAGAGGCTCAGCTCTGGCTTTGTCCCCAGGCTTGAAGAGAGAATAGCTATTACCCAACTTCAGGTTAAAATGATTCATTTGGCAGGGGAGGAGCATGCAGCTGGGGGAAATGCAGAATAGACCACGGGGAGAGGAGGGGTCAAGAATATACAGCATGGTGTGTCCCCATAGCTGGGAGCCCAGATCAGCTGACAACTCCCAGCCACAAGAGTTTTCTACTTGCCAGTGCAGAGAGTCTGATTCCAGACTCTCCTTACATGATCAATAAGGCATGATGGGTTGTGAAGCTCAATCCCATCATGAGCTGGGCTCGTCGGGGGGAGGGGTGTACGAGGGCAGGGGAGGCTGTGGACCACCGAACCATGTGGCGCCCACGGGGACAGCCCAGCCTGAAGAAGGAGAACATTGGGAACCTGAAAGCCATGGAGAGGCCAGCACTACACAACAGGTAAGGAACAGGAAGGTGGGAAACGATGGGCCCCATGGGACTTGGAGCGGGGGGGGCAGCGGGGGCACCAGTCGCAGGGCTCAGGTGCCTATATACTAGTGCTAGGAGCATGGGGAACAAGCAGGATGAACTAGCGCTCCTGCTTGCACTAAACACCTATGACTTAGTGGGGCTAACAGAGACCTGGTGGGATTCATCCCATGACTGGGCGGTACATATTGAGGGCTATAGATTGTATAGAAAGGACAGGTCGGGGAAGAAAGGGTGGGGGGGGGGGTTGCACTTTATGTCAGTGAGCAATACACATCAACCCTCATCAAGACAGAATCCGAGGTTGAGGAAGTAGAAGGATTGTGGGTTAGGCTACATGGGGGGCAAGGAGAAAGGGATTTGGTGGTAGGGGTCTGTTACAGACCCCCACACCAAGGGGAAGAAATAGATGCGGGGCTCCTGAGGCAACTCTCGGAGACCATAAAAGCTAAAGAGGCGGTAGTCATGGGGGACCTAAACTACTCGGACATCTGGTGGGAGACGCAGACAGCAAGGTCCCATCGCTCACGCAGGTTTCTAACTTGTGTACAGGACCTCCACCTGACACAGGAAGTACATGGTCCCACTAGGGGGAATGCCATACTGGATCTGGTATTGGCAACGGGAGATGACATGATAGGGGACCTCCAGATCGGTAGCTATCTGGGAGACAGTGATCACCTTATAATAGAATTCAACATAAGACGTTGAGTGGGTAAGGTAACTAGTAGGGTGAAAGTGCTAGACTTTAGGAAAGCTGATCTCAATGCACTCAGGCGATTAGTCAAGGAAGCACTGCAGAGTAGGAGTTTTGATGGGATGGGTGCCCAAGAAGGGTGGCTGTGCCTAAAGGAAACGATCCTTCGGGCACAAAGCAAGACGATCCCCGAGCAAGGCAAAAGAGGGAAAGGGGCCAGGAGGCTTCCATGGCTGACCAGAGAAATCCAGGGCAGCCTAAGGGCCAAAAGGGGAGCACATAAAAAGTGGAAACAGGGTGAGATCACTAAAGATGAATATACCTCCTCTGCTCGTGCTTGTAGGGAGGCAGTTAGGCGGGCCAAAGCTACCATGGAGCTGAGGATGGCAACCCAAGTAAAGGACAACAAGAAATTGTTTTTTAGATACATAGGGAGTAAAAGGAAGGCCCAGGGAGGAATAGGACCCCTGCTAAATGGGCACAAACAATTGGTGACAGATAGGGGGGACAAGGCTGAACTCCTCAACGAGTTCTTTGCCTCAGTGTTCCTAAGTGAGGGGCACGACAAGTCTCTCACTGGGGTTGTAGAGAGGCAGCAGCAAGGCGCCAGACTTCCATACATAGATCCTGAGGTGGTGCAGAGTCACTTGGAAGAACTGGATGCCTTTAAGTCGGCAGGCCCGGATGGGCTCCATCCGAGGGTGCTGAAGGCACTGGCCGACATCACTGCAGAGCCACTGGCGGGAATATTCGAACGCTCGTGGCGCACGGGCCAAGTCCCGGAGGACTGGAAAAAGGCTAACGTGGTCCCCATTTTCAAAAAGGGGAGGAAGGAGGACCCGGGCAACTATAGGCCGGTCAGTCTCACCTCCATCCTTCGTAAAGTATTTGAAAAAATTATCAAGGCTCACATTTGTGAGAGCCCGGCAGGGCAAATTATGCTGAGGGGAAACCAGCATGGGTTTGTGGCGGGCAGATCGTGCCTGACCAACCTAGTCTCTTTCTATGACCAGGTTACGAAATGCCTGGACACAGGAGGAGGGGTGGATGTCGTATACTTAGACTTCAGGAAGGCCTTCGATACGGTATCCCACCCCATACTGGTGAACAAATTAAGAGGCTGTGATTTGGATGACTACACAGTCCGGTGGGTGGTGAATTGGCTAGAGGGTCGCACCCAAAGAGTCGTGGTAGATGGGTCAGTCTCGACCTGGAAGGGTGTGGGCAGTGGGGTCCCGCAGGGTTCGATCCTTGGACCGATACTCTTTAATGTCTTCATCAGCGACTTGGACGTGGGAGTGAAATGTACTCTGTTCAAGTTTGCAGATGACACAAAGCTATGGGGAGAAGTGGACACGCCGGAGGGCAGGGAACAGCTGCAAGCAGACCTGGATAGGTTGGACAAGTGGGCAGAAAACAACAGGATGCAGTTCAACAAGGAGAAATGCAAAGTGCTGCACCTAGGGAGGAAAAATGTCCAGCACACCTACAGCCTAGGGAATGACCTGCTGGGTGGCACAGAGGTGGAAAGGGATCTTGGAGTCCTACTGGACTCCAAGATGAACATGAGCCGGCAGTGTGACGAAGCCATCAGAAAAGCCAATGGCACTTTATCGTGCATCAGCAGATGCATGACGAATAGGTCCAAGGAGGTGATACTTCCCCTCTATAGGGCGTTGGTCAGACCGCAGTTGGAGTACTGCGTGCAATTCTGGGCGCCACACTTCAAGAAGGATGCGGATAACCTGGAGAGGGTACAGCGAAGGGCAACTCGTATGGTCAAGGGCCTACAGACCAAGCCCTATGAGGAGAGACTAGAGAAACTGGACCTTTTCAGCCTCCGCAAGAGAAGGTTGAGAGGCGACCTTGTAGCTGCCTATAAGTTCATCACGGGGGCACAGAAGGGAATTGGTGAGGATTTATTCACCAAGGCGCCCCCGGGGGTTACAAGAAACAATGGCCACAAGCTAGTAGAGAGCAGATTTAGACTAGACATAAGGAAGAACTTCTTCACAGTTCGAGTGGCCAAGGTCTGGAACGGGGTCCCAAGGGAGGTGGTGCTCTCCCCTACCCTGGGGGTCTTCAAGAGGAGGTTAGACGAGTATCTAGCTGGGGTCATCTAGACCCAGCACTCTTTCCTGCTTATGCAGAGGGTCGGACTTGATGATCTATTGAGGTCCCTTCCGTCCCTAACATCTATGAATCTATGAATCCCGCAATCATGCCTTTTGCCATACACTTGTGGAATGGCAAGAAGCATGACTGTGGGGCTCATGCATCAGATCCCACGGCACCTTTATTTGCACATAGATTCATAGATTCTAGGGTCGGAAGGGACCTCAATAGATCATCGAGTCCGACCCCCTGCATAAGCAGGAAAGAGTGCTGGGTCTAGATGATCACAGCTAGATGCCTATCTAACCTCCTCTTGAAGACCCCCAGGGTAGGGGAGAGCACCACCTCCCTTGGGAGCCCGTTCCAGACCTTGGCCACTCGAACTGTGAAGAAGTTCTTCCTAATGTCCAGTCTAAATCTGCTCTCTGCCAGCTTATGGCCATTATTTCTTGTAACCCCCAGGGGTGCCTTGGTGAATAAAACCTCACCAATTCCCTTCTGTGCCCCTGTGATGAACTTATAGGCAGCCACAAGGTTGCCTGTCAACCTTCTCTTGCGTCTGGCAGGGGCTTTAAATTCCAAGTCAACTTGGATTTGGGTAAATATAGTACATCTAGCAAACACACAAATCCCTTCTGGTCCATTAACTGGATTTAAAAGAAAAAGAAGAAACCTCAGCCTGCTGCACAAAACTCCCTCTTTCTACAGATAATTATGCTCCATCAGGTGAGCAGATTCTTGTCTCTAACACATACAAAACAGTTGCCGTTTCATATAGGTGACAATTTCAGTTGAACTGGAAAGAGAAGATATTCTTACTCAACATTTCCTAATCATCTTCCTTCCCAGAAATGGAACTGGACACCAGATACAATCTGAAAAGAAAGCAGACAAGATTCCTCTAACAAGGAATTTCTCCTCTGTTTATAAATAATAGTGATAAAAAACTGTCTTCAAAATAGAGGTTTAGCTGATTTCTTAAGTATTTAGTAAGTTACATTCTTTTGTGCCTTCCTTCTCTGTCACAGATAAAACCAAAATATAAAAAAGAGATACCAAAAAAGTCTCCCATTCCAGTCAAGATGCTGTTACAGTACTTTGGTTTCAAGTACTCCACTTGAATAGCTATTACTAGACTTACCAAGAAGAGCATGTTTGAGAGACCAGCGTTCAATGACTGGGTAGGACAACTTGAACAAAAGCCAAGACAACTGGTTTACAGTAACTCACAAATGCTTGCAAAGGCACAAAGACTTTGTAAAGCAATACTTGGAGACATTCCTTCAGGGAGCATTACAACAACAAATTCTCCAAGTTGTCTACAAAGTACGGAAATTCTGATTTCAAGATAGAAGGATTGTTTTATCTAAATAAGCATCAGCACAGTGAACACTGCAACAATGTAGGAAACACTTCAACTGAATCTATAACCTTCTAAACATTTGTTTAAAAGTTTACCACCTATACCATGCTTGTCCAACATATGGCCCACGGACCTCCATGTGGCCCGCCAAGCCATTTTACCTGGCCTGCAGTGGCGGCGGCACCACCGCTGCAGAGCGCAGAGCTGTGGCAGTGGATTGGAGCTGCTGGCGGTGGAGGCAGCGCCACCGCCAAGGAGCGCGGAGCTGCTGGCTGTGGAGGCAGTGTCACCGCGAAGGAGCGCGGAGCTGCTGGTGGTGGACCCAACGCTGCTGCTGCCAAGTGCGGAGCCGCTGGCGATGGAGCTGTCGCCGCCAAGCACTGAGCTGTGGCGGCGGCGCAGAGCGTGGAGCCGGAGCAGCAGCGACACAGAGTGCGGCGCCGCTGCGGACCGCGGAGCTGCTGGCAGCGGAGACGGTGCCGCGGAGCTGCCAGCAGTGGTGGCGGGGCAGCGGCGAGGCGAGGCAGGCAGGACCAGCCCACTGGCTCCAGCCGGCAGCGAGGGGAGGGGACCCGCTTACCCCTGTGAGGCCAGGCTCATCAGTGATTAGACAAGCTGGGGACAGCGCGTGCAGCTTCTTCTCTGGCTCCGCCCCTTGCCCCTGGCACATGGCATGGGGAGCTGCAGCATGGCCCACACCCTGCCCACATGTGTGGTGGATGGAAGCACGAGGTAAGTTCCCATGTGGAGCTAGGGGCACCTCAGGGCTGGGCCGGGGCTGCAGGGCGCATCGTTGCTGGAGCTGGGCTGGGCAGGAGGCAGGAGGAACCCGGCCCAGAGGCTGCATCTGTCGCTCAGACTGGGACATCCAGGATGGAGAGCTACAAGGGAGGGCACACATGCACACACACGTGCACATACACACATGCATGCACGCTGAAGTGTGTGGCAGTGAGCAGAGCCAGAACACAGTGCCTTTCTCACCACAGCCAGGGCTGCAGATGGGGGCGCTGGCCAGACTGGGGGCTTTGCATGGGTTCTGTCTGACTCACACCTCTGGCCCTGTCCCCGTTCCCATCCTGACACCTGCATCCTGGCCATGAGTCCCTGGTTGGGCAGGGGCAGCCTGGCCACCACCCCAGTCCCCACCCCAGCCCACAGCCCTTGCTCCAGTGACAAAAGTACCATGCTTCCCAGCACATCCCAATAGCTGCTTTGGCTCTGTCTGCTGCAACACACATGTGCTTGGAAGCACACACACATGAACATGCATGCACACACACACAGCCCCAACCCCCCAGCTCCCCGATTCCCACCAATCTGGTACTTTTGCTTAAATTTTCTCCAGTGGCTGGGACACTGAGACAACCTATAAAATCTGGGACTGTCTCAGCCAATCCAGGATATATGGTCACCCTACGTATAAATAGTCTAGATTATTCTCAAAAATACCCATATCTTGTTGCTTTGATTAGTTTCCACTCTGGCTGATATCTTTTCCACATTTTATCTGTCGACTTGCATTATGCTTCTTTCATTCGTTGAGAAGCGAGTAGAAGCGAAAGTGTTTATTTTAGTCAAGTGTTTGGTATCATTTCATTCTTGCTTTTATATTGTTTTTATTTTGGATTTTAAACCACATTTCCAGACCCATTTCATTGTCACTTCCTGCAACTTCATGGGTGTCAAAGGTCACATGACATCATTTCCTGATGTGATACCACTTCCTGTGAGGTCTTTGAATATGGCTCACTGGCCCACCGGGTGATAAAAAGTTTGTGATCCGGCCCCACATTCAAAAAAGTTGGAGACCCCTGACCTAGACCATTAACTACTCTAAGAAGAATAAAGATTAATAATCAAAGAACCATTTTCCCCAGATTGAGATGCAAATCAATTGCTCTAGCACAATGATGTTCAGACTACAAAATCACTAACTTTTCATAGGCAGCCCCTGAGAGAAAGTGTTATTAGATGCAAGGCATACAGTTAAAGAGTCCACAGGACCATATCAGTCCAGAATTTTCTATTGGAAATTCATTACATCTGTCACATTTATTTTCTTTTTAAACTGAAGCATATTTTACCACTATATACTGAAAGGCATATATGTTGTTGTCACTTTTTGGTTAATGCTGACTGTTCCTTTGGCTCCTAAGCCAGTCACAACTAAGTGTCAACTGCCTAAATTCAGCTTAAGACACACTGTTACAAAGTTCAACCGGATTTACAGCCATCACAATTTAGTTCCTTAATATGTATGCAACAGAAACTGATGTTAAAATTTAATTGTACTGAGAAGTAATAAAACTAATAGCAGGAATCAGGTATTAAAAGCTAATATATTGGAGCTATACAAATTGGTGCATTTTCTTTATGCTCATTTGGACATGCCTGTAAATACAAAAAAGGAGCAGGCAGGTCTAGAAAGAGTTTTTGTTGTGTTTTTTTTTTAAACAACGAACATATTGGTAATGCCAAGGTTATTAAGCAAAGGTCTTGGGCTAGCAATTTGTCATGGATGGTAGGAAAAAAAGCTTCCATTACAAAACATGAATACAAATCTATGTCTCCACAGTATCCACACGACTCAGGTCAGGGCATAAGATCAGGGCCAGTTATTTCTATTCTTAAGTCTAAAGACTTTCAAATAACCCCTCAACCTTGACAAATTCATGAGAAGCATTCCCCACTGATCAACATACTCCAAATGGAACGAAACCCGACCTAACAACAAATGTAAAGCCTGTCAACATCCTCACCTTCACTATGATCAAGGCATCCCATAACAAAACTAATCAAAATCCATGGATCCTACACATGCCTGCCACAAAATACGACTCCCAACCACTGCACCAAATGTCCTCACGGAAACTTTGTGGCTGAATGTGCTCCTGACTGAACCAGCGTGCTCCAAACTGAATTTTCTCAGAAAAATAATAAAAGGATATATGCCCAACCACTAGTGGGAGAATATGTCACAGAACTACAACTCCATCTCTGACCTTACAGTTCTTGTTCTCAAAGGCTACATAACACCATCAGAAAACAGACCTGGTAACAAAAACTCGTAATTTTACTGGACACCAAAAACCATGGACTTACAAAAGACAAGGATTTTATGGCTTGTAATAATTAATATGCTCCCTCTTCAAATCTTGACTCAGCATATAAAAACGCTCATGCATAATTTTGGATTATCTATTTGAAATATTCTTAAAGTTATTCTCTAACTACTTCTGATAACTTTTGTTTCACAGGTTTCCTGATAACTCTTCTTGTTCACTGGTCACTTTCACTTACATAATGAAGTTAAACAAAAGTAATGATATTTAATTTACAACTAGGAGAGAAGTAGATAAAGCCTGAGGAAGGATATTTTATCCCCAAAAGCTTATGTAACAACTCCCCCAACTACAGAAGTAGGTCCAAGGAAAAATATTACAACACAAAGCTGGATACTTGCATTAAGAAGTTCTACCTTCAAGACAAAAATGTCATTCAGTTTACAGTATCACTTTTAGAGCTACAAGTCTTCACAAACTGGGATTTTTTTCTTTAAAAACTCACCACCAAAAAGAAAAGGTTCTAGAGACTGAATTCTTACTTCAGTTATATCTTTGTAACCTCAGTGCTTCAGATTCTATCCTCAGTAACAGCTGTATGCAGAGCTTATATTCCCTGATAAAAATATATTTCCAGGGCAAGTCAGATGCAATTTTCTATGGGTACTGGCCAACATTTTATGCTACAACTTTGCATCAGTGCATTCATGTCTACATACCATGGGTAGACATTCGGCTTTCTCCCCTTAAATCTGAATTTCTGAAGTTCTTTGAATGTTACCACATTTAAAGGTTCACTCTTGTAGTTTAAAATGGACACAAAGATAATGAGTCATATTTAGGTTCCTAAACTGATATCTTAGAGGTCATTTCCTTTCTTACAACATGTGCCAAAAATTGAAGCACCCCCCCAAAAAAAATCATTAGTTTCTCCTAAAAGTTTAGACCATTATAAGCTTGTAGTTGTTACAAATCAGTGATGTCAACTTACCTCAGAAACATCTCAAAGTGTTTTACCAAAGCTTTTAGGTTTTTGTCAGGAAAACACATCTTCCCCAGTATCTCTGGAAGCTTTACTGTAAGTAAGAAAAATGAAAAATACTTGGCCTATTTGAGTAGTTTAGTTGTTGTCCTTATATAGATTTATTACTCACAAAAAAGGAAGATAAAACTGCTTTGCACAGCAGCTTCTGCCTCCCTTTGGCAAATAGCACCACAAAACTTCATTTTCATAACAAATACCTAAGAAGTCAGTATTATTCTGTTTACTGAAGTTTAACAATGCACTAGAAGTATTTTTTCTTTTTTTTAATGAATGATTGTAGAGCCAACACAGACTCAAAACACTACAAATGTATAAGAGTTTTAAATTCATATTTAAAATATATTTTAAAAAGACTGATGCACATATTTTTCAAGTGCAACATGGCAAACATACAAAAGGTTCCATTCAGCAGTGTTGTACCACCCTCGTGAATGAGGCACATACCAACAATTTGCTTTTATATATTTCCTAGCAGGAGTGTTAAATAAATGCCATTTGGAACTGTTAGTTCTTATTTAAGTCACACAACAGTTCAAAGTGCAAGAAACTCTTGCCATTTGCGGACTCGCCATTCATGAGTGTGAATATTTGAACCCACGCTCTCTCCCCGCACACTCTCCCCTGCTCTCATGCACTCTCGTTATAGGTTTTGTTAATTAACTGACTTGCTGCTGCGGTAATTGAGGGAGCGTAGCAGCAATTAATGCTCGTTGTGGATCATAAGTTCCTCCAAGCTCGCAGATCAATTGATCTGCTGCCCCATTCCCTGGGAAGTTTTTCTCTCAAGATTAGGCTTCAGCGGCTCCATCCAGCCCGCTGAAGAGTAACGCTCCTCTTCACTCTTCCCTCCCCCACTGCCGAGAACGCTGGCAGCGTCTGTGGGAGCTCTGCACTTGCCACCACCAGGCTCCCGACATATTCACAGATTTCACCATTTATGGGGGATCTCTGGAATGGATCCCCTGCAAATAGCAAGGGTCTCCTGTATTTGACAACAGGAACCTTGAAGCTGCCGAAGAGGGGGGCAGAGGTGGCACAAAAAAAAAAAAAAAATCAAACATTAAGGAAAACCACCAACTTAAGATACAGATTGTCTTTTACTCTACAGTTTATATTTTACCAAACATCCGCAGCAAATGCTGAGAGCCGTAGATGTATGAGGGGGGAGGCAGCTGATCACTTGGTGGATAGTTCTCTGGCATCAGTTTCCAGGACAATACCTAAATACAACATTTCAAAAAAAATATATTGAGGTCTGATCAAGACTGGCATAGACTATGGTCTAACTAGCTCAGAGGTCTAAAACAGACAACTAACAGTTTCTTCATTTATTCCCAGAAATTTCAAGTGCCCTTCTAGAACTGAGGGAGGGCACTTGATTCCTGAAAACCTGTCCAACAGCTCTTAAAACAGTTGGTTCAAAATCAAAAGAAATCTTGTCTCTTAACATTTCCTGGACCATCACAGGTACAACAAAGCTCCAACCCTATCAGAAATTTTAACACTTGATTCTCTAGCAAAATGTGTATTTTGGTAAGGAGTTTTCCTATTTGACAGACAGCTTAAGAGGTCTATTTATTTATTTGCTGTAAGTTTCACAAGATGCACTACAATATTAACAATGCCATATACACAGTCCATGCCCTCCATTCACCACCCACAGACTCTTGACTTGTGACCTACCCCAAAAAACTTTCAGCATTAGTGTTATAGTTGATAAAGAACAAAGTGCTGGATCCAGGGGAAAAAAAAATTCCCCTTCTCAGGCACACTCCATTTCTTACAAAGTAGTATTTGTTCTTATTTTACTTCAAATAACAAATAATATTAATTAATAAGGTTATACATAAATGTACAACTAAAGATTTTTAATAAAAACACATTTCATTCAAAGATATGCATTGCTATTTCAAGGTGACCTCATTTTAAATAAGAAGCACTGTATTTTCTCGCACAGAGCATATATCATTTCCCAAAAACAGCTCCTGGAAATTGGGGAGGAGGAGAAATTAATTGAGAAAATATGATAACAACAACTAATGCTAGACAAAGCCAAAAGCAACTCTGCCACAGTTCCACAGGGAGCAGAATAATTCGCAGGCTTAACTCCCTAGGTGCTGCTACTCAGTTTTTTACTACAAGGGGAGTTCTTTTTTCTTCGTTTTGCCTTTCAAAACAAGATGTGTATCTTACTCAGGGTGTATGTATGTGAGAAAAATATAGTGTGTTAGACAGTTAGAGCTTTGCACATCCTGGAAACAGAATGGGAAAAAAAACTTCATTAACTATGGGTGGGATTGGAAGCCAAATGTCAAGGTACTTGAAATTTAGTTAGCAGCTCTGAGCATCACAATATCTTTTATGTACCTGACTCCAGGAGCGAAATTCACCATTTTAATTTGAACACCCAGGTTCCCCATGAAGTAAATAAGCAGCACTAGGCAATTATGAACAAGATTAAGATAGTCAGCATACTGAACCAGGAAGAGCATACTAAGCTCTCTTGAACCTGAGAGAATTCAAACACACCCTCGCCTCACAAGATAGGACTCTAACCATTAATCTATATGCTAGACTGGGATGAGAACTGCTTACATATTTTGCACTAAATAGTCATTGGATAAAATACATAAAGAGTGTGGGGAAATAGGGATCTGAATTCCTCCATCTAGAAAATGCAGCTGTCACTAAGTTAGAGTATTTCCTTCTCTGCCCCATCAACTTTAAATTCCTTCTTATACAATCGCCCCACTTCAACCAGAAGTGATTAATAGTGTTATAACCAGGGATCTGGGTTTTCCATTCACCATGTAAAAACATGGTAAAATGCAGATTATTTTTCCTTTAAAGGAGAAAAATGTGGAAAACTGCAGGTTTCCCCTTGCAGGCTGGTAGAGTTCCAACCTGCAAGGGGCTTGGGGAAGAGGGAGGGGGGCAATCAGGCAGGTGGCACCATGTGCACGTGCACAGGCAGCATGGAGAACAGCTCCCATAGCTCTCTGCAGGTAAGTCTAGGGCAGGGGTGGGCAAAATACGGCCTGTGGGCCGAATCCAGCCCACAAGGCCATTCTATCCAGCCCGTGGAGCCCCTAAAAAATGTAGAAAATTAATATTTCTCTGCCCTTGGTTCCTGTAAAAAATGCAGCAACCAAGGGCAGTAGGACCCAGGGGAAGCCTGGTGGGCTCAACAACAGTGGGGCCTACCCGGCCCCACCCCCCAGCCAAAAGCCCCAGCCAGGGTTTCTTGGGCTGGGAGTATGTGGCTGCCCCGGCATGGGAAGCTTGGGGGGGGGGGGGGGGGGGGGGGGGGCACGACACCCCGGGCAAGGAAGAAGCATGGTGCAGGGAAGCGGCCCCTCCCCGCCCACACCCAATGCCTCGCACTGCAGCTGCTTGCAGCCTGCGTGGAGCTGCGCGTGCCTGCTCCAGAAAGCCCCATGTGGGCTGCAAGCATGGGGCAGGGCTGCTTCCCCACCGCGCTCAGCTTTTCCCTGGGCTCCTTCCCTGTGTGGAGAAATGCGGCCCCTCGCCCGCCCCATGGCCAGCACTCCCTGCTGTGGGCGCCTGCAGCCCGCGTGTGGCTGTCTGGAGCAGGCACAAGCAGCCCCAGGCCGGCTGCGAGCGGCTGCAGCACAGGGCGCCAGGCATGCAGCGGGCGAGGGGCTGCTTCCCCCCGCCCTGCGCTCAGCACCACCTTGTAACTCACCCCATTGCCAAGCTGGCAGTGGGGTGGGTTAAAAGCTGGTGCTGAGCACGGGGAAAAGTGGCCCCTTGCCCACCGCGTGGCCAGTGCTCCGCACTACAGTCACCTGCAGCCCACATGAGGCTGCCTGTGCCTGCTCCAGACAGCCCCACACAGGCTGTGAGTGCCTGCTGCAGGGAGCACTGGCCGTAGGGGCAGGCGAGGGGCCACTCTTCTCCACACTCAGCACCAGCTTCTTCCCTGCTGGCAAGCAGGGGTTCAGGGCTATGCACTGCCCCCCACCTGTGCTGCGGGGCTGGGGGACACTGGGTATGATTGGGTGGGGAGCCAGTGGGAGCACAGGGCCTGCACCAGTGTCCCGGGGCCAGTGCCAGTGGGGCCCAGAACAGGGTGGCAGGAGCGCAGGGTCCTAGCTGGAAGAGGCTCTATGGAGCCGAGCCAGCTCCCCTCCCTGCTGATGCAGCCCAGCCTGGCTCCACAGACCCCTGCTGGCCTGTGCCCCGCTCTGGGCCCCACCAGTGCTGGCCCTGGGACACTGGTCCCAAGACGGTGACCAGGGGATGGGGCATCTGTCAAGGGGCACGGCTACCCTTGCAACCCTCGACAGCCTGCCAAAACTGGGTAAGCAGCCCTCTGCCCAAAATAATTGCCTACCCCGTTCTAGGGGGAGAGAAGGAGGGATTGAGGCCACCATAGTGAGGGTGAGACAGAGCAAGTTGAGTAGGGCTGGGCTGCTGCCCAGCCAGGGCAGCATGTGGGGCCTGGGGCTTGGGACCCGGGGTGGAAACGCATAGCCGCAGGACCCAGCTGAGGACTGGGATGGAGCCAAGGGCAGCTTGTCTAAGGAATGGCAGGGGGGCTGGCTCCTCACCAATGTGTGCACTCCTGGGGGGCGGTATAGGGGACTTGTGTCCCCCAGATTTGTGCCAGTGCAGGGGTGGACTGCCTGCTGTGGACTCAGGGCCTGCCACCCTGCTGTCATTCCCCCAAGGCCTCCATGACCCAGCAGGTGAGACCCGGTATGGCAGGGCAGAGAGGGGCAGGGAGCCCTGCCATAGCGAGACACCCCCTGACCACCCAGCAGAAGCAAGGGGCATAACTCCAAATCGTCACACTGCTGCTGCCAGGCGGGCAGGGGGCACCTTGCCATGGCAGTGCGGGGCTCCCGGCAGTGGCACCCACCCCGCTTTGCCCTGCTGTGCCAGGCAGTGCCCCAGGGGAAGGACAGCAGGATGAGAAGCCCCAAGCCTACAGTGGCCAGTTTGCATCCATACCCCGCTCCCCCCAGCTCCACTCCAGCCGTGCCACCCATGGGGAGAAGGGGAGCCAGACTGCACTCCAGACCGCAGCAGCTGGGGCTTGGGTGGTGCTGGGCAGGTGGGGGGGAGGGGGGGGGAAGAGGGCTGCAGACCTGGGTCCCTGACCCCGTAGCCCTGGCAGCTGGGAGCCCCCTCCAGCAGGGCTGGGGGGGAGGCAGGGGATGGGACGGACGGGGGGGCTGAAGGTGGGCAGTGAGGGATACCAGTACAGCCAGGAGACTACAGGTCCTGAGTGAGGGTCACTGGAAGGGCCAGGGAGCTGTGGGTCAGGAATGAGAGGAACCAGCACGGCTGGGCGGGCTATGGCTTGGGAGTGAGGGGCAACGGAACAGGCAGGGCACTGACATATCAGGGCTGTCCAGTGCCAAAAAAAGCAGTGGCTGGGGGGAGGGGGGGCAGACAGCCACAGCTGGACCCACGTCCTGGTGAGCAAAGGAGGCAGGGGGAGCTCTGATTTTCCACAATAAAAAACCCAAAATCAAATGTCAAAATTCATAGGTATTTAGAATGTATTTTATAATAGTGATTGAGGTGCGGGTGGGCTTGCAAACTGCTTTAAAATTGTAAATATATCAATAAAACATAATGTTCAACTGATACCTATATATAGTGGTGTTTCATTTTACATCATGGAAAAACATGGATTCTGGGGTTTTAATTGGAGAATCTGCAATTTTTATCAGAGAATTTGTGCCTTTTAAACTGAGAAAGCCAGGATCTCTGGCTATCACCTAGTGATTATTGTATTCTCCCAGGTGCTATATGTGAGCTTTAGCTTCTGCAGGTTAAGGATGCTCTTGAACTCAGGTACTGCACTTCCTGGGCAAGTGTTCTAATCACGTGCTTTCTAGATAAAGAGGTAGACACCAACTCCTTCTCCTTTTTCTGTTACTATTTCTTATTGAAACTGGCTGTAGCTGCAGCCCTTTGTGCTGAACTCAACACTGTCAGCATTAGGCATTATGAGATCAGGGCCCTCAGAATACTTTGGTACAGGGATATACAGTTTTAAAATCTCAAATCAGCATTACGTGAGAGATGCTCAGCTCTCACTATATGGCAGCAACTCTGGGCCTACACAGCAGCCAAATTCAGTAACTGTATTGGCCAAAACACAGACATCAATTCCCCACAGATGCCTAATTAGTTAGGAGAGGTTTTATGGAACACTTACTTGGACTGAGGCAGTATTTAAATGAGAGGTATGAATGCTAATTTAATTTCCTAGCAGGTAAATCAGTATATAATGAAAACAGGGAAACAGATGCCCTGTTAAGAACTGTTATATTTTACAGAATCCTAAACTGATTCTTGCACCTAAATCCAGTGTTGCATGGATGTGATGAATTGTATAGATTAATCTTATTGTTACCTCATTAAGTTCATTGTTTCTTCTACCTTCAAAGCCAGCAAAAACTGCACTCCCCTCTTTGCTAGGAGTCAAAGTGATAGGTGAAGATGAACCACTGTGGACGGGGGTTTCTTCAAAAATAAGAAGAGAGTAGAATGATTAAATTCATGCAGCCAAGAAATCTGTTTTAGACAAGGGTCAGCAACCTTTAAGAACAGGCTACCTCGCTACTTCTTGTGACCCAACACCCTAGCTCTCTGTGCTCTGCTTACCATTGCCACTGACTGTCACCAATGGGAAGCCACAAATTTGGCATCATGGGGTGGCAGCAAGGCAAGAGAGGACCCCTCAGCACACAGCGGGGACACCAGACACTGCAGATGGGATCAGCAACAAGCAGAAGAATGCATGGTGCAAAGTGAAAAAGGCACTGCCCCTGCCACTGCTCATCCCAGCCACTACAAGCCAAATCCAGTCTCTTGATGGGCTAAATCAAGCCCATGAGCTGTAGGTTGCTGACCCCCAATTTTAGGCCACTGACCGAAACAAAACCTCTTACTAATATGTCTAAAACCTTTGACACAATCAAATTAATGGTATTTAAAGTGACTGTTACAAGTTTATAGTTACCCACCAGAAAAGTTGCCCCTTCAGTCCTGACTGGTATAATTCAATAAAAACTGCTGTTAATAAATTGCTGCAATTTCCCCCTTATGTATAAAATAATTCCAAGCTAACTGATTAATGACCAAATAAATAATTTGTTAATGCAGACAGCTTTGTTTTGCAACATAAAAAGATTTTTTAGTGTCGTAACTCACAATGATACCTTTAGTAATTTAACCTACTTTTTTCTAGATGCAAAAACAGCTTTGGCATTGAAGCAGGTGTTTCAAGATGCCGCCGTTTAGGTTGTGGAGAAGCACTGCTTTCTGACAACCTGTCACAGTTAGATGTATGACGTGTAGAACGCCTCAGCGATTGCAATATTTCAGGTTCAGCTTTTCGTCGTTTGGGTGTTGCTGGCTCTCCGGTTGTGGGCTGACTGTCTGTGGATTGAGGAGTTGGTGGATTCAACAGAGGTGGACTTGGAGACAGTTCCTCCTGATTTCTATTTAAAAAAAAATATGGGTAAAATCTTGTATTTTGCTAGTTATTTTAAAACAAATACCAGTTTCCACAGATACAGATACTTGTTCAAACCAGAACTTAGTCTCCTTCAAAAACTGGAGGATCACGTGGCATAAAATTGTTGCTTGCCAAATATAAGTATTTCCTTTGAGTGGTTAAAGCTAAGACCCATGCCATATGTGCAGGTAAAAGGCACAATGGGATCTGATGTGCAATCCATCCAATCACACTTCCTGCCATGCCACACATATATGACAGGAGGCATGATTGTGGGATCAAGCATCAGCTCCCATCACACCTTATTGCTAGTACATAGGGAGCCCGGGACTGCTCCTACTGGCTAGGAAACCCATCAGCTGACAGGGCTCCCAGCCTGAGGGGCATACCTGGCTATGCATTCAATAAATGGTATCACAGAAACCAGTCACAACATTATTGCACATGTTCTGTGGCATAACTTGGTAGCTGTTAATGGCATTGTTTTACAATGCCATTAACAGCTTTAAAATGTGGCCAGGTTACAACTCAAAAGATGCAGTTAAATGGCAAGGGCCAAACAACCAGACATTTAAATCTTAATCCTTTTCATGTGATTTTAATCAGCGTTTGGTTGATTCCACCTTAATTTTCTCAGATTAAGTTTTCAACCAAAAACGTTGAATTTATAAGCAAAGAGTTTGAGACTTTGTTTTGATTTCAAAATTGTGTTTACATTACATGTAATGAGTACTTACCTCCTGCATTTTCTGTATGCCACAAAATGTTTTTGGAGGTTAATTATGGGATATACAAATCAAATTGTCCAACTTACCTATTAGCATTTGTTGAGTTTTCTTTGATGGGAAGAAAGAATTTGGATGAAGTTATCTTCTTAAACTGAGCTTGCTCATAGGGATAGAGCAAAATCAATGGAAGAGTGAAGTCAAAGGTTATCCTCAATCCATCCACCATTTCTTTACATAATTCAACACTAGAAAAAACATGGCGGGCATGATTCATTTTTTGTATTAAAAAGCCTAGTTGCAAGTTTTTATGATGTACTCATTGGAAATTTCCTTTAAAGAAACCATGACAAGACAACTCCAAAAATCCAAGTAAAGTAATAAACCAAAAATTCCATGAGGAGCAAAGAAAGGATTACATATGACAAATAGAAAGAGAACCTAACTAGAAATTCCTAAAACATAGTAAAAATTATCATCATAGGTTATATAAAAGCACACAATATCACCAATTCTACTACAGGCTAAATCCACAATAAGGCACAGTTGTACACTGTTGCCTAAAAATGTCCTTTATAATCAGGTAAAAATATTCAGCTGCTAAAGAGTTATAGATGTTTGTGGTCACATGAACTAGTGACGGGCAAAAAAATAACTTATTTTAATGCCAGTAAATGATTGCTCTTTTTTCCAAGAAACAACAACTAACTGAAAAAAGGAAGAAACAGGCTTCACTCTATTGTTTGGTCACAAAGTTGTCAGAGACCTTTATTTACAAGCAGCTACTGGGGAGAGCATGCCCCCAAACAGACAATTGAAGCAAGCCTTTTATGCGTTTCAATTCAGGTCACATGACACAAGATATAACAAGTCAAAGAAAAACTGGTTTGAACCAGAAAGTTGCAAGAGGGCATAGACTGTGGTTTGACCTATTGATCTCATAGGTCTACTCAGCTCAACAAGGGAAAAAGGGTGGGAGAAAGAGCAGATGGCAAAATAGGCGGGGAAAAAGCAATCATTAGCAAATAGTGCACTAACTCAAGAAGTCAGTAGAAATTAAGCCCTGGGGTTTTCTTCTTCCACAAGCCACATCTATTTTTTATGTTTATACACCATCATAAAATGTATATGGCACAGTACAGACATGCATAAAGATAATGCAAATGCCCAAGTGAGACTGTAAATTAAATTCCCAAGCCTAAAAAGATTTATGCACAGGGTTAACTTAGCCTACTGTGAGGAGCCCAATCACTGGGGACTAATTTTGGAGAACAGATGAACCTGAATCAGAAATCAGCATTCTATTTTCATCTTTGCTGGTACAGCTATGTCACTGTGAACAAGAGTCTTTACCTCTGAGCATCAGCACAAAAAAAAAAAAAATGAAAATGACTTATTTTTTTCCTGTCTTAATGGGGGATCTATGTTAATGCTTGTGAAAAGCTTAGATACTCCCATGACAAAGCTATCCTAAAAAGTCTTTATGAAGTTCAAACACATCATAGGAAGGTGTGCAGAGAGTGGGAGAAGGGACAAAAGAACACAGCTTTATGCAGAGCATTATTTTTTCAAAGACAGAAAAACAAATTATTTATTTAGTTGGCTGGTTAGTGATAAGAAAGCAGCTGCTTTACTTCAAAATAGATAACCTCATGAGCTTTATTTGTAAGTGAGAATATTCTGGGATAGTTCCTTTGACTTGCTGCTTATACTAATCAGCAATATCTTTCTGGAAACAGTCATATTTTTCAAGACTACTTTTGTTTTTAAATCTAGGTTAACCACACTCTAAAAAATTGTTAAAATGCCAAAGCAACCATCAAGCTGAGTCTTTGCCCAAAAGGCACTCATGCAATTTTTACTTCAAAGCAGCTCAGGTGTAACTTACAAAACATATTAATCTGGTTTGTTGCCACTTTCCTACTGACTTACTCTCCTCCTCCCAGGCCATGCAAGGAGTCAGCTTTAACAGGCTACTCTGGGCACCACCTAACTCATGACCAGACTGTTAGGGCACTGGGAGAAATGGGAACTGCAGGCTCAGATGCCCTCTGCATAACAGGATGTGGGGAAGAACCTCCTACTCCCCAAGACAAGTGCGATAACCACTACAGTACCAGACTAAAAGGTGGGAAGACTATTATTCTTCGCCATTTTACTCCCAGCAGGTACATGCATGTGGGTGATCCTAACCTACCACAGCTGCAAAAACTAAGTGCCAAAAAATTGCACTTATATGGCTAAGTACTATTTAGACATAGACAGACATAGACATTAGGGCTAGAAGGGACCTCGGAAGATCATCGAGTCCAGCCCCCTGCCCCAGGGGCAGGAAGTCAGCAGGGATCATAGGATCCCAGCAAGATAAACATCCAAATGTCTCTTGAAGGCGTTCAAAGTAGGTGCTTGAACCACCTCCAGCAGCAGTCTTCTCTAAACCTTGGAGACTCAGATAGTAAAGAAGTTCTTCCTTATGTCCAGCCTGAAATGGTCTTGGAGGAGTTTGTGACCATTTGACCTCGTCATCCCTTGGGGTGCTCTGGTGAACAGATGTTCCCCCAGATCCTGGTGAGTACCCTTGATAAACTTATAGGTGGCCACCAGGCTGAAGAGTCCCATAGCTCTCAGCCTCTCATCATAAGGTCTGTTTTCCTGACCTCTGATCATACGTGTGTGGCTCTCCTCTGCACTCTCTCAAGCTTCTCCACATCCTTTTTGAATTGTGGAGCCCAAAACTGGACGCAGTACTCCAGCTGCGGCCTCACCAAGGCCAAGTTCAACGGGAGAATGATGTCTCGGGATTTGCTTGACATGTACAAGCAAAACGATTTAGTCACATTATGTTTTTATTTATATAATGATGTATATATATGTATATGCTACACAAATATTTTATATAATTCACATATTAATAGAAACATGAATAAAAAATTCTTTTTTAAAAGAAATCTTTCTGGTATTTTCCCTTTAAACTCAATTTTATTTATGAACATAATTAAAACGCACGTTATCAAGTCCTTTCCAGGTAATCACAGAATAGCCACTGTGTCCAATGGTGTTTATCAGCACATCTACACCTACTGAGTTACACGTTACAAGCAGTCTACAATGCCAGTGTTCAACCTGTATAGTTCCAAAGCCTTAACACTTTCCATGGGTAATGACACTAATACAGGGGTGGGCAAAATACAGTCCATGGACTGAATCCGGCCCGTGAGGCCCCTAAAAAAATTTAGAAAAATTAAAATTTCTGTCCTTGGTTCCTATCAAAGATGACAGGAACCAAGGGCAGTAGGACCCAAGGGAAGCCCTGGAGAGCTCCCGCAACAGCAGGGCCTGCCTGGCCCTGTCCCCCCAGCTGGAAGCCCCAGCAGGGGCTTCTGGCCTTGGACCATGTGGCTACCCCAGCGCTGGAACCTCAGGTAAGGGGGGAGTGGGAGAGAAGGACAGGAAAGGAGCCTGGGGAAAAGTGGCCCCTCGCCTGCCCTGTGGCCCACGCTCCCTGTTGCACCTGCTCGCAGCCCGCACAGGGCTGTGCTGAGCAGGCAAAGGCAGCCTCATGCAGGCTGCGAGTGGCTGCAGCGCCGGGCATGGAGTAGGTGAGGGGCCGCTTCCCCCACCCCCTGGCACTCAGCACCAGGTCGTAACCTGGCCCCAGCGCATGAGCTCCAGGGAAGCAGCAGCAGCAGCAAACACTGCCTGACGCAGCAAACGGGGGGGAGGCCACCGCAGCTGCTGGTGCTGTGGTGGCACAGCCCCGACAGGTGAGCCCAGAGCCGGCGAGGGGCTCTGGGCTCACCCCCAGGTGAGCCCAGGCTGGCAGCCAGGGCGGGTTACAATCTGATGCTGAGTGCAGGAAAAAAGCAGCCCCTCACCCGCACCATGACGGGCGCCCCCGCACTGCAGCTGCTCACAGCCTGCGTGGGGCTGCCTGTGCCTGCTCAGAATAGCCGCACATGGGCTGCGAGCAGCTGCAGCCTGGGGGGCACTGGGAGTGAGTAGGTGCAGGAGCAGGGCCCACACCCATGTCCCAGGGCCAGTGCCAGCAAGGCCCCAAGCAGGACGGCAGGGGTACAGGATTCCAGCCAGCAGGGGCTCTATGGAGCCAGGCCAGCTCCCCCTTCTCCCTGCTGGTGCAGCCCAGCCTGGCTCCACAGACCCCTGCCAGCCTGTGCCCTGCTCTGGGTGCCACTGGTGCTGGCCCTTGGGACATTGGTCCCAAGATGGTGACCAGGGGGCAGGGCACCTGTCAAGGGGTGGGGCTACCCATGCGACCCTCAACAGCTTGCCACAACTTGGTAAGCGGCCCTCCACCCAAAATAATTGCCCGCCCCTGCACTAATACCAATATTGCAAGAAATAAGATAATTCTAGATCACTGAATATCTTAAACAATTTATGACAGAACATGATATGAACAGAATTATCACTAGGTGGACACATGTTTGGTTGAATAACAAGAAAAGTATAACTATTAATGGCTTGATGTCAGAGCTGGGTAATTTCAAGTAGGGTTTCCACAAGGGAATCCTGTGGGTCTACATTTTAATATTTATTAATAATGACCTGAATGCATAAATAGAGAGTACACTAACCAAATCTGCAAACACTATGGAACTTGGAAGAGCTGCATATACTTTGAAGGACGGGATTAACATTCAAGGGAACTTGAGAAATTGGAACCGGACTCTAAGACCAGTGGTTCTCAAATGTTTCATACTCAAGGCCTTCTTCAGAAAATGCCAGCTCTTAGGCTTTTATTCATTTCTTTATCATGGGAAAAAAAAAAAAGATCAATTCTCCTGTTGCAAAGAACTTAATAGCACAACAGGTCAGAATATTTTTGAAACTATGGATCAAGGTCTAATCATGTTACTTTTGTGTAGGTGTTTATACCTAAAAGTGCTAATATTGCACATCACCCTTAAAATTATTTCACATTATCCTGGTCAAGAATCACTGCTTTAGACAACAAAACAAAAATTCAACATAAACAAATATAACGTGCTAAAATAGGAAACAGAAAAAGCAAGCAGAGAATGAGATCCAGCTGGCTTGGCATTAGTACTTTTAAGTGTTACCATATGGGGGTTGTGGAAAAATCAAAATCAACACAGGTTAGCAATCTGACAGCTGGTTTAAAAAAACACCACTCTCCACATGTATACGTACACACATTTCCACTCTTTCGGACTGCTTTCAACCAGAAAATGTTATGCAATACACAAGTCTTTGTCCCCCTCTATTTGGCACTGTATAGGCTTCAGAATGACTACTTTGTCCAGTTTTGGACAACATATTTTAAGAAAATTTGAGACAACATATACAGGACCCAGAAGCAAGCAACAATGATGATAAAGGAGTTGGAAAACAAGCCATATGAGGGGAGGTTGTATGCCTGCTTGAAGAAGAGCTGAGTAGTTGGCCATATATAAATTGGAAAACATTTGTTCTCCCTTCCCACAGAGGGCAGAACACAAGGCAATGGAAGAAAAGTTAAGTCCTGTACAAAATCCGTTCTTAAAAAATAATAATAATCACAGATGCAGTTCAAAGCGACCACAGTAACACCTGCACATGAAAGCACGGATATGTTTATTGCTGTGCATATTCAGTTTTCAAGTGATGGATAATAGCATTCAGTAAACTAATCCTACATATGAAGATGATTTCGCTGCTACCAGTATGCTCCAAAGGGATTCTGCTACACACCTTTAGAATTGGAGTTTGCACTCTTGCATGCAACAAAAGGGACTCAATGCTTATTTCAGCAAGATGCATCTTTCCTACAGTGTGAAGCAGGTACTACTTAAACCCTCAACTCAAGTTCCTGTCATGCAAACATGAAAAATACCTTTTAAGTACAAAATGGTCTCAGATTCTTATAGTACTCCTGATTCAGTAGAGAGAAAAGGAAAGTGATACCTTATCTTAATGTAGCATTAAGATAAGGTAAAAAAGCTCTCATCTCTAAGCAAAGAATTGTGTTCCAGGTCAAATAACATATAGTCTCCATTTTTGTGGGTACACAGATGTGCAAGTCTACTGAACTGCAAAGCACTGAAAACCTGGACCTGAAATCAAACCCATTCTTCCTCCACACAAAAACAAGTGGTCAAAATGACTTACTTCTTTTCGGGTGGGACATAGTGAAGATTCATATTGGCATGCGAAGTCATTTGATGGTGCCGAGATCTTTCATTCGCTGAAAAAGCTGCATTGATGGCAAAATGTTTCACATATGACTCCAAGATGGTTATTATATTAGTCTGACAAGGCAATTTCACTAGCTGAAGAAGAGAGACAATTTGCATAAATCAGTGATGGCATGTGGCAACTCAAGAACAATAAGAACTCGTGTGATTCACTGCCTACAACTGCCTGACAAATCTATTCAGAAAAATTATTTCAGACATTTCAAATTTGTTCCTCAAACTCACGTCTGCTCAATCCTATAACTTTTGACCCGGGAAAAATGCAAATACAATAGCAGAAGGTGATAAGCCTGATTTCCAAGATAAGTCATCCTTAAAAACAAAACCTATGATGATGAAACCCCCATATTATGGGTCAATACATTAATAATTCACTATTCTAGTCATTAAGGGGGAGTGGAAGTCTAAAATGAAATGCATTGGATTAGGTCTCTCTACTATATATACAAGTCAGCTGAAAAACTAAGTCACTATGCAGGAGAGCTACTTTTGACATTCGGGTATACTTTCCCCATGCCTTAAAACTCATACCCGTTTTCTTCTGTTAATGTAGTAACAATCTTCTTCAAGCTTCTTTTTCAGGACTTCAGGGATTTCTATGCTTATTGCTCTTTCTTCCATGTCTCTCTTGGTGTGAGTGTCTTGGTCTTCTTTCTAAGACAGCACAGACCAATTAGTGTTATAATTTAGAAGCCATTAAGGAAGAAACCGAGTTAAAAATCCAGGGCGCATCTATATGTGCATTAACGTCCTTTAGTTATATGTATTAAATCTTCCCAGCGTTTGCCATTCCACTCGTTTAGATGTACCTCCATTCTGAGGTACTAGGAAAATGTACACTAGCCTGTCTTAATGCCTATTAACTAAAGAGCACAGTTTAAGTGATGCTTAATGCGCATTAACTAAATAGCACTTTTTATTAGTGACAATTGAATGTACATTAAAACAGGCTAACGTTCATTAAAACACATATGTAGACATGCCCTCAATGCCTTGCATGGAAAGATACAACTAGCACAATATATTTTGTGAATTTAAATGAGCAGATCTCATACTGTTTCTGATAAACTAAATATATACCTTTAAATTATTTTAAAAGCTCTATTGTTGCTTTCTTTAAATCTATTTAATTTATTCTTACTGCTTTCTTTTTGTTCTTTCATCTGTTTCAACTGTCTGATCAGTTTGTTCACAGACCACTTCACATTTAAATTATTTGTATTGTAACATTTCAATTCCATGTTCAGAGCAAACACTTTTCTTTCTAACTGGGACTATTTCTTCTAATCTTCAATTCTGGCAAAATTTTAAGTCAACTTTGAGTTAACCCTCTTTCTTTAAAATAAACTGGATACAACAGCCATTAAAATCCTGCTGGCAATAAGAAGCTACCTTTACCTGAAGACAGTAGTAAAATTTTACAGTATCTATAAATTTGACAGACCTCAAAAAGTGAAATAATAAGTGAGACAAGTTTATAAATTTTGAACCGAAATCAAAGTCATCCAGAGGAGTAAGATGTCTGCTATGGTTTTTGAAAGTCCCAGTCATAATAAGTACACTAATTAAATCATCAAATGATTTTAATACTTGCCCTAACTACTTCCTGTATGGCCTTTAGCAATTCTCTTCAGCTGTCTCCATTTTTCCCAGTGCTTCAAATGCAACATATTAAATATTATTAAATTAATGTAGCTCATATAAATATACCATTTCTGTCCTCTCTTCAATGTCACTTTCTTCACTTTTTATTTCTTCATCTGTTCCTTCATCACTGTCATCAGAAGAAGAACTACTTAGAGCTGTTTAAGAGAGAAATGAGTTATTCCAAGTATTTCATAGGTATATTTCACATTTTATACCCAACAATTTTTACTCTGTTACACTAAATTCAAGGTTTCTAATTTTAAGCATTTTAAAAGGCCAGGGCAAGGAAACTCAAATGAAATATTTCTGCATACCCTGTAACTTAAAAATATTTGGTAACACATAAATTCATAAAGTATCATTAGCTCCTTTTGGTTTTGTGGGAGGTCTAGTTGTAAACAAGGGATTAACATATGCAGCTTATAACGGCAAGCTCTTTTCAATACATCATTATCATTTAACATGTTCAAATACAAATACTTCCCCTCTATCAGGCGCTGGTCAGACCGCAGTTGGAATACTGCGTGCAGTTTTGGGCGCCACACTTCAAGAGGGATTTGGATAACCTGGAGAGGGTCCAGAGAAGGGCCACTCGTATGGTTAAGGGCTTGCAGGCCAAGCCCTATGAGGAGAGACTGGGGCACCTGGACCTCTTCAGCCTCCACAAGAGAAGGTTGAGAGGCGACCTTGTGGCTGCCTATAAGTTCATCACGGGGACACAGAAGGGAATTGGTGAGGTTTTATTCACCAAGGCGTCCCCAGGGGTTACAAGAAATAATGGCCACAAGCTAGCAGAGAGCAGATTTAGACCAGATATTAGGAAGAACTTCACAGTTAAGAGTGGCCAAGGTGTGGAATGGGCTCCCAAGGGAGGTGGTGCTCTCCCCTACCCTGGGGGTCTTCAAGAGGAGGTTAGATAAGCATCTAGCTGGGGTCATCTAGACCCAGCACTCTTTCCTGCCTATGCAGGGGGTTGGACTCGAAGATCTATTGAGGTCCCTTCCAACCCTAGCATCTATGAATCTATGAAAGACTGTGAGGAAGTTACATCAAGTGCTAAAATTAATTTTTTACTGTTGAAGAGAACAGTATCAAAACATCTAAGCAAGCAAAATGGCAAATGCTGAGAAGACTAGTGAAGTTCTGACTGTCCAGAAAACTGTACACAGTACTTACAGCTACTAGAGAAAATGTTATAGAACAAAATAGATAAGAAAGGAAAGATGCTAAGGAGTAACAAACAATATTCAGCTGGCAAAAGCCAGATTTTCCCACCCTGCAGGTTGGAAAAGAAACCCCATTACACAAAAGACAAGGTCACATAATAATATTGCCTGAGCAGGTATTCTGTTTTTCACCAGGATACAATGTCAACTGGTTAGGCTAGAGCCTGGCTCAATAACACGAGCACAACAACATAAAGCTGCTGTCCAAGGAATACAGTGACTAAAAGAGGTGAGTTCAAACAAAAAAGGCAGTTCTGGTGGCCTCAAAGGGAAAGGAGAAGGATCTCTTGGAGCGCATTTGCATATTCTTTAATGCACCATAGTTACTGCACATTTAGTACCTGCATAGCCAAGTACTAAATCAATGTGCAATAACTTGCGCTACTGCACAGTAGCGCTGGCACACGTTTTTAGCATCGCTTAGAGAGCAGGAGCATCTCATGTAGTCCACCCCTGATGTAGTATTTTCTTAGTTCGGAAACAGAGTTGAGCAATATTCTTCAAATGGCTGTATTAAAATAGTCCAAACAATGCTACTGTAATCCCATAAACCAAGCTTGTCCAACATACGGCCTGCGGGCCGCCATGTGGCCATACAAGCCATTTTCTGAGGCCCAAGGTGCTGCGATGGGAAACAAAAGTAAACACAGTTTACTTTTGTTCCCACCCCTTGTCCCTCCCCCAGCCCCTCAGCAGATTCCTAACAGCTGCTGAAGGGCTGAGGAAGAGACAAGGTTCCCACATGCACCGCGTCAGCTTGACGTTGCCGATGCGGTGTGTGTGGGAAGAGGAGTAACCGTGTGCCGTTCAGGATGGGATGAGCCCATCCGGAGCAGCAGGGGCTCAGCTGCACTTTCCTCCTACATGCACTGGTCAGTCCTGAGCGGCACACAGCTCTGCTGTCGCTTCTGCCGACTCGGACAGGTCTGTCCCATCCAGAGCAGCATGTAGCTGAAGCCGGATTCCCACGTGCTGCTAGGGATGGGAGGAGCCCAGCCAGGTCAGCACCGGCCAGCAGAAGCAGTGGTGGAACCGTGTGCTGCTCGGGACTGACCGGCGCAGGTAAGGGGAAAATGCAGCTCAGCCCCTGCCACTCCGGCCAGGCTTGTCCCATTCCAACAGCACACAGCTTATTGCTTTCTGTGTGGCCTTCAAAATGTTTTTATCCTCTAAAATAGGCCATACTTTGTGAGAGTCATTGCCTCTGTATGAGAAAGCAGAATCATAGCCACTGAACTAAATTCATGCCCCGTGGGAATAATCACAATTCAGCAAAATGGGCGGGAAGGAAAAGCCAGAGTTCTAAGTGTGCACCCTAAAAGAGGCCAAGAAAGAGTCCGCAGCACAACCTAGAACCAGGACAGCTATCCAGTGATGGCAGTCCAGTAGGCATGATGGGAATCCCCTACTCTCATGAGATTTAGAAATGCAAGAGGACATGAGAGCAACATGTAGGCAGAGATAGTGCAGGGCCTTGGAGTCATGTTAAGTGCCAAGTGAGGACAACTGTGTTCCCACTCTGGTCAGTGACTAATTGTGGGTACATCTTCATTAGCTTCAAGCCACTCACACCTGCTGCCAAAAATAAGCCTTTCCTACCCACTTACACTTTACCTGCTCTGAACTGAAAATTAGGCAGTAATTGAGGGCCCTTCTAGGGTGGTCCAAGGACAGTAGAAGCAGATCATACAGAGTGAGAGGTGTTCCCAGAATGTCCTCACCACCACATTTCTTCTGAAAAGCAGGGATGTCCTGAGGTTTATTTAATGTTTGTAAAATGCTTGGAGAGCCCCACATAGATGCACTTCATAGAAATGCAAAATATATTTTGACTTATTTGGTTGGCACCTTGGGCTGAGATTTTCAAAGCTGAGTCAAAAGGCCAACTTCCATTAAAATGAATGGGATTTAGAGGGCTCCAAACCTTTTATGACAACTTTGCAACATGCCTATCTACCCCTTTTTGCAAATCTCAGCCATAGTTTGGAAGCTCAGCCAAAGAGCATAAAAAGTGCCATGCTAGGTCAGCCCAATGGTCCATCTAGCTCAGTCTCCTGTCCCGAACAGTAGCAGAGGTAGATGCTATAGAGGGAGAGTTTTGAACTGGTTAGACCCATTTCACTGTCACTTCCTGCAACTTCATTGGTGTCAAAGGTCATGTGACATCACTTCCTGATGTGATACCGCTTCCTGTGAGGTCTTTGAATATGGCTCGCCCGCCCACTGGGTGATAAAAAGTTCATGATCCGGCCCCACATTCAAAAATTTTGGACACCCCTGCCATAAACCATACCCCATAGCAAGTCAATTTATGCCACTAGTTTAATAAAAGTAAAGTTAAATGAACAGCATAAGAAATCACAGCATCAAACAAAAGCCAACTCACAGTTTTCACTACTCTCATCATTTTCTTCAGCAGGAAGGCTTTTTAATACAGAGTCAACACCAGGCAACCTGCAACGTCTCTTCTTCCTTCCCTTTCTTCTCCTAAAAGAGGATTAAATTTGAGTGAACCATTTAATCTATAAACAAATTCTATTTGTTTACTGAATTTGTCAAAGAATAGGATATATACTACATGGAACAGGAGAGTCCCAGGGAAAGTGTTTTTATGGTAATTACCACTTCAAAATTAACTGACCTGAGGGACACTTATTTGGTGCTTTGCATGTCACAATAATATTGAGGTTCCCTGTTCTTTACAAGGATAGGAAGCTACTGAGGTTCAGAGATTCTTGTTTTGGTGGCCTTGTTGCAAGTCTCCCACTGTCACTTTTCAATTAAGTTTCTTTGGAAAGATGTGGATCCAGTACATAGGAATTGTATGACTTTTTTGTTGTTTGTTTAAGAACAGATATATACTTAATATGCCAAGAGATAAACATATTCCTTACATGCGAGCCACAGCTTTCCTTGCCAATTTACGCTGTAATCTGCGGTTTTCGTCTGTATCACGAAGAACATGATCTTCAGCTGCCCATCTATCCCAGCTAAATAAAGATGGAGCAAAAAACAAAACAAAACAAAAAAGTTAACAGAAAGACAGACTTCATAAGCAAGTACCAAATGACAAAGGTAGCGTTCACAACCATCTACTAAGTCAGTGATTTTCAAACGTCCTAAAGTCATGGAACTCTTTCATATCACCACTTCTGCCACTGAACACCTACCCCTACCGTAAAGACTGACACAAAGCCAGGTGACCTGGCCCACGACTGCTGGCACACTACCTTCTGGTCCGCTCCACCATTACTCCCAATCTTCTTGGAATTCCTGACAACCTATCGCAGAACCCCATAGGTCCATGCAACACAGTTTGAGAGCCACTGTACTAGGTAATAGAGTAGAGTAAAAACCATGATACTTTGCAGGGTTAGGTTCCTAAAAATTCTGCAGAGATGAGGGTTTGTAAAGCATCCAAAGTATATACAACTGCACCAAACACCTGTATGGGATCAGAGATGCTCCAGCTATTTTGCTGAAGCCTGCATTTCACTGATAACACGTGTGAGATGCTGATGAGTACCAGATGATTTGAGAAGGGCAGAGCTGCTTCTCTGTAAAAGATGCAGCAAACTACTAAGAGCTCCTATACATGTGCAGGGAGGCTACTCCTACATGCTGTAATTACAGCACGTTGAAAAGACGTGATTAAATCGAGTCTGCTAAGAGTGTAGCAGTTATTGCTCTCCAGCAGACTCCTAGCGTCGTATGTATCAACATCCCCATACTGAAAAATGGCAGCAGGACACTTTAAACTAAAGCTGATTTGATGAGCTTTATTTCAAAGCACCCTGCCCCACATTTTTCAGCGCAGGGACACTGATACACATAACACTACAGGTGCTTTAATTAGCACGGCTCTCAGAGCTGCACTATTTAAAGCCCCCCAACCCTGGCCTCCCAGAGCACGTCTACAAATGCCCTAAGTGGCAATCCACCATCATCATGAGCTAAGCAAGTTGTGAGCTATCTGAATACTAATAATTTGGCTCCTACTGTATTTTATTGATACATTATGATTACTTCTGGATTATTACTTTCAAAAGTAAAATTCAAAACAAAATTGTACTCTGATAAAATCTTGTATTCTTTTCATCATTCCTCAGCTTTTTGATTAAAAAAACAATACACGTTTTAGTTTTAGTCTTACAAGGTAGCGTTAAGGGATATTGGCATGTCAACATTAAAATCTATTACTTACTTTTTTTTCTTTTTTGATGTTAAAGTTATGTCAGAGAGAGAGACTGCAGATTAAGTTTAAAGCCACCTGAATCAATCTTAGATCCCACAAAAACAATATAAACAAAAGTTTGTACATGCAGTAAAGGACATCACAGAACAAAGAGCATGGAAGTATCCTTTCTTTAACTGGACATCTTTATAGGAGTATGGGTCAAAAAAAATGGAAGCAATAACAGCACGAGGTGTGTTCTTACCTTCTGTTCCAACCATTAAAATGGATCAGATATTCTGGAATTTTTCTACCTTTCTCATCTTTTCCAACAACAACATCAACAATCTGAAACAGAAAGCAATAAATCAAGAATAATACAAAACATTCTATATATAGAATGCACTTGTGAGTTTTTAGATAATTTACTTGTGTGAGCACAAGAAAAAAAATTGTTATTTACAAGCAAACAGAATCCTCCTAATATACGTACTGGGCATGTCTACACGCGATGCTACGGTGACGTAGCAATGTGCTATGGCGACGTAGCGTCCACAGGCAAGAACCCTGACATCACAGCTACATTGCTGTAGCAACATGCTCCCGTATTCTAACGCATTACTATGGCAACATAGCAGCTAGAATAACCAAAAGAAAGTACTAAATGTACAGTGCAGTAACAAAGGCGCCACAGGGACACGTGTAGATGCGCCCACTGTCTCTGAACATTACAGTACAGGATGCACCGCCCCACAAGCCACTGCACTACTAACCAGCAGAGGTTCTAGATAAAGTTTGGGTACTGAACCACAACTGACATATTCAAAAACAAGTGACAATTATCCGGCTCTACCCCATTCCCATTTCTCGCTCTTCTCAAAGCATGCAGAACAATGCGAAATAGGTAGTGGATTTAGAGATACCACTATTTGACAAGTAGTCTTTCCTTCTTGGAGTCTTCACTTGATTGTCTACCTAGGAACTACTTAGTAGGAATCATAATGGCAGGCTGGCTACCGAACGTAGAGAAAGAGGGGAACATAAGGTTTTGTAGCTGCTCAAAGACACAAACTAGCTTCACTGCAAGCCAAAATAAGTGGCTGTAACTGAGGAGTGTTAAAACGTCTTGATATTTAGGGAAAAAAATATTTTGGAACTTTTCATTATAGGGGGAAAAAAGGAAAGTTTTCAAACAGAAAGATTTTCTTCCCTGACAAAAAAGAAGTTTTGATCAGGTCTAATTTACTTATTTCTTTTTAAACACACCATATACATATACTTGTGTTTTCACAGAAGTAAAAACGTGCACATGCCTAGAGCACGCAGCCACATAAGCCTACGGCTGTAAACCCTGTTCTGCTGCAACCTAATCCCTACCCTATTGATCACCTTCTCTTGCATCATATTTTTAAAATTCACATGGCAAACTGGTTTGGCAAAGATTGTCTTCCCATCTCTTTTTATGAAATTCTTAGAACATTTTTAGAAGTGTTAAATTAATATAGTACAAATGCAAAGAACAACAACAAAAAAAGTTTAAGAAGCTCATACAGTGACTATCCCTACAAAATAAAGGGAATAGAACTGACCATGCTTTTGTTGCTTGTCATTTTTGTTCATCTCCACCTTCGGACTAGATGACCTCTAGAGATCGTTTCCAACCCTTATTTTCTATGATTTATTATAAGCTATTCTGAGTTTTTCTGGATAGAGTGAACGATAGATCTAGATCAGCAGTTCTCAACCTCACTGAACTGTTGGCATCCCTTGGAAAATGCCAGCTCCTAGGCCCCTGCCAGATGTTATATATATTACTCAATTAACTGGTCAACTGAACTGTACATTTAGACCAGCCATGAGTGCAATTCAAGACCAGCCACACATGCAAAGTAATTATCACAGTTGGCAAGTTGCACAATAAAATTAGACCCGCCACCTGGGCAGTGCAATCATCACATAACAAACCGGTCCATCATGCAATAAATGTAGAGTGGCCACACCTGCAAAGTAATTATCCCGAAGTAAAAAGATCCCCAAAAGGAGCCCGCTGGCTACAAAGCTTGCACTTGCAAAGGCACACCAACTCTAGATCCGGCTCCCCCCAGCTTTCACGGGAAACTGCAGCACAGCCCCAACTCCGACTTGCATTTGGACAGCAGGGGAGGCAGTTCTCCAGCAACCACATCTGCAGGCAGCCCCCTCGCAGTCCAGCAGCTTCAAACCTCCTGGGGAGAAACCTCCAGAGTCCCTCTACAGGTGCCATAACAATCCCTGCGGCTAGGGCTGGCTCCTCACAGCATGGGGGAGAGGGGAGCCCAGGACCCACTTGCTGGCGCTTTACAGGAAGCAATGGGAAGCAAAGCAGCAGCAGCCCTTTTTGCATGCATATTTTGCATACTCCTTTGCATACTTTTCCGGTTCGAGGGCACCCTCAGGGTAGGAGCTGGCCTCCCGTGGGAGGGAGGGAGGGAGCCCGGCCCCGCCCCCCGGAAGCGCCCGGCCCGGGCCACGCGCGTGCGCTAATGGCCGCAACGGCGCCACCCCCGGTGGCGCGCGGGCGCGGGGGGAGGAGCAGGGGTAGGGGCGGGGGGCGCGGGCACCTTGGCATCGTAGAGCACTTTGGCCTTGGTGGGGTCGGGCTCGAAGCAGAGGACGCGCTCCCCCCGGTGGAACTTCCATTTCATACCCCGCGAGGTCATTTGCTCGTCATGGCGGAGCGGCAAGGAGCCCCGCCCCCTCCCGGCCGCGGGGGCGGGGCCTGCGCCGAGGCGGAAGTTGGGGGGAGCCGCTCCCTCCCGGCCCCGCCCCCTCCGCCTGAGATTGGCCGGGGTTGGGGATAGGAAGTGTACGTCACTCTGCCCCCACTTTCCTCCTCCCAGGGTTGCGTGTAGCCCCCTTCAGCCAGCCGACTCCAGCGGTTATGCAAATGACGCGCGCTGTGACGTGGGCTGCGCGCGCGTCCCTCGCTGTCCTCCGCATCTCATGGGGAGGGGGGGAAGTGCGCCCCCGGCTGGCGCGGGGCAGGTGTTGCCCAGCGCGGGGTGATTGTGAGTTTGTGTGTGGCTACGAGCGCTTCAGCCCTTGTAGCAGGCACGCGCAATGTACAAGGAAAGTATGTGGTAGCCGTGTTGGTCTGAGACTGAAAGAAATGCAGAAATCTAGAACTCCTGGTTCCAAAATGATACCTTGTATTATATCCCCTGAGAAATCGCAACTGAGAAAAGCCCCAAAGCTTGCAGAAAAAGATTTTTTTTTTTGGCAATTTCTCAGTCCCTCTAATGAAAGGTCTTCTGGAACCAAGAGTTCTAGCTTTTTTGCACGTACAACGAAAAGCATTCAAAACATACAATTATTTTTGAGGCAACTAGTTAATGCAGTCTATGCAAAACACAAGTCACTCTCAGGCAGTCTTAACTGACTGGAGTTTGGGGGGGGGCTTTTTTTTTTCTTTTTTTTTAATTAAAATTGAAATCTTCCCCATCACACACGTTAACAACAAAGCAGTTTACATCAGTTTTACATAACGCTTCTCTAAACTAACATCAAATCTCCTTATTTACATCCTTTAACTTCTTTCTTCACAAATGACATTAGCTGTCTTTTTAATTTTTGTTTGTTTTTTAAGGAAAATTTTTTGTGTCCCAAGCCAAATCAGCCAAATCCGTGAGTCATTTAAGAACTGCATGCGGCCCAGCTACCGGCAAACCCTCCACCCCTGTCTGGGGCTTCAGATACTTCCAAATCATTTGGCGGGCATCCTATGTGCAGACTCAAGGCCGGAGGCTTGGGGTTTGGATGCCTCCAAGTTTCGCTTGCCCTCAGCCATATGGCCACAGGAGCAAGTTAGGAAGAAGTCTCCCATTTCCATAAAGTCAGCGTGCAGCCAAGATCTTCCTACTGGAAGTGAAAGTGGGAGGCTAACTATGCATTACCTGGGTCAGGGTACTGCCCCCTGCCATGTTCATGGTTTTCCCTTGCAACTAGGAAAACCAGGCTGGTGGTCATGGTATTTCCCCTGTGTGTGTGTGTGTGTGTGTGTGTGTGTAAAAATTACTAAGTTATATATATATACACACATACACACCTAGTAATTTTTTATCACATACCTTAACCCACAAAAGGAAATCCTTCAACTTTGATGACCCAGTTCTCATTCACTGGCGATACAGTGAACAATATAAAGTAAAGAAGACTTCTTTGCATACGTATTTGCATATTTTTCAGTGAATGGTCATTTTTCAGCAAATCCGATCATTTTGAGCTTTCAGTACGATAATTTTATATTTAAGACCTGGCAACGCTGTGTGCAGGGGGCTCCAGCCCCAGGGGCTCGGCTACTGCTCCCTGCCCTTTGGCTTCAGGTGTACACTAAGCAGCCTGTGGCCTGTTCCTTGTGCGACAGAGCACATGGAGCATGCTTCTTGGAGCCCCGGGACACTACAGCGCCACCCAGATGGCAGGAGGGATGTGCCCCTGTGCTAGGGCATCGCCTGGGGGTGGGCAAAAAGGCAGGAAAGGTCCTGAGGGGACATGACTGCGGGCAAGGATGGCATCAGGGTCATTGATGTGAGAGGTAGGATGGACAGTTCACTAAAAACATCCGTCAAAAAAGTCCAACAACATAGTAGGGATGATTAAGAAGGGTGTACACACCACTAAGTGCAGAAAGTCCACAGGGATTTCTTATTTGTTCCCTGTCACAAGACAAGAATTGGGTAATCGCAAAATGAAACAAGTGGGCAGCATGTTTAAAACTAACCGAAGAATGTTCTTTTCTCCCCCAGGGTGCCTTGGACCTGTGGCACTCCTTGCCACTGGAGGCAGTGGAAGCTGCAAGGACAGCCAGCTGCAGAAAAGGGTTGGACAAGTTCTTGGAGGAAAGGAGAACCAGGAGATGCTGAGCATGGGAGTTAGGGGCACTGCCTCTGAATCTGAGCTTCCTGGACCATAAATGCTGAAGGCTACATGTGAGAGAGGCCCTGGTCAGACCCAGTCCACCCTCTCTTTTAGCATCCACTCTCTGCCGCTGTGCATGTGACAGGATACTGGGCAAGAGGGCTTGGACTTTTCTATTTGTATGAGGACCTATTGTCTGACCCAGTAAATGGCAGTTCTTAGGTTCATCCACATGGGAATCCCATAATTGTTGTGCCTGGGCAAAAGTTTTGGAACAGAATTAGGGAGAGACAAGGATGCTTTGGAGTGAGCTCTCCTATTGGACCAACTGTGTAGTTGGGATGGAGTCAGACAAGCTTTCTAATGCAAGACTTTCTTTCTCAGGTCTGATCACAAGAAGCCAGGCACAGTATGGCCAACTTGACCTATCACCTGGACAAGGGAGAAGAGATTGATGTCATATATCTTGACTTCAAAAAAGCCTTCTGTCTGGTATCCCATGATCACCTCTTGGTGAAACTGGCCAATTGTGGCCTTGGGTCCACCACGATTCGCTGGCTGGGGAATTGGCTCCATGGTCGGACCCAGAGGGTGGTAATTGGCGAAAATCAATCATCACGGTGCCCTGTGACCAGTGGGGTCCCCCAAGGCTCTGTCCTTGGACCCATATTGTTCAACATCTTCAGTAATGATGTGGACATTGGAGTCAGAAGCGAACTGGCCAAGTTTGCTGATGACACCAAACTTTGGGGCAAAGCATCCACACCAGAAGACAGGAGGGCAATCCAGGCTGACCTGGACAGGCTCCGCAAGTGGGCGGATGAGAACCTGATGGCGTTTAACACTGAAAAATGCAAAGTTCTCCACTTTGGGAGGAAAAACCTGTAGCATCCTTATAGGCTCGGCAGTGCTATGCTGGCTAGCACTACGGAAGAAAGAGATTTGGGAGTCATCATTGACCACAAGATGAACATGAGCCTTCAATGCAATGCTACGGCTAGTAAAGCAACCAAAACACTGGCTTGCATCCATAGATGCTTCTCAAGCAAATCCCGGGACGTCATTCTCCCCTTGTACTCGGCCTTGGTGAGGCTGCAGCTGGAGTACTGCGTCCAGTTTTGGGCCCCACAATTCAAAAAGGATGTGGAGACACTTGAGAGAGTCCAGAGAAGAGCCACACACATGATCAGAGGTCAGGAAAACAGACCTTACGACGATAGGCTGAGAGCAATGGGGCTTTTTAGTCTGCAAAAGCACAGGCTCAGGGGTGATCTGACGGCCACCTATAAGTTTATCAGGGGTGGCCACCAGTATCTGGGGGAACGTTTGTTCACCAGAGCGCCCCAAGGGATGACGAGGTCAAACAATTATAAACTACTGCAAGACCGTTTCAGGCTGGACATAAGGAAGAATTTCTTTACTGTTCGAGCCCCCAAAGTCTGGAATAGCTTGCCATCAAAGGTGGTTCAAGCACCTACATAGAACACCTTCAAGAGTAAATTGGATGCTTATCTTGCTGGGATCCTATGACCCCAGCTGACTTCCTGCCCTTCGGGTTGGGGGCTGGACTCGATGATCTTCCGAGGTCCCTTCCAGCCCTAATGTCTATGAAATCTATGAAACTTTGCTAAAGTGGGGCATAACCTCCCCCCACCCAACTGTGGAAATGCTGTGCTATAGGAGGATGGTCAGCAGGGAAAGGAAGTCATGGCAGAATGAATGCCTCTTTTCAGGGCTTGAGAAGCAAAACAGACAGACTTGCTTCTTTGTCATTGCTAGGGAGAGACAAATTTGAGGATGCCTGCTCCTGCCCAGTATTCCCCTCACTAGGTAAAGATCATAATGGAAATCATAATTTTTAGACAAGGTGGAGAACTGTAGTCTAATGAAGAGTGGCATAATCAGAGTGGGGTGATCCAGGCAGCTGCACCAGGTGCAGACTTGGGGAGGCAGCTGTGGGACAACTGCCCTGGGCACCCAGCTGCATCCTTATGCCTCTGCAGATGGACATCAAAGTCTGCTGAGAAATAGAACTGAGTCTTAAGGAATCTCCTTCCCTTGAAGCAGAGAGCCATGCAGAAGGGTTGAGAAGTTTCCAGCAGGAGAAATACTTGCTTATCTCTTTGGCTCTTCATTTCTCCATACCAGGACTGTCCAGCTTCACTGTCTGTACACAGCAACTCAAGCTTTACTCCAGAAGACTGGGAAGAAGGAAATCGGGGTACAGACAGAATCTCACAACAATGAACTTCAAGTGAGGACTGAGTTTAGATCTTTATACTAACTTTTTTTACACCAAAAGCTGTAAAGATACCTATATTATTTAAAATAAGATAGGCCTTTGTACCACATAAGCAGAAGCCTTGTATTTTGGGCAAAGTCTGTAATTTTGCATTGTACAAGATGGAGTTGCACTTATTAAAAATTCTTCTGGACCATTTAGTTGTGCAAAGACTGCATCAGGAACTGACATACAAATAGGAAAGAACTGCTGTAGTTTTTCTAGAAATGCTGTGGCTTCTGATATGGTTTTGACTGGCTGCTCTGCTACTTTACTGAAGTCATCCTCAACACTTTCAATGTCAGCTTCTTTAGGCTTTGCTCTACTCAGTAAACTTCCAACATTCTTAGCCTCTGTCTGTTCCAAGCAATGGATACATTTCCCACCCTCTAAGTCTTCAAAACCTACCTTATCTGGAACATCAGTCAGTCATGTAGCAATAAACTGTGGAATGCAGACATCAAGTTCATTGATTTTTTTTTTTTATGTTAGTGTCAGAAATTATGACTGGCTTTTGCTAATATTTCACCACTCTAGACTTTTTAACCAACTACCCAGCTTCAGCAATCATGTAAGCAGCTTCCATGAGGTCAGTCTTTTCTTAGTCTTGATTGTAGAGATTAGAAAGAAATTGCATTAGGAATCAGCTTCTGTATTGAGTATTTAAAGAGCAAATGATACTTTGATCCAGGTGCTTCAAAATGGCAGGATAGTTGAGCAGTCGAAACTCAGTTTGAAATTACTCTAGATATTGGAGCCTGTTAATGTGCAGAGCAGATCTCAGCATTAGCATCTTGCTGTCTCCCAGTTTTATGTTTGTATCAACCTTTACCAAACATATGCTTAAGTAGGCTTGTGTCATCCACACACACATCTGCTCAGAGAGTAACTGTATGAGAGTGAATGCACCTTCTTGAAGTTAGCTCATTTGCCAAAAATTTGTGGTCTTAGCTTCTCAGTGCCCACTGCATTTCAACTGCAGAGTTCAGTCAAATATTGCTTGGATTTCATGCCCCTTTTGCCACAGGTATAACATGTGGTAGCAGGTGATAAAACATACCTATTTCATCAAAGTTGAAAATGTCATCTGGCCTGTAGTAGTTAATAATTTTTCCTGCGTTTCATTTCTTATCCTTATCTACTGGAACGTCACTTTCTTCTCTGAAGATTTCTTTTGATGCAATTCTGTGATGCAGTCTGTTATGGAATTCAAGCCAGTCAAAACTTGTTTGAAATTCACCATGTTCAAAGAAGGTTCAAAGGTCAATGCTTTTGGTTGAAGTACATTCCCACTTATGGGAATATTCGTTGCACCATATTTCCAGAAATCAAGCAAATACTGTACAACATTGTCAACATCATAATAGAACACACCATGCATTCTCTTTCATTTTGAACACAGAGTCTCATGATTCACTTTCTCATTAAATATGGCATGGACCTTCAAATCTGTGATAACATTGAGGGAGTAATGCATAAATTTTCTACCACATCTCCCTGTTTCCATAATTTTAATCTTTTCTTGCAATGAAAACTACAGGCATTTCCTGTTTTCCTTGTCAGTCATGATGGTGGGAAATGTTCTTTTTGTCACAACCCAAGGGTGTGATTTTTTGTTTGTGCGCGCTTTGGCACTGCTAAATTATTTTCCCACCGTTTGTAGCTTTCTTTGCAGGGTGCATTTCTTCGTTGCAGCACAGAAATGCACGTTGCAAGGAGTTCCCGCCATTTGTATTCAGATTTGTGCCCCACTATGGTCAGTTCTAAATTATTCCTACGTGGCGGCTAGCGATTGGCTTGCTAGCCGTATGAGAGGCTTGAGTGGTTTCTGCCCAAGTTGGAGGACTCCACGAACATCAGGAGGAGGAGACTTCATGTCTCGTGAAGATCTCTAAGCGCTGCGGAGCCTATTGGACCCAGCATGAATATCAAGAAGGCAATAGAGGTCTGATCAGCCTCTAGCCTCTCCCCGTCGCCAAGCGCAATCCTCGACGTACCCTTTTCCTGTGCGCACAAGTTCCATGGAGCCTAACAAACTTCATGTGAGTGAATCCAGAGCTCTGTCTGAGTCCTTAAACTGGGACTTAAGCGAAGTATTCCTGGAAGTTTTCCAGCCTGCACCGTGACCATCTACGGTGTAAGTAAACAATCTTAAACAACCATTAAGCGTCCATGCCTAATTCTAGCGTGCCGCCTGCCTTCCCCTACCCGGCGTGTCCGGGCTGCTGGCCACAGCCCGCCATGCGAGTAAAAAGGGCCTCGGACTGCTCCCGGCCCGCACACTTTTGTACCAGGGGTTTTAACCCCATGTCTGTGGGCTAGATCTTCTCCTGTCACCATGTCATCCAACCCAGGGGGAAAAATCCTAAATTTTGCACAGTTTGAAATTAAAGAGCCTTCAGGGAAAGGCTATGTTCAATCCAAAGGAGTGAAGGGAAAAAGCCCTGCCCAGGTGAACTATGGTATGAATTCTGGAAAGCACAATGGGTGTGGACTAAAATTTGATTAACTGTAACACCTATAGAAAGTGAAATAGATGCAGACACCTTTAAAACAGTTTATTAAAGTATCCCATTTTGAGAGGGTGAAATCAGGCCCAAGTACAAGAGAAAGTTATGCAATGTTCATAGTTATTTAAGAAAACATCATGATCAATGCACACCTTGCTCTTGCTCATTTTGTAGTCTAGTATACTTTTTACATTATGCACACACTAATAGGGTAGATTCAGACTGTGTCTGTAGATGCTAAGCCTAGGTGTCAGAATGCCTAACATTTACACGATTACCCCAAATGCAAGATTCCATTTGTTTAATCAGTGAGGACTCTATGCAATTCACTGGGAAACTTTCACACCTGCAATGAATAGTGCAGAAAGACTGGAGAGCCTAATGGTAGTCAATAGAACACACTAAAATATAGAGGTGTGTCTGAACTCTCATTTCTCAAGAGCTTATTGTTCTTGGACAAGAAAAAGAGCAAGGTAGAGAGAGTATGCCTCTATAACCTAACCGTCATGATACTCCCATGCCACTGCTACTGTTTTGGAGCTTAAGTCAATGCAAATTAAGAGCGCTTTAGATATGTATAGTGGGTGGTGCTTCTCCAGGGGCCTAATGCAGATTTTAGAGGCCTCCCAGCACCAATATGAATTGCAATGGAGCTTTGGTGGCAATTAGGTGTCTAGATGATCCTACTGGATTACTTCTGTGTGTAATGCACAAAATGGAGGTACCTCATGATTTTAGTTGTCAAATATGTTTTGTGGCTTCTGGATCAGGGCCAATTTCAATTGCTCTTTGAATCACTCTGTGGAACCAATTTGAATCTGACCCAGTGTGAATGAAGAACTTTTGTATGATTGCAACATTAGTTTTCATTAATCTGTACTAATGATCATATACTTAATGCACAATGTAGTTATCACTAAAACACTTTACATAACCCTAATTGTATCCATTATGTCTGCTCTCATTAGACAATTACTTATTGTTTTCTGCACCTGCAAAAAAACAATTGTCAGCATCTGGTTTCTAACACTAGTTAATTATATAGATTACATTGGCAGTGTGAAGTTCATGTAGACAGCGGGCTCCATAACACTAAAAGATTAAAACAGCCTTGTTAAATTTATTCAAGTTCTCTTTGGAAAATTGTTTCTTTCCCCCTAAGGGTACCTTCTTTGTTCATATTCACTATACTATATTTCATAGAAGACTTACATTTACATAGTCTTAAAATTACACATTTGAATAAACAAGTAAATCCCCTAAAGTAATATTAGAAACACAGGTTTAGTCTCATTGAAACTAACAGAGGCATAACTAGGAATTTTGGCTCCCTACGTGGCGGGAGATTGGGTTGCTGAACACCAGGGTCCAGGCAGGGAAGGAGAAAGGGGAGGAAGGTACCTGTGCTTACTTCCTTGCACATGGGCTGCTGTAGGTTCCTGCTGCCATGGCACCAGCTCCCAGGAAAAGGTGGGAGTGGTGGAGGCTTTCCAGCGGGCTGCCATACTAGTGTCACCTGTCAGTCTGTTTCCAGGGCTGGTGCTCTTTTGGCGCATCTATACTTAGGCTTCCAGAATCTGAGGAGTATAGCTCATGTCCTTTGGCTGCAACAGTAGCTGTCTGTCCTTCAGACTGACACGTGTCATAGATTTCATAGATGTTAGGGCTGGAAAGGACCTCACTAGATCATCGGGTCTAGCCCCCTGCCCAAGGGGCAGGAAGTCAGCTGGGGTCAAATGATCCCAGCAAGACAGGCATCCAAGTTTTTCTTGAAAGTGTTCAGAGTAGATGTTTGCACCACCTCTGAGGGACATCTATTCCAGGCCCTAGGGACTTGGACAGTGAAGAGGTTTTTCTTTATGTCCAGCCTAAAACAGTCTTTCAGGAGTTTGTGACCATTGGACCTTGGTTTTCCTCGGGGTGTTCTGGTGAACAGATGTTCTCCCAGTTCCTGATGTATACCCCTTACGTATTTATAGGCTGCCACCAAGTCACCCCTGAGCCTGTGCTTTTCCAGGCTGAACAGTCCCATGCCTCAGCCTCTCCTCATAAAACCTGCTCTCTTGTCCCCTAATCATGCGTGTGACTCTCCTCTGGACTTCTTCAAACTTCCCCACATCCTTTCTAAAGTGTGGAGCCCAGAACTGGATACAGTATTCCAGCTGCAGCCTCACCAAGGCTGAGTAAAGTGGGAGAATAATTTTCTGGGTCTTTCTTGAGATGCATCAGTAGGTACAAGCCAGAGTTATGTTTGCTTTGCCAGCTACGGCATTGCATTGGTGGCTCATGTTCATCTTGTGGTCAATCATGACCCCCAAGTCTCTTTCATAGATTCATAGATTCATAGATGTTAGGGTTGGAAGGGACCTCAATAGATCATCGAGTCCGACCCCCTGCATAGGCAGGAAAGAGTGCTGGGTCTAGATGACCCCAGCTAGATGCATATCCAACCTCCTCTTGAATGCATATCCAACCTCCTCTTGAATATCCAACCTCCTCTTGAAGTCATGGTGCTAGCAGTTGTAGCACTGCTGAACCTATAAGTGTGATGGAGTGGGGGGGGTTCTACTCGAGGTGGAGCACTTTGCATTTCTCTGTGTTGAATGCCATCAGGTTTTGATCTGCCCACCTTGCAAGCCTGTCATGGATGGCCTGTATCGCCAGCCTATCCTCTAGTGTGACCATACTTACCCGTAGTTTGGTGTCGTCAGTGAATTTAGCCAGTCCGCTTCTGACACCAGAATCCAGATTATTAATAAATACATTAAAGAATATAGGTCCAAGAACAGAGCCCAGAGCCACTGGTCACCATACTCCATGTTGATTCAGTACCATCGACTATCACTCTCGGGGGCTGACCATGGAGCCAGTTCCCCAGCCATCGGACTGGGAATATGACAGCCCGTGTCATATCTAAAAACAAGGGGATATATGATTGCAGGGGTTTTGTTAGTTAGTTTCTGGCTATAGTAGAACCTGGATTTTTGAACTGGTTCACAAACTGCTTTGTTCAGTGAGTTGCCAAATTAAGAGTGAGCTGCATAGATGTTTGCTGCAACATTTACTTCAGAAGATCCTGTTTCTCCCATCAGCTGGAACACAGCCATGGTTCCATCCAGCTGTTTACTGTGGCTACACATAGCTCTGATTACAGGTTTTTACCTTCACAGAAGTAACCACTCTGTTCAAAAAGGTACAGCACATTTAACCTGATATTCAACAAATGAACAGTATGTTAAGATTATAAGTGAAATGTACCTAAAATCGTATTATTAGAACCCTTCGCATTTTATGACGTTCTAATTACCTTGCAGGAAACTACCTTGAAGCCTGCACAAGGGATTCTAGGCAATGGCAAGCACCCAGCAGGACTCTGGGAACTGTTCCATCATAACTTTCAGCCTTAAATGATCTGCTTGTGATAGATTGTGATGTATAAATCAATTCATCACAAATCCTCAAGTGTACAGGTTGCTCACCCCTGACTAGGAAGCAATGTTTTCATGTAATGTGCATTGTGTTGCACAGTACATGAAAACAATGCACATTATTCCTCATTGTGGAAAATTACGTCTTTCCTGACCTCTGCGTATTCCAGCCAGTGACTCGGGTTTTGTCCTAATCATTTGGAATCAATATTTTCCTGCTATTATTATCCCCACAGTTAGAGGTAAAAATCATCTGACATACATGACAGAAAAGAGGAATAAATTTATGTGCAGATATAAATTACCAGGACAGCAATATCTTGTTCTTGCCATGAACCTGGCAAGAATAATATAGGGCAATATTGGCAAAACAGTTCCTTTCACTAGAAGTGTCCCATTTCAATCTACACAAATCCAAGACGAATGTTTGTCTTTCTAGATACGGTACTACACTAAAAATATCCCACAAAGTGTGGGAAAATGTGGGAGGTAAATGGATTTATGGAACATGTTTATAAATTAACTTAAATTTAGAAATGTAAGATAAAATCCTAGCCTCAGTGACCACAGTAGGGCAGGGATGTCACTTATGTAAGTTTCTCATAAATCAGGTTTATGTTGAATTTAAATCTCTTCTAAAGATATGATTTGAAATCATTTTTGTAAATCTCTCCCTCCTCCAATAGTCAGTATTTCAAATTCCTCATGTTTTACAAATGCAATGCAACTTGAATTATCCTTATGACAATCACAACAGCTCTCTATTATCAGAAATAGAATCATAGAATCATAGAAAGTTAGGGTTGGAAGGGACCTCAGCAAGTCATCTAGTCCAAACCCCTGCTCAAAGCAGGACCATTCCCAGCTAGATCATCCCAGCCAAAGCTTTGTCTAGTCAGGTTTTAAAAATCACTAAGGATGGAGCTTCCACCACCTCTCTGGATAACCTGCTCTAGTGTTTTACTACCCTCCCAGTAAGAAAATTCTTCCTAATATCTAACCTAAACTTCCCTCGCTGCAACTTGAGACTGTTGCTCCTTGTTCTGTCATCTGTCACCTCTGAGAATAATCTGGCTGCATCCTCTTTCAAACCTACCTTCAGGTAGTTGAAGGCTGCTATTAAGTCTCCTCTCAGTCTCCTCTTCTCTAGACTAAATAAGCCCAGTTCCCTCAGCCTTTCCTCATAAGTCATGTCCCCCAGCCCCCTCAGCAGTTTTGTTGCCCTCCACTAGACTCTCTGCAATTTGTCCACATCCTTTCTGTTGGGGGGGGGGGGGGGCGGCGGCGCAGCTCAGGGGGCAAAATTGAACACAGTACTCCAGATGTGGCCTCACCAGTGCTGAAGAGAGGGGAATAATCACTTCCCTTGACCTGCTGGCAACACACCTACCAATGAAGCCCAGCATGCCATTAGCCTTCTTTGCAACAAGGGCACACTGCTGGCTCATACTCAACTTATTGTCCACTGTAACCCCCAAGTCCTTTTCTGCAGAGCTTCTGCCCAGCCAGTCAGCCCCCAACCTATACTTGTGCATGGGGCTGTTCTGTCCTAAGTGCAGGACTCTGCACTTGTCCTTGTTGAACCTCGTGAGGTTCCTTTTGGCTGAATCCTCCAATTTGTCTAGCTGAATCCTAGCCCTACCCTTCAGCATATCTACCACTCCCCACAGTTTGGTGTCATCTGCAAACTGACTAAGGGCACACTCTATGCCCCCTTCCTGGTCACTGATGAAGACATTGAACAATAGTGTCCTACCTCCTCCGTCTCCTGTCCTGTCTTCAGTCCATTGAATAATCCTTCATTTCAAGCTTCAGAATTTCTATTACTGTTATTTAGATAACTGAATAGGGTTGGAACAGGTAAGGAACAAGAAGGTAAGAAACAATGGGCCCCATGGGACTGGGAGCGGGGGGGCAGCAAAGGCGCCAGTCGCAGGGCTCAAGTGCCTATATACTAATGCTAGGAGCATGGGGAACAAGCAGGATGAACTAGCGCTCCTGCTTGTACTAAACACCTATGACTTAGTGGGGCTAACAGAGACCTGGTGGGATTCATCCCATGACTGGGCGGTACATATTGAGGGCTATAGATTGTACAGAAAGGACAGGTCGGGGAAGAAAGGGGGGGGGGTTGCACTTTATGTCAGTGAGCAATATACATCAACCCTCATCAAGACAGAATCCGAGGCTGAGGAAGTAGAAGGATTGTGGGTTAGGCTACATGGGGGGCAAGGAGAAAGGGATTTGGTGGTAGGGGTCTGTTACAGACCCCCACACCAAGGGGAAGAAATAGATGCGGGGCTCCTGAGGCAACTCTCGGAGACCATAAAAGCTAAAGAGGCGGTAGTCATGGGGGACCTAAACTACCCGGACATCTGCTGGGAGACGCAGACAGCAAGGTCCCATTGCTCACGCAGGTTTCTAACTTGTGTACAGGACCTCCACCTGACACAGGAGGTGTATGGTACCACTAGGGGGAATGCCATACTGGATCTGGTATTGGCAACGGGAGATGACATGATAGGGGACCTCCAAATCGGTAGCTATCTGGGAGACAGTGATCACCTTATGATAGAATTCAACATAAGACAGCGAGTGGGTAAGGTAACTAGTAGGGTGAAAGTGCTAGACTTTAGGAAAGCTGATCTCATTGCACTCAGGCGATTAGTCAAGGAAGCACTGCAGAGTAGGAGTTTTGATGGGATGGGTGCCCAAGAAGGGTGGCTGTGCCTAAAGGAAACGATCCTTTGGGCACAAAGCAAGACGATCCCCGAGCGAGGCAAAAGAGGGAAAGGGGCCAGGAGGCTTCCATGGCTGACCAGAGAAATCCAGGGCAGCCTAAGGGCCAAAAGGGGAGCACATAAAAAGTGGAAACAGGGTGAGATCACTAAAGATGAATATACCTCCTCTGCTCGTGCTTGTAGGGAGGCAGTTAGGCGGGCCAAAGCTACCATGGAGCTGAGGATGGCAACCCAAGTAAAGGACAACAAGAAATTGTTTTTTAGATACATAGGGAGTAAAAGGAAGGCCCAGGGAGGAATAGGACCCCTGCTAAATGGGCAGAAGCAATTGGTGACAGATAGAGGGGACAAGGCTGAACTCCTCAACGAGTTCTTTGCCTCAGTGTTCCTAAGCGAGGGGCACGACAAGTCTCTCACTGGGGTTGTAGAGAGGCAGCAGCAAGGCGCCAGACTTCCATGCGTAGATCCTGAGGTGGTGCAGAGTCATTTGGAAGAACTGGATGCCTTTAAGTCGGCAGGCCCGGATGGGCTCCATCCGAGGGTGCTGAAGGCACTGGCCGACGTCATTGCAGAGCCACTGGCGGGAATATTCGAATGCTCGTGGCGCACGGGCCAAGTCCCGGAGGACTGGAAAAGGGCTAACGTGGTCCCCATTTTCAAAAAGGGGAGGAAGGAGGACCCGGGCAACTATAGGCCGGTCAGTCTCACCTCCATCCTTGGTAAAGTATTTGAAAAAATTATCAAGGCTCACATTTGTGAGAGCCCGGCAGGACAAATTATGCTGAGGGGAAACCAGCATGGGTTTGTGGCGGGCAGATCGTGCCTGACCAACCTAGTCTCTTTCTATGACCAGGTTACGAAACGCCTGGACACAGGAGGATGGGTGGATGTCGTATACCTGGACTTCAGGAAGGCCTTCGATACGGTATCCCACCCCATACTGGTGAACAAATTAAGAGGCTGTGATGTGGATGACTGCACAGTCCGGTGGGTGGCGAATTGGCTAGAGGGTCGCACCCAAAGAGTCGTGGTAGATGGGTCGGTCTCGACCTGGAAGGGTGTGGGCAGTGGGGTCCCGCAGGGTTCGGTCCTTGGACCGATACTCTTTAATGTCTTCATCAGCGACTTGGACGTGGGAGTGAAATGTACTCTGTCCAAGTTTGCAGATGACACAAAGCTATGGGGAGAAGTGGACACGCCGGAGGGCAGGGAACAGCTGCAGGCAGACCTGGATAGGCTGGACAAGTGGGCAGAAAACAACAGGATGCAGTTCAACAAGGAGAAATGCAAAGTGCTGCACCTAGGGAGGAAAAATGTCCAGCACACCTACAGCCTAGGGAATGACCTGCTGGGTGGCACGGAGGTGGAAAGGGATCTTGGAGTCCTAGTGGACTCCAAGTTGAACATGAGCCGGCAGTGTGACGAAGCCATCAGAAAAGCCAATGGCACTTTATCGTGCATCAGCAGATGCATGACGAATAGGTCCAAGGAGGTGATACTTCCCCTCTATAGGGCGTTGGTCAGACCGCAGTTGGAGTACTGCGTGCAATTCTGGGCGCCACACTTCAAGAAGGATGCGGATAACCTGGAGAGGGTACAGCGAAGGGCAACTCGTATGGTCAAGGGCCTGCAGACCAAGCCCTACGAGGAGAGACTAGAGAAACTGGACCTTTTCAGCCTCCGCAAGAGAAGGTTGAGAGGCGACCTTGTGGCTGCCTATAAGTTCATCACGGGGGCACAGAAGGGAATTGGTGAGGATTTATTCACCAAGGCGCCCCCGGGGGTTACAAGAAACAATGGCCACAAGCTAGCAGAGAGCAGATTTAGACTGGACATTAGGAAGAACTTCTTCACAGTTCGAGTGGCCAAGGTCTGGAACGGGCTCCCAAGGGAGGTGGTGCTCTCCCCTACCCTGGGGGTCTTCAAGAGGAGGTTAGACGAGTATCTAGCTGGGGTCATTTAGACCCAGCACTCTTTCCTGCTTATGCAGGGGGTCGGACTTGATGATCTATTGAGGTCCCTTCCGACCCTAACATCTATGAATCTATGAATCTATGAAGTTTTATAATGGACCTCTGGGCCATTTAGGCATAATAGTAGGAATGAGAGAAAAAATAAAGCCAATATTGGGAAGAGAAACAACAAAAGTTTTGGGAAGAATGTATGTAGCAAGGAGACCCGTAAGTGGGATGTCCATGGGCATTTGTTCAGAAATCAGTCAGGTTTTCCTGTAAATCCTTGGTATCTCTGCATCTCATTGGTATAAAGAGATAAGATGTGATGAAGTTGCTATTTTACAAAAAATGTGTGACTATAGAAATGAACATTCCTCTCTGGGGTGCATTTATTTTGGAGTGGTAAACAGGAGCCTATATCTAAATATACTACAACTGTACTTCTACATATTCTTATATTATGGTAAACAAACCATAGCACAGCCAGTGAAAAATAAGCCATAGGACTTTCTTGAAGTAATTCCTGCTTCAAGTTCAATAGCTGTAATTGGATGACGGCATAATTTTTTAGAGAAACATCCAATCTTGTCATAAAAATTGCCAGAAGTACATAATCCTAGGCAAGTTGTTCCATTGTGTAATTGCCTCTTTGTTCACATTTTAACTGGTTTCTAAAGGGTCATTCCACATTTGTGGAATTTAGTGCTGTAGCAAAGTTGGGATGTGACAGGAGCACGCACATCTTCACACTCTTAAGTCCAAGCATGCACATCATTAATTACATCCAGTTTACCAAGTGCTCCAGATCAGTCTAAATTAGCAACGACTGTCTTCCTTATGAATCTTTCCCCCATTCTGTATTATCTCTTCAAAGTTCATTAGCAACCTTATCTTATGTTCCTTTTCAGTTTATTGATAAACATGTTAAATAGCATGAGGCCAAAAAATGTTCCATGAAGAACCCCACTAGAAACATTCCTAATTGCAGTTACATCATGAAATCTCTCTATTAAGTAGCTTTTAATCTATTTAATGTGTTCCATGTCAATACCATAGTGTTATAATCTATTATAAAAAGGTGGCATGCACCAATACTAAGTCAAACGGTAGAATGGAGTCTTACATCCATGCTATTATCTTTAACAACCAAACTTGCAATCCTATAGAAAGATATTCAATTTGAAAAAAATCTATACTGGTTGTTATTATATCACCTTTCTTCTTTTTTTTAAGTCCTGAATCAGATGCTTTATTATTTTGCCCTGGATCAATGTAACAATGTAACAAGTGTACAGTTACCTGGATCACCTGGTTTACTACTTCTAAAGTTGGCAATAAAATTTATTCCAGTCCCCTGGGAGCTTACCAATGTTACAAGAGTTTGCAATGGTCAATATTAAGGGTTTTTGATGAGCTCTCTTAAATACTTGAATGCATATTCTCCAGACCTATCTAGTTTCAATAGCCAGTAACCCAGTGCAGTCTTAATTCCTTAATTATGGGAAGTAGAGCATCTAAGAAAATGTTCTTAAACAGGTCCATATTATATTAATTTTTTCTGCTTAAAACATTTTCTTGCAATTTATTTACCTCATAATTGTTTTCACAAAAGAAATATAACCAAAGAAAGGTAGTTATCTGCATTAGTCTGAAGTTAGGCACAAGGCAGGGTTGAGATGTACCTTATAGACCAAAGGCCAGCAATGGTCTCAAGCCACAGGCCAGAACAACCCAGCTCCAGTCTGACCTGGGACAGGTGGCTTCAGCAGCACATCAGAAGTGAGGGGCTTTCCCTGCATCTGTACCAGGGCCAGGCAGCTAGGAGATGCATCTATACCATCACTGCTTTTCCCCGCTGTTCTCCCCCACCCTCCCATTTCCTGGCTGGGGCATGAGGTCAGCTTTCAATCAGAGAGGAACTGTACCAGGCTAGGCAGGAGGGAACTACATCCACACTGCTGCTGCTTCCCCTGCCCCCCACCCCTGCTACCCACCTGAGGTGTGGGCACAACTCAAAGCTGTCTGGCCCCAGCACAGCTTCCCATCAGCTGGAAGCTGCACACATGCCACTTCCACTTCTCCCCATCCCCTCCAGCCCCATTCCCCAAGGCTATATTGTGGAGGCAGTTTTCAGCTTGGGAGTAGCACTGGGGCTAGCTGCTCCCATGCTGCAGGTGGGTAGTGAGCGGGGCTGGGGCAGTGAAAAGTGGCAGCAGTCCTACCCCCTTCCTGCTCAGCCCTAGCCCAGGCAGACACAGGCAATGTTTTCCAGTTCCATAGGCTGGAACTGGCCCTCAGGCCATAAGTTGCCACCCCTAGTTGTAGACTAACTGAATCAGAGATGCATCAGCTTTTGCGAGTAAGAACTCACTTAATCAGCTGTTATGATCAAATTATGCTTTACATCAATCATAAACAACCCTTAAATTGAGATCAATTCTTTATCCGTCAAGACGATGTCAAACAGCATTCCTGTGTGGAATGAGATGCTTTGAGAGTTAGGAAGTTGTCGGTGAAAACTTAAAAAAATTCCAAGAACATTTAATTGGAAACATGAGATCTCCAGCACATTGCTCAATATTGTTTCATTGCTTTATCTGTTAGCAAATTGATCCATGAGCTTTCAAAAATCATTTGCTTCTGAGTTATCAAGGCACCAAAAAAAAAGCCTTTTATGACAGTTTTATTCTGCCTTTCTTTCAGCCCACTTGATCCTTCATAAGTAATCATAACTAGTGATTTACATACTATAATCATGAAAATCTTCCCACCAGTATTGCAACTATTGCAATATTTGTGCCATTTCTGTGAGGCTGTTGGAGAAGGGACTCAAGCTGTCAGAGCAGAAGTTTCATAGCTAGAATCAAAGCACAGTTCATCATAAATTTTGACAATAATCTATTGTAAAATTTGTCAAGAATATTGCGTGAATACCGCCATGCAAAAAGCTTTCTGCTTTCTGATATTTTAAAAGGTAACATATTATTTCTGTACCTGTTAAAGTAATGGCCTAATACTGTTCCCACAGAGATATATAACAAGTTTGCCATTGACATGAACAGTAGGAGAATCAAGTCCTAAATTCTTGAAGATGATCATTAGCAAAGCTCAGGTGGCAAACATTTAATAAGGGGAGCTCTCCAGAATACATAAAAATGAATGACTTAATTTTATTACAGGGAACTATACCTCTTTCATATATTTAGATTAGACCCTGGTAATTATACTCATTTTAACCTTCACCTTTTAGCTGAGAAAGTGAACTATGATTCTTTTCAGTATACACATTTATAGTACTGAACATAAAGTGGACAGATTTACTGGTATATAATTAAGTGATCTGAAAAGGATACTTAATTTATATGTGGCAAAATTACCCCTAATAAAATCCTGTTTTCAGTTACTGATAGCTTTGCCAAATGTTAACTATTAGGGCTTCAGGGGTGTTGGTTGTAGCCGTGTTGGTCTAAGGACATAGGCAGACAAGGATCTTTGGGTAAATCTGATATCTTTTATTTGATGAACTACAATAGTTGGAAACAGTCTTCTTTGCAAGCTTTCAGGTACAAACACACTTCTTCAGGCAGAGGGACCATCTGCTTAAACATTAGGGCTTAAGCTTTACATGCTAGATGTCTATCTCCGACAATTTTTTCCTAGCTGAAAAAATGCAGCCATTTCTAAGAACAACACTATTGGTTGTTTTGGTCACGTTAAAAAATTCCAATGGCCATTTTCTTGAAAGCCTCTTGTGCAATCATTCTTTTTTGCAAGGACTTGAAACTGGACAGGGGATGGCTTTTGTATTAATGAAGAATCTTTTGCCATCCTTGTGAAAGTCTGCTCAAATTTGACCAAGCAATAAAATACTCTGAAAACCCAGTTTGCACATAATCAGTACAGAGTCCTTTGGGAATCCTAAGGGAGAAGTACTGGTGCAGTTGCATACAACCTTTGATTCCTGGTCCAGCCAGGCTAGGGACAGACATTCAAAAAGCCAGTGCCTGAACTGATTCAATCTTTGCAGGTTACTCTAACCTGCATAGATTGAACTGATTTGCAAGTAGACAGACATCCACTTTTGACTCCAGAAATGCAGGCACATACTGGCTCAGGCCAGAAGCTGGAGGGTGCTAGAATGAACCCCTGGCTAGAGAGAATCTAAGCTGAGGGAAGGGGAACGACCAGGCCCAGGCAGGCCTGAGTATGATTGGGGGAGGGTTTAAACCCCACCCTGGCAGCAGGGATCCCAGCCCCGGTGTGCCTGGAGGGGTAGGGGGGAAGCAGCCCCTGTCAGAGGTCCTCAGCCCTGCCACCCCCACTCACTCACCAGCTGGCAGCAGAAGCAGAGGCAGGACCAGAACCTGGTAGCCGATTGTGGGGGCAGGGGGGCACAGACACTGACAGGCTCCACTCATGCATCCAGGGCCGCAAGGGCCAGACACCAGTAGGCTGATGGGAAGAGTGGGGTTTAATCCCTCCATTGCAGCCAGCAGTGGTGGGAGCACCAATATGTGCCCTGGGCCAAGTCCCTCCGAGGAGCAGCTGGCCACAGGAAGGGAGAATGTGACTTGGCTGTGAGGAGTGGGAGGGCTCGACTCACTACGGCTTCCTGCTGCAGTAGTACAGCCCGGGCTGGAGTGATCCTAGGGGGTGGGGGTGAGTGCCTGCCTCCTCCCACCTCCAACCCTGCGCACCACAGTTTGCAGGTGGGCTGGAGCATGGCTCCCTGCCCCCTGCCTCTCCCAGTGTCAGTGGTGGAGCGAATTATTGTGGCGGGCAGAGGTGAGGCATCTGCCACCTGCTGCCTGCTCGCAGTGGCTCAGGGTGGGCTGCTGTGGGCCAGTTGCTGCCTATGCCCCTGAGCCACAGAGCCAGGCTGGACTGGGCTGGGGCAGTCCATTGCTTCCCCCCGCCGCTGCCCATACCCATGGCCTGCAGCAGCCCTCCCCAAGCTCCTGGCACTGCCATGAGCAAGCAGCGGGTGACAGGTGCCTGACCTCTGCCCAGCTCCTGGCTTTGGACCCCAGCCAGGCTGTGTCTGGCACAGGGGGTGGGAAGTCCACAGTGGGGGCCGTTTCCCCCCCAGCTCACTCCTCAGCCGGCTGCCAGCCAAGCAGGGGGCATGGCTGAGTAATGACCCTGGCTACCGGCTCCTAGCTCAGGTGGGGACTGCAGGCTTCCCAGCAGCTGGGAGTCAGACCGATCACCCGATGATATTTTCTCCCTGGCTGGCAGGCCGGCTGAGAAGAAAATAAGGAGGAAGAAAGGCAGCTTTCTTCCCCTCCTTCTCCCACCCCTTTTGCACACCCCTGTAACAGAGCGAGCAAAGCCCCTGGTGCCACCGCTTCACTGGAGCCAGCCCACGGGCATCAGAGCTGTCCAGCACCTCCTGGGCAGAGCTTCAGCCTGGTGCCTTGTCCCTGCCCCTGCTGGGGAGCCAGACCTGCCCCAAGCTCCCTGCAGGTGTCATCCCCGCCTGCATAACTGGAGCCAGCCTTCACTGCCCCACCTAGCACAGCCTCTGCAGCTTCTGGCCTGCTCTGCCAGGCTGTGGCAGGACTGCAGTGTGGCTGACACTGGAGGAGGGAGGGGCCTTGCATCCTGGGCTGCAACTCCCCTGTCCCAGACTGTGCTGCAGCATGGGGCTCCCTGGTGAGTGCAGCCTGCAGCTCAGCAGGTCCTGTGGGGCAGCCGAGGAGGGAAAAATGCCTACCCCGTGCCTGGCGGAGGGCAGAGGGCGGATGCCGGCAGTGGAGGTTTTACTGTTCTGCCCCAGGTGGGCACTAAGTCGATTCCCCAGAAGTGGTGGGGTGAAGCAGGAGAATGTGCCCTGATCCTGGCTGCTGGGGATGGAAAAATCCCTGCTAGCAGCTGGAGGCAGAGCCAGCCCTGCCCCATTGGAGCAGAGAGCACAGCCCAGAGCTGAAAAGCATACCAAGATGCTGGGGGACTCTGATCTAACTTAAACCAGGAAGGGGTCTGGGACAGAAGTTGCATAAACTGGTTTGTACCAAAACAGTTAAGTCTGATACTACATTCAACCAAGTTTATCTTAAACCAGTTTTGGCCATTTTGAAACTGGTTTATGTGCACTGAACTTATGGTCTGTTACAGGTCTAAACCAGGTCCTGACCACTTAATCCGGTTTATATATAACTTCTGTCCCTAGCCCCAAAGAGTAAAACCAACTGCCTGGCAGTGGCAGCAGTCAAAGAGTCAATTGACTTCATGGCTCATTATAATCTACCAGATTCCTTCTAAATCTTTATTCCCCAGGTGTTAATGACCACCTTTCTTTTTAATGATGTTGATGTTCCACTAATCAAGGTATCCTTTCTTCTGTGATAGTGCTATCTGCAGCTGCTTCTGATAACATAGCTCCCGTTTCACAGGCCTGCAGACTGTTTTTAACTCTAGCTAAAAACATTAACTTAGGTGTGGAAACATCAGCTCAGGTGAACATTAACTCAGGTGTGCAAATAACTTTCAGTGACGTATTTGATACTCTGTCAAGATGCTAAAGAAGGTTAGATTTTGTTTAATGAATCTAAAAAAATGTATATTTAATTCTAATGACTACAAAACTAATGAAACAGCATTTGATTATTTTTTGTTTAGTTTGTTGTGCTTTTATACATAACACATGTAAGAGAAGGTTGAGAAGTGACTTGATAGCTGCCTGCAAGTACATCAGGGGTGAGTATCAAGAACTAGGGGAGCAACTCTTCAGGAAGCCACCTCAAGGGAGGATGAGGACCAATGGGCATAAACTAATAGAGGGTAAATTCAGGCTAGACATAAGAAAAAACTTTTTCTCTGTAAGGGTCACCAGAATCTGGAACACCCTATCAGCAGAGGTGGTGCAGTCACCCTCCTTGGAGGTGTTCAAGATGAGACTGGACAGGCACCTTGTCGAGCTCATCTGAGCTCATAACTTCCTGCCCATGGCAGGTGACCGGACTTGATGATCTTACCGGTCCCTTCCAGTTCTATGGTTCTATGATTCTACATGATATAGCAAATTAATGCACATTCCAGTAAAGTTATATTTGTTCTTGCTTCAATCTTAAACCAAATAATAAAGTCCTGCCCCCTCCACCCAGCTTATTAGTAATCGTCTAGTTTCTTTTTAACTTAGGAAAAATGTGTGTTGTGTCATATGTGATGATGCATCATGCCACCTGCACCTCCCTTTTCAAAATCCAAGATCCTCCCCATGGCAGGAAAGGAGGAAATTGCATTGCTAGAAATATAAAAGTTCTTGGAAGTTTAGAGTGGAGAAGAAATTAGAGTTGGTCAGGCAGAAAGGCTAGGGAAGAATAGGTGGAGGCAGGCAGAGGTGTTTCAGTCAAGGAACTGAGAAGGCCAGGTCATGCCTTGGGTATTTTGAAGGGGCCTAGGCCAACCTGCAGAAATATAACTAAAGCGAAAAGAGGTTCATAGATTCATAGATGTAGGGTCAGAAGGGACCTTGTAGATCTTCTAGTCCGACCCCCTGCCCTGGGCAGGAGAGAAAACTGGGCTCAAATGACCCCAGCCAGGTAAATGTCGAGCCTCCTCTTAAAGACCCCCAGGCTAAGAGCCATCACCATTTCCATTGGTCTATGTAACAAAGCTGTAACAAAGCTGCCAAAGCTGAAAAAAAAAAAGAAAACAACTTTAAAAATGCAAACTCTGGGACGTAGTCCTGGACACTCCTCAGACTCATAGACCCAGGATTAATTTACACCACTCCCGGTTTCAGTTATTTCTGCCACCATAATACAACGCTGCTAACAGGCTAATTAGTCTAATGCTGACCTGGAAGCAACACAGCTGCATTCCCATATCACCAGGCAGTATCTTTCAGAGTCTTTTCAACAGATGGAGCAGGATGATTTTTGGCATTGATTCAAGGCTAGATTTTCAAATTTGAAACATAAGTCCTGTTTCAGGGGATCCTCAGGGACACCAGGGTGCAATTGTGAAATTCAGGACAGACCTAAAAAATCCAGGACAATTGGTCACTTTAAACTTAGCAAGAAATTAAGTACAATGCCTTCTATAATGAAAATGCATTTCCATGCAAAACACAGTGGTCTTTCATCTCTCAGGATGTGAATATCCCTTCTAAACAAATTGACTGGGCAAAAAGTCAGTTTGAGAAGATTATTCTTTATGTTAATCTGTTTTTATTACAGCATTAGAGAGATAATGTTACTGGGCAGGGCCGCTATTGAGTGGCTTTGTAGTGTCCCTTGTGATCACATGACTCCTGCCTCCTCCAGTCCCTTGGGCCCTTCCCTCGTCCTAGCCTGACACACTTATATGTTATTTGAAAAAAAAGAGTTTGGAGGCTACCCAAGGCCCATAGAGAGTCTGGTCCACTGCCAAACCACTTTCTAACCAATCTGCTGTAGCCTTCTTTTGACCCTATTGGTGTCTTTGGATACCAGGTGCCTTCAGGATTGTTTGTGGCCGCCAGTTACCTCTATAACCATGACCATGGTTCACAGATGTTACCAGTTATCATCTCACTGGGGCAGCTTGTCCCCAACACAGTGTTTGCCCCCTCAAGCCTCAGGGCCTTTGTTGCAGCTTCAACTTTCCTAGCCTTAGCCCCTTTTCTCTAACTGGGAACCCCTAGCCCAAGACGCACTGTCCTGGACCTCAGCTTCCAGGCCACAGCCCTGGACTCCTGTTCTGGGCCCCTGGCCCTCATCTCATGTCCCTTCTTGGGCTGCTGTCTCTGGCTCTCACCCTTTTTGGGCTCCTGCCTCTTTCTCATGCCCTTCTCAGGCTTTGGTCTCCTGCCTTCACCTTTCTCAAGTTCTGGGCTTGCCCTCCTGGCCTCATGCCACTTCTATACTGTTTTGCCTGACTGAGGCTTTAGTCCTATTGTCTTCTGCCTGCCTGCCTTGTTCCCAATCCTGGCAGGGCTCAAACCTTCCCATGCCCCTCTGGCACTCCTGTGGCTTGTGCTCCTGCCCCTGAAAGGGCTCAGTAGTGTGCCTTCTAGGTACCTTCATCACTCTGCTTCACCCCTTGAAGCTACTTCTGGTCTAAACTAAAACATAAAGGCAAGCTGTTGCTTTAACAGAACTTCCCCTCTCTGAGTAAACAAACAAAATAAAGGTAAGTTATCACTTTAACTAAAACCTCTCTGCTCTGGGTTACTATGCACTGCAGCATCCCTCATCCCCTGGCTTCTCATCGCTTTATCCTTGAAGTGCTCTGGCCTCTGCAAAAGGAACTTTCTGGTGACTGCTCTCCCTCTAGGTCCATCTCCCCACTAGCTGTACCTTGCTCCAAGGTGTTCTGTTTATCTACCCAGAGGGTGGCACCTTATCCAAGCCAGGTGAGTCATTAACCCACACAGGTGTTTGCCTTTAGGGCCAATGGACTGCATGGTTGTTCCTGCGGTGGCTAAAGTCTACTGGATGATGCCCTTATCCTGGCTGCTTATCTATCCCCACAGCAGGCTAGCCTGCTGTGTTTTCCCAATTCCTAGTTAACAGGAATCTCTGGCTCCCTGTTACAATTACACTTAAAGTAAAAGTTAAGGTTCCGAATCCCCGTTCTCAGTTGCAAATAATTTTATCCTACACATTGACCTTTTCATAGTTTATTTAGCAGATAGACATTCACGTGGGGTTTTTTTAAGTTTCACAAAAATCTGTTAGCCCTCCTCTGAGTTATCTAAACACTAAAAAGAAGCTTGCAGAGAAGAGTCTGTGCCCATCAGCTTTTGGTGCAAATGTCTTTTCCATAACAAATATCCTTCTTTCCCTAACTGTAGACTGGTGCTTCATGGTATCCAGGCTTCATAGTTTTCAGGGGGACAGGGAAGGATGAGGTGAAGTAATGGGCACTGATTACTCTCCACCTCAAATTTGCAGGGAAAGGTGAGGCACATTACTGCAAGAGAGGATTTAGTACATATTATGGCTGCCTATACACATGCTTGGAGGTGGTGTGGTGCATTTTAATTAGAGCGGTTCCCAGAAATCCACTTAAAATGGTTCACCATCACACGTGTTAAGCCCCCACACATTTCAAAATGACTATGGGATGCTTTATCTAAATCTCATTCAAAGCTCATTCAACAAGTTTTATATAAAACAGCCTCACAACCATTTTGAAATATACAGGGAGACTTAATACACATGACAGAGGCAACGTTGGAGCGTTCTAATTAGAATGCGGAGCAGACTCAATTAATTAGCTCCGACATGTTCTAACTAGAATGTGAATGAGCACATCTATAGGCATCCTACAACTCTACAATGCAAAGGAGATTTGTTTGCAGACATGGCTCTAGGATAGCCCCAGTATGTATGTTTCTTGCGGGAGCTACAATACTTAGAGGAAACAAGACATTGGTGTGATAAGCAGCAGACCTCTTTGTGAAATGTAGTGTGGATTGCCTAGATCCCAGTGGACTCTATAGGTATGTCTAGAGAGTACACCTCATGCACTTTGTGCGTGCTGCATGCCAAAAAATGTCTGGTAACTGCTTTTCTAGTGCTCATCTAGGGTGCAACCAGAACTACTTACAGGCTTTCTGAGGATGGTAGTAGGCATTTCCAGCACTGCTCTAGCAGCAGCTACAGGACATTTTAGCATGCAGCAAGTGTTTTCATAGTCATGGTTGTACCACAGCAATCCGTAGTAGTTTAACAGGATGTAGACATGTTATAAGTCTGAAAAGTGGAACCCCATATCCTACAGTCCTTCTGACAGGGAATTGGAAAGAAACTGAGAAGCTCAGGTCTTCAATTTCATAAAAGTTGCAATTGTAATTGCAAAAAGAAAAAAGGATCAGAATTGTTGTAAATCCTAGATGGGTCACAAAATATAAAATGTTTGCAGTCCTCTTGCTGAAAGCCAAAATAGGCATTTGGTGGATGACAGGGACCACTTCAAACTGTTACTTTACCTCCTTTTACCCCTACTTTTTATCCTAATTGTATCTCTTAATTCATTTTAGATAACAAGCATAGGCTTTTTTCACTGATGAAGTCACAGTTGTGCATCAACAGTTAATACTTTGGCATGATTCCATCATAGCTACCTAACTGTGGATCCACAAGTATATTCAGAAAGTGGCAGAACTTGGCAGTTTTAGGAGGGGGTAAAAAGTTTCAGGCCACCATGGCTTTAGAAATAACCTTTCAAATATGTTTATTCCTCAAAAAAAGTGGAGACTGATGCCATCATATTTCTCTGAGACTATAGGCATCCTGAAACAATGATTTAGAGATGTCAGTTCCATAGTACCTGATAAATTTCACTGCAATGTCAACTTTTAATGCCAAATTGTTATCCTTCAGTACCAATATCAACTATTAACTTGTAGATCATTTTAGCACATGAAATAGAAAAAAAGAAGGCCTTCAGGAAATGGGAATTAGGAATTGTAGCAAAAAAGAGAAACAGGGAAGTACAGAGAGACTTGGGAGAGAAAAGAAGATGGAGAAGAAAGAGAAACAGAAGGGACAAGAGGTAATGGCTTACAGGTAAAAAGATTTTCTGAGTGACTGATAATGAATAAAACAAAATACTGAAGCAATAATAAAAATTGAAAAAGCTTAGCTACCATAAAAAAGCTCCGTTGTTCTTTACTACTTCCAGATGCTTGACTCATTTTCAGTAATAACTCCTACGCTCTTTGGGTCGTCCAGCTGGGAAAGCCCTATGATCACCCAAGATAAGCCTGTAGAGCTATAGAGCAGAATGTACTCTATAGTTTAGGAAGCCTTACCAGCTCCAACCAGAAATACAGCTTGAAACTTTAGTGGTTATGGTGAGATGGGACACCTCTGTTCTAGTTGCTTCAGTAAATATTTAATTCACTATAAAAAGTGGAATGCTGTCAACAAGAAAGATAGAGTTCACCCCACACCCATAATAGTGTATAGCTCTGGCTAGGGCAATTTTTGAGTTGTGGGTGGGAGTTCAGGATTCAAATCCCTCCAAGCAGAGAAAGAACTGACTTGTCTTATATCATATCTGAGTGAGTGCCCTAACCATGGGTATTGCATAAAAATGGATTCCTCCTCTGGTAGTTCTATAAAAATCTATTTTCCCCAGCACCTTGATGCCCTCCGCCTCCCCACTTTCTCCCAACCCCCTCAAAAAAAAAGGGTTTCAAATAAAACTACTCAGCAAATTCATCCTGAATTCTCAAATAGTCTCAGGACAATGCAAATCATGTAAGAGGTTTTTTTCAATGTGTTTGGTTTGCTTTAGTCATACTTTCATAGCTTCATAGTTGGTAGGGTCAGAAGGGACCTGAGTGGATCATCAAGTCCGACCCCCTGCCATGGGCAGGAAAGAATGCTGGGGTCAAATGACCCCGGCCAGGTGTCTATCTAGCCTCCTTTTAAAGACTCCCAGGGTAAGAGCGAGCACCACTTCCTTGGAAGTTGGCTCCAGATCCTAGCCTCCCTGATTGTGAAGTAGTGCCTCCTGATACCTAGCCTGAATCTACTCTCCGTCAACTTATGGAGCACACTCCCAGTAGTGCTCAGGGGAACAGGGACTCTCACATTGCTTGCTGGTCCCCCTTGGCCAGTTTATAGATGGCCACCAGATCCCCCCTCAGCCTTCTTTTGTGGATACTGGACAGGTTCAGGTCTCATAGCCTCTCCTCAAAAGGCTTGCCCTGCTGCCCCCGATCATGTGAGTGGCCTTCCTCTGGACCCTCTCGATGCTGTCCACATCCCTCCTGAAGTGTGGTGCCCAGAACTGGATGCAGTACTCCAACTGTGGCCTAACCAATGTCATATAGAGGGGGGGATCACCTCCTTGGACCTGCTCTTGATGCATCTGTGGATGCATGACAAGGTGCAGTTATCCTTCCTGACTGCATCCCCACATTGGCGGCCTATGTTCATCTTGTTGTCTATAATGACTCCAAGATCCTTTTCTGCCTCTGTGCTGACGATAGGGGAGTTCCCAGCCTGTAGGTATGCTGCTGGTTCTTTCTCCCTAGGTGCAGTACCTTGCACTTGTCAGTACTGAATCCCATCTTGTTCTCATCCGCCCACCCCTGTAACCTGTCCAGATCCAATTGCAGCCTGTCCCTCCCTTCTAGCGTGCCCACTTCTCCCCGCATCTTAGTGTCATCCACGAATTTCAGCAAGGGGCTTTTCACCCCCTCGTCCAAGTCGCTGAAGATGTTGAACAGTGCGGGCCCGAGGACAGAGCCTTTGGGGATCCCACTGCCCACATCCCTCCAGGTCGAAAATGACCTGTCTACCACCACTGTCTGGGTGCAGCCCTTCAGCCAATTGGCAACCCATCTGACTGTGTAGGCATCAACACCACAATCACCTAATTTTTTAACAAGAATGGGGTGAGAGACAGTGTTGAAGGCCTTCCTAAAGTCCAGAAAGACTACGTTTAACATTCACTAAAAAAAAAATCACGCAGTTGTAATTTTAAGGGTTGATATTAACATTTTAACTGTGTCAATCTTCCTGTCAGGTTTGAGTAATACCAAGTAGGCTTTACTTACCTTTGTAAATGAGCAGTCCAATTAGTCTATTACCCAGGCTGCCAGCACTGGTGTAGAAGCAATTAAATAAGTTCTTAAGTTAAAATCATTACTTAACCTAACCTTTATTTTATGTCATGTGGGACCTTACTTATTCCCTCTTTTTACCTTCCCTCTTGTTCCTTGTTTCTGCTCCTGACCAGCCAGCCTGCCCTCAAAAGATTGTTTCGTTTAAATGCTGCACCATGTAAAGCATTATTTTACCATTTTAAAATACAGGTAATACCCTAATAACAACAAGCAGTAAAACTTCTTGTCAGTTGCTTTGTTGGAGGACAGTAAGGTCCAGAGAAAGTACTTAAAATACTCAAGCTCCTTGTTTTTAAAATAAGCTATATGGAGGTTAAGAATGTGCTTAAGCATGTTCCTACTCGTAGATTCATAGATGCTAGGGTTGAAAGGGACCTCAACATATCACTGAGTCTGACCCCCTGCTAGGCAGAAAAGAGTGCTGGGGTCAGATGACCCCAGCCAGATGCCTATCCAGCCTTCTCTTAAAGACCTGCAAGGTAGTGGGGGCAGTGGTGTCAGTATATGCTGTGCTGTAAGGCATGTGCACTCCTACCCCTGGGGTGCCAGCTCTTAGGGCTGGACAATTTGACTCTTAACGTGCTCACAGGACTCGTCCCTCATCTCACCTGCTACATCTTGATCTTGAAAGTTATAGGGAGGGTGTGGCAGAGTACCTTTGGTGCCTACCACTTTAAGGTTTGAAAGCAGGCAGCAGGGCAGCCTGCAGGTGTGGGCTAGGCTTAATCAGGTGGTCACATGACCCCAGGAGACCCCTGGGATTGGAGGAGGAGGAGAAGCAGCTTCCATTTTAACCCATGCCCTCAGAGCTGGGGCAGCAGTCTGCTGCTGTCAGCTGAAAGAGCAAAACCTGGCTGAGCTGCTGCTCAGACCAACTTGGAGGTAAGGGCAGGAGCTATGGAGATGGTAGGAAACTCCTAGTCCTGGGTATGACAGAAAACTGCACCCTGCTGGGGAAGGATGGCCTGGTGAGACTCTCTGTGGTAGGGAAGTTCCCCAGAAATTCTAGGCCAGTTGCCTTCCCAGTGAACAGCAGGTAAGGGAACCTTAAAATCCCAGCCCGGTGGGTTACGCAAAGCTAGGGCCAGGCATGGGGCCAGGCACAATTAGAGAGAGGTACCTGAGCCTATAGGGTGAAAGACCCCAATGACAAAGGGCCAGGCACACTTAGTGAGAGGCACCTGAGCCCATAGGGTAAAAGACCCTGATGGCACTAAGGCCAGGCACACCTAGTGAGAGACACCTGAGCCCATAGGGTGAAAAACCCCAGTGTTATGGGAGCTAGGCACACTTAGGAGAGGCACCTGAGCCCCATTGGGTGAAAAACACCAGTGGCCCCAGTGAGGCAGCAGAGAGAGAGCATCCCCAGTGAGGGGGCAGAAGTACGCGGAGGCCCACATAGAGTAGGGTGTGCACTGGCAGCCCACAGTGCTATGCATGAGATGGGCCAGTGGCTGAGTTCAGCCTGGAGTAAGGCATAAGGCTGTGGATCACATACAGTAGGGTCTGGGAGAGGCCAGCCTGAAGTGCTGCATGTACCCCGGCTGGTGAGTGAGTAGGTAAGCCTGAAGTGCTGCATAGAGTAAGGCCCAAGGGGGACCTAAAGTGTTTTGTGGAGTAAGGCAAGTTGAGAGTGGCCCAGGAGGGGGCAGTATGTGAGAGGCTCAGTGGAAGTGGGCAGAGTACAAGAGGCCCGGTGAGAGAGGGTGGTATGAAAGAGGCCTGGAGAAGGACAGAGTGTTTACGTTGAATGTTAGAGGCTCTACGAGGGGCAGAGCTTGGCCCAGCCATGGGCCAGAGCTATCATGAACTTATGTTGTCATCTGTGAGGCATGGGACACAATAAGGCAAGGTTGGAGTCGTGTGTATCAGCACTTGTCACTAGGGAAAGTAAATGGGCATCTTCCTACCTTGTTAACATCATTATATTGCATCATCCAAGGTGTATTGGGCGAAGAAGGCGGGCAGTTAACCCAGAGATAGGTGGGCAGGCCAATACTGTGACCCAACCCTAAGTTGGACCTCTGTCACAGAGGGTCCTTAGTCATACATGAAGGTCCGCATGAGCCATACACACAAATGATTTTTGGGGCTCCACCTCCCCTTTTACCCCTTCCACACACCAACTGGATTTCAACCTGGAACTCCTGCAACTCCTAGGGTAAGATGTACTAAGCAGGTAGGTCAGTCAGCAAACAAATTAATCAGTCCAATTCATTGAATCCTCCATTAATGGGCAAATTAATTCTTCCAAAGGATGGATAGATCCTATAATCTCAAATTGATTTCTACAAAAATTAATCAATGCAATCAAAGCCAGCAACAATTCATTAAGTCTTCCTGCTGGTGGATAAATTTAATAAGTAGTCCATGTGGTTCCAAATCAATTTCTAAACAAATCAAGTAGCCCAATCACGCCTGCCTGCAATTCATTAAGTCCTCCCACCAAAGGGAGGACTTAATTCTTTCTTCAACTAAAAAGTCCATATAATTTATAATCAATTCATAAAGAAATCAAAGGGCTGGTTCTGAGTACCTGAATGCCTTCAGGTGTTACCAGATTTGCCTGTCACTTTGGGGTGTGCTCATTTATTAGGGGTACGTTTCTGGGGTCTCTGTAATTCTATCAATGTGCTGCTTGTGTTACTTGTGTTTCTATGTGGAGTTGTAGCTCTTCCTTCTGCAAGTCCTCACCCCCAGTGGAGCTATCTTGCAGGACTCAGTTTCAATGGGGCTGGATTCCTCCAACCACCAGATCAGTCAAACACATGTATGCACATACACACACAGATTAACAGGACATGGCTGAGACAGACCAGGTTATTTAGCATTGACAGGCTAACACCCTCATATGCCTTGAACTCAGTTCATCAGGGCAACAGTAAAATGCAGTCAGACACAAGCACACAGGTTAACAGAGTGCATCTGAGTCAGGCCGGACTATTCAGCATTGATAGGCTGACACCCTCATGTGCCTTGAACTCAGTTCATCCCTTATTTCAGCAGGACAGTAATAAATGCAGTTAGACACATACACACATGCTAACAGAGTATGTCTGAGCAGGCTGGGTCTGATCAGCACTTTCAGCTGATACCCTCATACGCCTCAAAACTCAGCACGTCACAATCTCTTGTCATAATGGTCCTAGTAGTAACCCCCCCTTGATGAGCAGACCCCACTGTAGTATTGGGCATTACAGGGATCTTTGGCTTAGGTAAAAGAAGCGTTGCTGCAGAGCAAATGGGGAGGTCAAGGGGAAGAAAGAGTAAGTGAGGTTCAGAGAGAGAGTATAGCAACCAGCTTGACCATACAAGTTATTTATTGCCAGGTATATGAACTTATGATGATACCAGTAATAGCCATACAAGAGAGACAAATAAACAGTTACAATATTACATAGTTTCAGTTAGGTTTTTGGGGAAGTCTAGCTCGAGTTTGATTAGCAAAAGTCAGGTTTAGAAAGCTGTGCCTGGAGTAAGAGAATAAAAGTCAGGTTCCTGGAGGCAGAGAGAGAGAGAGTGATCAGCAGAAGTCCAATTTAGAAAGCTGTTCCAGGAGTGAGAAAGCAAAAGTCAGGTTCTTGGAGTCAGAGAGAGAGAGAGAAAGAGAGAGAGAGAAAGAGTTGGGGTCTCACCACTCAGCGAAGCTTGAGCCAGTCAAGGTTCCCAGGTGTTGGTTGGAGCTTGCAGACAGGCAGAGTTCTGAGCGTGACCCATGGAGGGATTCCAAGCAGAAAATGACTGAAACTGGTGCAGCTTTTTGGATCCAAGCACCAGGACAGAAACTTGAGCTTGGGTAGGGGTTTTGTAGAGAACTAACAGTGGCTCAAGGGACAACACTAGGTTTGTTTAGGGGTAAACAATGGCTCATATGCTGTATAATAGGAACTGATCACTCCTGGCGATGGTTGGCATTACCCTGAGGGAGCTCACAATACAGACAGGCAGATTCAGTGTTTTGGATACCAATAGAGGAGTCATTACTAGAATTGGTCTGATAAATGGTGAGCTGGGTGTGTGTAGATGTGGGTTGATTAGCATTTGGAGCAAGGATTCCCCATCATGCAGCATTCCCCTGCTTTTCTGATCCCAGAATTCAATGCAGTCCTTGCCTTGGAATCTCTGTTCTCCATCCTGAATGCTAATGAAGGTGAATGCCTGCCCCATCTCCCATTTAAATGAGTTGTCATCCGGTTCCATCTCTGATGCAAATGAGACCTGGGGAGTTGCTTCACTTCCATCAATTTATCTGGAGGGGTTTAGGTGCATCTCCCACTGCATCTTCCTTGTCTTTTGTAGGTCCTTCCTCTAATCAGTTCTTGTTCAGGCAGAGGTGGGGAGGGGGGAGAGTTCTTTGCAAGTCAGGCAGGCTGCATACTGTGCCAGGGTTCCCCCAAGAACACAGAGCTGAGAGGTAACACAGATCACTTACATGCTTAGACTTGCATGTAGCTCCCTCTGCTTGCAGGTCGAACATAATGGTCATGGAGAAGAGCAGCTCACAGGCTTTGCTTCTGCTGGACTTCACCCACGTTGCCTGGGCTTCATGGCCCCTGCTGTCCCTGTTCTGGATCCCTGGTGCAAAAGTCCCCTCTGAGCCTTCAGTCAGTGAAGCCAGTTTCTTCACATACCTGTGTGGTGACAGCCACACATCATATCCAGGCATCCTGCTTCAGTGAGCAGGAGAGACAGGGAGGCATGGAGGCAGCCTACAGAGCTCCAAAGTGGTGAGATCAGTCTCGCCACTTTGGGGTTCTGTAGGCTGTCTCCATGCCTCCACGTCTCTCCTGCTCACTAGAGCAAGATGCCTGGATATGATGTCAACCCCAGTGCACCCGCCAATGCACAGTCAGCAGCAGGAGTTTACAAAATGGGACTGTGTGGCAGGACACCTGCAGTGCCTGCCACTTTAAGGTTTCAAGTTGGCAGTGGAGCAGTCAGCAGGTGGGTGCTAGCTTCATTAAAGCTAACAAATGACCCTAGGGGGACCCTGGGATTGGCTGAGGGGGCAGATCAGCCTCCATTTTAACCCAGGCCCTCAAAGAAAGAAGCAGCAGTCTGAGCTGAGCAGGCAAGGAGGCAACATCAGGCTGAGCTACTCCTGGAACATCTTGGAGGTAAGGGTAGGAGCTATAGATTTCATAGACATTAGGGCTGGAAGGGACCTTAGAAGATCATCAAGTCCAGCCTCCTGCCCCGGGGGCAAAAAGTCAGCTGGGGTCATAGGATTCCACTGAGATAAACATCCAAATGTCTCTTAAAGGAGTCCAGAGTAGGTGCTTGCACCACCTCTGGAGGCAGTCTGTTCCAGGCCTTTGGGGTTCGGACAGTAAAGAAGTTCTTCCTTATGTCTAGCCTGAAATGGTCTTGGAGGAGTTTGTGACCATTTGACCTTGTCGTTCCTTGGGATGCTCTGGTGAACAGGCATCTTCTCAGATCCTGATGTACACCTTTTAAATACTTATAGGCAGCTACCAGGTCCCCCTTGAGCCTGCGCTTTTCCAGGCTGAAGAGTCCCATGGCTCTCAGGCTGTCATCATAAGGCCTGTTCTCCTGCCCTCTGATCATGCATGTGGCTCTCCTCTGTACTCTCTCAAGCTTCTCCACATCCTTTTTAAATTGTGGAGCCCAGAATTGGATGCAGTACTCCAGGGGATGGTTTGGAGGCTCCTGGTTCTAGGCATGATGTGAAACTGAACCCTGCTGGGGAAGGGTGGCCTGATGGGACTCTCTGTGGCAGGGTAGTCCTCAGGAAATGCCAGGCCAGTTACCTCCCCGGTGAAAGGTGAGGAGGGGCGCCTGAAAACTCCAGCCCCTGCCTATGGGTGGGTTACCAACCAAGGAAGAGACCTGGGCCAGGTAAGCCCAGAGGGGGACACCTGAGCCCAGTGCAGTGGGGCCAGACATGGTGGTAGCCACCTGAGCTCCACCAGGTGAAAGACCCCAGCAACCCAGAGAGAGGCTGAGTGATAGTGAAGCCCAGAAGCAGCCCAGAGAGGGGCTGAGCATGTAGAGTGGCCCAGAGAGGGGCTGAGTGTGGAGAAGCCCAGAGAAGGAGCCAGAGTGTAGATGAGTGACTGTGAGATGAGTGGCCCTGGTGAGAGGGCAGAATTACCTAATAGAGAATGCAGAACTACCAAATGAGGAAACAGAATTACTGGAAAAGAGAATGCTTGATTACTGAATGTGACAAGGTAGACTGCCTTAGGCATTGGTAAAGGCCTAGTGTATGCCACCTGACTGGAGGTCAGGTACTAGACCACCTATGTGAAGGCCCAGTGTGTGCCCCAGCTTGGAGGCCAGGTGCTAGGCTGGATATGGAAGGCCCGGTGTGTGCTCCAGAAGGGAAGCTAGGTGCTAGGCCTAGAAACATCAGTGAGGCATGGGACATGTGTAAGGGAAGCTTGGAGTGTGTATCAAGACCCTTGGCACCAGGAAGGTGAGTAATGGGCATCTTCCTGCCTTAGAAACAGCAATCATATTATTTTTCATCAAGGCATGGCAGGAGAGTGAGGTGGAGGTTTACTCCTGAACAGGCTGGCAGTTGGCACTGAGACCTGACCCTAAAAGGCCAGCCTGCTACAATGGTGTATTGGCTGGGAAACATCAGCCTGAAGACCAAGCACAGGGAGTTCCATGCCCCCTGCCACCACAGTAATTATCTTTGGGGAGGAGATATGTGGCAGGCACCTGCAGTGCCCACCACTTTAAGGTTTCAAGTTGGCAGTGGAGCAGCCGGCAGGTAGGAGCTAGCCTCATCAAAGCCAACATGTGACCCTAGGAGGGCTCTGGGATTGGCTGAGGGGGAAAAGCAGCCTCCATTTTAACCTAAGCCCTCAGAGAGAGAAGCAGCAGTCTGAGCTGAGCAGGCAAGGAGGCAACATCAGGCTGAGCTGCTCCTGGAACGTCTTGGAGGTAAGGGTAGGAGCTATGGAGATGGTTTGGCATGCCCAGGGAAGGGTGGCTTGGTGGGACTCCCTGTGGTGGGGAGTCCCCAGGAAATGCGAGGCCAGTTACCTCCCTGGTGAAAGGCAAGGAGGGGCGCTTGAAAATCCCAGCCCCTGCCTACAAGTGGGTTACCAACAAGGGAAGAGAGCTGGGCCAGGCAAGCCCAGAGGGAGACACCTGAGCCCAGTGTAGTGGGGCCAGACGGCAGCAGCCACCTGAGCCTACAGGGTGAGAAACCCCAGTGTTAGGGACCAGGTCTCTCAAGAACCACTTGAGCCCCACAGGATGAAAGACGTCAGCACAGGGGCCAGGCACAGCAGCAGCTACCTGAGCCCCATGGGTGAAAGATCCCAGTGGCCCAGAGAGGGGCTGAGCGATAGTGGAGCGGCACAGAGAGAGGGGCCTGGAGTATAGATTGGCCTGGTTGAGGGACTGTGAGATGAGTGGCCCTGGTGAGAGGGCAGAACTACCTAATAGAGAATGCAGAATTACCAAATGAGGAAAGAGAATGCTTGTTTACTGGATGTGACAAGGTAGACTGACTTAGGCATTGGTAAAGGCCCAGCATGCGCCACCCAACTGGAGGCTGGGTGCTAGGCCACCTATGTGAAGGCCTGGCGCGTGCCCTAGCTTGGAGACCGAGTGCTAGGCTGGATATAGAAGACCCGGTGTATCTTCCAGAAGGAAGGGCAGGTGGTAGGCTTAGAAACATTATCGAGGCATAGGACATATAAGGGGATGTTGGAGCATGTATCAAGGCCCTTGGCATCAGGAGGGTAAGCAATGGGCAGCCTCCTGCCTTAGAAACAGCAATTATATTATTTTTCATCAAGGCATAGCAGAAAAGCAAGGCACAGATTTAGCCCTGAACAGGCAGGCATCTGGCACTGGGTCCCAACCCTAAAAGGCCAGCCTGTTACAGGCTGCCACTACACCCACCACCCTTCCACCACCGTTGTTGCCTCTGAAGGTAAGTAAAGACCATCTCCTGTCCTTACTGGGCTCACATTCACTTCCCTGGTGCAGCCCAGGGAGTTTTGCAGGGTCTTGCTTCTCTGGGACCATTCTGTCAGGTACCCCTCACTATCACATTTAGTATATACTTATGTGCTTTGTGTAATTGAGGCCTAATTCTTTAAGGGTAGGCTGAATATGTGTTTTAAAAAGAAAACCCCATCTCACTAACTTTCTTGGCTTTATATGGATATGTATATTTTGAAGGATTTCACAGACAGATTGGATAATGGGAAATGCATACACCCTGGTAAATCTAGATTTTTCAGGAAGGCTTTGATACAGTCCCATTTCATGGACTAGTTAAACTAAAGACAGCAGGGTTCCTGCCCGGACCATGGAAAAGAATAAAACACTTGGCTACAGAACAAAACATAGAAAATAGAGATGAAATGGAGTTTTGCCCAACAAAGAGGAGAGAGATGCATTGAAGAGTGTCTCTGTGGAACACAGTACTTTTACCTGTAACTTCACTTTGTTATTTTAATTACTGTGAACTTGAGAGAAAAGGGTGCTCTATAGCCATTAAGCTTGAACTGATTTCTAGGCCCCTGCAATCCCACTCAGGTCACTGGAGTAGCCTAAATTGTCATTACTCTTGGCCCATGAAGCTGAAACAATTCTGCACTTTAAATCATGTTTTTCTATGTGTGCATCTAAAATTGTACTGTTATCTAAATACCTGCTCCATCAAAATATGCCATCATAAACAACTGGTAAAAGTAAAATACAATAAGTTGAACTAAAATAAAAATTTCTGGAACAAATGACTATCTGGGATTATACCAAGTGTTCTCGTTACCACTTGGCACAACCATCATGTTAGATCTGGGAAAAATGCAGAAACATGAGAAGACGAAAGATAAGAGCATAGAGAACAAAGGCTTCTTAACTATGCTGTAAACTTCCTCTCCTCCCACTCTCTCCAAGGAAAACCATTCTGTTTATTTGACCCAATTCAAGCAACTAGCTTGTAGTATGTTCTGAAGGGCTAAGTACAGAGAGTCAAAAAGCCCAAGGCTGAATCAATTCAATCTTTGCAGGTTGGTCTAAACTGCATAGATTGAACCAATAAGCAGACATTCAATTTTGATTCTAAAAATGCAGTCACATACTTGCAGTGGCCCGTGTCAGGAGCCCGGAGGCGCTAGAGTGTGGCTCACTGTTCAGCTGGAGCAGACAACTTGGGCCAAGGCTAGCTGACCCACCCTCCCTGCAAGGGGGGCGGGGGCTTGTGGGGAGGTACAAAGCATCCGGAGATGCAGGGGGACTGTGGGTTAACTTGAAGTTGGAGGGGATCTCAGACAGAAGGGCAATAAACTGGTTTAACCTAAATCAGTTAAGTCTGATACTACTACATCCATCCAGGTTTAGCTTAAAACAATTTTGGCCATTTTGAAAGCAATTTGTGTACTGAACTTCTGTGTTACAGATTTGAACCGGTTTCCAATCACTTATACCAGTTTGTGTAATTTTTGTCCCTCGCCCTGATGGCCAAACCTACCTGTGTATATACAGCACGAAGATGGTTGATTCTAATTTATTTGATAGACTGCTCTGTGCATGTCCTTTCACAGCATCTGATGAGGTGGGCTCAGACTCGTGAAATCTGATGCATCTTTGATTTAGTTCGATTCTCAACTGGGGTACTGGAGCACCCAGAGGTGCCATAAGACCCTTTGAGGGTGGCCCAAGTTGTGAGAGGATAAGCAGGTAAGTTCATGCTCAGGCTCTTCCCAGCCTGGTCACTGCCCTGCCCCCACTGCCTGGCCCCTCTGCAAGGAGATAAGAACTGTAATAAACAAGTTAGTTGGTTGGTTGGTTGGTTTTTTGTTTTTTTTTTAGGGTGCCACTCGGTTCACAAAAGTTATGAATGGGTGCCTCAGGTCTATGAGGGATGCATTGAGTCTATCAAGGGGTGCCTCAAATCTAAAAATGTTGAGAACCACTGAATTAGTCTATAAAGTGCATCTCTACCCTGCTTTCTGCATGATACATACTAGCTAGTGCTCAGATTTTGTGTGCACACAGGAACACAGTTATTAAATTCTGTTATTTGTTGTCCTGTATATTGTCCTGCTCATTCTTATCTTGTGACTGTACAGTAGAAAGGAAAATCCATACCATGAGAAGTTTTGGGGTTTGTTTGTTTTTTTTTGTTTTTTCTCTCAGATTCATTCACTTAAGGAAAAAAAAACCCAACAGCACTGTATCTATGCAAGCAGCAGCACTCAAGATGTACTCCAAGTTCACAATAATGGCTGACAATTCACTTTTTGCCAGCTTTCATGCAATGATCATGCTTCTACTTTTTGCATAAATATTTGGGCTCCCCAGCTCCAAACTGGTGTCTTACTAAATGGTAACTATTGAGGAGAGGTAAGTTCCAAGAACTGATGAGATGGAAGCACACTCATCTTTTATGGTTTGACAGTGTAATATCTGGGGTAGGTCAATGCAAATATAGAATGACATCTCTTTCCTCATTAATAAACTCTGTAGCTTTGATGCTTATCCCAGATCTCAAGAAACTTGGCCCAGCGATTTGTGGTCATAACTGTACCTCCAAAAAGAATATTCCATAGGGTGAATATCATCCATAAGAATTGCACGGATCTGGTTATTTCAGGGATTGTATGTTGAACAACTGCTGTAGGAATAAGTCCTTGTGCTTCCTGGGTCTCTATCTTTTTCAAGGTACTATGAAAACCTCACAATGTGTTTAGAAGCGCCAAGGAACCTTGTGACTAGTTTTGAAAAACTACAGCAGAAACCTTTCTTGCTGAAGAAAGAACAAAAGCTGAGGTTTTCATCGTTGTTTCCATCTTGAGAAAAGGATTTGGAAATTGTGCCATTTTCTGGAGACATGAAACTTCTCCAGAGAGCTGTAAGCTTTTGACCTCTTCTCCCAAATCAATTTTGTGCTCCAGACATTTTCAAATCTCCCATGAGGGAGAAAGTGTTGGATAAGAACTCAAAGAATGGTGCAATTGCAATGATATAGTGCTGTTGTATCATTCTTATGGCTATGATGGTCTAGAGTACACATGAGAAGGAGAAAGGTTTATCTTGCATATCTCCCACCTGTATAGTTGATCCAGTCAAAGATTTCGCCAAACAAATCATGCTTTTCATAATATAGTGCAGACATGGGACGGAAGTGAACTTGAAACCATATGTCTAGAGAGATCACAATGCTCTGTGGGTTTTTGTACTGGTGTGATCCCATCAGCAAGTGTATCTAGTGTAGCCATGGAATGGATTGTTTCTTTCTCAATGAGAGAGGCAATGCCCTTGTCTACTTTACCTACAAATGTGCGCATATATATATGCATCTTTGAGGGATACTGGATGATGAAAAGATGTGTAGTTCTAGCCCGGATCTAGTCCTCAAGAGTTAATTGCACCCTTACTTTCTCCTCCACTTGCTTTGGGGGAAAGTTGTGAGAGGGACTGCTGGGAAGAAGAACAACAAAAGTAATATTTTTTTTGTAGGAAGTTAAGGCTGTACCCTCCAGATGGGAAGAACATTATGACAGCCAAGGGAGGGAATCCTATTGTTACAGAGGGATTCTTTTCCTCATGGTAACTTGGTTAGTTTAATTTTATGTTGATGAAGATTATCTCATACAATGGTGTGGACATGCTGTACCCTGTGGCTTCCCAGCTCAGCCCCAGCTGGTGCTCCTTTCCCTTGCACCACTGAGGCCTCCCACCCAGACAGAATCCATGGTTCTGGCCTCCACCCAGATGGAGCCCCTGGCCCCAGGCTGCAGGGGCTGCCTGGCATGGCTACCAGCAACTGGGAGTGGGAGCAAGGTCACCCCACCTGTGGTGTATGCTCCTTTTAGTGAGGTCCCTGGAGGTGACTGAGCTCCAGGCCCAGGTAGGCAGACTTAGCGCCATCAGGGCCCATGAACAGAAGACTGACTACTACTGCAGGCTCTTTTCCTGAAGAACAGAGAGAGAGAAGCACAGATACCTGACTATGGGAAGATGGACAACAGGAAGATCAACCGGGAGCTGCACCCAAGTGATGCTTGGAAGACTGTCATGTCACGTCCCAGGACACACAGTACCAGGGTCACTCCTCCTTCGGAACTGGGCAACAGGTACGCCCCTTTCACACCAGCAGCACAGACATCAGCAGAAGCACCGGCTCTGGATGACAGGAGGCAGCTGGCTGCCACCCCTAAGAAGAGACGCAGGGTGGTCGTGGTGTGCAACTTGCTCCTGAGAAGGAGAGAGAGAGCGATCTGCCACACCGATGCCCTGGCCCATGAGATCTCCTGCCTCCTTGGGGCCCGTATCCAGGATGTGGCAGAGAGGATTTCTAAACTCATCCAGCCCTTCAACCACTACCCCATGCTCCTCATCCACGTGGAACTCATCCAGCCCTTCAACCACTACCCCATGCTCCTCATCCATGTGGATACAAATGACATGGCTTGGAGCAATCCTGGCCAGGGCATGAGCGACTACAGGGTTCTGGGGCCTGGGCTCAGAGGGTTAGGAGCCCAGGTCACTTTCTCCTCGATTCTTCTGGTTACAGGTCATGGACACAGGAGGGATAGATGCATTGAACAAATCAACAAAAGACTGAGGTGTTGGTGCCATCAATAAAGGCTTCTGTTTCTCCAATCACAGTGCTTGACAGGGCTTTAAACTAAGATTTCTGGGAGACGGGCAGACAATCACTAGTACAAACCCTGGAAGTGACAACCACAGAATCATCAGGTCAGGCAAGACCAGCAAACTCATTCCTACCCCAGACCAAAGACCGGACTCTTTTAAAAGGACAGGGAAGCCCAGGGCTTCCAGTGGCAGGCTTACCTGCTTATACACAAATGCCAGAAGCATGGGGAACAAACAGGAGGAACTGGCACTTCTGCTAAACAAAAATTTAATACAATTCATAGGGATAACGGAGACCTGGTGGGACTCCACCGATAACTGGACCACAGGTATTGATGGCTCTACCTTATACAGGAGGCATCTTGTTGCAAGGAAGGGCGGGGGTGTAGCTCTCTATGTACACATTCCTACAAGCAGAGATTGGCACCCAAGGAGGGCGACTTGCAACCCTCTGGCTTAGAATGTGGTGAAGGGGATATAACTGTAGGAGTCTATTACAGACCTCCTAACCAGGAGGAAGAGCTTGACCACCAATTCACTAGGGAACTGGCAGAGGCTGCACACTCTCAGTGCATGGTCATCATGGGCGACTTGAGCCACCCTGACATCTCATGGGAAGAGCATTCAGCCAGATCTGATCAGTCATGAAGCTTCCTCACTTGCATCAAGATCTTGCAAGAACTTGAAGTTCTTGAACAGGCTACTATCAAGGAGAAGGTGAGCAAAACCCATCTTGCATTAATAGTAGTCCTGTAGCATTGTAGCTGTGAAAGTCTAGGAAATGCACAGGAAGCAAGGAGGGGTTTGTGTGTGTGTTTTTGTGATCTCTTTCATTGGACCAACTGGATAGCTGGGAGAGATGCTAGACAAACCTACGGGCACAAAGAGCTCTTCCTTAGGTCACTGGTGCAGCAGAAAGTCTTAAAATGAAGACTGAAGTGCATTCTGTTAGTTAAATTCTAGGGAAATGGGATGGTGGAAAAAGATGCAGAGACTTAAAAGTTGGAATTTTTTTTTTTTTTTAAAGATACTAGCAATCTATGAACACATATCAATGAATTACCAAACTAATTAAATACCTCAGAGGAGTAAACATAAAACTATTATTTTAAAAACTTTAAATGGTCTTAGGCTAGGAAAACACTTGCTCTGGTTATTATTTACTTTTGCCTCATAAATCTGATAAGCATGATTCATTAAGACTTTAATATTAAATTTGTTGTTAAATTGCAACTAGCAGGTGGATTCACTGTCTTTATTCCCCTGTCTCTTTTTTTTTTTTCCTGAAGGTTTGGTCTTCAGAAATGTAGAAACTGAACCTTGCTCATCTACAGATGGACAAGATGCGGCAAGGTTTCTTCAGTTAACCTTCCCATAATTGTAACTACAACCAAACTACCACTAGAGCATATTACAGGTTTGTCCCTATATGACCACATTCCTTACTTCTTCAAAATTGAGGCTTCCAAGTGTTCTGATTTATAACAGAATAGAAGATGTGGGTCCTGCCTACAAATGTTCAAAATAAATGGTATCAACTGGAAATACCCCTTGAATCAATTGTTATAGTTTGTAAAATGCTCCTATGTGCTGACATTCTCTGCTAAAATAAAACTTATGCTGAATTAAGTTTGTTCTGCTAGTTAAATTTAATTTAGTTAAATTTACCTGCAGAACAACAGAATACTAACATATTCTACATCCGACTTCCCTGTCACAAAGACCTGATGGCATCATGTTTTTCAGAAGAGGCTGCTATTGCCTCAGTTGCCCACAAGATGGCCTGATTACTTAACTCATTCATCAGTAGCATAATCAATTATTTATTTTCAAGTTAAGCATGCTGACCAAGTAGTGAGGAAACTGAGATTTGACAATGAAGTTGCTCTTTTTTTTTTTTTTTAAGGGAAACCTGCATTTTTTTGGTCATCCCAAAAAGCTTGTTCCCAGTTTGCCTCAACTTACTAATGTGTACATTTATCTGCCTTTTTGTCTTCATCAGGATTTTACATCGTGTTACTTTCCACATGTTAGATGACATGATGTGAGAACACACTTTTCTTCCTTTTTAAATGCACAGAGAGCAGGAGATAGGAGGTGCAGCACAGAGCAGATTACCTTGTCTGACTCCCTATGGTTATAAGTTGATTGCGAAATGTTTTTTTCCATATTGTTAACTGTTTCAAAAACCTCTCCAGAGTCTGACAGTTTTGTATTCTCCCACTTTCAAGGAAATGAGTTACTACCTCTTTTATAGGGCTGCTTCTCCTTCTCTAGTTTAAGTGATCTAATTTGCAGTAATTTGTTGTGGCTAATTCACTGCCATATGTTTATTTTGTAGGTATATCAAATGAGCAGAGCAAAGTAATTAAACTTCCTGATTAGCCTTTTAATTAAAAGGATGAGTGCACTGTCTGCCAAAACACTCATTTGCTAGCATGTGTATTCGCCACCCCTGTATTCTTCTGTCACACCAGGTGTTATTTACCCATCTAATAAACTTCCCAGAAATGGGGACAACCTCTTTATGACTAGTTTACTGTTACTGAGATTTTTTTTTTTTTCTTCCAGCAGATGATTTATTGTGAGAATAATTTGCTTAGAGGCTTTGGTTTGTTTTTTTTTTTGTGGAGGCATATGCCAACATTCTTTGACATTTGGCTCCTTATATTAAAGGAGCTAAGCAGGGAAATTACCAACTGCTCTTGTTTTAACAAAGAAAACTCTTCTATGCAGAGGCCTCTGAATATTTTCACATAATAGCACCAGAGGTGTATTTTATGAGTTGCTGTAGCCTCTCTGGAAGCAGTACCCATTGGGGAAATTTTCTCATAGCATTGGGCACATCTACACATGTAATTAATGTGAAGCTGTACACTCCAGCACGTATCAAACTGGAGTTCATAGCTCCTGAGAGCTGTGTTTACATGTGCACCTGGGACCACAGTATATTAAGCTGGGTCAGAGCAGCCCTGGCTGGCAGAGGTCTGGGGGGTCAGCCTCCCGGGGCTGTTCTGACTTGGTTCAATGTGTTGCAGAGGAGCTGGCTGGGGCATGAGGGTACGTCAGTATGTGCCTTGTGTGCACTAAATTACACCACCATAAGATAGTACTTGTATTTACAAATATTAACTTACAGCAGAGTTAATTAGTTTACTGAGGCCTAATAGGACGGTATGTAGAGGCTGAGACTTTAATGCACAGCTAACTGGTCAGCTCCTCAGTAAGTGTTTCATGTAGACACACCCACTGAGTGCCTGAGTCCTACATTATAAAGGGAGCTCAGAACTTTATTCATTTTAATCATTTTCATGACTAGCCAAAAGTATAAGGACCTCCCTTGCATATAAGAAATGATTTTAGAAGTCTTATCTTAGCACCCCTCATTTTCATGATTATATTATGGGTAGCATTCTATTATGGTTAGATTATAGATTAACTACACCCCTATTTTGCGGGCACTTCAAGCACACACACGTAGTTCCATTAACTACTCAAAAGCTTACAGTTAAGCACTTAGCTGCTTGCAAGACTGAGACCATAATTATTGGGAAGTAGTCTGCATCGAAGTTCTCTAACCTTTTTGGTCAGAGCCAATCAAGCTAGCAAAGATAAGATAAAAACAGTTAAGTGGTGTGATCTAGGCCTGTCCCTGTGCTGGCAGGATAACACATTCCTATTTCATGCGAGATTGGTACTTTTACAGGGTGTAAAAGGTCAGAAGTCAAAGTTTTTGCTTCTATATGGAAGGACTCTGTGTTCTACTGTTACTGACTAAGAACTACTGGTATTTTGAAGTAGTTGGGCCTAGTCCCATCTGTGACCAACTAGCTGTCTCTTAACAGATGTTGCAATTTCTTTATTAGAACTCTTCCAGCATTTTGGCTCACTAGGCATATGGGCAATATGGACAAAACAAAGGCACTTCTAGAAGAGCCAAGCCAGCCTACAGGTTTATATAGTTAATATGGGAATACAAAAAATTAAATAAAACATCAAATTTCTTAAATGCAAAAATATCCATATCCAGTAACAATTATGACAGGCATATCATGATTCTATCAGTGGAGTAATATGTGCCTTAACATGACATGCACCTCTGTCCTAATCAAAAAAAAAGGCAGCAAGAAACTAACCCAGGTGAAACTGGCTTGACTCTATGGGCCCCTATACATGAGCAGCAAAGCTGCTCCAACGCACTGTAATTACAGTTCATCAGAGCTGACTTGATTAATCGAGTCTTCTGGAGCCTGGTAATTAACGCACTCCAGCATCTCTGCACTGAAAAATGGTGGCAGGGGCACATTAACTAAAGCTTGTTCGATGAGCATTAGTTAAAGCACCCCCGCTGCCATTTTTCAGCATGGGGAAGCTGATACATGAGATGCTCTGGGCACTTTAATTAAAGCAGCTCTCGGAGCTAATTAAAAGCACCTCCCACCAAGAGTACAGGACAACCACTCCCAATACACTCTTGCAGCATGAAGTCACACAGTGGAAGGCCCTGCAGGGAGAGATGAACCTGCTGCCTATCCCTTCTCCCACCCTCATGCACTGAGTACTTCCTTCACTCTTTACATCATCCCAGCCTCCTCATTGTACCCAAAGTTCTTCCTATCTGCCACAAGAGAATGGGCAGTGATTTTAAATATGGGAGACAGCAACAAATCCTCCCCAAAAGACCCTATTGTGGTTGAGTGGGCTGATATCTCTGCCTTATCATTTGCAAAAGCATGGACCTGGAAGGGATAGGGAAACCATGCCGACTTCCTGCTACAGCAAGACCTTGCCCAAATCTGACTCATCTTGTTATCTCTACCTTGTTTCATCACCCACTCCTACAAGCTCATGAACCCTCAATTCAAACTACTAACTTATTGCAACATCAGTCTTTGCAGTGTTAGTACATATAGCCACCCTCTGGCCTCTCACTTCTTCCAGTCAAGTTAGCAGAGAAAACTTGTTACTCAAAGTTAGATGGGAGGGAGAAGAATAATAAGCATCAGAGGCTCTAAAGGAAGGATGGGACATCAGAATCATGCCGAATTCTGCAAGACAGATACCTCACATCCACTGTCCTATTATTGGTAGGCATGTGATATGGAGAGAACTTTGTTCCTCCTTCTGCAGTACCCTCTGCTTCTTCCAAAGGATAAGTACCTTTAGGAACGTTGTCCTCAACCATCTCAGAGACTGTAACCCCCAGTTCTCAATTCCTTTCCAAAAATCCTGTTTCCTGTGACCCCTAGGAAGACCTATATGCCCTATGGGCTAAGGTATACCAGAAACTGCACCCAATCAGACTCTATAAACCAGCTGCCATTCCCAGCCTATAAACTCTCAAGAGCATGGTCACCTCTTTTTCTTCCTCCACCACTACCACCGCCAGCTGTACCAGGGTACAGGACAACCACTACCAATACAGTCTTGCAGCATGAAGTCACAGAGCGGATGGCCCTGCAGGGAGAGATGAGCCTGCTGCCTACCCCCTCTTCCACCCTCATCTAAAAGTAGGAATCAGATGATAGCTAAACATCAGCTAGTTCTCTTGAAAGCCAACAAGAAGGTCAGCTGCGCTGAAGCACGGTATGAAGTCTGTGCATCAGGGAAGTAAGGTCCAGATCCTCAGAAGTATTTACACACTGTAATGCATAAAACTAGGTTAAGGTCCTAAGAGCACCTAGTATAGACACTTCTAATGGGCTCACTGTTTGTAACTGTAGGAGGAATAAAAGATAACACTTTAGCCAATGGAGCTATCCTCATCCAAAACCCACTCACATCAAAAGCACAGTTTTCCATGGCTTCGGTGAGCTTTGGCTAGGCCCGAGCTAGGGATCTGGCTCATTTTGCATTTAAAAAAAAATGATCTGTAGATTAAATCTATTATGTAATAGATAAGGTAAACTAAGTAGTGTTAAAAGTATTTGTTTAACTTTTATTTTCTCTAGTAAAATATTGCAAAACTGCTTAATCCTAAAGTGGAATTGAATACACCTGATATCAAGGAAGGGATTTTTAAATGTAGAAAGTGGCAGATTTAAATTAAATTTCCCTCACTGAGGGAATCCTCATCTGAATTCAGAACAGCACGAAGATGATTTCTTACAAAACAAGATCTATTCCTTTCATTTTGCACTCTAAATGTCTAGCACTTGTTCATCTAAGGCTATTTTTTGCAATGTTAGAAGCTAATCATTTACTGTCAAATGTATAAGATGGTGTTTACAAATTTGCATCTTAACTCAAACTGCAACACTTGTATATTTTCAGCTAGATGGTAAAATAAACTCTGAACACAGACTCTATGGTTAAGTGGAAAAAGGGTCAAGATAAGTACTCCATCATATTTAACCTCTGAAAACATATCCCTACTCTTTATCTCCAGTTAGTTGCACAGTCCAACAATATATTATCCTGTCATGGTATTATTGTTTATGTTATCTGAAAATGCAAATATGAATTGTTTAATTGGGTTGTGGCAAAGAAACATTAGATGGAAAGAATGGGCAGACCCTGTGTACATGTGTTCTCCCTAGATTTGAGATGCTTAACTACTCTGCGCATGCATATTAAGATAAACAGTCCCATTCTGCTTTGGGTTGCTGATAACTCATCATTTCCACTCCAATTCTTTTATTTATCCCTTCCTGTCTTTTCCCCAAGAGAGCTGGTTATTCTCAGAATGAATTTCTGCAGCCTCTCAGAGGAAAGATGGCAAGAGGGCAGGAGCTCTGCCGCCTCTCCCTCTGAGTCTGCCTACCTCGTCCCCCGCTTCTTGCTGCTTACCCTTACTCCAGCTTTGACGGCCTCCATCCCTGCTTCAGCATGGGGCATGAAGCACATTTGCTCCAGCTCCAACCTGTGCTGGTAGTGGCTGATGCAAAAGCAGCAGCTCTGCCCAGGCCCCAGAGTGTGGTCCAGCGCTGCTGCCACTGTCTCTGCTGCTACTGGGCCAGGCTGGGTCCAGAGCAAACATGTGCAAGGTGCCCCAGGGCTGGTGTCTGCTGGAGCCAGAGTAATGGTAGGCAGGGATGGGGCAGAGGTGGTGAAAGGCGGGGTGGGTCGAGGCAGCAGGGAGGACCAGAGAGGAGGCAGGCAACAGGGGGACAGTTGCCAGGGGGTGAAGGCATGGAGGAGGCAGGCAGAAGGGGAGCAAGATATGAGGCATCAAGGGGCACAGGTCAAGTTGCTTGACTTCCAACCCCCACCACCTCCCCACTGCTCCCCCATTGCTCTTATCAATGCTTGCCCCCTCACAACCTGTCCCCTTGCTGTCTCCCCCCCCTACTGTGTTCCCTACCGCAGCAGTGGGAGGAATGAATTTAAGACTACTCTCCAATAATTAGATTCTATACATGGAAAATGATAAATTTATAATTTTTCACATATAGAATCTAATTATGGGGGGTCATCTTATATTCAGGGTTGTCCTAGATTTGGGTAAATATGATAAATACACATGAAAAACAGTGCTTGGATATTAAAAGGTATTCAGGAATTTTTCATGTGTAATAATTAAATGAAACTTTATTCCTTTACATTCATGGAAGAAAAATGAATACACTAACATGTATCTCAGCATTTTAACAACTATAGATCACCCTCGTTAAATCATTCTCCTACTCACCAGTGAGTCCTTGCAGTTAGGACCAAGATGTGTTAGCTTCACCCTAGTCCTCTAGGATAAATACTTAGTTCTCTAGCTTCCTTCATACACAGACAGCTTCCTGGATTTCAGACAATGAGGCCCTCTCTTGCCATTTGAAATAGACATGTGTTCTGCTGCACCCATAAGTCATAACAGGACTATGCATGAGTGTGGTATTCCTTCGGTGTGTGGCAAGGTTAATTTCTGCAAATTTCAGGGAAGTGGAACTTCTTTTACGAAGAATTGAGGGATTGAGAAAGAGGTAAGGAGTGGGTGGAAACTTACTCTACTAACCTGACTTAGAAGTAAGGATGAAGAAAAAGAGTGGAAATTTATTCTTGGCATAGACCAGCAACAATTTACAACTCTACATTCTCACCTGAAGAGCAAAGAGGAAACGCAGGAAGAATTGTGACTCAGATATCTCTCTCAGGGACATAGGATATCCTAAATTTACTCACAGGATAGCTACTGAAGAGAACTCCCATTTAAATTTTAGATTTTAGGGCGGGAAGGGACCTTGGAAGATCATTGAGTCCAGCCCCTCACCCGAAGGGCAGGAAGTCAGCTGGGGTCATAGGATCCCAGCAAGATAAGCATCCAATTTACTCTTGAAGGTGTTCAATGTAGGTGCTTGAACCACCTCCGATGGCAGGCTATTCCAGACCTTGGGGGCTCGGACAGTAAAGAAATTCTTCCTTATGTCCAGCCTGAAACGGTCTTGCAGTAGTTTGTAACCGTTCGACCTCGTCAGCCCTTGGGACGCTCTGGTGAACAAATGTTCCCCCAGTTGCTGGTGGTCACCCCTCATAAACTTATAGGTGGCCATCAGATCACCCCTGAGCCTGCGCTTTTCCAGGCTAAAGAGCCCCATGGCTCTCACCCTGTTGTCATAAGGTTTGTTTTCCTGACCTCTGATCATGCACATGGCTCTCCTCTGGACTCTCTCAAGCTTCTCCACATCCTTTTTGAATTGTGGGGCCCAAAACTGGATGCAGTACTCCATCTGTGGCCTCACCAAGGCTGAGTACAAGGGGAGAATGACATCCCGGGATTTGCCTGAGAAGTATCTATGGATGCAAGCCAGTGTTTTGGTCGCTTTACTAGCCGCAGCATTGCATTTAAGGCTCATGTTCATCTTGTGGTCAATGATGACCCCCAAGTCTCTTTCTTCCGTAGTGCTAGCCGGTGTAACACTGCTGAGCCTATAAGGATGCTACAGGTTTTTCCTCGCAAAGTGGAGAACCTTGCATTTTTCAGTGTTAAATGCCATCAGGTTCTCATCCGCCCATTTGCTGAGCCTATCCATGTCAGCCTGGATCGCACTCCTGTCTTCTGGTGTGGATGCTTTGCCCCAAAGTTTGGTGTTATTGGCAAACTTGGCCAGTCTGCTTCTGACTCCAATGTCCACATTATTAATGAAGATGTTGAACTATATGGGTCCAAGGACAGAGCCTTGGGGGATTCCACTGGTCAAAGGGCACCATGATGATTGACTTCTGTCAATTACTACCCATGGCCACAATTGGCCAGTTTCGCCAAGAGGTGATCATGGGATACCAGATCAAAGGCTTTTTTGAAGTCAAGATATATGACATCAATCTCTTCTCCCTTGTCTGGGTGATAGGTCACCTGGTCGTAGAAGGAAATGAGATTGGTCAAGCAAGACCTACCCGTAACAAACCCATGCTGGCTATCCCTCAGGATGTTGGCGTTGGCCAGTCCATTAAGGATGGCCTCTTTAATAAACTTTTCTAAGATCTTCCCTGGGATAGTCAGGCTGATGGGCCTATAGTTTGCCGGATCCACTTTCCTCCCTTTCTTGAAGATAGGCACCACATTGGCCTTCTTCCAGTCTTCAGGCATTACACCAGAGCACCAGGAATTCTCAAAGATCCGTGCCAGTGGCTGGGCTATGATGCTCGCCAGCTCCTTGAGTACCCTGGGGTGTAGATTATCAGGGCCAGCTGACTTGAAGGTATCCAGCCTCTCAAGGTGTTTCTTCATGAGGTCAGCATTGATGACAGCAGGGGATCTCCCTCACCTGGACCTCCCTGTCCTGTAGTGGGCATGGGCCTCCCATGGGACTGATGAAAGACCGACGCAAAGTACCTATTTAATAGGTTGGCTTTTTCCTGGGTATCAGTTGTCAGTTGTCCCATCTGGTTCAGCAGGGGTCCAATGTTGCCTTTGCTTATCCTCCAGCTCCCCACATATCTGAAAAAGGACTTCTTATTGTCCTTGGTGCTCGAAGCTAGTTGGAGTTCAGTTGCAGCCTTGGCTTTCCTGGTTTGCTCCCTGCAGGACCGGACCAGTGCAGAATATTCCTCTTGGGAAGTGAATCCCATCCTCCATCCTTTGTAGGCCTTTCTTTTTAGCCTCAGGACATCTGCTAGATCCCTGGAGAGCCAGGGGGGCTGCTGTGCCCTCTTGCTGCCTTTCTTCCGAGATGGAATAAAATTAGCTTGTGCATTGAGGATCGCTCCCTTGAGGAGCAACCACTTTTCCTGAACTCCCCCCCCCGGGGTCATGGTCCCTTAGGGCCTCACTGACAAGCCTCCTGAGCTTGTCAAAGTCGGCTTTCCAGAAGTCAAGGACTTCAGTGTTGCTGACTGACTTGCCAGCTTTACAGATGATGAAGGTGATCAGCTTGTGGTCGCTGTCACCCAGCTTCCCATCGATCACCAGGTCACCGATAAGGTCACCCCCAGTAGCCAGTACCAGGTCGAGCAGCGCTTTACCTCTTGTTGGCCTGTAGACTTCTTGAGTCAGGTAGAGGTCATCCACACACGATAGGAATCTTTGCAACCACTCAGATTTTGCTGAGTGATCCTCCCACAAGATGTCTGGGTAGTTGAAATCACCCATGACAACCATGGTCCTGGAGCATGAGGCCTCAGCCAGGTCCTGGACAAACTCCTGGTCCTTGACTTTGGGTGGGAGGTCTGTAGTAGACTCCCATCGTTGTGTCCCCTGTGCCATGTTCCCCATGGATTTTAACCCAGAAGGTCTCCAGTTGTCCACCCTGATCACCAACATCAGCTTGTAGGGATGTGTAGCTTTCTTTAACATAGAGAGCTACACCCCCGCCCCTTTCATCTACTCGATCACTCCTGTACAAGGTATAGCCATCTATACCTGTGGTCCAGTCATGGGTAGAGTCCCACCAGGTCTCCATTATCCCTATGACATCATAATTATTTGCATTAAGCAGGAGGATGAGTTCCTCCTGCTTGTTCCCCAAGCTCCTGGCATTTGTGTACAGGCAGGCAAGTGTCCCCCTGTGGGCTCTTGCCTTGCCCTCAGATTGTACCAGGGCTGGGGCAGCGGTGGGCTCCCTTAAGTGCCTTGGCCTGCTCGCTTTGCAAGGGTTGCTCAGCAGGATGAAGGGTTTACTTCAGTGGAATCAAATTTCACACCTTGTCTTGTGTAGGAGAATGTTTAAGAGGATGGTGCTATGCTTCTTACGTTTTGTGACTTTATTTAACAGCTTGAGTTATGTGAGCCACCATGCCCCAATCTGCAGGGGGGGTGGGGGGGGTGTTCTTGGTAACACATGCTTAGTTGCATCCACACTGATTCTTGGAAATCATTTGCAATGCTAGGAACTCTGGGTCCTATCCCAGCTAATTTCATATAGAACTGAGTCCTTCTAGGACTTGGTCTGTGGTGGTGTTAGGGATTACCAGTTTTTTCTTCAATGGTCCAAAGGTGGAATTTACTACAGTTCACCGTCACATACGGTTTTGTTGGTCTGGCATGCTGCTCAGTTTTCTGCATTTGTTTGATTAGAGGAGCTCCTCATGACTAGGGCCCACATGTTCATGATGTAGAAAGAGGCACTAGAAGGCCTCTGGGGATTAGAGAGCTGTAGAAAACCAGAGGATCAGAAGGGTGGGAAAAAGCAGGCCTAACAGACTTGAAAACATAAGACAGAGATACTTGAAATTCAGCACATAAGCAATCGCATGGAAGACCCAGACCTTAATTACTAAATCCTGAGTGTTAAGTACTAAAGTACTAACTCCTATAGTACTATAGTACACGAATACCCGAAGTTGCTTTTGCCAGCAGCGTGAGATCGTGGTCTGTGGAAACTGGAGAAGTGGCTCCAAACGGCTCTCGTGGAAAGAGAGTTTCTCGATCTTAGAAACTGATGAAATGCATATTTAAGGCAAAACTCAACCTTTATAATAAATTGCTGCTATAAGCCATAGTTTGTCAGATCCAGGAAATGATTATTCAAGCATTGGTTAGTTTATGCAACTCTGCTCCCAGAGGAGATTTTGCAAATTGTGAGGCATAATTAACAAAGCCATTTTGAACTGGGCCAAAATATTTTGGGTTAACATGAGAGGTCTGGCTCCAAGCAGGACCACCAAAATAGAAACTAAATATAATGCTAATGTAGTTCATTAAATTGGTTTATATTGTTGTGGTTATCCAGTAACAGAAGAAAGAGAGGATGCATTCTTGGGCATCTTAGTTAATCTAAAAGCCAAGGGTTTTATTTCTCTTCCAGCTTCTCACTTTCACACGCACTATTTACACCTCATTAATGGAAAAAGCATTTTCATAGCTTTTAGAAACCAACACTTATGAATTTTCCTGTTAATTGTAAAATATGCAAAATATTACTTTAAGTTTTTGCAGACAATTCCTGTATTAATCCATTCCCTTCTGCTTTTTACAAAGCAACATACACATTTTCAGATGTGACTCTTAAAAAAATCTTCAGTATTAAAAAGAGACAATGAGATGTTTTTAAAAGGAACATAAGCAGATATGATAATGAGCATCAGGGACCAATTTGTTGAGAAAACATGAGCGTGCTATTTTTACATAGTCGCTTTAGAGTAGAGCTTCACTTTAAATACAAATAAAGTTTAAAAAAAAAAAAACTTTTCTGGCATAATGGATTTTGGAGGCATGTGGGTAACCTTGGTGTCCTGTAACACGGGGAAGAACTGTTTCAAGGGACTGCATTTTGCCTTGTAGAAAGAAAAATATAATCCTCCTTGAAGCAACAAAGTATTGATCTTGTTTTGATAGGTGTCAGGACAGTATGTGAACTCTGGGATACCAGGGGTTAAGTCTTGCTCACCCGTCTTCCCTCAGTGAGAAGCATCAGATGGTGCTTAGGTAACTTTCAATCCAAAAAAATTCTAACAAAGTAAGGGAACCAGTCTTTTTGCTGGTCAAGTTGAATGCACTATCCTTGCAAATAACATCTAAGTTGGACCAGTCAAGTTTAACATTTTCACAAACTGTACACTTCAACACCTTTTCTCAGTTTTTCAGTCAAGGCTGAGCCCATAGTGGTAGAACAAAGTGGGCTGAGGCCAAGAACTCCTCAGTTACATTAAAAAGATCATTCCATGGACCAAACACAAACAGCCATGCAGCAAGCAGTCCATTATGACTCTGAGCTGCCAGCAGCACCTGCCTTCTTTTGGCATTTTGTCACTGTCAAGAGTAACATAGTTGCTATCTACCATTATTACCTATCATAAATTTATCAACATTTACTGCAGTTTCTGTACTCATAGGCTAGGACTCCTTTTACCAACTCCCTTTCCCTTTATGACTGCAGGCCTACAGGAACCCCATGATTGGACTGTAGAGCCCTGGCTGCATTCCAGAGCACCCTCTTGCCCTGCACGTGTTCTGGGTGTGGGTGGAGATAACTATTGCCACGTGGGATATCAGGAGGACTGTCCAGAAACTAGGCATGGAATGTTCTCTGTCCCCATGTACCTTTGAGCCAGTTCATGGAGAACCTGTTCAAAATAGCACTTGAGTTTCCTGGTGCGCCTTTGAAATGTTTCGGAAGATTAAACTGGTCTTAAGTGGCCTATACATCTAGACCAGTGGTTCTCAACCTTTTCAGACTTGAGGCACCCCTCAGAAAATGTCAGCCTTTAGTATTCACACATTTTTTGACTAAAGAAAGTAGAGTAATTCATCCGCTGCAAAGAATTCAGGAAGACCACAATGGATCAGCATGTTGTTAACATCATGTATTCCCATTTGAAATTTCTGGGTTCATCCTGGAAATCATGTTTGCACACCTAGGCATGGTAACATTGTGTGGCACTATCAAAAGAAATTTCAAGTTACCCTGATTGAGAATCACTGATCTAAAGGTTTACTTTGAAGAATATTTAGAACATCCTAAGTATTATGTCTGCCCACACTCTAGGAGAGCAGGGCTTGGAGGGGACTGCCTGATAGAGATAGCTCAGGCAGAAGAGGACCAAAACATTATGCAGAATTTTAGGCAGCAAACACAGTTGTTGAAGACTACTCAAAATGCCCAAAGGCCTCTTTGGCAGCTTCCATGTGTGCAGAACTTGCACTCTTCCTTATGCAACACACAAGGCATGGTGAGTACTATAGCTCACTACAACCCTATTAGTGAAAAACAATGACTATATGTATATACATAAGATTGGAGTATTACAGGCTCTACAAGCAATACATGCTTTAATGGTGCAGCAATGTTTTCAAAACGCTTGAAATATACATTAATGTTTTTTAATGCCACAACAAAATATTGTCTATGTTTTCAGTACAGACAACATGTTTTCAAGTGTTTTTAACAATTTTTTTTAGTACTCTAACAGGTTTTCAATAACTTCTAATGTTTCAGCACACTAGAAAAGCATATTGCTCTTTACCTTGTTTGCACTGAATGCTTCAGTTTTATTTGCCTTTTCATCTATATGCAAAAAAAAAAAAATTCTTAATATACAAAATGCATGCATTGTGAAATGGTACATACCAAACCACCACCCACTCTCCCCCCACAAAGTATTTGTAACAGCAGCCTGTGTGTCATTCTAGTTCAGCATTCAGTAAGCTCAGACAATACTTTTTCTTTTCTTTTTTAAATAAAGCAGTACATTTAAAGACAATGTTTTAAGGACTCCCTTATCTAGATATGTCAGCAATGGTGTCCGCTAATTGCACTTATGTCTGGACAGTTTAAAAAAAGGGGTGGGGTGGAGTAGAGAGTTCACTGATGTCAAGGGCACATTCAAGTGTGTGCTACAGTCAAAGGAGGATACAATTGGACCAGGGAACCCCTCCTTCCCAGACCTGCCCCCCACACTTGGCTGTTCAAAACCAGCAAACTGTTAGGGTGAAATTTCCCCTTTTCCTATTTCAATACATAGATTGCAACTATTGTAGGTTTACTCATCTTTCTGATAATCTAGCTTCATCAAAATGCATTGTCAGCAATCTTTCAATTGACTAATCAACTAGAAGACTGTTTTTCCATCATTGCATACTTGTTTAAAGGTTGTGTGTTTGGGGGTTTTTTTCCCCCTAGATGGCCAGCTTATGGCTTCAGGAGCTCAGGAAAGAAAAATCAAGTTGGGCCTACCAGAATCATTATCGGCATTTCAACAGCACCCGTGTGAACGTGAAAAGTAGAGGAAAAAAGGCTCCATCTTATATCTTTTGGAAAAGTCCCATGCTCCCGTAGATTCAAGTATCATGCAGTTTCCTCACTGAGCCAATATTAATATTAGTATGAAGTGACTCTAGTGACCCACTGGGCTACATTTAACCATGGGAAAGTACCCCTTTCCTGTGTAGATACACAGAGGCATCCCATGTACGTCGTACTGCAGTTTAAGTTTTTGAGTTGCTTTAAAACCTTAAAATGTTGCCAGGAGTCACAATCCTGCAAAGTAGGAGGTCTTCACACCTACACTGCCTCTACTATAGTTTTTCCAACCTTCAACAGATTGTCCAACTACCAAGAGCTATTCAGGGTTGCAAAGTGAGAATGAAATTGTCACCTGCTTTTCCACTGTCACAGAAGTTCTCTTTTTGGCATCTCTGCACTGACACAGAGGAGAGCTTACCACAACTCCAGAAAGGTGGCCCTCCTCATTGGAAAATGTCATAGATGTGGCTGGCTGATCATTCCAGCATCTCAATGCAGATCTCTCTCACCACTCACTCCTTAGGAGGGCCATGCCTACCCTTTCCTGCGGTGCAGCTGGCTATTGAATGCTGTCACAGATTGTGACTTTTACAACCGTCTTCATCATCATTTAAAGTCTACGAATACAAATGAACTGCCTGTCCTAATTGGAACATTAGCACTGGCTCTTTGATGATCTATGCAGGATCCAAAATTGTAAGGAATTATGGAAGTCAAAATAAATCAGTGATTAACACCACAAAAAAGTCATAGGATGAATACCGTCCCCCCAACAAACACTAGAGAAGGAAGGAAAAAAAGGAACTGTGGGACATTGATCCTGAAGTATTCATAATTTCTTAATCAGCAACCCATACTGCAAAAAAATGTCACTGGCCGCATCTATACGCACTTAACTGCGGACTGGACTAATTAGCTGTAGAGTAAAGCATCAGCATCTACACGTGTGATGCTATTAAACCACAGTAAACTAATTAACTCCATTGTAAGATAGTAGTCAAGGACCATATTATCTTGTGCTGAGGTAACTAACTGAGATTAAATGAACGTGTAGACGCTGACCATACATGAACATTTCTCCCAGCCAGCCCAGCCAGCAGGGAGTCTGCCTCCTGCCTGCCACCTACCTACAATGCTCTGCACACTTTCAGCACCCTTGTATTCAAATTGTTGCTGTCCCGCATGCATGTGTAGATGCTGCACCCAGGAGTAGCTTACTCTGGCTCAAACTGCTCCAGAATGTATTGCTTCAAACTAATTGCACGAGTAGATGTACCCACTGTGTACTATATAAAAAAGTGGCATGGGGGACACTAGGATTCGTTCTCATTGTGTACTGTTGCCTTAGCAGATATAACTGCAAGCCATAAGCATACACAACACTGAAATAATCAGCAAGGTGTGTATGCACTTTGATGCAGCTAACAGAGTAGTGTTAGCTGCTCTAAGTGACAGAATTGACAGTGGCACAAAGGGGTAGGGGGTGAGGGAAAGGAGTGCAGGGCTGGGAGTTACTGGATCTGTAGTTAGGGTTGCCCTGTCCAGAGGGCTGGGGTAGTAAGGAGACTAAAAATAGCCCAGTCAGGGTCAGGAGGATAGGTACAAATCAGTGCCATCATCCAACTGTTTACGTATTTTTATTACCGGAAGTGGATGTCTTACTGCCTAACAACCCTATTTTTAACTCTAAAACATGTGAATGCTTCCATCAACTGCTTTTAAAAATGTTCTTAGCAAAACAATCAGAAATGATAGGTGATACATGTTATGATACTATTTATTGGTGTGGGTGAAAGATCACACTTCTGTAAAGCCATACATAAAAACTTTGCTCTTTTGGAGGAACAGCAGCAATGAGACATGTTTCGATACTTTTTCAGCAGAAGATTGCTTCAGAAAATTAAAGTCTTAAGAATAAGGCTTGAATGGCAAAAGAAAAATAAATTATGCACATAGAATATAGGGTATTCATTGTCCTTTCCCTTCCCCAGGTAGTCTGCTAGCCAGAGCTACCTTGAGTCTTTGTAGCATCAATTTGGGTACCGTGAAAAGGTACCCAAAAAATGATGCTACAAAGAAAGTGTGCATATTTTAAATGAAAAATAAACTAGCAGAATATTATGGTTGCATAGTTTTTAAAATATTGCACAAAAGATCAGAAAATGCACAATCCCAGAAGCAATGTTAACTGCTCTGTCCTGAACATCCAGTATGGTTTGTGACATGCAATCTATGATAAAGAATAAATTGAACTAGGCCTGTGACCAGAAGTACAGGAATGGATGATATAAGATCTATACAGTAGTTATATTAATATTGCCATTAGATCATCAGTTACTTTATGTCCCAATATTTAACAACAGTGCCTAGATATGTATATAACTGGGACCCTCCATATGAACATCTCTTGTTGGCTCTCCCCTCATTCTGAGGTGCCTACCCCTCTCGCCTGCTATGACTTGATTATATTGGAAATAGGGAATAGGCCCTCAGTCCTGTTGTGGAGAAGCCTTAAAGGCCTCTATCTCTGCACAGCTCTGGATTGCCTTGAACCTGTCCCCTGTGGTCCTATGGGCTCTCTGGCCCCACTCAGCAGTCCAGTGGAGTTAATTCTCCCCAGCTGGTTCCTTGAGTAGGCCAGAACAAGACAGCTTGGGTCAGGCTGGGATGAATGCTCAGCCTGGTTCTGACATTATCTGTCTCTCACCTACTCTTCAACATTCTTGCCACCTATCACTCCAGCCACCCTGCACTCAACTAGCCAAGGTGACTTTTGCCTGGTTTCTCTTTGGCTTCAACCACAAACTGCTGTGGCTCTCACTGCCACAGCCCTTCTGGGCCCATTTAGCCTTCAGTTCCCAGTATTGCTTCCATCAGTACCCAGCACAGAGCTCCTGCTCCCAGATCTGTCAGGGTCAGGCTGATCCTCTCTGCCTTTGGTGCTGGGTTTATATCCCCAAGGCCAACCCCTCCTGGCCTCTTTGCACCTCACCTTAAAGACACAGTCCCTATTTCTTTATTCTTACTCTGATTCTCTAGTAACAGGGCAGGGTTACAGGTTATAACCTATACAACTCTGCTAGAAGAGGAGGGAAGCAGACACAAGACAGGTTGTAGGAGAATAGGATGCTAGGTGAAGCTGGAGAGGAGTAGCACTGTTTCCCCTCTGGTCCAAGATTAGCCAAGAGCAGCAGAGTCCTGGGTTGTATTAGCTACTATACCCCATTCCCTTCTCCCTATTAGTTCGAGGCAGCTATAAATAAAGCTGTAATTTTGGCTCTGTATGTTTTAGTACACACAGCAAAGCTGATGGGGGAGGACTATGGGGGAAGGCGGAACCAAATTTTCCTTACATTTCAACATATGAAGGAGCTTTTAAGTAACAAAGCTGTTAACACAATCAGTGTTATACATGTACAATTAAACTGTTTAGCTACAGAAAGATTTAGCTGTTAAATGTAAAAGTAGGGATTTGTACTAGCAATTAGTTTTCCTTGATTTTCAAACATGTTGTCCATAGAGATGGTTGTCCTTGATTCCGTGTCTGTTAACTCACAAGACATCTTTATAAAAGATTAACACATCTGCAATACTAACAGACACTAATAGGCTGCCTAAAGCAATAAAAAAAAAAAAATGCTTTCAAAAACTGGTTTTGAGTCCCCATAAAATTTTGTCAATATGTAAGCATACTTGGTATTGGAAATTGCACAATGAAGCCACTTAATTTGACTTTTACTATTGAATTGTCTTCAAACGTAAGGATGGCATCTAAAATATGTATTAATACAAGGCAAGAAGTTTGGTCCAACTGGGAAACACTTAGCACATACTGAAAAAGTGGTGGCAGATTAACTTAAAAGTAAGCAGCTCTATGCATGTACATTTTGATTTTCCTACAGTTTTCAGCAAGTGCTTTGTGGCTAAAACATGTTCAGCTGTTCAACTGTATAAGTCCATCCAGCTTTCACAGCTAGAAAAATCATTTGCCCTTTTATGTGCTCTGATTTGTTTCTTCATAAACAGTAAGAGCTGAGATTTTTGGACTAAATGTTTCTGTACTGAAATAGCTGTGTATATTTTTGATGGCTCCTGTGAGACCACATCCTTCATCAAATCTGATTCACATCCTTAATCAATAAACTACAGCTTTGCTCCTACTCTTCTTTAAAATATTCCACACAATCCTCAAAGGTGGCTGGCATTAAAATGAACAGCTGCAAAACAGCTTTTCCCCTTTGGGCTTATCAAGATGGTATTACAGGCTTTTCCCCTAGTACCTGAAGGCATTGAAGAAGCCACATCATGTTGATAAGTCAAGCAGTCAAGTCCCATTTTATTACAAAAAGAATTTCATTAACATTTTCTTGTACAAATAGTTTTCAGATATGACATCACCAACTTAGGCAAATGTGGTGCACCAGTCCCAGAGACAGCACTTTCAGACTTCATTCCCATGCAATTGCCATATGTGAAGTTGCTAACAAAAGTGAACGCTCTGTTCAAAGACTTCAGGTATTTCCAGTTTCTAACCTAGCCTGAATCACCGTTTTAAAAGTTTATAATGACATGTGGGGGCCAACCCTTTTTGACAGGCATGCCACAAGTTAGCCCTACTCTCCTAGTGCTGCTTCAATCCACTTCTCAATTGGCTGCTCAGCTTTCTGCTCCCTCCCGAATCTGCTGATGTGCTGCTTGTCCCCTTCCCAGTTTGCTCCCAGCCAGCCACACAGAGCATCCCTGGGCCAGCATGTGCTGCAGATTGGCTGAGCCTGTTCTAAACAAACTCAAGGCAGGACAGATTTGCACCTTATAGACTAACTGAAGTAGATTGTTGGTTTTTGATTTTTTAAGTTCACAACTCTTAAAAGCTTGTGCTAGATATAGATGTAGGTATTGATACTGATGCTGACTTTGGTTACTCTAGAAGGAGCAAACTATCCTGCCTTCTACTTGACTTTAGATAAATATGGCTAACTATGTCTCTCTAAACAAACAGTCTGCTACAAGAGACAAATTCCAAACTCCCCACCCTGGTCATTTTGAAGGATCTTCCAAAAAACAACATGAAACATTTAGAACAGTCACCTTCAAACATCCTTGTCTTGAGACCATCTTTCAACAATCCTTTCAGGGACATTTACTTTACTTTCAAAAAAGCTTTGGTAAACACTTTCCCCTTCTCAATTGATCTGAAGATCAGTGTTTGTCAGTTTTTGAAATGGGCATTCATAGCAGGACTTCTAGGATGTAAAGTGGAACAGTGACCTAGTATATTCTATGATTAATTTGTTCTTCTGTCTTCAAAGGAAATAGCTTACTCACCATTTTTGTCCTTTGCCCTTTCCTAATGCAAATCCAACTGCTTGTGCAACATTTATTTATGCAAAGAACCCTCAAGATACTTATCACAGAATTAATTTGGTCCAAATCTCATAGTAACATTACATACCATACAAATCAAGCTACTAGCATCTTGAAATATCCCCTTTACACATCATTCACTTAATGTCTTTGCTATTTTCCTCCTTCTTGCTGTTTTTTTTACCTGTTTCACCCTAAGAGCAAGTCTCCACTTGCTGCACGCTTACAAGTTATTACAGCAGTATTTAATCAAATGAGATATCCACCAATTAAACTTGACATCAGAAATACACACACATATGTATGTAAACCATCAAAGCAGTGGTAAAGCAGCCAGAGACTGGTAGGTGTACAAGAAAACAAGCCAGTTAAAATGTAAATTGAGGTGGTCAGTAGGGGAGAAATGGGGAAGGGGGGGCGGGGCAGCAGGGGTAGGTAAGGGAATGAGACTAGATGGTAAAAAGTGGAGCCTTTACCTGGGGAGTCAGCTGTCAGGCAGGTCATAACATATCATAAATTCAATATCTATATTTAGTCCATGATTTTTTGTACATGATACTTTGACTACAGCTACATTTATTCCCTCTTCTCCACCTGTCTCTCACCTACTAACCACCTCAATTTACATTTTAGCTGACTGGCTTTCTTGCATACTTACTGGTCTCTGGCTGCTTACCACTCCATGCAAGAGCACAGACCATCTGTAGGTGCTTCCTCAGCCTGATGAAGAAGGGTGTTTGTGCCTGAAAGCTTGCTAAGAGAAAAAAAATTCCAACTATTTGAGTTGGTCTGATAAAATATATCAGATTTACCCAAAGAACATTGTCTGCCTATGTGCTTAGACTAACATGGCTACAACCTACACCCCTGAATAATGTAAGGTGCTATTTCATTTGTTGACAAAGTAATTTTAATTTGCTAAACAAATAGCAAATGAAAATGCATCCCACAAGATAGTACAAAGTCTTGTTTTATAAGAATGAAGAGCATCAAAGATACCAGTATTGGTCACATGTGTTTTCATACCAGTTGCAGTAATAGCAAAGCTTAGATAAATAAACTTCCAGAATTCCAAGAAAAGAAGCCAAGTTGATCCAACTGCCATGCTTATCAGATTCGTGAAGTGGTAGTTAGGGGAAAGGGGAGAAGAGGGGAGAAAACAACAAGAAGACCCCCAAAACAACAAATAAGAGACTAAAATAGAGTGGGGAAGAAAAAAAGACAACAAAAAAGAAATAAAGAAAGCACTGCAAGTCATGTCCCAATCAAGCAGGCTCCCATCCACCCCTGACACAAGAGCTCAAAGGTTATCATTTTCCTGGAGTCCTGTGCTTGGATAACAGAAGAGGAGACAAGCCATCCAATTAGCAAGGTCTGGAGAATATAAACATTCAGTTTCCAAATGTTTAAAGTTAAGATTGTTCCAAACTATTTGGGTGGAAATTGCTAGTCCTATGTTTGCCACCGAGTAGAACCAAAAAAATCCTACTAACTTCAACATGCCTTTGATGAAACTTCACTTTTAGTTTAGCTGTCAGTCACAATATATCTGGAAATTTTACCATTTTCAGTTACTTTATTTTGCCCTTTGCAACAACAGATGTAAAGGATATCTGAAAAGCACATCTGTGAAAACAAAGTTCCTATCTTTCATAGACCTACCTGGAACTGTCCCAAGAAATACACAGCCATTCAGTCTGCTTGACTGCTTTGCAGTCCTATCACTCCAGAACATGCCAAATTTCCCGAGTATGTTGGATCATGCCAGTTCAAACTCATGTCCAGACTTGTTTAAAGTATTCCCAACTGGAAATTCTTTCAGATTTCATAGAAAACACTGTAAAGGAAAAATGAAGTGAACATACCCAATGTAGTGAACTTTGTTCGTCTTGAGTGTGTGAAACTGCACTAAAAGGAGATAGAAGTGATGATTTTTTTAAAATCAAAACAAATGCTGGAGTTTGAGGGAACATTCAGAATTTAAAAAAAATTAAAAAATGGAATATTTCCAGTGTACGCCTAGCAGTAACTGCTACACCAAAGATAGACAATCAGTTTGTTTTCCAAGTTAACTCACCTAGAACGTAAAGTATGCTCACTCAGCACAAATTAAATTGTCACCTCAGTATCTGCTTTCAGATTAAAGTGCTTCTTCAGTATCTCCATTCTGCTTGCCTAGATAGCTCTGCCCAGAAGTTAACTTATTCATTGCATGCTACAGTATTAGTAGTCCAATGAATTATAAAGTACTTCCAGAGTCTCAGTTTAGGGCCTTTAAAGCTTCCGTCTCAAGTGTGGCATGATTTACCTAAGCAGCTCTGTAACCCACCATGTATGAATTGCCACCTACCACATTCTGGGACAGCAAGATGGCAGAGATCAGGGAAGCCATCACAATTTACACAAGCAGAGAACCTGCTCCGAGAACAGTAACTGCACTTGGCAAGCCCTTGTGCAAAATACAAAAAGGCAAATTTCAAAGTAACAAACGCCTGCGTTTTCTGGAGAGAGTTACAGCAGAGTTTTTGCTGCAGCCCTTCCATGCTTAAGACGATTCTTCCAGACCTGTACAATTTTAAGGAGCCAAAAGGCACAATGATCAATCGGGGAAAGCGACATTCCAAATCAGCAAGGAAAAGCGAAAGAAGAGTCAATAAATTAGAGCAAATTTTATATATAAAAATTTATTTAGATGAGATCTCAAACACTTTAACATGAATTTACAAACATTTCATGTTAATTCATGTAACTGAGACTATTAAGAAGGGGGAAAATAGAACAGATAGTGGCAGATTTTCCTGATACAATGAAAGGCATGACCTTACCATAGTGTGTTATTGTAGCATAGTATTACTTCAATCATATTCTCTAGGATGTGTGGGGAGAGAAATGGAAAATAAGCCACTGAAGAAAATGGAGTATTGTTACACCATAGACCATCTAATCTGATTCTCATTGGCACCAGACTATAAACAATCATACCTGAGACTTAGGATGCCAGATACACCACTCAGATGTATGTACTGGATGCTAGTATGCTACTGGGATGTAAATGGAAGAAGAATTTAGGTCAACTCTTAGTATGGGTAAGGACCTAGATACGTATGACTGTTATGCCTGTTTTCAATGGTGCCAGTGTAAATTAAAGATGGGGAGGGGAGTTCAGAGAAAAAAAATTAAGAGGCAGTATTAGGTGAGCCTTATAAAGCAATTATTTCAACCACCTGAGATATACTGAATGTAAGATAATTTCAAGTTCATACACATTTGCTGCAGATATTTTTCAGAAATGGTAAAAATTAACAACTCTAACAAAGACAAGTATTAGATTTTTTAGTAGTACAGTACACACGTTTTGAAGTGTCCAGTTGTGATACACTGCTCAAATGAGAAAGGGCAATCTGTTTTTTAAATGGCTAATATTTTCAAATTAGAATTTTAGGTTAGGATTCCCCTTCTGGAGATTGTTTCAGATTTATTCACCCTCTTGAATCTCTGCCCTCTGGATAGTCTGTGTCAAGTGCTGCGCTGCAGGAACTCCTGTTTTCCAACAAACTGGCTTGCTCTGTAGGTTTGTAGTCCATTGTTACAATTGCTGATTGGGTAAAACGAATTTCCTATGTCTTCTCTAGCACAGCTTGCAATGCAACAGAAGCAGAGGTAAAAAAATGCACTAGAATACCAGAGCTCCTCTTAAACACCAATGGATTCAGGCTGTTGGCACCAATAAGAAATTCTGTTTTTAACAAATCTGCAAATATTTAAAATCCAAAGTTAGTCAGTTATAATATATTAACTCATACACTTAATCTAACTGCCCTTCCAACCAACTTTGTGGTTGCATGGGTCTGAAATTTTTTTGGCTAATATTAACCCAGACTTCAGTTTGCTATAATTTATCTCAGTTGGCTGTACTCATGCCTACTAACTTAAGCTCTCTGTCTCGTCTCTTAAAGAATAAAAATGATATTTCCATATTACTAATTTATGAAGTAAACTTCAGGTTTTTGTTTGTTTATATTTATGCTTATTCTTACATTAGAAATACCAACTTTTCATTTAGTTAATACCAGTGATTCTCTGTAGGCTTGCAGAACTACAGATTTTACAAGGCATTGAAATCTAATCTAATCAGTCTTCAAAGCCTTCAATTGAGAGAGGAAGGATCATTTAGGCCAGTTGTTCTCAACCTTTTCCGAGAGTCGCACCACCCCTGCACAACTTTTTTTGAATGTGGCAGTACCCCCAGCTAAAAACCACTATGCTCAGTTTATCTCAGTGCTTCTCAACTGTGTTGCTGCCTTCAGATAAAACTTCTGCATGTGCCTACTTGCACAGCCAAGCTGGAAAGGGCTGTGACACGTGCACACACTACTTCTGCATTAGGGTTCTCTGATCAGCTTAAAGTGGGGAGGAAAGCTGGCTCATGCTCAACCCTTCCCAATCCAACTTTGCACAACATCCCCCAGACACGGAGGCATGCAAAATAGGTGAAACTATTTCCAGAAAGTGTGTGTGTGTGGGGGGGGGGGGGGGGGGTGAGGGGCTAGACTGGGAACAACTGCAGCCCAAAGCAGCAATCCTACTTGCTTCAGTTTTATCAAAGAGCCCTAATGCAGAAGCATGTGAGGCAGTTTTACCCAGCCAGCAATGCTGCAGCACCCCAGAAGGGAGGGGCGGGGGGCAGTTCTCATGGTACTCCAGTTAAGAACCACTGGTTTAAGCTGTAAACAGCTATCACATTCAACCGGTTTAAGAAAGGAGAGGGACTCACTGCTTGAGAGCTTGCATCAGTTGAATTTCTGAAACTGTTTTGTCTGTCCACTCTTGCACAGGTATAGTGGAATCAGACCACAGCAACATTATGGCTGAATAAAATAGGGCTTGTTATGAACAGTTCAGCTTCCATTTAAGAGTGGACAGACAGAAGTTACAATGGAACAGCTGTAAAGCACAAGAATTTTAAAACTTCCTTAACTGTTCACCTGTCCACAGTTGCATTGGGCTGTGTGAAAGTGTTCTCTGATTTTGTAAAAATATATTAAACAAAACGAAAAAAGCACACATTTGATTCAACAAGCAATCTGGGAGAAATCTTTGTGTAAGACAGCATCCCTGCTTTTGTCAATCATTCAAGTGGGAAATGTATAGATTCAGGTTTAGGCCACTGTAGTTCTCTGGTCCTCTCACCAAAACAGGCACAATTTTTATTTCTTTGACTCTGTCTTAACATATCATAACAAAACCACAAATAGCAAATTAAGAGAGAGTAAGGGGGAAAAAACCTATTTCCTTTTCTCATTCTAAGGACAGCAACTCCATTGTACGTTTGGACCTCCACTGATGCCCTTGCCCTGTCAGGAAAGTCCCACACTTCATCTTAAATGATGCAGCCTATGCTTAAAAACTACACTTGTATTATTATTTCAATTAGGGGTATAATTTAACTGAAATAGTTATAGTTTATTCCTGTAAGTGCTTGCACTGGTATGACAACATAAGCATTTTTATACGGATGTAACTGCATCCACATGAGGGGCAGCTATACCACTTTACAGATTAGTTAAAGTGGTACTGCTAGTACAAACTTTATATTTAGGTGGGGCCCTTAATCTACAATACCAAAAAAAACTACATAGCTAAACCTATTTAGAGACTAGAATACATTTAACACTTTTCTAAAAAAAACTGGTAAATTCTTATCACATTTTTCAGGTCTGGGGAAAAACTTTCCAAATTTGAGCCAAATCCTATGCCAGCAACTGCCCGCCCCCCCAAAAAAACCACAACAGGAATTTTTACCACCAATTTCAACAGGAACAAAATTCTTAATAGGATATCTGTCCAGCACAAAGTACTAACAGATAGAATAACTTGTAACTGTAACCAGACTCTTGATTCAGATACAAGCTGGAATTCAAACCTCTGATAAATTAAAAAAATATATATATATGTATCTGACATATTATATTTAGAGCGCTCACGTGGTAAGACCTCCAATGAAGTAAAAACTGATCTGCTTCAGTTCAGAATGGAGAAGTCTAAATAGAGCTGTCAGAACAAATTGCATAAGAACAGGATACCATCATTAGAGTGTACTAATGCCACAACAGCTGTAGTGGGAGCTATTACAGTACTTATTTTATGGTGGCATTTCCACTATTTTGGAAGTTGGCTAAGACAAACCAGTTTCGATACAAGGCAAAATTTGAGACTAAGTGTGATTGATTACACGTTTGCAAATCCCCTTGAAAAGTTATCTGCTTCCAGATTAGGCTAGTACCATCCAACATATTTACCAAACTTTTGGACCAACAGTCACTATGAAATACAATACATACAGGAACAGAAAAGCAAAAAAACCCCTAAAAAATAAACAAACCGAAAAGGATGCAAAGGCACCTTCCTTTGGGTTCAAAAGAATTAAAACAAAACAAAACAAAAAGATATATTCAGCACAGTAATAAAAATTTTCCCAGCATCGTGCATCTGACAATAAGCCATTCAGCTTTCAGCCTCGTCTACACTGGGGATATGCCCCATCACTGCTATCTGCGTAACTGGACTGGCGCATCCCCAGCCATATACAGGAAAGTCAGCTGTTGCACGGTGGAGCTCACTGCTGTTTGCAATAGGGTAAGCCCCACCAATGGAGTGAGTCACTATACCTGTGCGTGTTCACGGTTGCACCAGTTCAGCTATTGGTGATGGCTGTAAGAAAGGCAAATCCTCCATGAAAACACGTTCTTTTGTCACATGGACGTCACTTCCTGAGTTGAACTAGAATCTGAAGTTCCTCCCCAGTGGGCCTAGAAACGTTAAGTCTTTGCCTCTCATCTTCCTTTTCCCCCACACTGCCATATACTCTTGCAAAAACCACAGGAATCTCCGCCGGTTGGTTTTACACATAGGCAGCTCTACAGTTGGGAAGATTTTCCTTCCTTTAACCCAATGAGGAAACGAGATTTCTCTGCAGGCCTTCTCGACCCCCCCCCCCCACAAAATCCCTCCCTCCCTCCCATTCCCAAACCTTCGGGCAGCAACCAGTTCTTTCCAAACACAAAGCTCCTTGGGCCTTTTTTAACATGACTGCAGTATTGATAGCCCATTTCTAGGAGCAGTTACGTATTGGTGAAATAAGACGGGTAAGGCAACCAATCCTGCAATAACACTCTATTCTACCACCCTGAACACGCGGTCACCACCCACACCATGGTGCAGCCACCAGCGGTCGCCTGTTGCCAGCTTGCGTGGCAACAGCCGGGCAACAGGGCCTAGCCAACAGATGCTACCGTGCATGTTTCAACCCCCGGAGCCAGACACTCTGCGCCTACCTCCACGCCTCTACTCTAAGCGAGGCCCTGTCTCAACTCGAGTGGCTCTCCGAGCCCCGCTGCTCGCCTCCTTCCCGTGTCCTGTCGCCGAGCCCTTCCCTGTCCTCTCCAAGCGCGCCGGGACACCCCTGGCACCTGGTGCCCTCCTGCTCGGAGCTGCAGTCGGTGCGGGAGCCCGCGCCCCCGGCCAAAGCCCCGCCGCACACCTGACTCTTCTCATCCGGTCTGGGGGGCAGCAGCGGCAGGGGCGGTGGCGGCAGTGGTGGTGATGGGGGCGGCGCCTGCTCGTCGCCCTCAGCAGGCAGCTGCCGACTTCTGGGAGGCTTCAGCGGGGACATCCACTTCATCCAGAGCTGCAGGTCCACGTCGCCCCAGGCCAGGCCTGGGTCCTGGGCGGCCCGGCGCCGGAAGTCCTCGTCGTAGCGCAGCCAGGAGGTGCCGCCATAGGTGGCGTGGAACTTGCGGATCATGTCCAGGTACTTGAACATGGCCCCGCACTTGTGGGGGTGCCGCTCGCACAGCACGCTGGCGTACACCAGGAAGGCCGACACCCACTGGTCCAGCGTGTCCCCCCGCCCCTGGCCCCGGCCCCGCTCGGGGGCCAGCTCGGTGTGCAGCAGCGAGAACAGGTCGATGAACTCCCCCCGCCAGATGCGCTCCTTGGTGGCGGGGCCCAGCTGGTGGCCCAGGGGCCGCCGCAGCCCCACGTAGGGGCTCGCCGTGGCCGTGGCGCCCGCCACCTCGGCCTCCCCATGCCCCTGCCCCGCGGCCGGGCCCGCCAGGCCCGCCAAGGCCGCGGCCGCCGCCGCCTGGCGCTGCAGCCAGCGCGGGTTCACGTACACGGTGCGCAGCCGCGGCGCCGCCTCGGGCTCCGGCGGCGCGGGGGCCGGCGGCGGCGCGGGGGCCGGCGGCGGCGCCGGGGCGGCGGCGGCCCAGGGCGGGGAGGCGCCCCGGGGCGCCGCCAGCTCCTCCAGGCCGCGCCGGCCGCCCGTCACCAGCGCCCCGCCGGGCACCCAGCGGCACTCGGCGGCCAGCGCCGCGGCCCGCGCCCGGGGGCTGCAGGGCTCGCGCCCGCCCAGCAACGCCAGCGCCAGCGGCGGCACGGCTCCGGGGCGGCGGCGCCGCCGGCTCCTGCGCTTGGCCCGCGGCATGGGCGCTGCAGGCCCAGCCCGGCCCGCCCGGCTGCGGGGCTGCGCCTTGTGCGCGGAAGGGGCGGGCGCAAGGGGCCCGGCCCCGCTCCACGTGGATGTGGGGGAGGGCCCTGCTGACAGGCAGCACTGCCGCCCGGGCGTGTCCTCGCGGTGGTCGCGCCGCCCTGGGCCCCGTGCGCCCGCCACGCGAGTGTTGCAACGCGCCCTGGCCTGCTTCGCTCTGCCTCAGCCTGGCCCGGGCGGTTGGCACGCGGTGGCCAAGGACAACGTTGGTCTGCTCTTATCAGACCGGCTCAGCTAGTGCAGCTGGTCGGAGAAGCGCTGTCGGCCTCGCCCAAGGAACCGGGCTGGGAGAGCCACCCCTATGATCAGAGGCTTGCAGGGCAAGCCACACGGGGAAAGGATGGGGGACCTGGGACTCTTCAGCCTGAAAACGAGAAGGCTGAGGGGGGACTTGGGAGCGACGTACGGATATATCAGCGGGTCAGGGGGTGCACGTGCACCCCGTACACATCGCCACTGATCAGGGACATAAATCAAGGGCTCGGTGAACAACTGTTCACCAGGGTGCTGCTGGGGAAAACTAAGCAATGGTCACAAACTCCTGGAAGATCGATTGCGGCTCAACATTAGGAAAAACTTCTTCCAGTTAGGGTGTCCAGACCAAGGTGGTGCATGCACCTACCTTGGAAATCTTCAGAGAGGAGACTGGACCGTCACCTTGCTGGGGCCACCTGGCCCCAGTTGTCTTTCCTGCTTAGTGCAAGGGGATGGACCCAATTATCTTCCTAGGCTATGAAAATCCTTGTCTGCCAAAAATGTAAAGTCATTTTGGACATAGCTAATGGATGCAGGACAGGTTTCCCTCACTTTATGCTGTACGTAATGATCCTGGAAAATGGCACATAACTTCAATTCGCAAGAAGGGATCTCGCTTTATAGTGTAATAAATAGGGATATATTCCAAGACCTCGACTGTACTGATGCCCAGACCCATTTCTACTGCTTTTACAAGACTTTTTTTGGTACTCCTCAACAACACAGTACAGGTTTCTCTCACTTTATGCAGGTTCTGTATGTGTGAATTTGCTCCTATACAATGATGACCCTTATTATACCAAAAATTAGTTATATGCAAGCTGGCAGGGGGGTTGTGGAGGGGGAAAAGGAAAGGTGGCGAGCAGCCAGAGCTGGCAGTGCTTGGCAGCCACAGCAGAGCCTGTACAGCACTGTCTGCCGAGCACCCCAAAGCACAGGGGCCCGGGGCAGTTTCCCTGATTCACACCCCCCCAGGGACGGCACTGATCATGGGAGTGACACATTAAAATAGTCTCCTGTGTGGATCTGTGCTCTTCACTTGTTGTCTGCGACACATGTTTCTGTAGTTTCCATCCCCATTATGGCTTCTAAGCATCCCATTAGCTTATCTCCTACCCCTTTCCCTGGTCCATCAATGAAACCTTCACCTCTCTCTTCACACCAACTATACATTCACCACCACTTGAGCACAGATCCACACCAGAGACTGTATTTTAGTGCACATCACTCCCACAATGCACCACCCAAAGCAGGTACCTGCGGGCTTCCACAACACTGATCGCATAAGAGTGAATTTACCTTGCATATAATGAATTTTTGGTATATAAAGGGTCATCACATAAGAGTGAATTCACACATACAGAACCTGCATAAAGCGAGGGAAACCTGTATATACAAAACCCAAGTCACGCTCAGGGAGCCTTAACATTGTTGCCAGGTGTAGGGTGATTATGGTATGTATACAATCATTTCAAGCCTTGTATGAAGTATGATCAATAATAGTAAAACCCTTCAAAATTACCATAATTTTGGAGGTAGCTAATCGATGCAAGACCCAAGTCATACCAGGAAGTCTTAACTGTGTTGCCAGGTGTTGGATAATTATTGAATTTGTACAATCATTTCAATCAATGCACGATCAATATTAGTAAAAGTGTTTAAAAAATGTACGCTAATTTTGGAGGTAGCTGATTAATGCAGTATATGCAAAACACAAGTCACACTCAGGAAGTCTTAACAGTTGCCAGGTGTAGGATAATGATGGTACTTGTACAATCATTTCAACCCTTGTACAATGTATGATCATTTATTAGTAAAAGCATTCAAAATGTATGATAATTTTGGAGGTAGCTAATTGATACAAAATGCAAGTCACACTCAGGGAGTCTTAACAGTGTTGCCGGGTGTATGATAATTATGGTGTTTGTACAGTCATTTCAACTCTTGTGCTGGACTATGTGCCCTCGGAAGGTCCCTTCTTGTGACTCTGACAGGACTGCTGCTAGGTGAAAGATAATTATGTTATTTGTACAGTCATTTCAACCCTTGTATGATGTACAATCAATAATAGGAAAAGCATTCAAGAGGTACAATAATTTTGGAGATAGAGCTAATTGATGCAGTATGTACAAAACCCAAGTCATGCTCAGGGAGTCTTAACAATGTTTCCAGGCATACAATAATTATTGTATTTGTACAATCATTTCAACCCTTGTACGAGGTAAGATCAATAATAGTAAAAGCATTCAAAATATACCATAATTTCAGAGGTAGCTAACTGATGTAAAACCGAAGTCAATCTCAGGATGTCTTAATCAACTTTGGGGCTTGCTGTCATCATTTTCTTATGACTGCTTGCCTTAAAAGAAAGAAGTGCTTGAACTTTGATGACCCAGTTCTCACTCACTCACTGAAGATTACAGTGAGCAATATAAAGTAAATAAGAAGATTTATTTGCATATTTTTTCAGGGTACGATAGTTTTTCAGCAAATATGATAATTTTGAGATTCTAGTACGATTATTTCATATCTAAGATCTGGCAGTGCTGCTGACAGGAAGCACTGCCAGACAGCACAGACGAGACACCCTTGCCTGCCACAGGCCAAATCCTGCTTTTGTGAAAGGTTCCCAGTAGAGGCCAGGGTGGTCAAGCCTCCAGGAATTTCCAGGAATTAGATCTACATTTCCAGGACGCTGCTGAGAGTCACCCTGGGAGAGAAATGCGAGGGCATTTGTTAAAAATCAATATTCCATGTTGAATCCAATTTATAGAATAGTCCAGTGGGGTTTTAAAATGTAATAGTCATGTGCATTTGCCTTCTGGATGTACAGACTCGTTAATCTCATTAGGTCGTGTGATGAAACCTCCCGGAATAGATTAAAACAGAGTTGGCAACCCTAGCACACAGCACACTCCAAATACCCTCACCTGCCACACATAAAGCTGGGGAACTGCAGCGGGCAGTGTGCTACTTCTGTGAAAGTCAATATAGGCTCCAGAGGTCCCAGATACAGGGCCATCCTCCCCAGCTACAGATGAAGGCAACCCCCCCCCCGACAGTCCATACTAATCTGACCACAGGGTAACAGTCCTTCCTGACCCCAGGTATGGTGATTGGTCTGACTCCGAACGGATCCTCTAGCCAGGGACCTCCAGCTTTGGTTCCAGCAGGAGAATGGGCACATCCCAGTTGAGCACATCCCATGCTCCCTCCTTGAGTGCCATTCTAATCCCTGCTTGTTCTGCTTTCTGCCCCCTGCCCAAATGCCACTCCAATCCATTGCCCAATCAGCTGCTTTGCTTTCTGCCCCATGCTCCCTTCCCAAGCACTACTCCCCTGCCCTACTGGCTGATCTGCTTTATGCCTCATGCTCCCCGCTCTGCTTTCTGCTCCCTGAGCGCTCTGTTAATCCTCTGCCCAATCAGCTGCTCTGCTTTCTGCTCCATGCCCTGTGCTCCCTCCCTGAGTGTCACTTCAAATCCCCTGCCCCATCTGCTGCTCTGCTTTCTGCTCCTTGCCCCACACTCCCTAGTCGGATGCCACTCCAGTCCCCTGCTCCAATGGCTGATCTGCTTTCTGCCCCATGCTTCTTCCCTGAGTGCTGCTCTTATTCTCTGCCCAACTGGCTGCTCTGCTTTCTGTTCCCTTCCCCATGCTCCCTGCTTGATTGGCTGCTTTGCTTCCTGCTGCTTGCCCTGTATGCCCTCCCTGAGTGCCACTCTAGTCCCCTGCCCAATTGGTTGCTCTGGCTTTTTGCTCCCTGTCCTGTGCTCCCTGCCTATCGACTACTCTGCTTTCTGCTCCCTGCCCCTTTCCCAATCTGCCCTGTGCCCGTGGAGGCTGCATGTGCCACTTATGGCCCACGTGCTGCAAGTTGGCCACTCCTGGGCATCTTTTTTTTCAAGCCTGCTAGTAACATAGCTTGGCTCCCTCCATACTCTCCATATATTTTTAATTTGTGTTTTTGATAACCAAGTACAATTGCTGAACACAGCTGCGTGCCCTATTTCTTTGAAACTCCAACTAGGTTAAAAACTGGAGCACTGATGGTAGTTAAAAGGGGCAGCTGGCTGTATGTGGTCATAGGTCCTGTATTGAGACCATTCATCCCACCCTATGGTGGCATAAATCCCTGTGTGCATGCGCGCGAGCGAGAGAGAGAAAGAGCGAGCAAGAGAGAGAGATATATAAAAGTTTGTGTAATGATTTAGAGACCATTCATCCCACTCTATGGTGGCATAAACCCGCAGTGCATAAATCAATGTGTTTGTGTGTATGTGTGTGAGAGAGAGAAAGAGAAAGAATAAGAGAGAGAGATACACAAAGGTGTGTATAATGATTCCCTAATGATAGCCAGCTAATGATTCTCTAGTGATTTACAAAGCACAACGTGCTCTAAATTGAGGTTTTATTTTCAGTTTCATTTAGGCCTTTTCCTTGGTTAGTAAAATTTCATTTCCTGTTGGTGTTTTCTGATCATCTGAATCCCTTGGCTGAATAATATAATATTCTGAGAGTATTTGACTTGAAGCGTAAAGCGGATTACTGAAAGGCTATACCTAATCCATAATGAAAAAAAATATTGGATTCAGGGGGAAAGAAATGGGACCAATATATCAAAATATTAACTTTGCATTCATATTGAGTAGAAAGGCCTGCTATGAGTTACCCTTAGAAGTGATGAGAAAGAAAGAGATAGATTTTGTCTGTCCCAGGGATTTCTGAAGTGCCCATATCTCCTTGATATCTAAACACTGGGTTTTGACTAAATAAAATCTATATAATCGTATTCAACCAGTTGGTTGTGGCTATTTCACTATAAGCAAAGGCTGTTGGGGGGCTCAGAAGAATTGCAAATCTATACTAACTTGTTAAAATATAATTTTGTACCTCTGTCTATAGAGTGTTTATTTAAAATACAATGGCCACATGGATCGGGCTGCAACAACTAAGGGACAAGCTGCTGATCTGAGTGAGCATGTACTGACACTCTTCAGGCATGTCACAGCAACCAGTCTGAAGATTTCTGAGCCACGTGACTGGGTGAGCACCAGGACAGTTCTGCAAGCAGCTTTAGTTCCAGATGCATCATAGCCTTTTGCACCAGAAGTGCCGAAATGGCTCTGTGTTACTTCAATAGAAGTATTTAACAAAGCTTACGCTGACTTTATTAGAGGCAGGATCAGGCCTTGAGACACTTGATCGCTGTCTCAATGCCAAGAAAGCTCAGACACCACTGGAGTAAGAACTGCTTGAAGGCGAGTGGGCCCTTGCATGGACATACTACTTGCCTCTCACTCACCTACTAGTATAACATTCTACAAACTCACTGTTGTAATGCCTTCCCTTCATTGGTAACAATAGGTAATATTGGTAAAAATACCTATGGCTTACATTAGTTATACCATGATGCAGGCAAGACTTTTATTAAAGATATTACAACCCTTCTTTTTTTCATTAGAACTAGGAGAGCTGAAACTTAGATATCAGATAGTTATGATATTACTGTATTTAAGTCCTTCAGTTCGTGGTTATAAAAGTAATTTGGCCCCATGGCGCAGATGAGTGGTGCAAGGCCAGTCCACAGGCTGGATCTGGCATATGAGGCTGGGTTGGTGCCGACACCACATGCAACGACTGGCCCGTTACCTCATGCAGCATGCACACTGGCTGCAGCTCCACATGCCATGTATAGTGTGTGCCAGACCAACCCCGTGCGCCATGTGCATTATACAGGGTGGGGCCAGGGCCAGTGCACACTGCATGCAGCATAAGGGCTGGTTCAGGGTGCCCACTGCACAGTTTAATCCAAGAGCTACAGGCAGCATTGTGGGCCAGATTATAGGGATCTGCAGGCTGTATCTTTGATAGCCCTGCTCCAGTGAATCCTCAGCCAAAACTCAAGGAATTTAGAACTTGGAATTTCTCATGTAAGAAACAAGAAAACTTGCCAGAAGTAACTTGATATCTGGATATCCTTATGAAGAAATGATAGAGGGTTCACATGTTCTTCCTTACCAAATCACCTTGAACTTCAGTTTTACAATGTTGCTTGGCAGGGAGTCACAGTGCAACATCATTTTTTATTTATTTCCAAAACTGAATACATTCAAATTTGCACTGTCTAGTGACTGAGCAAAAATTATGGTTGGCATAAATGGGCACAACTATATTAATGAGTTTTTTCAATGTTTTGCTTTTGAATTCCTGTCCAAAAACTAAAATAAAATAATCTCATGCTAAAGTCAAGTTTAACTGAATGAGGGCATTGGTATAGCCAGAATTTGTTAGAAGGTTTGTACAACATTAATTTTTGCTATGTAGTTTTGTAGGATCGATACAGTGTCTATGCAGACTCCCCTAAAAGTTTCTGAAGATTGAGAGTTTCTTGACTTTAATCCAAATCGTTTCTCATTCATATTTGGTTAAGGCCTTTTGAAAGTGTCATTCATGTGCCAATAAACACTGAAGCTTTTTCAGATCTGAAAATTTTAAGTAATACATTTTTTTAAGTAATGCATTATATGTTAGGTTTGGTTCGTTCTACGTTACGTGAGTTTAAAGAAATAGTAATTTACTGGTTTAAGATACCTTTTTGTGTTGTTAGAACTCAAATATGGCTTTGACTTAAAAAAATAGCATTTGGCAAGTTCTGTGATCCAGTGGCACATGTAGACTGAAATTATGGTAACGGAAGAGCCTATGAGAAAAGGTAGCTTTATTTAAGGGGCCTGGATGCTTTTTCGGTTTGTCTTCAGCTTGGTCCGCGGCGATACTCTGTGGGGACTGAAGCTGATTCAAAATTAAACTGATGAGGGGAAAAGGAAGAAGTCATAACAACCAACTCCATTCATCCCTCATTTTTTTCCCACCACATTCCCACTTCATCAACAATCCATGTTAATATCACTACTAATTTAAAAAAAAAACAACACATTTTAAAGGTAGATGATCAACCAACTATTGAATGAAGCAGCAACCAGATGAGTTCAGACACTAAGATACGATAAACAGTAAACATTTTTTGTTGTGCTGGGGATCTGAAAAAAATGAAGCTTTCATTTGAAAAAAATATTAAGATAATCTTCCAAGGGTGAAATGATGTCTTCCTGACTCATGTAGGCAGAGAGCTGCCGGGGCTGTGCTGCTGTTTATAATATTCTAAAGTCTAGAAAGTTTCTCTGTTGCCACGGAAAACCCTGTAGGCAGCAGTATAATTGGCCAATCCTTCCTTTAAACAATTCATTGTTCTGATGCCCAGAAACACACTTGATAATGATTAGATTGTTGTTGTGCTGAGTCTTTTGCCTGTCAGTCTGAACAACATAGTTTCATTATTTCTTTATACTTCCTGTCTCCCTGTATCTACCTATTGCCTAATTTTTAGATTGTTTACTTTGGAGATAGAGGTTGTCCTTTTGTTCTGTGCATGTACAGTGCGTAGTACTGTGGAGTCCTGATCTATTGGTAGGCGTGTAGGCTCTACAGGCACTTTTACATGTGCTTCAACGTGTTCTGATTAGAATGCATCGGAGCAGGCTTGATTAATCAGGTTGGCATACTTAATATGCTGGATCTTTTAACTGATGAGGCACTGAAATCTGCATATATTGGGTAACATTTCAAGATAAAATTATTAGCATATTTGGCTGCAGTATGCAGTAAAATTATTAGTATATTTGGTCCTGGATGGTGCGGACAAAACCCTCTGATTCACGAAAGAATACTGCATGTCTCAACCAAGCAGCTGAGTGCCAGCGATCAACTTGGTAACATTCTTCCATCTGTTCCTGAGCTGACCTGGTGACAGTCCTGGCGCCTGTCTTCCCAGTGCTAGGGACATGAAATTCTGATAAACCCTAACAACTGCCTAGGGGAACTGCAAGTCTTTACTTAAGTAGCATTTACTCCAACCTGCACCTGAACATTGCTAGCTCTGTTCTACACATCTTAAAAGCTGTAGGCAACCTCTTTGTGGAACTACTTGGATGGCACATGTGAAGACTCTTAAGGAGCTTCCAGGCAGTAATAATAGTAGTAATAATAATGTTAGTTTTATCTTGCTGCAGCTTCAGAAAGCTGTAAGACACTGTTGTGAAAGAGAGTAAGAGAGAGACAGACAGACACTGTGAATGGAATTCTGTTAGCCTTTGGGCACATAAATGAAAGTTTTCCAGCCATATAAATGGCCTTTTTGACACATATCCAGTTTGCAGGCTCAGGAAATGGGCGGATGAGAACCTGATGGTATTTAACACCAAAAAATGCAAGGTTCTTCACCTTGGGAGGAAAAATCTGCAGCATCCTTATAGGTTCGGCAGTGCTACACTGGCTAGCACTACAGACGAAAGGGACTTGTGGGTCATGATTGACCACAAGATGAACATGAGTCTTCAACGTGATGCTGCAGCTAGTAAAGCAAGCAAAATGATGGCTTGCATCCACAGATGCTTCTCAAGCAAATCCTGAGACGTCATTCTCCTGTTGTACTCGGCCTTGGTGAGGCCGCAGCTGGAGTTCTGCATCCAGTTTTGGGCTCCACAATTAAAAAAGGATGTGGAGAAGCTTGAGAGAGTGCAGAGGAGAGCCACATGCATGATCAGAGGTCAGGAAAACAGACCTTATGATGAGAGGCTGAGAGCTATGGGACTCTTCAGCCTGGTGGCCACCTATAAGTTTATCAGGGGAGCTCACCAGGATCTGGGGGAACATCTGTTCACCAGAGCACCCCAAGGGATGACAAGGTCAAACGGTCACAAACTCCTCCATGACCATTTCAGGCTGGATATAAGGAAGCACTTCTTTACTGTCCAAGTCCTCAAGGTTTGGAAAAGACTGCAGCTGAAGGTGGTTCAAGCACCTACTTTGAACACCTTCAAGAGACATTTGGATGTTTATCTTGCTGGGATCCTATGATCCCTGCAGACTTCCTGCCCCTAGGGCAGGGGGCTGGACTTGATGATCTTCCGAGGTCCCTTCTAGCCCAAGTGTTTATGACTATGTCATGTCTATGCAGTTCTATTACACATGCAGTACGGATAAGTGTATAAGTGTATACTGTACAGACACAATGGCTATGCACTGGCCAGCCATGCATGTGGCTCCATACACACCCAGGATATGTAGGTAGGTCACAAAATTGTAATCAGACTAAATTAAAACCTGTGACTAGCAGGTAGATGATAGAGGCTCCAAACATCCTTCCCATGGAGGTCAGTAGTTATGGCACCCACCAAGGAAGAAGGAGACTCAGGTTCTACAGCACTCTCATCCAGAGGAGATTTGAACCTAATCTCTCCATAATCCTGGCAAAATGCTCATACCACCACATCACAGACTGGCCACTAAGTAAACTGTTCTCTGGCACTGCTTTGGAAATTGAGCCACTGCCCCCTGCAGTGACTAGTCCAGTGATTTTCAACCAATGCCACCTTGGAGTGCCTTGAGATTACAATGTTAGTGATGGTAAGTGTGCAAACACGATTCACAAACTAAACCCAGAGATTTCAAATAGGAAACAATAGCATTAAAAACATGCTCATCTGTTGTCGGCTTCTTGAGTTCTGTGCAGCAGAAGAATTGCTGTATTATTTTTCAGTCAAAAAAAAGTGAAAACTAAAAGCTAGCATTTTTGGATAGGTGCCTGGAGTATAAGAAGGTTGAGAACCACTGCACTAGTAAAAGGATGAAAGGGAAGTTTCTGCCCCACTGGGAGCAAGGATAGAACACAGGGACAGAGGAACATACATTTCATTGAGCCATACAAAGCCCTGTTTTGAATTCTTCTTCCTGGTCCCAGAAATCTCCCTCTCTTGGTTGCCCAGGGGAGCCCACTTCAAAAGGACAGACCCCATACATTGACGGTAAATGTAGCTCTTCATGCGTGCAGGTTTGTATGCCCGTGGAGAAAGTTTCAGGACCTGTGTCTGAGATGGAAAATGCTTTAGAATAGATAGTCCACCTTTGTGTGCATGTGCCTCACACAGTGGGGCCTTAACTATAGGCCTCATTCTGCTACTGCAAGGTAGATAGTCAATAACGGCTCCTGGTGAAGTAGAAATTAACTAGGGGTATCAGAGAAACCTTACTCCACTGCCAGTTGCTTGAGGAGGGGACTGAAGAAGGAACAACATTGAATTACCAGGTGTGGGTAAGATATGAAGTAAATGAAAAGTCATGCTACAAGTAGGGAGAAGTAGTTGGTTGGGTTGGCAGAAGTCAGACAGAAGCAGGGTAGGGTGGCACAGTGGCGAGGCATAGGGGGTGCACCTGAGAGCGCTAGTGCACCGCCTGACTGGCTGCGTTCGCCACTTAGACAATGGGTGGGGAGGGAGGCAGGGGGGCAGGTAGGAGTGCTGGTGCCCGCCTTGCAAGCACTGGCCGATCGCTGTAGCTGCTCCCAGAAGCAGCTGCAGCGATTAGCTGCAGAAACTAGCTGAGGGGGTCCCCCCGGGCAGCAAAATCAGCCGCAGGAGACCCCCCTCCTCCCAGTTGGTGGGACTGGTCACAGGTTGGGCACGTGCCCCCCTGACTAAGGTGGCACCAGTTGCCCATGGGGTGGCACCATTTTTTAGGTACCCTGCCTTCTTCCTTACTACAAGCAGGCAGAAGGGAAATGGTCTTCAAATTCACCATGTATTGACTAACATGATCATCATGCAAATGAGCCTTGGCCAGGAAAAGTAAACTGGCTGGAATCTCAGTGCTTTTCCCAGTTGGGCTTCTCACCAACTCAGCAAATTGCAGATGGCACTCCCTTTCCCCAGTAATTTTTGTCTTGGCCCCTGAAAAATAGCTTTTTAACTAGCCAGTATCTTGCAATTTTTTCAGGCTCTGCAATAATGGATTTTGAGCTGAATGGAAATTAGGTGTTAAGTGACAAACTCAAGAACCCACCAGCTGAGGGAAGAATTAAATACAGCATATTCAAAATTTTAGTTTTTCAGTGCAAAAGAGGCAACACAAAGAGAAGTTCTGGAAGTGACAGTGTGTCTTTAAACTAGCAAGCCATAATGAGTGAGGAGGTATGCTGAAGTAGGAAGCAAAAATCATTCTTTAAAAGGCTTAATGGAGGAACTATTAGACCTTCCCAACTCAAGCACTTAGCCAAACTTCAGGTGTTGTGGATTGTTTCTAACAGGAGAAACAGGGAATGAAGTTAGGTGTTTCTTTGATGCAGTCCTATATATCCATAAAGCTGTACAAGTTCTTTTACTAAAGGTGTCAAACAGCGAAAGACTGCGCTCACAGTTCCAAGCCATTATTTCTGGTTAGCACTTACCTTGAAAATTTGCTCTCAGGGCTGTTTCCAGTGCTTGCTTTGATTTTCTCTTTGTCTTTCCTGTTTCTGCTTGCTAGTGTTTTTTCCTGATTTTCTCAAACACAGAGACATATATTACTCTGTCTGCCCTAGCTCTTGCTTACGGTTGATGTGGGTCGATGGTTTGGGCAGTTGCTTCTATTGTTTAAGCCAGTGGGGGCCAACCTTTTTGGCAGGTTTGCCACATAATAAGCCTCATGCCCTCCCTGAGTGCTACTCCAGTCCCCTTCCCCTGTCCGATCTGCTTTCTGCTCCCTGGCCAGTCGGCTGTTTTGGTTTCTGCACTGCTCACTGCTTGATTGGCTGCTCTTATTCTGCTGGATGATCTCATGCGGTCCCTTGCAGCCCTACACTTCTGTGAATCTGTGTGCTTCCTACCCTATTTGCTGCTATGGCCCCTGCCCCCTCCCTGAACTACTCATGTCACTTGTGGTATGCGTGTTGCAGCTTGGCCACACCCAGTTTAAGATATTATTAAATAAAGTATAACAAGTTTTCAGGGATTCAAACAGGGTGGACTCAAAGTGCACTGAAAGAGTATCTGACCCATACTAGTTGACTTGGTTTTTGCAACTCCATGAAAGGGCTAACCATCTAACAGTGGCACACATGCACAGGGTACAGACCAATTTCAAACTAAATTCAAATTACAGTTACTCCACCTATATACACACCCACAGATATAAATTTATGATACAATTTGTATTCTGCTGTGGAAATGCAGAGAAGGCAGTTAAAGTCTCAGACTGCAACAAAACTAACTCTACAAAATTGTTATTATGGTATAGAATAACTGTGCTGACAAAATGCTGTACATGATGTATCATATTTAGCATCATAATAGCTGTGATTAAATCTTAGTCACTGAACTAGGTTTCGCTGCTGGTTGCAACTGTAGATATGATATCTGTGGGTTGCCAAACTGAAACTTGTGACTGGTGATCTAAAGATGGTTGGATTGAAATAGAAAACAGGCAGCCCCAGAAAGAAGCAGGTGGAATCCTGGGATCCCATTTGTCTCATTTTGTGAACAAGGGTAAGGAGAAAGGATGAGCAACAACAGGGTGGGTCTTTCCCTCAATTAAAGAGAATCAGAGAGGGGATGAGCAGAGATTTGATGTGCACTTCACAACTGGATTCCCTGGCTGAGGGTGTGAGGGAAGAGGATATTATCCAAGATAGCCATGACTTCACTCTGCTCTTCATGCATCTTCAGTTCCCAATAACTTTCCTCCCACATCACCCCTTCACACTTTTTCTATTCACAATGATATTCCTTGATAAGTTAGGAAGCTGGAAGTAGAGAGCTGATACCAGCTACTCTGTCAGGTATACAGCTAACAGCTTGGCAAAGAAGTCTGTGCCCTATGTAAGCCATCATTGGATGGCTGGCCCTCTCATGTAGCTGCAAAAAAACCCCACAAGTCAAATAAGTATTATGGGCCGGATACTATTTCAGGTATTGGGCATCTAAGTATGATGTGATCTACTGCTTGAATCCCTGGAAACCTGTTAATGGAAAAGGTGGGTGGGTCCTTTCCGTTCCTGCTTTGAACATGCATTGCAAGAGTATCCAGGTTGTAGCTGTATAGGTCTAGAGGAAAAAGCAATCAAGACTCATAGCGGAGATGATATCTTTTATTAGACCAACAAGATTTTTGCAAAAAACCATCTTTAATTGCAAGCTTTCCAGGTGTTTGTGCCCAAAAGCTTGCAATTAAAGAATATTTTTTGCAAAAATCTGGTTGGTCTAATAAAAGATATTATCTCTATTATGAGTCCTCTTTGCAAAAGTAGGTGTTTCAGAAACTTGAACAAAGTAGAATAAAAACCCATTTAGACATTCAAGTGCCACTTTGATCCTCCTAGCTAGAATCGGATCTGGCCTTTTTGGGTCTTTTTATAACCATGAAACATTACCAAGGGCATTACAGTAATGAGGACTCTAAATGAGGCTTTGACCAGAAATACCTGCAACCTTAAGTGAGAAGTAACTAGTACAGCTCCTGAATTAGGTAAGGGAACAGTCCCTTAAGGGAAGCGGGGGAAGCTTCCTGAGATTAGAAAAGGAGGACACTGGGCGAAGTTCTCAAAAATAGTGAAATAGCATAGGGAGAGTGAGAGGAATGCTTCATTTGAAAGCAGATGGACTATTACCTTTCTTGTGCCTGATGTCTGAGCCGAACATACTTATGTGTGTGTATGTATGTATATTGATACATGTTCTGTTTTCCTGAGTTGAACTGTTCTTTTATCCTCCTAGGAAAGACTTTCACTGTCCTGGAGTGCCTGAGAGTGTGGAAGATTTGTGAAGGGCACTTCCAGAGGCATTGAATATCCTCAGGTTTCTGCTACGGTGTGCAAGCTAGTGTGAAGGGAGCTATTCTGAGGGGAACCTCAGGAATATTGAACCCTTCAGTCCCCTGGCAGAAGGCTAAGCTGTCCTTCCATTGCTGCCCCCATTCTTCATGACAGCTTATACCCCTTGCTTGCACATCTTCAGTGGTACTCTCTCTTTTGTATGGCATCAGATATCAGCTTCCAAATCTATGAGCCACTGTCTGGTATTATGGTTCACTGGATAGACTCTATGTGCCCCATCTGGGCATTTGTAAAGACTGCAGCTTCCGATGAAGTGCTGCATTCTTTGTTGGACACTGCATTCACACAGGGGCCTGTCCAAGATGTTCATCTTGCACAGTGGTGTTTTGAAGCATCCACAGCCACAGCTCAGTCTGTTCAGCTTGACCCACACTTCTCTGTCAAGGTTGTGCCTGATGGGGGACTCATTTGGTATTGGTTTAAAATGCTGTAGGACTACTAAGTCTGATCTTTCCTAGCAGTCAGCCCACTCAGTTGTTGCCCCTAGGTTTGGTTCAGCATCCCCAATCTTTTACAGGAGCTTGTGGGCTTTGTGTATAGCTTGGGCATGTCCCCATGAGCAGGAATGTGCATTTGCCTGGGGACAACTAGCAGTGGGACATATTTGTGCTGCAGCTAGTTGTCCCAAGGGAGCGCCACTGCCTGCGTGCTCTGGGCTGGCCCCAGCAGCCTCACCTGGGGGCCTTTGAGGGCTGTAGTGGCAGCAATCCAGGTGTGTGGAGCCTGGCTGGCAGCCAGTGTGGCTCTGGCTGACCAGGCTCCTGTTTCAGGTGGTGCATGCGGCTGCCACATGCGCCACGCCACTTTTGGCATACTTTTTTTTATACTAGGATTTTCCAGTATCTTAATTTGGCTCCATGCTGAAAATATGCAGTGGGGAGAACCAAAGCACCTGCGCAGGGGGGTGTTTTGTGGCATCTCAAAAGCCTTTGAAGTGCTGTGAAGTGCCGGCTCATGTGGACATACCCTTTATGCCTTTCAAGCCTCCATCTATCCGGTGTTCAGTTAACAGTTGATGGAGCTGGTGATTTCCCTCTCCTCCTGCCTCTCTTGCCAGTAAGGATGTTAGGGCCTGTCTCCCCACTTCACTTGGTCTAATGCCCTAGAGCAGTGTTTCTCAACCCGTGGGTTGCAACCCAAAAATGGGTGTGCCTCCTGAGGTTGGGGGGACACAGCAACTGCCTGCAGGTGGTGACACAGGCTGGCCGAGGGGAGTGTCCGCAGGTGGCCTGGGGTTGTTGGCGGTGGGGGGGTTATCCCTGCTGCCGATTGCTGAGCAGTGGTTGTGGGGAGGGTCCCCCCCCCGGGAGGGTCCCCCCCCCCCCGCGGCTGGACACTGAGCCCAGAATTGTCAGCAGCTTTGGGGGGGGGGGGGCACCATCGCTCTGCCTGCCCCCTCTGCCTGTCACCTAAGTTGAGAGCGCTCGCTCTCAGGGGGGGCACCAGCACTCTCAAGGGGTGCTTGTGCACCCCATACATGTCGCCTGTGGGGGTCAAGAATACATGAAAGGGTTACAGACAAACTTTAAAAATGGATGTTCCCTTAAAGGAGAAAAAGGTAGGGAACAGTGGCTTTTCCTTTGCAGGCTGGCAGAGCTCCAGCCTGCTAGGGGCTGCCAGGGGTGCCCCCACACTGGCGCCTGGGGGCAGGAGCGAGGGGCACTGAGTGGGGACTGGCCGTGGGTGTTTCCAAATGGGTCCCGGGCCCAAAAAGGTAGAGAACCGCCGGCCCGGCCCGGGGCAGAGGGCGGTCGCGCCGCTCGCAGGCTCCCGGGGCGCAGGGGCAGGCAGACACCTCCCGGCCCCGCCGCCCTGCGGGATGCTGCCTGCGAGGGGCAGCGCGGAGCGGATCGCGGCGCCGCCCGCTGCTGGAGCCGGCCGCCTCGAGCGCCGCACGCTGCTGCAGGCAGCCGAGCGAGCCGCCCTCACCGCTGCCCGGGGCTCGTAAGTACCCGCGGGGCGGGGCGGGGCGGGGGCTGCCCCTCTCTGCGGGGCGGGCACGAAACCCCGCCTGGCTCTGCGCGGGGGGCAGTCTTGCACTGTGGGGCGGGCGGGCTTTAACCTCCACTCCCGAGGATGGGAGGGGGCTGAATTTTGGCTTCTTGTGGCGGGATCCAGGGCTCGGCCGCCTGAGGGGATGCTGCACTAGTGGAGCTGGGGTGGGGGACGGACGGCAGCTCCGGGCTCCCTCCCTGCTCGCATGTCACTTTATCCGCTCCCCCCGCAGCGCCATGCGCCGCCCGCCCTGAGCGCCCGGCGCCGCGATGTCCGCGCACAGCCTGCTCAACAGCGTCTTCTCCTGCTCGGCCCCGGCCCCGGCCCCGGCCCCGGCCGCCGCCCCGGGCCCCTGCAAGCGCCGGCTCCGCCAGACCCGCAGCCTGGACCCGGCGCTGGTGGGCAGCGCGGGCCGCGAGGAGGCTGAGGGCGGCGGGCGCCTGCCCCGCGGCAGGGCGGACTGCCTGGCCGCCGCCTCGTCCCGCTCGCTGCTGCTGCTGCTGCGGGGCGGCGGCGCCTCGCTCTCCACGCCCAGCACCCCGCTGTCGCCCGACGACGCCTGCCACTTCGACTACGGCAAGAGGAGCCCGGCCTGGGACCCGCCCGGCCCCGCCAACAGCCTCTTCTCGCCCCGGAGGTGGCTGCAACAGAGGAAGGGGCCGCCGCCGCCCGGCGCCCCCGCCGCCGCCTACGTGGTTTGGAAAGCCGAGGTAGGGCTTACCCCCCAGCCTAAGCCTTAAGACGGGGAAGCGGGGTAGTGGGCTTGAGATGTATGGGGCAGACAGGAGAGTGGAAGGGCAGTGGGGTGGCCGCCACAGAGGACAGTCCAGTTTGCTGCTATGCTGGCGTCCAGTGATATGAAACCCAGCGCCTTGACGTCCTCTGTTTTTCTGTTCAAGGGTCCGGTTTCGTATCGGTAGAGGGCAACCGGATCATCCTCTATGATGGCCACCCTAGGAGGGTGCCATACAGGCAAGGGGGAGCTCCCTCTGTGCCGGGCAGGGGCTGTGGCTGGCCCGGTTTGAAATATATGGGGGGCCGAGCTGCCCCATCAGAGACGAGAGCCCCCCAGCCTGCCCTGCAACTCGAGTGGTGGTGGCTCCCTCTGCCTGCCATGGTTACAGGCTCCCCTAAGAATCAGAAGGTCATGCGAAGGCTGCCCCCAGCCTCCCTGGTGTATCTGGGGGTGCGAGTGCTGCTGAGGTGAAGGCAGTCCCGGCAGCCCTGGCCTGACCTGGCCCCTCAGCCCAGCGGGTGTTGTAAAGCTGGTCTCCCAGAGCCTGCAGGGGTTCGCTTGCCTCTCTGCTGTGGGGTGTCCTGTCCCGTCCTGTCCTAGTGGCATTTGTGATAGTGGCTGCCTGCAGACGGCCGAGAGTGGGAGCAGGAGTGGGGCTGCCCATGGGGCCTCCTGGCAGCAGACAGCCCCAGCACAAATCTACTCCCCCAAGTCTCACTCCCAGGCCCACAGGTGTGGGGTTTTGGATACTTGCCAAATCCAGGCAGGCATCCTTTGTTGAAGTCCAGGAGACTTTGAGGTTCAGATGCCTACCCGTGGTCTCATTTGATCTTAGCCAGAAGGCCCAGGGGCTGGGGCGTGTGCTCTTCTTGTCCTGCTGGAGAGGATGGGTGAGTGGGTGCAGCTGTCTGGCAGAGCGCACCTGGAGGGAGCTGAGGGAGCTTTGTGTTTTTGTCCTGGGCTGAGCCATGGAAAGTGCCATGGGGACAGAAAGTCTTTGCTATGTGGTCTGTCAGAACTGAGCTAGGTACCTGGGCCCATACAGATGAAGCCCCTTGCTAGTGTTTTTCTCTGTCTCTTGTTGTTGCATTCAGGAAGAGGCAAGCATGCCTGCTCAGGGAATTAGCCATGGTAGGGCATTGTCACAGTAATTTTGGGCAGCTCATGGAGCTCTTAACCCCTGGATTGTCCACACATTAACACCTTGAAGTGGCTTAAAGCCATTTTGCGGCTCACAGTTACACCATTCCAGGGCAGGATTAGCTTTTGATCCGCAGTACCCAGCTCCTGTTAAGGTATGGCCACTCCTCACAGATGCGTGCCAAAGTTGAAAGTGTGGCTGCTCCAAACTCCAAGCTAGCATTAACACTGATCAACATTTATGCGGCTCACACTGAAAGGCGTCACAAGGCCCATCATTCCTAATTATAATCACTAACTGTCCTGGGTTCTTGAAAGAAGTACACTGCTTCATGGATCCTTTTGCAAACAACATGCGAGAGCTATGAAGTTAAAGCTGTTGATATGTTTTGTTAGCAGGGGAAAACTTATGCCTTTGATATTTCTTAGGTTGATACCATACATAGTTGGATTGGGCATGTCAAACTCTTGTCAAACTCTTCCTCCCAACTTCCCTCCCTGCCCCCTCCCCAGTTTGACACCTTATAAACTTCAGCATACAGTGGTTTCCTTACAAAATAGGCACATGTATTTTCAGTGTTCCCACCCAGGGATGTCAGATTGATTTGACAGCACAGATAGGTTGAAATCCCAGGAGGAGTGACCAGATTGGAAGAGGAATCCAGCTCAGCAGTGCAAATGTTTATTCACTTTGTTTGGTTGTCTTGCATAGGTATACTGCAGTTATAGCTGGTGGACAAACTTATTAAAAGAAGATGGCATTCTTAGTTTATGGTAATTGCTATGGAAATTGATTTACTATAGTCCTCTTCTACTTGTAAAGATTGTATGATTGCATATCTCTCAGCTCTCTTTTTTGATGCATAGGTTTTGCTTTGTTAACTGTTCACTTGCAATAGTGTTTGATGCATGTGAAATGCAGTTAGAAGGAACATATTTTAATTAAGATCATAAGGTAGAGTGAGATTTCTTTCTTTATAAATGACTGCTTCTAGAGCAACTAGTGACATCTTATCCTTTATTTCAATACTGATGTAGACTCTGTAAGTGAAATGTTTCATGCAAGTATGACCTGTTTCAAAACTAAGCTGAAAACTTTCATAGATTGTAAGGCTGGAAGGGATCTCGGAAGATCATCGGGTCCAGCCCTCTGCACCAAGCAGGAAAAACAACTGGGGTCAGGTCCCAGCAAGGCGACTGTCCAGTCTACTCTTGAAGATTTCCAGGGTAGACAATTGCTCCACCTCTGGAGGGAGCTTATTCTGTAGTCTGGACACCCTAGCTGTGAAGAAGCTTTTCCTTATGTTGAGCCTGAAATGGCCTTTCAGGAGTTTGTGGCCATTACTCCTGGTTTTACCCAAGGGAGCAGCTTTGTCCTGAGCTGGGACCGGCTTTGTCCTGATGAACAGTTGTTCACCAAGCCCTTGATGTACTCCCCTAATGTAGCAGTAAACTGCTCCCAGGTCCCCTCTCAGCCTTCATGGCAGAAGAAGGTAAAAGATAAGTGTAAGAAGGGAAAAAACCCAAATAAACTTAAAAGCTCTCAACACCAAAAGCTCTTAGTGCTGTATACAAACAACTTTAGAGCTGCTCACTTTGACATGACAGGAGTATAGATGAACATTCCAGCATGCGAGTCACTTTATCATTTTGGCTTTGGAAAGCAGCAACAGCGATTGTTTGGATCAGAAGTTATTCCGCATTTGCTAAATGTGTTTTGATTTATTTAATCAAGATGTTTACACTTTAAGTAATTGAGACATTTTATTAAGCAGACTCACAAAACAATGCATGGGAGTAAGTGCAAGTAGCAAGAATGTGCACAACAAGACACTAGGCAAAGGAATCTGATCTTTAAATGTTACAATATGCTCTAAGGGTAGGAAGGCCCTGTGTCCTGTTATGATGAGTTCTGATTTCATAAGTGTCACTTTCTAAGTCAGTTAAGGTTTTTATAGGTCTCCCTCCACCCCTCTCCCACTCCCCCATGATTGTTTAAACTGGTCCAAGAATTTAGGCATACCGTGATCTCTGATTCTTCAAAGATCTCTTCAGAGGCAGATCCCTACATCTTTACAGAATCCCATGAAACAAACTGGGACATTGTGTGAGAGGAGGATCAGCCTATATGGTGTTTTTTGCAGGTCTGAGGCTGTGCAGCTGTCTGCAAGTTAAAGAGCAGAGAGGCGTAAAATATCATTCAGTGTATTTCCACTACTCTTAAAGAATCTTGTTTTCATTCATTATTGATCTTAGGGCTCTATCCCATGAGAAATGGAGAACAGGTTAGGGATTCTAATTTTTATTCTTCATGTTGTTACATTGTTTTAGTGAAAGGAGTAAATGAGCTATTACTACTAGGTCAGGAATTGCTTAGAGACGCTAGACACCTCCAAGTTGGCAGTGCTGGATGGGATGCACCCTAGAGGACAGGAAGAATTGACCATGGTAATTTTAGAGCCATTAACTATCTTTGAGAACTCATGGAGGTCAGGTGAGATCCTGGATGTTTGGAAAAGGGAAAATATAGTACCTATCTTTAAGAATGGGGAGAAGGATGATCTGGAGAATTACAGACCAGTCAGCCTGACCTCAGTACCTGGAAAGATCATGGAGCAAGTACTCAAGGAATCTGTTGTGAAGCACCTTCAGGTGATCAGAAACAGTGAGTATGGATTCACCAGAAGCAAGTCATGCCTGGCCTACTGATTTCCTTGTATGATAAGGTGACAGGCTCTTTGGATGGAGAAAGTGTAGTGGATGTGACTTACATTGACTTGAGCAAGGCTTTTGACATTGTCTCCCATGATATTCTCATTAAGCTAAGGAAATACAGGCTAGACAAAAGTGTTGTAAAGTGGATACATAACTGTCTAGATCATTGTGCTCAAGAAGTAGTCATCAGTGGCTCAATGTATAGTTGGCAGGAGGTGTCAAGTGGGATTTCTCATGGGCTCAGTGTTTAGTACCTTAATTAATGATTTGGATGATGGGACTGAGCACACATTTAGCAAATTTGCTAAGCTCCACCAAGTTAGGTAGAATTTCAGACACTGGAGGGTAGGGTTGGGATCCAGAATGACCTGGATCAGCTAGAAAAATGGTCCATAATCAATAAGGTGAGATTCAATGAGGACAAGTGAAAGTCCAGCACTTGGGACAAAATAATTTCATGGAAAATACTGGGGAATGACTGGCTAGGCTGTAGTACTACGGAGGGGTTGGGAGTCACAGTGACCAGAAGCTGAATATGAGCCAATAGTGTGCCCTTGTTGCGAAAAAGGCCAACAGTTTACTGGGCTGTGAAAAAGGCCAACAGTTTATTGGGTTGTATTAGCAGGAGTGTCACTTGCAAATCACGGGAAGTGATTCTTTGACTCTATTCAGCAGTGGGGAGCCCTCACCTGGAGTCTCTAGTTTTGGGCCTCATACTTCAAGAAAAATGTAGACAGATTGTAAAGAATCCAGCAGGGATCAACAAAAATTATTAGAGGCCTGAGAAGCATTCCTTATGCAGAAAGGCTGAAATAGATAGATTTATTTAGTCTGGAGAAGAGAAGATTGAGAGGGGATCTGATAGCAGTCTTCGAATTATCTGAAGGATAGTTATAGAGGATGAATATAGGGCTCTTCTCTGTGGCTATAGAAAACAGGCCTAAGAGTAATGGCCTCAAGCTACAGCAGAGGGAATTTAGGTTGGGACTTTCTGACTATGAGGGTTGTCAGGCGTTGGAAAAGACTAGCCAGGGAAGTTGTGGAATCTCCATCTCTGGAAATTCTCAAGAGCAGGTTAGACAGACACTTGGCTGGGATGGTTTAGTCAGAATAATCCTGCCTTGAGCAGTACGCTGGGCTACATGATCTTGTGAGGTCCCTTCCAGGCTACCCTCTTGTGATCCTATGATCGTTTGTTATTTTGAATATTGTAAGTGTTTTAAAATACTCTGTTGTGTATGTTAATGAAAAAGAATCACTTATACTTTGGAGAAATCTTTATTTTGGTGAGGACAGAGTTTTAGAGAAACAGAAATATGTGTCACCATATCATCATCAATAATAAAAACATACATTTCTGTAAAAATTTATATAAGTAGTCTAAATCATATTCCCAGAGCCTATTAAAACTCCTATTCATTGACATTCACTTAATTAATCTTTTATAAGCGGAATTCAACTTAGGTTTTTCAGAAAATAGGTTTTGTTTTTGTTTTTTAGAAAAGAACATGTTGAATTATTTTATAGCTGTTCTTTAATAATAAAGGACTTGGGTAATAGATAATTCTGCTTTTACAATACGACAACAGATCTATGGTAAAATAAATATGCTTGGGCTCACATATAGAGTGTTATTAGGGAATGCTCTGAATGAGTGAATATGAGGTAATTATTTCTAATATTGTAACTTTTAGAGGCATCATTACTTAAATTATTGTAGTCTTGGTAGCACACTGATAGTTGAGACTTTGTCAGATTGAACAATGATGTTCAGAGTGGAAAAGAGTTTACTCAGCTGTAAAAATCTGTTGTAGGCTGAAACTGACCATAAAAAACCCCCCTGAAAAATGATTTTACTGTTACAAATATTGTTTTTGCATCAGCTTTGCTCTGACATCTCAAAATATAATTACACATTTTGGCAAGGATGTCCTTAGGTATACATTGCAAAGTGGGAGTGTCCCTAGGTGTATGATGGGAAGAAATGTCCTCCTAGCAATAGCTTTGAAGCTGTAACTGAGCTGCTCAATGAGAAAAGGAAGGTGATGGATAATCAATGGACTTATCTTCAAATCAAATAGTAGATATTAAAAAAGATGTTGGAAAAGGATATCTAGTCTAGGGGTGGTCAGCCTGTGGCATGGGTGCCACAGCTGGCTCAGGTAGCCTGTGTGTGTGGCATGCAGCAGACTAGGGACAGGACAGGCAACACTGTCCTGGTGTTAGGGGCAGGGAACAGAAAGCAGAGCATCAAATCAGGCTGGCATCACAGGCAGAAAGTAGAAAGTTGAGTGGCAGCTTGGGTTGGGAGCACAAGACAGGGAACATAAAGCTGAGCAACAGTGCAGGTAAGTGAAAGAGATTGAAGTGGCACTTGGGAACAGTAAGGTGCTAATTTGTTGCCGAGAAGGTTGCCCACCCCCCTTTGTCCTAGTCTGTCCCAAGTCACACTATGTTCTAGCTAGCACGTCAAGAGCCCTTGTAGAGTTGCATTGTGTGTAGTGTGCTGGTACGCCTGCAGGTAGGATCCCCAAATATTGTCTCTTTAACAGGTGGTTATTCAGAGTTAGAAGCAACGTGCTCAAGTCTTTTTAGACTGTACAGAACATACTGTGAGTGGAATTGCCCACTGATCATAGATTTCTATAATAATTCTTTATGTGAAGCCAAGCTAAGGGAAGAATGTTAACTTTATCTTTTTGTTTTAACTATTTGTCCTTGGCATTTTATACAGACTCTTTTTATAGCACTAATAATTTCTGACTGTTGATACGTGTTCTTGAACAAATTTACATTCACAAATATCTTTAACAAAATATCAAAAGTATATGGTGACTTTAGACTTCAGTAGTAAGCTACACTAGCCAAATTTTCATATACAGGCATTTGATTTTTAAGGTTACTAGTTTTTGATTCAGTATCTCAGTTGGCTTGTAAGAGTTGCATAAAAAGACCCCTATAACTTATTTGGTGGTTTCATCATTTTACTTTTCAACTTTTGCTTTCCAACCGTGTTTGATATTCAGATTTATAATAATGCTTAATAACTAGCAAGGGAATATTTTTAGTAGATTTGTTATTGCAGAGGGGTATCATGACATTCTCACATTTCTGTTTCATCCTCATATATGCTCTACTTAGTAATACACCCTGGTTCTAAATCAGTTGCAGACGTCTCATTGCTTTTTTTTTTAATTCTGATTTTTAATTCTGATGACTTTTTTATTTAATTAAATATTTCATATATGACTAAATGGCTTTGTAGGCAAACTGAATACCTGTGAAAAAGTGGGTAAAATGCTTAATGATTACTTAAGGCTAAATCCTCTAAATGTTGATATGTCTACTTCAGGGTAAATGTGTGAATGGTCTTATGGAAATGAAAGATGCATGTGAGCATTTGCAAGATCACAGCTTAAAAAGATACATAATCTTAATGCCTAAAATTCATTCGCAATGTGAAAAGTCTAGCAGTAATTAAACAACATAAAAAGATAATACAAATATTTTAAAGTCCACTGCTTATTTTTCTATACTTAACATTTATACTGTACGTAATATCTTCCCCACAAAACCACAACAGATAGGTAGTTTGCGATGTGGTGGGGAGAAACTTCCATTTTGGTATCTTCTGGTTAGTCTGTCTATTGTGATGATGTAGATGAGAAAAGCATAATCCAGGATTCCCCTGGACACTTCAAATTACAGTCTTGCTCCTTTAAAGTACTCTGTGTATTATTTATGAACAAAGCAGAACCCTCTTTAGCCCTTGCACTTTTGTGAGGCCTGTTGTTAAAATAATGGCAACGCCATTATGACGCCACAGAAAACTAAGTTAAAGGGTTAGGGAAGATATTTCATTAAGCTGTATAAATAACTTCATATTTCTTGGATCTGAAGCCTTTCTGTTTGCCCTTCTAGCTCTTGGGAGAGAAAAGGAGATTTCTTCTCCCACTCCTTTACCAAAGGTTTTGGATAATTGTGAGAAATTAGGTTAGCTTACCTACTTTTTTCTTTTGCCTCCTCCCATGTATTGGATGAGCCTGTCTCTCTAGCACTCTGTCTATCAATCAGTCGATTGATTTAGGTATTTTTCTTTCATGAACAGAATTACTGTTTGGCTTAGTCACTTTTTAGAACTTCTACAGATAACAAGGGTGAAAACTGACTCTTTTCTTGTCAGTTTGCCTGCTGTCCTTTGGGTTTTGAAAAGAGGCAGACCAATAAACTAGTTTTGCTGTTGTCACTCTGAGCTGCTTATTGGCAAAACTATAAATAAATGCAGGGACAGTCTGCAGAACAACATGGCTTTAGTTTAATTGATTCACAACTCATCTTTACAGCCAGAAGGGGTGAAAATTTAAGGCATGATATACAGAAGTTTTAAACATTCAAAGTCCAGTTTCAGTTATTGGAAGCTGGGGGGAGCTCATCACCCTTAGGAGTCAGTCGCTTAATATTGTAACAGTAAAAGCTAAATCAATGGTTTGGGTCACCTATGCCTACCACCTTGCTTGCCAGAGTTTCTTGTTCTGTTTTGATGTATTTGCAATTGGATTTTTAAGTCCCTTGCTCAGAAGTTATAAAACTAAAGTGATAATGAAGAGTTGGATAGAAATACCTAGATAGAAGAAGAGAAAATCAAACCAGAGAGCTTTCTAGGCCCTGGTACCATTGATAATTGGATGGAGAAGTAACTTGATGATACATAATAATATGAGAAAGAAGTCACATCTGTGTATTTACAGGATTAAAACTTTAAGCATTAGTAACTTACACTTGATTTTGAACTTGACCGACCTGCATTTCATGTACTGTTCACTCAGAAGTATTGTTTTAGATCAGGAGAGTCTTTTTATAATTTTTCTTCCTCCATTCAACCTCTCTATATGATATATAAATAAAAATCTTTACAGGTTACTCCGCAGAAAAAATGTGCACGGATGGAGATTTGTCTTCCTATATTCTTTTATATTATATAAAGAAATCTTGTCAGGGGTGCATATGTGCTGCTTTATTTTTGAAAGATCCAGGGTGGGGCAATGAAGCTGTAGCTAAGGCATTCTTTCTCCTTATTTTTTGTAAAAAAGGAAGATATGCCCCCCCAACATATGAATGAGCATTATAGAGGAGCAACAAAGATATTGGCTGCTCCCCCCTCCCCCACCCCTCTGTGCTGATTGGCTGAGAGGGTTGCTGTTGTGCGGCCATGCCCCTCTCGGCCAATCAGGAGCAAGTGATGGTGCTGCACAATGGGCAGGCCTCTTGGCCAATCAGCTGTGAGGGGTGGGGTCTCTGGGGCCAATTAGCAGTGGGGGAAGCTGCTGCAAAAAGACCACAAAAATGATGCCGGGCACCACGAGCAGCCCATAATTTTTCTTTTGCCTCAGTGTAATTTAGATAGATCCCTAATCATAACATTAATCATGCTGTGCCTGCTAGTCTTATAGTGGATTCATTACTACATAATTGATCCGAGTGATTTATCTCTTCACCGTTCCTACAATGCTCATTCATATGTTGGGTTTTATGTCCCTTTTTTCCCCTTGATGTGCTAAGGTTTTTTCCCCATCAGCTGCAGGAGAATTTCTCTGTTCCCATAGGGAAGTGCAGGAAGGCCTTTCGATGACTATCCACATTTAAGTGATTTTTTTCCTTTATTTTTTGGCATGAATCCTCATTGCACAGTGGATGTAGAGCACTAACCCAAGTTAAACCAAAGCCTGAATTTTAACTTGTATCTGAACTGGGTAAACTAGTCAGGACCAAAACACCTCCTGGTCCAGGTCATAGCACTTTTCTTTGTGTACAGTAGCAGGATCAATCCTGAAATCTTGATAGAGCCTAAATTGACTGTGCAGACATGATCCAATAAAGTCAGTAAAATCTGAATCCCTTGTGTAAATAAGGGAATTTGTGTCACACAACTTTAAGTCAATTTTTGTCACACAAATTTAAGTCCTCTTTACAGATTTAAAAGCCATAAAAAACTCACAAAGAGCAAAAAACGTGGGCCTCCTTTATTATGGTATGTGGCGAATTTTGGTGATTTGAATTTTTAGATTTCAAACGACATTTTATATGCTGAGTTTTGTCATCACGCTGCTCTCTCTTGTGCTCCTTCTGCCCCTCATTGCCACCCCCCCACTCCCCACCGCCTCTTTTCCTCCCTAGAAGGCTTTAATCTACAAACAGGGTTACTAGGTATTGTACCACTATTAACGACAGAAACAGTTTCAATTTCAAGTCCATTTCATTATAGGTTTTCATGTTGGGTTAACTTTACAACCACTAAAATAAGTGGTTTATAATTTTCCATGCTTGTCACAATCTGAAAATGGATGTTGTTATAAAGTTGAAGGAAAATCTGTTTAGCCATTTTTGAATTTGAGCAAAATGGAGAAAATATATTTTCCTTGTTCTTAAATAACTACTTTCTTGATTTAGTTTAAGAAAGATCTATATAAAAACATGGCATCTAATAGAGAATTCTTGCTGAGAAGTGTTCTTGGTTTAGGGGGATAATTAAAATAAAATACATTCTGAGCCACTGAAATACTTTAGCAACCTACATTGAAGCTTTGCTTTCCTGGTAATATCATCATGTTTTCTTTGCCCAGATACCTGGTTTCCTGGGTAATTTTCATGACTGAAACACCAACTGGGGCAATTTTCATGATGAAAATTTCAACCGTCTCCTCAAAGAAATATAGAAAATCTTTCTAAAAGAGTAGGATATCCCAAATGCAAAAAGAGTCTCTACAGTTATTTTAGAAGCTCACTTTTTTTTTTATATTTTGTGGTATCGTGATGCTAATTCTGTTTATCTAGAAGTAAGTGTGTGTGTTGTTTCTTGTTGTGAATGTATACAATCATAATGCAAACCAACAAGGAACTATCTGAAGCTATGATGGGAGCTTCAGTCTTGTTTTTTATCAGGAACTATTACTATCATAGCTGCAGAGTTAAAACTGTAATGTTAGAAGACGCCAAAGTTAAGATTACAATATCAACATTAGCTTACCATAATTGCACACATTTAATATTGCCTGTATGTGCTTTTTGGGTAAATGTGTACTGTGAAATCCCAGAACATAAAAGATGTGCGGTGAGTAGAATAAACCTGAGGCTTGGAAACTTAAGGTGTGGAAGGAAACATGGACCTTAAGGGTGTCTGTACACATGATCTGGGGTGGAGGGAGGGTTAATTAGAGCAACTCCTGCACAGCCACTCTAATTAAAACATGCTAGCATCAAGCGTATTCAATGTTCCACATTTCAAAATGGCGGTGGGGGTGCTTTAAAGCTCATTTGATGAGCTTTAGTTAAAGCCTCCCCCATCGCCATTTTGAAATGCGAATGCTGAATACATGTAATGCTGCAGCATGCTGGAGCATCTAATTAGAACGCTCCAGCAGACTCGATAAATCGAGCCTCTTCTGATGCTTTTAATTAGAATGTGTTGAAGAATGTATATAGACACCCTAAATCTCTTTAGTGCTAATATTTTAGCTATTACTTGTTACATATATTGCTGAACCTTTTCTATTCGCTATTGTATGCATATTCTGTGTTCCTTCAAAGCCATTTCTATTTTTGTATCTTTCTTTCCGTCAAGGATGATTCAGGATTATACAAATACATGACCTGTTTTTTTCATTTGATTGTAACTTTCCTGAAAGAACATTTAATGTAAGGTATGAAACTGTTCCACTATAGTTGAAAACAAGGGGCTGTTATTAAACAATTGTTTAGATCAGGGGTGTCCAACCTTTTTGAATGTGGGGCCGGATCATGAACTTTTTATCACCTAGTGGGCCGGTGAGCCATATTCAAAGACCTCACAGGAAGTGGTATCACATCAGGAAGTGGTGTCATGTGACCTTTGACACCAATGAAGTTGCAGGACATGACAATGAAATGGGTCTGGAAATGTGGTTTAAAATCCAAAATAAAAACAATATAAAAGCAAGAATGAAATGATTCCAAACACTTGACTAAAATAAACACTTTTGCTTCTACTCACTTCTCAACGAATGAAAGAAACATAATGCAAGTCGACAGATCAAATGTGGGAAAGATATCAGCCAGAGTGGAAACTAATCAAAGCAACAAAATATGGGCATTTTTGAGAATAATCTAGACTATTTATACGTAGGGTGACCATATATCTTGGATTGGCTGAGACAGTCCCAGATTTTATAGGCTGTCTCAGTGTCCCAGCCACTGGAGAAAATTTAAGCAAAAGTACCAGATTGGTGGGAATCGGGGAGCTGGGGGGTTGGGGCTGTGTGTGTGCGTGCATTCATGTGCATGTGTGTGTGCTTCCAAGCACATGTATGTTGCAGCAGACAGAGCCAAAGCACCTATTGGGATGTGCTGGGAAGTGTCGCCGCCGGTTACAGCGGCGCGGGGTTCGGGGTCTTAGGGACCCTAGACGGCAGGCGGGTACTAGTGACGCTTGGAGTGGAATTAGGCACCGATGCGTATTGGTTGAACTAAGATTGCTTTACTTACACTGCTGATGGTTACAGTGCAGGACGAGAACTGACTTAGATTACAGTTGTAAACAGGTACAGGATTCGTTAGGTCGGTCTGCAGAGGTGTACGGGCCGGCAGTCGTTGGTTTACATCTAAACTTGGGTCGGTGACGGGGAGTTCTTGGTGGGTGATCAGTCTGCCAAGTTGCCTCTGAGGTGTTCTCTGAGGTCTCCGAGAAGTATACGGAGTTCTTCTTAGAGTTTACTCTCTCACGTGCTCAGAGTTCTCCAACTTGGGCGGAAACTGCTCTTAACTTTTATATGGCTAGCAAGCCAATCGCTAATCGCCAAATATGAATAATTTGGAACTGGCCAATAGTGGTGTGCGTGTAATTTTCCTCTACTGTAGCATGTGGTTACTGGGTTCAGGCATAGCGGAATTTTCCACTGTGACCTATTTACTGCCACCAGAATGATTGACAGCAAAATTGTGCCATATGTATCAAACCAATGGAATTTTCCTCTGTGCTATAGGCATCTAATTAATGGGTTCTGACAGGAAGCATGGTACTTTTGTCACTGGAGCAAGCGCTGTGGGCTGGGGTGGGGATTGGGGTGCTGGCCAGGCTGGAGATGCTGCATGTGCTCTGTCTGCCCTGCTCTGACTCATGGCTCTGGCCCCAATCTGGCACCCACTGCTGCATCCTGACTGTGTGCTGCTGGGCTAAGTCAAAGTCAGCCACATTGCAGCCCCATGTGGAGAGCCCAGTCTGGCCTGGCCACATCCTGCCCTAAGCAGAGAGGGGAGTGTGAGGCTGGGGCTGGCTGCCCCTGCCCAGCCAGGGACTCATGGCCAGGATGCAGCTGCAGGTGTCAGGATGGGGACGGGAACAGGGCCAGAGGTGTGAGTCAGACAGAACCCGTGCAAAGCCCCCAGTCTGGCCAGCGCCCCCATCTGCAGCCCTGGCTGTGGTGAGAAAGGCACTGTGTTCTGGCTCTGCTCACTGCTACACACTTCAGCGTGCATACATGTGTGTATGTGCACGTGCGTGTGCATGTGTGCCCTCCCTTGTATCTCTCCATCCTGGATGTCCCGTTCTGAGGGAGAAGTGCAGCCTCTGGGCTGGGCTCCTCCTGCCAACCTGGCTCCGGCAACAGTGCACCCCGCAGCCCTGGCCTGGCCCTGAGGCGCCCCCAGCTCTGCATAGGAACTTACCCCATGCCTCTGTCCACCCCGGCCTGGCCCCGAAGCGCCCCCAGCTCTGCACAGGAACTTACCTCATGCCTCCGTCCACCCCAGCCCAGCACGGCCCGGTCCCGAGGCGCCCCCAGCTCCGTGTGGGAACTTACCTTGTGCCTCCGTCCAACCACACATGCGGGCAGGGTGTGGGCCATGCTGCAGCTCTCCTGGCCATGCACCGGGGGCAAGGGGTGGAGCCAGAGAAGAAGCTGCACATGCTGCCCAGCTTGTCTAATCTGGTGGTGCTGGGGCAGCCCCGCACCGCGCAGCCCTCGGGGCAGCGGCGGCAGGACCCAGCTCACTGATGAGCCTGGTTCTGCGGGGGTAAGCAGGTCCCCTGCCCTCACTGCCGGCTGGGGCCTGCGGGCCAACCCTGTTCGCCTCGCCACTGCCCCGCTGGCGCCGCTGGCAGCTTCGTGCTCCGCGGAGGTGGCACTGCTCCGCCGCCAGCAGCTCCGTGCTCTGTGGTGGCTCCGCGGTGGCGGCGGCTCTGCTGTCAGTGGCTCTGTGCTCCACGCCGCCACGGCTCCATGCTACACGCCGCTGCTGCGGCTCCGTGCTCTGCGGTGGCGGCGGCAGCAACGGCTCCACCGCCGGCTGCTCCGCACTCTGTGGTGGTGGCGCTGGCTCCACCGCCAGCAGCTCTGCACTCCATGGTGGCAGCGCCGGCTCTGCTGCTGGCAGCTCCATGCTCCATGGCGGCGGCGGTGCCGCCACCACTCCGCACTCTGTGCTGCTGCCACAGGCCAGATAAAATGGTTTGGCAGGCTGCATGGCGGCCTGCGGGCTGTACGTTGGACAAGCCTGGTTTAGATAGTGGTGCTTTTTATGGAACAAATGAGCTCTGATTGCTTAGCACTCACCTGAGTATTGTATTGGTTGCATGGTGTGGTATTGCAACCTTAAATCTGGTACCCCTCTGGGCTGTGTGCATCTAGTAGGCCAATTAACTATGTCTTGAAACAAATGCTAGCTCCCTCAGGAATTAGCTCAAGTTGGGTGCATCTACGCATGCACTTTACTGCAGAGTTGACTAATTAGCTTGCAGTAAAGTGTGACAGTCTACATGTGCACTGTTATTACGGCACAGTAAATTTAAAGGAAGGATGGAGAGCAGCAGAGTAAGGGCCCTGGACTTCAGAAAAGCAGACTGTGACTCGCTCAGGGAACTCATGGGCAGGATCTCCTGGGAAGCCAGAATGAGGGGGAGAGAATTCCACGAGAGCTGGCTGTACTTTAAGGAAGCCTTACTGAGAGTACAGGAACAAACCATCCCGATGTGCAGGAAAACTAGCAAGTATGGCAGAAGACCAGCTTGGCTTAGCAGGGAACTCTTCAGTAAACTAAGTCACAAAAAGGAAGCTTATAAGAAGTGGAAACTTGAACAAATAACTAGGGAAGAATATAAGAGCATTGCTGGGGCATGCAGGGATGAAGTCAGGAAGGCCAAAATGCAATGGGAGTTGTAGCTAGCAAGGGATGTGATGGGTAACAAAAAAGATTTCTACAAGTATGCAGAAAAGGCTGAAGTGCTAAATGCCTTTTTTTGCCTCAGTCTTCACAGGCAAGGGCAGCTCCCAGACTACTGCACCAGGCAGCACAGTTTGGGGAGAAGGTGAGCAGCCAACAGTGCTGAAAGAACAGGTTAAGAACTACTTAGAAAAGCTGGATGTGTACAGGTCCGGATGGGGTGTCCCCAAGGGTGCTGAGTGTATTGGCTGATGTGATTGCAGAGCCATTGACCATCATCTTTGAAAACTCATGGTGATTAGGAGAGGTCCTCGGTGATTAGAAAAGGAGACACATAGTGCCTATATATAAGAAAGGGGAAAAGGAGGATCTAGGGAACTACAGATCAGTTAGCCTCACCTCAGTCCCTGGAAAAATCAGGGAGCAGATCCTCAAGGAATCCATTCCTAAGCATTTGGAGGAGAAGGTGATTAGGAACAGTCAGCATCGATTCACCAGGGGCAAGTCATTCCTGACCAACCTGAATGCCTTCAGAGGACTGACTCTGTGGATGTGGGGACACCAGTGGATGTGGTGCACCTTGATTTTAGCAAGGCTTTTAATACAGTCTCCCACAACATTTTCCCAGGCAAGCTAAAGAAGTATGGGCTGGATGAATAGACTGTAGGGTGGATAGAAAACTGGCTGGAGCACCTAGTTGGTAGCCCGTATTAAGTGAAGTGCCCCGGGCACTGGTCATGGGACCATTTTTGTTCAATGTCCTCATCAGTGACCTTCAAGATGACATAGAGTGAACCCTCAGCAAGTTTGCAGATGACACTAAGCTAGGGGAAGTACTAGATAGGATGGAGGGTACGGCTAGGATTCAGAGTGACCTAGACAAATGGGAGGATTGGGCCAAAAAGAATTTCATGAGGTTCAACAAGGACAAGTACAAAATCCTGCACTTAGGATGGAGCAATCCCATGCACCAGTACAGGCTGGGGGCTGACTGGCTGGGCAGCAGCTCTGCAGAAAAGGACTTGGGGGTTACAGTGGACAATAAGTTGAATATGAGCCAGCAGTGTGCTCTTGTTGCAAAGAAAGCTAATGGCATACTTGGCTGCATTGGTAGGTGTGTTGCCAGCAGGTCAAGGGAAGTGATCATTCCCCTCTCTTCAGCACTGGTGAAGCCACATCTGGAGTACTGTGTTCAGTTTTGGGCTCCCCATTACAGAAAGGATGTAGACCAATTGGAGAGAGTCCAGTGGAGGGCAACAAAACTGGTGAGGGGGCTGGGGGACATGACTTCTGAGGAAAGGCTGAGGGAATTGGGCTTATTTAGTTTAGAGAAGAGGAGACTGAGAGGGGACTTAATAGGAGCCTTCAACTACCTGAAGGGAGGTTCGAAAGAGGATGGAGCTAGACTGTTCTCAGTGGTGGCAGATGACAGAACAAGGAGCAATGGTCTCAAGTTTCATAGATTCATAGATTCATAGATGTTAGGGTCAGAAGGGACCTCAATAGATCATCAAGTCTGACCCCCTGCATAGGCAGGAAAGAGTGCTGGGTCTAGATGACCCCAGCTAGATGCCTATCTAACCTCCTTTTGAAGACCCCCAGGGTAGGGGAGAGCACCACCTCCCTTGGGAGCCCATTCCAGACTTTGGCCACTCTAACTGTGAAGAAGTTCTTCCTAATGTCCGGTCTAAATCTGCTCTCTGCTAGCTTATGGCCATTATTTCTTGTAACCCCCAGGGGCACCTTGGTGAGTAAAGCCTCACCAATTCCCTTCTGTGCCCCAATGATGAATTTATAGGAAGCCACAAGGTCGCCTCTCAACCTTCTCTTGCGGAGGCTGAAGAGGTCCAGGTGCCCTAGTCTCTCCTCATAGGGCTTGGCCTGCAAGCCCTTAACTATACGAGTGGCCCTTCTCTGGACCTTCTCCCTGATAGTTCCACCACTATCCAGAGATGTGGTGGAAGCTCCATGCAGTTTTCAAGACCCAGCTAGACAAAGCTGTGGCTGGGATGATCTAGTTGGGGATGGTCCTGCTTTGAGCAGGAGGGTGGACTAGATGACATCCTGAGGTCCCTTCCAACCCTAACTTTCTATGATTCTATGAATTAACTTTGCCATAGTATAGTACTATCAGGGACAGTACTATTTTATGGTGGAGTACTTTGCAGCACTGAAACACATGTGTAGACAGTGACCTGGGGTGGCAATTGTGTCTAGTCAGCCCAGCCACTCAGGGCCCTGCTCTGCTTCAGTGCAAATTGCTACTGTCTGAGGTGCACATGTAGATTGCTACTGCTCTGCTTCAGTAGCAAATTGCTACTGTCCTGGTGCAGCATCTACATGTGCACCAGGAGCAGTTGACTATGGTGCGAACTGCTCTGGAGTTATTGCGTTGCACTAATTTTACACCCACTGAGATGATAAAAAGATGAGATTTTAGACCAAATTGATGTATGTGACAATAGCAAATCACCAGGAACAGATGGTATTTACCCAAGAATTCTTCAGGTACTCAAATATGGAATTGCAGAACTGGGTGCTAAGGGATGCAACCCATTGCTGAAACAATTTCCAATGCCAGAGAGCAGAGCTGCAGACAGACATCATGTAAGTATTATTTGGAAAAGGAAGGGGCAAGCTAAGGGTTGAGGTAATGAAAAAGATAGTCAGAGAGCTTTTGATGAGCCAAGACAGCAGGAGCTGATGAACTTCTGGTAATGAAAGAACTCGGAGCCCTTGGCAATAATATTTACAAAGTTGTCGGAGATAGCCAAGATTTGAGAGAACTGGAAGAGGGCAACATAGTGCCTCCCTTTTTAAAAAAAGGCAACAAAAATGACCTGGGGAATTATAGATCAATTAGAGTCATGTTAGTACCTGGAAAGTTACTGGAGCATGCCATATAGAAGACTGTTTTGGAAGCTTTGTTTTTTTTGTGTTCTGTGATACTGTGCTAATTCTATACATTTAAAAGTTAGGGTGTGTGTTTGTGTTGTTGTAAACATATGCAATCATAATGCAAAGCAGGAGAGTCAGGCAGATTGATTGCAGACTATTTTTCCAGTCTGTCCAGGTCATTCTGGATCCTAGCCCTGCTCTACAGTGTCTGTAACTCCCCACCCCGCAACTTTGTGTCATCCACAGTTTTGCTAAGCATGCACTCAATCCCATCATCGAAATAATTATCCAAAATGTTGAACAATAGGACAGACCGCAGGGGAACTCCACTTCATACCTTCTTGCAACTAGACATTGAGCCATTGATTGCTACTTGTTGAGCACAATGATCTAACCAGTTATATATCTACCATGCAGTATTTTCTTCTAGTCCAGGGGTACTCACCCTGTGGCCCATGGTGGCATGTCATCTTGTCCTTGGGACTCCCCAAGGATCTGGAAATTTGTTGGCAGGGAGCAGTGTCACCATTTCCAAGCTGACAAATCCTGGGCCCTGCATGTGAGATCCAGCACCTGATCCCAGCATGCAGGGCTGGTAGGGGGTGACACTGGGCCTCTGGGACCCAATCCCAGTGGGAGAAGGTGGTGCCAGGGACCTGAGACTCAATTCCAGCACACTGGTCATGAGAGGGGACAGTATCAGGCCTCCAGGACCAATGCTGGTGGTAGGGGCCAGCACCAGGCCCCCTGGACCTAATTTCATCATGCAGGGGGTAGCTCTGGGCCTCCAGGAAACAATCTCAGGGGACAGGAGGATATGGTTCCCCCCAACCCCCAGAACCCAATCCCAGTGTGGGGGGCCCGGGGTTGGAGGGGACAGGGCTGGTCCTCAGATGGGCCCCACCACTCATCTGGCCCGTGGGGCCAAAAGGTTGAGCACCAGTGTTTTAGTCTGTATTTCCTTAGCTTGTTAATGAGAACTCTGTGGGTGACAGTGTCAAAAGCCTTGCTAAAGTCAAGGTTTCATAGTTTCATAGTTGGTAGGATTGGAAGGGACCTGAGCAGATCATCAAGTCTGACCCCGTAGCATGGGCAGGAAAGAATGCTGGGGTCAAACGACCCTGGCAAGGTGTCTATCTAGCCTCCTTTTGAAGACCCCCAGGGTAGGAGCGAGCGCCACTTCCCTTGGAAGTTGGTTCCAGATCCTAGCCGCTCTGACTGTGAAGTAGTGCCTCCTGATATCTAGCCTGAATCTACTCTCTGTCAAGTTATGGTCGTTATTCCTTGTTACTCCCAGTAGTGCTTGGGGGAACAGGGACTTTCCCATTGCCTGCTGGTCTCCCTTGGCCAGTTTATAGACGGCCACCAGATCCCCTCTCAGCCTTTTTTTGTGGAGGCTGAACAGGTTCAGGTCTCGTAGCCTCTTCTCGTAGGGCCTGCCCTGCTGCCCCCTGATCAGGTGAGTGGCCCTCCTTTGGACCCTCTTGATGTTGTCCATATCCCTCCTGAAGTGCGGCACCAAGAACTGGATGCAGTACCCCAACTGCGGCCTGACCAATGTCGCATAGAAGGGGAGGATCACCTCCTTGGACCTGCTCGTGATGCATCTGTGGATGCATGATGAGGTGCGATTAGTCTTCCTGACTGCATCCCCACATTGGCAGCCTATGTACATCTTGGAGTCTATAATGACTACAAGATCCTTTTCTGCCTCTGTGGTGATGATAGGGGAGTTCCCCAGCCTATAGGTATGCTGCTGGTTCTTTCTTCCTAGGTGCAGTACCCTGCACTTGTCAGTATTGAATCCCATCTTAAATCCCATCTTATTCTCATCTGCTTACCCCTGTAACCTGTCCAGATCCAATTGCAGCCTGTCCCTCCCTTCTAGCATGCCCGCTTCTCCCCGCATCTTAGTGTCATCCGCGAATTTGAGCAAGGTGCTTTTCATCCTCTCGTCCAAGTCGCTGATGAAGATGTTGAACAGTGCAGGCCTGAGGACCGAGCCCTGGAGACCCCACTGCCCACATCCCTCCAAGTCGAAAATGACCCATCTACCACTGCTCTCTGGGTGCGGCCCTCCAGCCAATTGGTGACCCATCTGACTGTATAGGCATTGACACCACAATCTCCTAATTTTTTAACGACAATGGGGTGAGAGACAGTCTCGAAGGCCTTCCTAAAGTCCAGAAAGACTACGTCCACCGTGACACCTGCATCCAAGGATTTTGTGACCTGGTCATAGAAGGCCACCAGGTTGGTCTGACAGGACCTGCCTCTAATGAATCCATGTTGGCTGCCCCTAAGCATACACTCTCCTGCTTGCCCCTCGCAGATGTGCTCCTGGATAATTTTCTCAAAGAGAAAGGTACATCACTTCCCCTGCTCTCCCCACAGCCACAAAACCTTTCACCTTTTCATAGAAGGAAATTAGGTTGGTTAGGCATGACTTGCTCTTGGGCATTCCTTGTTCTCCTTTATGTGTTTCATAATGGATTCTTGAGCACCTGGTCCATGATCTTTCCACATATGAAGGTCAGGCTGATTGGCTTGTAGATCTTCCTTTTTTCCTTTCTTAAAGATTCACACTATATTTGCCCTTTTTCAGTCATCCGGGACCTCATCCATCTTCCATGAGTTCTCAAAGAGGAGAAGTAATGGCTGTGAAATTACTTCAGCCAATCATGAGGTAATTTGTTTTAAATAATTTTAAAAGGATTAAAAATTAGCAGAGTGAGACACATCCCTGTCATACCCCTATCTTATTTGGGAAACTTGGACAGGGCGCCATCAGTTACACAATGCACCTTAGATGATATATTTGAATAGTAAGGATTTCCTGTAAGAGAGCTTTAATCAATTGATGTTATTGCCACAACTAGAAAAGGAACAGGGAAGGGCAACAAAGATGATCAAGTGTATGCAATGTCTTCCATATAAGAGACAGAATAGGCTAGGACTCTTCTGCTTGGAAAAGAGATACCTAAGAGGGGATGTGAAAGATGTTGGAAAAGTGAATAGGGTAACTTCTCTGGGAATCCATCGGTCAGCCTCAAGATCTCTTATCAGGTAGATTGTTTCTTGTTTACTGCCAGCTAAGCAGTAAAGGAAAGGGCAAAAAAAATTGATTTATTCTAGTTTAGTCTTGTTGCATGGCCAAGATAGACCTGGTCAAATGTTAATGTTCCTCTACCAGTTTTTACATAGTGCAGTATGCATCAGAGGCTTCATAAAGCAAATGACTATATTGAGGCATAATGACACAGATAAAGCTTATGAATTTTGATCTATGTTATGAATTATGTGAACAGATTTCCCAAATTGCTTCCAAGGGGTATTTTCTGATGTTATCTTGAGTCATGAGGATTTGACTTACAACTCATGCAGGAATTGTACATTAGGAGTTGAGAATAAACCCAGCAAAGATGCAAATAACTTTATAGGTGGGGGTTAAATTTTACTCAGAGCACCATAGAAGCCCTTTTTACACTAAGGTAAGTTCATTTACCTCCAAAGAATTCATTTGTTAACTGGTCCATTGTGATGGTACAGTTACATAACCCTGTAAACATTGCTTTTAAAGAGAAGGCTTTAATGTTTTAAACTGCCATTTCCCTTCCTGTTTTCAGTTTCTGTTTAGTTTTTATTTATCACTTTGTATTTTGCTACTATTGCATTAAACAATAAGATGGTTAGTAGCTTCCCTTTTGTCACTGAAAGATAATTTCAATTTAGTTGCACCCTGCCGAGAGTAATTTGGTGAGAAACTAGTTGGCAGTGTTCTTCTCAGTTTTCATTTGCCTCTCTCTCTCTCTCTGAAAGATCTAAAAATATTCGTCTTACAGGAAATGTTTTTCATTCTGTTATGTCTTTTGCTTCCCATAGGAGGTATTACTTTTAATTTACTGAAAAAACCTTTTGAAATGTGTTTCAAGAGTGCTTAGGCAGAATAGGATCCTAGGGTAAGCTATCCTAAAGATCTCCCCTTCTCCTATTTTAAGAAGAGATATAATCTTTTTATATTGACTTTAATCACTGGGAATGGGTAATACTTACATCAGATATGAAAGTTTGAAGATCAAGAACAAAATCTACTTGCGTATGGTTTGCCTTAAGATTAATGCATGTGCAGTGACTTCTTAAATTTCATGCTTTTTGTCTGATGTTACATTTTTGTTCTTTCCTAAATTGTGAAGATTTTTTCCCCTCTTCCTTAAAAAGAATCATGGCCAAACATTTAACCACAATTTCATTAGCATAATTTTTTTTGTGGGGTGTGTGTGTATATATAGAAAGGCTTAACTCTCCTAACATCCTGCTTGGAAGTCAAGTGTATTTGGTTGTTAATTTAATATAGATGATATGGAGTATTGTGCATGTTTGGGAGTGACATTCTTATAAACCAAAAGACCCTATCTGCTCTACATTACAGTAAACTGAATTGTTAGGATATTCTGTGACCAGTTAATAACACTGTTTTCTGACAAAATACATGGTTTGACTTGCCTGCTACAACTTTACTGTACTGTCTGTAGCTGAACCACATTTGTCTGTTTTGAGTGAGCTGCTTAACCAGGGATGTTATAAGAGTATCCAGCCATTTACTTTATAGCTCTGCAGAGTGGAATAGAGCACGCAGGCAGACATAGAATGGGCTGCCTCAGATGACTGGTGCTTCATCACAGACAACCAGGAGGAAGAAGAAGTTGCCAAACTGATTACAAATGCACAGATGGACAGACAGATCTAGCTGCAATTCACAAATTTAGTACAAAAAGAAAAAGTTATAAACCTGTTGCCCACAGGCAACCAAATGCTAGTACAGGTCAAAGCACTGCTAACTGCCATAATTATGGTGGTTTTTGCCCTTTGAAACAAGCCCAGTTGCGTTATGTAGGACTGGAAGGGATCTCCCGCTCCATCAGGTCCAGTCTCCTGCATTCACAGGCTATTAACTCACTCGCTGACAGCTACAAATAATAATATCTGGAATAACAAAACACCCCTGAGACATGCCAGTCTATAAAAGCTATGGAGATGAGTGCATTGCCAGTGCCTTGTCACTGCTACAGCAGATAAATAGTTAACATATGCTCAGAATATCCTAGGAAAATGACCATGCTTGTGCTACAGAGGAAGGCAAAAACTCCCACAGTCCATCCCAATCTGACTCCACCTGTTACTTTTAAAAAGAAAAAAAATGAATTACATGAGTCAGGTATTTCTTTAGTCCTGTCCTGTTGATTTACAAAGAGTGTATACAGTTCTCTGAATGCAGTAGGAATAAACAGGATTTCTGATTTTTACGTTCAGAAATTTGAACCTGCTTTCCAGCCAGAAGAATGCTCAGCTGTTCAGATATCTTGTAGTCTCACTCTGCCTCTTTAACATTTCCATTGGTAACTGAACTAAATACAGTACTGTTGAAACTACTGTAAATTGGATATGTAACTGGTTGGTCATCATGCTCAAAATGTAGTCATCAATGGCTTGATGCATAGTTGGAAGTAGGTATTGAGTGGGTTTCCCCAGGATTCTGTCCTTTGTTTGATATTGTTTAGTATCTTCATTAATGATTTGGAAAATGGGAATGAGTGCACATTTAGCAAATATGCAGATGATTCCAAATGGGGTGGAGTTGCAGACACTCTGAGGGTAGGATTAAGATTTAGAACAACCCTGTAAACTGGAGAAATTGCCTAAAATCAATCAACTGAAATTCAGTAAGGACAAGTGCAAAGTCCTCTCCTTAGAATGAAATGATCATAGGCACAAATATAGACTGTGGAATGACTGGCTAGGCTGCAGTACCCCAAGAAAAGACACAAGGGGTTTTGAGAACCATAAGATGAATATGAGTCAACAGTATGTTCTTGTTACAAAAAAAACTAATAGCATACTGAATTATATTAATAGATGTGTCACTTGCAAGTCAAGGAATGTGATCCTTGCATTCTGTTCAGCACTAGTGAGTCTCACCTAGAGTACTGTGTCCAGTTGTGGGCTCCATGCTTCAAGAAAGATGTAGCCAAATTAGAAAGAGTCCAATATAGAGTGACAAAAATGACCATAGGCCTGGGAAACACGGGACTTACAAGGGAAGGCTGAAAGAGCTAAGGTAATTTAGTCTGGAAAAGAAAAGACTGAGGGGGGCTTAATAAGTCTTAAAATACCTGAAGGGCAATTAAAAAAAAAGGATAGAGACAGACTGTTCTGTGTCTGTAGAGGACAGAACAAGGAACAATGTTTTAGAAGTGCGGTATGAGAAATTTAGGTTATAAATTAGGAAGAGCAGAACTTTCTTGCGATGAACTTGGTTGAACATTGGAACCCAGCAAGTTGTGGAAACTCCTTCCTTAGAAGTTTCTAAGAGCAGGTTAGATAACACTTAGCTTAAAATAGTGTAGTCATGGATGATCTTGCCTTGAGCATGGGGTTGGACTAGATCACAGGTGTTAAATATATGGCCCACAGGCTAGATCCAGCATGTGGTGCTGTATGATCTGGCCTATGGGTGTCTGGATTGACCCCATGCGCCGGCCTCCACCTTGCATGCTGCGTGTGGGTTGGACCTGGTACCATGCACACTGCAGACAGCACAGGGGGCCAGCCCAGGGGGCCGCAGGACCATGTGCGCCCTAGACTATGTGCCACATGCAGCACTGGATTCAGCCCGTGTGCTGTGGGCAGTGTGCGCCCCATGCCAGCCCTGGGGGCTGCATGCACAGTGAGCCCCAGGATGGTGCATGCTGCCTGCAGTACACCAGGCTGGACTCAGGAGGACAGCATGGGGTGTGTGATGCCACAGTGTGTGGGCTGGATTCTGCACTGCAGACAGCATGGGGTCAGTCCAGGGTGCCACATGTAAGCTGCACCCTGGACCCTGTGTGTTATGTGCAGCACTGGGTCCAGCTCCATGTGCAGCATGTTCTGGCACTGGGGTTTGCTGTGCATGCATGGGCTGGCATGGGGCATGCGCTGCCCATGGTGTGCAGGCTGGACCCAATGCTGCATGTGACACAGAGGGTCCAGGACATAGGCTGCATGTGGCACCCCAGACTGGCCCTGTGCTGCCTGCCCATATGCTGTGGACAGCACGCACCCTATGCCAGCCCTGGGAGCCACTGTATGCTGTGCGTGCACAGGCTGGACCCAGTGCTGTGGGTACTGCACAGGAGGTCAGTCTGGCCAGTTTGGCCTGCAGCCCAGGGATGCTCATTTGGCCTGTGGGGCTGAATGAATTTGACATTTCTGGACTAGATGACCTCCTGAGGTCCCTTCCAGCCCTTCCTGTCTTTGATTCTATGAGTATGCCAGCCAGTATAGCAGGTATACTCTTAAAAAAAGTTGGATAAAATAATTGCTAAGATGTGTATTGTACTGATGGTAATGAATTTTTGTTGCTCTCAGCACAGAGTATCTGAGGTTCTATACAAAATGTAGAATTTTCTGAACTTTTGGTCCTGATTCTCCCTGGCTTGACTCTGTTATTATAATTTATGTTAAATAGGTGAATAATGCATATACAGTTGTGATATGGTAATAGTTCATGCTTGTGTTTTTGCTGCTTCACCCTCATGTAAATAACTAGCTGGCACAAGCCAGGAGAAAATCTAGCCCCATGAATTTGGCAGCTGGGTGTAACAGAATATATAGTGTAACTTCAATAAAAGGTAACAAGGGATAAAATTCCTGTTAAAATGGGATCAAAAATCTTTTCTTTTCTGTCATTTTAGGACAAACACATGCTGCACAAGCCTCAGTGATCACACTGTGGGAGGAACAATACTTAGTAATTTCATTATCTGAGGAAGACTTAAGTTGAGAGAGGTCTCTCTTATTGCCTCATTCCCTGAGGCTATTTCCGCACTAGCATGTTTGGGATGTGTCCTACTGTTATTCCACAGCTGCCCTCTTGATGAAGGCTTCTTTGGTTGCGATTTTAAATGTTTTGTGGAAAAGATCTGATTTTTTTTTTTATCAAGTTCTAACAGAACCCAGGCAGGGGTTATGCTATTGTTACAGCATACAGCATCCCAGAACCATTGTGGGTTGGGCAGCACTGTGTATAGGAAGAAGCTGTTGAAACTTTTAGAGTCCCTGTGCAGAGTCCTGTGTTTCAAAACTTGCCCACCACTGGTTTTACTGGCATTTGAGGAGTTTAGGGCTTTCAGCATTTGCACTCTGGGATAGCCTACCACCTGGGCCACCCTGACATTGGGGCCCCATTTCCTTTTGTGGAAAACTTTTAAATGGTGTATTTTCTTTCTGGGTTTTGAAATCCTCAGCAAAACAGAATTACTTTCTGCTGCCCAGCTCACCATGTTCAAGGTAGGTGTGCTGGACATGACCAAAAACACCTTTTTCTTCAAGAAGTATTCTTTGGGGACTGTGTTCTTGACCACAGTTAGTAAAAATATAGTCTGGGAGTATAATGGCAATTTAATTTTGTATGACTTCCATCAACCATCTCCAAGAATGGTTTTCAGCAATTAAAAATGAAATTGGAGAGACATCTGAGGGGAATGGGGCAAAGCAGAAATGTAAAGTATGTACAACAAAGAAAATATGCCTTCAGTTGAGATGTGAATTGGGAATTTCAGCAGATGTACAGAAATAGAAGTATGGCAATTTGACTGTGCATGGTTTTGTTTATTATAGCAATAGTTTACACTCGGACTGATTTTGCAATTTACAAGCTAAGGGGATAGTCATGTAATTGGAAACCTCTAAAGCAGGCTTGTCCAACACATGGCCCATGGGCTGCCATGTGGCCTGCCAAAGCATTTTCTGTGGCCCGCGGTGCTGCGACGGGAAACCCTTTGTCCCTCCCCCAGCCCCTCAGCAGCTTCCTAATGGCTGCTGAAGGTCTGGTGAAGGGACAAGGTTCCCACACGCAGCGCGTCAGCGCAGTGGGGCCCAGCCCAGCTGGGTCCCTCGCGGGGCCAGACCCCTCCCCGGCCGGGGGTGGCACTGGCTGTGGCTGCTGAGCGGCCCCACCCACCCACCTGATCCGAGGAGCCGGTGCCCACCCGGGCGGCCACAGCCGGTGCCATGGACTCGGGGCAGGTGCAGGACAGAGCCCTAATGTAAGAAGTTTGCCACCGGGTGGCGGAGGAGCGGCTCCGCTTGCGGGCCCGGGACACACCGGTTGCTGGCGGGGAGGAGGCACATCTGGGAGCGCCCGCGCTCCTGCCCCCACCTCCCCATCCTGTCATGAGCCTGTGCCCATGCCCATGCCCTGCGCTGCAGGAGCAGCCCCGCACGGGAAGCCAAGCAGCAGCTGCTGGCACTGCCAGCCCGCGTCTGCCTCCTCACCCACCCGCTTCAAGCCAGCCCCGCTGCCCTGCCCCACAGCACGGCGGTGCCTGCTCCCCCGGCCAGTCTCCCCCCAGGCGCTGCGGTTCTCTGGGCCCGACCACCCACGCGCGAGGCCCCAAGTCCCGAGGGGGCCACTTCTCATGTGCTGCTGGGGACGGGAGGCAGTGCAGGCACACGCAGCCACCAGGGCAGTGAGGTGGGCAGTGGCGGAGCAGAGGGCGCCTTTCCTGCACATCCCAGGGAGGCTGTGGCTGGGAGGACAAGGAGGAGCCTGGACTGGGGCTCCTGCGCGTGGCAGCAGCTCTCCCCGCCCCGCTCCGCTCCGTGCCTGGCTGCGGCTGCGGCTGTGGCTGTGCCCAGCTGAGCTGCAGGTCTCTCTCGCAGCCTCTCGGATGCACTGAGGAGTCCCCGCTCCCTCCTCCCTCCTCTCCCACCTGCCTCTTGCAAGGCAGTGAGCGGAAGAGGCTGGAAAGCGCCACTCAGGTGTCTCTGGCCGAGACATATCCCTCCACCTTTGATTAATTTCCACTCTGGCTGATATCTTTTTCACATTTGATCTGTCGACTTGCATTATGCTTCTTTCATTATGTGACAGTGTTTATTTTAGTCACGTGTTTGGTATTATTTCATTGTTGCTTTTATATTGTTTTTATTTTAGATTTTAAACCACATTTCCAGGCCCATTTCATTGTCACTTCCTGCAGCTTCATTGGTGTCAAAGGTCACATGACATCACTTCCTGATGTGATACCGCTTCCTGTGAGGTCTTTGAATATGGCTTGCCGGCCCACTGGGTGATAAAAAGTTTGTGATCTGGTCCCACATTCAAAAAAGTTGGACACCCCTTCTTTAAAGCTAAACTGAGCAGAAATAGGCAGATAGAGGATTCAGAGAGAGTTAAAACCACCACCTTGTTCTTTCATCTTGCTATTTAAAGGTAGCACCATTCATAATTTAATGTTCATATTTGTATTTTCTATTTTGAACTTCCAGAACATGTTTAATTGACAGTGGGGTTTGCCGTTGCTTTTTACTACTGATAAAAGTCATGTAAAACAAGTTAAATATGGCTTCTGACACAACATCTGACAAAAAGATCATGCCTGAATTAAAACGAAACCTTAATTACTTGGAATCATCTGACCAGTGATTCACAAACAGGGTGCCATGGCACTCTGACCTCCCTTGAGATCCTTTCATGGGTGCTGTGGGGTGGTGTTTCTCAACCTTTTAAGTAGCAAGTACCCCCTAATATCTGAAAATTTTAATAAGTATCCCAACACTCAATTTTCCAGGGGATTTTATATTTACAGACTAATGTGTGTTATATGTGGGAGGAAGGGCTGTGTATACAAGGCCGTGATATAACAGATGTCTGATCTGGTGTGGATAGGGCTGCCACCCTTTACACCAGGGGTGCACCACTCAAGTGTGTACCTGGGCTAGAAGTGATGTTGCCCAAAGCTAGGAGGGCTGAACTTGGGCACGCCAAATTATTACTGGGGAATTTTAATGCGCAGCGCACCAAATTTTTTTGCCATAATTTTGAGAGGAAAAGAGGGCGAGAGAGAGTGTTGGGGTACCCGCGTACCCTCTGCCTATGTCTTGCGTACCCTCAGGGGTACGTGTACCATAGGTTGAGAAACTATGCTGTGGGGTACTGCACACTATTAGCACTCTTGGGTGTGCAAACATAATTTAAAAGATAAACCTAGAGATTTCAAATTGGAATCTATAATATTAAAAACATTCAGACCTGTTGTGGTCTTTCTGAGTTTTTTGCAACAGAAGAATTATTCTATTATTTTTCCGTAGTAAAAAAACAAGTGACAACTAAGAACTGATATTTTCTGAGGGGTGCCTTAAATCTAAAAAGGTTGAGAAACATTTTATTAGACTTTCTTACTTCTCAGTTTTATCTGCTTATTTCCTGTTTTGTTTTTGTTTCCCCCCCTCCTTATTTTCTTTAGTCTTTGCTATAGTCATAGTCTACATACTTCTGTGGCTCTCTGTTTGCTTTCATGCTTATTTGTTGGACAGTGAAAAGATGGAAAAGACCTATCAAGTCATCCACACTCCTCTCTCCTTCCCTTTCCCTCCCAACGCAGGTTTCTTCTCAAGATTAAATGTCTCTTTTTTTTGTGTGTGTGTCTGATTCTAGCTGTCTCAGGTGATGAGATTTCCACAACTTCCTGAAATGCTGTTCTAAGTATTTTTCTGTATGGTGGTTTTCCTGGCTATTTCACATATTTTTTTTCCTTTTTCAATTTTATTTATTGGCTATTAAATCTAGGATGACCATATAGGACAATGTGAAGTTTGGGACACTGCCCCCTACTCCTTCTCTCAAGCCAGCAGGTGCTGCAGCAGGCAGAGGCAGGGGTGGGGTGGCACAATACAGCTCTGGTATTACTATTCAGGCAGCTAAGGGAGTCAGTGGTCATTGTCATTTCACAGGTGTTAACGATCATCTTCTCTTTTTAATGGTCGTTCCACTAATCAAGCTAACCTAATTTTGCTGTCTGCTAGGAAGATATTTCACAGCTCATGTCACTCCACCTACCCACCCCCTGCCTGGGATGTTGGTTTTACTTTTCACTGGCTGACCAGGACTGGCCTGGCCAAACCAGGATGTATGATCACTCTAATTATACCATTTTACCTTTTGGTGTTAACCTCTTTGAGTACTGGTAGAATGAGGCCTTCTGTCCTGTATTTATTAATCTACTTTACAAGCTCCTCCTTCACTCCAACTGCATAATCTTTCCTTTTTAAAATCTCCAGCCATAGTAATGTTTACAAAACCTTTTCTCTGAATACCATCCAGTTTGTAAATATCTTTAGGACTGTGGTGCCTATGACTGAATAAAGTATTCCAACTGCAGTCACGCCATGGCTGTAAAAAGGAGGCCAATTAATTCTCCTCTTTAGCATGTGATACCTTTGTGTGTGCTGCCTGATATAGCATAGGACTTTTCCTGATGCCATATTGAATTGCAAATGATGGTCTAAGTCAAGGGTCAGCAACCTTCCATTACCAGTGGGCCAGATTAACACAGCTCAGTCCTATACTCACTTGGGCTGGAGTGTATAATTGATTGTGGCGTTGATGTACCATCTGCTCGTTAGAGAAAATACTTTCTGTCTCAGCTCACAGTCAGTGGAAAGAGTTTGAACAAAGCAGAAACAAGAGACGAAGGAGGAGGGAGGGAGAGCATGCATGGATGAGTGCGAGAGAGAGAGGAGCACAAGACCTCTTCCCCGCTGACTGTGACAGGCTTATCCAAGCCTGAACTGCCAGCCTCTGATCACTTGGTTTCAGGGTCCAAAACTGTGAGCAGCCAACAGCAGAGAGAGAGAGAGAGAGCAGGGTATGGTGAGCGGGGACCCCAGAGGGGCTGATGTGGTGGATTTGCTGGAGGAAGAATGGTGCATGGGCTTACAAGGAATGGGTGGTTCCAGGGGTGTGGAGGATCTGTGGGAGATCTCCTGGGACGTGGGGCTGGCTATTGTTCCTGGGGGAGTCAGGGTGTAAGAGGGGAAGAAGGGGTACTTAAGCCCTAGGGGGAGACAGTTCCACGTGGATGGAGTTTGCATGGGAACTGGTGGGCAACAAGGAGAATCAGAGCAGCCCTGGAGGCTCTGGGCTCACAGTACTTCACAGTTTTGCACAGGGACTCTGAAAGTTCTGCAGTTTCTTCCTATTCATGGTGCTGCCCAGCTGACAATGGCTCTGGGATGCTATATGCTGTAGGACTGGATCTAACAGTTACTCATGCATCAGTGCAGTAGGTATTTTGTCACTTTTGTTATGTCAGTACTTCTGATTTTTAGGGCATTGACAGAAGTTATATTTTTCACATGATAAGGCCCCCTGGAAGCGCCCTACAACCATAACATAACAAATGCTTATGGCTGCAGATTACTTTTAAAATGACCGATAGCATGGAAATTTAACCCTTGTCTGACGAAGTATGGGGTGGTTTGTCTTAGGGAACTTGTGTATAGGTTCCCTGTGAGGGTCAATTTCAGGCAATTTTGCCCACATCCTATGCAGTTTTGCTGGCTGGACTTGTGCTGGTACAGGCAGCAGCCCAGCCCTGCCCCCAGGCCTTTCACAGAGAGGAGACAGAAAACCTTTGCCTCCTCTCTGTGCGGCGGGGAGAGGAGGGAAGGGAGCACCCCCTGTTGTGCGTGCCCTACCAGGTATCTCTGCTGAGGTCTTGGGAGGTGCTGTGCCAAGCTTGTGAGGCATGGGGGCTCCCCTTCCCCTTCCCGCATGAGTGTCTTTACAGCAGCAGAGGCTGGAGCTGGGATGGAGGAGAATAGCCCAGCTCCCCTAAGACACCAGCAGGGGTAGATGAGGGGGGCACATGGCAGGGGGGTCTCTGTCCCTCCCTCCTCTCCCCTTGGCCATTGGTGGGGAGGCTGGGGACAGTGGAGGTCTAGCAGCCTCCTGGGACACTGCTAGAGTGCTCTTGTCTGCTGGCCCGGGCCAGTGCAGGCAGGCTCCCAACCCATCAGGTGGGGACTCAACAGGTGAACGCCTGTTGGGTTCAATGGCACTCTAACTCATGGTGCATTGTGTAAAGTGCCATGAGTTACAGCACCTCTCTGACAGGCTGCCTGCACATGCTTTTAGTCTCTGACTGTTTTTACCCAACCCAGGTACAAAATATTTTAAAAAAATATTTGTCTTAGATCATATCAATGCATTACTGACATCCAAACATAACCAACTGTATTACTTTCACCTGCTAAGTGCCAAGTAGTGTGTTTGACGGTAAATGAGAATGTTGGTTGAGTAAAGAGTGCAAGATTTGGTTTATTTCTTTCTTTTTAGAGGGAATTATCAACTTAAATTGATTTGTTTTTTGAAACCTCATTCACTTATGTGGTATCTGAGTGTGATGTTACAGTGATGTATTATTTTGCACTTCTGTATCTTTCAATTTATGTTTTGCAGACCTATTTCCAGTAGCCTATTGAATAAAATAATATGAAACCAAAACACTGTGGGATTGGGTTGTTGGGTAGGAAGGGAGGGTCATATAGGAATCTGTCTCATATAATTCAGAATGAAAACTTCTTTCCAGCAAGGATATTCTCTTTCTTCTATGGAGGAGATGTTGTCTGCCCCTTTGCAGCTGTGGATAACTTCAGGCACAGCAGAACGAATGAGCAAAGCTCTGGTTCTGAGGGAGTTCATCCAGAAGGATCTGTACTTCTTGCCTGCTGCAGAGTCCAGCTACCACACTGCTTCCTGAACAACAGATTTTTTTGGGAACAACTGGTCAGAGGAGCTGATGGTAGATTCACTGCTACATGTATGCAGCCACTTCTGTACTCTGTGAGAATTGGAAACAAACACACATGGGACTACTTCATCCCTGTGCACATAATAGTAATTGCAGTGGGTATGTTATCCCTGCATGACCTAAAGAGGTAGGATGTGTTTCTCCTATGTTTTCGTCTTTTGCACAACCTTTTGTACCAAGTCCAGTGCTTGGGATTTGCACATGGAGTGGGAGCCAGTCCTACTAGAGCAAGGCTGTCCAGATAAAAGCGCCAAAAAAGCTCCAATAAAGTGCCCCATCTGTATAAACATCAGATGTTGGGGCTGCACCAGTGGGGGTCATACACCCCAGAGGCTGCACTAATGCAAACCATGAGACCTTGGACTGCCCAACCCCTGCTGCACTGGTGGCAGCTCTCCTCTCCCAAACTGCTGGATTGTAAGCATGGGTGGTATTCCCCGTTCCCCTCACCTCAACACATGGACAGCCATTCCCCTGCATGGGTGGGTGGCCCCCATTTCGGCTACCTCACTGCATCATGCTGTGACTTCTCTGGTCTGTGAGCCAAATCACCCCACCTCCTTTGGCAGAAGCAGGAAGTGAAAGCTGAGGTATGGAGGGAGAGCCAAGAGACACTAGCTGCAACAACAGCTGGAATTATATGGGAAGTGTCAGCTTGGTCGGAGCCTGGTCTCACATTAACCCCCCTCAGGCTACATTCAACCCACGGGCTGCCAGTTGGATAGCCCTAATCTACAGTGGGACTATTGCAGGTATATTTTTTTTTGTCTTCTTTCAAGGATTATGAAATATTTTCCTTTGATTCAGGTGTAGACACATGAACTCTATAGCTGGCCTCTGTACATAAAGTCAGTCCAGAGCTGCAGCAAGAGAGCAAGTGCTTTCCAGCTGGACCTAATTAGGAGGGCAGGGGGTGGCATCTGAGGCTGAGGAGTGGAGAGAGAGGAAGCTGGAAAGGAGTAGCTATTTGGGATCTGCTATAGGGAGAGCTTCAGGAGGTTTGGATTTGGCAGAGAGGCTGAAGAATGCTGAAGGTAGGGGAGTAGCAAAAACATTTGTCTCTTAACTTCGCTTGAACTGGGGCTGGAGGTCCAGAGAGGCCTGGGGATCCAGGAAGTACTGAAGAAGTTCATCTGCTGGATTTTCTAAGCTGAGTGGCTAAGGGCCAGAGAGGCAGCAGGGGGTGGTTATCTGTTAACTTATCCAGTGCAAGAAATAAACAGTACGGGGAGAGTTCTTCTCTGGTGAAGAAATTCCCAAATAAAGATACTGAGGAACTGTTCTGCGAAGAGCAGCGAAGGAGACTTCAATGGGGATAGGTGAAATGAGTGTTTGACAGAGGGGGTTGAAAGAGACCTCTGAGGGAGGCAGGAGGCACATTGATATACTGTGATTTATACTTCCAAGAAAATCTGTACCCTGGGATAAATGAACCATGGGTTGGGATTTTAAAGATTACCGTATTGTATGTGATACTAAATCAGTCACATGAGGGGTGAAATGAGCCTAACAGCCTATAGTGAAATCCTTGAGGAAAGGATATGGAGAAAGAAACTCTGCAATACTAGTATTACACCTGCTGCAAAGAGGTGCTTTGGGCAGAGAAGTGGGATTTATCAAGCGTGATAGGAAAATCTTAGGTGGAGGTGCCTCAGGAGGTCCACCTGTTATAAACTGTAATAGAATTAGTTATTTTGTGGTGACAAAATCTTTTGTCTATAGAATCCAAAATATCTTTTCTTTCTCTGACAAATGAATTAGAATAGTTTAAAGGTGAATGTAAACCAGTGTTGGACAACTAACTTATTGCTTGAAAAATCTAACAGAGTAAGTTCTGGGGCTTTTCTCTTCCTTGAAGCATTTCCTAGGTGGAAAAATGTCAGAGTTAAACATTGAGTAACCAATCTAAATAAAGCTGAAATCCAAGTTATTAAAAAGTTGCATGTTATTTATATCAAATTTCCATGTACCATGCCCAGGAAAAATGTAGCGTGAACTTTTTCTTAGTAACCTCTGTGTTTTAGCAATATTTTAGGCCTGATGCTATCTGCCTCTGATTCTCTCCTTGTTGTTCTCAAATTAAATGAGAGGTGTGCTCTAAAATATCAGAAGTGTCTATCAAAAGAAAAATCATGCATAATTGAATGGGCCCCAAATAAAGATCGGGGTCCTTTGAGATATTTTTTGTCCTTAATGTTGTAAAGCAACATAACTTTGTATTAAAAAATGTGAATCACAAGTTAACTGCACTGTTGCACACTATCACTTCTGCGATCCTAATACATACAGTTCAAGTAGCAGTGGATATGTCTACAACCTCTCTGGGATGCCTAGGAGAAGAGCAGCAGCAATTATGAGGCACATATACACACTTGTAGGAGATCTAACAGTTGGAGTTTGGTTACAGCCAAGGAAGGCTGCAGGAGTTTTTGCCTTTAACTCCGAGCAGGGAATTGACAGATTTTTTTTTTTTTTTATTCCTTGCCTGCCTGGCACAAATCCCACAAGTAGAACTGAACAATTTCCATTGTTTATTTATTTTATTTGCATACCATGCTTCCTATAGAGACTCATAGTGGCTTACAATAAGAGACTCAGTAACTTATAAAAGCAGGTAGAATATTAAAATAAAGTATAAAACAAAAACATATATGTTGGTGTTAGAGTAGTTACTTCAAGTTTGCTCATGAATTGCAATGTGGAAAGCTACAATGAGGACAGAAGGGTTAGTGGGACCTGTGCTTCCTGCACTGTAGTTTATTGTACAAGACTTTGATTATGCCCCCCACCTCTTCCACTAGTGCTTATTATCTGTAGGAAACATTTTATCTGAATAAACGAATAAAAATATCTGCAGCAAAATATATTGAGTTCATAATAGCAGACCTGGGGATGATGACCTGAACATAGAATTTGTCAAGAACTGCATTTGTTCTTTGAGTTGTGAGCCTGATGTTAATTTGCATTTTTTTGTTTAATAGCAGTGTTTATTAGAATGTCTCTTAACAGCTTGTGGAATCAATTAAAAAGAGAAAAAAATCCAGTAGATGAGGTTTTTTTGTCAGTGGCGTGATGTTTGAACAAATGTTAAAATGAAGGTTTGTCACGTACTGCCTGGGATTGGGGGGAACATTTCTTTGGCATTTAAGACTCAAATGAAAGTCTGTACTTTTTTGGTTTCTATTTTGCGGAGATGGAGGGTCAAAGTAACCAAGTAAGGTTACAAGCAACTCTAAACTTCAAAATGAGCACATAATGACAGTTTACAAATGTTAAAAAAATCCCAAACCTGGAAGAAACGCTTTACCGGAAGAAGCAGTGCATTAGTTTGACCCAGCTCTGCAGCATCTGTATAGATTGGGCGCTTCAGCAGGGCTTTTTGGTGCTTTTATCTAATAGCTGATTGAATCAGCTATTAGATAAAAGAGCCAAAAAAGCCCCACTAAAGTGCCCAATCTATATAGATGTTGGGGGGAGCCAGGTCCAGTTAACACAATGCCTCTTCTGGGCATATGCTGGGCTTGGTGTGGGAATGCGCCTAGTTTAAAGTGCCATTTTTGGTTTTTTTTTAATGGCTGTAAGCAGTCAATGTGCTTGTCATGGATGCTAAAGCCAGGAGCTATATAAAGCCATACAGTGGAGTTGGAGTCTATATTCATTAAAGCCTAAGAAAGCATTATGACCAAGTCTTTGAAACAAAAATGCTCTTTCATTAAAGCGGAACATGTTTTTTTATAATCAACATACCTATCTTCTGAGGCTGTTCTGTATTTCTTAGGTGCCACATTACTCTTAGCAGAAATCTTTAAAGTGCAGAATATAAAATTCACATCTAGTGAAATACAAGAGGCTGCCTAGTCAAAACATGTAGCTTGCTTATGCTTTAATTAGCATGAATGCTTCCTACTTTTAGTGCTAGGGAGAATTTTCAATGTGTCCATGCAATATACGTAGACATCACCTTGCTATGCCCTCATCCAGTCTTGTGGTAAAGGTGTTAGGCTGGAAATCAGGAGTTCTGGATTCATCACTCTGCTGTGCCAGACATCTGTGTGTCCTTGGGCCAGGTCCTTAATTTGTCCATTTTTTTCTTACCCTTCAATAGCTCAGCCAAGATCAGGTCCCCAGGCATTGCTATAATTCCAACAATTGAGAACACCTTAGCTCAGGGATGGACAATTATTTGGGCTGGAGGGCCACTTACGGAGTCTTGATGAACTGTTGCGGGCCAGAGTGCAGGGAGGAATTGATCTTATCTGGCCACTGGCCCATCCTATCACTGGGCCCTGGCCCCATGCTGAGCTGCTATGTGGGGAGCAGATCATGGCTCTGCCCTGTGCCCTGGACCTATGCTGTCACCACCCCATGATCTCAGCCACAGCTCTCCCTGCCCATCTAACTCCTGGACACCGTTTTCCAGTGGCCCGTGGCCCCATCCTATCAGCTGAGCGTGCCCTGTCTGCCGGGGGGGCGCGTGTCTCAGGCCAGTTTCCATGGAGACCATGCCCACCTGCTCCATCCAGTCCATCCCCTGGTGGTGGGTGCAGGGTGACCAGGCTGGGGTGCCTGAGCAGTGGGGTTGGGTTCAGGAGCAGCAATGACACTGGCAGGGCAGCTGGAAGGAGTTGCTGCCGCTGAGAGAGGAGTCTGGCTGCCACAACAGCCCAGCCCCACTGTGTGCCTAGGTACAGCAGGACTGGCTGCATGTGCCACAGCCTCGGCAGTCCCCCACACTTGGGTTTTTATGTAGAAGGCAGAGCAGGGTAGCACCTTAAAGACTTACTGTTTAGAGAGGCATAAGTTTTTGTAGGTGGCGGCTTACTTTGTCAGATGCTATAAATGGACTTGCCAGTAGGCTGTCACTTACATAAATTTATGCCTCTCTGAATGAGTTAGTCTGTAAGGTGCCACCCTGCCCTGCCTTTTGCCTGATTTTAGACAAACACTGCTAGCTACCCTTCTTCTCTTTTTATGCATTAATAAAACCTTATCTATAACAAACTTATAAAGCCCAGTCCCTTGGCAAAAATCACACTTTACAGACATATTAAGATGGGTACATTGTTCTCTAAAGAGCTACAAAATCTTATAATCCTTGTCCTCCTTACTTCATATTTTTATTTTTCTTCTATCTGTTTATGGCATATCTTCATTTAGATCTCATCTTGCAAACTCTTAAACATATCCGTAATGTTTCCCCCATGGCTATAGTTAGTCATGCACTGAAATATTTTCAGGAATGTGTTCTTAGGCTGAATATACTGAGAGGAAATATTAAGTTCCATAAACCAGAAACCCTTTTAGGGGTGATAAAGCAAGACTACAGGATCTTTGAACCAAGGACCTGTTACCTGTTTTGTATAGTGCCTAGCATAGTAGAGTCCAATTCTATGACCAGTCACTGTAGTAGCATTAATAGGAATGACAATCATATTTTTCTCATTTACTTCATTTTTTCATGCGATTGGTGGGACTGCTTTTTTTGGTCCTTAGGCTGTGTGATCTAATGGAAGATCCTCCTGCGAAGTACTAAAACAAAGTCACTCATTGCAAGAGATAATAGCCCTATCGATATTTATGCTAATTAAATTAATCCTGTCAACTAATGATGTAAAAAGTTTTTTGAAAAATGTTATTCAGCCTTAATTATGATATCACAGTCAATCACTGTAACTTTCCACTTCCACAAATTAATGTCTGGTTTTAAGGGCATATCTTTACATGGCTCTTTAGCTTAGAGGTTCTCAGCCTTTCTAGATTTAAGGCATCCCTTCTTTGACTTGAGGTATTACTCAGAATTGAGGCATCCCTTGAAAAATGCCAACTCTAATTTTCATGCATTTTTGACTTCAGAAAAATAATAGAGTGATTTTTACTTTGCAAGGAACTCAGAGAGACCACAACAGCTAAATATGGTTCTAACACTATGGATTCCTATTTGAAATCTCCACATGTATCTTGTGAATCATGTTTGCATGGCCTAACAGTATAAACATGTCATTCTTGAAAGGGTGAAAGAAGTGGCACCCTGGTTGAGAATTACTGTTCTAGCTCATCTTTGGATGTTAATACTATATGCCATATTCTAGCTGAACAGTCAGCAGGCTTCCTAAGTGTTTGGGGAATGATACAGAGTCTGTAGAAGTCAAATGAAATGCTTCCTTTATCTCCCATATTCCATGATTTAGGCCTGTATTTAGTGGACAGACATGCATAGAAACGTTTTGGCATTTTATAAAGAATAAACTGCTCTCACTGGAAAGTGTGGCATTTCCCAGGCTTAATTCAGTACGCTGAATGATCAAGATATTCAATATGTATATATGGTCTTCACACCATCTTTATATGCTACTAGCAAGCATTCAGTTACTATATATATGTACCTGCACATACACTTGACTAATATGTACTGTATTATTTTGCCTTGGAAGGGGCAGGTAGTGTAGTATCTCTTTTCTTCTTATCGGGGCTGCTGAGTGATCTGCCTTTCATTTAGGGATTGCATGCTATGGGACATAAAAATGATTTTGTGCTTGTGCATGTGCCTATGATTTATTTTATCACATACAACATACACCTTTCCCTCAGAGTTCAATGGCTAGAAATTGGGGTTATCATTACAAGTGAGGAAATATGGTAACAGTAGTTTTTTTCCTCTGTGCTGGGGAAGTGAAAATACCTGTGCAGGTGCTGCACAGGGGCCAGCCCAATGAATGGGCAGAGGATAATGGGGGAGAGTAGGAGGGGGAAACAGCTTCCTAGATGCTGTCTGTAGTCACTTTTTTTTTGCCCCCAGGCAGAAGCTACTATTTCTTTACTTACTGGGTGCATCTGCATGAGACACTTATTGCAGTTGCCTAATTAGCTTTGCAGTAAAGTGTTACTGTCTACACAAATGGTGCTATTAGGCTGGAGTAAGCTAATTAACTCTGCCATAGGCTAGTGTGCCAGGCTTGTAGCCATAGGGGTGGCTGTGATGGGCAGCCTTGCAGCTCCTGCCCAGCTCAGACTCTAATGTCGCTCTCCCTAGGCTGCTCGCCCACCATGCCTTGTTCTTAATATTAAAAATTGATTAAGGGAGGCTGCCAACAGGCCTTAGAGTAAACACTAATTCTAAAAATTTCCCACTGGGTCTCCTGCGAGCCCCTATTAGCCTAAATATAGCCCACAAGCCTGATAGGTCCCTCTCGGCCTAACTAGGCTCCTGTAGGACACCTGTAGCCTTAAGGGAAAATTGTGTGGCTCCTTTTCCTCCCCTACATCACACCCCAAGCCTCACGGATGTTCTCTCCCTTTGATGTTAACTATTTATACACTTAGTCTCCTTGGGCCATGGGACCCGCTGGTCCCTTACAGTCTCTCTTTGAACTCTTGGAACCCTGGTCCTGCATGCAGCGCTTCCTCCAGCCTCTTGGGCCCTCTAGTCTGGCGTAGCCTGCTCAGGGCTCATGGACCCCTTGGGCCAGCTCAGCCCTTCCCTGGGTACATGGACCCTCTGGTCTAGGTCTCAGCCATTTCCTAGGTTCCTGGACCCCTTACTGAGCCCCAGTCTCAGTCTGAGAGCTCTTGGGTCACCGGTTCCATAAATAGGAATAGCCTGCCACTGCAGGGCTCAAGGCTAAACTACCTGTGTAACTTAAATAAGCATCACAGCCTTCTGGCTGATACCTCAAACCCTCTAGGGGTTTAACATAAAACAAAGGCCACTTGTTTGTAAACCCAGTCTCTCTCAGCCCAGGGAACTTCCTTCTGCAGTGTTGCTTAGCTAAATCCAGGTCCCTTCGGGAGCCCTGCAGCCCAGAGCTCCTAACTTCATGGTTGCTGCGGAGAGACTGCCTGACCCATGTAGACTTTGGGCTTATGTAGCTCCAGCCTGAGCCCTCTTCTGGTCAGGTGAGTCTTTTAGTAGCTCCCCTCTGCCACCTACAAGCAGCCTCTCAGCAGTGCCCTGCTACAGATAGTACTGCCCAGCACAAATACTATTTTGGGGCTACAGCTCCCTGGCTCAACATGCTGCAGTTCTGGGCACATGTGAAGATGCTGTGTCTAGGAGCAATAACCTCTGGTGCACACTGTGCCGGAGTTTATTCACGCGCATTTATAGAACATGTAGGTGTTACTTACTAGCATTTTCAAGTAAAAATAATTTCTTCATTCTTCCCTTCATACAAATGGCAAGTATGTTGTTTCTTGGTATGTTGTATGTGAGAAAATACAGCAAGATAAAAACCGTTTCTATTCTCTATTGCCTTATACTTTCTATTATGAAAAATTACATTAAGAATAGTACAGTATTGTGCAAATAATGGATGACAGAATTATGATAATATATTAGAGTAACAGCCCGATTGTGTCCCACATTTGGACTTTGGCTAACTGAGTGAAAGATGTACAGAAATGGAAACCGTTGGCTACACATCTGAGGAAACTCAAGAGCATAGCAAGTTTTTATCCCAAGTCTTCAATTAGCTTCAGATCCTCTGATTCAATGATACTATAACATAGAATTAATAAAATAATCCTCCTTTGGTCACATTTTAGGCTTGCTTGAGTATAAATTAGGCCATTCTCTATGAAGCTAAGTTATAGAGATAGGTGCACTTATGTCTTTCAGTAGGTCTCTATTACAGACACATTATTGTGTAAGAAATGTGAAGCAACTGGCTTGACTGTGCAGTTTCTACAGATGACTTCCCTGGATTGTAGTTGTCTGCATAATGCTCTAGTATTACAAGATTCTACCCTCATGAGGCTCGTTGGGGGGAGGGGAAGATGAGGACGGGGGAAGCCGTGGACCACCAAACCATGTGGCACCCACAAGGACAATCCAGCCTGAAGAAGGAGAACATCAGGAACCTGCAATCCATGGGGCGGCCAGCAGTACACCACAGGTAAGCAATAAGCAGGTAAGCAATAAGGGGCCCTTTGGGCATCAGAGCCGGGGGGCAACAAAGGTGCCAGTCACAGGGCTCAAGTGCCTATATATTAATGCTAGGAGCATGGGGAGCAAGCAGGATGAACTAGCGCTCCTGCTTGCAGAAAACACCTACGACTTAGTAGGGCTAACAGAAACCTGGTGGGATTCTTCCCACGACTGGGTGGTACACATTGAGGGTTATAAGCTGTACAGAAAGGATAGAGTGGGAAAGAGAGGGGTAGGGGTGGCGCTGTATGTCAATGAGCGATATACATCGACCCTTATCAAAACGGAATTGGAGGAGGAGAAAGTAGAAGGATTGTGGGTTAGGTTACATGGAGGTCAAGGAGAAAGGGATTTTGTGGTAGGGGTCTGCTACAGACCCCCACACCAAGGGGAAAAACTAGATTTGGGGCTCCTGAGGCAGCTGTTGGAGACCATAAAAACTAGGGAGGCGGTAGTCATGGGGGACCTAAACTACCCAGACATCTGCTGGGAGACGCAGACAGCAAAGTCCCACTATTCACGCAGGTTCCTATCCTGTGTACAGGACCTCCATCTGACACAGGAGGTACATGGTCCCACTAGGGGGAATGCCTTACTGGACCTGGTATTGGCAACGGGGGATGACATGGTAGGGGACTTACAGATCGGTGGTCACCTGTGGGACAGTGATCACCAAATACTAGAATTCACCATAAGACGTCGAGTGGGTAAGGTAACTAGTAGGGTGAAAGTGCTAGACTTTAGGAAAGCTGATTTCAATGAACTCAGGCGTTTAGTCAAGGATGCACTGCAGAGTAAGAGTTTTAAAGAGTTGGGAGCCCAGGAAGAGTGGCTGTGCCTTAAGGAAATGATCCTTCGGGCACAGAACGGGCACAGATCCTGATGCAGGGAAAAACGGGGAAAGGGGCCGAGAGGCTTCCTTGGCTGACCAGAGAAATCCAGAGCAGTCTATGGGCTAAAAAGGGGGCATATAAAAAGTGGAAATGGGGAGGGATTACTAAAGAGGAGTATACCTCCTCTGCTCGCTCTTGTAGGCAGGCAGTTAGACAGGCCGAAGCTACCATGGAGCTGAGGATGGCATCCCAAGTAAAGGATAACAAAAAAATGTTTTTTAGATATATAGGGAGTAAAAGGAAGGCCCAGGCTGGAATAGGACCTCTACTAAATGGGCAGAAGCAATTGGTGATGGACAGGGGGGACAAGGCTGAACTCCTCAATGAGTTCTTTGCCTCAGTGTTCCTAAGCGAGGGGCAAGACAAGGCTCTCACTGGGATTGTAGAGAGGCAGCAGCAGGATGCCAGACTGCCATGCGTAGGCACTTGGAGGAACTGGATATGTTTAAGTCAGCCGGCCCGGATGAGCTCCATCCAAGGGTACTGATGGCACTGGCTGACGTCATTGCACAGCCACTGGCGGGAATATTTGAACACTCATGGCACACAGGCCAGGTCCCAGGGGATTGGAAAAGGCGTCCCCATTTTCAAGAAGGGGAAGAAGGAGGACCCAGGCAACTATAGGCCAGTCAGTCTCACCTCCATCCTAGGCATAGTATTTGAAAAAATTATCAAGGCTCACATTTGTGAGAGCCCTGCAGGAAAAATTATGCTGAGGGGAAACCAGCACGGGTTCATAGCAGGTAGATCGTGCCTGACTAATCTAGTCTCTTTTTATGACCAGGTTACAAAACACCTGGACGCAGGAGTAGGGGTTGACGTCGTTTACTTAGACTTCAGGAAGGCCTTCGATACGGTATCCCACCCCATACTGGTGAACAAGTTAAGAGGTTGTGACTTGGATGACTACACAGTCCGGCAGGTGGCGAATTGGCTAGAGGGTCGTACCCAGAGAGTCGTAGTGGATGGGTCAGTATTGACCTGGAAGGGTGTGGGCAGTGGGGTCCCGCAGGGCTCGGTCCTTGGACCGATACTCTTCAATGTCTTCATCAGCGACTTGGACGAGGGAGTGAAGTGTGCTCTGTCCAAATTTGCGGATGACACAAAACCGTGGGGAGAAGTGGACACACTGGAGGGCAGGGAACAACTACAAGCAGACCTGGACAGGTTGGACATATGGGCACAAAACAACAGAATGCAATTCAACAAGGAGAAATGCAAAATACTGCACCTAGGGAGGAAAAACATCCAGCATACCTACTGCCTAGGAAATGACCTGCTTGGAGGCACGGAAGTGAAAAGGGATCTTGGAGTCCTAGCGGACTCCAAGATGAACATGAGTCGTCAGTGTGACGAAGTCATCAGAAAAGCCAATGGCACTTTATCATGCATCAGCAGATGCATGACGAACAGAACCAAGGAGGTGATACTTCCCCTCTATCGGGCACTGGTCAGAATGCAGTTGGAGTACTGCGTGCAATTTTGGGCGCCGCACTTCAAGAGGGATGTGGATAACCTGGAGAGGGTCCAGAGAAGGGCCACTCATATGGTTAAGGGCTTGCAGGCCAAGCCCTATGAGGAGAGACTAGGGCACCTGGACCTCTTCAGCCTCCGCAAGAGAAGGTTGAGAGGCGACCTTGTGGCTGCCTATAAGTTCATCATGGGGGCACAGAAGGGTATTGGTGAGGCTTTACTCACCAAGGCACCCCTGGGGGTTACAAGAAATAATGGCCATAAGCTGGCAGAGAGCAGATTTAGACAGGACATTAGGAAGAACTTCTTCACAGTTAGAGTGGCCAAAGTCTGGAATGGGCTCCCAAGGGAGGTGGTGCTCTCCCCTACCCTGGGGGTCTTCAAGATAGATAGGCATCTAGCTGGGGTCATCTAGACCCAGCACTCTTTCCTGCCTATGCAGGGGGTTGGACTCGATCTATTGAGGTCCCATCCAACCCTAACATCTATGAATCTATGAATCTATGAATTAGACTTGTAGAAAAAAAGGTGTCATGAATTATATTTTACAATGTCTGGGTGACTGTAGTTCAAGACTAACTCCATAATAGGATCAGAGTTAAGGTTGTTATACAGCTCATCATTCCCTGACTTGTGTAAAGTAGCATGTCATTTGGAATTGCAGTTCAAAACACAGACTTGCTTTTTTCCTGCTTGGACAGTTTATGTGGTGTGTGACTGTTCTCTTGAATATGGCTGGATATGAACCAATTGTATTACTTTGTTATATTTTAAAAATATGTGTAAAATAGATAATTGAAAATGCATGTGGTGTCTTTTGCAATTGCTGCTGTTTTTTGTTTGGTTTTGTTGATGGTGAATTACAAATGAAATCATTTAAAATTCCATCTGCTTTAGTAGTACATGTTATAAATGTCTCCATAAGCTGGGCTAAAAGGGAGGTTCTTAGCAAGCTGTTAGTTTAAATTAAATTCCCTTTTACTTCTCTACCACCTTCTTCCATTTGTACTTATGATCATATTTTGGTTCTGTTGTTGGCTTCTGATCAAATATTTAGGCTCGAAATGTGGCCTGACAGAATTCTGTTGAAGCCAGATTTGTCTATTAGGGTAGGTGAAGTGTAGTGTGAATCGTGGTTGTTTGTATATGCTATATCTACTGTATGTATATATATATATGAGTTGATTCAGGATTTCAGAAAGGGATCAGCAACCTGTGCTGCTGCTCCCATGGTGTGGTTGACCAAAAGAGGAGTAAAGCGACTTGCGCTGAGCTGGAAATAAGAGTTCCATGTGATCATGGAATGAGCTCCCAGAGCAATGTGGGTTAACCTTCAACTTAAGTGTTTTTTGGGAACTGCAAGCTTTGAGAAATATGTCTAGTAAAGGTGAGAAACCAAAATAACTGAACTACTCCTCAAGCACTTGCCAGAAAATACACACAGCAGCAGATAGAGCCTTTATAATATAATAACACCACATAGAGCTTCCTGTGAACAGGGAAGAAAAGAGAAGAAGGGAAGACTTTGAAATCCAAGAGAGGGACCTCACCCTGGTTCAGAATACATAACCAGATGTAATAATCATATCTATAAAATGATACTGATATAAACCATTATGATTAACTCTTACATATGCATATTTTTTTAGTGATACAAGTATAGCAAAACCATTGCAAATTTTAATCGTTTCCTTCAGGATTAAAGTTACAGTTATTTAGCTAACTTTTTACAGGATCCTGTATTTTTACAGAAGCTCACAGATGTAAAAGTTATATTTTAACAGTTGACGTAAACTCTCAAGTGGCAGCTCTCCCTCTCTTTTTAAAGCAGTTCAAGGTACGTATTTCTCCATCAAGAACTTAGTCAGCGAACTCTACTTTCTTGTGGTTACCACATTTACAGCTATGCATTTTTTCTCAACAATTGAATTCATAGTTATAAGCAAAAGTACTTAGGATGTTAGGGAGATTTCTTGCTTGCTAATGTTTCTCTCTGTAGAATCCAATTTAAGCACTTTAGTGTACCTAACAACATATATTTCTGTTGGTTTTTAACCAAGGCAATAACACTATTTGAACTGTTAGGATATGAAAGGAAAGCATGCTTATTCCTATCTTTACTTTCCATAACATCTATTATTTTTAATTAAAACCGATGTAAAAATATTTGGTATGTCCCAAACCACCTGATGGAACATATATCCTAAATATTGGTGTGTACATTTTGTAATATATTTTGCCTCATTTGGATTCCTGTAGTACCATTTTAACAGTAAGTACATGGTATGTTACATTCAAGTTTAATACAGTTTTCCCAAGACACCTATAATTATTTTTATTCTGCAGTTTCCCATCCCCTCACTCTTCTATTGATGGATTAGAATTTCAGTCTCTTTTAAAATACAACTTAGTGGTTTCCAATATATCTGCTCTTTCAGGTCATTGGTCTCAAACTTTCCTTCCCAGAGAGGTCATAGAATATCAGACTTCTGAGGTCTCATGGAATTTTCTTTAACAGAGTCCAAGGTCATTGGACTGAGTGCATTGTTTGAATATTCATCCAACAAGACCTTTGAAACATGCAGAACTGAACACAAACTGCTCACTACAGCTTAGTTATGATCTGTCATTGTTTATTTAACCCAGACTATATTTTAAATAGTTTTTAATGATACACGTTTATGTGTCCTTACATTAAAAAATCCTTCCATTATATCTGGTTATCTTCATTGCTGCTGAGTGAAATCGGACAATTCCTTCTTGTCATATAGTTTCATGATTAATTAAAGTTATTCTGATTGCTTTCCACTATGTATTATTTGGAAAAACTTTGCTCCATTGTTTGAAAATAATAGCAAAAGCCACTGTATTGTGTACTTGTCAGTATCACCAGATCTTTTAAATTTAAGCTTGCATTAAAAAGTTCCTGTTTTTTTTGATGACTAGGATAAATTCTTCCCAATGCAAATGGAGGCACTACCACCTTCCTGCTTCTGCATTCAGACATCTCTGTTGGCTTTCAACGATTATAACTTTATATGGGTGCAGATGACTGACTGTGGTCAGTTTCCTGCTGCTCTTTACAACTCCACAAGTTAATGAAAATGCTGAAGATAATGTCTCTTTCAACTTTATTCCTCTTGAGAATATATGAACTTGTTCCACCATTGCCTGTGACCAAAGTACTGTAGAGTGGGTAGATTGTAAAGCCACTTATGGCCAATGGACAGGATTTGGCCTGTAAAGAGATTAGATCAGGTCCATGGTAGCAGGAGCACGCTCTCTGTTTTATGCCAAGGGCTGTTCTCTTGCTTCACTACTGCAGGCTTTGCTTACTTTCACTACTAAATGTTGTGCTCCCTAGCCCTCTGCAGTGGAAATCTCTGCACTCCATAGTGAGGGTAAGTAGACGCTGCAGCAGTGGCAGGTACAAGAGCAGCCCATGGCATAGAGCAGGGAGGGCTGGGGTGCTGTGGAGGGGACTAATAGCTTGAAGCGGCAACTGCATCACAAGCAGCATCCCATTGTGTTTTTAAAGGTTGCCAGTGTCTGCTGTAGAGGAAGATGCAAACCTTATGCGGAATGTGAACAATGCTATTCGCTGGTGAAGTGTGCATGCGTGTGTGTTGTGTGTAAATATGACTATAGAAGGAATTGTTACTGACATGGTAACTTCAGAGGGACCAGTTTGGTTTATGAAATACGTTGTCCCAGGAAATGCTGTATGTGGCCTTACAGGGCATAGCTTGTCAGCTTAAATATACAGTACAAATGATACAGCCACAGTTTAAGATGCTCAGCAAGCTATGACATATTCTTGAGAAACACTCATTACGCTTTGGCTCAATTCTTCTTTCAAGTTATTTACTCAAAAAAAAATTGCATAAACATTTGGAAAAGATTAGCTGTGGTTTGAAACTATGGCTGTGGCTTGTCCTATGTAAATGAGTTTAGCATTAAGTTGGGAGATGCCTGAGCCATGACCTGAAACGTGTTGGATCCAGTCTTCCAAAGTACTGACGTGCATTTGTATTTAACTATATTTCGTGCCTTATGAGGAAATATAGTTCCTTCTTTGTTGAGAGAGAGATTGTGGAATTTAGTGTTCTTCCCAACAAAGTGTCATTTAATACTGACTTTTCTGGAAGTCTGATACCTTTTCTCAATTGTAAAGGTGATAATACACTCTAATGGGTAAAGAACAGCTTTAAAAATGAATTTTAACTTTCAGGTGTACTGAACAAAAGTATTTTTGAAGTTTGGGATTTAAAGTACATTAGCAAGGACTACAAAAATATGTAGTGTTTTCAAAAGTCAGTCGTTTTGAGTTTGTCATCAAGCAGCATAACCCTTTGCATTTTTCGAGTTAAGCATAGCAAATTATACACAAAAAATCTATTTTTAACATTTATATCTGCTATTGCATATAACAAAATAAAAATTACTTGAAGAAAAGTCTGAAGCTTAGATTCACAAATAGCTTACTTTTTTTTATTTGTCTTTAATTGACTATGAATAGCTCTTTTTGCTTTGGAACAGATTTCCCCCTTTCCCGCTCCATAATTTCAGTTTAAAAGCTTTTATTTTGGATACTAAGCTTCTTTTAGTTTTGGTTCTGCTCGTGCTCAAGAATAAAATATTGAAATTGACTGGACTAATTTCTGTAAAAGCAGAGTACAGTGTAAACATACACCATAAGTGGTGAAGAGCTAACTTTTGATTTTTAATCAACAAAACTAACCACTGCAAATTGCTTTTCTTGGGACTACCCTTGATGTACATTTATAAACTACTTTCAGTGCAGAATGAAGTTGCTGGGTTTTTTTCTCATGGCAGAGGAATTAATAGTTAAAACATCGTTACTCCTTAAAGCTGTTTCCTAATACAAGTTAAGGTGTTGGTGATTTTTTTTTATTAAGCCATTGGATTAATCTGGAAATTGAACATCTTTATAATTAAAATAGATAGAATCAAAAATAGAACAAACCTTTTTGCAACCATCCCCCTAATTAGAAATAATAAATTATACAATCTGAATGTAAGGTAAGGAGGATATAAAATGTTCCCTTTCTGAATATGTAGGAGAATAAATACTGCTTTCAATACACCCTTGAAGAGAAGAAAGTTGGGCAGTGTTGGTGTAATGTTAGGCAGGTGGGATAATAATCTTTTTACCTAAAGTATGAAAATGGTCTCGGTTTGACTACCATAATGCAATGTAGCACTTCAGGCTACACTTGAAGTGACAAAGGCCTGGATATGTTTAGAGAAAGTGCTTCTGGAAAAGAAATTTGCTTTGTCTTGCAACACAGATTGGGGAACAACAGGACCTCTGATTGCCAGAGCTATTCTGTTTGGAAACAAGTTGAAAGGGCAAGTAACAAGTACATATCTTCACTCCAAGGAGTTGAAATATTTCATATTCTTTCTTCTAAGCCTACTTGTACAATTTGTGACTCAAATTGCACTGTTCCATCCAGACCACAGCCTTGAATGGGGGCTTCCTCTTGGTCAACACAGCTGCGCATCACAGCCTGCCACCATATGATTGGTTGCACAGTCTGATCTAGGATGGCCTGAAGCCTCCAGCCAGGCCTAACCCTCTTTCCATTCTCTGTCACCGAGTAGCTGGCTGGGGCCACCTGATTCTCCATTTCCCCCATATATGTGTCTGTACAGGAACAGGAAGTGTCTCATCAATGGGGCTTAAGCGGGTCCCAGACAGGTTTGTTGTTCCCTCTAGCTTGTGCCCTGACTTTGCTCTCTGCTTGATCCTTCAGCTTCTTGACTTAGGTTGCTCTCTGACTCTGGTCTTTCAGCCTGATCTCCTGTCTTTCTGACTTGGCTTGTTACTAGACCCCACTCTTGGACTGACTTCCTGGCTCCCCGACCCCACTTGTCCCTAGATTCTACTTATTTTTCCTGATTCAGGTAAGCACCTCGATCTCTGAGTGGCCCCAGACCAGGCAACCCATGACTCTGTGTGATAGTTTGCCCAGACCACTCATTTGGTGAAGAGGATCCAGCTGTAACTGGACCTGCTTCAGAGGATGTCAGTAGTGGCCCTGGTGGCCATGCTTACCATGCTTCTTCCACTCAGGTCTCTTTCTGGGTACCACCTTGCCTGCGTCAGCTTTGTTGTCATTGTGAACACTGGGGGGTAGTTCTGGAGAACTGAAATGTGGCCTTGGGTTCCCTGTTCTGCTGTGCTCAATCCACAGGTCTCTTGACCCTTGCATAGTTTACTGGGCTTCTGTTACACCAGCATGGAGCTCAGTTCCCTGCTGGTGCCCTTGGACTTGCCCACTTTGGATGCCACAAATTAGAGAGACCTGCAGATCAGGAGGGACTGGCTGAAGCAGCTTGCCTCTGCCCATCAAATTCCAAAAGCCAGTGGCTGCTGACTGAGAACCATTTCCTTTAGTCTCAGGTGGCATACCACCAGGAGAAGAACCAGCACTGGTGAAGAGGTATTATGATGGTTATGGGAGGAGATTGCTGTGCTCCAAGCTCATCCTGCAGAGTCCTAAACCCGTCTCTTGCTGCCTGAAAGGAATGATGGAGACAAGTGGTGCTTCAGGGAGTTTCTTATCCAGTGCCACCTTTTGTTTCTAGCCCAACCTGAAAGCTACTCCAGGGATCAGGTGAAAGTGAGCTTCATCACAAGTCTCGTGACAGGGTATATCCTGAGTTAGACCTCCATGTTTGTGAAGCATGATGGTACCATTATCCAGACCTGGGAAGCCTTCCTTCAGAAATTCTCCACTATGTTTGATGACACTCACTGGGTCCGGATGGCAGAAGCCACATTGAAAAACCTTCTCCAAGGGCCAGATACTACCACTGCCTATGCATCCTTTTTCTGCTGCTACACAGCAGATGCCTGCTGGAATGAGGTGGCTCAACTTTGCCAAATCCCGTGGCGTCTGCAGGAAGAAGCAAAAGATGAACTGGCACCCTCAGGGTTCAGTGCCTGGTGGATCTGAAAATCCAAATTGACTGTTGTCTTCAAGAGTAGAGTGAGGTGGGGAAAAAAAGACACTCCCAATTCACTCTGGGTTCTCAGGTAGCAGTGGTCACTCCTAAACTCATGCGGGTTGCAGTCATTTTACCCTGGATGGACAGGAGGGACCCAGCCACTTGTCTGTATTGTGGGGCCCCAGGACACAGACTCGCCCACTGCCCCAAGATAGGTCACAAAGGGAATGAGCCACTCCCAGGCCCTGTAAACGAAGCTGGATTAGGGTCACACCACAAACTTCCTTGGTTTCATCAATAGCAGAAACCTGCAGCAAACCTGACTCTCGAAACTCTGTTACAGATACTCATCCACCTCCAGATCCCAGGCTTCCAGTCTTAACCACCTTATTGGACTCTGGGGCAGGGCTATTTCATTGACGACACCATGGAATAGGCCCTACGAATCCTGTTACAGCAGCAGTCCACGCCAGAGACCATCAAGACTATAAATGGCTCCCCCCTTGTGTCTGGCCCCATGGGGTGGGACACCAGTCTGGAGATGAACATCTATGAGAAAAGCGAGATGCTATATTTTGGGGCAGTCTGTGGCCTCCATTACTCCTTGATTCTGGGGTTCCCCTGCCTCACCTGCCACAACCCCATGGTCTGGTGTAAAGTTTGCGAAGCTTGATTCTAGTTACTGCTAGCAATTCTGCTGGAAACCTGGGATGGTTGCCTGCCCTAAGATTGAAGCAGGGGTCCTGACGGCTGCCATCCTTTGTTTCTTGGCCCAACTTGCTCTTTGACTTAGTTCTCTGCTTGATCCCCTGGCTTCTTGACCTGGCTTGATCTCGGACTCCTCTCTGTGCCTGATTTCCCAGCTTCTTGACTCAGCTTGTTCTTAAATCCCGCTCTCCAGCTGACCTCTTGGCTCCCTGACCTGGCTTGTCCCTGGATTCTTTTTGGTCCTTCTGATCCTGTTTGGCACCTTGTTCCCTGAGTGGCCCCAGACTTGGCCACCATGACCCAGCGTGACATATTTGTTGAATTCGGCATATCTGGAAGTGTGAAAAAAAATCCAGTTCCATTTACAGAAAACCACTGTAGCTAGATTGCTTTTTGATGCAATCAAGGAATACAAAATATCTAGGGTCATCTTGCAGATCTGAGCTGGGAATGAAATCATGCATTTCAAAAATCTCCAGCTGGTATAATATGCAGGAACTTTCTGCTTAGCAACATGAGTTGCCATAAACACATCATCCTCGTGACCTGTTCTTTGTCTTGTCTCCTGTTAAAGGCTGTCTAGCTCAAGATCTTAATTTTAATATTCAGAGCCTTTCAAGCAACTTGACCACCTGCAAGATCACTTCTCCCTCTTGACTTCTGTCAATAGCCATATTCCTGTGAAACTACAGAGCTGATATCCAAGAGGAATGCTATTTTGTGTGGGAGACAGAACTCTGACCCAGATTCAAAGGCTACCACAGTGAATAGGAGCCTTTCTAGTGGATTTTGGATCAGTCCCTTTCTTGGGAACTCATTCCCACAAGAAATATGTCATGGTTTATCTTCTCAACATTCAGAACTAAAGCTCCAATTCAATTTCATCCTTAGACAGGCAGGTATTACTTACATGGCATATTTTAGCTGTGTAATGCCACATATATGGCGCACACACGGCTTTTTTAAAACCTATTCCATCTAGGAATACGTATAAAAAAGGAGGGAAGATGAGCGTAATCCTCTTTTTTTTAAGCCAATAGTTCAGTAGATAAGGAACTTCCTCGGGGAATAGGAGGAGATCCTGGCTCCAAGGCACCCTTTATCCAGAGGTGGTTTGAACCCTCATTTCCACTTCCAAAAAGGCCCTAGCCATCAGGCCATGAGCTGCCAGGGTCAAGTGCACAGCATGTACCACACTTGAAGCTGGCTCACTGAGCAGGCAGGAGGGGAAGATATATGGGCTAGAAAGAGACAAAACCAGAAAGAATATTTGTCAGTGACATATGCACTGCCCTAGAGAGGAGGAGACACTGAGTTCTGGTCCATGGTATGCTATTGGATGTCTATTTCATCCAATGACTATGTAAATACAAAATGCAGAAATACCACTATACACATCAATCTGCACTCTTGCAAGCTTACCATGTCAGCATTTGGTGGGGAGTTGTTGTTTGTCTATTTTGAGGCATTCAGATACCACAGAGATAGTGACCACATATGTACTAGACTTCCAGGTTTCTAGAGACAGCCCTCTTCCTTCGAAGATCTATGAGCAGGTGACTGGTTGCCTAATTTGCTTTTCCAGGTCCTTGCTGTTCCCTAAATGCCTTGAGTCAGAGGACTTCCATTTTTTCATCCACAGTATGGTTGTATGGGAATCACAATATGGCTTCTTCTTAATCTGCTAGATGAAATATTTTCTAATTCACTGAAGGAAGCAGCATCTCTTAAACATATATTTGCAGTTTCTTTTTTATAAATGACTCCTTAACCTTTCCTAAACATAGTAATGTTGTTTACTAAAATTGGTCCAGTTCCTTACTCTGTCTTTCTGCAAATGCCTCTAAACAACCCTGTAGATGGTAGCTTACCTTGGAAGTGATCTGGGTGGTAACATTTTATTGACATAGAAGAAAAAATTGAAAGCAGTTTAATGCTTTGTTAATTTGTGTATGGTTCTGAAAGAGGAGACTATGAAGCTTACATTTTGCAGTAAACCTGTTGAGTTCTTGGGTCAACAGTTTGTTCATCAGAGACACCCCAGCCACTTCCATGGCAGTTGAGGCATACCAGCCATGGCTACTTTATGAACCAAATGCACAGCATTTTTAAGGTTTTCTTAACAATTTTGGTGGGGGTTCTAAATAATAATCCTGTTGTTGTTGTTTAACACTTGGGTTTCAAAACACTGCCCAGTGGTTTCTTCAAGTAATACTTCAAGTCTTCCAGAAAAGGAATTTGGTATTCAGCATGTGTTGCAAATCATCAGATGTTTATGGGTTTCATATACATAGCATCTCCTTCTGACATACGGAACAAGGGCATAAATTCACTTGTATAAAATAAAAGTAAAGATATGAAAACAATACTTACTTTGGTATGTAATATAGTAGTGGTTAGAAGAATGTAATTAAATTTCACTTAATATTTGCTTTGCCTCCCACGAAGGGAAGATTTGTGTTAAATTGTATCTCATATCACTTTAAGTGGTCCATTCTGTCAAAGGAAAATGTTTAGGGAGAAAAAGGAAATCTTAAGGGAAAGTAACATTATATAAAACTTTGAGAATAGGATCTGTGTTTAGAGATTGAAGGAAATATTGACACGAGTTGATTTTAAAGCACAAGCTAATAAGCTCCTTGTATACCTTTCACCCAAGAAAAGAATGAAGATAGAACTGACCTAACAAAATAATTCGAGCACAAGCCTTATGGAAAATAAGATCTTGAAGTTTAGTGAAGTTTAGTTCAGGGGTGACCAACCAAAGGTGTGGGTGCCACAAGTGGCATGGGTAGCCTGTGTGTGGCATACAGCAGAGCGGGGAGGTGGCAGGCAGCAGAGTGGCATTTAAGACAAGGAAACAGAAAACAGAGCATCAGATCAGTCAGGCAGAAGAGGGCAGGAATCAGAAAGCTGAGCAGCAGGTTAGGTAAGGGAAAGGGATCAAAGTGGAAATCAGGAAAGGTGCAGGGCTAATTTGTGGCATGCTGTCAAAAAGGTTGGCCCCTATTGGTCTAGTGGGGGCCAAAATGTCTTTGGTGTGATAGTCCTAGTGAGCCAGAAGCTCTAGAGCAGCTGTATAATAAAGTGTTGGATTTAGCAAGTGACATATATGGCTCAAACTTTTAGACACAGAGAGATTCTATTTTTCTCTGATTTCACTTCCTAAGTAACTTTAAGCAGTAAAACTGTTGTGTATTGGGAGCTGCAAAACTGATGTGTGAATCTCTAGACTTCCACTGATGCTGAAATTATTTTTTTAATCTATCATAAATATGCTTTTATCTCTGGAAAAATACCCAGAACTCAAAGTCATTGATTGCTAGTTATTTAAAGGGGAATAGAAATGTATACATTTAGCCCTCAGATCTGATCCTTCAAAATATCAATTTCAATATATTGAAGAACAGTCCTTTGGTTCTAACTGGTTGATCTGTCAGGATGTCATGCTGAAGCTATGTTTAATTTTAAGGAGAATTAACCTAACAGTGGCACTGTGCTTGTATATTTGTCCAGTCACTGCCTTAGGTTGTTGCTAAATTTGTTTTACGATATGAATTTAGAAGTCTTTGAAAATAAAGGGGGCTTGATTCTGATTTTTTAGTGTAAACTGGAAGTAACACTAAATAAAGTTGCAAACAAAAGAATCTGAACCAGAAGTTTGGGATTTTCATAAATATGAATTGCTCCTGTTAAGTCAAAGAGACTATTAAGTTCTGATCACCACTTTCTAAAATCCTACTTTCTAAAATTTAAGTGCTGAACATACTTTCTAAAATCCCAGTCACAGGCTGTTCATAAAATATTGTACGTGTATGCATGCTTAACCTGCAAAAATAGTGTTGTTGTTGTTTTTTAACATAGAAAATATGGTGAGATGTGTGTATGTGTGTGTAATTAATTGATTTCACCTTTATATGCAGGTCTTTTAGCAGTTGATAATAGTTAGGACTTTGTGAATATTGCTGGAACTGTTTACACTGCTGCAGGGCAATTTAACTTTTTCTGTGGACAGTACTTGTTAAATCATTTTAGTGGAATTAGAAGAATATACAAGATAACATGTAGAATACTATTGAGTGACTAGATTCCATAGCTGAATCTTTCAAATGTGGTACAGTTCCAAAAATGTTTAAAGATTCTGTTTTGTAAATTAAGACCAGAAACTATTATTAGCTTTTGTTTGTAGTTCAAACATTATGTCATATTTGGCATGGTACTGTAGGAAAACTCTATACTCAAAAGCTCAGATCTGTTCTATCTCAACTCAGTGCCTTCAGTTTCTGCTCTGTGGGGCTGCCAGCCCCTTGCGTATAGATGAATAGTTCCTGAAGTAACGCAATCTGAGGGCTTAATTTACCACTAGGTCTGAGATGAGGGTGGGGGTTGGAGGCCCTACAGTAGGGAGTCGATCACAACTCCCTGATTCTCTGCATATTGGTGTATAAATTCAAGCTGCAGGAAGCAGCTGTAGGTCACAGTGTAGAGACCTTTCAGCAATGGAGAATTGGGCATAGTGAAGCACTGAACTGGAGAACTTGCCATCTATGGATTTGTTTGGCATTGTTTTTTGTTTTTTACCAGTGCTGCTGTGGAAGATGATGATTCTTCAGGATTACAAAAGGCTTTAAGGAAGTATAATTTCACAACAAGAGCATATGTGTTGACCTGTAGAGATGTAGAAGAAACACTGGTGTTGTTTTTCCAAGAGTTTTTCTAGCTTCTTTGTATGTTTAATTATTGTTTTCTAAGCTGTTCTTGACTCTTGGCTGTGCTCTAACATGAACAAAGAGGCAACATGAGTTGCTGAATTTTGAAATGGCCACATTAAGTAAAGTTTGTTATGACTGAGCAAGAAGTTGATTCTTTAGTGAGTCACTGTTCAGTTATTTGAAGTTTTCCACAGCATTGACTTGGATATAGTGTGGATCTTGCTGAAAACATAGGAGATTTCACTTTGGATGTTATATCTGTTTGAGTGCTTTTCTTTTGCCTGTCTGTTAAACATAAACAAAGTCAGCACATAAAAGAAAAAGGTACATTATACAAAATCATCCTATTTATTCATAGTATATTGCTCTTTTCAAAATTCAGATGTTCATGAAATTCACAAGGGCCATCAAAGATTCACAATATGCGCTAAATAATTTCTACAATTACTTTTCTTCTTCTTCCCAAGTATATAACTACACAAATAAGTTACTGCGTGGTAAACTTAGGGTACAAATTTACAAACAATTTAGCTACTCCACAATAACTATCTATGTGAGGTAGCTAGTCCCTCAGTGAAAGTAGGATATGTTTCTCAGCCAGGAATGCATTTGTGTTTACTGCAAATGCGATAAAGTACTCAGTACATCTTTCTTATGTAAAGAATGAAACATTTTTAAAAAATGTGTACTTACTGGAAAAATCCTTCTTATGTATTATATAGAGAAATGCTTCTGGTCTCCTCCCATCCCCTTGGCTAAATGTGGAATTACATAAAGGTACAACACTGAAAAAAGGATGTTGTCTTTAGATGCAGAATTGGTAATATGCAGACCTGGAAAAATGGCAGGTTGAGGCACTATGTATTAATAGGTTCATAAAAATCATCATTATAACATTGGAGACCTACACTTCCAGATTTGCTGTTGGATATAACACTTCTTTTTAACCCCGATAAACTCTGAATTTTGGAGTCTAAAATAAGACCTTGAAGGTCTGATATTACTATGTATGGCAAATGCATCTTAATTTTTTAATGAGGTTACATTTTTTCTTATAACTTTTTTTAAATACTTGTGCAATTGAATTCATGATAACCAAGAAAAACAACTTTACAGAAAGAAGGATAGAAAAACACAGTCCAGATAATTGATGCAAACCTCTCCCAACAAATAATGAAATAATATGACTTGCAAAGAATACTTATTGGGGTGCACTAACAAGGATTTTCTTGGCTGATACCAAGAGCCGATTATTAGCCAGCCGTATTGTCTGATACCGATGTACAGGAATGTAGCTGGGCAGCTTGGAGAGCAGTGTCTTGCAGGTAAGTTTGTGGAGGGGAAGAGGCATGGGCAGGGGTCAGATCAAGGCCCCCATGGTGAGGAGGGAGTGGGGCAGGTGCTGCCCAGCCCAGCCAGGACGGTGAACGGGACCTTGGGGAGCAGGATGAAGCCACAGGTGGCTTGTTCAATGGGGTTCGGGGGGGGCTCCCCACCACTGCACACACCCTTGAAGGAAGTATGGGGGAGCATGTGCCCCCCAGATGTGTGCACGGGGTAGAGGCAGGCTGCCTGCTGTGGGCTCTGGGCCAGGTGCTGCTCCAGCCTCTTTCCAGTGGGGCACCGGGGGTGTTGGGCTGGGGTTGGGCTCAGAGTGGGCAGGAGCAGGGTGGGCTCAGCTGTACGGGGCGGGTGGCAGCAGTGGCAGTGCTGAGAAGGGTGGCTACAGTGGGGTTTAAGGCAAATTTTGGGGTGGCCATAGCCCTCAAAGCCTCCCCACTCTATTGTGCTGCCTTTCCCTTGGGAGTCTTCTGCTGAAGGGTGGGTAGGGGGCATGCAGCCAGCTCAGGGCTCCTGAGGGAAAGGCAGCAGAGTGGAGTGCCCCGAGCAGGGGCAGCACTAGTGGGGACTTGGGGAGCTATAGCCACCCCAAAATTTGCCTTAGCCCTCCCTTAGCTCCTCCTCTCAGCACTGCCACCACCTGCCCCACACAGCTAAACCCTCCCTGTGTCCACCCGCTCTGAGCCCTGCCCTGGCCCAGCCCCCCCAACCAGAAGAGGCTGGTGAAGCCCCTGGCCCCAAGCCTGCGGCAGGCAACCCACCTCAACCCTGTGCACAAATCTGGGTGGGGGGCACATGCCCTCCCCATGCCTCCCGTAGGGGTGCACACAGCAGTGGGGACCTGCTCCTTTTCCCCACTTCCCCGGTGCTCCCTGGATTAGCCGCCTGCAGCTCTGTCCTACTTCTGGCCCTGGGGTCCCATTCGCCGCTCTGGCTGAACAGTGCCTGCCCCTGCCCCACTTCCTTCCGCACTATGGGGGCCTCCATTTGTCCCCCATTCCCCTTCCCTCTGCCATGGCCCTTCCCCCCCACCATAGACTTACCTGCAGAGCACTGCTCTCCAAGATTCCTGGCTGTATTCCTGGCTGTGTGCATGCCTGCATGTATTGGTGACATCATCAGCTACACTAGCCAAAAATAGCCCATAGCGGAGAGCTGATAATGTTAATTTTCCTTTTATCAGTGCTGATCCAATATGCAACTGATATTTTGGTGCACCTCTAATACTTCTGATGCACTTTTATGGAAAGTGTTTGACCCCTGTCTAGAATGAACTGCCTAATTCATTTGTGGCTTTCCTAGTTACGATTAAGAGTTACCTTGGATTCATTATGTTTAAGCCTTTATGCCAGACTTTGTGTGTGTACTGCTAATTACATTACTTAGCTTTTAGTCTTAAAATCATTTACTGTGTATCCTATTATTCCTTCTAGCAATTCAAATGTTATAGTTTCATAGTTTTAATTACAAAGGATATGCCTTATCTTTCTTTTCAAATACAGCTTGAAGTTAGTTCCTGCAACAAATATTGTCTTAAGAACAGAAAAAAATGACGCACTGGTCTATGTAGTTCAATATGTAGTTTCTGACAGTGATCAGTAGAGGAACAGGAAAGAAGACAGAGAAAGTTTAAAAAAACCTTGCAATAGGCAATTTTATTGTGGGGAAGGGGTGCAGGTAAGACCCAAAGAAAAACCTACTCTAATGCATGGTATTGTGTTGAAGTGATGTTCCTGTGATGGTCCAGGATATATATGCAAAAGGCAAGAAGTCTTGTGGGCAGTATCTTTTATTGGATCAACTGCATGGTTGAGACAGAGGTAGGCAAGCTTTTGGGTATTATAGTACTTTTCCTCAATTTCTGTGGTACCTGAAAACTTATCTAAGTCTATCCCAGTTGGTTCAATAAAAGATGCTATCCACAGAATTTTTTCCTCTATCCTAATGCAGGAAATTTGATTTCTTTTTAATTCTTACTGTTTTATAAATATGCCACAAATGGAGGCAATTAGATTAATCTTCACTTAATTGTTCTCTTTGGAAATACTGCCTGTTATATTCATCTTGGCCATGTCTACACGAGCGGCCATCATCATAGCTGTTACTGCACAGTCATTTAGTAGTTGCTTAATCAAGTACTAAATGACTGCACAGTAACCAGTGTTACTGCCCAGTCCCATTGCTGCATGATTAGTGTTAGATGCTACTGCACAGTAGCATCACCGTCATGGTTTATGCTTGGTGACACTACAGCATCTTAGCTCGTTGCTACTCTGCCATAGTGTCTCATGTAGACACGCCCTTTGTCTTGGAAAGTAGTCCTGACATGCTATGACCCTTTCATCTTAATTTTTTGCCATTTTTGTCACATGGTTGAAAATAATGGCTCTGCAGAGGATTTGTGGTTAACTCTGTACATGTTATCTAATTTAATACATTTTAATAAAGTTAAATTTAAAGTCAAATTCTGGTGCAGTTCCACAGAACCTAGCAGCAAGCTACAGCTCATTCTGTCTTTCAGTGAAACTCATAGTGGCTAGGATGGATAGTAAGCTTCTTGTAATTCTGGGAGGAATGAGATCAAAGCAAATTAACTCCAAAAGAGCTAACAAATACAATGACTTCATGTATACAGATGTCTCTTATAAATAAACAGTTTCAAAAGAGGACACTAAGTGTTACTCTAAAGACTTTTTTTCTTCAGGAAGGATTTTTTAAAAACCAAACAATAAAAGAAGTGACAAATGTTCTTTCTATAATTGTACCTTAACATTATGGTGTTTTAAATACTGCTTTCAAAACAAAGCAATAGTTTTTGGTAAATATTATTGACTTCTAAATAAAATATCTAATTTCATCAAAGGAAGTAAACCATAAGAAGCATAATGTAAATATTTTACCTCTTCTTAAAAGTTTATGGCTGGTGATACCATACATTAGCCTGTCGCAGAAGAGCTATACTGTATAAGAGGAGCTCTTACCTCAGCTTTTAATGGTACCTTGATAGCCTCACAGATCAGGTGACTTCAGTATACAGCAGCCCCTATCCAAAAGAGCTTACAATTTAAACAGGAAATAAAGGAGCATTATATCCTAAACTGACCAAATTATGAGACGTTGCCAAATAGTTCACTGATATTTGGCCTTCCTTTAAACTAATTATTTTATCTACTGGTCCATTTTCTGAGTATTAAATGAAATCCAAACTGGTCTGCTTATGTTAGACAGCTGCGGACTGTCATTCCTTTTTAATGACTCTACAGTGGTGATCTTCAACCAGGGAACCACGTAATCCTAGATGTGCAAACACCTATGCATGATTCACAAGATAAGCATGGAGATTTCAAATTGGAATCCAGAGAATCAAAAAGATTCTGAACAGTTGTGGTCTTTTTGAGTTTATTGCAACAAAATTGTTCTAATTTTTTCCATAGTCAAAAAACAAGTGAAAACTAAGAGGTGGCATTTTCCAAAGGGTGCCTTGAGTCTAAAAGGGTTGAGAGAATGACTCTCAACCTTGTTGTACTATGACTCTATACTATTTAATTCCATTGCTGCAGTAGCAACTGGCCACTAGAGGGACCATAGAGGCAGCTTCCAGACCTCTGATATTTCATTTTTTAGTCTTGCTGTTGATGATAATTAGGAAGAAATTATATATTTATGTACACACACACACACACACACACACACACACACACACACACTTTAAAATAGTTAAGATAAATTTTGTTTCCAAAAACATGGAAGAGCAAAGTCTTAAATTTCACTATTTAGAAAGATAATCAAAATCTTCCTGTAAATCCTCTAACCTCCTACATAATTTTCCACAAAGTAGAAAGGAATCTATTTCAAGATATTTTTAATACAGCAACAGGGCTCTAGGATATGACCACTTGTCAATGCAATTTAATGAAAAAAGTTTTTTTAAGAATGCGACTGTTTCAAGAAGTGCTGTGAAGTAGGTACGCACCATCTCTTTGCTGTATGCTGATACACTGCTTAACACAGTAGGTATCTGATCCACAACAAGGTTTTCTTATTGTGTAACACTCTTGTTACTAGAAACCTGTTAAACTAATGCAGAATCTGTCAGGTAAAGCTGCGGTCAGTTTTTCTCTATAGCCCTGATTCTGACAGCCTTGTAATGCAGACAAGTCAACTAGAAAAGTATTCAAAAGTAGAATAATAAAATCCTAGAGAAGTAGAGCTGGAAAGGACATCCAGTGGCCATCTAATACAACTCCCTACTCAAGGCAGGTTCATCCTTATCCAAAGCATGCCATGGAAGTCCTAGTCTAATCTATTATTAAAACTACAGTATTAACTACAGTATTAACCTGTAGTACACTATTAACCTGTAGTACAACTACAAGACATATTGACTAAAGACACCAAAAGCATCCTTACCTAAGTATCCAGATCACAGGACTGTTTTGCATGAGGTATAATTATTGGTATATTTGCTAGGAGGGAAACTAATGTACATGCAGTCCAGCAAATTCTTGGCGTGTGTTGGGGATAACTTTTTGATACAGGTGGTAGGCAGGCCAGCCAGGGGGGAAGCTTTTCTCTACTTGCTGCTCACAAACAGGGAGGAATGGACTGAGATTGTGAAGGTGGAAGGTAACTTGGGTCACAGTGACCATGAAATTATATATTGTTCACTGTCCTATGGGGAGGAAGGAAGGAATGAGAGCAACAAAATAAGGCTGCAGGACTTCAGAAATGCAGACTTTAACAAAATTTAGGGAACTGATGGGCAGGATCCCCTGGGAACCAAGTCTGAGGGGAAAAAGGAGTTCAGGAGAGCTGTCTGTATCTTAAGACCCTTTTAAGGGTGTAGGAATTATCCCATTGCAATGGAAGAATGCAACAGGAGTGCAACAGGAGATCTGCAATCTCTTCTGTGAGTTGAAGCTCAAAAAAGAATCCTTTTAAAAAGTAGAAACTTGGTCATAGTACTAGAGAAGAATATAAGACCTCTTATGGGCATGCATCATCTAGTTCTGGATGATGGAGAGAAGGCTGAAATATTTAATGCCTTTTTATTATTGTCTTCACAAATAGGGAGAGCTACCAGATGAGTGCAGTTGACAGCAAAGATAAGGAAGGAGATAAACAGTCTAAAGTAGTAGAATAATAAATTGGGGATAACTTAGAGAAGCTAGCAGGACTGGATAAAATGTGCCCTAGGGTACTAAGGATTAGGCTGAAATAATTTTAGAGCCATTAGCTATCCTCTTTGAGAATTTGGTGAGGTTGGTTGAGGTCCTGAATGATTAGAAAAAAGGGCAAATATAGTGCCCATCTTTAAGTAAGGCAAGGGGGAGGAGCTGGGAAATTATAGAACAGTTGGCCTGACCTCAATACCTGGAAAGAATGTGGAGCAGGTCCTCAAGGAATCTATTGTGAAACACTTAGAGGACAACATGGTGATCAGGAAAAAGCTATAAGGGATTCACCAAAATCAAGTCACATTTGACCAACTCAATTGCATTCTATGATAAGGTGATAGATAGGAGTGCACTAATAAAATATTTTTTGGCTGATACCAATGGCTGTTTATTAACCAGCCATATCAGCCAGTACTGATCCGATTGCCGATCTGCAGCCCAGCAGCTTGGAGACCAGTGTCCAGCTGATAAGTCTGAGGGGGTAAAGGAGTGGGAGGGGGTGATTGAGGCCCCACAGAGAGAGGGAGGGAGTGGGGCTCAGGCAGGCACTGCCCAGCTAGGATGGCAGCTGGGTCCTGATGAGGGAGCTGTCCATGAAGCAGACCTGTGGGCAACTTGTCCTGTGGGGGAGGGGCAGCTCCCAGCCGCTGCGCACTCTCAGGGGAGGCATGGGGGGAACGTGCCCCTTGGATTTGTGTGCAGTGCAAAAGCAGACTGTCTGCTGCAGGCTTCAGGCTAGGGGCTGCGCTGGCCTCTTCCTGGGTTGGGGGGCCTGGGCCAGGGCTGTGCTTGAGACAAGTGGGGGTGGGCTGGGCAGCAGTGGCGCTGGGAGGGAGGACTACAGGGGGTTATGGCGAATTTTGGGGGGGCCATAGACCACCTCATAGCACCACCACCACCCATCCCACCCCCTGCCTGCCCCAAGCACAGCCTTAGCTTGGTCCCCACACTGGGAAGATGCTGGTGCAGCTCCCAGCTCTGAGCCTACAGCGGCCAGCCCACCCTCACCGGCACACAAATCCAGGGGGTATGTGCCCCCCATGCATCCCCTGCAGTAGGGGTGTGCACAGCGGCTGGGAACTGCTCCCCCACTCCCCGGACAAGCCACCCCTGGGTTCGTCCTGCACCCCACCCTGGCTGGGCAGCGCCTGCCCCTGCCCCACACCCTCCCTCACCATGGGAGGCCTTGATCAAGCCATTGGTCAGTGTCTTGCTCTCTGCAGCGATGGAAAAAGATGCTTTTTTTTTTTTTAACACGTTCTTAGTTAAAAAGGGCTAGTCTGAATGTAAGGTAAAGATTTTGTTAGTTTTGTTTTACCATACTTTGTTGTCAAAGCAGGTAATCACTTTTTCATACCATTCTTTTTCCTTTTACTTTCCTGTTACAGTACTGCACTGGCCATGATAAATCATGATTTTTGGGCAAACTGATAACCTGGGCCTGCCCATTCTGCAGAGTGGGGGACCAATAGGCTTATACAAGCCCAGGGTGCATCTCTGGGAACACTCCAGCTCCCTAGGGGTTTGTCACAGTGGCACAGTCAGCAGACTCTGTGGTTGTCATTTGTTTGAATTACCTTTTTTTCCTGATATAAGCGTGTGACTGTACTTTGGAGACAGGCTTTTTTCTTCCCTGCGTACCCCCTGCATTTTTTATTCCAGAGATAGGGACAGGCTAGAAATAAACAGAAGGGAGCAGATCCAGGTAAAAAGGATCTGTTCCAAAAGCAGCTGAGAATCTGCTTGGGAAATTTTTGTTTGTGCAAGATCTAGCAGGGACAAGAGAAGGGATTTTAGTTGATAAAGGCTTGTTTTGCCCTGAGAGATTTGCTGGTAAGCCTGTGGAAAAGCAACAGGCTAGAAGATAATTCAAGCAATTTTCTGAGAGCTGGTTGTGTCTTGAAGTTTTGTACGTGTGTATAGCACAGGAACAAGTGGGAAATCTGTGGAAAGCAAGCTGAGAGTCTCTGCTTGATTGAGGGTTAATTCTGCCCTGAGAAACTGTTTGCTGTTGGCCTGTGAAATAACAACAGGTAAAAGAATTATTCAAACAAGAGCTTACACTAAACTTAGCGAGGAAGATTTTGAAAAACCCTGTTGGGAAGTCTGTGGAGGAGCTCAGGACAATGGTTAGGGTGCTGGGGCACATGACTTATGAGAGTCTGAGGAAACTGGGCTTATTTAGTCTGCAGAAGTGAAGACTGAGGTGGGATTTAATAGCAGCTTGAGCTACACAAAGGGTGGTTCCTAAGAGTTTGGAGCTAGACTGTTCTCAGTAGTGGCAGATGACAGAAAAAAGGAGCGATGGTCTCAAGTTGCAGCAAGGGAAGTTTAGGTTAGATATTAGAAAAAAAAAATCTCTCACTAGGAGGGTAGTAAAACACTGAAACAGGTTACCCAGAGAGTTTGTGGAATCTCCATCCTTGGAGGTTTTTAAGACAAAGCTAGATAAAGCTTTGGCTGGGATGATCTAGTTGTGGGTGGTCCTGCTTTGAGCTGGGGTTGGACTAGATGACCTCCCTTCCAACCCTATTTTTTATGACGTATTTTTTAGCACGATTTGTTCTTGCAATCTGTTTCCTTTTCAAGATACTTGCAAATGACCTTCCTTACAATATGCTCCAGTAACTTCATGGGTATTAAGGTGAGGCTAACTGGTCTCTAATTCCCTAGGCCCTCCTTTTTGCAATAAAAGAGGAGCACTATGTTGGCGTGTGACAGTCTCAGGTGATCTGCCTGGCATCTGATGCTCCTGCTTGCCCATGCTCCCTGGCCTCCCTTTACCTTCTCTCTCACATGCCATCACTTGATCTTAGGGTCTTTTAACTAGGGAGGCTGGCTCAGGAGGTTGGGTAGCCTCTCCTCAGTGTACAGCTCCTGGGGCTTCTTTGTCCCCAAACTCTACAGGGTGGGTTTCCCATTTAAGGGGACCCCAGTTGAGTCTTAGGGTCAATAATTACCATCTCCAACCATCCCCCTAGTCACACCCATGCCTCATAGATGTCAGTCAGTGTTTAGAGGGCAGGGCCCTTGGCCCTGACTCTGCAGTCAGCCCCTTCAGCCTCAAACCTTTGTTGGGGCTTCTGCCTTCAGCCCCTTTCCTCTAGCTGGGTCTCCTAACCCAAGGCTTACTGTCCTGGACCTCAGCTTCTGGGCCCTGACCCCTGTCCCTGACCCTTGCTAGGGAACTCTCTGCTGGGTGCATCTCAGGTACCCTGCGGTCTCCAAGCCATCCCTGAGCCACAATCTAATTTTCCCATTTTAAACCTAAGCCTAACAGGAAAATAAACAAACTGCTTCTAAATTTCTTCCCCACTCTGGGTCAATACTGCACCACAAGATATACTTTCCCCTTAGTTGTCTTGGTCTCACTCTTGAGGGTAGCTTGGGTGTCTGTGGACCTGTTTCCTGCAGCCAGCTTCCTTGGGGAGCTCCTCACCTGGCAGCATGCAGTACCTGCTCTGGCTCAGACCCTGGCCTAAACATTATTGAAGGTAGGTTGGGGGTTGGTCAAGTCTTGTGATTTTTTTTCACATGCTTTTGTCTATTTAACCTTGGAATAAGGATATCAGGAAGTGCAGCAGAGTCATCGTTTGTAAGTTGGTGTTGTTCATATGAAGGATATGTAGTGGAACAAAATAAAGCCAATTTTACAGAGGGACAATAATGCATGTCAGTATAAACATATGAAAATCATGGGTGAAACATTAGGTCTTTAAACACTAAATAAATTGGCTTACAAATTAAGAGATATATGCCAATACTGACCCTGGTTGGGAACCATCTTTGGAAGGGGACATATTTTTTAATTATAGATGCAGCATGGACGGTGTGTGGGTGTGTGTTCTGGTTCACTTATGTTCAATTGCAAAATAAGTAAGGTTACATCATCCAGTCTGTGTAGCGGGTTGAGAAATCACTTGTCTCACAGGACTTCACCTATGTTCATCAGTCTTCAAAAACTCAAACTTAACATAGTCCATACAGAGTGCACTCACAGTCCTGAGTCTTCTTCAGCCCTGAGAAGGTGCCTCCAGCTCACTGCTGTTCTCTACACATTACAGTCTTCCTTCTCAGTCTAACTCTGACTCTGGTCTTGTCATGGTGTAGATCTTTCCAGCCTTGTACCCCTGGGTCTTCTCCCAAACCACCTAAGAAGGCTCTCTGGTCCATTGCTGCTTCTAGCCTTATAGCTTCCTCTCCCACCCTGTAGCTTTCTTTGGGTCTGAGGAAAGACTATCTCGGCTCTATCCTGTAGTCTCGTACCACAGTCTGCTCTCTCTTTTCCTAGCAGTCTTTAACTGTTTCTTTCTCACCTTCTATCTGTCCCCTAACTCCCTTCCCTTGGAGCCTTTAGCTTCCTGTGAATAGCCAATTATTTGTATCAGCTGGACCATTCCTCCTAGGCAGCCTATAATCACTTCTGGCTGCCTGCAGCTGGTCTGTAGCTTGTGTAGCTCACAGAGTGCTACAGCCTGATGTGTATCAGCTTGCTATAGGTCTCTCTCTGCCTGCCAGTTATGTTGCATAATGCAGGCACAATTTTGCTAACTACTGTTTTAACATGCTAAACTTATGGGGTAAACTACAGACAACTTTTTTTTAGCACAAAATAAGATACACTAAGAGTAAATGTAGTTATACACCACCTTCCTGTTAGATGCATGAGAACAGGTACTCATAGCTTAGTTGGGAATCTTTAAATTTTAGAGGCTCCTATGTTATACCCTAATATGCTATGGATAGGTTAAACCTTGCTGAAGTTGATGGTGTACTAGCTACCTCTTGTCCTGGATAAATATTAGAAGCAATCTAGGCTATGTCACACAACCAGGAAGCTGAAATAATAGGAGTGTCTATCCAAACCAAATTACCTTTATCACTGGAATAGACAGCTGAATCAAGTGGCCTCTGTTGTCTGGCTAACAAATTTAAGCATGGGGGACTGAGTAGTAGGTTGATAGCAGAAATTACCAGCAAAGCACTGAAGAAGATGAGAGAAGAAGCAGAGCAATGAGGATACAATCAGAATAAGTGCTGAGAACATCCCATATAACTCTGGTGCCTTTTTGGCCAGAATAAATGACAGACTGATTTATAAACCTGTATATAGTGGCCACGGCTATTTGCTCAAGTCTACTTTAGACTTGAAATTAAATAAACTACTTATCTATTTTTAAAAATAACTAGCATCAGGTAATATCTTTGTTCTGATTTCTTTTGTTCAGACTTGAATGGTATCGCCTGTATTTGGCAAAGAAATGTGGATAGGAAAGGTTGCCACTATGAAATGCTGTGGATTGAGAGAAATCACCTGCTCGTCCTGGGATCAGTTCCACTGCTGTCTGCTGGAAATGTCAGGCTGGTCTTTCAGCCTGTGAATTGAAAGCAGATGTCTCCCCATGTGAAATGAATTTACCTATATAACATCTTGGATGATGTGATATTTGTTAGTTAACATACAACAAATGGTGACATAAAGCAAAATATAGGATGACATTTTAATTTTTTTAAGGTACAACAGAAACCTGCTAAACATAAATACTGGACTGCTCATTTACTGGAGGAGGCTTAGCATAGCTGTGTGTTTCTGTGTGATTCACTTTTTTCTATAAATATTACATACAAATGAAAGGGAAATATGTATAACATGTTAGGCTCTTGTTTACAAAGTGCTTGAAATATGACATGCATGTGCTCATAAGAATTACCTTAATATCATGTATAAACATCCAGATTCCAATCAAATGAATATATTTTTCAATAATTGAAGCTGTCATGAATAATTTCAAGTAATAGGTCATCTGTTTTACTGTTACTGCCATGACTGACCTTCCTTTTGGGATACTGTATTGGACACAGCCTTTCCACCTCAGTAAGCCATAGTAGTTTGATGGGCTCTGCCTTGTATCCTGCTTCTATCTGATACTTGAATGGAATTTGAACCTTTTTACATGCAATTGAATTTACATTTTTTCTTTGCCTTTTTTGTTTCATTTCATGAAATTCTGACCCTCTTTTCGCTCTGGACATTACTTAGATGTTATCACATTTGTTTCCATTGTCAAAAGTTGCAGAATGCTTCTATCCTGTTTCCTCCTAGGTCCTTAATTTATCTTATTTTAATTTATTTGTCTGTGTCTCTTTCCTGTGTCTTGTAATATAAAATAGAGAATGAAATACAGGACAATATAGTAAAAGACTCTGTGAGTCTGAACTTGAAATAGCTGTATTACTTAAGGGTGAAAACCATGAATAAGTTATTCAAGAGACTGTAAATAACAAGGAGAAGCATTATAAAACACGTCCCTATTATGTATGCACCATATAAATAATACAAACTATTCTATGATTATTTTAGAGGATTTTTAAACTCTTACTAAAACCTGAGCTGCCTAAAGGCCTGTGACAGAAATGCTGATTATTTTGTTGTGTTTAAGCATAAAACATTGTGTTAAAAACATTTGGGGTTTGAATTCCACTAAATCTGAACCACAGTTCTGAGGAAATCATGCCTAGGGGCCTGATAGACTGCCCCAGGCCTGGGAACCTGTTACTCTCAAGGCGTGTGATTCTAGAGTAGCAGTGTCAAACTATTTGGCCCTGCTGGATGAGTGAAGGAGGTTGGTTCATTGGCTGGATCGGGCCCACAGATCCATAGGTCCTTTTACCATGCCAGATCTGGTGCCCACTGTAGCCAGTCTGGGACATGTGTTGTATGTGGCACCTGACCCCACTGGTCCAGTACTGTGTTGCGTTTCAGCCCATTTTGGCTATTCTGGGACATGTGCCATATGCGTTGCCTACCAGGGTGCCATATGCAGTATGGGTCCTGAACCAGCATATAGCGTGGATCTCAGACCAGCCAGAATGTGCACCTTATGGCTTGTGCCCCAGGCCCTCTGCACACTGCGTGGGTCAACTATAAGACCCAGGGTCAGCACTAGGGGATGGATAGGGGGCTCCATGGGCTGGATTCAGTTTGTGGACCATATCTTTGACACCCCTGCTCTAGAGCAAACATGTCAGATGCACTGTCCCAGTGCTGGGGGTCTGGCAGTCATAGGACCCCCCAGCCCTGGGACAGATCCTAGATCTGAGGCAGTCCACCCAGTGGTCTGCCTCAGAGCTGAGGAGCCTAGAAGCCCCAGATATGTAGCCCTGGAAGTCTGTTCAGTGAAACTGATATATATGTATATACAAAATATTTGTATGGGAACACAGTGAAACTGGCTAGAATGTCTTTCATGGAACACATGAAGGATCCAGGGAGCCTATTATTTTTTCAGAAACACTATAGCTTGGTCTTTCTTGATTTTTTTTCCCCCTCAAAACAAACTGTGTGTGCATGTGTGTGTGTGTTCTCTGTTTCATTCCAGTTTGGACAGAAATCAAAAGAATGGGGGTGGAGTGAGGGTGCAGGGAGGAGGGAGGGAGAAGGGAGAGAGAAAGACAGATAAAAAATAAAAAATTTCCATGAACCAGAACTGTTGCTGCTTAGCTAGATCTGATTGCAGCATTGTTCATATTCTTCCACTTGGAACACCCAGGTAGCTTTTTTGCAATCAGTCTGTTGGATTGGGTTGATTGGGTCTGACTGCGTTGGGGTTATAGATAACTGTGAGAAGGTCTAACTTATTTTCATTGTTGTGGAGATCCATTCTCTTCTCAGTCTTTTCAGGACTAAGCTGTTCATCTCTGTGTTGAAGACAGGAAATCTCTTATGCCTATGGGACAAAGCTCTTTTATTTTTTTCCCCTCAGGCCCTTAGAGCTGCCAGATGTCAGACTATAATTATATGAAATATTTATTACAGAGAAGCTGTTAGGGCTGAGTCCATTTTGTCCTAGGTCTTTAGATATTTCTTTTATGGAAAGGAAGAGAAGGCTTCTCTGATAGGATGAGTTAAAGTATTTTTTGAGGCTGCTTTGATACCTGGAAAGTTGGAGTAAAACTTGGTGTGGGATTAGGGGGCAGATGAGATAGAAGTATAATTTTGGAGAGGATAAGTTTGATCATAACCTAAAAATGACATGAGACTAGCCAGAGTCATTTTACTTGTAGACAGAAAATAATATGAGGGGGCACAAGGGCAGCGTGTGTTCAAGAAGAAACAATGCACTGATATTTTCTAAATGGCATATTGGTAAGGACTGCCCAGAGAAAAAAATGTGTTCTTTGAAATCCCTTTGGGTATTGTAAGCAAGATGAGCAGTCACCCTGCTCCCAATAATGTGTCCTTTGTGTATGTTTGGATATTGTATACAGGCAGTCTTCAGACTTACGACACAATTGGTTCCTGAAAATTGCATCTTAAGTTGAAACGTTGTAACTTGGAACCCATTTTCTCATAAGAAACAATGTTATAAATGGGAGATTGGTTCCCGAACCAAGGCCTGATACCTTATTTTCACCAAAAATACCCCAGAATTTTGTACTCAATCAATTATAGATGAGTAATATAGCTACATAAATGTATTTATATTGTAAATAGCAATCATATTGATTTTGAAGGACTTATTTGAGGTGATTTTGCTGGACTTTTTGAAAGGTTCTTGGTTGGACTTTTTGAAGGGTTCTTGGCTGGAGTTTTCTCAGGAGTCTTGGCTGTACGTTTTTCTGGAGTCTTGTCTGTTTTCTTAAAGAAAGTGTCCAAGGAAGTTTGGACAGATGCTCTCCAGGGAGATGAACGACACAGTGAACTTGTTTTCTGGCATGGCATTGCATCAGATCAAGGGTTGTAAAGTCGAAACTGGTGTTGTAACGTTGAAACAGGGTGTCAATTTATAAACATTGCAAGTGCGAAATGTAACTCGAAACATTGTAAGTTGAAGACTGTCTTTATACAAAATAAATTTAATATGAATAAGTATATTGTGTGTATATTTAGAAATAAATGCAATAAATAAAATTAACAATACATGAGTCCAAAGCTCACTTTCTGCCTCAGAAGCGGCTTTATTGGTAGTATAGCTCAAATAAGAAAAGTGAAAATAAGTTTAAGTTTTCTCTCCTATTGTGGTTATTCCTGGAACATTCCCTCCAATACCTATTGGTCTCAGACCTTTGTTCTTCGCTCTGGACAGTACTCCAACTCCATTTGATTGTATGTAATATATATTGATTATAACCATATGATATTTGAAACTGTCAGCTCGTATAACTTGGTTGTAATTTCACTACACTTCGTAATAGAATGCCTCTGGGCACATCTACATGTGCCATTAATGCACAGCAATCAACTCTAGAGCAATCAGCTTGGGAAGCTCCCATGCATGCCGTTTATATGTGCACCTGGACTGCTGCACATTTTGCTGGGTTGAAGCATCCCCAGCTGTCAGGAGGCCTGGGGGTCAGCCTTCCAGCCCAGGGCTGCTCTGACTGGGTTTATTGTGCTGCAGAAGGGCTGGCTGGGACATGAGGGTGCTTCAGTGTGGGGTTAGGGGGGCAGGCAGCCCCTGCACTGATGCACCCTCTTGCGCCAGCCAGGTCGGTGTCTACATGAGCACTGCTGTGCACAAAAAACTCTGCAGCAGGGTAGTATTGGTTTTTGTATTTCCCTGCTGTGGAGCTTTTTAGTCTCATGTGCCCTAATAGGGATGCATGTGTAGATGCTGAGATGCTTACTGCAGAGTTAGTTAGTCAGCTCTGCAGTTAATGTTTCGTGTAGACGCACCCTCTGAGTGGTACCATATCCTTGTAAAAACAAGTAAAATATGACTCTTGTTTGGTTTGTAAATGCTTTGGGATGAAGGCTTTTTTTGACTGTAAATATAAATGTAAAATGCCAAGTAACCTCTGCAGACTGTTATTAATAGTTGCATTATGAGTTGTGTGCACCCTATTACCAGACAGTAGCTTACTACAGAGCAAGAACATTAGCTCTTTCTGGTGTGTGGTCTACTGTGGCGTTTCTAGAGTGAGGAAGAGAGGTTATTTGTAACAGACAACAGTAGAGGTGAGGTTTACAGAATGAAGTTCTTATCTCTCTTGAAGGCCTGATCAGTTGGAGAGGGCACTGGATCCATCCCAGCAACATAAAGACATTTAAAAAAGAAGGATCAGCTCTGTGGCCTGATTCTACACTCCTCACGCCCTTATCCAAATAGTCCCATCAACTAGATTTCAGTAGGCCCTCTTGCACGACTGAGGTTTTTCAGGCTTAGCCCTATTTCTTTCAGATATCTGAATCTTTTACAGTGTAACGTAACTTTTTTTTTTCATTTTAATATAAAATAAACATTTCCCAGAAGAACTTAATTCTTTTTTAAAGTCAGTTCTAAAAATATATTTATATGAAAGGATACAGAGTGAGTGATGAGCTGCCACTTATCTCTTTACACTCAACCTCCTGGATATCTGCCCTGGGACCCAGATGCTATCTGACTGCAAAAGACAATTTTACAGTGCCAGGAGCAGCATCTGGAAGCTTGGCACATTCACTGGACCAGTTCTGGGAGCAGATTGTAGCCATTCTGGATTCCTCATGTGATCAGTCTAGAGCTAGAATATCTTATCCCTTTGGGTGCCATTTTTATTAAGATCAACTTGGATTTTTTGCAATTTCTATACTTCTAATCCCATGGGGGATATAAGATTCTCTTTAGTTATTTCTCAATATCTTTGTACAGGATCTTCACAGATAAAATAGAATCTCCTTCTTGCCTTTTATCTATGTTCCCTGTGGAATCTGTGTCGTGTTTGGATGCTAACCCGTATCCTGCCATCTGCATTTACTCATTCTACACTAGTGACAATTAATCCAACATGACCAGTACTTACCACATTGATGGGACATTTCTCCCCCAAAACGTTTTTTCCATCAGAAAATTTATCCAAAAAAAAAATCTCTTTAAAAATATTTAGACAGAACTGCAGTAGGGACACTTTCTCAGATTTGCGATGGAATTTCTGGAGTGGAGAGAAAGAGACTATTTAAAACATTATAATACAAATTTAAAAACAAATTGTGAAAATAGAAAGTATGTGGGCCTTTCAGGGGTTAAGCACGAAACACTTGTCAGCAAGAAAATCACAATGTCACCAGAGACTGAAGCTTCTTCCCTGTGTTCCTCCTGGAGTTACACATGTAGGACCAACTGTCCATCTTCCACTCTGCAAAGTGCCAAACTGGTCCACATTTTGTTGTGAGGTGGTGTGCACAAATTCATATGTGACATGCTCTCAGCCCAAGAAGCAGAAGAGTTGGAGGGTGTCATCAGAGCTTGCCCCATTGAGCCGATTTCTGCAGCTTTTCAGAGTTGTCATCTTGGCCTGACCCAGCAGGAAAGTGGTTAAGTAGATCATGCTCACCTTAGTTGCTCAGTATGGGGTAGAGAAAATGTACACAGTCTCAGAAAAGTTGAAGTCCAGCATACCCAAGAGGGTGCTGAGAGCAGAGTGGCTGCAGCCAGGGGCAGTCCAGGAAGTTGTGGAAGAGAGTCTTGTTCATCTCATCCTTGTAGAAGGGGAAGGCTGCCAACACCATTGGGTCTAAGTGGCAGACAAAAGGGAGGTAGCTTTGCAGCAGCTGCCACTGGAAGTCGCCAGTTCTCTTGCCAATGGGTAGTTTGTATGAGGTATGCTAGGTCAGGTAGGCTTGCTCTGGTGTTGCTGCCACTAGGCTCCACCTCCAAGTCATGTTAGGGAAGGCAGCAAGGACACAGGCATGACAAATTTTGACTATCCATGTGTATAGTGCCTTGCCAGACAGGATACCAAGGCAGATCCCATCATTGAACTCATTGAGCACAAGGGGTGCATCCAGAAAAGCATGCACATGCCTGTTGTGGTGCCTCAAAGCAGTTTGAGATGTGGCAGGAGGCACGCTGGGAATAGAAAAATGTTCCCTGCACTGCATATTTGCAGCATGGGCTCTAAATTTGATACCTGGAAATCCAGCTATTGAGAAAAAAAAAAACCTGCAGAAAAAAAAGCATGGATGTGCCCAAGGAGGCAGAGAGAGAGAGAGGGAGCAAGTCTAGACTAGGGGTTTTCAACCTTTTTGGGTCAGTGTACCCCTGGTGGACAGATGCAAAGCGGGGGGGGGGGGGGAACAGTGGGTGGCACATGGCTGGACATGGAGTGGTGGCAGCTGCTGCTTGCAAGCTTCCCCTGCATCTGGCCAGGTGGGTGCACGCAAGTGCGGGATGGTCTGTGGCTGTGCTTTGTCCCCACTTGCTCATGTGTACCCCCTAGGGCAGGGGTGGGCAAAATGCAGCCCGTGGGCTGAATGTGGCCTGCCAGGCCATTCTATCTGGCTTGCGGGGCACCTAAAAAATGTAGAAAATTAATATTTATCTGCCCCTGGCTGCCTGTCATGCAGCCCTCGATTGCTTGCCAAAACTCAGTAAGCGGCCCTCCTCCTGAAGTAATTGCCCACCCCTGCCCTAGGCCCTTCTCAAGTACTTCTGGGGGTATGCATACCCCCGGTTGACAACCCCTGGTGTAGACTAATAGCCCAGCAGTCATGATACTCCCATGTAATATGGAAAACTTGGATCTATCTCTTTGCTCTACCTAATATGATGCCTGTAAGGCTCCTGTGCTGCATCTGCACTTAACCCAGTAAGCAGGGCCAGCTGAGCGCCAGCCCCTTCCCTCTGATTGGTTCTGGGGTTGCTTTTAAGTAACTCCTCTAGCACCCAAGCCCTACTGTACAGCTTACTAGTCACAGTCTTTCCACAGCTCCTGTTCTTCTGGTAATTTCTCTGATGCCTGGACTTCAGTTTGACCTTGGCCTGTTCTTGACCTTTGATCCTTGGTTAGTGCTCTGGTTTAATTTTGGGTTCTGGGCTTCAGCCTTGTCCCTTGTTGAAACTTGAGTTGCCCAACCTATAGTTCATTTTGCAGTCCTGCTGGTTCTCACTCCCAGCTCTAACCACTAGGTATGATGCCCTTGCGACCCCTGACCGTGCCTAATCCCCTTGCTATAGTGTCAGGGTCCCTTAGTCTCCTCTTTGGAGCTATTTCATTCAACATAAATAACTTCATTAGTTTAAGGAGAAGGGGAGAAACTAACTTCACCTTCTTATGATTAAGGCATATACCTGGGATGAGAGAGAATTAAAGACTTGAACTTGATCCTCCCACCTTATGGAAACAAGTTATTTTGGAATGAATCCTAACCAGCACCCTGTTCTTCCTTCCCTTTTCTCCCCCAGTCAAAGGTCTAGGTTTTATTCCTTTGCAGAACAAAAAATAATTTCAAAACCTCAGGTGGTCTTTGTGAAAAGGAATTGTCTTCCTACTTGCCTGACTGCTTTGACTCTTTCTTCTTGTATATTCTTCTTTTACTGTGCACAGATGTGAGACATCTGAGAGGCAGGTTACATTGTCTTAGAGATATCCAGATGATGACTATGCAGTTTTCTGACACATCTCCTTGCATGTCAGCATTTTGTTGATTTCAGACAAACACACATGCAATGAGTAATTAGGTGACTTGGTTTCTAGATAGATCAAAAAAATAACACAGAAATATAGAGGACAACTTTCTCATTTCCTTGGTATAACTGCAGTCAGTGGCAACCAGTCTGCAGCCTCTTGGCCACTTTTAGCCCTTGTGAATGGGATAATGACAAAAAATGTATTTTATTGTTATGAAATTTGTTCCCCAAACTACACCCAGCAAGAGTTTGAATCAGCTCTGTTGCTGCTGCCTCAGGTCTCTCACTGTGCAGCACCAACAGCAGCTGTCTAGGGTGACCTAGGAGCTGTCAGGCCAGCTACTGTCCTTGCTCAGCTGCTTCCTGGCTGCATTGCAAGGGGGGAAGAGAGAATAACTTTTGGTTGCTCCATGGCTTACATCCCTTGCTCAACCATGGGGGTGCTGGGGACAGCACAACAGGAATTCAGCTGGCTCAGTCTTAACTTAGCAGAATCCATAGAAAAAGTTGGCTTTCCCTTCTCCACACTGGCAAGGATAAAGGAGCTACAACTAAGCAATTAGTTATGTCTCTCTGATTCTCAGCCCTAACTTAGGCTACAATAACTTGAGAGTTTCTCTAACTCGTGACAGTTGGCCACCATTCCTAATAAACCAGATCCCTTCTATCTAGAGAGCAAGAAGCTCTAGCTGACTGCATTTGACAAAGTTCCTATACCCAGAGCTGTAAGAAGAAGTAAAAGGAGACACCCAGATATTCCTGGGTGGCTTCCCTGGTTTCAGTGAAGCAGAATGGAACATAGTATTTGTCCCAAAGTATAGCCTGTGGGTCTTTTTAAAGTGATAGATCTAGCCCTCAGGCTGAAAGTTCAGATACTCTTTCTGTATTTAATAATATTAAATGTGCCACTTACTTTATTCCTTTATGTTAAGGTGCTATGACCTATTAATGAACTATTTAAGTATTATCTTCCTTTTATAAATGGGTAGACTGAGGCAGTGTGCCCACAGGCAGGAATTAGTGGTGCTGGGAAGGAACTACTTCATCCTTCTGCTATCTGTCTGCTGTGTTTGATTTCCTCCCATTCCTCTTCTCCTTTCAGCTGGTTTTTTCTTTTTTACTTCACTGTATGTGTTTGCTCACGACCTATTTGTTTTTGCTTCTACTCTAATGGCTCAGTTTTTGCTGCCTTCATCTTGGTCCTGTCCCTAAAGATAAAGAAGAGTGAACAGAGGGAGGTGTATAGTATTCTTCCAATAATGTGCTTAGTCATACACAGATGCATATGTTTCTGCCCATAGGCACGCTAGTTTACTCATTTTTGTGATAATTTAATCTAACAAAACTGTTTGTTTGTTTTTAATCCACTACTATTTTTTTCAAGTAGGACACAAGCAAGAACCACAGGCCACGTTTTAATTTTTTTTTCTGAACAAGTAAATGTTTTCACCTCCCTTGAGAAATAATGTTTAAATGCCCCAGTCAAGTTATGGCAAAGTTGGTATACTTACCAAAATAATTTGGTGATTTGTAATTTGAATTTGTTTCATTGAGGCAAAAAATCATATCACTATGAGCACTGTAGGGAAGAAACCTTGATAGGTCTCTAGCTTGTTACTCATTACCTGAAATTTATAGGTGGGATATTCAGAAACACTAAGCCTGGTTTTAATTCCAGTTGTATTCTCAGACAATATATATTTGGTGAGAAAAGGCAGTTTATGGTGTGGATAACTTCCAAGAATTTAATATAATTATACTGCAGACATGGAGAGGAACAAAATTTTATCTGATCATTTTTTCATTCTTTCTGGAGAAAGTAAAACCATAAGGAAGGTTTATTGTTATGTGTATGGACTTTGTCTTGTACATAACTGATAAATCCCTAGAATGAAGGTACATCAGTGATGTGAAATAACACCAAAAATGAACTGATTGCATTTGAGAATATCTTCATCCCTAGTTGTGGCATTATTTTTTTAGCTCTTCCAGAAGATATGCAGTATGTAGGACAGGTTCATTTATTGGTTGATAACAATAGTCTGATTCTCTGAGCTTGCCTATAATAAATTATTATTACTGTCCAAAATGTCTTTATGAACTTGCTTTTTGGGAATCTAGTGACACGTTAGAAGACCTGTTTCTGAGGAACCTTTTCTTTACTTGGATTCTTATTGAAAAACCTCAGTTCCTCATTTTATTTTATGACAAGAACATGCCATCTCTTTCTCAATGAATATGATTGTTTTGTTTCTCTCAGGATTCAGGGCAAGCATGAAACAAGCTTCTCCAAATTTCACTAGGTCACTGCTCCATATTTCTGAAATAGTTTGCAATATAATTTACTATGTATTTGCTAATAAATTTGCTAACTAAATAGCTCTAATCTCATGAAGCATTCGTCAAGTACAGTTTTGCATAGTTGCAAAAAATTCAAATACTGACTAGACATTCTGTCAAACTCATTATTAGTTTTTTTTAGGCAAGATTGCTTTCCAGTTAATGGCTTTTCTCTGCTTTTAAGTGAGTAGCTATTGCTTACAGAAGCATAACAAAGCATGTGGGTGCCTGGAGCAGTGGCTCTTTTAGTGCCTTTTGATGAGTGCAAGGGGGAGGAGGTGGCTATTTCAGCGCCAATACTCTGGGCAGCTGGGAGGAGGCTCAGCTTCTCCCAGTAGCTGAGCATGGCCCTGAGAGGTAAAGAGGACATGGAGGTATAAATGAGGCAGATCATGAACAACACATGCCCCCAGAGGCTGGGGGGGGGGTGGAGGGCATGTGACCACCCGCAGGTGGTGGTGTTGGTGGTGTGGTGGTGGCGAGTAGGGATTTCCCGCAGGCGGCTGCAGCAGTGTCAGCAGTGGGGTGGTAATCAGTGGTTAGTGACCACCCGCCGACGTTGGCAGTGGCCAGCATTGATCAGGGAACACCCACTGGCGGTGTCAGTGGTGGGGGGGGGTGGGATTGGCGAGTGGTGACTGCCCTCAGGTGTTGCTGACAGTGTCAGCGGTGCTTTTTGCAGGGGGTGCAGCACCAAGCTCAGAGGGTGCACATGCACCCCCTACGTGTTGCCAATGAAGCAGATTTATGTTCCCACAGAATGGGAGATGAGGTGCTAAACATCCAAGGCTAGTGGGTGGAGCGTGGTGCCTCAGCAGCACTCTATAGAGGTGATAGAAGGGGGTGATTGGTCTGCCCAGTCCTGAAAGACAGAAACCTGTTGAGCAATTAGTGGCTTGGGGCCCCACTATTTGAACAGTCAGGGTGGGGCAACTCACTAGGCCCCCACATCCGTCCATCCATGCACTGGGCCCCCTGCCTTCTCGGTTTCTCATCCTCAGTGGCCTGGAAAAGGACTGTGAATGTGGAGATGGCCTGTAGCAGCCACTGGTTCCTCAGGGGCTGGTGAGGAGGCAAGGAGAAAGGTGAGTGGGTTGGGTCTGATGATTGCCTTCTGGAGACAGGTTTGCATAGAGGGCTTTATGCTGGCAAGGTATCATCATGCCACTAGCTCCCCGGCCAACTGGCTGTGGGCATGGCCTTCCTGCTCCTCTCTCCCGCCTTCCCTTCACTTCCTCCAGGAGCTTTGCCTTTTCCCTGGTGCATGGGTCCCTGTCACAACCACGTGGGGTAGGGTCGAGCTGTACAATCCCAGGCAGCAGGGTGATCAGTGTCAGAGTCTTCTTCAGAACTGGGGGGAGGGCTGGCCATGGGTTCTGCCTGTGGTGCTGCAGCAGTGGCCGCTGCATTGGAAGTCGGAGGACAGAGGCAGGGGGGAAGGGGAGCTGTGCTTTGTGCACCTGGAAGGAGGGCAGTGAGGAGATGTCAGAGGAGTGGGAGAGGAGGAGCACTAGTGGCAGCAGTGTCAAAAATGGTGTCCCAGGGGGCTGCATGTTCAGCCATGATCCATGATGTCTATAACCAGTGGGTGGGGGGCGCTCCCGCGAGTTGGAGGAGACAGCATTGGGGTCTAGGTTCTGGGCTGTGACAGCTGTGCCATCAGAACTTTACCCCTGGTCCTGATCATCATGGTTTGTGTGCACAACCATACCCAAGAAGATGTTAAGGGAGCTCAGGTCCAGCTGCAGCTGCAACTCCCCTCCTAGATCCTGTTATCTTCCAGGGACCAGCGCCAATGGGCCAGAGTCCTTGGGGAGTGCTGTCAGCAGCAGACCTTGTGCCAGATGGCCCCCCGGGATGTACTCCTGGGCACCTGGTTGTCCTATCGTCCTGGGGTCTTCCTGCACTTTCTCCTGCAGTTGGGTCGCCCTTCCTCCTGCAGTGGTGACTCTTCCTGCCCCCGAGTTGTGCCATATATGTACAGGGTGGTGATGGTCCAGTCCATAGTGAGAAGATGGGACAGCTCCTCATAGAAGGGCATGATGTGCCTCCTGGCCTTGGGCATTTTATTGGCATTATGCATGCACTTGTCCTGGATCTTCATCCATTTCATCTTGGCCTGGTCCTGCACTCAGTCCCTGTTGTACCCCCACACTTGCATCTGTTGGGCAGTACACTTGAATTTGTCCCTAATGTGGTGCCCTTTGTGGAGCTCGTTCTGGATTTCCTGCTTACCGCAGACAGCGATGAGATTCCTTATTTCCTCAGTTATGTGATTGGAGTTGGGTACTGGAGGACAGGATCGGGTTTTCCATGTTCTTTGCCAGTGCCCATGGCGTCTCGATGTCCACAGGTTGGTGAAGGTCTGGCTGTGAGGAGGTGGGTAAATGGGTGGATAGAAGGAGCGGTGGGTGCATGTAGGTACAGGTCTGGCACATGGCTCTCCCTTTCATTCTACCTGGGCATGGCCCTTGCTCCAGAGTGACGAGTGCTCTACTGGCCAGGCCACCCCCGTGACCTTGAATTTTCCTTGGGCTTCCAGCAGACACCCCTGTGATACTTACAGAGCTGCACACCCTGGGCTGGGAATTTCTGTTGATCTCTACCTGCAACACTATTGACCTCTACCCGAGGTGAGTCAGCTGGCCACACAGCACCTCCTTCTGAAGTTTCCAGGGGTGTCCTCCTGCTTTCTGCAGCTTGAATGGGTGAAAGATTTTAGGAAGATCATTTCAAGTGTTAGCTGTCTTACAGAAGGGTCTTGGAAGGAGAAAGAAAGTCAAATACATGTAGGAAACATGACACAGGATTTTTGAAACTTTTGCCAGTGTTAAATTATTGCAGCAGCCTACCTAATACTTCTGAAGAAGAGAAGAGGTCTCTACAGATAGTTGGAAACTTGTTTTCATGGGACAAGGAGTGTCACCATTTTAAACAATTACCAACACTAGCAGGGAGCCTGGACTGCATTATTTTCACAGTAATGATTAATATTGCTGTCATGGGAACCAACCCCACAGGCTGAGATCCAGGGATTTACTATTACCTAATCAGACTTTTTTTTTTTTATAATTCTGGAAGACATTTTGACCAGACCAATTAAGGGAAGGAAGGCAGATCGCCCCTCATTCTTCATGTCTGTGATCAGCTCCCAGATTGGTAACCTTGTTATGATTTTGTTATATTGTTCTTCCCTCACCCTGTTTATCCTGTTTCCCCAGTGTATGAGTTTCCTCATCTTCGATCTTGTTGCTCTGCCTTCTGTTGAAAGTCTGGCTTATCCTCAGCAAAATGCTGCAAACCTGGATTTGTCCTGTCTCAGCAGCTTGGCAAACAAAAACAGTTCCCAAGTGACTGCCAGCAGGGTGAAACAGGGGACCTTACAATTATTAGTGTCGTTGTGTGCCATGTCTTTGGACTTCCAAGGTGAAAAACTGACCTCACCGAGCAGAGTCAAAGTTTGAATGGTTCAGGAGCTCATCCCCCAATAATAAAATGGCAAGTATCAGTGACAGAAGTTGTATTTTATGCTATGCTAATTTTCATCCCCTTTTCATAGAGTTGTACTAAAAAGAAACAGAATTATGTTTGATCTAACACTAAGTTTATCTACTTTGCTTTCTTGTCTAGAACCCATAATGGTTCATCACACCCCCAAATTGATGTAGCTCTGCTACATTGAGTTACCAACACTTAAGTCACATGAGCAAAAAAGTCTTCCTAGCCTGGCAAAAGGACACTTTATATAACAGCAAACCAATTTAAATGCAGACAAAACTATATGTCAACAAAAGGAACAGAGACAAGCACCTAAATTAACTTGTTTTAAAAATTTCATGCCAGAGTATTTATCTTTCAAAAGTCTGAAAGCAGAAAGGGATTGGAATATATGTTTTCTTTTAAAAGGCTTAGTTAGTATGTTTTCTAGTTTCAAGTATCTAGCTTCTTATTGTGTCATTGTATAACAAGTGAAGCAAAATCTTTAACAAAATAACCTTTAGCCAATGACATTAACTGCTAATGGCATGGCCATTAGAAAAATAACAAGTAGGTTAACTTCATTATTATAATGTATATTTTTAAAAATTCAGAATCTCATCACAGAGGCTGAATGTGAGGAAGGCAACAGAAATAGAATATTTATTATACTTGGATGCATCTGTTGGTTCAGTGAATGAAAGAGGATGATGATTTTTTAAAATTGGGTTCATTTTCAGGGCAGAACATCAGATGGAAAAGTTAGTAATATCAATTTTGTCTCCCTTTATTGTGCTTAAAAAGCTGATTAACTACTAATTGTCCCATTTCATAAAGCTTCATTGTTTCTGTTTTAATTTTGTTTTAAGCAAGCTCTCATGCTTCATTATGATCAGGTCATCATTGGAAGAGCTTCAAAAGACATGTTGCCAATTTTTGTCCTCTCTTTTTATGTTTTTTGGGAATGTTGAGAGGATCATTTCTTCCTCCTGTACTAGCAGAAGGGGTCTGTAGTTGGATATAAATAGGGTCACAGATTCAAAGAAATGGAGCAGCTATTCTTCCTCCCCATTCACTTATCTCTTTTTATCTTATCTGCATTTACGCTTGTGAGTAATTTTGCTGGGGCTTGCTCTTTGAACCTTTCTTGGTTCCCAGAATATCTCAGGAGGTCTACATGTTGTAGAAATTAGTGTTGTTCCTGTTGTAAAACTGGAACATATTTGTTGGGAAAAGTATAATGCTCTATAATTGTTCTCTAAACTTCAGAATTCTTTTTGAAGTAAGAAAAGACAACAAGAAAATACATGGTAGTGTTAAGAATGATGTATCTGTAATGATCTAGGAATTATGCAAGAGACAAGGATTTCTTAGGGTGACATCTTTTATCAATTGCCTGCCTAGGAGCCCTGGGACAGCTTATGGAGATGCTTAGTTGGCCCTGGAGGAATTTAAAAGCTCCCAGAGAGATGACACTGGGGAGAGGGAAACAAGAAAGGCAACAGTGAAGCACTGCAGTAAAGCTCTTGCACTTGATAGAAGAGGCAGGGAGGGATTTTGTTGATACTTTGTTATTCTGTTTAATTTGAAGTAGGAAAGGGGGGAAGGCTGGCTCCTGACCTGGGCTGCAGGAGAACAGCCCCCTACAAACTTTATAAGGGTGGATTTTGGATTCCATTCCAAGGTCCAAACACCTACAGTATTTAGCATTGTTGTGCCTACCTTGTTGGTATGTTAATCTTAGTGAAGCTCATATTCCTACTCTGCAAGAAATCCTTATGCCTGCAGAGTTTTTGCAGAATCAGGCTATTTACCCTATTTTCTTCTTGCAATCATTTATATGTGTGCTTAACTTATTCTGATTCATAGTCCCATTGACATGCATGGGGCACTTGGTATGAGCAGAGTTGCAGGGTGGGATTAGGTGCAAACACAGATTTTGTGTTAATTGATGTCCCCCACTGTACACTTCATGGTGTATTCTGCCTTTTAAAATGTTAAAAGAGAGTATATCTTGTGGCCTGATTCTTATCCTCAAACTTGAGGTAGATTAATTTGAAAAGTTATCCTGTTTTTTTGGAAGTAAACTACACACACCATGAGGCTCTGGTGAAAATCCAATGTTATCATAGTGCTATGAATCCCTCATCCCCCCTCTTTTGAAGACAATGGAGAGCATAACCCTTTCATAGCAAGTATGCTGTAGTATTTTTGATTTTGCTATTGAAGTGCAATAACATTTACCAATGCACAAGAAGATGAGTCAACTGTAATTTATCTCCCAACAGGAGACTTTTTAAGTAGGAGTGTTCTGCTGGATTTCATAAAACTTGTTGCTGTTCAAATCATACCATATTTAGACTAATTATACTATACTTATTAGAAGGCCTAGAGAATGACTAGTATGTAAGGAAAATGTTCAGTGGGAACACAATTTATTATGAAAAAAATCACTGTAGTAAATGTTTATTAGTATTTCTCTTGTCTAATCATAGCAGAGTTGAAAATGGATACTTGAGAGCTCTATTCATAGACATTGGGAGCAAGAGTATATGTTGTGGTCAGTGAGGGCAATATTTGTAGCTTAAGGCATCTGTAATTGTAAATAGTGATCTCTTGGTCTGGTTATCCCACAGATCCCATTGGCAGCTTACTCCATTGTTAATCTTGTGTCTTTTTATTAGTAATGCATAACAAAAGATAGGTTTATTGCCTTTTCAGATATGAAAACAGATTTATTATAGCTCCAATTTTACTGAAATCAAATAAGGATGCTTCCCTTGTAAATGACATCTGATGCAATAGAAGAGTTTTGCTGCTTGTATATTAAATAATGTCAGAGTAAAACTACAGTAAGTGATTTTAAAGTGGTTTAAAATAAAAGTATGTGCTTTTGGTATTGTATTGCAAAGTACCAATATAATAGTAAAGCAACTTAATTCTAATAAAGCAACTACCTGCAAAACTAAGTACTTCCTCTGCTACTAAATTGGTTAACTGTCCAGTGACTTGCTGAGAAATGCTAAACACAGGTATAGCTTCTAATCAGATACATGCCATTTGTTAGCTAATTGCTTGACTAAAGTTGAGAAATACTTTTGTAGATTGCTACGTAATTACAGGAGGTGAGTTGAGATAAACTTAATTTTAATTTTGTGCCACTATGATGTAGAAAAAAAAGTTATATGAACTTTTTTTAATGTTGCTTTTAACCTTTGTGTTAGTGGAAAAGATCTTTGCTGTCAAAGATTTCACCTCCAAATTTTGTAAACAAAATTTTATTTTTTGAATGATTTTTATACTAGTCTTCCAACAGAAAGTACAGTTTGACCTGATTAATATCATCTTGTGGTTTGCACATGTTGGATTCCCTCTTTTCTTTGTTATTATCTTTTTGTGGTCTATCACTTTTACAGTTTAGAAGATCTAAATAATTTCCAGCCAGTTGAAAAAACTAAAGCAAATACCTACTATGAAGGTATAGAGGGAAATTCTCATGAGAACAATAGCTCTTGCTTGAAGGATTGGGGACAATTCTGATTTTCTTTTTAGGGGCTGATCCTGAAGACTCCTAAAGACACTTTTTAGCTCATGTTGACATAGACTTGTTCCCCTAAGATACAGACCAAAGCAGTACTATTTATCTGTAGCATAGTCTATGGTTTTTAGCTTTCAGTGTTACCAATTAACACAGTTGCAAACATGTTACCCTGATATTAACAGGGCTTTTTAATAGCATTAAACTAACAAAATTGAGCTTGTGAGATTGAAAAAAATGCTTTTTATTTGTTGCAATAGGTGTCATGAAGGTTAAAAAAGTTACAGTGCAGTCTGGGACTATAGATGCTCTTAGGCATTAGCCCTGAGTGTATGGTTATGATACAGTATCACAGAAAGATAAAGTTTGGGTGCCCTCATTATACATTTCCATAATCTAATATATTGTTTTAAATGTTATGTTAAATTTGAATGTTCTGTTTTGCAATTTTTGTGTTTTGGCATAATTACAATATTTCTATTTTTATGTTATTGGTGTAACAAAGGTCAAAGGCCTCTCAAAGGTAGATCCCATTTTACTATATGGAACAGAGGTAAGGGGTTCTCACTCCCAGGCAATGTTCTCTCTAAGGAGTAGCAGTCTGTGAGCATGCCACTTCGGTCTGTGAGCGCGCCACTTCGGTCCTGCCTCCCCCTTTCGGCACGGTGCGGTCCGCCAGTAAGTGTCCCAAAGTAATTGTCCAGGTGGAAGCATGCAGGGTTCAGCCACCACCCTTCTCTATGCTAACTGCTGCCCAGAGCAGCGCAGTAGAGTGCTGTAGGGTAGCCATGGGCCAGACACAATTAATCGATAGGCTGAAAGGGAGGCACCGGGGCCAGAATGGGACACTTACCGAAGGTAAGCTCCTCACTCCTCATGCAGGGCAGGCAGTGGCTCATTCAAAAACAGAAAAACATTCTAATTACTTTTTAAGGCAGAATTTATCTCTACCAAATTCTATGGGGAGACTGTGAACTTCCCCTTTTTTCAGATTAATAAAGCTCTCTTCTGGTCTAGAAAACTATTGTTTGTATGTGAAGTACAATACTACAAAAACGAGGCCCTTACCAGATTGTGATCCACTCTAATGAGATCTGTAGGCATTGTGGGCAGGTGGTGTCAGACCCTATATACGGACAGGATATGATTTTGCGGGAAGAATGAGATGATTTAAATTACAATTGATGGTCTTGCTCATTCTTTGAATAAATAAGAGAAAAAGGTATCTCTCCATTAGTGAAACATTTTTAAATATTGGGCTAATGAAAAAAAAAGCAATTTGGCTTCTCTCTAACAATTTACAGTTGGTCCTGTACTCCCCAGGTGTATTTGTGTCTCTTGCACAAAGAATAAAGGCCAAAATCAAATAGAATTTCCTTGTCATTTGTTTGTTTGTTGTTACTCTACTGTTGTGTATTGCTTCTTTTAATCTGTTTTTTGTTTCATATAATTTTGTTTAAACTGGTCTGATGTAATCTCAATGCACGCTTTTACCAATAACCATACATTATATATGTTTATTATTATTATATGTTATATAATTTAATTGTCATTTTCATTGTACTGCTTTAGCAAAACCTATAAAGAAACTACTACAACTACTTAGTCCTTGCTCAAGTTTAACACAGTGCTTATTTGGAAATTCTGCAATATATTTCAATGGCAGTTCACTCAAGCACTAGCAAAACATCACAGTTAAGAACTGTTAAGAGTTCTAAATCTAGAAGCGTGTATTATTAATGACATAGAAAAGGTGCTCAGGGTTAAAAATAACAATGGGCCTGAGTTACTGACTCTATTTCCTATCATATGGTTTAACAGCTTTTTAACTCAAAAGCAAAACAAATATATAAACAATCTCTTCTCTCACTCACTTCCTGTCTAGACTTCTAGTCAGGAAAAGTCTGTAGAGGCTGGTTTGTCTATCCAATTCTCTCTCCAAAGGCAGGTGACCCTTTTTATTCAGTCTGTGTTCTGGGTCTGAAGTCAGACTAAAAACTACTTTCCTTCAGCCCAGGCAGAAGTGTCTTCCTATACTTAAAGAATTCCAGGAAATACCACAAATTTGGAACAATACTCCACAAGGCACTCGGAAGATGGGGATGATAGGGGATGGTCTGGTAACTTCTTAGTTCTGAATATGTCCTTGCACGATTTACAAGATTGATGGAAGGGAAAGATACTAGAATGGTGAGTGTCCGATTTGATATTCTTTAGCATTAAGAGTCCTAAAGGAGCTTTAAGTTTGTCACAATGGGTTGGTTATTTTTTGTTTGGCATACAGCCAAAGAGAATTGGGGACTTGGTAACTGCTGTGCACTACACAATGCAGTAAAAACTGTTTTGTTTTGGGTTTTTTTGGGGGTGGTGGTGGGGGAGAAATTAAGTAGGAATCTCAGCTTCTGTTAGTGTTTCCTTATTATTTTGTGGTCTAGTAAACTGTGCAATAATATTGTGTTTAACATTAAGAATCATAGTTATATGCTGGCAAAAACTCTTAAAAACCTTGCTATTAATTTTGAACAGAAGCTATCCATGTATGTTGTGTGTTAATTCCCTTTACAGAGGCATAATCCAAGACTAACGTGTCTGGGGCACTCTTGTCTCATCCTGTTTCCACTAGGCAGCATATAGTAATAACAGCAAGCAGCAGAGTGGGCAGTGTGTGTCATGGAGTGCAGTGTGTTCTGGGAATCACAGTTCTCCAGAGTGGCAGTGGAGTTCACTGCTAATGGAGGGGAATTTCACCCCATTTTTTGCCACCAAAGCCCATGTCAGAACAGCAAAAAATGTATTATTTTTGAGGCATAAAAAGTGTGGCCCCCAGCAGCAGTGAACTCCATTGCTGCTCTGCAAAACTACAACACCTTTCATTCCATGATGTATGTTGCCCACACCACTGCAGTGCACACCTGGGAAATGCAAGCTGAGTGAGGAATGGGAGTGTGTGTCTTCTGTCTTCCAAAAAGGGGAAAGATGAAACAGGAATTTGTCAGCACCATCTGAAAGCTCTTACGCAATTTAAGAAATGTAATTTGTTTGCCTATCTGTGATGACCCAAGAAGTTAAATAACAGCAGTAGAAAGGAAAGGAAAACTGAATCTTTTTCAAGTTAATACGTTAATGCTAATTTTGTCATCTGTGAAGTTATCAAATCTGGTTGTTACACCAGCTCTGTGCATCAAAATGATACCATATTTTGAACCTTATATCAAGAATAGCTATAGAAAGTCTTTTGTGATGACTTTTGAATTCAAACTTTGTGCTTATGGAACCCTGGTAGAGTTTTTTGTGTAATCACAGCACTGTGGCAGGGCTAAAATTCCAGGGCAAAAACAGGATTTCAGGAAAGTTTATGGTGAGAGAGACATTTTCCCAAAATTTTTCTACTTACTGAGCTTAGTTCCTAATATGCTTAGAACTGTAGTATGTCTTCTTGAGGATAACTTATATACACTTACATTGCTTTGGTCTCAAAGTACTGGTTTCTGAAAAATTCCTGCTTACTTTTTTTTACCTTGCTTTATTTCTGATGGAAGGATACTGTAATTCCCAATTGCCCCCTAACCCCTGTTATAATTGCACTTACTATAGAATATAGAGTTAAGTGTTGTAGGGTCCCAGGATTAAAAGGTACATAATGGGTGCAATATCTAATGCTTCTTTAATGCAGGAAATAACTGGGGACATACAGTTTAAGTCTAGAGATAGGTATTTATGTTCTTAATTTTTAAAAGGAAAGGAATTCACTTGTGATGCCTCTCCCTCTTAATCTTTTGGGAAGAATTGATCAAATGAAGAGAACAAACGCAAAAGGAGAGCGGAGGCAAAAGAAGCTTGTCATATATAAAAGGTCAGTAAGCCTGCGGAGTTGAATTTTTAATATTCATGTCATATAGAAATGTAATAAATACCTAGCTGCAATATATTTACAAAACATACTGAAAACAAGCTGAAAGACTTAACTCTCCTTGTGTAAAAGTGCTGAGAGGTGAAGAACATTAAGGCTGTAGCCTTGCACATGATATCAAAGATGAATCAGTTTGAGTCACTGTTTTTCCTACTGGTAACATTTTTGCCCTTAATGTAAACAGGATATATGAATGACTATCTTAAGAAAATGGTGATGCTGGATTTCCCAACCAATTTAAGTAGTTATTTCATTTGGGTTCTAATTGAAAGCCTTCCTAACATCACTGTACAGTAGGTACAAAACAAGTTTTGTATAGCCATTTCTATCTTGAACTGGGATGATCATTATTTTCTTTTAAATTGGGATATAATTTAGCAATTCTTGATGCCCAAGTCGATTCCTGGTTGGGAAGAGGTGGTGAGAATGGTACTCATTTAGGGCAAGATATTGGAGTGCTGCTAAATGCATTGACACAACATTGAGATAGTCAGGATAATGCCACATAAAATCACCTTAAATTTGGTCTTATCTGAAGTACTCAACATTGAAATACATGTAGCCAAGTTCTTAATTAACAGTTGCACAAAGATTCCAGTATTGGTGAATGTATCTTCATGATTGCTAAAAAATTAACTGGAAACATTGGCTACATTGGCAGCAAAAGCTCTATCAATTGCTATATCATCTACTCTTCATTAGCTGAAGATACGTTAAGGAATAGATAGGCCAGCTTTCTGCAGTTAGCACATGTAAGATAAGTGTTAAATTTCTGACCATCACATATTTCCAGATTAAGTAGTTTTCTGATCAGAAAATTAATTTCTTGTTGGTTGTGGTGTGTGACCAACACAGCCCTACAGGTGTGCCTGATAATGGGATTTATTCAGTGTTATGTTTAATTACATCTATTAATAGTAGTGGATTTGCACAGGTGTAAAACTCTGGTAACAAAGTGGATAATCAAGGTGCATTATTGCATCACTTAATCTAATCTTATGCTTTTATGTCGTACCACACTGGGTTAGAAGCTCTAAAGTGAAGCAAAGAGCAGGAATGGCTGGTCCTTAAAGATTCCATCCCACCAATAATGTCATGTTGGTGTCATGTATTTTATGCTGCACTTTTTTGGTGGGGTTGGGGCCTACGGATGTATCTAGCTGTCAGAAACACACAGCATTTAGACTTCAGGCAGCTGATGGAGGAGGCATGGAGCAGGAAGGATATGCGGCACTGAGTTTATTTCATCTTCAACTACATTGAAATGTTAAACATGATCCCTGCTTAGCTCTACCTCTGCATGTTGTCTTCACAGCTCTTCAGTGATTTAGGCACCAGCTACATCTGGTCAACATATTTACCCCAGAAATTATTTTCACATGAGATGTTGTATGTGTGATTACACTTTTAAAATGTATTTTGGCATTCAACTTATTTTGCAATTGAATAGCTCTTCAGGTTTTTTTTGAAGGCAGGCATTAAGAGCCAGCTGTTTGTGTTGTCTTTTGTGTGTAGCTATGTCCCTTTACATTTAATGACTAAATTCTATTATACTTTAAGACTGACATTAGTGGAACACTCATAGAGCTCCCAGTTAATTGATACCGAAAACAAGAAAATGAAAGTATTTACCAAGCCAAGTTAATCACCTCAACAATTTAGAAATAGGCTGTGGCCCATTATAATGAATGAGGGGAACCACAGAAATTCAAGAAAATACATGCTTTTGAATATTTACTTATTAGTTATTTTTTCACAATTATTGTTTTCAGTTTAAGTGCCAGGATTCTTTTAATCTCGGGTTTATTCAAAGCCTGTAAAAATACTTTATATGTACTGAATTAGTCTTGACCTCCCATCTAGTTTTGCTGATTTTTTTTTTTTTTTTAGTTATTTTTCTGTCCCACTGCTATTGTTCTGAGTAAATAAGAGACTAAGAAAATATCATTTATCTTCAGATATCCCAGAATGTGTTTGGCTCTTCTTGGAATATGCAATCTGTTTCTAACAAGGTTTTGGATTAATAAGCCATAACAACTGGTTTAGCAATATTATATTTTCTAAATAGATTGGTATGATAAGTATGATTGATTTGGCACAACAAACTGGACCTTATTCCTACATATAGAGCCCATTTTTCCTCCTGGGTAGGAGTAACTTTTTTTCCTCTGAACAGTGTTAGTTCCACTGAAAAAAAATCTACTAACTGAGCAAATTTGGCATTTCATTAGAGGCTCTGAAAGGTTAGCACACCCTCTAGTCATGGGAAATCCTTGCCATACATGGAATAGTTTGTGTGGCAGATATAATTCAAGTCGAGCTTCACCTGACTGTTTCTATATCTTTGCAATCTCTAGTTCATTTTAGTGTTTTTTCTGTATCTGACATACTATTGTCACTCATTATTTTGTAACTGAATCCTTGTTTTCTTTTCCTGTTTTCTCTACCCTTAACTTGGTGAAGTTGATGTCAGTCCATCTGGGTATCATTCCATACTTCCTATGAGTTGAATTATGCATTTTTTTTATTATTATACGAAAACTAGGGTTGCAAAGTGAAACAGGCAAAAGTTTGGCAATGACAAAGCTATTTTTGTGCAATATTAGTTATGCCATCTTTCGTGTAAAAAGTAGGAGTTAATAGTAGTTTTATATAACCAGTTTCTCTTTGTCAAATACAGTAAAAGCTCTGTTATCCGGCATTCCCCATAACAAAATATGCTGGTTAATTGACCGTTCTGAACAGGTGTCCTTGCCTGTTTGGGCTGCTGCTTCTCCCACCCCTCTTGCAGCATCACTGGCCCTCCTGCAGCATCGCCACAGGCAGCACAGGCTGCTTTGCTCAGGGCCATGGGGGTACTTCCAGTTTCACTTTACCTTACAAGCCGTTTACTTACTGAAAAATGCAGTGTTTCGTTGACTGGAACTATGATTATGAGACAAAATTCATTTCCACAAAATGAGGGAGAGGTGGAATTTTGAAAGAGTCAAAAACAAATGTAAGAAATATTACTGAAGTGAATATAGCAAGTTTCTTTTTTTTTCTTTTAGATTTTTTTTATGGCTCTTTAAAAGAAATTCTGATTCAACTTTTAAAATTTGGCCTACATACATCATTCATATACTATTTGTTTTGATGCTTTAGCATTTTTAATAAAGTAAAATTTCAGAGTTACCTTAGCTATTAAAATGCACTTCTTTTTTAAATCTCTGGTTCTCCCTAACCCTTCTCCCTTTATTCCAAGGACCTTGTCTATAGGTAGAGATGACTGTAGCAGGGTGCGGGGCCCAGGGCAAATCAGCCTGTGTGGGGCCTGGATGCAGTAAGTGGGGGGGAGGGTGGCATGGTGAGTGGCTGGACATGAAGCTGGCCTGGCTCTGTGGGGTCCCCCAAAGTGCAGGGCAGTTGCCCTGATTTGCACCCCTGGGATGGCTTTGTCTGGAGGAGTAGGGTGAATCATCTGCAAGGGACTCATTGAAGGCCAATGCTCTTTCAAGGTTGCAGCAGATTGGAATACCCAGTCACCTGAGCTCCACTTGATTTAATAGATTTTGTAGACATTAGGGCTGGAAGGGACCTCGAAGATCATCAAGTTCAGCCCCCTGCCCAAGGGGCAGGAAGTCAGCTAGGGCCAAAGGATCCCAGCAAGATAAATATCCAGATATTTCTTGAATGAGTCTAGAATAGGTGCCTGCACCAATTCAGGAGGGAATATATTCCAGGTTTTAGGGGCTCAGACTGTAAAGAAATTTTTTCTTATGTCCAGCCTAAAATGGTCTTGTAGGAGTTTATGACCATTGGTCCTTGTTTTTCCTTGGGGCACTCTGGTGAACAGACGTTCTCCCAGATCCTGATGTACACCCCTTATGTACCTATAAGCATCTACCAGGTCCCCCCAGAGCCTGCACTTTTGCAGGCTGAAGAGTCCCAGGGCTCTCAGCCTCTCTTCATACGGCATATTCTCTTGCCCTGTGATCATGCATGTGGCTCTCCTCTGGCCTCTCTCAAGCTTCTTGAATTGTGGAGCCCCGAGATGTTCCCCCAGATCCTGGTGAGCACCCCTGATAAACTTATAGGTGGCCACCAGATCACCCCTGAGCCTGTGCTTTTCAAGGCTGAAGGGTCCCATGGCTCTCAGCCTCTCATCATAAGGTCTGTTTTCCTGACCTTTGATCATGCGCATGGCTCTCCTCTGCACTCTCTCAAGCTTCTCCACATCCTTTTTGAATTGTGGAGCCCAAAACTGGATGTAGTACTCCAGCTGCGGCCTCACCAAGGCCAAGTACAGAGGGAGGATAACATTCTGAGATTTACTTGAGAAGCATCTATGGATGCAAGCCAGAGTTTTGTTTGCTTTACTAGCTGCAACATCGCATTGGTGGCTCATGTTCATCTTGTGGTCAGTCATGACCCCCAAGTCTCTTTCAGCAGAGGTGCTAGCAAGTGTAGCACTGCTGAGCCTATAAGTATTCTGCAGGTTTTTTTTTCCCTGAGGTGGAGTACTTTACATTTATTGGTATTGAATGTCATCAGGTTTGTACCTGCCAATCTATAAAGTTTATCCAAGTCAGCCTGGATCACTAGCTCGTCCTCAGGTGTGGACGCTATGTCCCGAAGTTTAGTGTCATTGGCGAACTTAGCCAGTGTGCTTCTGACACCAATGTCCACATCACTGAAAAAGATGTTAAAGAGAACCAGTTGAAGGACAGAGCCTTGGGGGATACCACTGGTCAAGAAGCACCATAATGATTCGCTACCATCGACCACTACTCCTTGCGTTCGACCTTGGAGCCAATTTTCCAGCCATCAGACTGTGGTGTAGCCAAGGCCACAGTTGGCCAATTTTTCCGTGAGGAGGTCATGGGACACCAGATCAAAGGTTTTTTAAAAGTCTAGATCAGGGACGGGCAATTATTTTGGGCAGAGGGCTGCTTACTGAGTTTCGGCAAGCCATCAAAGGCCGCATGACAGGCAGCCCAGGGCAGATTAATATTTTCTAAATTTTTTAGGGGCCCCATGGGCCAGATAGAATGGCCTGGCGGGCCACATCCAGCCCCGGGGCTGCATTTTGCCCATCCCTGGTCTAGATATATGATTTCAATCTCTTCTCCCTTGTCCAGGTGATATGTCACCTGGTCATAGAAGGAGATTAGATTGGTCAGGCAAGACCTACCTGCGACAAACCTGTGCTGGCTGTTTCTCAGGATGTTGCCCTCAGCCAGCTTATCAAGAAGGGTCTCTTTGATAACTTTCTCCAGAATCTTACCAGGGATTGAGGTCAAGATGATTGGCCTGTAATTCCTGGGATCTACTTTCCACCCTTTCTTGAAGATGGGTACCACATTGGCCTTCTTCCAGTCTTCAGGTACTTCACCTGAGTGCCATGAGTTTTTGAATATTTTTGCCAAATATTTTTACACCTGCTAGCTCCTTGAGTATTCTAGGGTGTAATCTGTCAAGACCAACTGACTTGAAGGTGTCCAGCCTCTCAAGGTGATCCTTTACTAGATCAACACCAACGCTGGGTATAAATACAGCTTCACCCTGGCCGTTCTGCGTCATGCTAGGCAGGGTGGTCCCATTGGGCTGGTGAAAGACTGATGCGAAGTACCCATTAAGCAGATTGGCATTTTCCTGGGAGTCTGTTATCAGCTGTCCTGTTTGGTTTAGCAGGGGTCCAATATCTGATCAATGAGCATTTACTTACAAGTAACAACCCATTGAAAGATTTTATTTGCTGTTCATACAGTGATGCCTTCTTTATGTCTTCAAGCACAAGGAGGTTTTATTGTAGATCCCAATTCTGGCTTTCCTTGCAGAAGCTGCTGGGGTCCTTTTATCCTTTTCACTTTATCATTAACACCTTCTTGGTAGCTTGGATGCTTGAAATGAGGTGTTGTCTTGAGAGTCCTTTCTGATGCTAGCAGCAAGCTCCCAAAAACCCAACCTGTTTCCAGAAAGCCTCAACTTTCTTCTTTTTGTCCTCACCCAGTTGCAGCCACTTGAACCAGTGTTTCTGTGTGGTTTCTAACAGCCAAACAGCCCTAATACTATTCAGATGTTACAACATTGTTTCATGTCCAAGCCACAGGTTTTACTTCCTGCAGCTTCATATGTACAACAGCATTAACTTGCCATATTACTCAACATTCTCCACGTTTCTTACTTCCTAAGTAAATCACCACATGCTACAAAATGCCAAATGATTCAATCTGGGGTCCATTTGTCCTCTCTGTCTGAACTCTTCTGAAGCATCTTACATTCGCTTTTTCCCTCTCATCTTCCCCTTTCCCTCTCTGCCCTCACACTGTGTGTGTGTGTGTGTGTGTGTGTGTGTATTAATTAAAGACGTAGGGAGTAGCACACATGTTGGCCAGCTCCCTGGATGGCTAGGGTTTAGGAATGCCCAGTTTCCCAGCTGGCCAAATTGGCTGGTTTCCGGACTTTTTTGGCCACCTAACTCTCCACCTGCTATACAGCTTGGCTTCCCAGCCAGTTTTCTTCCTGGGCTTGCTAGTTCTTTACTTTCCTATCAGGTAGGCTGCTAGACTGCCTAAATTCCTCACTGGCTGACTTGTCGGGCTGTCTGGCTCCCTGGGCTACACACTTGGTCAGCTACTTAACTCCCAAAGTTCCCTGAGCAGCCCATCTGACAGGATCCAAGGCTGGCTGGCTGGCTGGCACAATTTTCCAACTTTCTAATTCCCCAGGGCCATACTTCCTCAGCTTCTGTATGTGTCTGACTCCCTGGCTGGCCAAGTCTCCAGCTGGTCAATTTGTGAGTTGGTTGGTTTTAGTGGCTTGACAACTCTCCTGTTGATGTACTGGAGCTCCCAGACTTCTTGAGGTGGATGGTTCTGAGCTGCTACCTGCCTTACAAGACAGTCAACTTTCCCAATCGTCATACTTCTCAGCTCTTTGAGCTTCCAGCCTCCTTAGATCCCAGGCTACCTGGCTTTTGGATGCCTCCATGTTAGGCTTTCTAGCTGCAACTTTCTGGCAGTTCAGAACCTCAACTGCATGGCTTGAAACTACAACAATATCTTGAAGTTGCCGCAAAGTAAGTTTAGATTGGATATCAGGATTTAACTATCCAGTCTAAATCCAATCTGTCTTCATGGTTAGAACAGCATGGCAGTGGAACAAACTACAGTAAACTCTCTAGTAACCGGCACCTTACAAGCCGGCATGCTCTGTTAACCGGCATGCCAGCTTGTAAGGAAAAGTGAAACTGGAAGTGCCCACTGTGGCACTTCTGGTTTCTCTGAGCCCCCATCGCCTGGGAGCATAACAGGCTGCATGGGGCTGTGCAGGGCCTGCCTCCCTGTCCCATGGGGCCTGCAGGGCCCACGGGAGGGGTGGCGATGCCGTGGGAGGGGTGGCAATGCCACGGGAGGGGCTGAGGGATTCCCCAGACGCAGCAGGAGAGGTGGCAGCCGGGGCCATTCAATTAACCGGCATATTTTGTTATTCGGCATCCCCCAGTCCCGGGAAATAACAGAGCTTTTACTGTACCTAGGGAAGTTATGGACTTTCCATCACTGCAGGTATTCAAGAAGAGTTTGGACAGCCAGTGGTCAGGGATGATATAGGCATAGCTATGCTTATGTTGTACTGTAGGTATTTCCCAAACTTCTGGTCTTTGTTGGCTGCTCCTGTCTCTCCCCACCCCCTTTCTGCTACGTCAGGGACTTTTTAAGCCATCCTCAGAAGCATGGGTGTTGGCTGCAGTCAAGGTTGGGGATTTTGACAAGGGTATGCCCATGCTCCTCTTGGGACTAAAGCCAGAGGTTCCTGGCTAGAGGGTCTTGCCCCGCTGCTCAGGTCCAGATCAGTCACCTTATTTGGGGTCAGGAAGGAATTTTACTCCATGGTCAGATTTGGCTTGGAATATGGGGTTTTTTTTGCCTTCTTCTGTAGTGATGAGGGCATAGCTGTCTACTGGGCAACTCTTTAGTGTATATTGACAACCTTTTTTAGAAGCAGGATATTGGCTGTCATGGTTCCCCTGCATTACCTGTGGCAGGTTTGAGTTGTATCTTGTGTCTGTTGAAAGTAGTTTTACAAGGAGTTTAGATTATGGATTTGTGTAGGATGGTTTGGATAGGGATGATCCTGCCTCCGGCACGGTGTTGGACTAAATGACCTCTGGTGGTCCTTTCCAAGACTACTTCTCTGTGTTAATGACTTCACCTTTGACTACCTCTTAGCTCTCAAAGTCTGCATTGCCAAGCAGCAGGGAGTTAGGAAAATATTCCAGCAGTTCTAAAAGAAAAACGTGGTTCAAGGATCTGACTTTTACTCCTCAGTGCCTTCTTCTGCAGAAACACCTCTGCATCCTTTCTCCTTCCTCTCCCAGGGCCCTTAGAGTGTTTTAAAATTAGAATTTCAGTGTAGGCACATGGGCAGAGTTCTTTAGCCTGTGGAACATTCACCAATTTTAGGTGAAAGTGACTGAAGGTGCTATACTTTCAATAATACATTGTTCCTCCATATATATATATAAACAATTGTACACTAAAATTTAAATTAAAAACATGAAAAGGCTTTTGCATAATTTGTGACCTCTTTTGTTGCTAGATTTTATCGTAATCCTTTTCCCCCTGTATTTTAGAGCTTTTCAAACAAATGGTGGCAAAACTTGTTTTGTTTATACATAGTTTTTTTTTTTTCAGTCAATAGCTTCTCAAACATGACTGACCTCAAAAGAGACAAATTAAATAAGCCTTTTAAACATTAAAAACCCCCCCAAACATACAAACCCTAACATGCTAAATTTTAGCAGAAATAATAAAATAGTAACATAGTTACAGTTTTGTAAGAAGACTTCGCCTTATAGAGTACCTATACGATCATAACTATAGCGGTGTTTTCACGTAGTATTTTTTTCAGTTGCAGAAAGCATCACTAATGACTGACTTAGTATGTCTTCATTACAATGTGAAAACATCCTGGTGTATACATATTGAGATACCAGCATATGGACATGATCTCTGTTACCTGAGAGGACAGTATGGGTTCTGTAGAATCTACTGTCATATAGTAAGTAACACTGGGCCCCATGGTAGAAACACATAACAAGAGAGAGAATTTGCTGTAAGGAATCTTATAATTCAAATAGGCAAGGCAATCAAAAGAAATATAATCTATGATTTTGGGTGGCTATGTATTTATGCGCTTTCACAAAATCTATTAGGCTCATATCTCCATCTTTAAATACCTAAATCTGGCTCTGAGTTTGTCAGAGCTGGGAACTAAAGCTGTATCTTCAGAATAACCATTCTTCCTATCTGAGCTGATTGTTCCAAGAAAGCTGACCTTGACTTTTGATTCTTAAGGTTTAGCATAATTTCTTGGGGAGTTTTGTAGTTGGTTTCATTCTGGAGAGCTTGAGTGCAACTAGAATCTTGAAGCCTATATATTGAGAGGCATTTGTCTTGTGCATGCTCCATTGAATTTTGGTTAGTGTCTCCATGGATGTGTACAGCTATTCGCCATACCTGGTCTGTTTATTTTAAGCCACCTAAACATAGACCAGGAGCGGCACCAGAGATGTTCGTCGCTGCTAGGAGCTGCACGGGGAATATGATTTTAGTAATTTGGGGGAGGGGCAGGTGGGTTTGGGTGGGGACTAGTGGGTCTGCAGGAGGGTTTGGAGGGACTGCAGGGGGGTTGCCTGGTCAGGAGGAGGGGGATCAAGGGCTAAAAACAGCTCAGTCTTGATTGGGGACGTAGAGGGGAATAGTACAGCCCTGGGGCTAAGGTGGGTGGTTGGGCTTTCCCAGCCCTAAGTTTGTGCAGCAAATGTGTACAGGTATGCAAGAGATTGGATTAACCTTTTCCCAGATTGGGGTAATTCTTTCCCAGTCTAAGTTGGTGCACCTTCTGAGGTGCACCAATTTAGATAAGGTATGCCATTTTCAGGGCATTTAAAGCCTTCTGAATGCTTGCATGATTGAGCATTAGATTGACCTCACCCTGGGTAGGTCCATCTAAATGTAATGCCTGTATATAGACTGTGAACCTGATAAGAGCTCAGATATTTCTTAAAGTGAACTCTCTGAATTCTGGTTTTGCAGTATGAATAGCAGTTCCTATGTTTCAGTTTCCTATTGAAATATCTTTACATTCAAAGGTGAGTGTTTATTCCTGCTTCTTCTCTTTTAGTTTACATTTCTGTAAGAGCAGGTGTATGTGCCAGTGATGCTCATTAGCATTCTCCTAATGGGACTGTTGCCCTTCAGTTATGCTGACTGCTACATTGCAAGCAGTCCAAACTTCTGGTGGTTTTTTTCCCCTTTGGCAATCCTGGCTGCTATAGCAGGGTCATCTACCTTGGTGGAACAGGACTCTAAACCTTCCTTTAGCAATATTTATGTAAAGTCCAGGCACATTCCTAGTAAAAGAACAGAACAGTGCATGAATCTGCCTCAGAGGCTGGTTAGTGTTTTATTTTAATTGCTGAGTTAACTGCATTTTATGATTTTAAATCATGCCTGTGAAATTAATATTAGTCTGTATTTACAAGATGCTTGACACTGTCACTTTTGGGTGTCAGGAACTAAAAATAGAACACTTAGCTTCCTCCAACTTTCCTTGCTGCTGCCACTTTTATGGAGAAAAGATCGTACTTAAGAAATAGATGTTCCAGTTGTGTTTCTTTTTAGGAGCTTAGTTCCTAGAAAGCTCCTGGAAGAGATTCATATTTTGCTTCCATATCCTACTTCTCAGTCTGAAAATGAATGCTTTCCCTTTTTAAGTAAAAGGAAAAATAAAAGAACTAGGACTTCTACACCTTTATTTTTATTTAGTTTCTAATACCGAAGCATGTTTCATGAAAAATCTGGCCGTTTGAATCAATGTTTTTAAAAGGAGGTTCCTTTAACTGAGTAAACAGGAAATGTATTTTTTGGGCATGCAGTTTAGGAGACCTGGTTGAATAACTGTGAAAGTTTGAGGGTCTTTTAAATCTAGAACCATTTACTGTAAATTAGGTATTTCTTGAAGATTGCAGTATTTTCTGCTTCTGCTCTATTTACTATTTACTATAATATCATGCTCTATTTACTATGTAAACACCAGCGACTTCTCTCTTTTTGACAAAAAGAAGTTCCTATTGTCTTGTTAGTTTCTACCATCAGCAGTCTTGTGTTTTTAAAATATGAATTTCAGCAGGTCCAATGAAAAGAAGCAAGGTGGATACAGAAATGGATACAAAGTGCTTTTTTATCATTGGTTTTAGGGCCAGGTTTGGAAAGGGAAAAAGAATACGTTGTATGGCAGAACAGCTTTACAGAAGAATTTTTGCTTTGCATAATAGTTACTTTTCTACCAGAAATGAATTGTTCCACCTCTGTAGCTTCTCTGACATCCAGTTCAACCTTTCTTGACAAATCGGCTTTTTCTGATAAGTGGATGTTTATGAATTCTAACAAGTTCTAACAACAGCTTAATGTATGGGTACAGGCACAGATGGTGTGACTTGCAGGTGCTATTGAGCATAGCTGGCTCCACATTAGAATATAAAACATAACCTGAGGCATGTCTCCTTCTGGGCTTCAAATATATGGCTAGCATGAGGTCATTTGGAATTGCCAAAGATTTCTGCTTCCAGTGCAACATTTTGTTCATCGTGACCTAGTTTAGAGGAAAATATTGGAAACACGTTGGCTCTAGCACCCTTTACAATTAAATATTTAAAGTCACAAAGTTATCCTTCACTTAAAGTATAGATTGTTTCCTTACAATTAGAACTGTTCCTTTGAGCCGTAAGACCTATAAACAACAATTCTGTGAGAAGATTTTTCTTGCCTTTCCTCAAACAAAATTGTGTGATTTTTATGTAGAGAGCACAGCTTAGACTGCTACTGCTCCTATTTGCATGTCACTTTATCAAATGTTGACTGTGCAAAGTAAAGTCAGATCTGGTATCTTGAATGAGAGATTCCATGATCTCTGGGTTTTTGCTAGAAGATATGTGGGCTAGCAATGTGCTTGGGCAGACCTGGGGATTCAAAAAGGGGGGTGTACACTATACAGCTATAGTAGTTCTAGGCTACCATCCTTTTTCTGTTAACATAGTAAAATAGCTAAGACTAGTTTGCAATTACACCTGTGCTATGTGCAAAATGGCTTTTGAGAACCTGGTTCCTAGACTTTGTAGTCCAGGTAGGATCCCAGCATAATAGTAGGATAACCTAATTAAACATATTATATACCAAAGGGTATCTAAACTTCACAACTTCTGCAGCTGCCATTTATTATAATGTGTGATTTATTTAATGGTATATTTATTCAGTTGCTTTTTTCACTATCCAAGTTTTACTTCGGATTAGCTTTAAAGTTTTTAGAAACCACTGCAAAAGATAAGTTAGGAAAAATGTAGCTAGGGTTTGCAATAGGAAAATGCTACTGAGCAGAAGCTCCAAATTCAGTAAAAGTTATACAGATTTACTTGCCAAATACTTTAGTGTCTCATTATTCATTGCTTCTGCTTTTCTGAATTTGAATGATCCACATAGGCAAATCCAAATTATTTGAATAAGCCACGCATGCAAACTTCAGTCTTTCTATTATTGCAAAATAGTGTCTAGATTCAGCCAGGTATTTTCAAGCTTCTAAAATTTCATTTAACATCTGAATCTCTGTTTCTCAGAGCACAAACTTCCTTCTTTACTACTGCCCATAATAGATTTCAAGTTAAAACACAGCAAGTTTGCCAGTGATCTAAGCACATAAACGCAACTGAAAAAAGCAGTTATTTTTCACATTTGTGTCACTCAAAAATATGATTTATTTGCTTTTACTTTCAAAATAATCCACTTGGACTGACAGTAAACACAAGAAAATTACTCACTACCCACCAGTCCCCCACAATTATGGTCCAGTGTGTTTGACAGATATTTGGTGTTTCAATAAGTTAAATGAATGAATTGCTTTGTCACGCTAGCCTGTTGCATATTAGCTGTGCGGCAGTGGTTCTCAACCTTTTTAGACGCAATAGGCCCCTTATCAATCTTGAGGCACCCCTTCATAAGTTTTATGAATTGAGCCGCACCCCATTTCAAAACCTATTTTATTTATTACAGGGCTTATCTCCTTACAGAGTGGGCAGGTAGCAGGGTAAGGGAACAACTAGGCTGGGACAGCTTGATCCTGCTATTATCTATCTGCTTAGCTCCTCACACCTTGCTTATCTCTCCATACTTCCTGAGGTACTCTCAAGAAGGATTTTGTGGCACTTTATGGTGCCCCAGCACCTTGGTTGACAATTATTGCTGTATAGTAGTGTCACTATTTTAAAATACCTAGTTTGGGGTTATTTTATTTAACTAAATACAGTTTGCTCTTGTACAATTTGGATAAAATCAGTTCTTCCACATACCTTGGCATAGTGCACGGGAATTCTCTCCTTATCTCCATGTGACTTTAACACTTTAATTTATTCATAAACATTCCAAATGTCTTTGCCCTCTTTGTTCGTTAATTCTGTTTGTTTTACATCTGTAAAATGCCTTTGATGAAACATTTTGCTCCAGAATGAGTGTAGCTCATTTGTGAGCTATCTTAAAGGAGAGGATATTCTAATGTCTTCATGTATGGACAAATACGAATACAGACTTTTATTAGCCTTGGTATCATTGGGGATAATTTGAAGGGTAGCATGTGTGTTTGTGTGTGTTTGTATTTTATATATATTTTTTCAAATTATCCCCAATGATACCAAGGCTGTATATATTCACATGATATTGGTCAAAAATACAGAAGCAATTTGGAAAAAAAAAGTTGGTTTAATCAAACAGGTATAAGGATTACATATGATGGAGAAGCTTCTGTGCCTTTATAGAACATCATCCTCAAATTCTCAAGTAGCGCACCAAATTTGCTGAGTAAAGTGCCAATTTATTTTTCAGCTTGTAGCATCGTCTTTGTAAGAGATTTAAACTAAATATATTTGCTTAATTTAGGTGTTAGAGATGGTACAAAACTTTGGTTATGACTCTGAGTAACATGTTTATGTTCATCACTTAAGATTTTCTTATTTGAAAACAAAGCAGTCTGTTATCCTAAATGTTGCATTTTTAACATGCACAATAGGATAAACGCATACCCAGTTATATGTATATAGTTCTGTGAAACATTTGTAATACATGATGTAGTCTCAAAGGACTATTTTATAACTTTTTTGCAGGAGAGAACACAACCTAAAAATCATCTGGTTCCTTGGATCTGTATGTAAAACTGATTTTGTTGAAAGAACTTGTACTGAGGTTGACCTCTGTCTGGCCTTCTGAAGAAAACAAATCATTTGTGAACATAGATAAACAATCACAATATTTTGGCCTAGACTTCTCTATCATGGGCTATGAAACAGATTCTTCCAAAGATACTATAATTCTATTGGCTTTAGTAGTGTTACTTCTGATTTTTCCCCGGTGTAAGTGAGGAGGATTTGGCTCCAATTGCAAATCCACTAAATTGGATGATTTGTGATAAGTCATAGTTCATCGAGTTCAATGTCACAAAATTATGCAGTCCTGTTTTTTTCTTGCCTAGAGGTATTTTCTCATAACCCCTTTTAAAATGTGTTTGTCTGCTTTGGGCTGATGCTTACTTGAAAATATATTTAGGTTTCCCTCTGTGTGTTTTATTCTGAAGGGTTTGCATACCTTTGTCCATTCCTGAGTGTGCACACCCAATGCTGTGTAATACCAGTGTCACTTAAGCTGGCAATCTCAGCCTTGAGCCAGCCTTATGTTCTTGTTGGACTGTTGAGTTGTGGGAGGGTTTCGGTTATGAAGAAACTTCCCACTTGCATATCTGCTGCTGGACACAATGGAGGACCATTTGTTTTGTTTGTGTGGAATGGGGGATAAAAGGGGTCAATTTGACAATCTTTTATAATGCTTGTTCTGTTGCAGTGCTTTTATATTACAATAGCAATAAGTATGTATGCATATAGACATGCCCCCTGCCCTTGAACTTATACAGTTGCATTAAAACATCCCAACTAAGTACAGACAGTCAAAAAGCCTGATGTTGCATCAATTGAGCCTTCGTAGGTTAGTCTTAGCTGCATAGATTGAACTGATAAGCAAATGAACAGATGTTCACTTTTGATTCTGGAAATGCAGCCATGTGCCTGGAAGCCAGGGGAGTGCTAGAACAAAAGGCTGGAGCAGATGGCTTGGGCCAAGGCTAGCCAGCCCACTCTGTCAGGGAGGGGGTGTTTGTGGGGGAGGTGCAAAACATTCTGGGGGACAGTGAGTTAGCTTGAATTTGGAGGGGATCTGGAACAGAAGCTCAGTAAACAGATTTAACCTAAATCAGTTAAGTCTGATACTACATCCATCCAGGTTTATATTAAATTGGGTTCAGCGATTTTGAAAGTGGTTTATGCAGACTGAACTTCTGTTGTGTAACAGACTTGAACTGGTTTCTGATCACTTATACTGGTTTATGTGTAATTTATGTCCCTAGCCTAAAGTCTCAGCTCTTAGAGTCATGTATGAACATGAGAATTGCAGCTTCCATTTACAAATGAAGATTTTTTTTCTCATAGTCATGGAAAAGCTTGGAAACTAAAAGGGAGAGGGATAAATAACATTGGATGTCTCTATTTTTAGTCTTGTGATTTCGGGGGTGTGGGAGGGGAGCAAGCCTATGTTATGACTTTGTTTGCTTATTTCTTTTGAATGCCTGGAGTTGGTAGTACTATACGTTACAGAAAGGTGCACATGTGCATATGCATGCAAATGCACACTCTTCCTAGGGCCTGCCTGGGGTAATTGTGACACATGCATTTTTGCTCTGTAACAGGGTGAAAGCCTGTGTGCAGCTGTTGCTGCTTATCCCTTGAAATTGTGCTGTAGATATCACAATGAGTCATACACTCTCCTGTCAGAGCACAGAGAATTTTTATTCTTGTAACATTTCTGGTTTTTGGTGGCTGGGAGTTTGTCATGGGTGGGTGCTGCAGCTGCATCCATTTTGTTCTGGCCTGTGTATCATCACTAAGTTGTTGTCAAACTGGATAGCGAGAGGAGAGAGATTAAATTGTAAATACAGTCTCAAAAAATACTCAAGTCAATATTGAAACAAAGCAAGTGAGCAAGAACATTGTGACAAAGGGGTGTAACCTTCTCAAATACCAGCTGCTGCCTTTAACAATCTCTAAAGCAGTGGTTTCCGAGTTTTTTGTCGACATGAGAAATACCTCGGTTACTTTTCGCAGACAAGGTTCCTTGGGTGAATCTGATATCTTTTATTAGACCAACCCAAATAGTTGGAAAATAATTATTAAGCAAGCTTTCGGGTTCAAAAACCCTTCGTCAGGCTAAGAAAGTTTCAGCAGTTGGTGCGTGCTCTTCCTGGATGGAATGAAAAGTAAAGAAGCCAGGGGCTGGGCTGGTATGCATACAAGACAGGTAGTCAGTGAAAATGTATATTGAGGAGTCAATGGGTGAGAGACAGGCTGGGGAGGTGGGGGGAAGAGAGAGCAGCGGGGGATGAAAGTGGTGAGATACCTGGGGAGTCAGATGTCAGGCAGGTTATAATGTGTCATAAATCCAATGTCTATATTTAGTCCATGATTTTGAGTATCTAGGAGGTTGATGAAGTGGAGTTCATACGCTCGTCGCTGGGAAGTGTTCTGTAGGTTTCCTATGAGGATCAGGACTGAGAGATTGGAGAGAGAGTGGTTTTCTTGTGAGAAATGTGCCCCCACAGGTAATTGGGTATTTCTGTCTTTGATAGATTTCCGGTGTGCGTTCATTCTGGTGCGCAGTTGTTGTTTGGTCTCTCCTACGTATTTTCCATCAGGGCATTTGGTGCATTGGATAAGATATATTACATTTCTGGAGGTGCAGCTGTAAGATCCAGGAATGCTGACAGCTCTGTTGTGGGATGTAGTAATAGTGGGGGTGGTGGAGATGTGTTGGCAGGTTTTGTATTTCTTGTCCTGGCATGGTCTGGATCCTTTTGGTGTGTTCTGTGCTTGAGGAACTTTGGTTCTGGTGATGAGGTTAGTGAGGCTCGGTGCTTGTTTGAAGGCTAGGATGGGTGGCTCTGGGAAGATCTTTTTAAGAATAGGGTCTCTTTCTAGTATGGATTGCAATTGTTCGAGGATGTTCCATACAGGTTCAAGGGAGGGGTGATATGTCATAACCAGCGGTGTGCGATTTGTGGGGGGTTTTCTTCTGTACTGCAGCAGTTCTTCACGTGGTATCCGGGTGGCTCTTTCAAACATGCAATCTATCTCTCTGGAGGAGTGTCCTTGTTGGGTGAAAGCCTTTTTAAGATTGGTGAGGTGGCAATCCCGGGTGTTCTCTTCAGTGCAAATTCGGTGGTATCTGAGGGCTTGGCTGTATATCACAGCTTTTTTGGTGTGTTTAGGGTGATTGCTGGTTCTGTGCAGATATGTATGTTGGTCTGTGGGTTTCTTGTATAACGTGGTCTGTATTTTATCATTCTGGATACTGATCATCGTGTCTAAAAGGGAGATGCTGGTGCTGGAGTATTCTAGAGGAAGTTGGATGGAGGGATGGTGATTGTTGAATTTCTGATGGAACTCAGTCAGAGATTGCAGGTTCTCAGTCCAAATGATGAAGATGTCATCGATGTATCTTAAGTATAGCAAGGGTTTGACGGTGCAGTTCTTGAGGAAGTCTTCTTCCAGGTGGCTCATAAAAAGGTTGGCATACTGTGGGGCCATTTTAGTGCCCATAGCTGTTCCCATCATCTGGAGGAAGTGTTGATTATTAAAAGTGACATTGTTGTGTGTGAGGATGAAGTGTATAAGTTCAGTAATATCTTTGGGTCTGTATTCTGAGTTGTAATCTTGTTCTTGTAGATATGTAAGGCAGGCTTGGATGCCATCCTAGTGGGGGATGTTGGTGTATAGGCTGGTAACGTCCGTGGTGGCTAGGAGTGTGTTGCTGGGAAGGTGGTCTTTGTTTTTAAGTTTCCGTAGAAAGTCTGTAGTGTCTTGTGCAAAACTTGCTCTGTGGGTGACGAGCGGTTTTAGGATTGATTCAGTGAAACCTGATATTTCCTCAGTTAGGGTCCCATGGTTGGATATGATAGGTCTGCCAGGGTTCCCTTGTTTGTGGATTTTAGGGAGCATGTAAAAAGTCCCTGGGTTAGGTAGTGGGGGGATCAAGGTCTGTAGTTTTTCTTGTAGTCTTGATGGTAATGATTTGATGGTAGTGTTGAGTTTTTTGGTGAAAAGTGGAGTAGGATCTTCTTGTAGTTCTTTGTAGTAGGTGGTGTCAGAGAGCTGTCTGTTGGCTTCCTTTATGTAGTCTGCACGGTTTAGGATGACTTTGGCTCCTCCTTTATCTGCTGGTTTTATTACTATTTGGTGGTTAGATCTTAGAGATTCTATGGCCTTTTTCTGTGGTAGAGAGAGGTTGTTGTGGTGGCGTGTGTGGCTGATTATTTCATTGTTCGTTCTTTCCCTGAAGCAGTCAATGTAGCGGTCAAGGTAAGGGTTTCATCCACTGTGAGGTGTCCAATCCGATGTTTTTTGGGGCTTTTTGGCATTGATCTTTTCCTGAATGTTGCCAGAGGATGAGTTGTTGTTGGGAGTGGGTTCAGTTTGGTCATGGAAATATTCCTTGAGGCGGAGGCGTCGGAAGAATTCTTCTAGTTCTCCACATTGAAGTATTTTTATTAGGGTATTTTTCAGGGCAGAAATTTAGGCCTTTAGAAAGGACAGATTTTTCAGTTTTAGTAAGTGTGTGTGTGTGTGTGGAGAGATTGATAATATTTGTGGGTTGGTTGCTGCTTTCAGTTTTATCAAGTCTGAGGTTGGAATGTTGTAAGGTGTTGGTGTTGTTCCTCTGATGGTTGTTTTGTGGCTGGGGAGCTTGTTCTTGGAGTAATTTGTTTCATTTCTTCTTTTTATGTAGGATGAATGTTGTAGAAAGTTTGTTGTAGTCTCTTTGTATCCATTGTATATTGTTAGGGAAGATGATTGGATTTCTGTTTTTTAAGTTGTTGTAGTATGTGGTGATTTCCTTCCTGAGCTGGTCTCTTTTGGAGTAGAGTAGGTGAAGTAGATGATTTCTAATTTTCTCTGAAGTTCTTCTGCATAGCTGTGAAGCATATCTGGAGTTGTGTGTAGTAGTCAGAGGAATGTAGAAGTTTAGTCCTCGGGGAACGAAGTTGTGTTTCTTGCAAAGGTTTAGAAATTATATGTCGCTATTGAGTTTGGCTTCTTTCTTTTTCATGTTGTACAGTTTCCATTTCAGACGGCTGAATTTGATATCTTCCATGTTACAGGGGCCTCGGTTACTTTTCGGAATTTAGTGGCACCCCATTTCAAAAACTTATTTATAATAGTGCCTCTACAGAGATACATGCATTTCCTTTCCCTTGCATGTACACACAACATGTGCAGAGCACTTTTTTTACAGCATGGGTACCACAGAGCCCTGCTCCTCCACACATGCACACACAGGGCTCCCTTCCCTTGCCCAAGCAGAGCACAAAAACAGTCTGTGTTCTTCAATCAGAGCCCCCATTGGCACCTCCCCTTCCAGTTGAGCCTTAACAGGGTGCATTGCTGGCAGCAGCTTCCTGGAGATCCCTTTGAGACTGCTGTATTGATCTGCCAGGTGTAGTCTCTGAGGCTGTTGTACTGGAGTGGGAGGGAGGCAGCTTAAATCATCCCAGCCCTGGCAATTTATTGCCTGCATTGGTGGTGGGGTAGCTCTTTATTGTCCATGGAATTCTGTGCCCTCATCTTCTGCTCAGGGACACGCTGCAGATAGGTATCCCCATTTTGATCTTCTGCCTTGGCCTGTCCAGCCAGCACCATTGAGGCCACAGCAATAGCAGCTTATAGGTTATCTGTAGGCTGCTGTACCACATCCACTGCCAGGTGGAATTGGCCCACACACTTCTGTTTCCAGGAGGCATGTGCAGAGCTGAACTGGGAAGTGACTGGGGTAGGAGCACTCCCTTCTGCCACACAGACTTTCCAGCCTAGCTTAGCATGTGTGTTATGGAAATGGAGTACAGTGGGGCAGTTCTGACACTAGTGTTGCAGTGCCCTTCAAAAGATCTTGTGGCACCCCAAACTTAGGACTAAAGCTAAGCATTTAAGGCAGGCTGTCAGTCACAAGAGAACGTACAGTATTGTATCACCAAAACTGGCATTTAGGTAGCCATGTAACTTCCCCCCTTCTCCTCCACCCATTCAGGAGCTTACTTTATTAGTATTCTTAATAGTTTTTAGTTTCAAAGATATCTGTGATCCATTACCTGCAGTACCACCATTGAAATGATGGCTATGAAGAATCAGCTATTCAAATGGCAGTTCTGTTCTGAAGACATACTTTCCATGCACACACCCAGACCGGGACTTTAATGTCTTACGGCTGCACAAAAAGCTACTTTTAACCTCTTATTTAAAGGTAGTAACTTGTACATATGCATTTAAGCCATGTATTAAAGGACCTTTACAAGTGGCAGTACTTCTTTAGGAACCAGAATAATATCTCTGATAACTTCCTTCCTTCCTTTTGAGAACAGGACAAGTCATCGTTTTGGAAGGCGTTGGTCCACATGTGGCTATTTGTGCTGCAAAGGGAGAATCATTTAGCTTAGGCAGCAAAGGTTAAATCCACTACATAAAGGGGAGGTGCTTAACCATTTTTATATTTGGATCTAAACAAATATGATGGAAATAGCCTAGAAATTGAAATAGAGTGCTTTTTTTCATCTCTCTGGAAAGGAATTTTCCCCTTCTCCCTAGAGGCACTGTATGGTCTCTCCTCAGGAAGACACAAGAACATGAAGCCAGCAATTAAATGATATTTTCTGTAACGTTCTAAAATGTTGATGTGGAAGAACAATTCAGTTTCTCACACATCTGTTTATTTTGCTTATTTGATTTGTTCCTGTTTTTTCTAATGCTTCCTTTGCTCTTAATTATCCGAAAAAGGTCATTTTTATCCTTATTTAAAAATAATAATTTGAAGCAAGCCAGTCCTAAGTAAATAAAACTTAATTTTGTGAGCGATTTGCTACTTCTGTATCCTGTTGGCTTAAGATTCCAACTCACCCACGTGCCTTCGTATTAGTTTTGGAAATCACAGAATCAGATAACATTTCTTGTAAAGTTCTCCCTATCTGTTTAATTTTTTTTGTAAATGATTCATGTAATAAATTACATTTTATTCCTTAATTTTTTACATGCTTATGTATTTTACTATAAAACTATACCATGAAATAATACATATTGTTGAAATGTATGTAGGATAGAGTTTAACCAGTTAACATAAGTAACAGGGAAAGGCCAGTAAATAACTTGCAGAATATGCAATAATTGTGTTTGGTCATATGGCACACAAGGTGCAGGTCAAACGAGAATTAAAAAAAAAAATCTTTATGAATGTCTTTATGAAGATGTTAAGGGAGGGGCTGAGACAACATGGTATTATGTGAATGACCTCTGACCTCTCAGGAATAATGGTGTACAATAGCTACAAATCCTATGGCGATAGTAGTGGGAATATAAATGGTGGATAAACCAGTGCTGGATGAACAACAGTTCAATGCCTACTAGTGCTCTTGGGAGTACAGCTGCTGTACTAACTCTTTGGAGGAGATGCAGTAATGTGCGCTAATGCTGGTGGATAGTGCAACGGGTGTGGGTGTGGATGTGGCCTCTTCAGCTACTCTCTAGAAAGCTACTACTGCCATGGGCATTATGTAAGCATGATGCTCAACTTCTTTGCCCTTCAGTGGAAGGGGCTGCTTATGTCTCTTTCCTTTTCATATTGCTTGGGCATCTGTGCAAGGCCAGACTCTAATATGGCTTGATGTGACTTAGGGTATGAACAGGCATACGTGTTCTAACAGTGGAAATTTCTGATAATTTCTGGGGAAGATGTGGGGAGAGGTGGCTGCTCCACATCCTGTTCCTGAGGAAAAAGGCAGGGAAAAATTCCCTGTGCCTTCCCAAACTGAGATCATCCCAGTCTGGGGAACAGCAGGGATCATTACCCTGATGCTCTCTGCACTCCTGCACCAGAAGGAAGAGAGGGAGAGGTGGAACAGTGTCCTCTGCACTGAGACCAGGGACAGCCCAGTTTGGGGAAGGGGTAGAGAGTAGCAGGCAGCTGCTTCTCACCTTTGCTGCCTTCCCAGTCTATGGGACGGGAAGGCAGCAGGTAGGGTAGTGCACCCAGGTGTCCTCCAGACCAGTATTTCCTCTAGACCATGAAGAAATTGAATGAACACCTGTATGCTCCTAGTTTCTGGAGAGCAATTGATTCTCCTGGTAGAAATAGTATGGAACACCAGTACATGGCCTTAAATGTAGAAAGGAAGTTTATCTTGTAGCCACAAAAGACTGTTTTTGTGTAGTATTTGTTGTATTTCTAACAAAAGAAAATAAAACGATACTACTAACATTGGATGAAAAACACTACATATCTACTCTTGCCTAGACAGTGGAGCCCTATACACTCAGGAGTTTATCACTTTCTCCTCATTTAACCTGTCTATATAATGGCTTTTCTTCCTTCTGCAACTAATGTCATCATCCTTCCTTTACTTTGGCAATTGGTAGCTACCTCAGAAATAATGGTTGACAAGTGGAAATCAAAACCAGAAATGCTTGTAGACTTTTTTAATAGTCTATTTTAAAGAATTATTTATAATAGCCACACAAAAACACAATTAATAAGGAAGCAGGGAGTGCAAGCTCTTTTATCTGAGTATTTATTTTGGCAGTGATTTGGAGTTCTGTAAAACACTGGATTAATTGTCTCTAAGTTTCCCAGCTAGACTTTTATCTTCTATTGTTAGAATCAAGGGCATTTTGGGGTTACTGTAAAGAGATCTTTTTTTCCACGGCACAAAATGATAAAAAATATTGCACAATCTAGAAGTGAGTTTTTAAATCTTATCTATATTTTATAGATATATATTTTATAGACTCAGTGATGTAGTCTCTTATATTTAGCAATTAAAGAGCCTTAATATATCCTCAACTTCAATATTTGTTGCCCTATACACTTCCTGTTGAGTGACTTCCTTTAGTCATAAGCAGACTCTGAAGGGGACTTCTTGTGTAATAGAGGTGTTTCACTGACAAGATAGTAAGAAACAGTATAATAAGTAAAAATAACAGGTTTGCATGTTTAGTCAGGAGACTGGAGCAAATCTCTACTTGTGCTTGTGTGGAGGAAACAGAATTATAAGGGAAGTAGGAATTCTGTCAACTTGACTCTCATGTATAACTCCCACTTCAGGCTGAGTAAAGTCTACCTCTGTGACTCAGGATTGCAGCATCTGACGGTATGTAGATAAGGTTTGCACAGTTTTTGTTGGGGTTTTTTTTGTCTGCTATCTAGGTAATGAAGATAAAACAGACAGTGGTACATAGCAAGCTGTCTGACAAAATCCTCCAGGTTGGATTTCTAGGTAAAAGAATAGCCATTCCAACCATTCTTTTCCCCTTTCTTTGTTTGGTTTTTGGTGAATATTCCTGGTGTGACTTAGCTATAATTCTGATAATTATAATTTGAAAAGGACATGCTAAAAAAATGTTACACTGCATATACTCAAAAGTTAGCCTCAAGACTGTATTTTCAACCTTTATTTGCCTCTCTTCTGCAAGACATTATGATGCAGCAATGTTTTAATTACAGGATGAAATACATTTTTCCCCACAGGAATTCTGCCTCATTCCATGAATTAGTAGTTATTTAACATTTTTCCCCTCATTTAATGCGAAGCCTAATTATACAAACAATCACGTGAACACTTCATGGAGTACAGAACTCTCTCATGGGTAATTCTATGGTGTTGTTACTATATACAACTGCTTCACAAACATTAGTGAATTTATCTTTAAATTTATGCTGTTGATTTAGGTGACATTATCATCTCCATTGTACATCTGAAGAACTGAGGCACAAAAAGAACAGCCCTAACTGTCAGAAGTATTTTGTGTATACAATTTTAGACATCTAGGCTTAGATTTTAAGAGCATTTATCATTTTATATTTTTTCATTATGCTTAGGATAATCACCTAATGACATCACTTCCATTTGTTAACATTCAATACTTCCATAAATATGGTCCTCATAGGGACCATCCAGGACATGACAAATAAATAATTAGTAATCTTTTATGAAAAGCTTAATTGAAGTGATTTGCCTAGCATCAAATCAAAACTCTTTGAGGAGCCAAGCACAAAATCGAGTTCTCCAGTTTAGCATATGCACAAGCAGGCCAATTGAGGTTGAATAGGCAACTTAGATACTCTTGATTCTAATTTGAGAACCTAATATTGAGGGTCTGAATTTGTAATTTTAATATTCTTTTCTGGTGTTTCCCTGTTATAGAATTAAATTAAATAATAAAAACAAATCCATCTCATGCCATCAGATTGACTTCCATTTGGAATCATTAGAAGGGTTTGGATCTTTAGAACAGGCAGAGTTCTAGAACTAATAGAGCAGCTGGTAACAGTAGTAAGCTGTTGTCTTCTAAGTGGCAACCTCTCCAGAAGAGGATGAGATGCACCTTGCTAGTGGATTATGCAAACATTTTCTTACAGTGGAAGAAAGATGAGACTCACAACTTCTGGATTTTTGGAGAGGGTTCTGGTCTGGTACTTATAGATCAGTGTTTGGCAACTTTTTCAAGCTGTGGGCTAGAGTGACCCAGTTTGAATCAGAGGTGCATCAGCAGGTTCAAGGACTCAGCAGAGAAAAGCTGTTGCCCCCACTATTCTCTGCAGTGACATGAGGAAAGTGCCCACTGCTGCTACTTTTCCCCGTGGCAGCATGAAAAGAGCAACTGCTGCCAAAATCCTCTGCCACTGAATGCCACCAAAACTGCACATCTGTATCATAGTATCATAGTGCTTAGGGACCTAAACAGATCATCAGGTCTGACCTGCTGCCCCAGGCAGGAATGGGTGCTGGGGTCATAACACCCCACCAAATATCAGTCCAGCCTCCTCTTGAAGACCCCCAAGGTAGGAGAGAGCACAATCTCACTTGGGAGCCCATTCCAGAGCCTGGCAGCCCTAACTGTAAAGTAGTGTCTCCTGATGTCCAGCTTGAGCCTTCTCTCTAACAATTTGTGGCCGTTATTCCTAGTAACCCTGGGTGGTGCTGGGGGAACAGAGCCTCCTCCAATTCTTGCTGGTTTCCCCTGGTGAGTTTGTAAATGGCCACCAGATCCCCTCTCAGCCTTCTTTTGTGGAGGCTGAATAGGTTCAGGCCCTTTAGCCTCTCTTCGTAGGGCCTGCCCTGCTGCCCCTTGATCATGCAAGTGGCCCTCCTCTGGACCCTCTCAATGCTAGGCACATCCCTCTTGAAGTGCGGCGCCCAGAACTGGACACAGCACTCCAACTGCGGTCTGACCAGTGTCTCATAGAGGGAAAGGATCACCTCCCTGGACCTGCTTGTGATGCATCTGTAGATGCACAACAAGGTGCGGCTAGCCTTAGTGACTGCTTCCTTGCATTGGTGGCTTATGTTCATCCTGGAGTCAACAATGACTCCAAGATCCCTTTCTGCCACTGTGTTGACAAGAAGGGTGTTCCCTGGCCTATGGGTGTGTTGCTGGTTCCTTTTGCCTAGATGCAGCACCTTGCACAAAAACAACCCTCTCCCCCCCCCCCCCCCCAAATACTGTAGGACTTGTGATTAAAATGTGAGTGTTGGCAACAATTTCTTTTGTAGTTAAATTTTTTGTGGATATTCCTGCACTGCACATCTCTTACTGGTAGAAATTCTGTGAAATAATGTATACATGAGAAACAGAAAGTCTGAAGTGTCCTGCCCTGTTTTGTCTTTCACATAATTATTACTCTGAAGAAACTGGTAATCAGGTAAGTGAAACAGGTAATCAGGTAAGTGACATGGGCCTGGGTACTGCTGGGATTAGGGGGTGGAGTCCATTCATCTTCAAGAGGCCTCAAATGCCTCTATACTAATGCTCGCAGCATGGGGAACAAGCAGAAGGAACTAGTCCTCCTGCTAGCCAGCACCAACCCAGACATAGTGGGGCTCACTGAAACATGGTGGGACCCAACACATGACTGGGCAGTGAATATCAAGGGCTACAGGATCTACAGGAAAGATAGGGCAGGCAGGAAGGGTGGGGGGTGTGGCGCTCTATGTCAAGGAGCAACACACATCCACAGTGAGTAACACTGGGTCAGAGGAGGAGCAAACAGAAGTGCTCTGGGTTAGAATACAAGGTGGTTGGGGAGAAAGGGACTTAACGGTGGGGTTCTACTACAGACCACCCAACCAAGGAGAAGATCGAGACCAGGAATTCTTAAGTCAGCTCACGGAGATAGTTAGGTCCAAGGATGTGGTTATCATGGGTGACCTAAACTTTCCAGACAGGCAGGTCTGACTGCTCACGCAGGTTCTTAACTGACATACAGGACCTCCATCTAACCCAGGAGGTACACAGCCCCACCAGGGGAGACGCCTTATTGGATTTGGTCCTGGCCACAGGCGATGAAGGGCACATCCAGCCCTAGGGTTAATGAGGACCTTGTCAGGGAACTTCTGGAGGGACTAGATGTATTTAAATCCACAGGTCCTGATGATCTCCACCCCAGAGTGCTGAAGGAACTAGCAGGGGTCATTGCGGGACCTCTGGCACAGCTGTACGAGCACTCATGGTGCTTGGGCGATGTGCCGGAGGACTGGAAAAGGGCCAGTGTGGTTCCCATCTTCAAAAAAGGGAGGAAGGAGGACCCAGGAAACTATAGGCCCGTGAGTCTTACCTGGGTCCTGGGGAAGCTTTTCAAAAGAATTATCCTGGCACAGGTCCAGGAAGGGCCAGTGGGGGAGGTTATGCTTAGGGGCAACCAGCATGGGTTCGTTAGGGGCAGGTCTTGTCAAACCAACCTGGTGGCCTTCTGTGACCAGGTCACCAAGTCCCTGGATGCAGGTGTCGCAGTGGATATAGTCTTTCTGGACTTCAGAAAGGCCTTTGACACGGTCTCTCACCCCATTCTCAGTAAGAAACTAGGAGACAGTGGTGTTGATGCCTACACAGTCAGATGGGTCACTAACTGGCTGGAGGGCTGCACCCAGAGGGTGGTGGTGGACGGGTCTTATTTGACCTGGAGGGATGTGGGCAGTGGGGTTCCCCAGAGCTTGGTCCTTGGGCCTGCGCTGTTCAACATCTTCATCAGTGACTTGGGCGAGGGGGTAGAAAGCACCCTGTTCAAATTCGCAGATGACATTAAGATGTGGGGTGAAGTGGGTACGCTAGTAGGAAGGAACAGGCTTCAAGCAGATCTAGACAGGTTACAGGGGTGGGCTGATGAGAACAGGATGGGGTTCAACTCTGACAAGTGCAGGGTATTGCACCTGGGGAGGAAGAACCAGCGGCACACCTACAGGCTGGGGAACTCCCTTCTCTTAAGCTTTTTGCCACACTAAAGCATTCATGAGACTAAAATTGTGGTAACTATTTTATGAGAAAAATGCACTCCCTCAAAATAGAACGTAAATCATATTGCCCTAAAATCCATGATTTTCATGCCATTTCCTGGTTGGCATATGTTTGTAATATCTCTTTAAAATAAGATTTCCTTACTAATAGATATCTTGCCAACGCTGAAAATGTCCTTGTAAATATACAATTAATTATATTTGCTACCAACTTAAACTCTTCAATAGTAAAAAATGTAGGTTGAAATTAAAATTAAGTGTGCTTATCGGTATTATGTGTATGTGACGAGGCTGTGCTCCACATCAGCTGTGATGCCCCCTGGTGCCTGCACAGTCCAAGTCCTGGTTCCAACTGTAGGGGACCTTCATCTCCTTTACTCTCCTGCCATGCCTTTGTTGTTATTATTCTGAAAGGAGGGAGGCTGCCTGAGGGTCTTGGAGAAAGCCTGCTGTTGTTCAGGTGTTGGACCTCAGCCTTCTTTGCCCTTTGTGCTTTCGCTGGACCCTCTAGCTCTGGTCCACTGACTGAACTGAGCTGCAGGGTTCCCAGCTTCTGGTCTGGCCTTCAAAGGTCTTTATCTCTGTCCCCTCTTAGGCTGCTGAGTCTTCCTGGGCTCTGTCACTGTCTGGGCCCCTGGCCCTATGTCTGCCCTAGTCTGGGTGCTGGGCCGTCTGGCCCCAAAGTCCAAGTCTGGCCCTTCTCTGGCTGTGGGCCTACTGGCCCTCATTCCGTGCCTCTCAGGCACTAATGGAACTTGCCCCTTATGGTCTCTATGAGACCACCCCTCTGGGCATACTCAGTGCATTCCCCCACAGGCACTGTGGGAATGAAGCCTCCAAAATGCAAGCACCAGTCACCTGGTTCAGAAGAATGTCCCACACAGGGTTCACTGCACCCTTGGTGGTGGGCTCCACATAAAAACAGAAGCCCAAATCAAAAGTGCCTGGGGCATTTAACTTGCTTCCTGTGCAGGCTCACAGGATGCCTATACACATGCAGCAAGCCTGCTCAGAAGTACTGTAATTACAGCATGTCAGAGCTGACTTGATTAGTCAGTTAATTGAGTCTGCTGGAGCGTGGTAATTACCATGTTCCAGCAGATCCCAGTGTCACAAGTATCAGCATCCCTGCACTGAAAAATGGTGGCAAGGGTGCTTTAACTAAAGCTTGTTCAATGAGCTGTAGTTAAAGTGCCCCAGCCACCATTTTTCAGTGCAGGGACACTGATACATGTGATGCTTTGGGCGCTTTAATTCGAGCAGCTTTTAGAGCTGCTCTTAATTAAAGCACTACACCCAGTCCTAGAGCATGTGTATAAATGTCTTCTGCCTTTGTGTTTCCAGAGATGACTTTTCTTGCTTTTGAGAAGCCTTTGTTCTGGATCCATGTCGTTAGGACCCAATCTGAACCAGCATTTTCCAATGGAAATATCTGTTGAAAAATGTTTGTCTCTGTGGCCTATGTTTGGGTGGCAGGTCAAGCTAGGTGAACGTGATGGTCTCATCTTGCTTTACATTCTCCAAGTAGGAAGATGCTTATTCGGAAATTGCTCAATTACTTTTCCTTCAGGGAATCAAGTTTTAAGGGAGGAGAAGGACTGGATATTTTTCATTGTTTACTCTTTGAATAGTTGTAAGAATGTGTGACGTTCTAGGAAGAGAACAACAGGTTCCCTCTTAAAATGGTATTTAATCCAAGGATAACATTGTACAGTAAAAGATCATGAGAACAGTAGTGAATTATGTACAAACAGTGACATGAATTTATAGAGTGTGTATTTTAGTCTTATGCCTAATAAACATAAAGCAGGCTGAGAGGAGATAATTGCATGTTGAATGCTTTATGTTTTTAGAGATTCTGAGCCATTGCGTGCTACAGAATATTGATGTATTTACTTTGAGAAACAGAACTTCCCACTGAAATCATTAGGAAACTCACAGCATATTACACTTTGTATTTCATACTGGCATCTTATCAGCCACAGAAAGATGAGAAAGTTCAACAAAACTCTTATACATATGGGACTTAACTTTGTCTTTAAAGTTAAGCACGTACTTAAATACTTGTAAAAATTTTATTCCTTATGAGAAAAGACAGTGTAGGCAACATTTTTTTTTTTTGGTTGGAGATAAACACTGAGTTGTTTTATGTGTTTCATCATATTTCATTGTGATGGAATATTTAAAACTCATGCTTGCAGAGAAGAGGTTAATGGGTGCTAGAAAAGCTCATTTAACTTTTGCAACTGCACCTGGAAGTAGTATTTGAGTCACCAGGCAGAACTGTAGAGAGCTTAGGTTTCCTTTAAAAGGTATCTGGAAAAACTCAAATCGGAGGAAATCATTTAGTGAGGATGAAGCGCAGATGTGAAGAGGAGAGTTGGCTGTAAATGTGGCTCATGAGAAAAGCTTGATTGAAAACCAGGAAGGTAGCCCTGTAGGTCTCTGTACTGTAACAACAATGAATCTGGAGGTATGTCCAGGAGGATCTAGAAATTCTAAAGCTAAGTGGACAGATGTTTTAGGCTTCCAGCACACATTATTTTTATGGTGAGATTAAGACTTTTTTTTCCACGCTAAGGCATTAATGTTGCCATAAAGTGCCACACATTCACCTAATTTAAGGCATAAAATGGCAAACTAGCTTCAAAGATATTCTACATGTAATGTAGAACATCTTTGTGACTGCTTTGTACGGCATCTTAAATTAAACATGTGGGATGTCCACACATGGGAGCTGCCTGGGGCCAGATGCCAACAATCAGCTGATTTTGTTGGAATTGGCCCCTGCTGGACCCAGGTCTCCAACCACCCCAGAGCAAACACTGAAAGGGGCTAAGGCAGCCCCAGGTCTCCAACTGACCCAGGGCTGCCCTGGTTCAGAGCAGGTGGAGCTGATGGGCTCCCTGTATTGGGGAGTTTAAATTCCCATAACTGACAGCCTTGCCGGGGTTGCTGGGCAGGGGGGGATCAAGGCTGAGAGTGCGGATTTAAGCACCCAGTAGGGGAGCCTCTCAGCTCCACACCTGAAGGAATATTTCATCTCCTCCCCAGCTAAGCATCTGCCCCTGATCCCCATAATCACAGGTCCTGCCATTCATGTGGAATGGCAGGATGCATGGTAGTTGGCATCAGGAATCGGATCCCATCGCACTATTATTTTTATGTCTGCCAGAAGCCTTAGTTGAATGGTGTGTATTTGCAGTGTTCATGCTTTCTGAGGAAACTCATGAAGTAGTTGTAGACCTCCTGAATCTCAAGAACAGAGGAAGCTGAAGAGGTTGGGAATTGCTAGTAATCTGGACCAGCAATGTTTAGGGATGTTGCTTGTGTCTTTTGGGAGTTCGGTGACCTTGAAATTCCAGAAGGGATGGACTAAAGGGATGTGTATAGACTTTCAAAGGGAAATCCTGAAGTGGAGCTTGCCATGCCTACTGTATGTGCAATAACTCTTAAACATGGTGTCATATATTGCCTTAATGTGGCTTCAGGAGTGTGTATATCCATAACCATGCCTTTAATGATAGCTTACTGGCATGTGTGAAGGACAGCTATACCATGCCTCACTTGGGTGATAGTGTACACATATGAGGGATGTCATGCCTTGTTGCAGTGCTATCCAATATGGTCCTCTGATGGTGTAGAAACGTGAAGTGTGACCAACTGGTGGCTGTCGCTATATAGCTGACTGTATAAGACACTGTAAGTAAAAGTAAGGTAGATGAGGGTACTTCTAATACCTTGTCACTGCAACAAGAAGGAAGTAGTTGATTTAATATATGTTCAGAGGATACCAAGAGGATTGTACTTCCTCTACAGAGGAAGTAACCCATCACCCCAACCTAGGGGAAAATTGTTTTCTGGTCCCAGTTTAGCGTTTGGAATGACCTTGAGTGGAAGGGCAAGATCATTTAGCTGCTTGGTTTTCTAAGGGACAACAGAGCACCCAGTCAAAAAGCATGAACTTAGCTGTGGCTAAGTTCACTGAGTTCAGTGTCTCAGTGCTTCAGAGAAAAGGGAGTGGGGATGGGGAAAGCTTAGAAGGCAGTAGTGGAGGAGGAAATTCCTTCCTGACCTCTTCTTCCCCCACCCCCACTAGGTATATATTTCACTTTAATTTAATCTTTTTTATGGACGTTGATGACTAGAACTCCACAGAGTATTCAATGGGGTCTTACCAAAACCTTGTATAATAGTATTAGTATCTCCTTGTGTGTACTGCATATATCCCAGCTAACATATCCTAAGACTGTAATAGCCTTTTTCACAGCTGATTGTTATGGCTGACCTATACGCTCAGTTCCATCTTCTCTTCAATGATCTTCAGCCTTTGTGGCCTCCTCTTTTAGCTGAAGCCCTTGTAATTGGTCCTTAAAGACATGATTTTGTACTTTCATACTATATTAAGTTAATTCAGTTTCTAATGGTCTATTCAACAAGAGTATTTAAATATTTCTGTAAAATAATCTTGCCTTCTTCCATAGTGGTAATTTCCCCACTTTAGTGGTATCTGCAGACACTAATGAAATCATAAAAACACAGTTACCATACCAAGATCACTGAAAAATATGTTTAAAAATTTTAGCCCTAAAATCAGTCTGTAAGGAACACCACTTGTGACCACTCTTCAGTCAGGTAACTGACTTTTCAACAGAACCTACTGTGTTTTCCCTCTGAGCTAACTCCTTATCCACTTCATGTTTGTGTCACTGATTTCCATCATCTCTGTTTCAGCCAATAATTTCCCATGAGGCACAGTATCAACAACTTTTCTTAGTTCTAAACAATTTAAGTCTAACATATTACTTTTATTCAAAAGTCTGTTATCTTGTCAGAAGGATATTAAATCAATATAACACATAAGCCCACGTGTTGTTTTGTCCCATTTTTAATTCACATCCTTGACTCTCTTTTTCCCTTTCTGTATCTATTCCAAAACCAAAACTACTTCTGAAGTCAAGCTGACAGGCCTGTAGTTTCCTGGGTCACGCTTTCTCTCCTTTTTGAAAATAGCAGGAATACTATGCTTTTATACAGTCATAGGAGATCATCCCTGAGTTGTCAGATTCAACAATGAACAAAGTTGAGTTGCTATCTCACTTGCTAGTTTCTTCATTATTTTGGAATGAGATTATCTGAACCCCCAGTTTTTCATAGCACATGGTCTAAGTTTGGCTTACACCTCGGATGTGGTAATTTCTGCATTCATGTCCTCATAGCCATGTGCCCTCAATGATATCTTTGCCTTAGTCTCCAATCAGGATTAAGTATTTGTTCTATTCTTGATCCATGTTTAGGCTGTCTTTAATTTCCACCCTCTAATCAGTACATGTCTTTCCTCTGGATTCTTTTTATATACCCAGGAAACCTTTGCTATTTGTTTTAAAATTCTGTGCAAGGTCAATCTCAGCTAAGACTTTGACTTTTTTTACATTATTCCTACATTTTGACCACGGAAAGATATTCCTTCTTAATGTTAAGTTCCCTTTTCCATAGCTTGTGGGTCCTCTTTTTTGTTCTTAATGGTCTGTTTGAGCAGTTTGTTCATCCATTTGAGTTTGTAGCTCTTCCTATCAGCTTCTTTCTCTTTCCTATTGCTTAAATCAAATTTTAACACAGCTTGGTCCTAACCAGAATGGAGGGAGGATGAAGGTAGCCACTAGATCAGCGAATACTGGGGCACACTGGTGCCATCAGACATGTCCAGGTGTGCCGTGGGATCTTGGGGGGGAAGGGGGAGGCATGACTACAGCCAGTGCTGCCACCACTGCCCTGCACCCCAGCTGACACCACATTGATACCCCCCCCCCCAATCCCACCACACACACACACTGCATTCAGCCGGTGTGCCATGGGATGGAAAAGGCTGTGTATGCGTGCTGTGGGATGGAAAGGGTTGGGAAACGTTGCACTAGATGACACATTCTCTCGCAAACAGCATTCTCATAAACAAGCCGTGCTTGGCAGGTTGGATAAAATCTTTTGCAAGCCATAGTTTGGTGAACTGTGAACTAGTACATTCAGAAATATATACCCTGCTATTATGCGTTGTTTTCATTTCCGAATTTGTATGAGGAGAAATTGAAGCCTCCCATAATTACACAATTTCCACTAGTAGTGCTATCTCTCACTACCTTCTAGAGATTCCTATCCATTTCCAAATCTGAATGTAGGTGTTTCTAACAAAGCTCCCACATGATCTCATTAAGATCCTTCCTGTTATTCCTTCCTAATCTGATTTTTTCCCCATATTGTTTTCTCTATGCCATTATATCATATCTCCCTGCAATCTGTCACTTCATTAACGTACAGTACTACCCCATTGCCATTATTTTATTTCTGCTTTCCTAACAGCTTATACTCTTGATGATCTGCATCCCTGTCATGGCTACTATCCCACCATGTCTCTGCTTTTCCTCTAATATCTGGCTTTATGTCACACATCAGGAGTTCTGGTTCCTCCATTTTATAGCCCATGATCTTTACATCTGTGTACAAGTTAAGTTCGTGGTACGTTGTCTCTGGTATGCAGTGATTGTTCTGGAGCTCTCTTGCTTGAGGAGTAGAAAGAGACTAACTAGTTAAGCTTTTCATCTCTTTGTTTTGTGTTATTAACAGGGTGTAGTTACACATTACAAATAGCACATTTTACCTCTAAGGAATGTTAGGTGGTGCTAAAGTTAGCATGTGCTGTGAGCAGTTGAATGTTAAGGATTAATACCCTCTCTAACATGCACAACTTAGACTAGATACTAGAGGGCTGGTGGGTGGAAATGTGGCTAGGAGCCATCAAGTCTGTTCTATGGCTGCTTGGCTTGCAGGCTGTTTAGAGGCAGTATAGCTCTAGGACCAGCACCCCTGGCCCCCTCCAGCTCAGATCAGGCCCATGTCATCCCCAGTGGGCCCCATGGATGCTTGGCATCTCCCTACAGAGGAAGGGAGTAAGGGGGGTGGGGGTAGGTGGTTGAGGAGCAGCTGCAGGGCCCAGCAGGGGTGGCACAAGCCTGATCTGGGTGTGCAGGGGAGCTGTTGGACTTGCATGCAAATACCTGGCAGCTACCCACCAACCTCTGCCCTCTCCCTTCCCCACAGGCAGCTGCCAGGCAGCTGAGGGGGCTAGCAAGGACAGTGAGGGTTCGATCTGGATTTGTGACGAGATGCCAGGCCTACCTTTCCCGCCTCCTGCTGCTGTCCAGCATCTCCCTGCCCACTCACTCTCCCCTTCCCCCTCCCCTCCTGTCCCCCTTCTATATGCCTTACCCCATTCCCCATGTTCTCTCTCCCCCTGGCCCTCTCAACTCCTGCCCCCGCTTCCCCTTGCCTCCCTTCACTCCTTTTCCCCCCATGGCCAGCTCACCCCATCTTCACTCACCTGCTGCCTGGCTGTTCCCAGTTGTCAGCCCAGAGCTATAGAGTTCTGGATAATGGCTAGTCCATGCTGGGAGTGGTGCTTCCTGGGATGCTGGAGAACTGCAAATTTTAGCTCAGTGGAGCAGTCAGAAGCTAAGTAACTCAAGTTAGGGCACAGGGTTCAAAAATGCCCCTTGCCTGACATGTCATGACCTTAAGACACTTCAGATGACACTTAAGACTTGGTAAGGAGTTTTAACATGTGGACACTCATGTTTTAATTGCCCTAAGTTGGGCATAGGCAGGCAAGGTTCTTCAGGTAGATGTGATATCTTTTATTAGACCAACTGAGTAGCTGAAAAACGTTCTTTGCAAGCTTTTGGGCACAAGCACCCTTCTCCAGGCATAGGAAGTCTCTGCTGTTCTGAGACCTCCAAGGAATGACACGACCAAAAATCCTGCTAAGTTGGGCATGTCACATGTGGGCCAATTTAATTGAGACACTTTGGTATTTTCTTATATTCATGATGATAGTAGACTTAATATGCTTTCTATGCAGAGTTTAAGGAATGATTGATTGATTCTTAGGATAAAATGCAGGGCCCAGATATCCCCTCAGTTTTTACCTGAAGAGATTGTTCAGGTGAATTTGTGTTTAATTTGTTGTTTGTGGAAAGTCTTTTTTGTCCTGATTTCCAAGGCTTAAACCAGGGCTGTCCAACAGATATATTGTCCCCAAGGGGTTAAACTGCAGCCTCTGGGCTGTTGGTCTGAGCACCACTCTCCCTTTCACTTTTTGCTGCCCCCTCTGGAGTCCCCAGGCTTCCCTTCCTTCCCTCATCTTCCACTGCCTTTTTCTACTTAGGAGGATGGTGGAGTAGTGCAGTCTCTGGGGCTGCGGGAGTCCATAGCTGCAAGGCTCAGGAGATTTGGAAGCCTTGAGCAGTATTCCTGCTGGGGCAGTACAGCAGGAATTGCTCTCTATGCAGTAGAAGGTAAGTGTGGTCATGGTGGGATAGGGCTGTGCAGCGCAGTGTGGTGCATCCACACAGGCAGGATGCTTCTGTGTCATGGCAAGGTCCCTCAGCGGATGCCTGTGTGGTGCAGCAGGGGGTACTCATGTAGTGTGCCGGGGGTTCATGTTGTGCACTGGGGCAGAGGAGGGTTCACGTGACACAGCATGTGGCCTGTGCAGCATGTGGCCTGGAGATGCATGGTTCACCTGGTGTGTGGCTGAAGGTCATGCCTCAGCCACTCAAGACATCAGGTTGTCCTGGCTTAAACTAAGAATTGCATCTTTTCTTTTTCTGACTTGTACACACCACTTTGAATGCTTATAGCCAGGCTAATTTAATGCATTTTAATGCCAGTTTCTACTTTTGTGGAAACCTTTTTTGAAATATTTTTTTGAAGGGAGAGACTGAAAAATTAGCAATAACAGCAGTATCTCTCTGTACAAAATAAGTTCTGAAAAAGTATGGACTAAACATTTTACAGAAGTCACAGCAGTTGTAAGCTGTCTTCTTGCCCTCTACTCAAGAATGCTTCAGCTGGAAATGATACGAGCTGAGAAATAAATCTCAACATGGTGAATGTAGAACTTAGATCTGAAAGCAAGTGAGAATTTTCATCCCGAAGATGCTGCTGCTGTTGTTCCAGATGTTGGCACAGCTCTTAACGTTGACAGTGATGAGTGGTGGGTAAGGTCAGTTCAATTTGAGAATCTCTGGCTTAGTCCAAGTGAATCCTTTGAAGGTAAATTCCACTAGAGCAGAGCAGCACTGTCTACCTTGACTTTCCTCCCTGGGAGGTGACTGTCTGCAAGGCCAAGACTGGTATCAATTAAATGATTTTGCTGAATAGTTAAAACTGTAAAAATAAATACCAGGAGAAAAACTCCAGAATTACAAAGATGTTCCCTCTCCTTCTTGTTTTCCCAGCCAGATATGCCTTTTTTTTTTTTTTTGGGGGGGGGGGGGGGAGGGAAGAAGAGAAGCTTTCAAAATGAATTTTTCTTGAGTTACTTGACATGGGTTATGATAGCCCCTTAGGGGAAATTTTTTTCCCAAGTAACCAAGTATCACCTATTTGTTGTGACTTCTTCCCCCCTTTTTTTTTACCTCTACCTGCATGCCAGTGTCTTAATAATAAATATACGAGAGAGAATTATTTCTGCTTATGATAGTATAGAATGGAGCAGAGCAAATTAATTATAATGGTTAATGTCTTTGTTTGATATAGCCTGTTTCTTTTTCTTTCACCATGTTTGCAGAATGGAAGCAATTTTACTGAAAATCATAGTGTAGTTTTTGCATGGCATTACTTTTCATCTAGGAACAAAATTATTAATGCAAGTTTGGGAATTTCTCTTTTTCTCTCTTTCAGGTTGGTTGTGATTGTCCAAAATCTACATGCATAAGCCCACTTTGTATGGTCAGGAGGGCTATCATAATTCACATTGATTTACCTTCCTCAGAAGCATACATATGGTTTTGAGTCACTCCAACATAGCTTCCCACAGCAGCTATGTCCAGTTTTCTTTTGCAGTATTTGGGCAAAACTACTTATTGCCTTTCACAAAAGGGTGGCCACAGGTTCTTATTAATTGTATTTAGTTAGTCTGTAAAGGTGCACATCTACCCTGCCTTTTTACTGACTTCAGACTTACACAGCTAACTACCTCTCTCTCCCTCTCCTTGGCAGCTATATGAAAGCTTCCTCTTGGCAAAAGTGGTCTCCTCTAAAGTTCAGAGCCATTCGTCTATGCGTGCACCAGAGGATTACACAAAGCTCTAAACTTTGACATGCTATTTGTTGGAGCAGGTACATAATATGTTTCACATGCATGTGGCCACAATAAGACAAGTTCAATTAGTTTCATATGTTGATGCAGAGAAGTATTACTCCCTTAATTATGGTGATTAAAACTCAGCTGGTATTCTCTTGAGGTGTTGGTTGGACAGAGGTGAATTATTGGCTGGCTGGCCAGCCATAACAACAGGTTCCTTTGCTCCTGCACACCCAATATTCTGTTGTTAAGTCCTGCCCTATCAACTATGTCCCTCTTGAAAAAATGGTATTAAGATGAGAGACTTGACAGCAGAGCCCCTGGGAGGCCCTTGATTTTCACTTCAGTTGAGGAATTCCTTGGCTGCTCCCTCATAGACACCCTGGCAGCCTGTGCTGCTGTGCCAGCTTTGAGACCTGTATCGACCTGCATGGTGCTGAGATAGCTCTGTATATTTTGCAGCGATTTCAAGAGTCCCTGTCAATTGGAGCTCAATCCTGACCGTTAAAGTCCCTGGTTGGTAAATGAGAGCATCTCCAAAGCAATGGGAAAGAATACTTCCACCACTGCTATGCTTTTACTCAACAAAAAGTTCTGGCAACTAAGCACCTTCTTCCCCACGTACTAACTAACTTCAGGAGGCTGCCCCTGCCTTAATCAATCCCATTATTTCACCTATGACATTTGTGGTAGTATGGAGTATATATTCATATATGAGCTACATTTGGCATACATGCCTTTTTACTGCTTCATTTTATTGTATGCCTTGGTGCTCATGTAGATAAGATGCTAAATAGAATTATCTTGAGTGGGCAATGTGCAAGTTTATAATATAGTTATACAGGTAATTTCTAAACTGCAGCTCTGCCAATTAGTTCAAATTTTGATTGGCTAGAGCTCTCTATTTGCAATCCTGGGATGTGTTGTAAGGCCCTATACTTGCCAATGAACAGACATTTGCTAATTTGACTCATAAATATTTCCAGGGCATGTCTACACGAGATGTTTACTGCGCAGTTCACTAGTTAACTGCGCAGTAAATGTCTCAGCGTCTACATGTGTGTCTCTATTAAGGTGCATTAAACTAATAAACTATGCTGAGCCAGCAGGACTGGGGAATGAGGGTACTTCAGTGTGGAGGCTGCCTGCTGACTAGCTCCACATTGAAGCACCCTCATTCCTCAGCCAGCCCCTCCCCACACACTGTGCCCAGTCAAAGCAGCCCTGGGCTGGCAGGCTGAACCTACCAGGTTGGGCTGCTGTAACCCAGCTCAATGTGGCATATGTGTAAATTGAACGTTTAGGAGCTTCCCGGGAATAATAAGCTGCCAAATTTATTGCTGCGTATTAGTGACATGTGTAGACACCTCCCCATTGAAGTCAGCATGATAACTCCCTTGAGTAAAGTTAAGCACTTGTTATAGAAGATCAGAGCCTAAGTCTGAAGTACTTTTTAACTTTAAGAGAAAAGGCAAACCCATTAACATTTTTCCCCCTAGATTAACAAATTAGCAAACTAGTGCTTTCTTGAAATCTCTTCTCATGACAACTAAAGTTTTTGAGTTCTTGAGTAATGAATGCCATTACCTGGGGAGAGCTGTCAAGGTGAGTGCTTCAGACTCAGACAGTTTAACAGGATGTCTCTCTTCAGATTCATCTCTTGCAAGTAGATATTTTGCTAAGCGTGGAAGAATAGGTGTTAGTCTTGCTGGAAATAAACTGAAATTGATGTCAAGCTGTGAAATTGTACATTTAAATAAATTTGAGATTTAACAGTGTTGCACTGTTTCTTGTAAAGTTTGGACAACCCCCAAGCTACTTCTTATGGTGGCCATATATTAAATCAGTCGTGGAAAGCAAGGCATTGTTTGATACATCTATAACAGAAAGCAGGTGCTGCTTCATGAACAGTGGCAGCCTGACACTGCCAGGTTCTGGAGCACCTGCACATCCTAGTGATTCTCTTTGGAGTACTCAGCATTGCTGAAAAATGGGCTATAGGCTAATGCAAGACTGTCTGGCATCAGGAGGAATGGAACAGTGGCATACAGGCTTGGAGACCTCTTAGCACCAAAGGTGTTTTAGTGCACTGTCAGTATCTGTCTTATTAACTATAATATTTATGATTTTAGCACCACACAGTAGTACCTAAATATGACAATGTTAAATAAAACTAATCCTTCTGAGCCCTGGAAATGTGCCTAACAGGCCGCATTAGACTAGCAGCTTTCTTCATACTTGAACAATGCCAATGTTGAGTTTGCAGGAAACAGGAACGCTATGCCAGCGAGAGACCATTGCAAGATTAGCCTTCTGGCCTAGTGGCTATGGAATTTGCTATCTACAAGAGGGCCCAAACTTCCAGATCAGTCTCATTCAGTGACTCTCAGCCAGGTTACTAAGGCATCCTGGGATGTCTTGAGATCCATTCAAGGGTGCCACACAATGTTAACTCTGGTAAGTATGCAAACATGATTCAGAAGATACACCCAGGGATTTCAAACAGGAATTCACAATAGTAAAAACATCCTGACCTGTTCCATCCCACCTCTCAAGTGAAAATTAATAGCTGGCATTTTCAAAGGGGAGCCTTGAGTTTAATGAGAGGTGCTTTGAGTCTAAAATAGTTGAGAACCACTGATTCTGAGCAAATGCAGCAAGATCTTCATATTGCTGTAATTTATAGTAAATACATTGCCAGTGGTGAAAAAGCCTAGTCTTTTGAACAGGTGCTTTGTATTCACACCAACTATTACGATTTTATAATTTGGAAGCAAAAGTTAACCTAACATTTTTCCAAAATGGCATGCTTTTATGGTCTCAGTAAAGTTTCATTCATCATCATCATTAATGTTTTTTAGGTTCATATGAGATCTACTGAGATCTCTCTTTTTTTCTCCTAAATGGTCCAAAGTAGAAAGGAAGAAAGAAAGAAATCTTAGTAGGCAATGCTTTAGGTACCACCTACCACTTAATGAGAGGTAAAGTTTTATATGTGTGTGACTGGGACTTATGCACAAATCCTCTTTAATGAGCCACACTAAATGTTGAAGAGACATTAAATGTCATGGAAGCAACTGAATATTTAAAGTAGTGATTCTTAGGGTGCCGTGAGATCCTTCCAAGGGTGTCCCAAGCTACCAAGCATTGTTTTCACATGTGCTACCATGTTTCACCAGCTAAATCCAGAGATTTCAAATAGGAATCCAGAGTGTTAAAAATAGTCTGGCCTGTTGTGCTCTTTCTGAGTTGTTTGCAACAGAAGAATTGTTCTATTTTTCTGTAGTCAAAAACAGGGTGAAAACTAAGAGCTGGCATTTTTCAAAAGGTGCCTTGAGTCTATTGAGGCGCAAAAGGTTGAGAACCACATATAAACCTACGATGATTCCTAGCCTTATATAAGATTGTGAAAGTTACATTACAAAACAACTTAATTTTATGGCTTGATTTACAAAACCAGTTCAGCATCAAATGGACATAGGGAGTCAAATTGAGGTGTTGGTGTCAGTAACATGTTGATAATCAGTACCAGTTGGCTTAATTCAGCTTTAATTGCTATCTGCCTCTGGTTATACAATGAAGGGCAGAAGGTACCTGGCAATTGGGAAGCTTGCTTGGAAGGTTCTGTAGAGCACAAGATGCCTGCAGGTTCTTCATTTGTGCCCCAGCCAAAGCAGCCCTTGCAGTGTTTGGCACTGGTCAGGGTGATGGTGCTGAGTCAGTTTATGTTTTGTCTGCCTTGTCTGCCAGTGGTCAAAGTCACTGGCAGAACTTGTATTGAGCTTGATATTGAAGTAGCCTGCCCAAGCAAAGCTGTTGAAGAAGGACAGGAATGCAGGCAGATTTTGTATTGCTGAGTAGGACTCCCCACTGGGGCACAGCACTTCTCACTGACACCCAAATTGGCATTTTTCACTGCCCAGTGTCAATGGAAGAGTAGACAACACTTCATTAGGATTATCAGTGGGTGATTTCCCCCGGCAATTGCTTCACCTCTGAATTTGTTCTTAGATCTTTGACTTCACTTTATGTCTTGCAAAGAAAAAGTAATATTTCCTTTAGATTAATCAATTAGGACGTGACTTTATCTCTGATGGAATTTGCTCTTCTCCTTTTGTCAGATTTATACCTCTTTGTGTAATCTTATACATTAAGCAAATGGGATATAGTACTTATTCTGCCTTTTGCATCTCTTATTCTGGGGTATAATGCTGTTTCATGTAGATTCTTTTATTTTTATTTTATAGGCTCTCATTTTTTATATTATCCCCTCATTGCTATCTACTAATTTTGAAAACCTGAAGTAAATTTAAAGCTGCATTAGAAGCTCTAGATAATGTCAGAAATGAATTAGGTGCTTTCTGTTGTTATCTTGTTGTATGTTGTGATTTTGTTGTAATGATTTAGTTAGATTTTTCTATGTTAAGGTGAGAAAAGTCATGGTTAATGGCAATATTCAGGTAAGCAATATCTTATTTTGGCTAACCTGAATGGCTCATTTAGGGTTAAAGCTAGATGTTGTTATGTTTATCAGTTATTCTATAAAATTTGCAGACTGAGATTGGAGATTGGCAATAACATTGTCTACGGGTCCCTCAGACTTAGAAATTTTGAATCTGCAATGGTGATGATGATTTGCTGCTACTTCTCAGGTGACTTGACTTTCCTAATGATGAATGAGGCTTGTCTTCAGCTTGGCACGATGTCTGCCTTCAGAGACACGCTTGTAAACCAGCAATCCAAAGAGGTTGACTCAGGTGAACCAAAGTTGATCGAGCTTTGCTTCATAAAATAAAAAAATTTTTTCTTTCACTGGAGCCCTTTTATATTTTTGTTAAAAAAGAGTACAGTATTAAAATTAGTCATTAATGTAAGTTGGTTCAAAGAGCTTCAAAAACATTCTAGATACTTTGCTTTTATTATTTTTTTAATTGTATATATGACTCTGATTTGTCATTTCTGTACCATCATCTGGGAGTAACTTGGTTTTCTGGGTTGTAGGAGAATAGAAGCTGGCATCTTCACAAATGAGCTGAATAGATTAGTAATGAGTTGTAGGGTAACTGAGAAGTCAGAAGGCAGAACTTGTACCATGGCCAAGTTCTTGTTTACTTTTCATTATGATTAAGTGCCTGTAAAAACATCTGCTTCATTGAATCCAGGCCTTAATCTGAGGAGAGGAAAGACAACTGGAGGTGGGAAATATTTAAAAAAAAAAGAGTTTGATTCCTCCCTTTTTTCTACTCCATTAAAATCCAAGGTTTTGGTGGAATCAGATCTCTTCCCCCCCTCCCCCCCCCCCCCCATTGAAGATCTGTCTCTTTAAGACAACACAGTAGACAGACCGTCTTGAGCATCCCATTGAGAGGGTCAGCAGTTCTTGGGAATAAAATCTTTGTTTCCACAGGAGAGAGTGCGAGAGAGAGCGAGAAGTGTTCTGTTGCTTTGGAACAGGCAGTATTGATGCTTTTGTTATGAGTAAACGCTAATTTTAGGGTTGTCAAGCCAAACTGTTACTATTGCTTTCTGATTGGGTACATCGAAAAATGCAATGTGGCTTTGTGTTACATTGGTCATATCCAGTAGTAGCTGGAGGGGGAAAGGGGGGGGAAGGTACTAGTGGCAATTGCCCTGGGTACTGACTTTGGGCAGGAGGGGTAAAGAAAAGCATTTGTGTTCATGATCATGGCATCAACTACAAGTTCTTTTGAAAGTGCCCCAGGCACCTAGCCACATCCCTACACTGATGGTTATATCAAACTTTAGTGGTCTCATCTCAGGAATAATTGCATAGGTCTCTGTCTCCCTGTCTGTAAGTAGTTTGTGCCAACTGCTACATTTTTCCTGTGTGCCTCTAAACTTGTTTTCAGTTCAGACCAGTATGTCTCTTTTGCACTAGCTCTTGTCAGTAAACCTGTTTTCATGTAAAGTAATACTTTCATGTACAGGCATAGTCCAGTAATACTTCTAATGAAAAAAAGTATTGCATTTGACAACTGTTAGTGATATGCTGTTGTCCCCAAACCGGAGATGATATGTCTCCTGGTGGAAATGTAACTCAGAGCTTTTCTGGAAGCCTCCACTTCCTCTGTCGTTTGCAGCAGGAGCAAGCTTCTATGTAAGTGCTTGAGCTGGGATTTGGTTTTAGACTGTGGTGTTATTCACAAGGATCTGTTTCAGAGCCTTTTCATACTGGAAAGGATAAAGCCGTTCAACCATGCATTTAAGGATTAGGGATGGAAGTGATCATTTTACATCCAGAGATCTTTGACCGACTCCTAACTATCATATCTTAATGCTCCCACTGCTAGGAAACAGAGCATGTGTCTACACGAGATGCTTAAAGCTTAATAGACTAATGCTACTGCGCATTAGCATGACTTTTCTTTTGACATGCTAATGAACAGTAGAATTAGTCTACTGCATGTTAAGTGTCACAAAAAGACTGTGCACCTTTGCTACTTTTCATGTATGTAGTACCTCATATTAGAGGTACAATATAACCTCTTGAATCCGGGATGCTTGGGACCGAGCACCTGCTAGAAATGTGAAAATTCTGGATTTTTGAAACCGGAGTGGCAGCTGGTCCTGGAGCGGCGGCCGGGGGAGGGGGGGCGGACTGGTGGGAGGGTGGCGGGGGCAGGGACGTGTAGTAGCAGCTGGTCCTGGAGCAGTGGTTGTATACGGAGTGGCAGCGTGAGGTGGTGGATGGTGGTGGCAGCCACCGAGTGCAAGCTTCTCCCTCCTCTGCTCTGGGACCAGCCCCTGGTACTCCCCAATGGAGTGTAGTTTTAAGAAGTGCTGGATTTTTGATAATTCTGGATTTTTGATATCTGGATTTATGATGTTATACTGCACTAAACTTAATGCATAGTAACAAAGGCACATTAATACACGTGTAGATGCTCCCAGTGTGGTTCCTCATATGCTTAACATAATATCCTGTAGCTTTGTATGTATAGTCAAGGCCCGCTTAGATTCACAACTGCCTTAGCTCAAAATCTAATTATGGGCCTTGCTCTGTCCTTAGAAAGGGCAACAGATGCTATAGGAAATGGCACTTGCAGTGATTTCAAAAGGGGGGGGGGCTGTTGTTGGGGAGCATGCAGTAGCTGACACACAACTTTTACTCCAACTTCAACCCAGCTTTGTTTACGGTTTAGCTTGCTTGTATCTCTACAGGCTCTCGCACACATAGCAGTCAGAAATAAACTGATATTGCTCTAAAGGAGAGAGTTTTCAGCCCTTTCCAGAAGGTATCCATAACGTGGAAAATACCTGGATTGTAGGGAGAAAGTGCTATTAAAGAAACTAGAAAAAATTGTGTGCACATGTTCATGTGTGCATGCATGCATCGGGTTTTTCATTCTTTTTATCTTTAATTCTCCTCCTCCTGTTGAGCATATTGTTCCAGTTTCTGGCTTGTCTTTGTAATGCCATAATGAGCCAGCCAAATTCAAATGTCATGGAGGCAGTGGAATATTTAGACCAGTAATTCTCAACCTGGGTGCCAGGGCAATGTTAGCACACCTAACAGCATTTCTGAGGGGTGCTTTGAGTCTGTTGAGGGGTGCTTTGAATCTAAGAAGGTCTTCACAACTGCAGATTTTGAGTAAAGGTAGCAGGGTCTTCATATTGTAGCTTATGGTAAACATTGCCAATACTCAAAAAAAACTAAAGATTTTTTTTAACAGGAGCCTAGTATTTACACTAACTTTTTACAATCCTATAATTTGGAAGCAAAAGTTAAACTACAATTTTTTCAAAATGGCATGTTTCTATGATCTCAGTAAAGTTCCATCCATCATCTATCATGTTTTTCAGGCACGCAATCTCTCTCTCTCTCTCTCCTTTTTCTCCTAAATTATCCAAAGTTAAAAGAAAGAAATAATGAATTAGATGTTACTAGGCAATGTATTAGTTACCACCTACCAGTACCTAAAGGGAGGTAGAGTTTATACATGTGTGACTGGGGTTAATGAACAAATCCTCTTTTTTTTCTGTATAACTAGATGGAATTCATGACCTGTTGAGATAGATGTCCTATTTAGGAGTAATTGCTGGCTATGGCCAGAAAAAACTCCTGAAGTAAAAAATGAGCTACGAGAGATGCACCTGTTTTCTGTTTTCACTGATTATATCAAACTTTTGGAATTTAAATGATTATAATTTTAGGTCTTGATTTATAATCCAGAATGAATTCCTTAATCTGAAAGGCTTTTACACAGATGATTATTATGAAAAGAAATAAGATATGGTTATATTACCAGGTACCATCTGGTTTAGGCTGGGGTCATGTCCCAAGAAACAACTGAGGACACCTGGCTTTAAAAAGAGATTAACATTGTGCGTGCCGGGTCTGACCCAGGTCGCTTTCGTCGCTCTGCACGCGGGCTGTGGCCAGCAGCCTGGGCAGGCCAGATCGGAGAGAGCGGGCGCCGAGCTAGAATTAGGCAGAGACACGTAACGGTTGATTTTAAGATTATTTTACTTACACCGAGATGGTCGTGGTGTAGGCTGAGAACTTGCTTGAGTTGCGGTTACAACAAAAAACACGAACACACGTGGAGGTTGCAAGACTCCATGCAGACAGAACACGAACAATCATGTGGAGCTTGCTAGGCTCCACGCAGACAAACTCCGGATGTCCAGGACAAGTGCGCATTAAACTCGTCGTTACGTCTTATAGTAGGCTCCGTTTGAAGACGGGAAGAGGTGGGCAGTGGATCAGGCCGCCAAACTCCTCTGAGCGACACACAGGGTTTCTATTACCCTGCCGCGCACACCCAGAGTCCCCACGAGATAGATGCGGAGTCCTCTTCGGCTTGGGCGGAAACTGCTCAAGCCTCTTATACGGCTAGCAGTCCAATCGCTAGCCGCCACGTGTGAATAATTTAGCACTAGCCAATTGCGGGGCACAAATTTGCATACGACGAGCGGGAAACCTTTGCACCGTGCATTTCTGTGTTGCAAAGGAAATGCACCCTGCAAAGATTGCTGCAAAGTGGCGGGAACACTCCCCTGCACGCAGGTTCTCTGCGCAGCAGAACTCCTCCGTGCAATGAAATTGCAAACCCGCAGGGATAATTCTTAGTGCCGAAGCGCGCACAAAAAAAATCAGACCTCTGGGTCATGACATCCCCCCTTGCTGAAGGCATAATAGAATTATACTTCAAACCTATCATCCGGGTTATTCACTGCTCTGTCAATGATTCGCGAAACTAAACGAGCAAAAACAAAATCAGTCAACAATAAAAGTTCGTCCTCAAGGGATCGAATCAAATAATAGCCGGCACACACACATATACATAAAATCACATTCATAACAAAAAACTGGACGATCATGACTTCGGTGGGCGTCATGGTGGAATCGCGCATCAGGCCTTCGTTCCTCTCAGTGATGTTGTCCCTCTCAGGGCCTCTCTCCACCACGCGCTCTGAATCCCAGATCTGTAAAAGAACTCTCTTAAAATGGTTATTCAATACTATCTATAAAATCACACAGGACCGCACGATAACGCAGTCAATTAAACTTATCAGTACTATTAAATACAAATATATAAACACGATTTTATACTGGACAGCTCTCTTTCTTTTCCGACTCAGCAACTCAACGAAATCATCAATGAGTCATCGTCGCCTTCTTCTAGATAATGAAAACCTAACTCGTAGGCTAGCTGCCATTGTCCCGCGTCTCCTAAAATCCAAAGCTGTCTCTTATTAAGTCCAGAACGCTGCAGGAGGTATCCAAACATATATCTCTCCTCCTGTGTTCTCTGGCGTAATACTGGACGCTCAGATTCGCGGTGTTTCGTGTTCTGAGCCTCAGTCGGGCGTTGACACTCCCAATCACTGGATAATCTTGGCTCCATTAGGACGTGTAGTCTTGACAACTGATGAAGGAGACTACTCACAGTATGATCGACCAGTGGGTTCAGCACAATTCGCAGAACCACGATGTTTCTTTGCCTGTAAACTTTAAGGCAACTATCTACGCTGTCGAGGGTCACTGGAGTGGTTCCAGGGTCTCGCAGGTGACGGTGAGGCCACGGTCGCATTCGTTGGAGCGGTGTTAGTCCCATCGTGCATTCTCTTGGGTTCCAGGCGCAGTATGAAACTCCGATAATAGCCAGTAGAAGCTGTTCTGCACCGGTGTGCTCTGGTCGGTTGTCGTGCCATGCGTGGGCCTTCTGTTCAGTCACTCCTGCCACAAGCGCTGGAATCGGAATAGGCCAATGGACGCTAAACGCCACCATGTCGATGTCGGTGACATGTCCCCTACTCCATGAAGCTTGTCTCACCAAGAAGCTTGCTTCTTCCTGGTCCAGGAGGTCGGACCCAAATTCCACGACCAGACGTCCCAACCACACAGCCAGAGTTTCGTCAGATCGGATCCTGGATTCTCTACACAAATTCTGCAGTTCGGCTCTGGAACGAGCGTAATAGGTGGTAGCTTGAACTGCACTCTGCGGACCGATGACTGGGCTGCTTGATACTGCAGACTGATCAATTTCCTCATGAGTTGTCGTTGCTGTTTCTGTCGGAGCTGCAGTCATTGTTACAGTGGGAGTCGTTGCTGTCTCAGGCGGGAGGGGCGGATGCACTCCTCCGCTTGACTCCCCCTCCCTTCGGCAAAGGGGCGTGGGTCGGTGGAACCGACACTGCGTTGCTGGGCGGAGTTACCGGCCAAACCCTCGCGGGCTCTCTCGAAGCTCCATCCCTCACTTCTGGCTCCTCCACGCGGTCTTCCCTCTGCTTGACGCCATCTTGTTGGGGCTTTTCAAGATCCCTTTTCTCAGCCGCTTCTCCGACCGCTCGAACGGCCATATGCAGCTGGGTCTTTAAGCTTAAAGTTTCAGTCATTAAATCAGCCATAGTTTGAAAGGTTGCATTTAGTTTTCCCCCCTTGTCGCACCGTAGGACCATTCTCTCATTTACAGCGCGGTCCTCTGTCTCCGGGTCTCCACGGAGCTCGGACGGACGATCACGACCCCTCAGTCTAGGCACCACCATACAGGGGGAAAACCAGCCGACTGGCATCGTCTCTCCCATCTCTCGGGCACACTGTGAGCAACGGACACACTCCCGGGTGGGGGTCGGGCTTACTGCGCTCACCGGATCGACTTCAGCAAGGGTCACAGCCTCGAGGGGCCTATACAGGACCTGCTCATTGCCCATGATACACCCGAATGCCGCAGGGTGAAGATATACTTCTTTCCCTTCCAGGGCTCCGACTTCTGGAGTTCCCTCTTCTCCCCTTAACGAAAGGTGTCCACGGACACATCTCCGGCCTGGTGGTACGCGAGGTGAGCCTCCAGTTCTCCGACACTTGCTACGCTGCGTCTCCCACTTCTCCAAGGGCAGTTCTCAACTAATTCTAACTCTAGCGAGCCCTCTCCTGAGCTCATCCTCGTCGCCATGTGCGCGGCGAGGATTTCGCCGGATCCCATCACGGGTCGCGGTGATCCCGATCCCATCCTCGTCGCCATGTGCGCGCCGGGTCTGACCTGGGTCGCTTTCGTCGCTCTGCACGCGGGCTGTGGCCAGCAGCCCGGGCAGGCCGGATCGGAGAGGGCGGGTGCCGAGCTAGAATTAGGCACAGACATGTAACGGTTGATTTTAAGATTATTTTACTTACACCGAGATGGTCGTGGTGTAGGCTGAGAACTTGCTTGAGTTGCGGTTACAACAAAAAACACGAACACACGTGGAGGTTGCAAGGCTCCACGCAGATAGAACACGAACAATCATGTGGAGCTTGCTAGGCTCCACGCAGGCCAATCGCTAGCCGCCACGTGTGAATAATTTAGCACTAGCCAATTGCGGGGCACGAATTTGCATACGATGAGCGGGAAACCTTTGCACCATGCATTTCTGTGTTGCAAAGGAAATGCACCCTGCAAAGATCGCTGCAAAGTGGCGGGAACATTCCCCTGCACGCAGGTTCTCTGCGCAGCAGAACTCCTCCGTGCAATGAAGTTGCAAACCCACGGGGATAATTCTTAATGCTGAAGCACACACACAAAAAATCATACCTCTGGGTCATGACAAACATATTGGCAAAGGGTCACCACAGAGTGTTTTTCTCAGTCTTCAGTGATGCACAAACCTTTATCATTGTCTCTGGATTAGTAGCCTTAAACTGATCTCCTAGCTTTGGGATAATAAAACAAACTCTTCCTGTAGAGTGGCAAAAATAAATAAAGCTTGTTCCTTGCTTTCAGACCATATACAGAGCAGTCTCTTTTCTCCGGGAAAAGATCAACAAAGTTGGTCCCCAGTATGGCTAGGACTAAAAATAATAATAATAATAAACCAGTTTACCTCTGGCAGGGTTCAGGTTGTGTTCTAACCCTTGGATTTAGGTCTGACACAGAGTCTTCTCTAGGCCACTAAAGAAAGATTCTTGTCTTTCACCAGAAGACAGTTGTCTTAAGGCCATCCTTTCCTGCCGCCTTGCTCTCTAAAGAGCTCCAGTCTGAGAGCTGCTTGTCTTGGCTCCTTAGCCAGGAAATCTGCCTGGAGCACAGCAAGTCTTTTTTTCCTTTCCCTGAAGAACCATAAGGCTTCCTTGTAACATTAGCTATATAGGCAATGATGGTTCTATTGATGGGGGTTAGGATTGCCAACTCTATTTGAATCTATTCTGGTAGGTTTCCGGAATGCCAATGTGCCTGCAACACACAATATGAGCATGCCTGCATGCTTGCGTATATCAGTTACTGATTATGATGCATAGACTTTACATTAGGAAGGCAAATGCGCATTAACTGTTACATTTTAAAAACCCATTGGACTACTGTATAAATTGGTGTGACAGGGGGCCTCCCGGGGCCGAACTTGGTGGCCCGCCCGCCTGTCACCGTGACAGCAGGCCTACTCAGGGCCGAGCTCTTCACGGCCCGCCCACCTGTCTCTGGGCAACCGCCCGCTCATCTCACCCGCCACGCCTTTGGTGCTAATGAGTTCAATTAAGATGATAATTAAGTGGGAGGCTGCCCTTCGACTGCCCCGATGCCCAGGGGTGCTCTGTGGCTCCGACCTCCCCTAATACCGCAGCCCAAGCCTCGCAGATGGCATCATGGTGTTCTACCTCACCGGCCCCGCACTGGGCCCCAGAATCTTCCGTGCAAGACCCCACTATGGTCTTCTCTCCTCAGGCGGCCACTCCGCCGCCAACTGGGCTACCTCACCCACCCCAAAGCTATTTTCCCCTCTCGGGTGTGGTTCCCCCGGAACCTTTGGCTACCTAGCCCTGGCCCACCTCAAGGCCAGTCAGGACCCCAGGCCCCCGGCTCTTGGGCGTCCCTCGCTATGGGCCCCCGGCCCTTTTGACCCTCACTGGTCCTGGCCCCAGCATGGGCCAGTCGAGGGGACTCTCCCCTTCAGGCTAGGTCTCTCTAGCCACTCTCTACTCCTCGGGCCTCACCGTGCCACTACTCCCTTCCTCCTAGGAGCAACCGCAGCACCTTGCCCACATCACTGCCACTCTCGGGGTCCGCCCTCTCTGGGCTCCTCACAAACACTGGCCCTCTCGGCCCTCATAACCCTGGCCCTCTCGGCCCTCCTCCAACTCAGGGGTCACCCACCCGGTGGTGGTGGGAGCTAGGGGTTAAGGCGCCCCGACCCGCCTTTCACCTGGGTGATCACTGGCCTGGCATTTCCTGGGGGCTCCCGCACCACTGAGAGCCCCACCAGACCACCCACTCCCAGCAGGGTGCAGTTTCAGGTCATGCCCAGGACCAGGAGCCTCCTGCCATCCCCTTACAGCTCCCCCTTACCTCCAGGTCGTACACAGCAGCCCTACAACCAGGCAATGTTGCTGCCTGACCTCCTGCAGCCAAACTGCCTGGTTTATATAGGCCCCAAAATGGCTGCCCTAATCAGGCACCTGGAGGCTGCCAGCTCCAGGCCCTTAAAGTGGCAGGAGCACCCTGTGCTCCGCCACACTCCTCCCCTCCTTAAATCACCGCCCCCTCTCTGGGGCCTCTCATCATCGCCCCCTCACACTGGGGCTCCCCATATTCGAGCCGCCGGTCTTATAGGCCCCACGCACTACCGACCTCCCAACTGGGCTCACCGTCCTGCTCTCTCCCTTCCTGAAGCTATCTTCCCCTCTCGGGTGTGGTTCCCCCGGAACCTTCGGCCTCTTGCCCTGGCCCACCTGAAGGCCAGTCGGGACCCCAGGCCCCCGGCTCTTGGGCGTCCCTTGCGGTGGGCCCCTGGCCCTTTTGACCATCCTGGTCCTGGCCCCGGCCCCAGCATGGGCCAGTCGAGGGTACTCTTCCCTTCGGGCTGCTACCGCAGGACCCTGCCCCCTTGAGGCCTATCATTGTGCTGGCCTTACCGGGCTCGATGTACCGCCCCTCTCGGGCTCCTCATCAGTGGCCCCCTTCCCACCGGGGCCTCTCACTACCGCCCCCTCGCACCGGGGCTACGCAACTCACTGGTCGCAAGTGGCAGGAGCACCCTGTGCTCTGCTACACTCCTCCCCCCTTAAATGGGGCTCTCATCACTGCCCCCTTTCTTGGGGCTGATCTCACTAACGCCCCCTTACACCGGGGCTACGCAACCCACCGGTTGCTCTCACCACCGCCCCCTCTCACTGGGGCTGCCTGCTCACTGGGGCCGGGGTCACCATACCCCGCACGCAACCCACCGGTTGCAATTGGATTCAGCATTTAATATTCATTTTAATGAATGCCCTATCATTTATCTCCTGGGTGACTCTTAGTAGTCTCCTGGAGATTTATATCTAACTCCTAGAGACTCCAGGGCAACCACAGAGAGTTGGCAACCCTAAGGGGAGTGCATGTAGTGTTCAAGTAGCTTAGGAAGAGAGGGCAGTGAGTACGGTGGAACTTCAAAAGATCTGGAGAACTACTGCTTAATTTGGGTCAACAGGGAATGGATTAAAAAACCTTGGTCAAGGCTTTGAGATCTTCAGTAAGGGGGGAGGAAATGGATGAAATAGTGCCTATTGGAAGATGGGATTGTTAAGATAGCCCCAGTTAAAGGTGTTTTGAAAGCCTTAGAGCTTTTTCTCCCTGTAATACCTTTACAAATGGTTTTAATATTTCTTGGGTCTGAGGAGATTGCATGTTGGTCTTATAAGGACCTTGAAGTTGAGAAATGCAGTTCTGATGCGTGAATTTCCTTCTACAGCAAAAATGCAAAACGAAGCCATGTAAATCCCTTGATCTTGTGTAAATTCCACCTGTTCAGTGGTTATCTATACCTCACTAGTCAAAGAAAAGCATTTTCTCAGCACAATTTATTTGATTTTTGCCCATAGAAACCTTCATATTCATATGGTGTTATTGTGCATAAACTCAGAAGTGTCTATTTTGTTGCTTGTCCTTTTATATCTTTTCCTAAATCTCCTTACTTGTCTTTTAGTTGTTAAAGCCAAGTGGCTCTATTTTATTTTTTTTCCTGCTCTTTGAAAAATTTAAAGTTAATGACCTATAATTCATATTCATGATGAAAGTTTTTAAAAAACAAAATAAAAGAATGAGGGCAATTTAAAACTATGTTTGGATTCTTTTACTTTGCAGTACAGAAGTAAACACAGAGTGTTAGCTATTCTGATAGGCAAGTCAAAAGACCATATGCTGCTTTGTAGATACTGAAACAGTTGGACCAATAACTTAGATGACATTTTCTTTTTTTTCTTTTTATTAACTCACTGCACCTTTGAGTTGACTAGTAAAACTCGCATTTAAAACTGCCTGATTCTTTTATTCTGAGTTCAGTGGGTACTCTTTTCTCTCCTAGTCATCATAGTGGGAACCAAGCAGCAATAGGAAGCCCAGTTCTTTTAAAAGACAAGCAGCTCGATGAAGTCTGTAGGTTTTTAGGATGTAAAATCATTGAAAATTTAAGAGCAGCTTCTCTGCTTTCATCATTATGAGTTTTATAAATTTAGTCATTTACCAGAAGGGCACGTATGTCATTAAACAGATGCTAATGTTAATGGTGGCAGGATGCCAACTGAAAACACTATCACGTATGAAATGTACGTGCCAAATGTGATTAAATCTCCTTGATTCACTAAGCCAATTTAGCGGAGGTTACTATTCACTGCTTTAATTTATTACCTTGGAAATAGATCTTTTTTTTTTTGTTTGTAAAAAGAAGAACATGGAAGACATAAAAATGTTCCCATTTGGATAATTTCCAGATTTAGCTGTGTCCCTTTCTTTGAATGGAGAGTTGTATTATAAGTATTGAGGGAGTGAGTTTATCTTTATTCCAGTAAATAACATTTCAAGACTTCCTGATAGCACCATTTTGCTCTACCGATTGCAATAAATGTTTGAAAATGATGGAGAAAATTTGACATGCATCTGACTCAGAATTCTTATGACAGAGAAGTCAACTTCCTCCTTCTCAGGTAACTGCTTAACAGCCAGGATGAGGCATGCTACCTTGAGATCAATGTCCCTCTCACTTCCCTCCCCCAAACCCCCCCACAAAAAAAACAACAAAAAACCAAGCAAGATTGGGGTCCCATGTATCTGGGTAGCAGAACTTAAATTTACTCCAATGTTCTCTGGTGAATTGGCACACTGATGGCTGTGACCCTTTAGACAACTATATTTAAATGCTGTACTTTAACAGGTATTCACAATATTACAGTTTTGCCTTGTAGAATCACATTAACATGAGAAAGCAGGATGGGAAAGTTAAAATAAATAGTGGTTTGTCCATGGAAAATTAAAAATCCTCTGAGGTCATTTGGAAGTAGATTTATCTACAATAAGAGCCCAATCTAGAAAGACCCATATGTTTAACTGTGAGCGAAGTTTCTACTAGAAATTGTAAGAAGGAGATGAACTTTTTTTTAGCAGATTATCTGTTATAGTTTCCATAGTATGCATGATTCTCCTGTGATATGAGAGCCAGGTATCAAAAGATGAATTACCTAAAAGTGTGTTGCCCCCGTATATCACATTTGAATAGGAGATGTAGACGAACACCTTCAGTTTGTTGGTAATACTCTTTCACCCTCATGTGCATGACCAGATGTTTTACCTGTGCAGGACTGGAGTGTGCCTTTGAGGGGTTGGTACAGAGGTGGCATTCAGGACTCTACTCTGCAATGAGCCAACTGAAGTGGGAACAGGTCCCCTGGTTGCTGCTTGTTCTCAGTCCTTGCATTGGTGCTTGATCCCTTTTTGGACGTGAATAGGGCTTCTTGTAATTTTGTCTGCTGTCTTCAATAGCTAGAAGGTAGCCATTGTTGGATATTGCCAGGTGCTTTGATAGTTTGGGCATTAATCTAAACAACATTAAGAATATAAAGTCTTATAAGGAAGTGTCCTTTATATCAAACTCTGACAACAGATTTTCTTAAGTTTTCTGGATAGAACAATATAATTTTCATTTTTAATACAGTTGTATTCTTCCAAGCTGTAAGAAGACAAGGCCAGCCTTGATGGAGGACATTTGATTTTTGATCATCAGATTCATTACCTTTGAAGTCTTGTCTCTCACAAACTAGGACAGGATATAGGAAGGTTTCCATAGTGTTATTTCAACTGGATTGGCAAAGAATAAGACTGTGGTGTGACAGATCCAAGCTATAGAAGAGGTAAACCTGAAGGAGTTTAGTCAGTGTCTCACCACAGACATTGAAATGCCAAAAGCATTTTGTACTAAAAGGCCTTCATCCTAGTAAGGGAATCATTTCAAGACCCAGAGCATGGTCGGAGAGCTTGTGGGGAAGGAAAGTAATAAGAAAATAGCAAAATTGAAGGGGAATTGCTCTACATGGCAAGGGAGGCTATGTGGTTGTTGTCATAAAGAAAAATCTATGTGCTGCTATACTTGTTGCACAGAAACATTAGATACCACAGTATTAGACTTCTTGGGGGCAGGAGGAACACTTAATGATTTGAGTAATTGGACAGAAGCACGGAATTTGCCTTCTAGCATCTTGGTATATATACATCACTGTTTCAGCTTAATTTATAACAATGGCAAGGAGGCAAATCTCACTCCCAGAATGCCAGAAAGTCAAACAGTAAAACAAAAGAACCAGTCTTTTGGAAGAAAATACGCATTTCCTTGAAACAGAAATTTTTGCAGTGGAACAGTCTCACAAAGAGGCATTTCTTACTGAAGAATCTGGAATACTCTTGGGGGAATTCTTTGTGATGTTTTGTTATCTGCTTTGCCAAAAGGGCTTTTAAAGAATGAGAAGGTTGCGTGAAGGGCAAGACTTGGTATACAGTAGATTCCTTTACATCTTGAAAATGATCCCATGTGGGTAACTTCCAAAAATAGAATTGCAAACTCCAAAGTTTCTACAAACTTAAGGGAAAAAAGGCTGAGGAGCCTGAGGAGGAAAGGGCAAACTCTTAAATCAGCTATAAAACCACTCCTAATGTATCCAAGTCTAAATATTAGAGAAATGTTGACACTTAACTTTTAAGTAGTAAATAACTTTGTTAATAGAAGATCCTGCCAATGAGGTAGGAAGGATGAGAATTGCTTCTACATCATGCTTTTTCCTGCCTTCCCAGCTTCACAGAGATAGGCAACTTTGTATGGTGTCTAGACAGACCTCTGATAGGTTTCCTTCTCATTCATCCTCCTCTCCCCATCCCACTTCCCCAGAAAAAAACCCCTCTCTGTGGGGTTGGAGTGGGAGAGCATAACTCTGCTGCCAGTGTGTCTAAAATTAATTTGTGCTGTTTCCCAAATAGTGAGAACTGGCCTAAAGATGTGAAGGGACTCAGGGCCTCATGCAGCTTGTATTCTTGGTGTGTCCTTGAAAGTATAGCTCCGGGCATTTATTATTTATACTTCATTAGTTCCTTGAGCCTTCGGTGGAGATTTAGGGCCCCATGTTTATAAACACTGTACATAAACACTGGCAGGCAATACCTACCTATCATTTAGTGCTTCTGCACTCTCCAGCTGGGCTCTGCATGGAACCATGCTCAACCAAGGACAGTGGTAGGAGCAGTCAGGTCTCTCCTTCCTGCCCAATCCCCCTAAGTTTTCTCTGCTGGCCTGGGAGCAGGAGCGAGGTAAGGAAAAACCCACCCACTTCCACTTCTCTCTCTAACTCCATGTGCAACCTGGCTGGTTCATTGTTGTGGAAGGGTAGAGGAAACTACACACATAGGATTTCAGATAAAAAGTCACCTTTTAAGTGTTGAAGTGTTGTGGCTGTGACACCAGGAGTAGGAGTGAACACTCAGCTCACCATGCCTTGCAGTGGGTAAGTGAGGGGGGGGGGGAGGGAAGGAAGTGTTTCCACCCATGCTTTGGCAATTGTAAGGGGTAGGAAACATGTGGCTGGAAACATTTTTATTTTTTTGCTTTCCATTCTTTCTTAAGCCTGACTTCAGTAATGTTCAGTGGTCTGTCCTTGCCTGACTTAAGGTGCCTGGGAGCTGGGGGGAGTGCATGGACCAATGTTTTTGGGAACTCCTGATAACAGCCTGGGCTTACTGCTCAGTGACTATACATCCTCCTCACTCAGCAAGTGTTCAACTATTTTAAAAGTTCCAGAGGGGAAGAAAAAGCATACTAGCGCACTGCTAGCCAGTTTTAGGGGTTGTTTATCGACTGTAGACTTCTTTAATAGGGAAGTAGGGCTGGAAGGGAATTCAAGAGATTATCTAGCCCAACCCCTATCAACTATCATGTTTCTTTTGCATTAAGGACCAGACAAAAATATCTATCTGGATTTTTTCATAATCTGATGATAGGTGTAAAAAAGACTGCCCTGCTCACTTCGCTATTGCAAAACTAGTTTACATCAGAGATATTCAGATGTTATAGTAAAGAACAGGAGTACAAAGCCTTCAGGTTTGTAGGTAAATCCCATTACATTTTGTGGATCCTGAGAAATTTTGGGAGGATCTCTGTGGTTATTTACAGGTTCCTTATGTGACGGGGGGGGGGGGGGGGGGGAAGAAAATGTGTAACTAGTACAATCTGAAGGAAAGCGTGGGGCTCTAGCATGTACATAACTGAAAAAAGATAAATGTAGCTGTTGTACTACAGGTGTGCTTTTGGTTGGTTTTGCTAATTTAGCCATGCTATGGGATATGGAGTTGAAAACTGCTTTCTCGTTAAAATGATGAATAACCTCTTAACAGGCATGGGAGGGAAACTCTTGCTGTTAACATGAACAGAAAAAGATGTGTTTGATGGCTTAAATATTTTCAGAGTCCATTGTCCTTTTAGGTTCAGGAAAGATTTGCCTGAAAGGCTAGGTTCAGCCCTCTGAAAACTCTTTAACCTACACTAGTTAGGGTATGGGGCTAGGAGGAAAAACTATCCTTGTGTCTATTGTAGGACTATAGCCAAGATCTTCAAGAGTTGAGAAGCCATGTTTACCTGGTAGTAGCCCTTGTTGTCCTGTTAAATAACCAGATAGGAAGTCTGAAACCTGAAAATTATTTTGTTCTACATCCTATTCCTGCAAACACTGAATGACATACTTAACCAAACTCAGATGAATATCCCAGTTAAGTTTAAAAGGACTGTTTTCATCTAAGTTTGATCATGTTATGTACAAATCAATGTCTTGGAGGCTGAATGGAAGCCTGTTGAAGTAGCTTAAATGGGCCTTGGATCAGGCCTCTAGTGGGTTACTGGCCCCCAACTCTAAAACCATTTAGCTACATCGTGCAAGAGGCAAGGACTTCCACTTTATGACATCAACAATTTGTTGCTTGCTGACATCAAAATGGGCAGTATTTGTGGATATACCTTAGTTGCTCTGCACACAAAACTTAGCTCACAGGTGAAGACTGGAGAATTCTGTCTATATATAAATGACAAAAACGATCTGGTTTTAATTTGTTTCAGTTAAATATAACAGTTAAATAATAGTGAAAGTAAGTGAATTATTCTATTCGTATTAGTGTCTGTGGTTTTAAGCAAGTCATTCAAGTGAGACATACCAGGCTCTTCAGTAAAGCTCTTGCTGGAGAAGAACATGCTATTGCAGAAAATACAAGAGCAAACTCAGAGTTGCTGACTTCTTTGGAGAGAGGATTTGCTCTTTATAAATGTTTACATAGTTTAGAAATGTAGAAAACCACTGAACAATGTGACCTAAACTTTCAATAATGCATACAGAGTTGTATCATGTGCAGCCCTGGACCTCACCAATCAGGGTTCAGAGTGTGGGAATGTGTGCAGAGCTCCAACACATACTAGGCATTTTGCATATGCAAGTTGGGAGGCTTTAACATATGGGCCTGTTTCTTCAAATTGCTTGTATAATAAACTATTTCAAACTGATGTGGTAGAAACAAAAGCCAAAGTAAAAATAAAACAGTTTTCTTACATCAGCAGATGTAGCTTAGGAAAGATTGGCATTGTATCATCTTCATCATCGTTATTATTATTTAAGAATTGAGACTGTGCTTGGCACTCTACAATGACACAGCTTCTGATTTGATATTTCTTGGGAATATGAAGTGTATTTGAAAGGCCCTGATTAGGGCCCTAATTACTGTACTCATGTATAAGAGTTAGCTCAGGAAAATTTTTCCAAATAAGTTTCAGATAAGTGAGAATAATATACAATAGATGAGAGGAATGGAAGAGAACACAAGTATTGAATTAAATGACTCTGTGGTTATTCACTGTATTAAAACCGGCTGTCAGGGCATTGATCCTTGGATTCCTTAATGTGTTAGGCACCACCAAACAAATAAAAAAAGTTTCCTGACAGAAGGACAGAAAAGAAACACCACACTTCTTTTCTCCTGATTAAATAATTCCAGTTGTTCCAACTTTTTTTTGTAAATTAAGTTTCCTAGACTTCTAATCATCATTTTTATTGCTGTCTGCTGGAGTCTTTCTAATCTATAAACTTCTTTCTTGAAAACTAGTACTCCATTGAGGCCTTACCAGTGCTGAATAAAGTGGGAGTGTCACGGCGGGGTCCTGTAGGAGGGCCATGATCTCCTTGAGGCCCCCTCTCCATGTCAAGTCGGCCCAAGGGCACCCTCTATTCTCGCCCGCCACGTCTTTGCTCTTAAGTTAAGTTGGGAGGCTGCCGTATACCCTCTTGGACACGTAGACTCATAGATTCATAGATGTTAGGGTCGGAAGGGACCTCAATAGATCATCAAGTCCGACCCCCTGCATAAGCAGGAAAGAGTGCTGGGTCTAAATGACCCCAGCTAGATACTCGTCTAACCTCCTCTTGAAGACCCCCAGGGTAGGGGAGAGCACCACCTCCCTTGGGAGCCCGTTCCAGACCTTGGCCACTCGAACTGTGAAGAAGTTCTTCCTAATGTCCAGTCTAAATCTGCTCTCTGCTAGCTTGTGGCCATTGTTTCTTGTAACCCCCGGGGGCGCCTTGGTGAATAAATCCTCACCAATTCCCTTCTGTGCCCCCGTGATGAACTTATAGGCAGCCACAAGGTCGCCTCTCAACCTTCTCTTGCGGAGGCTGAAAAGGTCCAGTTTCTCTAGTCTCTCCTCGTAGGGCTTGGTCTGCAGGCCCTTGACCATACGAGTTGCCCTTCGCTGTACCCTCTCCAGGTTATCCGCATCCTTCTTGAAGTGTGGCGCCCAGAATTGCACGCAGTACTCCAACTGCGGTCTGACCAACGCCCTATAGAGGGGAAGTATCACCTCCTTGGACCTATTCGTCATGCATCTGCTGATGCACGATAAAGTGCCATTGGCTTTTCTGATGGCTTCGTCACACTGCCGGCTCATGTTCAACTTGGAGTCCACTAGGACTCCAAGATCCCTTTCCACCTCCGTGCCACCCAGCAGGTCATTCCCTAGGCTGTAGGTGTGCTGGACATTTTTCCTCCCTAGGTGCAGCACTTTGCATTTCTCCTTGTTGAACTGCATCCTGTTGTTTTCTGCCCACTTGTCCAACCTATCCAGGTCTGCCTGCAGCTGTTCCCTGCCCTCCGGCGTGTCCACTTCTCCCCATAGCTTTTTGTCATCTGCAAACTTGGACAGAGTACATTTCACTCCCACGTCCAAGTCGCTGATGAAGACATTAAAGAGTATCGGTCCAAGGACCGAACCCTGCGGGACCCCACTGCCCACACCCTTCCAGGTCGAGACCGACCCATCTACCACGACTCTTTGGGTGCGACCCTCTAGCCAATTCGCCACCCACCGGACTGTGCAGTCATCCACATCTCAGCCTCTTAACTTGTTCACCAGTATGGGGTGGGATACCGTATCGAAGGCCTTCCTGAAGTCTAAGTATACGACATCCACCCCTCCTCCTGTGTCCAGCCGTTTCGTAACCTGGTCATAGAAAGTGACTAGGTTGGTCAGGCACGATCTGCCCGCCACAAACCCATGCTGGTTTCCCCTCAGCATAATTTGTCCTGCCGGGCTCTCACAAATGTGAGCCTTGATAATTTTTTCAAATACTTTACCAAGGATGGAGGTGAGACTGACCGGCCTATAGTTGCCGGGGTCATCCTTCCTCCCCTTTTTGAAAATGGGGACCACGTTGGCCCTTTTCCAGTCCTCCGGGACTTGGCCCGTGCGCCACGAGCATTCGAATATTCCCGCCAGTGGCTCTGCAATGACGTCGGCCAGTGCCTTCAGCACCCTCGGATGGAGCCCATCCGGGCCTGCCGACTTAAAGGCATCCAGTTCTTCCAAGTGACTCTGCACCACCTCAGGATCTACGCATGGAAGTCTGGCGCCTTGCTGCTGCCTCTCTACAACCCCAGTGAGAGACTTGTCGTGCCCCTCACTTAGGAACACTGAGGCAAAGAACTCGTTGAGGAGTTCAGCCTTGTCCCCCCTATCTGTCACCAATTGTTTCTGCCCATTTAGCAGCTGTCCTATTCCTCCCTGGGCCTTCCTTTTAGTCCCAATATATCTAAAAAACAATTTCTTGTTGTCCTTTACTTGGGTTGCCATCCTCAGCTCCATGGTAGCTTTGGCCCGCCTAACTGCCTCCCTACAAGCACGAGCAGAGGAGGTATATTCATCTTTAGTGATCTCACCCTGTTTCCACTTTTTATGTGCTCCCCTTTTGGCCCTTAGGCTGCCCTGGATTTCTCTGGTCAGCCATGGAAGCCTCCTGGCCCCTTTCCCTCTTTTGCCTCGCTCGGGGATCGTCTTGCTTTGTGCCCAAAGGATCGTTTCCTTTAGGCACAGCCACCCTTCTTGGGCACCCATCCCATCAAAACTCCTACTCTGCAGTGCTTCCTTGACTAATCGCCTGAGTGCAATGAGATCAGCTTTCCTAAAGTCTAGCACTTTCACCCTACTAGTTACCTTACCCACTCGCTGTCTTATGTTGAATTCTATTATAAGGTGATCACTGTCACCCAGATAGCTACCGATCTGGAGGTCCCCTATCATGTCATCTCCCATTGCCAATACCAGATCCAGTATGGCATTCCCCCTAGTGGGACCATGCACCTCCTGTGTCAGGTGGAGGTCCTGTACACAAGTTAGAAACCTGCGTGAGCGATGGGACCTTGCTGTCTGCGTCTCCCAGCAGATGTCCGGGTAGTTTAGGTCCCCCATGACTACCGCCTCTTTAGCTTTTATGGTCTCCGAGAGTTGCCTCAGGAGCCCCGCATCTATTTCTTCCCCTTGGTGTGGGGGTCTGTAACAGACCCCTACCACCAAATTCCTTTCTCCTTGCCCCCCATGTAGCCTAACCCACAATCCTTCTACTTCCTCAACCTCGGATTCTGTCTTGATGAGGGTTGATGTGTATTGCTCACTGACAAAGTGCAACCCCCCCCCCTTTCTTCCCCGACCTGTCCTTTCTATACAATCTATAGCCCTCAATATGTACCGCCCAGTCATGGGATGAATCCCACCAGGTCTCTGTTAGCCCCACTAAGTCATAGGTGTTTAGTGCAAGCAGGAGCGCTAGTTCATCCTGCTTGTTCCCCATGCTCCTAGCATTAGTATATAGGCACTTGAGCCCTGCAACTGGTGCCTTTGCTGCCCCCCCGCTCCCAGTCCCATGGGGCCCATTGTTTCTTACCTTCTTGTTCCTTACCTGTTCTGTAGTGCTGGCCTCCCCATGGCTTTCAGGTTCCCAATTTTCTCCTTCTTCAGGCTGGGCTGTCCTTGTGGGTGCCACATGGTTTGGTGGTCCACAGCTTCCCCTGTCCTCGTACTCCCCTCCCCCCGACGAGCCTAGTTTAAAGCCCGCCGGAGGAGATCCGCCAACCTAGAAGAAAACACACGCTTACCTTTGGGGGACAGGTGAAGCCCATCCCAGCTGAGCATGTCCCTCGTCGTGATGTGCGGGTCATTGTCCAGGAAGCCGAAGCCTGCCTCGAGACACCACTGCCGAAGCCGCCAGTTGGTCTCTCGGATGCAGTTCTCCTGCCGTCTTCCTCGTTCGGTCACTGGTAGGATGGAAGAGAAAACCACCTGGGCACCGAACTCCTTCAGCACACCACCCAGAGCACAGTAGTCCGCCATCAAGTGATCGGGGGTTCTCCTGGCCGCATCATTAGTACCCACATGGACTAGGACCATGGGGTAATAATCGGTGGGCTTGATCCTGGCCTGGATTACCTCCATCACATCCCGAATCTTTGCTCCAGGGAGGCAGCATACCTCTCGTGCCGAGGGGTCCTGGCAACAGATGGGTCCTTCCGTACCTCTCAGGATGGAGTCTCCTATGACGAGCACTCATCGCCTCCTCCTCTGGGTCATCGTGGATCTCTTGATCTGTTTGGAGTGTGAAGAACGTGGTGTTTCTTCTTGCCCAAGGGTGTCCTCCTCCCCTTCCATCTCCTGCAGAGTCGCCAGGGCCTCGTACCTGTTCACCAGTCGGACTGGAGAAGCTGGTACCGGTTCGCTGCGAGCTGCTCCGGTCCTGGCTGTGACCGTCTGCCACTCTGCTGTGGAAGGTATTCCCCGGGGTGCTTCTTCCTTTGGTGCCTGGGCCTGCAGGGAAAGGAAATAACTATCAATTTCATCCTCCGCCTCCCTGATCCCCCTCAGCCTGCTAACCTCCTCCCGGAGCTCCCTCACCTGCGCCTCCAGAGCCCTAAGACGGGCACCTGCTGGACAGGTGTGGGGGCCCCCAATCTCTGCTCCCCCCGGCCCTGCTGGGGATACCCCACAGGCCAGGAGGTAGGGGGACACCAGCTCCCCCATGGGCTCGGTCTGGGTGGAGGCCTCAGACCTGCCCCGGGTAGACTTGTCCCCCTGGGCAGAGGCCCTAGCAGTACTCCTCGTAGACACCATTCTACAAGCTGCTGTTTGTAGACCTGTGCGGTGTCTACGCCCTACCCCTACAGGAGTCCCACTCCTGGCCCTCCTGGCCCGCCCTCCGGCGCGAACGCCCGCGCAAACGCTGGCGTGCTGTTACAGAGCGCGCCTGTTTGCGCGCTCTGTTCGTGCCGCGCGGCTCGGGAGCGCGGCTCCCTACCGGCTCAGCTATATGGGACCCAGGGGGCTTCCCCTCCGGATCCAGCTCAGCTGCGCCGGGTCCCTCCGCCCCACTTACCTTCGGGGGATCAGCTGCTGCTGCCCCCGCTGCCGATTCCTCTGTTGTTGCTGCTGCCGCCGCCGCCTCCGGTCAGTTGGTTGGTAAGAAGGGCACACGTGCGTGCGGGACACACGTGTGCTGCCTCCTCTCCTTCCTGCTGCTGGTTCCCGAGTGCCTGGACCACTTGTGGATCTTGTCCAGCACAAATGGGTGCTTCGGGGCACCCTAGCCTTATGGGCTACGCGTGGCTCCAACCACCCCTGATACCATGCCCCAAGCCTCGCAGATGGGATAGACGTTGGTTTGTCTCTCTCTGTACACTGACGCCCCCTCCTGGGGCTCTCCTTGCCCACTCTAGGCCTTCGCTGTGCCGTCGTCCTCTCGGGGCCTTCTCTGCGCTGTTGCCCCTTGTCTGGGCCTTTTCAATAGTGCCCCCTCCTGGGGCCGGCTATGCCCTTACTGGGGCTTCTCGATAATGCCCCCCCTTTCTGGGGCTCTCTCTGCACCCACACTCGGGCTTCTAAAATGCCGCCCCCTTCCTAGTGGCTTTCCGCGCCCACACCTGGGCTTCTAAAGTATTGCCCCCTTCCTGGGGCTCATCACGCCCGCACTGGGCTTCTCAATGCTGTCACCCTCTCACGGGGCCTTCGCAATAGTGCCCCCTCCCTGGGGCTCGTTGTACCCACACTTGGGCTTCTAAAATATTGCCCCCTTTCTTGGGACCGTCACACCCACACTGGGGCTTCTCAATAGTTGCCCCGCTCTGGGGCTTGCTACGCCCGCACGGGGCTTCTTAAAAAGGCTGCCTCTTCCTGGGGCTCGTTGTGCCCAACTTGGGCTTCTCAAAGTTGTCCCTCTCTAGGGCTTGCTACGCCCTCACTGGGGCTTCTCAAACGCCCCCTCTCTGGGGCTGGGGTCTAAGCACCCCTTAAACTGCGCCCTCACGGGCTCCAGAGTCCACATGTCACTGTGGGTTCCCCCCTGAGTACGCTGCGCCCTCACTGGTGCTAGGGCCCCCACACCACTGTGGGTCCCTATGAGTATGCTGTGCCCACTCGGGCGCTGGGGTCCTCACCCTCTGTTGTGAGTCCCCCAATGAGTACTGCGCCCTCACTGGCGCTAGGGCCCCTACACCACTGTGGGTCCCTTTATGAGGATAACATGCCCTCTTGGCGCTAGGGCCCCACCCCTCTGGGGTCCCTATGAGGCCTCCTCCAACCCCTTATAGCCTCACCCAAACCACCGGTGTAATAAATAACAATGCCAAAGCAAAACCATAAGCCCCTAGGCTGTAACACAAATTGAAGCCGCCTAGCTATAACTTAACACCACGGCTCAAGCCTCCCGAGCCGCCTTCTGTAACTCTGCTCAAGCAGTACTTGCGGTTCTCACTGCTTCTAGTGTCATGGCTGAGAGAGCTCCTGCCTCTCTGGCTGCTGACAGGGAACTGCCAGCCTGGCTTCAGCCCTGGACTTTATAAGGGCCAGGCCCTGCCTCCTACCAGCAGCTGACTCTCCTTAGTTGCCTCGGCAACCCACAGCTGTACTCCCTAATCAGCGCTAGGGCTCCTTAGGCACTGCCAGAGCTTCTCCCCTGCCAGTTTTCCCCTCTCTAGGAGTGGGGCAGCGAGGTGCGCCGCGACAGGGAGAAATATTCCTTTCACTTGCAGGTAACACTCCAGTTGACACAACCCAATATACTATTGACTTTGCCTCTCTACCACCCACCAAAAAAGATTATGCTATTGGCTTATAGTCTTCTTAAAGTCCATTTTAACTCCCGCTTTAGCAGCCAGTTGCTCCCCAGTTTGTATTTGTGCATGCAAATGTTCTTTCCTAAGTGCAGGACTTTGCACTATCCCTTATTAAATTTTATCTGATTAAATTATTTTCAGACCATTCTTCCAGTTTTTCAAGGACATCCTGAATCCTAAAACTATCCTTCATTGTGTTTACAAATCTTCCAAGCTTGATTTTATTTGAAAATGTGCTAATTGTGTTCTATTTTCCAAGTCATTAATGAAGTTATTAAATAGTACTAGACCCAGAACAGACTTCTTGGAAACCCCACTTGATAATTCTTCCCAGGTAGACATGAGCCACTGACAGAGCATGATGATCCAGTCAGTTATATTTTCACTTTACAGGGTTTTCATCCAGACTGTAATTCCTTAGTTTGCTAATAAGTCATGAGCAGGGATCCTGGTTTTCTCCGATTAAAGAAAAAAAATCCCCAATTTTCATATTAAAAAAATAACCCCAAATCCACATTTTTCCATGATCAAAATGAAACACCACAATATATAGATACATACTTCTTTTAATCTGAAAATTGGGGACTTTTTTTTAATAAGAGAAAACCAGTATCCCTGGTCATGAGAGACAAAGGTGGAAGCCTTGCTATAGTCAAGTTATACCACATCCCCTGCTCTCCCCTGAATCCACAAAGCCCATCATCTAGTTATAGAAGAAAAGCAGGTTGGTCAAACATAAATGACTTTTGAGAAATACATGTTGGATATTCCTGATCACTGTTATACTCTACTGTCTTAGAAATTGCCCTTGGAGATGTGCCAGATGACAGCTCCATAATCTTTTTGGGTATAGAGATTAAACTGGTCTGTAATTCACTCTCCATATTTACTTTTTAAAAGATGGACGTTACATTCACCTTTTTCCAGTCATCCAGGATCTCAGCTGACCTCCATGATTTCTCAAAGATAAAAGCTGATGTCTGTTCTTCCCTTGCATATTTTAGGATGATTCGGTCCGGCCCTGCTGACTTGAAGCTGATTTAGCATCTGTAAGTAATCTGTAGCCTGTTCTTTCCCTACTCTAGGTTGCTCATCTCCTTCCCCATCATTGCTGCCAGCTGTGCTCATTTTTTGAGAGCTGACAACATTCATGAAGATTGAGGTAAAAAAGCTGTTAAGTGAGCTTAACTCACAAAAGCTTATGCTATGCACCTCTGATATAATTAGTTTATAAGGTACAAATCTACCTTGCTTTCTGTCTCATTAAATATTGCAGCTTTCTCTGCATCATCCACTATTTGATTGCTCTCCCCATTCCATAATGAACCTACACTTTCCTTAATCTTCCTTTTCTAATATATTTATAGAAAGGTTTCTCATTGCCTTTCTTTTTGTTCCTGTTTTCTGTATCTCACTTCAACCTTCCTAAAGTCCACTTTTCTGAAGTCCAGCATGTTTATTCTGCCACTCTCCATCTTTTCCTTAGGGTCTTAAACTCTTATCTTTTTATGGTCACTGTCACTCAAGTTACATTTCTCCCTCTCATTCTTAACCAAGTGATCTAGATAACAGAATTGATTCTGTTTCATGACTGCAGCCAGAATAAAGCTTATGCAGTATGGATAAGCCTTTCAGGAAATTTGATTTGATATAGTTTAAAAATAACATAAGGAATGAAAATTGTATTGCATTATTTCACACCATCTCCTGCAGTTATATAATCAGCAGCTCTCAAGTGCCACCAAGTGGAGAATAGGAGTGTGGTAAAACTTCAGATTGCACTTCAGAAAAGTAGAACATAGTGTCTTGCAAAACTTAGTTCAGTATTTTTAAGAAAACAAGGATTTTTCCCCACTCTTATGTGCAATATCAGGAAGAGTATCTGCATGTATATTTACTTTTTGTTTTTATTGCTCAATCCTATGCCTTTTTAAATTAAATATAGACTATTTATTGGTAGTAAGCCATCAATAGACCTACACAGGAGTCAGAATTTCCTGTTCATGGGAAATTCTGTGCATTCAAACTATATGTGTGTTTTGAATTGGAACAAGATGCATTTTTTTAAATTCCCCATAGTTTTTCACTGTGAAAAAATATATTTTGAAAAATCGTAGCATTTTATGGTATCTTTTTACACTTGTACTTTTTAATACATAAAATAAGAAATTGCAATGAAGATTCGTTTTGAAATAAAAATTATGAATTCTGTATTATTATTAAAATGCTTTGCAAAGATTTTTATAAATGCTATTTTTTCCAAGATTGACATGCTGCCTTAAATAGAAAAACATTGTATCTTGACTAGGTGGAGACATCATCCTTTAAGGAGATCTAGTAATTTAGTGGGGAAGGAATTTGCCTGAAATCTATGACATAATGACAGGATATTTATGTAAAAAAATGTTAATTTGCTCAGAGGCAGGAAAATACTGTTTTTCCTGAAATTCTAGAGAAATATTTTATTAATGTTCAAGATAAGCTAAGGTACGTTTATAGAAAGTTCCTTAGCCTAGGCTGTGTGGATGTTTGAATAAATTCTTGCCATCGGCGCCAGTTACTCAGGATTTAAAGTGGTCCTGGTAGGAACTGCACACGGTCTATATTTATGGAATAGTAAGGTCATTGTAGGGCATAGTTTGTTAGATGCAAAATAAGACTTTAGATGTCAGTTGTGATGGCTGGAATTCTTTAGGCGAAAGCGTAGTAACTAGAGTTCTGCCCTGCAGTTCATTAGAACCTTTTCTTTATTTCTGTTCAAAGGGATTCATACATTCTGAGGCTTGTTTTGGCTTTCAAAACTCAGGTTTGGCAGCACCCAAAATTCATCCAAAGGTTATGAATTTTGCTTGGTTTTGTGTGATAACCACGAAGAGCCACCAAGTTTTGCCCGGTATTTATCTAAGCCTGTATCTATGCCTACGTTCATCGTAAAAGACCTTGCAAATGACTTTCTTGTGCAATCATGTCATTCCTGTTTGGAATGTGAGCAATGACGTTATGATAGAGAGTGTACTGGTTATGTCTTCAGCTTTACCAAGTTAATCATAGTCCTCACCTAAATCTGCATTTTCTGAAAGGTTTGAAAAAATTAAATCAGCCAGCCCAGGCCCTCATGCTGCCAGCTGCCCAATATGACATGGACATTTCCCAACTGCCCAGCAACTAGTTGTGACCTTCCCCTTTTTTGCTCACATGTTTTGGGAAAACACTGATTATAGATCTTTATCACTATAATACATCAGAGTCCTGGGGTGGGCGTGACGCCCCTTGGTGGCTCTGCAACCATACCCTGCTCCTCCTCTAGGGTGTTCCATCTGTCTTGTCTGCCACGCCTTGATGGAATATAACTAGGTATAACAGAAGGCTGCCCACAGACTGATGCTCAGCCTTAGTCATACTGGCCCTCAGGCCCCTGACTGAGCCTCTAGTCTACTGTGTCTGGTTGGACACCCAAAGCCTTATGGGCTAATTGCATGGCTTTGTAACCTCCCCTTTACCATGCCCCATGCCTCGCAGGTATTATCCATATATTGTCCCTCTGTAGGGGCCTTGGCCTCCTTTTCTTTAGCTAGGCCTACTAGCCCAGGCCCACTGGATAGGACCTGGCTTTGAGGCAGTAGCTTCCCTTGTCTTCTCAAGTTACCGAGCCCCTGGCTCCTGTATACTGGGCCCCTGGCCCCTTTGAGTCTGTGCCCTCGCTGGCACCAGACCCCTGACCTCTCTGTGTCTGCACCCCTCTCAGGTGCCAGACAAACCGCAAGCCTCTAAGCCCAAGCTCACTAAGCCCTCAAACCCCAAGCCTACCCAAGTGCCTCCCTGGACACTAATAAAATAAGGCCTACACCTCCCCTATAGCCTCATCTACAAAACACTCATTATGCTAACATAAATACAAGCCCCCAGGCTATAACATAAATAATAACATGCAGCATTCTTCTGCCTCTTAAAGAGTAGAAGCCTCTGCTTCTCTCCTTAATGTAACCTGGGGCTCTCTGTTACAATCGTACAATGCTTTCTCTCTTCTTAGATTCTATATGCCTTCGTGATTGGGGAAATAAGTGAAAGCGTTGACAGGAACTCCAGGATCTGTAATGAATGGGATCATGCAAGCCTTATGATTCTCAAGCCAGGGGAGATGCACATGATGGAGTTGTCCAGACTGTAGACCTCTTCTGCTTCCTGTGCAGTTTAGTATGAAAACAGAGTTTATTAAAACTGAATATGTCAATGTCACGGTGGGGTCCTCGCAGAGGGCCGTGATCTCCTCGAGGTCCCTCGCTCCATGTCAGGCCGGCCCAAGGCACCCTCTAGTTCTCGCCCGCCACGTCTTGCTGGAATATGATTGGAAGGCTGCCTATGAGTCTCTGGGCACGGCTACTCGGGACCTCTGTCCCCGCGGTTCTTCCGGACCCCCTGGGGGTCTCCCGATACGGTGGGTGTTCCCCGGACACCCAAGCCTTGTGGGCTATGCGTGGCTCCTACCTCCCCTGATACCACGCCCCAAGCCTCGCAGATGTAATAGACATTGTCAGGTCTGTACGCCCGCTTCCCAGGCCTCCTCTTTAGTGTGGCCCACTCTGGGCTCCCTCTCTCGTGCCCAGCCTCTTGCTGGGACTCTCATCTAGCCCACTCTGGTCCTCCCCTGCCAGTGTGGTTCCGCTCAGGGACTCTCTAGCAGGCCTCCGGTCCTACGGGGCAACCGCACGGGTGCCCTCTCTGACCCTGGCTCACCGCGCTGCTACTCCCTGTCTTCTCGGGGGCAACCGCAGCACCCTGCCCCGGTCTGAGGGGTGTTACCGCACTAGCCTGCGGCCGGGCTCGCTATGCCCGTCTCGGGCTCCTCGGTAAGGCCCTTCTCTCTAGGGCTCCTCCGTATGGCCCCTCTCTCTAGGGCTCCTCGATAATCACCCCTCCCTGGGGCTGGGGTCAATGCTCCCCCACAAGTGATGCCCTTGCTAGCATCAGCTGCGCCCGTCCTGGGCTCCCTGATATAGCGCTCCCCCTCTTTGGGGCTCGCCGTGCCCCCACAGGGCTTCTCAATCATGTACTATGGCACTCCCCCTCTTTGGGGCTTGCCGTGCCTGCACGGGGCTTCTCACTCAAATCGCCCCTCTTCCTGGGGCTGGGGTCTATGTACCCCACACGCAATCCGGGGTCTAGGTCCCCATCTGCAACCTACTGGTTCCGCCCGCAACCCACCTGCCGGGCTCCTCACCACCAGTTGCTCCCGCACTGGCGTGCAAGCTGCACCTTCACTGGCGCTGTGAAATTAATGCGCCCACTTGGCGCTAGGGCACCCCACACTCTCTGGGGTCCCTATGATCGAGGCCTCCTCCAATCCCTACAGCCTCACCCAAGCCTCCGGGTGTAATATACAGAGCCAAACGAAAACTAGAGCCTCCTGGCTATAACACAAACATAAAGCCCCCTGGCTAACCATAGTGCCCAATCCTCTCAGGGCTATCATGAGCTGTACTTGCCCGTCGGGCTTCTTCCCATATCTCTGCTGAGGGAGCTCCTGCTTCTCCGGCTGCTGGCAGAGAACTGCCAGTCTGGCCTCAGCCCTGAGCTTTATAAGAGCCAGGCCCTGCCTCCTACAGGCAGCTGGTTCCCCTTGGTTGCTCTGGCAACCCGCAGCTGCGCTCATTACCTGAGCAAGCCTCAGCTGGGCTCGTTATGTCAGGCCAGGACGCGCTCACTCGCTCCCTGGCAGTTTCTCCTTTCTAGGAGCAGGGCCTGTGACAGTCAACAAATCAGTGGTTTCAGATGAAAACTTGTCTTCTTAGAAAACCCCGGAAAGATTGCTTTTTGGATCCTATAATCAGCAATTTTTCAGTTCTTCCCACTGCCCTCCCCATTGCTGTAGATGCCACAGCCCACATAATACTTAAATAAGGGGTGACCAACCCATAGCAGATGTGCCACAAATGGCACCAGCATCCTGCGTGATACACAGTAGATAGAGCAGGGAGCAGAAATCAGAGCAGCAGATAAGGCAGCGGAAGGGGATTGGAGTGGCCCTCAATGAGGGTATGGGTCTTATGTTGTGGCATGCCTGACAACAAGGTTAGCTCCCTGCAAACTTATATATTGAAGCCTCAAGCCTTGTTTCTCAAATAATTTCCCAAATGTATGCACACTAGGTGGTATTTAGCAAGCAAAAAGTCACAAAACTTTTTTATTTTTCAAGAGAAGAAGTGGGAGTGGGGGTTTGGTTTGGGAGTTTTTGAATGGATGCTAATTTAGTGGCATTAAGATTGCCAGATTATTTTGGTGTTGATATAATATAACTACTAAAAATATATTGTTGTTTCTGTTGTTGTTCTAAGCAAGTTAATCCCCCTTTCTAGGGCACTATTTTGATATTTTGTCATGATCTTAATGTTATTGAATTGAGTATTAAAACATAACTCAGGGGTGGGCAAAATGTGGCCCGCAGGCCGAATGTGGCCTGCCAGGCCATTCTATCTGGCCCGTGGGGCCCCTATAAAATTTAGAAAATGAATATTTATCTGCTCCTGGCTGCCTGTCATGTGGCCTTCAATGGCTTGCCAAAACTCAGTAAGCAGCCCTTCGCCTGAAATAATTGCCTGCCCCTGACATAACTGAATATACTTTACTGAGCTAGCCACAGGAGTATTAAAGCCCAAGACCAAAGGACAGTTGATTCTCATCATTCAGAAGTGTAGAAATTATCCATTAAGGCTCAACTCAATCCATCCCTGTGGACTGAATGAGGGGCATGAGGCTGGTTTAAATCAGGTGGGCTAAATCAGACTTGTAGACCAGCCTCTGATGACAGATCCAGTGCAAAGGGCCAGTCTGGTGGAGGCACTGCATGCAGCATATGCCCTGGACCAGCCCACATTGCAACATGTGTACAGGCTGCAGCCCTGCATGCCACATGCAGCATGCTCCAGCCCTGTCTAGAACACACTGCATGGGGTCAGTCCAGGGTGCATGTTGCATGTGATGTCCACATCAGACTGGCCCTGAGTGCTGGAACCAGCGTGCACAACTGGTCTTTAGGCGTGACCTGGATTGGCCCCAGATCCAGCATGAAGTGTCAGTCTGGTGCAGGTGCCATATGCAATACATACACCAAACTGCCCCATCTGCTGCATGTAGCATGCACATCAGTCCCTGTGCTCTTTGTGGTCCATGCCAGAGGGGCTCCATGTATTGCATTATATGCAGTGTCCGGCACTGGGGTCAGCACATGCTGTATGTGTCACACAGGGCTGGTTGAAGACCCACAAGCAGCACTGCAGGCTGGATGATAGGGCTCTCTGCTGGTTGGATCTGGCCCAGGGGCCTTATCTTTGACACCCCTACATTAAAGCATGTGCTAGCTGTTAAATATTGCATGTTGATTTTTAAATGTCTGCACTGAACCTGACATTTTCTGATACCAAGGGGAATACAGGCTAGTCTTGCAAGGCACCCATCAGCGGATTGTGTTTATCCAGTCACGTCAAATAAAAGGAGACATCATTCCAATTTGTTTTCATACAGCAGATTTAAATGTAGTGGCATTTTTCTGCCTGCTATACAGGACACCTGTGAGGCAACTGCTGTCCTGTGATTCAGTTCAGAATGTTAGAGCATGAGTCACTGTGTGTTTCTCCATTCTTCCTTTTTTTTTTTTCCTTAATCTGGGTGGAGCACTTTTCTTAGGCAAATGTAAGTAATAATCAAATCTTTAGTATTGTGGTATTACTATCATCTAATAGAAATATACTTTATATTCTGTCTCTCTAGGAGAAATTTTGTTACGAATAAATTATACAAAACTCTCTTGTGCTCCAAATCTACTGTAATTTCAGAGTCGATTGTTCTTGTGGACAAATAATAATCTTGAAAATAGCATAAAAACTTCGGTGCTTAATTAATAGTCTAAATGGTGATTCAGGAGCTTTATTTTTGTTATGAAAAGGCATATAGAAACTGACAATCAGGAAGAAATTCCTGACAGCATTTGACTGTGAAATAGTGGAATCTTATTACTTGAGAAAATTAAAGCTGGAATGGACAGAATTTCAGAGCTTGCTTAGGGGAAAAAGCTTGAATTACTGGGGATGCTTTTACTTTTGTCATCACTGGACGTCCACAGTAAATAAACCAGGTGAACCTGATGCTTTTAGTAATGTAATATGCTATTACGTTACTAACAACAATCATAATTTGGATTAAGAAATTATCTAGGACCTCACAGCACCTCACTAAAGATATATAGAGACTTATGGAAATATTTTCACCCACAGCAAATGAAAATCTCAGTTGTTGTTAATGAAAGCTTAAGTTCTGTACAACAGAGAAATGCTGGAATTCTGTTGTGGCTCATTTTCTGCCCATCACCTTTATATAGAAGAACAATCCAGACTGACATGATGTTGGTCACAGAAGAAGTGTAAAGCTGTTTGAGTGCAAATCTTCCACACAAACATTGTTCTAATATCTAGTAGTTCCCATGTCCTTTATTTATTAGTCTGAGTAAAACTGGATTTTTTCTTGCTCAAGGTGTTCTAGTGACAAGAATCCTTGTCTGGCTATTCATAATGGGAGAGCAGTATCTCAAGGACCACATGAGGGAGCCTTGTTCTATGTAGTTGCCTACAAGCAGCAGCTTTGCTAGCAGAGAGCATCTAGCTTTTAATTTTTAACCTTAAGCTAAAAACTTTTCTGTTCATCAGCTCTGTCTCTTGGCCATGTGAAAATTACCTCTCTAGAACTACAACACTTTCAGCAAATACAATGTGTAGTTTATTATTGTAGTGTTCAGTTATGGTGAATAAGCTCTCTGTTTTCTCCACTTCTTACCTGGAATGGTACAACCTTCAGGACTTAGCTTTGTCCACACTGGACAAGTCTACACAAGTGGCTGACTGCACAGTTGTTACTGCACAGTCATTTAGTACTTGCTTAACCAAGTAACTATTCTGCTAAATAGTTCCATTGCCGCATAGTTATTTTTAGACGCTACTGCACAGTAGCTGGTTACTAGTGAGCAGTAGCATTGCCATCACAGTTTGTACCCAGCGAGGCTACGGCATCGTAGCAATGAGCTATAGTGCAGTAACATCTCATGTAGACCCGCCCACTAGTTTGCAATGAGGTAGCTCAAGGCTGTCTAAATTCTCGGCAGCCAGGGGCCCCACACAGTGTGGGGCACATGCTGTGGCAGCTGCCCCCACCACTGAGCCCCTCCTGCTAGGCATGTAGCCCAGCTCCTACTTCCTCTCCTCCCCCAGCCACATGTGCCACATGTACATCCTGGCTCCCCTCACTGCATGCACAATACCTCCACTCTCATCCCAGCCATACATCTCATGCAGGTAGCCTGCCTGCAGCATGAAGCAGGGGTGGCTCAGCATCCTCTCCCCTTGCATGTGCAGCTCAGCATCCCCTTACAGTGTGCTGCCTCACCCCCAGCAGTGGAGAGGAGCTTGAGGAGAGAGTGAGAGCCCAGAAGCTCTGGTCACTGTCTCTGCAATGGCAATGGGCAGAATGGGACTGGGTGGGAGCCCACAAGCCACATGTTAACCTCTCAAGGATGACATGCAGCTCATGGGCTGCTAGTTGCACAGCTCTGAAGTAGCTAATGTCCACACCAAAACTGTTTCACAGAAATGTATTAGGCATCATTGGGTTGCAGTAAGTAATCTTCCTTGGAACAGGAGCAACTCTGCTTTGTACTCAGTTAGGCTTAGTCTGCACTCCGAAGGCCTGTTGGTGTCTACTAGGGGTGGGAAAATATCACCCCATTGCCAACAAAGCTACTCTGGCAAAAACCTAGTGTGGCTACAGCTCTGTTAGTAGATGGCTTCTGTCAGCAGACCTTTTGTCTTCTGGTGATAGCAGCTCCTTCTGCTTGCTCTAAGGTTGATGTAGAGCTATCCATAACCACTGTGTTGTTGGCAGTCCTCGAAGTAGTATTCCACACTGCCTTGACACTTGGATCCCACATTTCAGTAACTGTGGCTTCCACTGTTCAAGAGTCATTTTGACAGAATGTCATTCGTCCCCCACTCCTTTGAAAAAAAATGGCAGTACACAGAGGAATATAACATCCCTTTCCTGGTAGAGTAACTAGGGATGGGTGACCAGGGTATAAGCCTCAGGTGCTGACTACAGGGGCACTGGATGGAAGTGAGGGATACTGGAGCGGTGGCAGGGCTCTGTGCTCAGCACAAGCACTGTACACCCAGGGGCTGTTAACTCCAGTAGAACTAATAAAGAGGCAGGAGACCTTTCCTCAGCCTCATTTTCCCCTTCCTTGCAGTGCGACCAACAGCTGCTATATAAACCTCATAGCTGTAGCCAAGTATGTTTTTTTCAGTGTCATTCTACATACATGTCTTTGAAAAGATTATGAAGGATCATATTTGTGGGAGTCCAGTGGGAAAAATAATTCAGGGAAACCAGCATGGATTTGTAGCGGGTAGATCACGCCTGACCAATCTGGTTCTGTTTTATGACAGGGTCACAAAATGCTTAGATGCAGGAGTAGAGTTGGATATCATTTTCTTGGACTTTGGCAAGGCCTTTGATACAGTATCTCATTCTATTCTCATAAATAAATTAAGAGGCTGTGACATAGATGTTTACATGGTCCGGTGGGTGGCAAATTGGCTTAGTGGTCGCACCCAGAGAGTGGTAGTAGACAGGTTGGTATCGACCTGGAAGGATGTGGGCAGTGGGGTCCCACAGGGTTCGGTCCTTGGACCTGTACTCTTCAGTAACTTCATCAGTGACTTGGATGTGGGCATGAAGTGTACTTTGTCCAAGTTTGTGGATGATACTAAATTGTGAGGTGAAGTCCATGTTCCAGAGGGTAGGGAACGATTGCAGGCAGACCTGGACAGGTTAGCAAAGTGGGCAGTACACAACAGGATGCAGTACAACCAGGACAAGTGCAGAGTACTGCACCTAGGGCGCAAAAATATTCAGCATACCTACTGGCTGGGAAGTGACCCTCTCAGTAGCACAGAAGCAGAAAGGGATCTCTGAGTCATAGTGGACTCCAAGATGAACATGAGCCATCTGTGAAGAAATCATCAGCAAAGCTAACCGCACTTTATCATGCATCAACAGATACATGACACATAGATCCAAGGAGGTGATACTTCCCCTCTATGCGGCATTGGTCAGACCACAGTTGGAGTACTGCGTCCAGTTTTGGGCGCTGTACTACAAGAAGGATGTTGATAGACTTGAGAGAGTCCAGAGGAGGACCACGCATATGGTATGGGACTCACAGGACAAACTCTGTGAAGAGAGACTGAGGGAGACTTGGAGTAACAAGGAACAATGGTCACAAACTGACAGAGAGCAGATTAGATATCAGCAAAACTTCTTCATGGTAAGGGTGGCCAAAATTTGGAATGGGCTTCCAAGGGAGGTGGTGCTCTCCCCTACCTAGGGGGTCTTTAAGAGAAGGCTGGATAGGCATCTGGCTGGGGTCATCTGACCCCAGCACTCTTTCCTGTCTAGCCAGGGGGTTGGACTCGATGATCTGTTGAGGTCCCTTCCGACCATAGCATCTATGAATCTATAAAATTTGGCAGAGCAGTGAGAAGGTTAACTTGGTAGCTATTGCTACAGCAGCAGCAGCTCCTCCCACCGGGGAAGGAGAGTGAGGCTGACAAAGGGACTCTTCCCCTGTTTCTTGTGGTGGAAGCCTCCAGCTCCTTGAACCTGTACCACAGCAGGTAAGACTGCCTTCCCCTCATACCCCACCTCCCCGCCATTCCCCTGCATTCAGCATAACTTCCCTCCCACTCCTGCTCTGCCTTGGTTGCAGAACTAGCTGGCTATACCTCAGCCCCTGATAGGACCAAGAGGAGAAGGAAGACCTAAGCAGCAGACCTCACAGCTCAGTGGAAATGAAGGCTGAGATAGAAGTGTGCTCCAGCACTCTCTCATTTCAACCTAACATGGTACAGTTCATACTGAAAACCCATTGCCTGAATCCTCCTGTGCAGTCATACTGAAATATAGATACAGACAGACTGAAAACAAAACAAATTCAAGTGGGTACATTGCCTTACAAACTTGTCAATATTCTCATATTTTACAGAACTTCAGGGTTAATGAGTTAAATGTCCCTAACCAAGTTAGAAAAATTTCTGTGCTACTACAAAATTCAATCCTATGAATTCTGCAAAGTTTTTACGCCAATCTGGATGTAAAAAAGATGTTAAAGTAGAGACAGGGTGTATCTACATGTGCAATGAATGTGAAACAATAAACTCTGGAGCAGTTTGAGCTGGAGTAAGCTACTCCTGGGTGCAGCAATTTGAGCTGGGATGTAGCAGGTCTGGGTTGGAAGGAAGCATTGTAGGGTCAGTCCTAGGCTCCACATGGCAGTGTCGGGCGGTGGAGGGGTTGGCTAGGGTATAAGGGTGCTGAAAGTGCAGAGTTGTGTGGCTAGGTGGCATGCAGAAGTCTGGACCCCAGTGGGTTTTGCTGACCAGGCACAATTTAGGCCCAGGGCAGGCAATTATTTCGGGCAGAGGGCCGCTTACCCAGTTTTGGCAAGCTGTTGAGGGCCGCATGGGTACATTTAACTCCAATTCCCATGTAAAATCTAGGGCAATGGGGAATTTTAAAGGCCTTTTTCAGCATTGTTTGAAATGGGGTGTCAGTGGGTGTGTGGCACATTTTTCTTGACATGATGCCTAATGACTGTGGGTACAAGTGGGGAAGTAAAATAGCTTTTTCCCCTTCTCCCTGACTTGACCCCAAGCCAAAACTCAAGAGAAGTACAGGCACTCTTTTTGAATGTCTAGATTATTTTAAATCTATTTTAACTCTCCACTTCTGTGCTTTGGAGGTTTTATTTCTCATAAAATGTTGGAGAGTATAAGAAGTTAAAACTCCTAATGCTTTATCTACTCATTGAACCATAATACAGAGAATAAGTGTTGCATGTATGAACTCACTAGGGGGCAAGATGATTACATGGCAAAAAAACCAGAAAGCTTCTGCTCAGTGTAACTTTAGGGGTATCTGTTCAGGGGTGTGTGTGTATGTGTGTGTATGTATATATAAATTCCAAAACTTTATAATACTCTGTTCAGCTGTCTGTGTATAAAAAACAAACCTTGAAATTCCTAGATCAAGTAATTCCTAAGATCAATCCTAATGCTTTAAATACCAGGAAAAATCAATTGTCTAAATGCAACAAAAATGTAGCAGTGGTTTCCATGCATTTTGAGTAGGTGTAAGGTGTAGAAAATACACGTGCGCACACACACACACACACATACACACACATATGCTCTCTCTCTTTCTCTCGCTAATAAAAGCCACCTAAATTAACCTGAAATTAATTTTTAATCTATTTAAATTTAATTTTTTGTAACATTGCAACCAAAGTGTCTATATATACATATATTCCAGGCTTCCTGGAATGAGATAGGATATATTAAATTAGTATATTAGTATATTATGGCAGTTTAAAGGAGTCATTACTAGAATTGGTGTGATAAGTACTGAGCTGGGTGTGTGTAGACCTGGGTTGATTAACATTTGGAGCAGGGCTCCCCCATCATGCAGCACTCCCCTGCTTCTCTGGTCCCAGAATTCAGTGCAATCTTTGCCTTAGAATCTCTGTTTTCCATCCTGAATGCTAATGAAGGTGCTTTCCTGTTCCATATAGCTGAGACCAGGGGAGTTTCTTCACTCCTATCACCCTTGTCTGGAGGGCTTTAGATGCGTCTCCCACTGCATCTTCATTGTCTTTTGTAAATCCTTCCTCTAATCAGTTCTTGTTCAGGCAGAGGTGGCAGAATCCTTTGTGAGTCAGACAGGCTGCGTACTGTGCCAGGGTTCCTCAAGAACACAGAGCTGAAAGGTAACAGCTGTGGACTGGGCTGGGTTCAGCACAGCTGAGCTGCTCTGGTCTTTTGTCTGCCCTGCAGCCAAGCTGAGCTATGCCTTAGAGCACACTGGCTGCACTTTGTGCTCCTCAACTCCAAGCCAGGTCCGCGGATTGGGACACCCCCGCCTAGATTGGGACCCCTAACATCAGTAGTATTAAAGATTTTTCCCTGGAAGCCCCTCATTGGCAGGGACCCCTAGGCCTGGGCCCGCACCATGCATTAATCCACCTCTGCTTTCACGGGGGCAAAAGCATCCATTGGAACATTGAGCTGAGGTTATAGTGCAGCATCATCTTTGGGAACACTATAGGAGAATGATTCACAGTTCTCAAAAGTGAGCTGAAGGGCTGGAGTGTTAGGATGATTCTTTGGAATTTAGGACCTACGGCAATTGTACTTTGAATTTGATTCAGCGGGGAGAGAGGTTTCTGAAAAATAAGTGAAATGCGTGTAGTGTGTTCTACAGACACAGATTAAGTTTCTCTTCCCCCCCTACCCCATACACATGATGTACATACACACCATACCAACCACAGCAGTAGGACAAAGAAAGGAAGCACCATCAAGTCGATTAAATAAAGACTGGGCACATCTACACAAGCTGTTTACTGCAGACCTACCTAATTAGCTCCGCAGTAAAGTCTCTGTGTCTATACATGTGGCCCTATTAGGCTGCAGTAAACTAACTCTGCCAATGTGGGTCGAGGGATGGGAAAATACCGTGGACCACAAACGGGTGACCAGAGGCATATTATCCCTTGAAGTCTAAAACTTCTGTTTTGTTGTTTGAGATGGAAATCCAAAAGTGGGAAGACACTAGTTCAGCTACAAAACAAGAAAAGAAACATTACTAGGTATACAAATGAAAAGAATAATGCTCATCACATTGATATGAACAGCACAGACAGCTTTGCCCCACATTTCAGTAGAAGTTTGGCAAAGATTTAATTTGGTAAGCGGGCCTTCTTATTTTTAAGAAGTCTAATATCTTTAATTTTCTTAATGGATGAAAGGATGAGGATAATTCACATGCATCAGACATGTCTCAACAAGAATTCAGTACTGTAATCTGAATCAACAAAATATCCTCTGGATAGAAGGGATGGCACTGTCAGAATAGCTATAGGTATAAGGACGTGATATCCCTAACTGATGTAGATGTACTGTCAGAAACCTGGTTAATGTTGTTATGTTGTCATAACTGAACTTTTACTGGTAGTTTGTTTGACTCCTTGTACTCATTAGTATGAAACATAGCTTTGGCAGCATATCTGTTGCTAAACAAGGAATGGTTTGTCAGTATAGTGTTCAAATCCTATACCCATTAGTGCTCCTAGTTTAGATACAGCTTGAGAGTCCTAATTCAAGGTGCCATGTTTCCTGTGTGTTTATGCTAGTCTTTTCATTTGGTACAATTTCCCATTGTTTCTAGTTCTGGTTCAAATGCACTGCTGCTAGCAATGGCATGAGTGCTGGAGTTGATCGACCTCTGACCTTTTAACTGGTTAGTTTAGTTCCTAACTAGTTCCTTCCTGGAGCTAAGCTAGATTATACAGCAGTTAATATACTGGTAGCTTTATCACTTTACCTGCAGAAGAGCTCCTAAGATTGTTATCATCTAGGGAAAACTTTAAGAGTGTACTGAGATTGAGGCATATTTGTAATTTCTTCATCTTTCAACTGCTTTATTCCCAACACAGATGGATTGTCGATTTACAATTGCCTAAATTACTCTGAAAAACTAAGTGATTTTTTTGAGTGCCCAATCACAAGATTGCTTTGAAGGGGCTTGAATTTCAAAGACTAAGCCAATTAAGGGTCCAATTCAGATATCTCAAGTTAGGTACTTCAGGCACCTATACACATGCTAATTAGCACAAGTTGGAGCAGACTCGATTAATTAAGTCTGTTTGAGTGTGCTAATTAATACACTCCACCAGGCTCTGCGTCACATCTACTCAGCGTCCTTGCACTTCAAAATGGTGGCACGGGCACTTGAACTAAAGCTCATCAAACAAGCTTTAGTTTAAGCACCTCCACCACCATTTTGAAGCACGGGATGCTGAATACACATGATACTGTGGGCAGTTTAATTAGAGCAGCTCTCAGAGCCACTCTGATTAAAGCACCTTCCACCCCAGAGCATGTGTAGACACCCTTAACATTTTGGTACAATTTAGGCCAGGTATATATGGATGGAAGGTGTTAAAACAGTCTGAAAGCTGGCTGGCATGACCCTGTATATACAGTCTGGAATATACAGTTATATGCTGTAAATGAGGAAGCAAACATTTACTTTTTATACTGTTAAACCATGTCTGCTTTGTATGTGGTTACTCTGTGTGTTTTCAATCTCCAACCAAAATATAGTAAAAGTGTGGTTTGGAGGCAATTTTCCCAACTATTTAGTCAATCTAATAAAAGATGTCACATTTACCCAAAGAACCTTGTCTGCTGTTTGGAGGCAAGGGAACTTTAGAACCACTTTGTGTGTAAGACTTTCATTTTTTTGGTACAGCATCTGAAACAGAATTGGCTTGAATACAACCTAGACACCAGTTTCCTGTTGAATTATTATTTAAAGCTTGTTAGATATAATGTTTGGGAAGCAATAGCTGAAATGCTTTTGCCATGTAAATGGGGATGAAATAGAAATAGAATTTAAAACAAAGATTCTAGGAAACCAAACTTCAAAACAGGGCATAATGGCCATATACTGTGCTGTTATGCAAGTGATGCGGAAAGCGGGCCCAATCAATACCGTTCATTTATCATTTAATTAAATAAATGTTTCACGTACTGTAAACCCCACAAATTTAAAGGCCCAGGAGAAAACAAAGATTTAACATGAGATTACCTTAAAAACAAGATTTTAAAATTGCTCCTCTTTTCTGTCCTTATGATGTTTGAACACCTGGAGGAAAAATCACTTCTTTGTGTGTGCAAGCATTTCAAAACATGGACCTAACAATACATTTGAACATTTTTTCACAGTCTGCTCCCCAGGCACTATCCTTAACCCAGTCCTCTGTGCCTTGCCCACTTACAGAAGCGAGCGTCAATTTAATTTTGTATATCTGGGAAGCTTCCGTGTTCCTTTTAGAACCACCAGAAAACTCTTGCCTTTTGTTTTATACCTTCTGTTCTCATAATCCCATGTTTTACATAAAGTTTTATTTGCTAAGGAGGACTGTTCTGAAATTCATAAGGGCTTCTTCTTAGATAGGATTACACCCTTAATCCTTGCCAGCCTAATGCTGGAGTTGGGCCTTAAAATCTAATGTAGGTTTCCCATTGTGATGACAAAGAATAGGTCCCAGGCCAGCCAGATGTTGGTATCTTTTACTACTCTAGCACTGGATGTTCTCCATTTTGTGTGAAACTGTGTAAAAATCCTAATAGATGTTCAAGAAATGAAACAAAACAAAACATGGTACCGAAGATGTTGGCACTGATTTGATGCTTTAGAAGGAAACTAGTTCAGTAGTTGTCTGTGAATGACATGCTGTTTAAAACTGCAAGGTCCTCTTTGACACAAGAGATACTCTAGACTTACTTCTGCCAAGTACTCAAGGAAGATGTGTGTGTGTGTGTGTGTGTGTTACTGGAAAGGAGGCCTGTAAAATTAATGATGCTTCTTGTTTTAAACTGAACACGCGTCACTAGCCAAAGATTGTTTAACGCAGCTTTTCAGCTTTCGGTGTTCTTTCCCCCTAAAGGTTTGTTTTTGAAATAAGTAGTTGAGAACAAATTAAACTCTTTAACCCTGCCCCGCCCTTTCTGTTTCAGAGTGATAATATTTCAGATTACAGTCCAACATGTTTTTCAGGAGTCTTTAATTTACCAGTTTATGCTTGAGCCTTACAACGGGTAAAGTACAAGAACATTCCCATTTAAATAAAATAGATACATCGACAGCATTGCAGGTATGTAAAGGCAAGCAGGCATGCAGATATAAGATTTGGTTCTTAAAATGTAATGCTAGCTAACATCTCTACCTGACAATGTAAGTGATAGCTTGATATTCATTTAAAAAAAAAAAAGAAGGCAACAAAGATCATGTAGAAAACCCATAATAGAGTTCGTGATTCTCTGATAATCTTTTCTCTCACTTGTTGCTGAGGAACAGGGACTTGACAAAAGCTCAATACATGTCACTATAGAAATGGCATTGAGTTCTTTGCTTTGCACCTATTAGACTTTATTTTTACCTTTTTCCTAAAGGTTGCCTGTAAGCAGTTTTATTCCAGCATCCTGCCAGATATTAAGATTATATGAGGAAAAGTAGTGTTATCACTACTTCTTCTCAAAGTCTGGCAGAAATGTATTTGCTCTCATACCAAGTGAGAACTGTTTTTAATAGTGTGTGTAATGAATAATTTGAAACTCAGGAAAAGTAGTGCTTTAAAACATGAAAATGCGTTTTCTATGTGGGATCGCGCAAATATTTCAATTGAAGCAAATCTTGGCTGCTCATAGGACTTAGAACTTGTTTTAGAACTTGTTTAGACAGGGAAATTTAATTCAGGTGAAAGAAGGGTATGGATTTGAAGAGAAATAGCTATTTTTGATTAAATTTCTATGGATCCTTTCAGTGAGCTACCCATGTAGACAACTTGCAGTTGTTAATATACAAGAAGTGGGGCTGGGGTGAGAATCATATTTCATATCCTAAAGTGGTGCTTGGAGGGATGGCACGTAAGGAGGGGAAAAATAGATTTCATTTGGAAACCAACAAGATACTTTTGCACCCCACAAACCCACTGTCAGCCAACTTCCATGCCAAATTGACTTTTAAACATTGAATATAGAAATATATATCATTATACCATGAATACTGCAGTTGTATTCTGCAACTTTTGAATGCCTGAGCTCGGTAGTGTTCTATGTAAATTGAAACCATAGTTAGAAACAAGGCTTCTGAGCCAAAGTCTAAACTGCTGACAAGAAACATCCACTATCACAGAGAAGTGGTCAGGTTAGGAAGGGCTTCTGCACATCAATATGTAACACTCACATAGAAATTACTGATTAATTTCATTTAGAGAAAACCATTACTTATCAAGGCTAAACCATTGGGACAGCGCAAAGCTACACTGATCCTATCAGAATGGAACTCAGAAGTCATTTGTTTTTTTATCTTGTGGCAAGGATACAGTTTTTGGCCAAATTTACTTTTACATTTTTTTTTTTTTAATCCAGGTGGTTTCATTAGAGTGTAACACTTTAAAAATGTAAGATAAAGCACCTGCCTTGAGATAAAGATAAAAAGGAGCAAAAAATTATAGTAGGATGCAGAGAAATGTTCTAATTCAGCTACAGATAATTGGATCAAGTGCAGGAATGATTATGCAGAAAAGATGGCTCAGGAAATTAGACTAGCTGATGATAAAAGGGTCCCTTCCAGACTTAAACGCTATGAGCAATAGAAGGGAAAAACAGAAGGCGTGGACAAAAGAATGTATTAGTCTAAGACAATCTTAAAAGAACACAAAAAATGAATCTCTTTTAGTAATTTAATTGGTCCTACAATTAGAGTTATGCAATGCATACAGCTTCACAGAGCTGGTGCAGCCAGGATAAACCATTTTATCCCGGGGCAAAATGCAGCTGTTTAGATATTCAGATCCATTGTCCTGGGATAAATGCTAAAAAGGTTCATGGGATAAGAAGTACTAAGAATTTAACCAGGGACATCTGCAAGTGCATCTGAATGTTTATTCTGGGATTATATCCTTGAATAAATGGCAGAAAAGTGGCAGTGCATTCAGTTGCTCACTAAACCCTGGTTAAAACAGTGATGTGTGTACATGCCCATCTCAGGATGTTTCTCTGCTGAGACAAACACAAGCACAACTTGTCCAAGACAAACACATGCACAACCTGTCCAGGGACAAGTGCAACACCTGTTCCTAGCCTTAGAGTGCAGTTATATCCCAATTTAGTGCACTTCTGCTTTCTAAATTTTGGAACTCAAGGGGATGCAGCACTCTTTCCTCCTTTCAATTATTGGGCACATTTTCCAGTGTCAGGTGCTGTCTGTTCCTCCATTATAAACACGGTTACAACTCATCTGCCTCTCGTCCCAAAGACTAGCACTTATCCCAAGGTATCCCAGTAACCTAAACATAGAATCATCAAAATTAGGGTTGGAAGGAACCTCAGGAGATCATCTAGTCCAGTGGTTTTCAACCTTTTTTTATTTGCGGGCCTCTAAAAAAATTTGGAATGGAGGTGCAGACCCCTTTGGAAATTTCTAATGGATTTGTGGACCCCTTTGGATTGTAAGTGTGGGTATTCACATACTTTTGATTCATAATAGTTATCTTTTGCAGACCCTTAGACATAGTCTGCAGACCCTGAGGGGTCTGTGGAGCACAAGTTGATCTAGTTCTTTGTTGTCAGCAATTTCTCACGGTTAAGGATGATCACTCCCAAAGGTCAAGTAAAGATTTGTAGATGAGTCTGTTGATGGCTAAGAAGGCTGATCCTTGAGTTACAGACTCACTGGCAAATGCCACAGGTGGTGGTTAAAAGGGGTTTTTTTCTCTCACAAGGCCATGTAGCTCTGTCCGAGGCTAGTTTTTCTCAATTTGTAGTGTCAATGCCACGCTTAATGGTCATCATAGAATCATAGAAGTAGGGCCGGAAGGGACCTTGTAGATCTTCAAGTCCGACCCCTTGCCTGGGCAGGAGGGAAACTGGCCTCAAGTGACCCTCAAGTCATCTCAAGGGTGTCCTTGAAGCATTTTCTCTGGCCCCCAGGTGTCCTTTGTCCTTGGCTGGGTTGGGAGTATAGCAGTTGCTTTGGTAAATGTACATCAGACATGTGCACACAAAACCCTGTCCACCGCAACTGATGTTGAATAATCAATGCTTCCATACAGGCGGTGTTAGCATCAGTGAGAACACTGGCACTTGTGTGATTATCCTCCTGCTTTTTGCTACTGATCTTTGGGAGGTAGCGCTGGTGATATCATTCCGGACTTTTCAGGTGGTTCCTTTAGGTCACCCAAGCTTCACGGCCATAGAGAAGAGTTAGGCTTACCACAGCCATATATAGTAGGAGCTTTATTCAAGTCCTGATGTCATGACCATTGAACACCTGATGATACAGTCTTCCAAAGGCAAAGCTGGTACATCAGATCCTAGATTGGATCTCCTCGTTGATGTTGGTCTTTTTGGAGAGATGGCTGCAGAGGTATGGAAAGTGTTCAACATTCTCCAGCTCCTGTACATCAATGAGGATCTTTGCCAGGGGAGTTGTTTGGCCCATAGAAGGCTGGTGAAGCACCTTTTGTTTTTTTGGATGTTAAGGGTCAGTCCCAGGCACTGGTAAGCTTGAGATAAGCAGTTAAGGGCTGTTTGTAGGTCCTCCTTTGTATGTGCAGTGAAAGTACAATCATCAGTGTGCTGAAGTTCCACAATTGAGGCTAAAGTAACTTTTTGGTTTTAGCACAGAGAGAGATTGAAAAAGTTCCCATCCGTCCTGTACTTGATGCCGATGACATGTGGTAGACAGCCATGGATAACTGCAAGAAAGATAGAAAACAAAAGTGGTGCTATCACTGCTTGACACCATTTTGAATGGCAAAAGGCACCATAGTGGAGCCACTGCAAAGGATGGATGCAGTCATCTAGTCATGAAGGTGTCTTAGGATGGTGATAAATTTCCCTGGGCAGCCAAACTTTGATAAGATCTTCCATAAAGCCTCACAATTAACAGAGTAGGCAGCTTTAGTCAAATCAATAAAGGCCGTATACAGTTCCTGGTGGTGTTGTTCTTGGCATTTTTTCTGGATCTGTTGGGCTACAAAAATCATGTTCATGGTGCCTCTCTATGGTCTGAAGCTGCATGGAGACTTGGGAAGGATTTCCTTGGCAAGAAGGAGCAGTTCAGCAGAATATGAGAGAGGATCTTCCCAGAGATGGAGAGGAGGGCAATACCTTGATACTTTCCACAATCAGACTTGTCACCATTTTTAAAAATGGAAATAATATTGGCACTGCTTAGGTCAGTGGGAACTTCCTCTGTTCCAGATTTTGAGAAATAGTGTGTGGAGCTTGTTTGTCATAGTTTCCCCACCTACTTTGAAGACTTCAGCCGGTATGCCATCAGCTAGACATGAACATCAAATGCTTTGCTGTTCTTCATCTGTTTTATTACCTGGTGGACTTCTTAAGAGATTGGTGGACCAGCAAGTGCTTCTCTTACTGGATATTGTGGAATGGATTTGCTAGTTTCATCAGTCACTGCCAATTCTTGGTTCAGGACCTTTGGGGTAGTGCTCCTTCTAGCAGTTGTTGATGGACTCATTATCAATCCTTTGCTCAAAGCAGGACCATCCTCAACGATATCATTCTAGCCAAGGCTTTGTCTGGCTGGGTCTTAAAAACCTCCAAGGATGGAGATCCTGCAACCTCTCTGGGTAGCCTGTTCCAGTGCTTTACTACCCTCTTAGTAAGAGAGTTTTTCCTTATAAGTAAACTAGACTTTCCTTGCTATAACTTGAGACCATTGCTCCTTGTTCTGTCATCTGCCACCACTATAGATCAGTCTAGCTACATCCTCTTTGGAACCACCCTTCAGATAGTTGAAGGCTGCTATCAAATCCCCCCTCAGTCTTCTCTTCTTTAGGCTAAATAAGCACAGGTCCCTCAGCCTCTCTTCATAAGGCATGTGCCCCAGCCTCCTAAGCATTTTCATTGCCTTCCACTGGATTCTCTCCAATTTGTCCACATCCTTTCTGTTGTGGCGGGGCCCAACACTGGACACAGTACTCCAGATGTGGCTTCCCCAGTGCAGAATAGAGGGAAAGAATCACTTGCCTTGATCTACTGGCAACACTCCTACTAATTATGCCCATTATGCCATTAGCTTTTTTGGCAACAAGAGCACATATTCAACTTAATGTCCACTGTAACCCCGAGGTCCTTTTCTGCAGAGCTGCTGTGTAGTCAGTCAGTCCCTAGCCTATACTCAGAGATGTGGGGCAGAAAGTTTCTGGAAAATTTTCCAGCACTTTTTAGAAATGGAAAAATAAAGTCATTGTTTCATAAAATTCATTAGTAACAATTAGTGGATGCCAATACAATGTTAGGCAAGCTTGGCAGTTTCAAAGTTGTAATGAATGTTTTTCAGGTGAGTATCCCTAGGAAGTGTGTGAGAGAGTACATACATGTTTTATTGATTTGTAAACAGGAGGGTAAACACAGTAATCCAAACCAAAAATCAAGTTATGAATTCACCTAATTGGCTGTGCAGGTCAAATCAAAACCAAAGCATGGCATATCATGCACAGTTCTTTGGGTGTGCTAAAATTAGTGTGTCAACAGTTTTCAGTGCCTTTGTTCTTTTTTCTTAAATTTAAACAAACAATGTGAGGGAAATACATGCTATTGTGTATTGTCTTTACATTTTTACAAGTATTCCAATAAAAATAATTTCTTGCCACATAAAGCTTTGAATTTTTTTGAATATAACATTTAAACCACATTTAGTGTGCTGTATTTAATTTTTTTCCTAATCAAATATTTCAGCTTAAATACTTGTGGCTATTAGGACATAAAATTAATGTGGGGGTACTTTTTTAGTTTGGTTTACTAAATAAGTCGAATAAACATGCTAAATCAGATTATGCTCTATTTAGGGTACTGGAAAATTTTCCGGAAAATTTTCCAATTAAAAAATTTCCAAAAAACCCCACATCTCTACCTAGACTAGTGCCTGGGATTGTTCCATCCTATGTGCAGGACTTTGCGCTTGTCCCTATTGAACTTCATGAGATTTTTTTTGGCCCAGTCCTCCAATTTGTCTTAAGTCTCTCTGAATCCTAGCCCTACCTCCCATCTGTCTACCAATCCCCCCAGCTTGATGTCATCTGCAGACTTGCTGAGGGTGAGCACCATTCCATCCTCCAGATCATTGGATGAAGATATTGAACAAAACTGGCCTAAGGACTGATTCCTGGAGCGCACTCCACTTGATACTGGCTGCCAACTAGTAATTAAGCCATTGATTACTACCTTTGAGCCCAGTAATCCAACCAGTTTTCTATTCACTTTACGGTCCATTCATCCAACCTGTACTTCCTTACCTTGCTTGCAAGAACGTTGTGGGAGACCCATATCAAAAACCTTACTGAAGTGGAGGTATATCACATCCACTGTTCTTCTTGCGTACACAGAGCCAGTCACCTTATCAAAGAAGGCAATCAGGTTGGTCAGGCCTGGCTTGGCCTTGATGAATCCATGCTGACTGTTCCTAATCACCTTCTTCTTCTCCAAGTGCTTAGAAATGGATTTCTTGATGCTCTGCTCCATGATTTTTCCAGGGACTGAGGTGGGACTGACTGGTCTGTAGTTTCCCAGATCCTTCTTCTTCCTTTCTTAAAGATAGGCACTATATTTGTCCTTTTTGAATCTTCTGGGACCTCTCCTGATAGCTGTGAGTTTTCAAAGAGTTTCAAAGAGTTTTCAAAGTTTTCAAAGTTTCTGCCAACTCCCTCAGTACCCTCAGGCGCATCTTATCTGGCCCCACGGTTTTGTACATGTGTAGCTTTTCTAAATTGTCCCTAACCTGCTCTTTCATTACTGTTGGATGCTCACCTGCTCCCCAAACTGTGCTGCCAGGTGCAGTTGTCTGGGAGCTGCCCTTTCCTGCGATGACTGAGGTAAAAAAAGGCATTGAGTACTTCAGCCTTTTTTGCCTCATTTGTCATTAGGTTGCCTCCCCCATTCAGTAAAGGACTTACACTTTCCCTGATCTTCTTTTTGTTGATGACATACTTGTAGGAACCATTCTTGTTACCTTTCACGTTCCTTGCTAGCTGCAACTCCAGTTGCTCTTTGGCCTTCCTGATTTCTTCCCTGCATACCTGAGCAATGCTCCTATACTCCTCCCTAGTAGTTTGTCCAAGTTACCACTTGTAAGCTTCCTTTTTGTGTTTTAGCTCACCAAGCTGGTCTTCTGCCATACTTGCTTGTCTTCCCATGTACTGGGATGTTTTCATAGTTTCATAGTAGCTAAGGTCAGGAGGGACCTGAACAGATTATCTAGCCTGACCCCTGCCACAGGCAGGAATGAATGCTGGGTGCACAAGACCCCAGACAGGTGATCATCCAACCTCCTCTTGAATTTGCCCAAGGTAGGGGCGAGGACCACTTCCCTGGGAAGTTGGTTCCACATTTTGGCCACCCTAACTGTAAAATATTGCCTTCTGATCTCTAACCTAAACCTATGCTCCATCAGCTTATGACCATTGTTCCTTGTCACCCCAGGTGGTGCTGGGGAGAAAAAGGCTCTACCTATTTGCTGTTGATCTCCCCTGATGAGCTTGTAGGCAGCCACCAGATCCCCCCTCAGCCTCCTCTTGCTGAGTCTGAACAGGTTCTGGTCCCTCAGTCTCTCCTCGTAGGGCCTGTCCTGCTGCCCTCTCACCAAGCGGGTGGCCTTCCTCTGAACCCTCTCCAGGCTGGCCACATCCCTTTTGAAGTGCAGCACCCAGTACTGGACGCAGTACACCAACTGCAGCCTGACCAAAGTCGCATAGAGGGGGAGTATCATCTCTCTGGACTGGCTTGAGATGCACCTTTGGATGCATGACAAGGTATGGCTGGCCTTGCTGGCTGCGGTCTGGCATTGGCAGCTTATGTTCATCTTGGAGTCAATAATGACTCTGAGATCCCTTTCTGCCTCTGTGCTTTCAAGAAGGGAACTCCCTAGCCTGTATGTATGCTGTGGATTCCTTCTCCCAAGGTGCAGCTCCCTGCATTTGTCTACGCTGAACCCCATCCTAGTCTCATCTGCCCACTTTTGTAGTCTGTCTAAATCTAGTTGCAGCCTCTCTCTCCCTTCAAGTGTGTCCACCTCGCCCCACACCTTAGTGTCATCAGCAAACTTGGACAGCGTGCTTTCCACCCCCTCGTCCAAGTCGCTGATGAAGATGTTAAACAGTGTAGGCCCATGGACTGAGCCCTGGGGTACCCCACTGCTCACATCTCACCAGGTTGAGTACAACCCGTCCACCACTACTCTCTGGGTGCACCCCATCAGCCAATTTTTTACCCATCCAACTGTGCAGGCATCAATGCAACAGTTGCTTAATTTATTGATGAGGATGGGGTGAGAGACGGTGTCAAAGGCTTTCTTAAAGTCTAGGCTATGTCCACAGCGACACCATCATCCAAGGATTTAGCTCCTTGGTCATAAAAGGCATTCAGGTTGGTATGGCAGGACCTGCCTTTGATGAACCCATGCTGATTGCCCCATAGCATGATCTCCCCTGCAGGCCCCCCACAGATGTGCTCCTTGATGGTTCTCTCCAAGATCTTCCTGAGCCCCGAGGTGAGGCTTACAGGCCTATAATGACTTGGGTCCTCCTTCCTCCCCTTCTTGAAAATACGGACTACATTAGCCAGTTTCCAATCCCCCAGCACCTGGCCAGATGACCACGAATGCTCATACAGCCGAGCCAAGGGCTCTGCGATGACCCCTGCCAGCTCCCTCAACACCCTTGGGTGGAGGGCATCTGGACCTGCAGATTTAAAAATGTCTAGCCCTCCCAGAAGATCCCTAACTACATCTGCACTGACTGAAGGCTTGATAGAGCTATCCCTAAGATTGTCCCTACCTCTGGTAGGTGGAATATCCCAGTCCCTGTTCAGGAAAACAGAGGCAAAGAAACTGTTAAAAATATCAGCTTTCTTGTCTGGCGTGGCCACAAGATTACCGTTTGTGTCTTGCAGGGGCCCTACATTGCCTGGTGCCCTCTTCTTGCTCCCAATGTACTTGAAAAAGGACTTTTTGTTTCTGCACCCTCAGTAAGGTTTCTTTATCCAGTTCTCCTGGATTCCTTTTCCCCTCAGCCTGGCCTCCCTGGGGATCCTGCTCATCCTGGAGTGAGTCAAAGTCTGTTTTTCTGAAGTCTAGGATTCTTACTCTGATGCTCTCCTTCCTTCCTTTCCTCAGGATCCTGAACTCAATCATCTCATGGTCACTGCTGCCCAAGTTGCCATCTACTACTACATTCCCCACCAATTCTTCCCTGTTTGTGAGCAGCAGGTCAAGAAGAGTATAACACCTAGTTGGGCCCTCTAACTCTTGCACCAGGAATTTATCCACAACACTTTCCAAATACTTCCTGAATTGGCTGTTTACTGATGTATTGCTCTCCCAGCAGATGTCTGGGTGATTGAAATCTCCCATGAGAACCAGGGCCTGTGATTGGGAAACTTCCACTAGCTGTTTGAAGAAAGTCTCATTCACCACTTCCTCCTGGTGTGGTGGACTGTAGCATGCACACACCCACTATAACACCCTTGTTGCTGTCTTTTGTGACCCTCACCCAGAGTCTTTCAATGGACCTATCTCCAGTTTCAGACTGGAGCTCCGAGCAACCATACAGCTCTTTTACCTAAAGCGGCATTCCTCCTTCTTTTGTCCTCTGCCTGTGTTTCCCAAACAGTTTATACCCATCCATGACAGTATTCCAGTTATAAGAGCTATCGTACCAAGTCTCTGGTATTGCAATCACATCATATTTCTGTGGCTGTGTGAGGACTTGCAGTTCTTCTTGCTCATTTCCCAGGCTCCTTACATACGTGCACAGACATCTGCGGTAACTAGCTGATTGCCCCGCTTTCTCAGGAAGAATGAGAAGGCCTCCCCTGTTGCCCACTCCTGCCCATGCTTCCTCCAGGTCACCTGCTTCCCCCTGTACCTCAGGGCTTTGGTCTAAATCTCCTGGTGAACCTAGTCTGCTGCTCCTTTATCCCAAAAGGTTCCCTTTTTCCCTGCTACCCAGCTTTCACTCACTAAGCTTACAGTGAAGGAAAGTGAGAGAAAGTTTCCAGACAGACTCCCTAGCAAGCTCCCCCTTGCTCTGGGCTCTAGTTAAACAAGGGGCTTAAGTACTAGTCTAACTGCTGAGTGTTAGGTACTTAGGTTAATGGCGTATATATACTATGTGTATCTGTTGGTTCTAACAAATGGCACTTTCAATTAATCTACTGTGCCGTAGTTGCTACACATGTGTAGATAGTGATGCTTTCCTGTGCATTAGATTAGTTTAATGTGTAGTAAAGCATATGTGTTGACATGCCCACTGTCAACATAACAGACAGCATTGGTTTCATTCTAAAAGCACACAGAAGGCTCTGTTTATGACAGTGAGGGGACTTTGTGTCTCATTCATCATATAATTGAAAACTGTAGCGTACCAATCCCACCTCCTCTTCCCCACTACTCTTGCCCCCTCCCTCCCATAAAAAGACTAAAGGCTCAGACTGTCTGAGCTTTAAACTCAGGTGTGAAAACCCTGTATATGATTTAAACTTTTAACAATGTGACAGCTATATCAAATGGTAAGTGTGTTGTAACCTGGTAGCAGGGGTGTAGGTTGTATGCTGTTTCAGTTGTAATTGTAGTGTGGTTGAGGCCTGAGTTTCAATGAGAGTTACGCTGACCTGTGGATAGGGCTATTTGTTATTATTACATTCTTTCTGATAACAAGAAAACCTGGCTGCATAAGGTAGCTATTGTGAAATATTGTTTGCAATTATGTTTTGGGGACTGAACTCATTAATCTAGAAGAGAAGGTACTTGAAGATTACTACCTCCAATATGCAATTCAGGGGCGTTGGAGGCTGGAAAAAAGAGCAGTGATATCAGCGATATGTATCGCTCAGTAATATGGAACTGATGACTGCTCTTCTAGCAAAAAAATTCCTAATGTATAGTTTCCATTCAGTGATCTTACTAAAGAATGCCAGAAGCATTTGAATCAGGAAGACAAGGTTCTTTGGGTGAATCTGATATCTTTTATTAAACCAACTTAAATAGTTGGAAAACAATTTTTTAAGCAAGCTTTTGGGTTCACAACCCTTTGTCAGGCTAAGGAAGTTTCAGTAGTTGGTGTGTGCTCTTCCTGGATGGAATGAAAAGTAAAGAGGCCAGAGGCTGGGCTGGTATGCATGTAAGGTAGGCAGTCAGTGAAGATGTAGATTGAGGAGTCAATGAGTGAGAGACAGGCTGGGTGTGGGGGAGAGAAGAGGGATGAATAGTGGAGACATACCTGGGGAGTCATATGTCAGACAGGTTATAATGTGTCATAAATCCAATGTCTATATTTAATATTTAATATAGCACACACCAACTGCTGAAACTTCCTTGTCTGCCTATGTCCTTAGACCAACATGGCTACAACCTACACCCCTTTGAATCAGGAACACACTTATTCAAAGAGTTACCGGAGTGCCCCACTTAGTGTATAATTTTTGCTTTGTAAGGAGCTGAAGGGAAAAGCCATTTCTTGGCATGTTCTGTCCTCTTCCCTTCAACCTATTCCCTAACACCACTACTATATGGAAACTCCAGAGCTTCACTGACAGCACAAAATGAACCAAATAAGTATGTATGCCAGAGTAAATTGCAGTAATAGGCCCCAAAATTCATATTAACACCTTTTGCCTAAGCCTCTGCTACTGGAGAGGTGGTAATACCTCATCTGTTGCTAATCTGGCCTCCTCATACATGCCAGTGTTAACCAGTGAAGTGCATTAAAATGTATTGAACACAATGAAAAAAAATGTCAGTTTATTTTATTAGGTTTTGGAACACAACATAATGTAGGTTTCATAGTGGCCTTAGGAATTTCAGTTCCTGGCTGATATTAATTTTGTCACATATCTATTAAAGTAATTTCATCTCACCCCAAAATTCAGTTAATCTAGAAGTATTTATTGAGTATCCTAATATAGGTATTCTTCAGGTTGCAGTAATAATTCCTGGACTGTGTTCTTTATCAGTAAGAATATAATGCTAAATGCTTTTGTTCTAATTTTTGTTTAGAAAAATCCTATATTGTAGATGCAACTAAATTGAAAGTCACAAAAGCAAGTGCCTAATTTTTCACTGCAGGGTACGGCACCCAAGCCAATTGTCCATTTTAATTTTTGTTTTGAATGAGGCACTTGCAAGCAGCTGCCATAGTTTACTGTCGTCCTTCAAGGAGAAGAAGTTGGAGAAGTAGTTAGAAAGTACAGGATGACAGACATTATTAGAGCATCTATGTATGATCTTAAGCGGCTGGCTGTGGCTCCCACGTTCTTCATAACAGCGTACAGCTCAACCAATTTGTATGCTCAACCAGTGTACAGCTCAACCAGGGCTACTTACTAGTATCTCCCAAATGTATTGGATTTAATCTGTTTGTACAATCCCCCTCCCTATACTATTCGAGTATAAATAAACCATCAACATGGTAATCTGGTAATCATTGTATACAAATCCTGGTAATCTAATATTGTGATTTTGGCTGTAATCTTAATGAGTCTGGCATCCTTCAGCTATGTCCAATTTACCACAGTAGAAATTATTTTCCTCACTTCCTGCTCACAATGTCTTTTTATCCTTTGTAACCTCTCCATGTTCTTCCTGCCTCTTAACAGGTCAAGTTGTTCACTCTCCCTCTACATACCTTTGTCTCACCTATGTCTCCTCCTTCAGTTCCCTCTTCTCCATATCTTGTTTCATAAGTTCCTCATTTTACTTTTATTCTGTGTCTCTCTTACTACTACTATCATTACTATTATTTATCTTTTCCTTTTATCATGCTTTCTCTTATGGCCATGTTTGTCTTTTTAGACTCAAGTGGTTAGCCAGTGTTCGGGGCCCAGCAGTTGGTTTCCTTTGGGAGGGGGAATTGATGATGGTCAGTTCTCTGTGGTGCAATTTTGCAAATGTACAAGAGGCCCATTTCCTTAAACACAACAGGAACCAAAGGGTGTTTATATATGTACTCCAGGAGTAGGGCAGGGAGGGGGAGGACACTTTAATTAAAGCAGCTCTTGAAGCCCCCCCCCCCCCCCCCCCCCCCACTCCCAGAGCACGTATCTAAATGCCCTATGCACAAGACGCTGCAGTCTGCTGGAGCACGGTAATTATCACACTCCAGCAGACTCAATTAATCGAGTCTGCTCTGACGCACTGTTATTACAGTGTCAGAGCAGCCTCAGTGCACATGTATAGGCGTCCAGAGAGCAGGAGACAATGCCCTAAACTTCTGTCAGCTATCACTGGCCCGAGGAATACACTTTCTCAGCATGCCAGGTTCATGCTGCTGCTGTCTCTGTTCCTGTACCATTCACCTTCTTTGAGTTTCCTGTTTTTTTGTTTTCTTTGCCACAGACACCCAGATAAAAGCGTCACCAGTCAGTTCAAGAGTGTCTCTGTTTGCTGTATCATTTCCCAAGGAAACCCCTTGTATCACACAGTTTAGCTTACTGCTTTGGATAATGTTGCAATTGTTTCAGTTACCTGGCTCTTTAGCATTTATCTTAGATGAAAGGCAGCGGTTATAACCTGTTTAACAAACAAAATTTTCTGGTTCCCATAATGCAAACATGTTCTTTCCCTTCTTTCAGATTACTTAAAACTTACTTTGTTAAAAAAATTCCCTTTATCTTCTCTTTTTGAGTGATTATCTCCTCCATTACTATCTTGTGTCTTGTTGTGTATAGACATTTCCTGTGTTAATGACTTTGGAACAGTTTTTTTTGGTTTTGTTTTTTTTTAACTTGTTTTTGTGGTGTTTTTTTTTGTATACATCATATTACTTCACCATGATGTACATAAGTTTAATAGTAAGAATAACATAGATAAGCCCTGTTTTATCCTAAACTCTCTTACTCTCTGCTATCCTATTTTAAATAAAGTCCTGTTTTTAAAGCTTTAGTAGAAGCTATATTCATTTTTGTAATCCCAATGGCTGAGATGCACACTAGCCCTTTCATACAGGATATAGTTATATATGAGAATAATTGTTATGGAGGTTAAAGCCTTACTTCTTCCCTAGCTATGGCCAGTCTTGACCCTAACTTTTTTCATTAAATTGACCTGGTATGAGCTACCTAACCTATTGGAGTCTTAGGGGTAGAGTCCTACTTCTGTACTGAAGGAAAATATCCCTGTAGGGCAACTGTTCAGTACCTACACAGATCATTTCATTCCTAGAATTAGAACATATTACTTTATTTTAGGTTGCTGTAAATATGGTGTAATCAAGAATTTTACTGGTGCAGAAATCGGTATATTGGAGTGGTAAATCTGGCTGTGTAACTGACACCTTCCTCCTAACATATATGCTATTGAATGACAGGGTATAGACAGACATAACATTTAAACCATTTTAAATGTTTAAACTGCAAGCATTCTGACATAGGAGCCAATTTAGAAGATCACTTCCATAGTTGATACCTAGAGAGAAATGACTAATAATGATTTAAATTTCCTGGAACATTTAAAAAGCATACCTGGATAATCGGGTATTATTTTGAACTGGTCCTCCTTGAACCTGCTTAATGTGACGTGCATACGCCAAGCTTACCATGACTATTGTCCGGTCAGTCCTTCAGGCACCCTACACTGTACTGCTCATCACACCTTCCCCAACCCTCATATGGCAGCTGTCTACAGCCAAAATTGTACTTCCCCAACTATATTGCCTGCACTTGACCCAGTCCATACCGTTCCAGGCTGATTTGAGCTGGGGGCATAGTTAGTTGGGTACCCATGGAGGAGCTGCTCTCTATTGCTTTTAAACAGCATTTTTATCCAAGTTGCTTATCAGTTTATTTCCATTTGTAGCAAAAAAACAGGCTTCAGGGCATCCCAGACTATTTCTGGGGTGGGGAGAGGGATAGGCAGGTGGGTAGAAGGGGAACTCCTGTTTTTGGGTTCCTGGGGTGCTGGGTACTCTGGGGGCTGCCTGCAGTCTCCATGTCAGTTGCCAAGAATGGAATGAAATTGATCAGTGGCGTGGTGAAAAGTATGGTATAAAAGCTGCAGAGACCTTGGGTAGCCCCCCAGGAATGCAAAAGAAGCGGTATCCTTTCTACCTAACCCCCCAGCCAATCAGCCTGAGATGTGCTGAAGCTTAGACCATTGCCACCAATGGAATGAAACTGACAAGCAGCTTGGGAGAAAGTGCTGTTTAAAAGTGTGAAGATATTGGGTAGTCCCTCCCTTTCCATCCCACAGAGCACCCAGCACCTTGGGAACCTAGAAGCAAGGGTACAGGCATGCCCACCCACCTGGCCACTCCTTAGGGAAAGTCTTATTCTCAAGACAGTAACCTGTGTCAAAGACTTTGGGCTGTCTGCCAGAGCACCCAGCTCCGAGGAACCCAGAAGCAACAATCTAGGCTCACAGACACACACCCATGGGTACCCCCAGTCAGGGTACCCCCACGCAGATTTTGGTAAGGTACAGGAATGGTCTTTATTGAGTTCAGTGCTAGTGACAGCATTGCAATTGCAAGCAGCTGACATCCTCTTGTGTTCCTTCCTCTTCCTTGGCATCCAGTCAATCAGGATCTTCCTTCCCAACTCTGGGAATCCTGGGGAAACTGAAGCATTTGTCATGGGAGGCATGCTGGGCTGGGTATTCACTTCTCTCCCCTGGTGGCAGCTTAACACATTGCAATGCCTAAAAGGTAACTGTTCTGCTTGGCAGTGCGTATGCAGACACTTCTAAACCAGGTTAATCATGAACCAGTTTCCAACCAGTGAAATTCTTGTAACGTTTCAAGTGTTCTGTGTGTCTGCACAGATTGATCCTTGGAAGGAGCTGTGGGGAAGATGGAATTTGCTTATCCTGTAATTGTCAGCTGGCAAAAGACAGGATCTACTGAGACGATGTACTCCGATAATCGGAGTTGATTACTAGTGAGAGGGGAAGGGATAGACAGTATATTTAAACGTTCCCTTCACTCTCCTCCCTTTCACATGTGTTTTCTTTTACATTTTAGCAAACATAGAAGGGATGCTGCATATGATGGAGATGATCCTGTTTTCTAATTCAGAAGCTTATTAGGAGTCAGTGCAGCCCTAGGTTGAAGTAACCATAATATCCTATGCTCAGCAAGAGAGAAACAATTTGTATGGGTTATCAGGTTCCAGTCCTGGAATGTCCCTGCTTCTCTTCACTGTAAGGCCAACTGTAACTGCATTAATTTGGTTAGTTATATACCCCTTTGAGCAGTCATATACCACTAGGCTGAATGAGGAACAAATTTAAGATTACCACTGTGTAAGCAAGTCTCAGCCTATAGTCCATAGCATTCATCCCATGTAGAGTTTTTTTTTTCAGTCTGTAATTGCTACTCATAACTGACTTTATTATAGATTACTAACCAAATGCCATTGACAGCACTAATTTGTTAGAACTGTAGGTGTGTTTTCTGTAACAGGTTAAGGACCTGTTGCTGTTGGTTTAAATAGAAATAGAAATGTATTGAATAGATTTGAACAGAAAATGACTGTAGCTGGAAATCTTGCCACCTGTCTTTGTTCTTTTCAAATATAAAATTGATTTCATGGTTTTGTTCCATACAGTATGCTCAAAATTAGTATACTAGGAAGACCAATGGAAATGGGCTGGGATTGTAATAGTCTAAAAAAAATACTAAGAAGGGATATTATTTTTAAATGTATGAGATTCACACGTACATTTGTCTCAACAATAGCAAAAGCCCCTTCATTTATTATGTGTACTGTGGTACTACTCAGAAATGAAGGACCTATTTTCCATAATACTAGGCACTGTAATGTAATGTAATGCAATCTATCTTCAGTGACAGCTACACATTCATTAATGCACTGTAGTTACTGCGTATTATGTTTAGTACTTGTACAAGCACTTAGTGCAAGTACTAAATCAGCGTACTATAACTGGTGCTACTGTGCAGTAGTGCCGACACAGTTATTTAGTGATGTTAACTGTGCAGTAGCTTAACAGTACCGTGCAGTAGTGTATTAGCATGGTTTTTGCCGTGTCACGCTACTGTGCAGTAGTATTAGGCTACTGCACAGTTAGCATCTTGTGTACATGTGCCCAATGTGTATTATCCAGCCCCCTCTGTGCCTCTACCTGATCAACAGGTAACAGGAGTCTTTTACAGCCTCAAACTATACAACTTGGTCCTTTTAACTTTGAAATCTTCTCAGTTAAATTCTTGTAGTAGTGAAGGGATGTGGAGGGTCACCACATCAGCAACAGTGGACAGTTACTGTTCAATAGATGATATTTTGACTGACATGATCTGGAATGAAGTGGGGACCAGTGTGGGGGTTGTAACACATTTAGTTCTGTGGATTGAGCATAATGGCAAACATAACAAACTAGATTACAAGCATCTATTGCTAGAAATCCCTGGTCTAAGAAACTTGTAGCCAAAGCAAGGAACAAGAGAGAAAGACATGAAAAACAACAGTGGTGAGATGATCAAGATGAAAGTAATAGTCTCATTGACTCATCAGTCTCATTGACTCATCAGTTTTTTGTAGGTATTGCAACCAAAGTGGGTTTTAAGTAGCAATGTAAAGAATAATGCTGTGTCTTTACAGGTTTTTGTGGAGTGTTGTTTTCAGATACATGGTGCAAAAATAATTCTGGACTTAATTGAAAGATAAAAGCAAAAGATAAAAGCCATTTGAAATAGTTGGCTCCAATAAAAAGGGATGTGGGAAAGTGTGGAAGCACACAGGGGTGAATATTTAAGCTAGATATAAGGGAACCTAAGGAGGTTTGAACACCCAGTTCATACAATCATTCAGAAGTCTGAATAATAATCTGAACTTTCAAGATCTAGAAATAACGCTAGAAATGTCATTGTTATTGGCTCTTGTATAAGATTTCATGCCCCCTGTTCTGGATCAGTTGCCATAATAATTATTTCTTGTGGCATTTTGGCTAAACCACTGTGCATATAAGTTTGAAAACCAGGAAAAAGGGGAACACACAACTGAAGCTAATTATTTGATTTCTCATCAATGTTAGTTTGACTTTTATGTTCAAGTTCTGTATACATTTTAGACCATTTCATTTTATTTCAGCTTCACCATTTTGTCTGTTACTGCTCTTGAGTTTGGTATCACTGTGGTAAAATATTTTGATGTATTTCAGCTTGTTTGTTTTACAATTGAAATGATTTTCCCCTTTTCCCCCCATACTGTTTTATGATAATGAAATCTGGGAGATTGTGATTCATGCCTTAGGATGTCAAATGCTAAGAGTAAGTCTCCTTACCAAGATTTTTTCCAGCTGAAATAATTTTTGGCTAAACTAGATTGTTCAGAACATAAAAGGTGGCATGTTGTACAAGCATAGTCTGATTTTTATACATCTCTCCTTTCTGAATTTGTTTCTAGCAATAATGTGAGCAGCTTGATTGAGATCAGTTTCTGTGTTGACCTTATTTATAATGATACTTTATAATGTGTATCATTAATAAGTACTTGATACCTTCTCTGCTGTTTAGTGCTGATTTTAACAGGAAAATTAACTAGCAAATAGGAAAATTTAACAGTAAGAACAAATGAGGAGAGAACATACATTATAAAAATGATGATGAATCTGACAGATTATGATATAGGAGTTTAGTATCTTAGTTATAAAAAAAAGACAATATTTTTGGCTTTGCCTCTGAGGATAGAAGTACTGGAAAGTAAAGATGGTATTTCTCAGATTTATGAGTTTCTGAAAGTGATTATGAGAGACTTCTGTACATGGATGGATGAATTCAGCTCCTAGGATATTTATTGTAGAATTTTATTGTAGAATTCCATAGCTTAGGTGCCTAATATGAGACATGTATTGACTTAAATGACTAAGTTTTTAACAGCTGAAGCATTCATCCATTTCCTTTGGAGTTGGTGGTAAATGACATGGGTTCATCTGTAATGTTTTCTGTAATTGGGAATATTATCTACACTGAGCTATTGGAATGTTTACTATATACATATGTTGGTTCAATTTAATAGCAGGGTAATTGGGGAAACAAGCTTGAGGGCAGCATGGTGGCTCCAAATAAGCAACTCACCAATAAGCACATTAGGAGTTTTAAGAGATAATGACAAGGATATTGACTGAGAAAATACTGTTTCTAGGCTCCAGTCAAAATTATAAGACTTCTGCTGCCAGTGCTAGGAGCCAACACATCAAACAAATTTATAATTAGTTGAAAATATTCTAAAGAGTTGCAGCAGGTGTCAGGAAGATGTTCACGGGCAATAGACTGGCAGAGACTCTGAAGGGACTGGAATAGTTGAGTCTTAACCTTCTGGCAAAAAGGAGATAGGAAGGTCTGGTATACAGGCTTGTGCCTAACCCTTTTATTGTTTTATTCTTATTTTTAAGATTAAATGATGATCATTTAATGATGACTTAAGTCCCTCCACTCAGTGTCTATAATTGGGCAGCAAATAAATGAATTGGTGGACGCTTCTGATAATATGGGCTGAAGAGATCATAGGAAGAGACTAAAGGAAGCCATACAATGAATTTGGTAAGTTAAGGTGTTGGATCTGTGTTGTTTCAGGATTGAGGGTAGTGTTATGTACAGTTCAGATTATGGATATATAGGATGGTTTGGATAGGTCCTGCCTCAGGCAACTGGATGATCTCTGGAGAACCCTTCTAGACCTACTTCTCTTATGTTTCTATGAAGCTGGGCCTACAGTAAAAAATATCAGTTGGAGGGGAGAATTCTTTTTTAACACAATTTCTGCGCTAGGGATAGCCCTAGTGTGACCACAGTGATGCCAGCATAAAAGTCCTTTTTGGTAGCTCTACCAGCAAGAGTATTCTGTTTCTGTGTCTATGGTAGTCAGGTCATCTGGAAAACCTTTTCCAGTACACAGTAGGTCTGTCTCAGTTGAATCCAGGTCCTTTGAATCTGTCATGTGCCCTATTCAGGTAGAGAATGCTACCTCCAATTTTATATAAGGAATTAATGTATGTAATGCAATCATGAGAATTACATTTACACTCTCACTTGAGAATTTTCTCTACCTTCTGAATGGGGCCTTGCAACTTTCATCCTCTGATATTATGGTTGCACATGACTGCAAAAGGGAAGGAAAAGTGGCAAAAGGAAAATGATGGAATTATGAGTGTCCAAATTTCAAATGCCCAAGTCCAGACTCTGCTAGGGAAGTTACTTGAATTAGTTTGATCTCAGACAAAACACAGGAGTGGCAGGTCTCAGGGACACTGAGAATTAATTTAATGGTAAAATAATTTAATTTCACCTGTAACATTTACAAGGAACTTCAGGGACTTTATGTCATGATGTCATAGTTCTCCAGTTCAAATTTTGGGGAACCAAAACATACAATGGAAAAAATACACCCTCTCTCACAGTTTCCAAAGAGACCTGGTCTTCACTTTAATCTGCTTTAACTTTTCCTGTGTTATTCCTGTTTAGTTTAATGGCTGGCTAGTTTCTTGAGAGAGGTACAGTTAAACATGATTTAGAACCGGAGCATGTTAGCTCATGGATCATCATAACTAGTGTTTAAATATTACTTATTCCTGTATAAGCTTGGTGCTAAGTCCAGTTGGTTAAAATGTATTGAGTAATATATTTTCTGCCACAGTAAACTTTCTCTGAGAAGAGAAATCCTTAGTTGAGGGTCATCGCAAATATAACATATTACCTATGCAAAGATAAATTCTATATCTTACTATTTCCATTTGTGGTAGGCTAGTAGCTAGTGCTGTGGTCCTGCTGCTCATTTTCGGTTCTGTATTTTTGTCCCCACTTTTCTATTTTTATTCTGGAGCTCTTCACAAATTCTGTCTGTTCAGCATTTCTTTACCAATAGTGTTGGCTAAAGGAAAAGAAATATTCAGAGCGTTTAGTACACTGACTTCCCATGTTGGGAGCCCTGCTGAGTGCTGAGTACCCTGCTGGATGTGTAAACTCAAGGCCCATGAAATACATGATATATATAATGTTTCTTATTAGAAGGAGTAGTATCAAGAGCCTCTGACCTTTCCATGAACTAGAGGTGTACTAAGTATGGAAGTTGGCTTCAAAAGCCAATGTTAAAACTATGGCTTTCATCAGATTAAGAGTTCCTAGTGTTCTTTTCTTATATACAGTTGTCAGTGGAATTCACCATTGCATTATTTTGTAGCTTCTGAGCAGGATACTTGTGATGAGTCCCTTTTATACCTCATAGGAGAATGGTTCTTTTCAGGACATGAGAAGGATCACAATTAGTCGGGATGTAATTAATCAAATTTTATTTGGAAATCACTGTGGATGATTTAAGTGGAACTTCCCAACTGCCATTATGTCAAAATGGTGTCAAGAATACCTGCTAAATGTATAGACCTGACCTTCCTATCCCTCATCCTTCTTTTACACTGCTGGTTCCATAAGACCAGTGGAGTGCTTTTAACAGCGCATGCTGGACAATTATTATACTACTTGGATGGATAAAATTACTTACCCAAAGACATATACAAATCTCCCAGGAGGCAGACTTCAAGTCAGCCTAATGTTGGTAACAGTGTTCACAGTTAGCTCTTTAAAAAGTACTTTAGGACAAAGCTGCATTAGTTAAAGTTAACGTATTTCACTGAGAATGGTATTTTATGACATGCTGGAAGATAAAATCTGCTAGGAAACAGAAAATGTTTTGATTCCTAATTTAGAATTTTTTCATCTTGAGGGTTCAAAGGTTTCAGTCTTGAAGAAATGTTTAGGATCATTTTGATTCCTTTGGAGCTCATCTCTTAGGCTGAATATAGACATTCAAAAAGCCCAACGTGGAATCGATCTAACCTACACAAGTTTTCATAAGAAGGCAAAGCTACTGGTGTAGGTTAGATTGGGAGGGAACAGAACACACATTCACGCTTTGGTGGGTGGGGAGGGGGAAGGGACATACAGGTTTCCTGCACTGGCTGAGGCCAGCAGGTTGGGGGCATTCCTGCACACCTCCCACTGTGCCCTGTGGGCTCCCTGGGCTGCCAGTGAATGCCAAGCAGATCCAAGGGGCTGGGCCATCCCTTATTGGTTGCTAGGCACAGAAAAGCACACCCCCACCCCTGTCACCACAGACCCTCCCCCATGCTAACCCTAAGGTTTCCTGGAGAGCCCTAAAGCAGAACACCATAGCACACCCAGCAGCCTGGCCAGTGTGGCGGGGAGGGGAGGCATGGGAGGTGGGGTATGCTCTACAGAGGAAGGATCAGGCCCCTCAGAGCTCTAGCATATGGCAGGTGGTGACAGCAGGTGCCTGGCAGCCCCACACTTTCTATGGGGAAAAGGGTGCTCTCCAGAAGAATTGGGTCCATTGGAGCTCTGGCAGATAGCAGATGGTGGAAGCAGGCACCCAGAGTAATTGCAGGAATCATGATTGCAGGGATTGTGCCGGGCAGCTGCTACTGCTGCTTGCTGTTTGCCAGAACTCTGAGAGGCCTGATCCTTCCTTTTGTGGAGTGCCCCCCTCACCTAAGGACATTGCATAAAGATAGAAAAATGCTGAACTAGAGAATGCTCCCTTCCCCCTCTCCATCTCCACCTGTAGCTGACAGCTGGCTGCAGGCAGGAGGCGGGACCAGGCAGAAAGGCTGTGCGGACTCACCTTTGCGGGGGCAAAGCCAGCTAGGCACTTGGTTGGAGCAGTCAAGTGTGGGCCACCTGCTAGTGCACCTCTCTGCAAGGGGGGATTAGCGGGGAGCTACAAAGCAGCCAGGGTTGCCAGCAGAAAGTGACATAACTTGAGTTAGTAGGACTAGGGACAGACATTCAAAAAGCCTGAATTAATTCAGTCTTTGCAGGTTAGTCTAACCTGGCTAGGCTAAATCAGTTTTGTAACTGGAAAGACATCCCATAAATGGAGGCACATATCTGCAGTGGCTCAGGCTAGAAGCCGGGAGGTGCTAGAGCAGCCCTGCCTTCCTTCCACAGAGCTGGGCTGAGGGGGAGTTTGACCAGGCCCCAGCAGGGCACTGTGTATAGGGAGGGTTCCCTCACTCCTGAACAGCCCAGCAGGGAATGTTTATCACCCCTAACTCAGTGTTTATTACCCAATTAAGAAAACAACAGAGGGACATCACTAGCTACTTGTTGATTCTGCCTGTTGATTCTACCTGTTGATTCAGCACAGACCATAGCCAGCATGTGATCTGCTAGCTAATACACAGACACCTCCTCAGCAAGGGAGAGGGAAGGAGGGAATTCCTGATTAGCAGGGAGTGGTGAGGAGGGAGGGGAGGAGCAGTACACAGTCTTGCCAGAGCTCTGGCCAGGAAGCAGAGGGAAGAGGCAGCCCTGCTGTGGAGTAGCGAGCTCTGCCCAGCCCAGAGAGGATGCTGGGGATGTCTGGTTTATTTTAAACCAGCAAGGGGTCTGGGACAGACATTGCATAAACCGGTTTGACCCAAATCAGTTAAGTCTGATACTACATTCAACAAGGTTTATCTCAAACTGGTTTCAGTCATTTTCAAACTGGTTTATGTGCACTGAACATCTGTTCTGTTACAGGCTTAAACCAGTGTCTGATCACTTAATCCAGTTTATGTGCAATGTCTGTCCCTAGCCTAGGGGGTCTGGTACAGAAGTTTGATATACCAACCTAAATCGATTAAATTTGAGATTACATTGATCCAGGTCTATGTTAGACTGGGTTCCACCATTTTTAAATTTGTCTGTGTGCACTGAACTTCTGTTTGGTTATGGATGTAGACCGGTTTCTGATCACTTATACTAGTTTGTTTATGTGTAATGTCTGTATCTGGCCATAGAGAAGTAATGTAAAATTACATGGAGCAAAAGGTTTGTGTCACTCTGTACTTGAGGATCTTGGTCCTAAGTAATAAATTGCTGACAAACAGTACTTTGAAGTGTTCAGGACACAGATTAGTGTAGCTGTGTGAAATCATTCAGATTGAGTAAGAATCAAGATGAAATTAACTGTATGTTCAATTTTTGAGTATGGGGGTAGGGGAAGAGTGTTCAGTAACATTTGATCAGTAGTTAAAGCTATAACTTTTTTGTTTTGTGAGGCTGGCTATAAACTGAAGTAAAAAATACTTTTCTTGAAGACATATTGGTCTCAAATAGAAGGAGAAAGTATCTTTATATTGGGAGAAAGCTTATTCTTCCAAGAATTCCAGCAGAGTTTTATGAAGTCCAGAGAAATACCCAAGTCTTGGGATATTTATTTGAACCTGACCTCTCCATTAACTTTTAAGCTTTGCCTACTTCATTGTATTAGATCCATGCCTTATTGTATTTTTTTGTGAAAAGAAAAGAAATAAGCACTTCTTTCAGAAGTGGATGCACTAGATAGAGGGACTTGTATTTCAAAGGTAACCATGACTTTCTTGCCACTTTCTCATCATTCCTGTGGGATCCCTAACAACTTCACTCAAAACCTAAGTTTTATCTTGTTTATATATCAAAGGTAAACCCGTTTAACTGGCTTTTAAACAAATTTTGTGAAGGCAATGTAGTCCTCTCCCCAACCTTTGGACAGTCTTATGTACATTAAAGTCAAACAGATACCTAATAGATTTAAACTAAATTGAACTTAGATGGCTTTAAATCACAATAAGACTCTGGATACAGATTTTTGCTTAGTTTCACTAAACCAGTGTAAAATCATACCTTAAAATTGCAGCTTAAATCAGTGGATCTTTATCATGCAGACGAGACCACAATTTAACCACTGACATATTTTCTGGCATTGTCATGATTCGTATTTTTAATTTATTTTTTTTAATACAAAAATTGTGGAATTTTGTAGGGATGAGAAGCTCTTTATTGATCTAAATACCCTGGCTGTATCAAAGCCTATATACCTACCGGAGTTTTAAAATCTACATTTCAGGTAGGCAGTGTTACACAGCTTACTGCCACAGGTGCTCATGAAATGGATATTATCATAGCTGAGGTGAAAACCAGACTGAAAGAACTTAATGTGCCTTTCACCCACATCTTGAAAGTGGCACGTGAAACCGCTGGTTCTACAAATGAAGGTGCCGTATGAGTGGAGAGTAGCAAATATAATACCTATATTGAAGAAGGTGATATGAAGTATTCCAGACAAAGTTTTCAGTAAGTCTAATAACAGTAGTATTTCAAGACTTTTGAACAAAATTTGAAAGAAGGAATGGAAAATGGGATAAAGTGCCATATGGAATTACCAGAGGTAGATTATGCCAGGCTAACCTGATCTTTTTCTTTAATAGGATAACTGGTTTTCTAGATAATGAAACAAGACAGGTCTCAGCTGTCTGGACTTTAGTATAACATTTAAAGTGGTGCCACATAAGACATTTTTAGTTAAACTGGAGAAGACCATGATAAATATAACTAGGATAGTGGGGAAACAAAAGCAGGCAGTGATGAAAAGAGAAGTATTGGTCACAGGGTTCAGTCTTGGAACTAGTTTTATTTCATATTTTGTTTCTTAACCATGGCACAAATAGTAAAATGATGATAATGAACTTTGCTGTTGTCACAAAGTTGGGAGGTATTATCAATACAGGAGGCATTACAGTAGTCTTGTAATTGGAATATCAGGTAGAAGAATTAGAATATCTTGAGGATTGGAGTAATCAATTTGGTATGAAATTTAGCAGTACAGATAGATTGCAAGGCCATGCATATATTGTTGAAAAACAAGAATTTTCTTATAGAGTGGCAGCTTCTCAGTTAGAAGCAAATGAGGAACTGAAAAAACTTGGTTATACGAATCTATCATAAGATGTTTCTGTTCTTCTGCCTTAAGGCAGCTGTGAAAAAGGCAAATGTGATCCTAGAATATATCAGGCAAACTATTTCCAGAAAAGATGAGAAAGTACAAGCCCTGGCAATGACTTCATCTGGAATCCTGTGTAAAATTCTGGTGGTTCATATGCAAGGAAGATGAACTCAAAATAGAGCAGGTGCAGAGGATGGGCTATTAGGATGGTCAAAGAAAATGGAGAGCCGATCAGAGGGGAAGAGTGTTTGGTTTGCTCAGCATAGCAAAATGAAGACTGGAGAGGATTTGACTGCTGTCTGAAAATGTATCAGAGGAAGGGGGATAAACAACACTGAATGTTATTTAAAGTGACATACAATGATAACAGAAGAAAAACTGGCCCCAGATAAGTGGAAAATAGAACATTTTACCTTCAGAGTAGTGAGCCTTCCTGTAGGAATAGTAGGGATGAAAAAGCCAGCTAGCTTTGATGATGCTCGATGCATAAAATAGTTTAGATGGTGTGGTGTGATTACCTGTGATAGCTGGAGACAGGATTTGATGACACAGGAAATCCTTTTCAGTTCTGCTTTAGTCTTTTCCTATGTGAAAAGACTAGGTCCAACCTTGTTTAGCTAGGGTTATAATTGCATTAAAAAGTCTTCTCTAGTTTTGCAGACAGGTTATGCTTCAGCCAATCAATTTGCCCAAGTGAGATTGTACTTTATAAAATGATTATCTCTGTCCTTTTTGCAGTTTCTGCCATCTGTGAAATAATTTCCCAGTTAACAATCCATTAAGAACTGAGAAAAGCTACACCCCTCTGAGCAACCGTTTCAAGTTGTCTACAAAACCAGTCAAACACTTAATAATGAATTACTAACATTTGTTAAGGTTTTCGTTGCTGGAGACTTGTTTACAAATAAAACCCTCCTAAATCTGCCAACCAATCTCGTCTTTAACCTGACATCCTTGAGCTCAAAAAGAAAATACCAGGTGGCTGAACTAATGAAAACTGGCCTAGTTTGATCCTATGGGCTCCTACACACATGTGGGGAGCCTGCTTCAATGTGCTGGAAATCCAGTGTGTCAAAGCAGACTGGATTAATGGAGTCTTCTGGAGCACGGAAATTTACATGCTCTGGCAGCCTTCCACGTGATGTGTATCAGTGTCACTGCTCATTTCCACACTGACAAAATGGCGGTGGTGCACTTTGAAATAAAACACATTTGATGAGCTTTAGTTCCTAGTGCCTTGCCGCCATTTTTTTAGCATGGGGATGCTCAGTGAAACTGATATGCGTGGACACTTTTAATTAGCACAGCTCACTAATTGAAGTGCCTGGTACCGCACTGGGAACCATGGGCGACTGGTGCCACCTTACTTAGCAGAGGGCACGTGCCTCCCCAGCAACCGGGGGATGTGTCCCCCTATGGCCGATCTCGCTGACTGGGGGGGCAGTGATCCCCCACGGCTGATCTCACTCACCAGCTTCCGGAAATGGCTGTGGCACTCCCACTCCCTGGCTGGTGCTCGCACGGCAGGGGGGAGGAGGGGCACTGGCGCTCCCACTGGCCCACCTTGCCTGTCACCTAAGCTGGGAGCGTGGCCTGTCAGAGGGTGCACCAGCGCTGTCAGGGGGTGCATGTGCACTCCTGTGCACCCCCTATATGTTGCCACTACCGGGAGCACATGTAAAAATGCATGTGTCCACTATGTCAGAATTGACAAGACCCCATCTGAAATAGTAACTTCATAATGTGGAGCCTCAGAGACCTGAGAGTTTCAGTCTGAACAATCTTGGACGTTATTACTATAAGTTGTAATGAAATAGGAGAACAGCCAGAGCAAAAATAACATTTGGATTAGGTCACGTAGTCTTGCTGAAGATCAGACAAACAGCATGTTTGTTCTGAGTGGCTTCCAACAATGCTGACCAGAACAGTCGCTGCTTCCCATGCTGATATCCTGCTTACCTTTGTGCATGACGGCTTGCAAAGAGCCTAGCTCAGTCAGGGATGGATTCTCCCAACCTACACATGTGGATTAGAAGTACCTTGCTGCATGAGGGATCCCACTGACTTCACATAAATTACTCAAGGGCAGAATCTGGTCCTAAACATTTTATAAACCCCCCACTTTATAAAGTAAATGCCAGCCTGTGAACACAAATGAATCATAGCCAACCTGCTGCATTTGCAAGAAAAAGGAAGCTGGGAAGGAACAAATGGTGGTCTGAAATAGAATCAAGTCACTGCAGTTATAGGAAGAACGTGATAGTGTTATGTCTCAGTGTGGGTGCATAATGTTCAGGGATCATGGTTTTCTCTGATAACCCCCTCGCCCCCCAAATTTTCGGATTTAAAAAAGTAACCCAAAATTCACATTTTCTGACAATTTATATATATGGATTTGGGGTTACCTTTGTAAATCCCCAATTTAAAAAAAGAAAATCTCCCAATTTTCGGATTTAAAAAAGTAATCTAAAATCCATATTTCTCTGTGATTAAAATGAAACACCACTAGATGTGTATATATATAAAAATGAAACACCACTAATATGTAGATAGATATATCTATATTTCTATATAGATATATCTATCTATGTATTAGTGGTGTTTCAAAAATAGAACACTACTAATATATAGATATATAGAAATATCTATATATCGATATATTAATGGTGTTTCATTTTAATCACTGAAAAATTTGGATTTTGGGTTACTTTTTAAAATCCAAAAACGGGGGGGGGGGGGGTTATCAGAGAAAACCAGGACCCCTAATAATGTTACATGACTTACTTGACTTACTTTGTGCAATATAGCAATATGATCAGCCCAGCCTTTTGGCTTTCCAGGGTCTGCTGTACTGCAGTAATCAGCCACATGTCTGCTTTGCAGACCTTCTAATACATTCATGACCCCTTCTGGATATAGGAAATGGAAGTCATCAGAAAACAAGGTCTGTGGTTTTCCTTTAAAATGTTCTAGTCTCTTCACTGAAGTCAACATCTGACAAGATTTCTTGCGAAAAAGGTACTCTCACTTAGGCTAAGCAGTACATTGTCTACAATTGTCCCATTGGGATTAGCAGGTCTGTTTTCCAAGTAAACTAAAAATCAGTGCAGGGAACCAGGAGAACCTTGTCAGTAATGGGAAGTTCCTAGAAATTGTAAAGTTTCTTGGAAGACCTCACCATTTGAGAATGCCTGACTGAAACTGTCTGCACTATGCAGGTAAAGCCAAATGTTGCATCTGGTCTGTTAGTGCCAAAAATCCCTTTCTAAGCTACTGGGCCAGATTTATTTTTACCTGTTCCTTTGGGCTATCATGTTCTTTCGTCACTGCTCCAGTATATAATAAATAAATCAAACAGGCTGGATATAAGGGCCATCTTTCAGGCTGTATCTCCAGGATAGTACGGGTTCTTCAGTCTATAACTGTCATTCTTCTGCATGTGTGTGCATGTGTTTTAAGATTGCTACTTATCAGTTGCCTTTCAAAAGAGAAACACTTTGTTCAAAGGAAGTGCATACATACAAGCATAGCATACATACTAGCATAGCATCTTAAGTGAAGATATGATGTGTCCAGGGCAGTTTAAGCTATCCTCATGTACCCTTCATGATTGCTATGCAGTTTATAAGTTTGTTAAAAAATGCTTTGGTTTTCCTGCAGCTTTTAAATTCTTCAAATAAGCAACAGTTTGACATTCTTCCCAGAAGAAAGAAGTGGGTTTACTTGTGCCAAATAAATATATGGTCTCTTTGTTTGATGTGGGAGGGACAGAGATAGTAAAACCATAGCAACACATGTATTTTTTGAGGTAATATAAAGATAGTGAAGTTTTATTCTACATGGTAGTGGCACGCTGAGTTGCCATCACAGCTGTGGCTTTAATTCCTGTTTTAGCTGCTATAGATCCAAGGTAAACATAACCTTTCTGTTAAAACACTGGAAAGAGAAAGGAGTCAAAGTTTTTTTTGGGCCCCAGAGCTGATGGACTGTGAAGGGGAGCACAGGATCACATCCGTGGTCTGCCATCTTGTCCTCAGCACAGACCACGCTTCCGAGCTAGGTGTAAAAATCTTTAAGAGGCAGATATGGGCAATCACTTGTTCCTCCCATATAAAGTCTTGTCTGGTTACAAATAGCATGAGATTTAAACATGAGATAATATCCTACCTAATATTTTTACAATGAATTATGTTAACCCTTAATGTGAACAAGCAGCCCCTTTGGAAGTTTCTTAATTTCTTAGCTCACAGTTGCCTGTGACAGTGGTATCCAAAATCTAATTACGTATGATGTGGAAAAAAATATTTCTTTTTAGAGCCTAAGTCTTCTGGAATCCATTGATCTGTCTAGTTCTGTATGTAACCCATTCCAGGTCAGTGAGGAAAAAAAAGTGACAGGAAAAGCTGACATAGTTACTATCAGTCTAATGATACACAGACCGTGGCGTTATACATAGTACCTTATGCACCTCAAAGCACCTGCATCCCCCACCTGCTGTGTTTTTCTTAGGGCATTTGTCTACACTGGGGTTTTTAGCACGGGTGTTGCTATACCTGTTGCAATTGTGTAATTGCTATCTGAAAGTAGGTGGAGAAGCTTCACCAATGTGCAAGCCGTTGTTCACATTAGTGCAGCCTGTCAATGCTACAGGGTTCAATGCACTGCAGTTATATCACCAGAGCTAAAATGGTGCATAGTTTCCAGTGCAGGCAGGCCTGTTGGCCTGTTGACAATCACTATTGCTTTGGAGCTTTTCTTTAATGTTTTCTGATCATTGATAGTTCATTGCAAAATTATAATCGCAGTACTGTTAGTAGTGGATGCTTGTATTTTGTTCAGAGGAAATAATAGGGGAAATTCTGAAACTTGATACAGAGTTCTTCTCCTGACACCCTTATGGGGTGATCCTATACAATACATTATAATAGTGGAGGAAGTGCTCTGAATGTTACTATGTCATCTGGGCTCCACAGCAGCTAGGTAATCTCAGATGTGGGTACTTCACTACTCTCTCTGAATCCTCTGAGGAAGCCAATGTGTGCGTAGCACCCTTTTCCATTTTTCAGTTTGTTCTTACAGCTTTTTATATACACATTTTGGATTCCTTTGTGACATTGTAAACAAAAATCTGCTCTGAATGTATTTAAAAAATCTCTCTAGTCCCTCTGTTTATTCCAGTGGAGAGGCTGTTATTGTGTAGGCAGAAGCAGGCTGACCTAATTCTGATGTCAAACTCTCTGCCCAGCCATTTTATAACAGGACAAATAGCAATAGTGTCCAATATTTATCCTATTATGCAGATTCTAGTATCCACTAAAGCTCCTTCATGCTGTCTTGGGGTAAGAGGGCACAGAGCATTCCCCTTAGAATAGGGGCAGGAGACATGTAAAAGTTGTTTTCATGGCTCCAGGCAGCCCCTGAAGTTTGGAGCGTGTGTTAGGGATGGGAATGAGACTGCCCAGAGGGCTGCAACGTCTGTTATGTGTGAAAAAGATTCTGTAAGTTGGAGCAGCCCAAGAGCCACTGAGAAACTGGGAAACAAAAGGATGCTTAAAGGCACCTTTGTAACTCTTAGGCTTCCCTTGTTCCTACCCCATCACGCTTGTTTCTTCGCTTTTGGATGTATTGTTTATTCCATTTGTGAGAAGAAATTTTATTGGTAAGAACAATTAAATTACGCTAAAAACCCTCCCCTGCTATGCTAAAATAATGTTATAGTTGCAATATCAGGCACTCAAAAGTTAGGGCTTTCCTACATCACTTCTATGCCTCAGTATATCAGGCTATGCCTTTGTTACTAGGGGCTGCTGCAGTTTTAACAATAACAGTATTGGCAAGACAGCTAGCTCTGTATGGTATGGGCACAGGTCTGTTGGGTGGAGTTTTTTATTGCCAACATGTCACTGACGCTCCTGAAAGACAGAGTGTGCTGTCAGAGCTTCACTCACAGGGCTGGTATTGCTTGGGAATCTTTTCACACTCAAGCTGATGTAACTGCAGCACTTTGTCATGTTGGTGAGGTTCTGGTTTAGAAACATAGTTAAATTGATGCCATTTCTAGTAGGGATGCAGTAGTAACGGGTTTGTATCCGTATGATTTATTTCCATTAGCTGCTACAAGAACGGTGTAGATCGGCCCTCAGAAAGTGTCTCTGCAGTTATAACGTGGAACCTTTATCTGTGTGTGCATTACACAGATATTGTTAATAATTACACGACCGTATAGGGACAGATTCTATTCTGCTTTGCTTGAGTCATAGTTTCATAGTTGTTAGGAGCTGGTAGAGACCTTATAGATCATCAGGTCCACCCCCCTGCACTTGGGCAGGAAAGACTGCTGTCCTTAGAAAACTATTAACACCAAACGGTGGGAGAGTCCCTTCTCCTGAATGTATTTTTCACATCTTAAGTTGAAAATGATAGCATGTTGGAAAAGTAGACAAGTTAATAGGATGAGTGAAATTATATGTTTTATCCAAGGCCTGTCTATACACTTGTTTTTGACACTCTCCGCCCCCCTCCCCACTTCCAAACTCTCCTACTGGAATTACCTTTCTCTAGTGAGAGAGGTCCTAGATCCTTACATGCAGCTTCATAGTCCAACTTGAGGGAGATGCTCATAGGTGCTTCCTCTACCCTCAAAGGCTGACATTCTTGATTACAATCTTAAGTATTGCCAACTCAGGAAAGGGATATCAAGACCTTAACCTGGACTCCACATGTGAGAGAAGGCTACCAAGACTGCTCCTGGATTTGCCTTTTGCCTTAAACAAATTTATCATTACAAGCTTTTTAAAAAATAAATAAAAATACACAGATAGAATAAGGGTTAACTTTAAATTTACTTGATATATTTTATATTATAATATCCCAAACTCTGGATTAAGGCAGACCTCGCATCCTTTTACAGGTCATTTCCCTTTGTGTAGGAATGTTGAGGATTTCAGTGCAATTAAGTTTTCCCTGACTCCAAGCCCTGCAGTATCTGCAATCACTACTGGAGTTCAGGATTGGTCAGGAGTGAGCTGTATTCAATAGAAAAGGCACTTGCAAGAACTCAGACCATTATTTTTCACTCTTGCCATTGACTAATTATATATAAAATCAGTGGATTTTCTTTTTCATGGCTACCCCTGGTGAGCTGAATTAAAGGCCACTTTACTTCTGAGTTGGAGCCTCCATACAGGGGTTTTGTGTGCTTTTACCAATGCACCTAAATTTCACAGTAACAGTTCATTAGGATTAACTTCCCATGTAGAGCGGCTTTCTTCCTGCATACATGCATGTACACACACGTGTACCCCCCCGTTGTGTGCATGCGCACACATATACATTTACCAGATGTGGTGGGCTAGCACCAATCCCTTGCTCAGAACCAGTTTTATTGGATATAGAATTACTGGAGTTCGAAATGTAGTGAATGACACAATGTTTCAGCAATGTCCAGATATTGTGCCCTAGTATTAATCCTGTCTTGTCTCTATCACAGGAGTGGGCAAAATACGCCGCATCTGGCCTGCCAAGCACTTTCATGTGGCCTGTGGTACCCACCAACAAATTGTGCCCACCCAGCCATTCCACCACAAAGATGGGAGCGAGCTGCCTACATGTATACACACCCCACAACATACACTATTGTGCCTTGCTCCCACCCTTATGGGCAGAAGGGCCTGGCCAGCTAGCACACAGTTTCTGGGTGGGGCTGCTGCCACTGCTGTAGCCACCAGGGACCTGCTTGGCTTTCCCTGCCTTCAGGTCACTCTGGGCAGCAGATAGGGAAGGAGGCAAGGGCCAGGATTGCAGCTGGGTTGGGGCTGTAGCTGGCAGCAGCATGGAGCTTGGGTGGGCAGGGTGAGGGTGTGATGGAGGGTTGGGGGGTATGGAGACCCTTCCTACACACTCCCCCCCCACATGGCGTGCAGCTCTGGCAGGCAGTGGCAGCAGCAGCAGTGGGTGCTTAGGGCACTGGTGCCCAGTAGGGCATGGCTCTGGCCAGTGCTGCACATCACAGTGCGGGGCACAGCCTCTGCTGGGCCATCTGTATCACCAGTGCTCCCCACCACACATGTGCAGCCCCTGCACTCGTAAGGCATGGGAGCGAAGCCTGAGGCTCCTTCCCCTGGGGGGGGGGGGGGGGAAGGCAGCTGGCTCCAGCACCTGGGGCTTCCCTACCATGTCTGGTGAGAGCGGGGAGTGCTGGCAATAAGCTATGGCCTGCCAGGAACCAGTGCATGTGCTAGGCATGAGCGCCCCTGCCTGCTGCTGCTAGCATGGAAGGAGGGCGGGGGTGGCCCACCCCCCCACCCTCCTTCACACCCCACAAACCACACACACCCACACCCTGCCCCCACAACCCCCCACATATGCACAATCGCACCAATATACCCTATGCCCCCCTACAGACACAGTCATACCCCCTCACAAACCCTACCACAGACACCCCCAACACCCCATCATATATACAAACACACACACATACACACACATATGACACTACACCATACACTCTCACACCTCCACATGTGCCCACACCCCACCATACAACCCCCAAAATATACAAGACTAAGAACTTAAAATAACCAGGTTGTACTTCTCTTGGTCTTGCTGACTCAGCACATCTAGGTGATACAATGTTAGCCAACTATCTGTAAATGTATGAACACTTCAGAAAATTCAAGCCCAAAAAACTCCTATCTGTAAAGTCCATTAGAAAATTGTGCTGTCCAAAAAATGTGAAACTACAAGAGCTTCAATCAAGCTCCATGGTTGAGAAGAAGCTGGCATTGTTGTATGATAGATGGGGCATAGCAGCACCACCTGGTGTTAGCACAGCAACCTGAAGGGAGCTCTTTTCTGTGCTTTGTAGCTCATGGAACCTGTGTTGTTCCCTGCCCACCTCTGAAACTATGTGCTGTTGCTGCTGGTGCTGTGTCCCCTTTGCCTATAACACAGCTCCTCTCACAGGTAGTGGTCCTTTACTGGGGATCTGTGCCATGATGTGGGGAGCGGGGCTGGTGAGGGTAAAGCTTGGAGTGGTCTGGCAGGGTAGCATGGTGTGGGGTTCAGTCGAGGGACCTGGGGTGAGTAGGGGAGCCCTGGGGGGTGAGGAAGCATGGTATTAAACCATTGGTGGTTCAGCAGACTTTTTACTAAAACCACATATATTTTTACTATTTTGGTGTTAAACCCCTACATTTGAACACAGCCCTTGTTCAGGGTCTGGTAGACAGGTTACATTTACATCATGTAAAATGTGTATCAGGAAAGATATACATCACTAAAAACAAGTGTGTCAATAAAATCAAGCTTGAAACTTATTCAGCTGAAGTTAGGAGCTGGCAGTTAGTAAATCACTTTTTAACTTTGTAAATGAAACATGTGATATGTTCATCTGTGATAAACAATACAGATGGGACCACAAGATTTCATTTTTATTAGAGCCCCTTCTCAGACCTGCACTTTTAAGCTTGTAGTGTATTAGCAACACAGAGATAAATGTTAGAAATGATGTGAAGCAACCTAACCATCTGCAAACTAGAAATCCATGTTTGACAGACAACTTTACAGAAGAGATGGTAAAAACTGTATTTCAGATGTGGCACTGATTGAATTAGTTAAACTATTGCTGCACCCTTCGTGGATACTCAGATCAGTTAACCTGGTTTATATCATTTTAGTTTAAGGGGGCAAAGAATTAGTTCTAAATCAGTTTAAGAGCTTTTGCAGAGCTAGTTGCACTGGTTTAGCTGAATCTATTAAAAAACCTACCTCTAGTTAAACTGGTACAACTTATAGGTCACAGCTGAAGTTTAAATTAAAAAAAAAATGAAATCCCATTTTCTTTAATCTTTAAATATTGCAAATATCTGTTTACTGATTGTGGTTCTATACGTACCATTTTTGGTCAAAAATCAGAGGAAGAAGCTCTTCAATATGGGATATCTTAATATCCTGAATGGAAATCCTAGAGAGGCTTTCTCTGTAACTGATTCAACAAAAATTGAGAACTGTATAAAAGAAAATATTTATCCTTCTGTATGTAATTCCAAGGGCCCTCTTGTCTACTCCTCCAGACTTCTTCATTTTTGCTGTCAGTTACCAGGGTTGGAAATTTATGGGTTTTTGCTTGCTGGCTAGTTGCTGAGGCTCTTTTGCTTCTTTTTTTGCAGAGGCTCTTAGCTTTGAAGCTTCATTACTATCAGGGAAACCTAAACTTAAATGACAGCCATTGGCTCTGTCTACAGCATACTTTTTCCTTATTTGCCATGCATTGACTATTACACTGAACATTTAGGCTTCAGGATGTCAGGACTGCTAAAACAAAGTCCTGTGGCTTTGCCAGATATTATTTTGTTATAGTTAGTAATCATTTCGTTCTCCACATTGTCTTCAAAAGTGATTGAATTCCTTGGAAGTTCACTGATGTGACAATGAAACATAGTGGCAAACTGGGAAAAAAACTAACGTGAAAACTCCTACACATGTTTTTGCTTTTGCATACATGCACACACACACCCCTAGTAAGTCCTGCAAGAATCATGCTTGTTGCAGGATTTTGGGATCATCTCTCCTCTGTACCTCCTGCAAGGGGGGAAGAGGGGAACCAGTATAGTTTCCCAGACAATTGAACATACTGTAGCTTCTCAAATATAAAACAACCCCAATTTAAGATGAACCCACTAAAATTAGATTCTGTTTATGGAACATTTATACATTTTTTATAATTTTCCATGTATACAATCTAATTATTGGAGGATCATCTTAAATTTGTCTCTCCCACCACTGCAGGCAGTGGTGGGGGTGGGGCAGGCAATGAGGGGGGCAGTAATGGGAAAGGTGATGAGGAGATAGGCAGTGGAGGGCAGTAGAAGGGTACACAGTAGGGCAGACTGTGCGGGGGCAGTAAGGGGCAGTTGGTGGGGGAAACACGCAGCTGGCCCTCTGCTGCCTGTTTCCTTACTGCCTCCCTCACTGTCCCCACCACTGCTTGTTTCCCTGAAGCCTCAGGCTTCTGCCCCCTCCCTCTGTCCTCCTCTCTTCCCCACTCCACACCAGTTTTGCACCCGGCAGCCTTGTGTCCTCACCCCTCTTTCTCTCCCACTCTCCATTACCTTTGCTCCAGTGCCAGTAGGCTTAGTCTCCACTGCAGCCTAGGGTACTGAGCATGGCTCGAGTCCAGCTGGTGCTGCTGCTACAGAACCAGGCTTCAGCTGTGCTCCAAGCTCAATGCTTAAGGGGGATGGAGGCTTCTAGCACCAGAGCAAAAATCAGGTAGAGGGAGGTGCAGTCCCACAAAGAGAAGGGAGAAGTGGCAAGTTGGGAAAACAAGGGGGGGGGGGAGCGGTAGGGGGTGCAGAGGCTGTGGAGGGGCAGGCAGCAGCTGTAGCCCCAGTGCTGATCCCAGGGTTGGGGCTGGAGCTGGAACTGCAGCAATTGCCTGTCCCCTGCAACCTCATAGTCAGTTGTAAGATGAGGGGCTTCCCCCTCCGTGTTAAACAGGGACAAAGTTTTGTCTTTTAATTGAAATAATATGATAGTTTTAGTTAATACATATAGCTCTGTAAACATACATTTTGGGGTTTTTTAGGAGTCTTCTTTACAGGTGGATAATTTGAGACCACCAGTGTAGTTTTATGGGGGCACCAATAGAGATTTTTTGGGGCCAATACCGATAGCTGATTTTTAAGGAGGCATATTGGCCGATACTGATCCAATTTCCGATACCAGCCTGGCAACTTGGAAATCTGCATGCAGCTGGTAAGGGGAGGAGGGAGGGAAGGGGAATGGGTGGGGGTGCAGATCAAGGCCCCTGTGGTGAGGGAGGAGGGGCTGGGGCAGGGGCCGAGGCAAGTGCTGCCCAGCTGGGGTGGGGCAGGCATGGGACAGAGCCACGGGTCATCCAGGAGGCATGGGGAGGGGAAGGGGTCGGCTTCTACCACTATGCATGGATGATCCAGGAGAGCATGGTGGGGCATGTGCTCCTGGATCTATGTGGGGTGGGGCAGGCCCACCCCTCCCTGCCCCACACAGCAATCACCCTAAACGCACCCCAAAAGCTGTAATTTACAGCCAAGCTTTCTGATACCACCAAATTTGTACTGAGCAGAATACCTGCGATCATCACCTCACAAATTTTAAAAGGGCTTTCACCCAACATGGACGTTCTTCCAGAGAGATGGATCTCACTTTTGAAACAGCCCCCTTGGATACCATGTGAAGAATTGCTTCAGTGCAAAAAGGAAATCTGCATGAGTTGCACACCATTAGTTATGACATACCATCCTTCCCTGGAACCTGTATGGAAAATCCTCAAACAATTGCAACCTATACTAGAAGAAGACCCATTTCTTAAAGAGATCTTCCCAGAACCACCCATCCTAGCCTTTAAAGAAGCACCAAACCTCAGTAACCTCATCACCAGAAGCAAACTTCCTATGACTCAAATCATACCAAATGGATCCAGACCATGCCAGGACAAGAAATGTAAAATCTGCCAACGCATCTCCACCAGTCCTACAATAACTACATCCCACAGGAGAACCATCACCATTCTTGGGTCTTATACCTGCACCTCCAGAAATGTAATATATATAATCCAGTGCATCAAATGCCATGCTGGAAAATATGTAGAAGAAACCAAACAACTGCGTACCAGAATGAACACACACTGAAAATCCATCAAAGGCAAAAATATCTAATTACCGTGGGTGTCCACTTCTCAGAGACAATCTCTCCTTCTCTGATCACTCAGTTCTAATCCTCAAAGGGAATTTACAGAACACCTTTCATAGACGGGCCTACAAACTTCACTTAATAAATCTACTGGATACAAAAAATCATGGACTTAATATAGACATTGGATTTATGACATATTACAACCTTCCTGACATCTGATATCCCAGGTAACCTGCCTCCAGCTGACCACTTGTATTCCTTCACACATTTCCTTCCCTTCCCCTCCTATCTCTACCCATTGTCTTCCTAACTGCCACTCATTTGCATTTTCGCAGACCTGCATGATGTAATTTAGGTTCTGTCTACCTTGGAGAACACATAACACCAGCAGAGTCTCCCAGTGCCCGAGGAAGGGTGTTTGTGCCCAAAAGCTTGCAAATAACATTTTTTCCAACTATTTAGTTGATCTTATAAAAGATATCACATCTACCCAAAGAATCTTTCCTGCCTACGTCCTTAGATCAACATGGCTGCATCCAACAACCCTCATTTCATTTAGCACACCCTCCAATTTCTGTGTACTGATGTGTGTCTTCTCTCACATGCCAACTATAACAAAAAAGCCAACAAACTTAACTACTCATCCCCCAAAAAAGAGTCCTTAGGATCTAATTAAGGTATTTCTTTTTCCTACCTCATTCCTTTTCAAACATGTGGAGGAGTGTTGTTATTTCTATGTTTGAATGCTTTGGGAGGTGCTCATTTACTGCTGTGGTTGGGCCGTATGAGTTATGTATAGGATATCTGAGAGAAACAATGAACTGAAGACTGTTTTTAAGATGGTGTTGCCTCATGACCATACAGCAGTGGTAATTTATAATGGCATTTCTAAAATCAGAGCTGTCTACTTACAGCTCTTGTTAGTATAGTGAAAATGGAAAGCTCCACAGGCTTTAAGTGATATATTGTTACTAAAGAAAATTTGGGGTTGGTTGGAATTGCCATACTTCAATGACTTTTTGCCTGTTCCTCCCTTTCAGTGTTACTTCCCTTTCAGTGTGTTTTGTATCTGAATCTAAAGGTTAATTTAGTTGTTGACCTTCATGTTTGCTCTGTACAGGAAATTATATAGAGGCAGTTCTAGAAATTCAAGCCTCTCTGATGCAGTCACAGACTTTTGGATTATTCCCTTTCATTACATAAAAAACAGGCTATAGTAGTAGTAAAAATTATACTTCAAGTTTTTGTCATGGAATCTGGCCCCCTTCCCTTTCCCCTCTGTATCTTCTAGATTGCCTACTGCCTTCCCTGTTTCACTCAGCATGAATCACCCTACACCAGGGAGCTGGTAGCAGCCCCTTGGGAAGGCTGTAATTCATAGGCTTTCTGTATAACAGAACCTAGTGGTACTTGTGTTTTGAATAAATTTGCAGTTGTCAACCAGATTTGTATATTGCTCTGCTGCTGCCATTTAATAATACCTGAGTGGCAAAGATTTTAACAGCATGTCATAGCAATGAGCTCATTCCAAAGGAAGATCTCTTCTATAGAACTATTAATCTGTTGGCAGCATGGAAGTGAAGTCCTGTTCTCTGTCAGAGAGAGCATCTTGTTATTTTATTGCAGACAAGGACAGAAGACATCAGGTATTTTTGGTATGCTGTTGGAAGTAGTTTGGTGAAAATAGCAAACTGGATACATTAAGGCCTTACAGAAATCTTGGTTTTATTCCAGGTTCCAAAGATACTAATTGATTATTATTTTTTTATTACCTAAGAGAGAGATGTCTCTACAATGCTAAACCTTTAAGCATGGCTTAAGTTAAACAAACAAAAGAGCCTTAGTATAATTCTTCATCCTTAATATAGTATTGGGGGGCGGAGGATTGTTAATGATTTACACTCCATGTTCATCCAATTTTACAAATATTTCCTCTTGTTCTTAACAATGCAACTTCATTATTTTGTGAATTTTTGTAATTCTTGTCCTATGCATTATAACTTATGTGAAGGAAATTCTTTTCAGCTTTTATCAGCTTGAATACAGCAGCAAAGAAAAATAAATCATTTCTCCTATTATTTTACCAAGATAGACTCTCTTAATTGAATATGTATATTAATATACTGCAATAAGCCACTGCGACAAAACAAAGCAAAACAAAAACTTCTGTACTTTCTTTCCCCATCTAGATTGAATAGCATTTCTCCAAGCCTGTATTTGATAATAGAATCCTTTGTGAAAATGAGATAGAGAGGTCAAAAGTTTAAAAGTAATTTTTGGTCAGATGTCTACTTCTTGGTTCCTTGGGAAATAAAGTGACCAATTAGTGTCAGCTGGAAAGAGTAGAAATATGCCCAAGAGATGGACAGAAGTTACCTTAGCAAGCAGATGACAAAACATATGATGGAAAAATTGTAAAACATCCTTTTGGCTCCCTCCATAGTGATCAGGAACTATATTTGCTGAACTGTTGGAAACCAATTCAGATTAACTTGGTCTAAGTGTCTTGTTACCTGCCAGGGAGGAAGAGAGGATGGAGAAGAGGCAGAAGAGGGTCCTTCTACTTTTTAGGTCCAATAGTTTAGGACACTTTTCCAGGGAGCAGGAAACCCAGGTTCTAGCACCATCCCTCCACCCAGGAGGAGTCTGAAGTTGCATTTCTCTGACTTCCCTGCAAAGTGCTCTAATCATAAGGCCATTGGTGAAGCATTGCCCACAACATCCTCTATCTCCCCTCTTGAAGTTGGTCCACTGGGCAGCCAGGATGAAGAAGAAAGCAAGCTAAAGGGATGATGGTAGCTCAGTGACATGAATGCTGCCCTGGAAGGAACACTGAGATTGCTGGAACTGATCCCATCAATAGGGTGTAGAAGATCTTAAATTTAAAGGCATAAAATGAAGGAGTAGATGATAGGACAGGACAAGTCTAGCATCTGGCTATAAACATTGGCTAGCTCATTTTTGTCAACTGCTGGGGTCATGAAATGTGATTGACAAGCAGCGTAGTGAAAAGCACTGAATTAAGACACCACTTTATTATAGCAAAACTGAACTTCTGCTGATATAGTTTATTTTGCATGGCCAGTAGGGCTGGGGGGAGGGAAGGAAAATGGGAATAAAATTATGCCAACAAAAGTATAGTAGCTTTTTACTTATAGAGCAGAAATGTTCAACTCCCCAGCCAATGGACCAAATTTGGCCTGCAGAACCATGGCATCCACCCTACTCCTAATTGTAAAATTTGGCAGTGGTGGCAATTAATGCTGTCATCCCTCCCATGCTGCCAAATTACCTGACCCCATGTGTCTGGATTGGTCGTAGCCTGGGCCATTGCCAAATGACTGGATTATGGACAGGTCAGCCCCCATGCAGCTGGATCCAGGCTGTGCTAGGCTTGGCCCTTGCTGCATGGCTGGATCAGGGCTCAGATTGTGTAGTTGGACTGGGGCCAGGCCCAGCCTGTCCTGTGTGTTGGTTTTGGCTCGCTGGTTGGCAGTACCTATCCAGCCTGCGGAACAAAGGTAGGCACCACTGTTGTAGAATATGTTAGTACAGAAAAGCACGCTTGTGTTGACCTGGCTAAAGATGCCATTTGTGGTGCTGTCTTGACTTCCCGTTCTTTAACGCACATTAGCTCTCCTGCTATAAAATCTTAATGGATACAGCATAGCTATAGTTTTTACTAGGAGATCGATAGACACCTACATTATGTGCCCAAATTGGCCTTGCCTTATTTATCTCGCAATAAAATTACAGCACCTTGTATCCACTAGGATTTCACCATGGGAGCGCTAGTGTGCATTACCTATCCCTTGATAAAAATATACTTTTCTTCTTCCTGTTGTTTAGCAGTAGTGATAAAGCCTAAGTTCCACCCCCCCCACCCGAAAAAAAGAAAGAATAAAGGAAAAGGAAGTGTATCTGGGCTTGTCTACACTTGAAAGTTAATTCTGATGAAGGTAAGGTAGATATTTACAGAACAATAGTTGTTCCTGAGTAAGTCCACATGTGGACACTCTTACTCCAAGTTGTGATCTGTGTAAAAGGTTTGGGCCAGAAAAGCGGAGTTTGAATTAATGTCAGCTGCTCCATGATAATTGCACAAGTGCACATTTGTACCCACAGTACTCTTACTCCACAGTAAATTCACACCCCTGCCTATCCAAATAATTATTTCTATATAACTCCCAAAGTTTGTGTTTATTTGAAGGGTTTTACCAGTTTATCTAAATAAAGTTCTAGTTAAACCAATGCAAACCCCTTGAACTCGGTCTGGTTTTTTTTGTTTTTGGGTTTTTTTAACTTAAGTTGGTTTAGATTAGTGAGTTAAAACATCTGGGCAAGGGAGCGAAATTACCCATAAATGGATATAAGTGATAGGAAACCAATTCAAATCTGTAACACAACAGAAGTTCAGTGCACATAAACTGCTTTCGAGATGGCTAAAACTGGTTTAAGATGAACATGGATGGATGTAGTATCAGACTTAACTGATTTAGGTTAATTCTGTTGATTGAACGTCTGTCCTAGATCCCCTCCAGATTCAAGTTAACTCACAGTCCCCGAGCATCCCAGGATGCTTTGCACCTCCCCCACAAACCTCCCCTCGCAGGGTGAGCAGGCTAGCCTTGGCTCAATCTGTCTGCTCCAGCTGAGCAGGAAGGTGTGCTCTATTGCCTCTGGCTTTTGGCCTAGGCCACTCCAGGCATGTGGCTGCATTTCTGGAATCAAAAGTGAATGTTTGTTCATTTGCTTATCGGCTCATTCTATACAACTATCAAACTAGCCTGCAAAGATTGAATTGATTCAGCCTCAGGCTTTTTGAGTGTCTGTATTTAGCCCTGAAGTTCGCCAATAATAGGGACACTAGATTTGATAAGTAGTCAATTTTATGCTGTCTCTAACAGAACAGCATCAGGTGCTTCAAAAGAAACTGAAAAACATGTCAAACGAGAGGTGGCAGGTTGATGTGGGATGATCTGCTCCTCAGATCATCTAGATGGGGTCGCACCAGTTTAACTACATCAATCTTGAAATGTTTTGGCCATAACAGTGTAACCCTACTGATGTCAAATTGATTGCTCAGTCTACAGTGTGAATATGTGATTTTACTACTTTCTCAATAATGCCATAACTTAGTCATTGCAACAGCCGGTGGTAACAGAAAATCTACAGAATCTTTGTTTTGATATCTTCTGAGACTACTCATTCTTCTTTGTCTATGGTGATTACATCATCGTGGGATGCTATCAAACAGTTACTTCTAAAGAGTAAATAGTATCTAGAGATCTTTATGTGGTTGAACCTTGTTTTAACTAGCCACATGTGACCAGCAGGATTGTGTAGTGATACAAAACTGCTGCTACCAGAAGGGATAGTAGAATTGCAGGATGACAAAGCCTTTGCAGTGCTCACTTCATAGTTGCAGTGGCATAAAGCAAGAAAATAAGTTTTCCCTGAACTGGAGCTATTCCTACCTAGGGGTTTGCCAGTCCTTGACTACTAATTGTTTGCTATTAATAGGTCAGCTGCTGGGGCTGTTGTCATGGAGGTTTGCAATACTCTGAGGAGCATAGAGTCATGATGCTGGTAGAATATACGAGGCTATTGATGACTTTGTACAAATTGAATGCTGAAACTCCAGAGAAGATACTGATGGGACACGTGCCTATAATTTCCTCTTTCCACCAGGACAAAGCTTTCATCAACAGAAAGGTCAGGTGAAAATCTGGATGTGATTCTACCCCATAGTTTAGAAATGAATTTTTGGGCTTTTTCCAATCCATGGCCTCATACATGGCATACCTGGAAATACTGCCTTATTCGCTGCACCCTGAAGTCATCCCTGAGGAGAGTCATGGGAGTTTATTAATTTGACCCCTAATCAAAGAACCACCATAACTTTTGAGGGCATCTCCCAGAGTGCACTTTGGGAAAAACTGCCAAGCAGAGAGCTGAATTGCAGGATGCTGTATCCTAGGATATCTGCTTGGAATGTGGAGCTATTAACTTGGAAAAAGTACCAAGATCTGTAGGCACAATGGTGAAATGAAGTGATGTTGGAGGCACTTCAACCCAACTCTAGTGACTCAGCAAGCTTTGGAAAATAGTCTATAATTTTTAGTATAAAATGCAATTTGCAATGTAGGTTGCATGCACCACTGTTTTGTTGCATCCAAAGATTGAGGCTGAAAGAACAGCAGCAAGAGAGAACTTCAGAAATCTTCCATGCATCTCGACTTTGAAGCCTACACAACCATTCAGCTATTCCTCAGTGTTTTAGTGCTGAAAGATGTACTTTGTTTCCACCCTACCTAGAAATACCAATGTATGCTGAATTGCAGGATTATTCTATGTGTGCACATAATAATAAATAATAATGAGGCCATTAAATCAAGCTGGGATAGAGAAGTTCACTTTTCTGCTTCCACTTTTAAGTTTTGTGGAGAGTGAACCTGCATGTCAAATGCCTGACCTTTTTCTGAAAAAATCTAATACGGGTATTGTAGTGACTTAACCCCCTGGCACATGTTCACTTAATGGCACAATGGGATTTGAGCTCCAATCCCAACAATCCTGTCTCCTGCCTCGCCACAAATGCATGGCAGGAGGCATGACTATGGAATCAGAGATCAGATCCCAATCCTGCCATTTATGCATGTTAGTCATGCTGTCAGGCTCCCCCTGTACTAGAAAGCTGAAAGTGGATTGCCCACAGGTCCAACCTGGCCAACAGTCAGCTGATTCTCAGCTGGCCCCCAGACCCTACTGGGGACTTGAACCAATGCAATCTGGGACTCAGCTAGCAACCAGCTCATTGCTGGAGCTGGAGATGACAATCTGCCAGTTGTCAACCTCAGCCCTGGATGGCACTGAGGCCAGTTCAAGTTTCCAGTGCAGTTCAGAGACTGGACCTGACAATCAGCTTGTTGTTGGCCTTGGCTGGGACAACTGTGGGTCCAGTGTGAGACTAGGTCTGTCCCTGCTGGTCTGACAGTCAGCTGATTATCACCTGTGCCCAGCAGCTATGGCCAGGCTTCTCTGTGCACAGAATCGGAAGCTCTCAGCAGGGGGGGAGCCGAAGGGTTCACCCACAGTCTCCTCTCCCCTATCCCCTGTCCTGAGACTTGAACCACTGCTAGAAGCCTCTGATCCCCTGCACCAGGGAGCCTGGCCAGAGTTGCCAGGTACAGGATTTAAAAGTACCCAACAGGGAAGCTACCCCACGGGTTTATTGGGTGGGACCCACGGTGAGGGGAACAGGTAGCTGGCTCTTGGGGCTTATGGCTCTTTGGCTATCCAAGCCCCACGCAATGAAGTGGTGCCTACAGCTACGGAGCAGGGAGCCCTCAGCTCCTCAACTACTTCTGCCACAGCCAGCATCCTGCTTTCCCCCAACTTAAAAAAAGCAGGTATGTAGCTGGAGCTGCCATGATGCCCTCTGATGTTGGGCTCATGCCCCCTGCCCATTTATTTGCCTCTGGGGATTGGGCAGGGGCACTGGGTCCAGGACCTGATGCTGCCCCCAGCTCCATCCCACTGATCAGGTAGGGGACTGCTGTGTTCTGGACCCTGAAGTTGCCCCATGTCAAATCCCTACACTCAGCTGAGCATTGGGCTCTGTCATGTCTCAACCCCAATATGCCATATGTTCAATTTAAGGCATGATACAAACAAGCCACAAAGATAATGCAGTATAGGTGGAATATATTTGTGGCTCATTTGCTATATTAGGACACTGTTAATTGGCTTTAACATGTGGCCAGGTGACTATTTATGGTGTGATGAATAACTTAATTATGCCTTAAATTTAATATGTGCTAGGCCCTTTGTGAAGCTGCCCCACCAAGACTTTAGTCAGAATTGCAGTTGCTGTGTGCCAGTTGCCATACTAATGCATAGCAAAACATGGTCCTGTCCACCAAATCACTTAGCTTTTAATAAGCTTCCCAACTCCACATACTGTACTTCCTAATTCTGTCACTTCCACTGTTTCACCTCATCCTTAATAATGCTTGCTGTTTTGTTGCATCTTTGTCTTATGTGCCTGTGTATATGGTCTCCAACCAATCAAACTACAAAGGAAGATTGCGTATATAATCACACATTCTTATTACAGCTGCCCAGGCAGCCCCATAAGTTATGTTTTATCTTGCATTTGGTTTTCAAGCTCTTTAGTGCAAGGACGTCTTCTTGGTACGTGTCCATTAAGAACTTAGGACAGCATAGTTCCAGTCTTGATTTCATCCACCTACACTACTTAAAATGCATGTGCATCATCCTTTTTATATTAATGTCATGATCATATGCTGAATAGTGGGTCCTCCATGCTGTGTGACAGAATTTGGAAAATGGCAGGCTGGTTGTTAGCGCGGCAGGGAAGTATTGTATATGTCAGTGTGAGTGCCTTGAGTGTGCGTCTTTCCTTTTTTTATTGAGCATATTATATTTAATGATAATGCTCTTGGAATTATTATTTGTAGAGCACACTGTGTACATGGCACTTTACAGGCCTGTGTGATTGTATGTATGCATGCAGCCTAACTTCTTTTTTCTCTTTTAGTGTTCTGCTGAAATAAAAACAAAAGCTGCATTAATAATTAGTGCATAAAATTGGATAATTACTCAGGAGTCTAAATTAAAATTTTGGTGGGAGGCTATTGTTAGGAATGACATACTTGGTACGGCAGATAAAACTGATTATTTTAGAAACTCAGTGAAAGCTACAGTGCTGCATTAATTGAATATCGACCAGTGAACTGAGTAACTTTGACAGGGAAATTAAAGGGGGGAGTATGTCTGAACCACTGACTTTAATTTTACCAAGTGCTACCCTTCTTATTACTCCCACATCTTGAAACACAGCTTTGTCATTGTATGGAGCATGGTCTTGCCCTACTAAAGAATATATTTGCTATCTCCTACTTTTTCTGTATTCATCCAAATTTTATGACTGTAAGATACAAATAAGGGAAAGCTTCTTGCCGCAGACACTGACAGCAGTGTTTCTGGGAATATTTCACATCACTTCAACAAATGAACACAATTTATTTTATGAAACATGTTAGAATTGATTTAGTGGGAATTATATTTTATATAATTCAGCCTAATTACAGCATAAGATTCAACAAATCTGACTTGTGAAAAATCAATAGTGAAGTATGTTCTAATTTTTAACAAAGAGGGTTACAATTTTCTTTCCTTTGAACAATAGCATTAGCTGTGAGACCTTTCTTCTTGCACACATTATATGCTGTCATGAGTCACAAAATTTGAAATGGAGTCTGCTTAGGTAGCCTATTTTTCTCTGCATTTGAGCAAAATATGCTACTTGCTTATATATATCATGTTGGGATCTACTTAAACAATATATTTAGGGATAAGATTTCTATAGATTTATTTTCATTTGATTGGCAGTCTCATATATGTAGCTTCTAAAATAGGAGGAAACAGCTTGGAAAATCTCTGTATTATTTTTGTTCCTTTTTTTTAGCTTTTGTTTGTTCCATATTTGAGTAAGATCTAGTGATCAAGACACTTGTCTAGAACTTAAAAGATGTGTCACAAGCTTTCTTGGTGACACTGGGTAAGTCACTCTTTCTGCTGCCTTACAGATTCACAGAAGTTTAGGACTGGAAGAGACTAGTATTCAGACACCGAAAGCTATCTTAAAAGCAATGCTTTGTTTATTTTAAGAGTAGAAACAAAGCATTTAGGGGAATAAGTATTTTAAAGCAGTCTGCATATATCTGTTATCTAATGACCTGTCCTTTGGGGTAGTGGCTTAGGCATGTTTGAAGTAGTTAAGCAGCTCAGCAGGTGCTTTTGTATCAGTCTGGTCTCCCCAACTAAATTCATCTTAAATCAGTTTCTATTTTTTTACTGTAAGGAAAACCATTCCAAAATTAAACTTTACCCAGTAAACATCTCAATAAGCTCATAGTATTCATTAAACTACAGAACATCAGCTGCTAATCTTTCAAATAGGAATAATGCTATTTACTATATAAATATGATAAATATTCAGGGAGTACAGTAATTTATTTGAGAGATCCAGAGATTATAGTGCTGAAAGCTATTTAAATATAGCAGGGATATCAAACAAATGCCCCACAGGCTGATCAGGCCCACAAAACCGCTCTGTCTGGCCCGCCAGATCTTTCACAGCTAGGCTATTGGCTGCCTGGGGAATTTGGAGGTAGAGCTAGTGGGAGTGGGGCTGACTGCAGAATCTGGGTCTCAGGGCCCCATTGGACATGGCTGTCAACAACAGATGGGCAAGTGAGATCACAGCATACACAGCCATACTCGCCCTGTGGCTGCTTGGTCTGTGGCTGCTTGCCCCACCACCATCACCACCACTTTTGAGTTTGCCCCTGCCAGAGCCAATTGCTTGAGCTGCTGATCCAGCTTATAAGAAGCCCTACAGTCCAGATCTGGCCCAGGGCATGGGGTGAGTTTGCCACCCTTGAACTATTAAACCTTCTATGTTGATCTATGACCTAGCTAGTATACTGGAAATACCTTCACACCTTATATACTTTATTTAATTCTTCTTATGCTCTGTGAGTGAACAAAATGAGGACAGACTGATACACTAACATGACTGCTCAGAACATTGTATTCTTTTCTGGTAAAAACTTAATTTTCTGGTAAAAACTCCCACGGGGGACACTTCTATTTGCTTTAGAGATCCAATAATTTTAGGTATTTTGAAATGACTTAAAACTGGGACAGCACTACAGAGCCTTATTCCTCCAGCCTTACTTCTCATGCTAATACTGATGTTATAGAAAAGGAAGCTAAAAATATCCAAATATTATGTGAATACAAGATGACTTTGAATTTAAGACAGCCCCTCCCCTCCAATAATTAGATTCCAGACATGAAAAATTACAAAAAATGTATACATTGTCCATGTCTAGAATCTGCTTATTGGAGAGTCATCTTAAATTGCCCTCCCAACTGCAACAATAGGGCAAGCAGCAGAAAGAGGCAGGTGGTAGGGTAGTCAAGTGGCTTGACCATTGTCCCTTGCTGCCTGTCCTCTTCTACCACATGCCCCTGTGGATGTTTGCCTCTGCCAAGTGCCTGTATCCCCTGCTACATATCTCCTCTGCTGCCTGCCTCCTCACAATGCCTTCCTGCCCCATGCCTGCCTCATGCAGCAACTACTGCATCGGTAGCAGCTCCAGGCCAAGGCCGGAGCTGCTGCTGTCACTGCCGCATGACCAGGCTGGGAGCAGAGCGAGTATGTGCTTCTCTGGCTGGGCTAGAGCAGGGGCTTCAACTAGAGCTGTGACCAGAAGGTAAGTGGTGGCAGAAGGGAGCAGAGGCTTCAGGGAGCAGATTGCGGAAGGACAGCAGCTATGGCTGTGAGACTGACTCCAACCCCAGGCTCTTAAGTCACAGCTGCTGCCGCTGCTGCCACCCCCCTGAGTCCCTTCCTCCACCCCTGCTTGTACTCAAATCTAAGATGAGCTTTTTTTCCTATATTGAGTAAATACATTAATTGGTTCTCACAGACTGCACACATCATGAAATATGCAGTTAATGATGAAGGTTAGTCATATTCTTGCTGTCTTTTGGTACACAGATACATAAACTAGAGGAGGGGTGGGCAAAATACAGCCCACAGGCCAGATATACCCCACCAAGGGATTTTATTCAGCTCATAGTGGGTCACTTGGCTACACCCAGCCTAGGCATGGTGGCAGCCTGGGCTGTGGCACATGCAGCCAGTCCCGCTGCCCCTGGGTAACAGAGGGTCAGGAGCAATGTGGCAGCTTGATTCAGCTTTCCAGCAGCCGCCACAGCAGTGATGCACCCTGCTGGCTACAGCTGCCAGTGTCTTCACTGCTACTGCTGGACCCAGCCCCACTGCCCTGGCACCCTGGTACATCTAAACGACACGACTCATCTTCAGGGGCATTATATGGGGTGGGTGGGTTGGTGGGGGGATCTCCATGGAGACTGGCCCAGGACGTCCCACAGGCAGGGCACACTGAGCTGGGTGGATGGGATGGGGCAGTAGGTGGGTGGGGAGTGGCATCTGGAAGCAGGATGGGTGGGTGGCGCCAGAATCGTGGGGTGGTGACGGTGTGGAGTTGAGGCCCAGGGCAGAGCCACGATCTGCTCCCTGCACATCCCTGCCTGCAGAACTGGTGCCCATCACAGGGACACGTGGGGAGCAGATCACAGTTCTACCTGGAGCCTCGGCCCCATGCTGTCACTGCCCGGTGATCCTGACCCCACCCGCTCATCCTGCTCCCAGACCTCGCTCCCTGCCCATCTGTGGCCCCATCCCATCTGCTCAGCTGAGTATGCCCTGCCTGGAGGTTCCCAGACTGGCCTCCATGGAGACCCTGCCCATTGTGTCTGGCACCCCTAGTGGTGGGTGTGGAGTGGATGAGCCTAAGGCTGCGTAGACTTGATTACCTGCCCCCACCAGGCTGGGTCAGCACCCCCCCACCTTCCGACCCACAATAGCTCACCAAAGCTTCTTATGGTCCTCCAGCCCAAATAATTGCCCACCCCTGAACTAGAGTGAATGCACACAGCAAAAGCAAGAACTAAGTTTGCCGTATCTGATATTTTAATTTAAACCTGGCCTGGTTGCTAATGGGACTCATTGCAAACTCCTTTTAAGTACCTGCCAACAACTGGGTGACATTTCAGTACACTGCGTGTCTGTGCACCTTAATGGCTCTAATTCATGGTAACAGATGCCAAATTATACCCCTAAAAGGGAGGCAGATATTTCAACAAGATTTTGAAATACATCATTTACGTACTTTGTTCTTATTAGTACCTCCATTGGTTCATGTACCAGATGGGAACCATCATGCTGAACTCCAGAGTTCAGTGCTAAGCCTTTGGGGATATGTGAAACAGAATGTGCCATGTCTAGCTAATATTTTTCATTGATAGTATAGTACAATGTTATATGTCTAGTAAAAAATTACACCTAGAACAGACATGCTTATGTAACATGGATACTTGAAGACCAAAGGGTGGTTGATTTAGGAAAGCAGTTTCTATTAAACACACATTTTAATGCTTAAACACACACATTAATGCTACATTTTGGCATCATATATTTACCTTATAAGAAAAAAGGCATGCTTTTCGACTTACTAATTCCTTGCATATGCAATTTGTTGCAGTCTATAGATAAGTGCAGCTTGAGGGGATGATTTACTGTGTGTATAACTGTTACAGCATGAGGCAGTTTGGAACTGACCCAACCATTTAGTGCAAGGAGAAGCTGTAGGCAATTGCATGATGGTGTGACCTGCTTCCTAAGTTAGCATTGTGTGACATTTTAGTTACGTTTTTTTCAGAAGAAAAATATAGCCACTTTTTCTGATTTCGTCATCTTTGGCAACAGGAAAAAGGCAAACTATGAGACCAGCCACCTACACCATAGCCCTGACCTATCCACCCTGCATCCACCGCCAGGGGTGCCTGAAGGAGGAGGTGGGTGGGGTCTCCATGGAGACTGGCCTGGGACCTGCAAGGGCAAGGTGTGGTTGGCTAGGCAGATGGGGCTGAGGGCAGGCAGGAAGCAGCGTCTAGGAGTGGGATGGGCGGGTGGGGCTGGGATCATGGGATGGTTACAGGGTGGGGCCAGGGGCCAGGGCAGAGCCATGACCTGCTGCCCACATCCCTGTGACAGGCATCGGTTCCACGGGCAAGGGCATGCCAGAAGTGGATCGTGGCTCTGCTCCAGGCTCTGGCCCCACACTGTCACCATCCCATCTTCCTGGCCTCAGCCCTGCCCAGCCATCCTGCTTCCAGATTCCGCTCCCCACCCGCCCGCCTGCCCATGGCCTCACCCTGTCCATTCTAGCAAATGCACCCTGCCCACAGGGGTCCTGGTCGATCTCCATGGAGACTTTGGGGCCAGGGCTGGGATTGCTGAGCAGTGACAGCACAAGGCTGGGGCTCAGAAGAGAGCCACTTAAGGAGTTTTGGTGAGCTGTTGCACACTGAGGCAGGGGTGGGTGCTGACCTGGCCTGCAGCAGCTCACCATATCTCCCTAAGTGGCCCTCCAGCCCAAATAATTGCCCACCTCTGATATAGTCAGTGCTTTTAGAAAGAACATTGGCATGTCTAGAAGTGTGCTTTGTGAGCCTGTTATGCTCAGAAATGATAAAAGAAAGGCAGAATCATGCCAGGTGTTATATGCCATATAAAAAATGCTCAAAAAATGAACTTGACTGAATACTTTGATTTCTCTGGTACTAATTTGAACAATACCAGTTGCTTCTTTCATCCCTTCATACCCTAATTTTTCTCTATTTTTAGCTGTACTTTGCTCTATTTTTTAAACAGTTATTCAGCATTTCTCTGCTCATCTTAAAAGTAGGTTATGTAAAAAGAGCAGTTTCTTGTGGTTTCTTGCTTTGTTGGGGGTCTGAGCAAAATTTATCTTCTGAAGCAACACATCTTGAAAATATCTAAAATGTCTGTGTAATTTAAGCCATGTACACAAATTCATTTTCTACTGGGAGAATCACCATTCTCCCTGTAGAAACCCAAAGTGTATAAACACTGAAACTTTTTCTCCCAGACCAAGATTGGCCACTCTGGGTCAGAAATAACTCAGGTACAACAAGGGTTAAATTACTTGTGGAAGAGGTTCTCCCAGAAGACTTTCACCTGGGTTAACTCCTCCCAGGGACCAAGAGAAGTGGATCTGGGAAAAGGACTCCCATGCCTTCCAGAGACTAGAGTCACTGGTCTAGCAAAGGTATGGGAGGCAACTGTTTCCTCTCCCCATGCCATTAATGGGGAGGAGAGGAGCAACCACTAGCTTCTCCCGACCTGCTTTTCTCACTCTGGAGTTCTAATGTGGGGTAAAATAGGGGCATTTTACTATGAGGGCAAGGCTCTCAAACCAAAGACTGCAGCAGAGCAGCCTGCCTCACTTTGCAGAGTGCCAGGTCAGCTGTGCAGTGCTGGTGGGAGGGGAAGCCAGCACAGCTGAGAGATGGGTTTCTGAGCCCAGCTCCCAGACATGTTAACTTTTGCAGTTTCTGCCCTTTCCGCTCAGCTGGGTCACTGGGAGCTGAGTGCAGGGACTGCTGCTCTCTGCTTGGTTCCGATTGCCCCCCTGCTGCTCTACTGAATGGTGGGGTTGGCAATAGAAAACCCAGGGTGCCCAGGAGCTAGGCTTCCAAGCCTGGCTTTCAGTGCTGGCTTCTCCTTGCTTCTACCTGCCACTCAGCTGGGCAGCAAGCTGGTGATTAAAAGTCAGAGGGGCCAGGAGTCTGCCTTGGGGAAAGCCTCAACATATCTAGCTCCCAGACCCATTGACTTCCCCATGCCACCTGTGTCACCCAGCTGACCCAAAGCAGAGCAGGGCGAGGGCAGCTCCTGTGCTGTAGCAGCAAGGCTTGCCACTGTGGCAAAATGCCCCTTCCTTGCCCTACACTGCTCTGGGCCATCCTAGAGCAGCGTGGGGCAAGGCAGGCTGCTGTGCCCCTGCCACAGGGCTCCTAGAGCCTGGCTGCAGTGTCGGAGTGCTTCCCCCATCCCCCCAGGCTCGGTCTCCTTGCACTGCTCTGGGTTAGCCCATAGGAGTACAAGGAATGGAACTGTCTTCTGGCAGGGGAGAACTGGGAGGGTTCCCAGCAAGCAACTCTACCAGTAGAAACTAAATGTCTGTACATGGCCTCTGTAGATGTTGCTTCTGAAAGGTCATGTGACAAATCAGAGAATCCAATCACAATTCCTCTTCAGGTGGAGGAGAGAAGCTGGGCTATCTTTTGTTTTTTAATAATCCAAAAGCCTTGAAGCCTAGAACACCAAGAGCTCAAGCAGGACCTAAACACACTGAAATAGCACAAAACATGACTTGAAATTTCATACAAACTGGCCACTGTTTAAAATGAATGATTTTTAAAAAATTCATTATATTTTACTAAAACATCTCAAGTCTGGCTGGAATCCAGTCTCTGATTCCTGCCGAATCTATCGGTAATAAAATAGCTCTTCCAATTACTTTCTGTTTGTACAGCCCCTTGCACAATGGACTCTTGGTCCATAGATACTATGGCAATGCTGCTACAAGTCATAGTAATTGAATACCACCAGAAACTGAAGTGTAACCATTTTGTAAGTCTGTCATGCATTCCCGATACACTAATACATATTGTTGGGGCATGTGTTTCTGTGAAAGAATCTCCTCCTGTTGTTTACACTAGGCGTGTCTACATGAGACGTTTATTATGTAGTTGCCAAATTAGCTCCTCAGTAAAACGTCACTATCTACATGTATGGTGCTATTAGGACAGAATATATGAATTAATTAATTCTGCCACAGGATAGTACTGCCAGACACAAGTACTATCCTATGGTGGAGTTCTTTACTTGGCCGCAACGCATGTGTAGATGCTGACAGGGTTGGCAGGGGCACGAAAGTGCTTCAGTGTGGGGGCTGCCTGTCAGCTAGCCCTGTACTGAAGCACCCTGTGCCTTGACCAGCACCTCCGCAGCACACTAAGCCAGGTTGCAGCAGCCCCAAGCTGGCAGGCTAAGCCCTGGGACCCCCTTCAGTAGGGGCTGCTCTTCCCCAGCTCAACGTGCTGCGGTCCCAGGCACACATGCAAACACTGCACCTAAATAAATTCTGGTGTGAAGTGTGCCAGAGTTTATTCAGACATGCTAATTGCATGTGTAGATACGCCCACGATGTCCTACATTACAAGCTCACACCCAGCCCGTGAACACTGAAACTCCTGTTATTCTTCTGTTTTCCCATGACCTGGACCTAAGTCACTCCGGTAGGGCAGTACATTCAGGGAATTTGACCTGCCAATATAAACGGAAGACTTAATTCTCCATGGCTACCTTTTGTCATCACTAAATCCACACAATTTTTTTTTTAGCCACAGCTTATGGTTGTAGGCAAATTAGTCATAAATACATTAACTCAAGGCTGTCCAACTGTTGGCCTGCCTGTTGCTTGCAGCCCACAAGAGGTTGATGTGCAGCCCTCAGGCTTCTACCTGGCCGACACTCCCCCTATCACTCCAGCTGCTGCTGCAACCAGGGTCTCTAGGGTCCTCCCATGTCCTCAGTTTTTGTTTCCTGCTCCCACCTCAAGGAGACTGAGGCAAGGCGGGGCAGCTCTCAGTACTAGGGGAGCCTGCGGCCCAGTGTGGACAGGGTGCTGAGATGGAGGCTGCTTGTGCACATGGTGGGGGCGGTGCTTCCTGCCTGCATTGTGCAATAGCTGCCCCTTTGTGCAATACGGGGGGATCGGGGGGGAGTGGGGTGCAGGGGTGTATGTATGTGAAGGAGGCTGCCCATGCACTTTTTGCAGTGGGGGCAAAAGGTAGCCCTGGGGCCCATGGCATTCATTAGTGCTACCCCTGGGGTGTGAACCCCAGCTGATGCAGCTTTTGGCCCCCAGACATTTAGAGTTGGACAGCCTGAATAACTCCTTAAATAATGTGTGAAGCATACCATAAGGAGATGAATTATACAGTGTATATTTAAACCCAACTGCTCTTACCTGCTCTCAGTCATCTCCTGAGAAAAGGCTGGCCTTTCAGTGCACCCTGAACATTAAGAAACAGGAGTTTTTGTAACCTTGAGGTAAAATGACTTGCAAAGGTGCTGGTCTCTAATGGAGAATGACGTACCCTACCTACAGTCCCCAGAGCTGTTCAGTGGGCCTGACTGGAGTTCTTTTTTATAAAATAATTACCTCTTGGAAAAATAATTTCCAGGGCCATGCACAAGGATGGGCTTAGTGCATAATGATTGCTCCATTTCAGTTACACAGTCATTGTCCAACCTGTATCTAGCCTGCTGCTTTGTAAATTGCTTTGGCAGAGCTTGAATATGCAAGGTGTTAAGAGAAACCCCCTTCTATTGTATTCTGTTCTAAAGAAACCAGAGTGGCTTTTATATATGCAGTCACCCCTTTATCTTTTGACAATAGGCAAAATTAACTTCCAAGTTAGAGGGAAAATTTGCATCATAATTGTTGTCTTCATTCCTTTATTGTGTCTATATTGAAATTATCTGCTTTGCGATAAGGACCACTCATGTGTTAACCTGATCCAAGGTGTCTGCATCTGACTTCTGGTATGTTAACAGTTGAATCTCCCTGAGAGTTTTTAAGAACTAGATTGAAGCTCTGGGCATTTGGGGATATCTTAGAACCCAAGATGATAAAAAATTAGGAAGATGAACTGCTGAATGCTGTTATATACTGCCTCAGTTTAAAGGTAACAGGAACCAGTGGCTAGGGAACAGTTTTAGAACTCTGTTTCAGCTATTTATTTCTAAGCTTTTAGTTGTTTTTGAAATTTCGGCAGCTTATGCTGGTCCTTTGCCACTCATCTCTCCTTTCCTGATAGCCACTTATGGGGAAAGACAGGTATACTGACCTCAGTTTAATGTAGATTTATTGTAAAACAGATCTTTCAGACATGGCCCTTTGAACAAAGGAACATGATGAAAAGCAGTGAATGGTGTTGACATAACTGAGCTGAGTATGACTTAGAGTGTTAGTATTTTTGGATTTTTTTTTAACTCCAGTCTTTGTCTCATTGTAAATCATATTAAAGAAATCCCCTTTGCTTTTCTTTATCCTGGCTCCATGTTCCTCTCATGGAGGGAGGTGTAAGCTACTCTCCATGGAGCCAAAAGCAATATTGGTCTTTGGAATCAGCTTTCAGGATGTGCTAGAAGTTGTGCAATCAGTATTTTACCTTCATAAACACTGCTTGCTTTACCCCTGCCCTTTGGCATTTCACACAAGGTGTAGGGCTGGGAATGCTAGTCTGTGGGTGTGTCTACATGAGATATTTACTGTGCAGTTGACCAATTAACTTTGCAGGAAACTTCTTGGCATCTGTATGTGTGCCCTATTAGGGCACATGAACCTAACAAACTCTGCAGCAGGGTAGTACTTGCACCAGTGGCTAACCCACACTGAGGCACCCTGCACCCTGAGCTGACTGCTCCCCTGCATGGGGGGGGAGGCTAACGCGGCTTAGTCCCCCCAAACGTGGGGCAGCAGTAGGGCTTCAAGGCAGCCCAGCTGCGGGCTTCTGGCAGCTGCAGCAGGGGTGGGTCTGGGGCAGGGGCTGGCGTTACATAGACAGGGCAGGACAGGATGCGGGATGGAGCCACAAGCAGCTTTCCTGGGGGGCACAGCTCCTTTTGCTATGCACACCCCAGGATGGCATGGGGGCCATCAGGAAGAGCCTGGTGCACCCCTGGCCCCAGCTCGCAGAGGCAGCCCACCTCCCCCTGTGCAGATTCAGAGGCACATGCCCCACATGCTTTCCTGGGTTGTGTGCAGCAGCAGGAGCCACCACCCCCTCCCTGTGCCGGGTGTCCCCCAAATAATATTGTCTCCCTCCGCCTATGTTCCCCTGTCTCCACATGCTGCTCCCTGACTGGGTCTCAGGGTGCCTCAGCATAGGGACTGTCTGCTGGCTAGCCCCACACTGAGGCATTGTGTGCTCCAGCCAGCCTCCCCATAGTATATGGGGCCCAGTCAGAGCAGCCCTGGGCTGGCAGGCTGACATTCTGGATCCTCTGCCAGCCTGGACTGCTCCAACTGGGCTCCATGTGGTGTGCATAAAGGTGTGCATAAATAAACTGTGGAGCAATTTGCTCTGGTGTTTTTTGCTTCCAGGTGCATTTTCAAACAGTGTGTCTGTGAGCAAAAAACACCAGAGCAAATTGCTCCACAGTTTATTTGTGCACATTAATTGCACATGTAGACACATCTAGTTTTGACTGGCATGCGTAACAAAAGATATTGGGATCCATATCAAAAGCTTTCCCTTTGTGATGAAGGTTGGAATCCTGTGTTAAAACCAGTCTTATCTCCAGGTTTGAGGATCTCACCAGGTGTCTCTCTGAACAGCAAAATGTCTGGAAACAAAGTAGAGAGAAATGATCAAACCAGATTATGTTCCTTGTCAAAACCTGTAGAAGAAATTTAAGTTAAAAAAGGACAAATATGCAAAATGAAACTTATTTAAAGGTAAAGCAGAAGGTGAAAATATTTTGCAGGCCAGAAGGAAGCAAGAATGCCAAGTTAGACTATATCAGAGTTAGTTAGAGCCTTTTAAGAAATATAATGGTCATCTTCTTCTCATGTCTTTACCAGATTTGACCCTTTTGTTACACATGCTTGTGCTCATTTATTGTACCTTGCAAGATCTTACATTCTACATGTACCTTCAAGCAGTGGGTATTGCAGCTGGTGTTGCATAGTCTGAGGTTCAGTGCTGCAGTCACAGGTGGTTGAATCAACGGCATAGCCTCACTTCTTCATTTGTTCTTTGGAACGTCTGACTCCAGTACCTAGGCAGTTGAGACACTGCCATCTTTGCTATGGTTCATCGGCCCCTGGTGGTGAGGACTCGGCCTCTGGAATGCACATTTTTTTGTTGTCAGGTATTTTCTTCACTCTGTCATTCCACATCTGTAGTTGTGTCTCTTTGGGTGTGGCATCAAAAGGTTGGGTGCTGGTGAGGAAGCTCCTGCATGACTTCATACATTTGTGTTCTGCGGGATGGTCATACAGTGGGTGTCTCACATCTTCAGTTTGTCTCAATCATTCTATCCTGCTGGCCGCTGCTCTTCTGATGTCAGGAAGAGTGATGCCAGCCAGCAAGCACATGCTGTTTAGGCTGGTAGACTTTAGGCATCCTGTGATGCATTGGTAGATGTTGTTCAGAATGGGGTCAAGGTGTTTATCACATACAGATGTCTCTCATGCAGGGCATGCATACTCGGTGGTGGAGAAGCTGAGAGCCAGAGCACTGGTTCAGATGATTGAGGGGCTAGCTCCCCATTTCAAGCTGGTGAACTTATTTAGAATGTTGTTCTGAGTACTCATCTTTGCTTTTGTCTTCATGATGTGTTCTTTGTATGAGAGGTTTCATCAAGGGTGACTCCAAGAAAACTGGGTTTGGACAGTGGCATTGTGGGGGGTCCCAGACAATGTAATGTTGAGTTGGTGGTTGGTCTCATAGTTTTTCACATGGAAGGCATATACTTTGTTTTCTCTGTGTTGGCGCATAGCTGGTTTTTTTATATAGTATGAGGTTGGGCCAATTACTGGCTCACTTACTGGATTTTTTGACATGTTCAAAGCCAGTGTATTGGGCTGTTATGCCATAGCATGGGGCCATAGCAGAAGCATTCAAATTGTGACCCCTGTCAGGTAATACCTGTGAATTCTGCTAACGTTCCAAACCAAATTACAATTTTGACCCTACAAATATACCAGTTAGAACAGAGAATTAGAAGCTACTGATTATAATCACAATTCTCTGGGCTTGTTTTGATGGCAGAGCTAATTCAAGCTAACTATGGTACCACTAACTTGAGTCCCATCTGCAAAAACCCTTTATTCTGAGTGTGGTGATATTTTTAACTGTCTGGAGGCTAACCCGTCAGAGTGTATTGACTAAAACTTCAGTAAGAAAACTTTACTGGAAGATCTCCTCTGTTAAGCATTTCTTTTCCCTTAGAACAGGGGTGGGCAAAATACAGCTTGTGGGTCAGATCTGGCCCACCAATTGATTGTCTGGCTTGTTAGCTCCTGCTGGGCCTAAGGAGGGAGGGCTGCACCCCACACCACTCTGCTCTAGCCAGGGCCAGGCAAGGCTGTGGAGCACTGCATGCCTGCTGCAATGAGCCATTGCCACCGTGGTACCACTAGAAGGTGAGTCCATGCATGGGGGGGCTTAGCCCAAGGCAGCTACCACCAATTTTCCTGGTGCAGTGCAGTGGCAACAGCTCGTTGCAGTAGGCAGTTGGACAGGCAGGATGGCAGCTTAATGTGCTGCATCACTCCTCATCCTGTGGAGGCCCGGCTGCTAGCAGGCACGGTGCTAGGACTGCACAGCACCCGTAGGTAGCCAGGTGGTGAGGGGGATGGATGCAGCGGGGCAGAGGAGTCTGCCCACTATACAGCTCAGCCCCAGCTGTGTTAGAGCAGAGCAGCATGGGGTGTAGGCCTCCCTCCTCGCCCTATGGGTGGCAGCTGGTGAGCTGGTTAGGATCAGTTGGCATCTTCCTGGTATCTCCCTGCCCATCCCCAGCCCTCAGTTCACTAGAACACGTTAAGTGTCCCTCCAGCCCAAATAACTGCCCATCCCTGCCTTAGAGTAGCAGTGTGGAATAGCTGATCATTTAGGTTTTAATAAGTGTCAGTTTGTATACCCCATACGTTCTGGGTACACTGAAAAAAGCATTTTTCCCTTCTACACTTACTCAAGAACTGACATTATAGATAGAGGGTCATTACAGTGGTCTTTCAATTCAGTAGACTTGGATTTTGCTTAGACAATAAGGAAGTTAATTTCAGACCTGAGATGCATCCAACTGGAAACATTCTCTGCTTCCACCCCCAAAATTTAAGTTAATTTTTCTACAGTACTTTGAGGGACAACTGTATAGATTATGTATTCATTATTTTTTATTAAGAAGCAAGTGACTGAATGTTTGAGTAAATAAAATGCATTTACATGAACTAGATCTAAAGATTGGACTTCATGGGTCTGAAAAAAACAACAGGGCCCCTTAAATTGCAATAATAAATAAATTCCAGTGGACAGGAGAAACGCATATAGCATCCCATTGTTTATAACTAGTAAAATGAATAACCTGAGTAACTGCTGACCAGTTCACCTTACTTCCATATCTAGTAAAATCCAATCACAAATAAAATATATAGTTCCGTAAACATTCAGTAGATAACACATTGTGCTGTGGGGAACACGATTTGTTAAAAAACAAATCAAGCCAGACAAAATTTTCAATTGAAGCAGTTATATAGTTTATAAATACAGGGAATAGAGGGAAATTCAAAGCAGATCCCATCAAGATCAAATTGAATTGAGGTATCGAGAGACACTTATGCAAGTTTCTGAATAATCATGCTAAATTATGGTACAAAGTCACTGCCAAAGGAGAGGGAAAGTTCGAATAAAATGTAACTTCCAACAGGAAATTCAATGTCATTAAGCATCAGGTAATAAAACTGAGAGGAAAACATACCCCAAGCCAAGCTCCTATCTGTCAAAACCCAGAAAAAACAGTTAGCTAGTAACAGTGGGGAGTGGGACCTGGGCATTAATAGATAATGTATTAGTATCACAGTATGTTGCATTTGCACAAAACAGATGCTGTTCTGCTCAGGGTTCAGTGCAAAGAATCCAGGATTACTTTGTGTTGACGCTCTTGTAGCTACTTAGAAAACCCAAAGGCTTAGAGGGTCTTGCCCTTCCCCTCAGGCTCATATTGATCACCAGTTTTAAGAACAGGAAGGAATTTGTCCTTAGGTCAGATTGGCATGGGCTGTGGGAACTTTTAATTTCCTCTGTAGTTTGGGGCATGGCCCTTTTTTTTTCTAGGAACTTCTAAGGATATATTAATCACTTCCTTATGGGGCAGTGGCAGTGGTGGTGGCATGGAAGTGCCCTCATCTCCCTTTCTTTCATCTATGGCATATTATAAGGTGCCCTTGGTATTCCGGGTGTTATGCCTTGTAGTTGTGAGAAGAGTTTGAAGTGCTGTTTTGCGGGGGGGTCTTGGTCTAATTATTGCCTGAAAACTCAAGGAACTGAATTCGATGGCCATGAAGCCCATACCTAAGTTCATACATTTTGCCTCTCAGTGACCTAGTCTTACTTCTCACATACTGACATTAGGTGTGCAGAACCAGGAAGCAGCAGTTATAAATAGTGAGTGTAAATGCAATCACATGTTGTTATTTTAAACTGTATGCTCTTTACTTGTGTCCTGGGTTCACATTTGGAGTCTGGCAGGTCATAAGCTTTGATCCTGGAGTATATTGTTAGGTTTATATCCTAAAATTCCATGTTTTCCTGGAGATTCTGTTCTGTTCCAGTTCTAAAAATCTGTGGCCTGAAGTGCTCTCCAGGGGTCATGTGGAAGATCATTTTGTGTATAGTTCCTTATCTACCTGCACAGGTGGGGACACTGTCATTTCAATGGTGCCATTTCCTCTGAATGGAGCCAGAGAGAAGCAGTGCTGAGACTTACTTGGATCTGTTGATTTTAATTTTTTCAGGGAGAGAAAGGCCAGGTACAGACATGACTCTTTTTCCATTTTAGATGGTCAGAAACTGGTCTGTATCCATAATAGAACAGACATTCAGGGCGCGCAGACTGCTTTAAAAATGGCAGATTGTGGTCTAGATTCATAGATGAAGGGTCGGAAGGGATCTAAGTAGATCTTCTAGTCTGAACCCCTGCCCTGGGCAGGAGAGAATACTGGGCTCATATGACCCCAGCTAGGTAATTGTCAAGCCTCCTCTTAAAGACCCCCAAGGTAGGAGCCAGCGCCACTTCCCTTGGAGTTGGTTCCAGATCCTAGCCGCCCTGACTGTGAGGTAGTGCCTTCTAATGTCCAGCCTGAACCTACTCTCTAGCAACTTATGGCCGTTATTCCTTGTTACTCTGGGAGGTGCTCGGAGGAACAGGGTCTCTCCCATTCCCCACTGGTCACCCCTGGTGAGTTTATAGATGGCCACCAGGTCCCCTCTCAGCCTTCTCTTGTGAAGGCTGAACAGGTTCAGGTCCTGTAGCCTCTCCTTATAGGGTCTGCCCTGCTGTCCCCAGATCATGCGAGTGGCACTCCTCTGGACCCTCTTGATGCTGTCCACATCCCTCCTGAAGTGCGGTGCCCAGAACTGGATGCAGTAGTCCAACTGTGGCCCGACCAGCATCGCATAGAGGGGGAGGATCATCTCCTTGGCCCTGCTTGTGATGCATCTGTGGATGCATGACAAGGTGTGGTTAGCCTTACTGACCACATCCTCACATTGGTGGCCCATGTTCATTTTAGAATTGATAATGACTCCAAGATCGCTTTCTGTCACTGTGCTTTCAAGAAGGGAGTTCCCCAGCCTATAGGTATGCTGCTTGTTCCTACTGCCCAAGTGTAGTACCCTGCACTTATCAGTATTGAATCCCATCCCATTCTCATTTGGCCACCCCTGTAACCTGTCAAGATCTAGCTGTATCCTGTCCCTCCCTTCTAGCATGCCCACCTCACTCCAAATCTTGGTGTTGTCAGCGAGTTTGAACAGGGTGCTTTTCACCCCCTCGTCCAAGTCGCTAATAAAGAAATTGAACAGCGCAGGCCTGAGGACTGAGCCCTGGGGGACTCCACTGCCCACTCCACTGCCCACTCTCCACTGCCCACAACCCTCCAGGTCGAATATGACCTGTCCACCACCACTCTCTGGGTGCAGCCCCTCAGCCAATTTGTGATCCATCTGACTGGGTAGGCATCAATGCCACAGTTGCCTAGCTTTCTAATGAGAATGGGGTGGGGAGATAGTGTCAAAGGCCTTCCTGAAGTCCAGAAAGACTACATCCACCATGACACCTGCATCCAATGATTTTGTGACCTGATCGTAGAAGGCAACCAGTTTGGTCTGACAGGACCTGCCCCTAATGAACCCATGCTGGTTGCCCTTGAGCATCATCTCCCCTGCTGGTCCTTCACAGATGTGCTCCTGGATAATTTTCTCAAAGAGCTTCCCCGGGACTGAAGTAAGACTAATGGGCCTATAGTTGCCCGGGTCCTCCCTCCTCCCTTTTTTGAAAATGGGGACCACATTGGCCTTCTTCCAGTTGTCTGGCACCTGGCCAGAGTGCCATGAGTGCTTGTAAAGCCGTGCCAGGGGCCCTGCGATAACCCCTGCCAATTCCCTCAGCACCCTGGGGTGGAGAGCATCTGGACCTGCTGATTTGAACACGTCCAGCTCCTCCAGAAGTTCCCTAACTCGGTCCTCCATGACCCTAGGCCTGGCGGAGTCTCTCCTGAGTCCGTCCTGAATCTTGATGGGGGAGTCCTGGTGCCTGCACAAAAAAATGGAGGCAAAGAAATTGTTAAAAAGGTCTGCCTTTTCCTCTGGTGCAACCACCAGATTGCCAAGCGTATCCTGCAGGGGCCCCATGTTACCCAGTGCCTTCTTCATACTTCCTATGTATTTAAAAAAGGACTTTTTGTTGTCCTTAATGCTAGCCCTAGTTTTGTATCTGCCTTAGCTTTCCTAACAGCCCCCCTACAGACCCAAGCAATGGAGGTCTAAGGTAGACCTGGATCAATGTAGTATCAGACATACTAAATCTAGGTTACACTGGTCTATTGAACATCTGTGCTAGGTCTGCTCCTGAATCAAAGTAGGCTGTTGTCCATTGGTATCCTAGGGGACTTTGCAGGGCCTCCTAACCTGTCCCCCTTGCAGGAGCTGCAGCTTGGCTGCTCTAACTGAGTGCCTAGCCAGCCCTGCCACCGAGCTCTCTGTCTGTCAGTCACAAGCAGGTTGGGGGAGGTGGAACAGCAGGGCTTGCGAGCTGCTGAGAGAAGTGGTGCCAGTAGTACACCCCACGTTCTTAGCTGGGTCAGTGGTGCACAAAGTGTCCCTCCCCTGGCCCAAGCCCCAGAAAGGACTTGAAGTATTTCCTTCCTCCCTGAGCCAGCACTGAGTTCCCAGCTGAAGCTGTTTCCTTCGATGCTGTGCCTGGTGGGGGGTGATTCTAGTGCCAAAATTGTGGAGGGAAGCAGTTCCCTGTGCCAGGCTGAACTGGCAGCCACCCCTCCCCCATCCCTGCAAAACAGATCCGCCTAAGCTGACCCAGCCCAGCTGGCAGCAGTCAGTGCTCCTTGGGCTGCAACCCGTGTACCTGCACTGGAATCGACCCCCTGTCTGGTGCTCCAGTGCATGGTCCTGGGGCTTGGGATAGGGAAGGTACTCTGTGCCCTGCTGACCCAGCTGGCACTGCCTTCCCCCAGCACCCTGTGAGCCCCATTGTCCCCCCCACCTCTGTTCTGCATGCCCCTCACCTGAGACAAAGCCCAGGGACCCCCATGCTGCTGAGCAGGGGTGAGCCTGCCTCCCTCCACTGGCTGCCTGACAGATGACAGGGCAGTGGACGGAGAGGGGAAGGCAGGGCAGGGGGGGGGGGGGGGGCATGTGTCTGACAGCCAGTGAGGGATGGTCCTTGCTCAGCTGCAATCAGCTGCCCTCAGCAACGTCCAGCAGGCTGGGAGGTATGTGGGAGCATCCCTAGCCTTCTGGCCTTGGCCAGTGCAGGCACCTGCCTGCCTCCCCCCCACTGAAGCGTGAACATGAATTCCATTCACTCGCTATCCAATCTGTTCAGCTTAGACAAACCTGCGTAGATTTGATCAATTCTGCCTCAGACTTTTTGGCTGTCTGTACTTAGCCTGACAGAGAAAGTGTCTAACGATATCCACCTTGGATGGAGGCATTAAAGAGAAATTCAGCAGAGCATTTTTCAGAGGCTCCTTGGTACATGTTTTCAACCATGAATGGCATGTGCCCCCAGCAGCTGGAGGACCACAGCTGCGCTGGCAGCGTCAGGAACATGGTGGCGGTAAGCTGGGAGCTCCCACAGATGCTACCAGCACTGTTGGTGGTGAGGGGGTGGGGTGTGGAGAGCGCTGGCCAGGCGTCGGTGACCACCCATAGGCATTGGTGGCACCCAGCAGTGATCATGGGCCACCCTCAGACACCTCCGCGACAGTGTCGGCAGCGCCTTTTTGCAGGGGATGAAACCCCTACACGTTGCCCCTGTTCTCAACTGACAAATGACAGCCCACTGTTGGACTGCAGAAGTGTCACAGATGGGCTACAAGGACAGCTGTGGGAGGTGGGCTGTTTCCTGAACTCTCCTAAGTGTGATATCAATTTTGTCTAAGGGAAAACTTGGCTCTAATTAAGACTCACAAGTCATTTAACCCATTTTACAGAGACTGAAAACAACTCAAAAGCAGTTGTGAAGAGAACCCCTGGCATGGTTTCACTGCTGCTTTTCCAGGATTGGTGCGTATAGCCTGCAGTACTTCCCTGGCAGTGCTGAGACACAGTGGGTACATCTACATGAGATGCTTACTGCACAGTAGCCTAATAACATTGCATAGTAGCATGCCGGTCAAACTGTGCTAATATGTTACTGCACTATGTTATTAGGCTACTGAACAGCAAGCATCACACAAAAACAATGTGCTGACACTGCGTGAGTTACTGCGCGAGTAGTGAGAGTTACTGTGCATTTAGTTAGTATTTCATTAAGCAAGTACTAAATTAAATGTGCAATAACTACTGTGCATTAATGAACATGTAGATGCGCCCAGTGTAAACATACTGAGACACACCAATGTGAGGAGACTTTCTCAGGACCTCATGAAGAAGTAGTGGCAGAAGTGCTTGCTATGCATCCACTGAGCAGAAGAGTAGTGACAGATACGGTCACAAACAAATGCTGATTTTTTTTCAAGAACTTTTCAGCAAGAGAGAGAGAGGTTTATTTATAATTGGTTGGGATACACTGCTCATGACGCTTAGTTTATTAACAACGGTGTTATGGGTACCTATTTCCTGCACTGGGTAGAATGCATTCCCTATATAGACAGCTGTTTGTTCAATGATTATCCTAACCTCAGTGAAGAAGAAACAAAGTCAACTGGTATCCGCACTTCCCTTCCCTCCCTTTACTGGTTCTCTCTTCACTTCCTTCATCTAGTTTTTCCATTACAGTACTAAGAGAGGGACCTGGTTTATATAGCAAATAGCACTTACTGCATAGCATTGTCATTGTTTTTATGTTTCAGTAGTGAAAAACTCAAAAAGATTTTACTCTCAGCTGAGATAATACTTGATTCCAGAAACAGGAAAAGCCTTGGATTGTAAAGCAAAATACCAGATACTTTAGAATATTTGCTCCCTTTTTTACAATGTATTATTAGTAGTATTGTGCACATTTGATAATATTTAACTGAAAAGCAATTCCTAACAGATTAAAAGAGCTGACAGTTTAAAGAAAACTATTTAAATAACAACAGCTTGGGGCATAACAAAACTAGTAAATTCCAAATACAGGATTGTACCCACCCCCCCTTTTTTTTTTCTTGTTACAAAATTGTGGTCCAGCATTTTAAACCTGGAAAGATTAATCACTGAAACAGTGTCGCTCTCCCCCATTCCCTGCCAGAAAGTTATAAAAGCTCTTTAAAACTCTTCAAACCTTTGTTAAAAAAAGCAAACAAACAAAAACCCAGAAAGTAGGCTGAGTAACGCTTCCACTTTAGTGTTATGGTCCAGTTGTAATCTAAGCAGAGAGACAACATCATCATTGTCTCCAGTTGTTTGTTTGTGTGGCTCACAGAGAGCCTGACCTATAGATTCCTGCCTGTATTTGTTTTAGTTAGGGTCCTCTTCTATGCAGAGGAGCATAGGACTATGTGCTGCTGCAGCCCTCAAGGAATACCACTGCTAAGTTCCTGTTAAATTATATTAAGTGGGCATTTCATTTCACATTGTTGTTGGCACTTGCTATAGTATCTGATACTGTACAACTATAGTGTAATTTTGCAGCTCTTGAGTCCTTTGTCCTGGGATGTTACCTCAGCACTGAAATATTAGGGATTGAATCCTGAGTAAATGAAGAGACATTAAAGATCTCTTTGTGTGCATCTACATGTGTCATTAAGGGGATGTGATAAACTCCTGTGCAGTTTGTGCCAGAGTTTATAATGGCACCTTAATGGCATGTGTAGATGCTCAGACTGCTGCAGTCCAAGGCATACGTGCAGATGCTGTGCCCAGGACCACAGCAGTTTGAGCCGGGATGGAGCAGCCATGGGCTGGCAGGGAGCCTGGGGGTCACCCCTGGTTCTGGGTGGCGGCAGAGGCCAGTGGAGGAGCTGGCTTGGGCACAAAAGTACTCCAGCATGAGGAACCCTGCTGCCTGGACTGACCAGGCATGATGTGTGTTTATATGTGTGTTTAGGCATAATTATTTTTGTCACTGTAAGGGGACAGTACTATCTTACATCAGCAAAAATTAGTTTGCTGTAGTCTAATAGTGTTGCGCAGGTAGACTATGATGCTTTAAACCAGGGGTGGGCAAAATATGATGCATGGGCCGGATCAGACCCATGAGGCCATTCTATCTGGCCTGTGGGGCCCGTAAAAAATTAAGAAAATTAATATTTCTCTGCCCTTGGTTTCTGTCAAAAATGACAGGAAACAAGGGCAGTAGGACCCACAACAGAAGGGCCCACCTGGCCCCGCCCCCCTAGCTGGAAGCGCCAGGCAGGGCTTCTGGCCTGGGACCACATGGCTGCCCCATGCTGGAACCTCAGGTAAGGGGAAAGCAGGGGAGGGAGACCCTGGGCAGGGAAGGAGCCTGGGGAAAAGCTGAGCGCGGGCAGGGGGGTGGGGGGAAGCGGCCTCTCCCCAGCCCTGTGCCCAGCACCCCGCACTGCAGCTGTTCGTAATCCGCATGAGGCTGCCTGTTCCTGCTCTGGACAGCCCTGCACGAGCTGCGAGGAGCTGCAACAGGGAGAGCCGGCCATGGGGCAGGGGAGGGGCCGCTTTCCCTCCCCCGCCGCACTCAGCTTTTCCCTGGACTTCTTCCCTGCTCCTTCCCAGTGTGGAGGAAAGCGGCCCTTCCCTGCCCCGTGGCCAGTGCCCCGTGTTGCAGCCACTCGCAGCCCACACGGGGTTGTCCTAAGCAGGCACAGGCAGTCCCAGGCAGGCTGCGAGCGGCAGCAGTGCAGGGTGCCAAGCATGGGGCAGGGAGGGGCTGTTTCCCCCCACCCCCACGCTCCGCACCAGCTTGTGACCCCTCCCTGCTGCCAGTCTGGGCCCCGTGCAGCTCCGGGCTTGCCCATCAGGGCTGCACATGGCTACAGCAGCAGCGGCCCCCCTGCTTTCCACGCCAGGCAGTGTTTGCCACCACCGCCTGTGGGCTGCCCAGTGTGCAAGCTCCGGGCGGGCAGCAGCAGCAAACACTGCCCAGCATGGCAAGCGGGGGGGGCGGGGGGCGGCGCCACACGCAGCCTCGATGGGCAAGCGCAGAGCCAGCACGGGGCCCAGGCTGGCAGCGGGGGCCGGTTACAAGCTAGTGCTGAGCATGGGGAAAAGCGACCCCTCACTCACCCAGTGGCTGGCACCCATGCTATAGCCACTTGCAGCCTGTGTGGGCCTGCCTGTGCCTGCTCAGGAAAGCCCAGCACGGGCTGTGAGCGACTGCAGCAGGGTGCTGGCTGTGGGATGGGAGAGAGGCTGCTTTTCCCCGCACTCAACACCAGCTTCTTCCCTGCCATTGGGCAGGAAGTTGGGGCTGTGTGCTGCCCCCCAGCCTGTACTGCGGGGCTGGGGGGCACTGGGAATGAGTGGGCGGGGAGCCAGTGGGAGCACGGGGCCCACACCGGTGTCCCAGGGCCAGTGCCAGGTGGGACCAGAGCAGGGTGGCAGGAGCGCAGGGTCCCAGTTGGCAGGGGCTCTATGGAGCCGGGCCAGCTCCTCCCCTCCCTGCTGGTACAGCCCAGCCCGGCTCCACAGACCCCTGTCAGCCTGTGCCCTGCTTTGGGCCCCACTGGTGCTCACCCTGGGACATGGACCAATGTCCAAATGTCTTGGGACCAAGGACATTGGGACATTGGTCCCAATATGGTGACCAAGGGGCGGGGCACCTGTCAAGGGGCGGGGCTACTCATGCGGCCCTCGACAGCCTGCCAAAACTGGGTAGGCGGCCCTCCACCCGAAATAATTGCCCACCCCTTTAGACTGCAGCAAATTAGTCAGCTGTGCATATAAGTGCACATGTGGATGCACCTGCTAATACAGATTGAATTTTTTTCTTATTTAAGGATCCAGTACTGATTTACAGTAGAAAGAAAGGAATGGCATATGCTTTGAAATATCAGAAATTGCATTTTCTTTTAGGACCTACTACCATACCAAATCTCCCAGCATGCCACATTCAAAGATACTGTTTTGAGGCAGCCAGTGGTGTCAGTCCTTAGCCCCAGGGTTGGGAACATTTTTCTAATCAGAAGTCCAAATATCTTAAGTTTGGGGTCCCAATGTGAGATTTGTCATTTTGGTCAAATATCCCACAAAGGACTGGAGTAGAAGAAATTCTAGTAATACAGATTCAGGCTTCTACTCTGAAAGGCACTTACATACGTGCACGGTGTGTGTCAAGGATCCTGGGGCTAGTACCGTATTTGTGTGTACTTACAGGACTTCTTCAACAACATCTTTTGATTAAACCAGGATTAAGGTGGTTAACTCTATTGCCTCTGTGTACAGTATGTTATGTTTAATAATCAAAGACAGTGCCTAAGTACTATTCCTAAGATAGTTCGTAAAATATTAATTAATTAATAGAGTGCAATCAACGTACATGGCTTTTCAATTTCTGCTTTGTTTAGATACTTCTACTATATTCAATCACCTTAGTATATGAGCACCTCTCAGTACTGTATTAAGCAATAGGACTAACATCTGTGTATGTTATGTGTAGTTCTTTCTCCCTCTTCTCATGAGAAAACTGCATATAAAATTAAAAAATAATATTTAAAAATTATGTAACTAGGTAACTCAAAGGTACAGAATGAAACAGAAAAGTTATGTTTGTTGGGAAGTTGACTAGAAAATGAGGTGCAGAGCCCCCCCACGCAGCGTGGGGCAGTGGGGGGCAGCAGGAATCACCCCCTGCCTGGCAGCACCCGGTGAGCTGGAGCTTTTTTTTCCCAGGTGCCGGGAGCTGGGGTGGGCAGGGCAGCCATCGCCGGGCTGGGAAACGGGGCAGGGGATGGGCCTGCCTGATTCAGAGATTTGGCTGAATCGATTCAGGACAGTGATTTGATCCACTGAATCACTGAATCAAATTTCTGACAGTGATTTGATTCACTGATTCACTGAATCAAATCACTCTCCACCGAATTGGCTGAATCCAAATCCAAAGTGAATACTAGTCGCTTCGCACAGGGCTGCTGTCTTCTGGCCCGGTACTCCCTGCCAGCCCCTGGACTAGCACCCAGAGGAAGCCTGCAGGTGGTGGCAGGGGCACATCGCAGGGCTGCAGGGAGCTAGGAGCAAATCTTCTCACTAATCCCTGCACGTGTAGACACCTACCCAAAAACACTTACTGTGAAGTAGCTTACTGCACAAGAAATCTAGGCCAGAGTAAATGCATGTGTAGATGCACCCAAGGTATATAAATTCACACCTTATACTGATACAATTCTGTGGGCAAAACAGACTAATGAACTTGAATTGCATATCCAAGAGTTTGACAACTTGAACCCAAGTCTCTTATTTAATTATTTTGTCTATCCCTAACTTATAAGTAAAGGACAGAAAAGGAAAGAATGTGTTTGATCTGACATTGTGTAAAGAAACATTTTGATAGTACACGACAATTGGTAGATACAGGGTTTGACCCTGCTTTTAAATCTGGGTTATGCAACTTTATCTAACAGAGGTCTGTTGTGGAGACTGAAGGACATACCTAATATGTTTTAATTTAATACAGAGGTGTGGGTTTTGATGGATGATACATCTAACAGACAATACCCTTTAATTTGAAGAAAAAAGGAGTATTACAAACTGGCACCTGTGGACTCTGCAGGCTAAACATATATTTCTCAAATGTGCCTTCAACTTTTCTATACCTGAAACTTCTTTCTCTATAGTGTTATTACATCCTGTCTTTCAGACACCAGAGAGCAAAAATGAACAAAATGATTTTGTTGGTCTTCTCTCACTGGTTAGAGCAACAGCCTGATGAACTCTCTTTCTAACTGCTACTCCAGGTCCATCCTCAGTTCAAGATATAATTCAAAATTCTTTCATTTATTCAGAAACTTGTATGGGATTGTTAACAGCCAGTCTCATAGATCTTATACTGTTGCAACTGCTTCTCTTCTCTTGACTTGTTTGCTTTTTTCTCCCCTTCCACAGATTTTTTTACATATTCTGGATGTCATTGGCATAAGATATTTTCTTACCTATTTCTCCTGCTGTATGTATCAGCTCATCTGCATCTCTCCACCAAATAGTTTTCTTTCTCCTGTTTGTGTTTAACTTAGGCTGTTTTGATTTCATTATCATGTAATGCTCCAAATGATGCGTGCACACATGCAAGCATGTGCGTTTGCAGCAGCTCAAATAGAAGCAGTGCAAATTTAAGCTGGGGCTTTTTGCCTTGGTGCATGTGCTTGGACATGCACTTTGTGGTGGAGCAGATTGTGCCACTTGGGACGAAATAACCCTGCCTGGCTCCTCCCAGATCTGCAGCCAGGGGGAGCTAGAGCCAGTGGGCCAGCACCTGTGCTCTCCCCAGCAGTATAAAAAGCTGCCCTGTCCTGGCCCCATCCATACAAAAAGCTGCCTTGGCAAGCAGCTCGGGGCTACTCGCTCTCTGGAGATTCTGGGGCCCGGCCACTTGGTACCTGGGGACACTACCCCTTGTGCCAGCTGGACTGCTGCAACAGCATCCCAAATCCAGTTTTAAAAATACACCAAAATCCATGTTTTTCCACAATTAAAACAAAAGACCACTTTACATACACGCATACACGCACACACATCTAGAGAGAGACAGCAATTAGTTGGGCAATGCTTTATTGGTATATTTACAAAGTTAAAGCAATGTATAAGCCTACCAGTGTGTCTCTCATCATGATAAAATAAATTCTAAATACCTATGTATGTTTATGTGTGCTTTTGGTTTTTTTCACACATGATGGGTGTGTCATGGGTGGGATGTGGTGTTTGCAGGAAGGAGTGTGGGAGAAGGCGGGTGGGTGTGTGTGAAGGGATGTGGGTTGGTGTGTGGGTAGATGTGGGGCAATTGCTGGGGGGACTGTGGGTGTGGGGGACCTTGTGGGAGGGTGTGTGTAGGGGCTGCTCAGGAGGGGTGAGTCCCTTGGCCCCCACGGGGTACAGGCCCCCTACACAGCACATGGAATGCCCCCCACAGGGCCCCAGCTCCCCACTGGAGGGCCACAGCCTGTGTCCCCCAGAGGGCACCAGCCCCCCTACCCAGGGTCCTAGGCACTCTGGAGTGCCACAGCCTCCCTGCCCAGCGTCCCGACTCCTCCTGGAGGTCACAGCCCCCCTTCCCAGGGTCCCAGCTCCCCCTGGAGGGCCACAGCCCCTCTGTCCAGGGTCCCAGCTCCCCCTGGAGGGCCACAGCCCCCCTCACCCAGGGTCCCAGCTCCCCCTGGAGGGCCACAGCCCCTCTGTCCAGGGTCCCAGTTCCCCCTGGAGGGCCACAGCCCCCCTCACCCAGGGTCCCAGCTCCCCCCTGGAGGGCCCCAGCCCCTTGCCCAGGGCCCATAACTTATGTTTGGCAGCAGCAGTGGGAGTGGGGTGCTCTGAGCCATGGCAGCAGGACCCAGAGCGGCATGCGTGAACTGTGTGCTTGCCTTAGCTGGGTCCTGCCAGTCCTGGGGCCTCTCTGCCACCTGGCAGGGCTGGACCATTGTGACAGGACCTGGAGCAGGACGTGGGGACTGTGTGCTGGGCCCAACCGGGTCCTGGGGCCTCTCTGCCACCCAGCAGGAGCAGCCCCAGGGCCGGCAGGACTGTCTGGGCAGTGCATGGTCCCCACACACCGCGCCGAGTCCTGCTGCCACGGGAATGGCCTGGCCAGGTGGCAGAGGGTTCCCAAGGCTGGCATGACCCAGCTGGGCCCGGCACGTGGTCCCTACGTGCTGTGCTGGGTCTTGCCACCAAGGACCCAGCCTGGCCGACGCCAGAGGGGCCCCAGGGCTGGCAGGACCCGGCTGGGTGTGGTGCGCGATCCCCATGCACCACGCCAGGTTCTGCCTCTGCACCTCTGTGCCTGTGCGGGGGTGACGCGTGGCGGGACCTGGGCCAGCCCCATGTGGCTCGCTAGTCCGGCTTTGCATCAGAGTGGGTTGCACAGCTCCAGGAGGCATGGGTCCTGTGCATGCCTCCTGTAGCCCTGTGACCTGCTCCAGTACAAAGCCGGACTAGCGAGCCACACGGGGCTGGTCCGGGTCCATACCCCCTGCAGCCCTGAGGACATCCCCCCTGCCACCACTCACCTACCCACACCCATGAACCTCCTCCCCTCACTTACCTTGGACAGTGCCGGGGGCCGGAGGCAGCAGGAGAATGAAAGAGACACTCTGGCTCACACCAGAGCATCTCTTTTGGAGGACTGACTTCCTGGTGTGGTCTGGGACCATGCCTTGCTCCACTTTTCTGCAGAGCAGTTTTTTTAAACCCCTGGCTATCCATGTGGTCTAATTTTCTCCCCACACTGCAAACTTGCAGCGCAGGGAACATTTTTTCATTCCTGCATGTACCCCTTGCCCCACCTCAAAGGAGTTTGAGGTGGGGCAAGCGGCAGTGCGTGCTCGTCTGGATGTACCCAAAAGGGTTTTTGGCACTGTTGGTATGAAAGGTGCTATGCAAACTAAAGCTGTTATAGTAATATATGGTGCTATTAATAATACATATTTACATGTAAAAAAAAAATATATATATACACACACATATTTGCTGTAATTTACTAGAGATTTGTTGTGGTGGTTTTTAAACGTAGGTTCTAATGCAGCAATCTGCTTTTTCTGGGTGGATCTTTCTGTGAAGTCCTGCTAAAGGATTCATGGGATATTGAGGCTTTAGATAAGAGAGGTTCTTTGTCCCGAGGAACATTAAAGGATTATCTATACGAGAAAGTAGTGCAACTCTGGATATGGTTATATGAGTATGAAGACACTTTAGACTGCTATAGCTATTCCAGCAAGTATGATGTATTTATCTTTACAGATAGATCATCTTTCCAGCAAATAACTGCGACCACACTTGTGTTTCCACAGGCAGAAGTATTCTAGTTAAACATACCGCTGTCCTAACCAATACTGTTATAGCAGTATGAATATTCAGTGCATATGCGGCTTAGTGGCTTGCACCACATGAAGACGTTACCATGATATAAAGAAGGGTAGCACAGTCCTGTGTGCACAATCTTACCTGAAGGTAAATAAAAACTAATTAGCTTTTATTAAATTTCTTTGAGAGTTAACTACTGTGTGTTAGTTTTCAGTTACATTGGCGTAAGAGCATACACAAAGGGAGTTAATGTAGTGTAGCTGACATATTGTGAAGCCCCTCCCTCCTTTATTTTGTGACAGGTATTCCATGCCGACATTCACAAGACTAAATATAAGACAGCAGTATAGGAGATGGTCCATTTGAGGAATGTAGATGACAGGAAGAAGAGAGAGGATATGCCTGAAGTGGTGGTAGGTTTTAAGGAGAGATTCTGAAGGGAAAGAGTTAAATGGAGTTGGGAGAAGGGGTAGTGCAGACCAGTTAAAAGGAAATGCTTCCCCAAATGAATGAAAGCCAATAAATATGAAATGTGCTGAATGGCTTTTTTTTTTTTTTTTTTTTACTTAAGTTTAATATTTTTTTAGAAAAGAAAAATAAAACTTTCTCAAACTAAATGAATCCTCTGACTATTTACCTCAGGCTTATAGAAATACCTCACATGACAAGTCTGGCTCCATAAACTCCAACTGAGCAGTCTGGATCTTCAGCATTCAATTTGAAAGCTGTCTGAAAATATGTAACAAACTGTCTAATCTGTACCAGGTTTGCTAATCTTGCCGTCTTTGCCTGTAAAAGGAACAGATAATATTATGAACTAATACAATAAGCAGGAGATGGATAACACTGGTATTTTTTTCAGCATTTAGCATTTTAACATGCTGTTCGTTTAATTCTACCAGTAGTGAAATGCTATTTCAAGACCAGTCACATAAGAGTGAGTGCTGTGAAAATTCTAGTTCTAGAGATTTTATTTTGGATATATTGTATTCTTTTTACTTAAGTTTTTCATCCGCGGTCTCAAAATAGTTTCTTGATTGAAATAAATAAAAAGAAAACATTCACGACAATTGGTCCGGAGCTGTATTTTGATTTAATGTTGATCAAATATCTGCTTTCTATATGTTTTACTAACAGATGAACAGATGAACCTGTTATAGACCATGCTGCATGTTGACAAGAGTACATTACTTTATTTTGCCTTATTGGCAATTTGAGATCTTAAAAAAACAATGTAGAGGTTACTCTCATTCTGTATTGCTATCCTTGGAATGCTCTTGGATTTCCATTAACTCTCACCACAAAAGATACCGAGGATGGAGTCAGACTTTCTAGACAGGGACGCTAAACATCTGAGACCAGAAAAGTGTAAACAGCTTAAATTCTTTGTATTGAGATGAAGCAATTACTTTTCCTTAACACTTTGTGATGTTCTCTGCATTTGTGGCTTCATGGTCTAAATGAAGGTGAATGGGTGGATAGTTTGCAAGTGCCTTAAAACTTACAGCTGTTGCATGAAGCAGCTGCCTTGAAATGCTACAGCCAGAGAATATAAGCTTCAATATAAACAGCACAGTTCTCGAGAGTCAACTTGGCAAAATGTTCTCTGTATTCTGGCATTGCTTATGAACACAAATTATATACAGGACCATTTCCAAGACTTTCCCCTTGAACTTTTCAATCAAAGGAGAAGGAAGAAAAAGAAAAAAAGACTGCATGGTTTTGTTTCACTAATGCAGTACTGCAGCTTTATGCCTGTGAATCTTTGCACAAATCAGTGGAATGAAATCAGCATCGAACTGGGGTAACTCTGGGTGAATATTTGATTTCTTAGGTCCAATCTAATTGCAAAAGTTATTGCTTTAATTATACCAGTATGGTTAAAGCACTACACTTTTGCTTCAGCTACTTGGAAGGAGTTTAAGGCAAATAGGAACCAGGCACTCATCCCAGAATAAAGTGGAATAATTTGGGAACAGTTGTTGAACTTTAAATTTATATTCTACCTTAATATAAAACTATTTTCCAAGTGTAACCAAGCCCTAACACAAGGGAAACCTCTTCCCTCTCTTCTCCCCCTGCACAAGACTCCTAGGCCTTCAACCAGCATAGTTATACTTTTAACAAAAAAAACAAGCCTTAATTCTCAAATGAATCATAATTTCACATTTGCATTCCTTTTTTAATCACCTTCTCAACAATGCTTCCACTCAAGGCTCTAGTTTCCAGGTAACGGTGAGAACTAGAATCCTAAACACTTGATGATCTATCCTTTCACTACAATGGAGTGGAAAGCAATGCTTAGCACTCACATAAAATAATATCTCAGCTGAATGCATCTTCTTTGGCACTGGGTGAAATCTGTGGGTGTAAAGTGGCCATCTTCCTGGAACATTGGTCAGGTGTGATGCAGCTTTCATGCATTGGCATAGTGACTGCTGTAGACGACAATGAAAGGGCTACAAATATAAGTGATATGTGTGTGTGTACACTAAATGTTTTTAATAAAATAGTATTAAATTATTAAATAAGATTTCTGGACCACTGTATTTCGTTGTAGTAGCTGGACATATAAGTTAGGCAATTTTTCAGTTTTTGCTGTTGAAACATGTAGGGAAATGTAATGCAGTTGTGACAAATGAAAATGTTTAGAAGTTCGTGGCATTTTAGATTTGATTTGCACATGTTCTTGAAGGCTACAAACAGGAACATTTCTATAACTGAATATGTATTTCATTTTATGCCCTAACTCACCTATTGTGAAATCCTTTCATGAATTAGTATGTCTTGACTCCCTTTTACAGCAATAATAGAGCTGGGTGTCTGTGTGAAGATGCAGGAAAGGGGAGACCCAAACCCAACACCCTCCTGATTACTGTGGTTTTATAGAGGTCCCAGAGGTTAAAACAATAGATTTCTTTCCATATTTGACCCACTTCCTTGATATCATGCTTTCCCGCTTGACAAGTATGACATGACATTCAGAAACAGAAACAGTTATTGTTAGTAACCTAAACTATATATCATTGAAACAGTAATGTCAACAACACTTGTCTGCCATCACTTACACATAAGGCAGTTCCACTGACGTTGATAGCAATGTGGGGAAATTTGGGCCTGTGATTATTTATTAATAATATGGGAGCTAGTTCTCCAACCCTACCTTGTGTAAATAGTTCTTCCTCATGAGTATCATCTCACAAAATTCAGGGAGGGTCTACTGAAATAAGTTGGGCCAAATAGTTCAATCACATGGATCAGGGCTGTTTAGCTGGTGGTCCATGGGCTGCATGTGGCCTGTGAGGGTGCATCCAGACAAGTGAGCACGTGTCTCTTGCCCTGCCTCAAACCCCTTTGAGATGGGGCAAGAGGCATGTGCGGGAATGAAAAAATGTTCCTGAGCTGCAAGTTTGCAGCATGGCAAGAAAATTAGACCCCTGGATATCCCACAGCAGGCCAGGGGACCCACCCCTCCTGAGCAGCCCCCACAGAACATCCCCCACACTCACAGTCCCCCCAGCAATCACCCCACACCTACCCGGCTGGTTGGCAGAGGGGCCCCGAGGGTGACAGGACCAGGCTGGGCCCGACTCACAGTCCCCGTGTACTGTGCTGGGTCCTGCTGCCAGGGACCTGGCCCAGCTGGGCAGCAGAGAGGCCCCAGGACCCAGCTGGGCCTGGCATGCAATCCCCATGTGCCATGCTGGGTCCTGCCACCATGACTCAGCGCGGCTGGTGGCAGAGAGGCCCCAGGGTCAGCAGGACCTGCCATTCTGGGTCCTGCCGCCATGGCTCAGAGTGCCCCACTGTCGCTGCTGCTGCTAAAGGTAAGTTATGGGCCTTGGGCGGGGGGGGCTGGGGCCCTCCAGGTTGCCTGGCACCCTGGGCAGGGGGGCTGGGGCCCTGTGGGGGATAGGGGCTGTGGCCCTCCAGGGGGGAGCTGTGGGGGGGGTGGCACCCTGTGGGGGCTAAGGGACCCCGCCTCTCCTGAGCAGCCCCCACACGAGGTCCCCCACACCAACAGTCCCCCCCGCAATTGCCCCACAACAATGCACACACCAACCCACATCCCTCCTCATCCACCTACCCGCCTTCCCCCACATCTCTTCCCACCCCCTTCCTGCAAACACTACATCCCCCCATCAGACACCTATCATGTGCGAAGAAAACCAAAAGCACACATCAACACATATAGGTATTTAGAATTTATTTTATCATGATGAGAGAGACACTGGTAGACTTCCACATTGCTTTAACATTGTAAATATACCAATAAAGCATTGCCCAACTGATTGCTGTCTCTCTCTCTCTCTCTCTCTCTCTCTCTCTCTCTCTCTCTCGATATATGTGTGTGTGTGTGTGTGTGTGTGTGTAGAGTGGTCTTTTGTTTTAATTGTGGAAAAACATGGATTTTGGGGTAGTGTCCCCTGGTACCAAGTGGCCAGGCCCCAGAAGCTCCTGAGAGCGAGTAGCCCTGAGCTGCTTGCCAGGGCAGCTTTTTGCAGTGATGGGTCCAGGACAAGGCAGATTTTTATACTGCTGGGACCAGCACAGGTGCTGGCCCTGGGCTCTAGCTCCCCCTGGCTGCAGATCCGGGAGGAGCCAAGCAGGGTTATTTTGCCCCAAGTGGCATGATTTGCTCCTTAACAAATGGCATGTCCGAACACGTATGCTGAGGCAAAAAGCCCCAGCTCAAATTTGCACTGCTTCTATTTGAGCTGCTGCAAGCGCACATGCTTGCGCATGTGGACGTGGCCTGAAAGGTTATGTTGCAGCCCCTGAGCTCCTGCCCAGCTGCTGTCCCCTCCTCATTGCAGTGACAGCTGGATTCATGGGGCTCCCACTACCTACTCAGGTGCTGTTTCCTGCCCTTGCCCCAGGGGACAGGCCAGCATGGCATAGTGTGGAGAGCTCAGGGTGAGTCCAAGGTGTGCATTGTGGGGGGAACCGGAGCCATGTGGGTAGAGAGATTACACCCATGAAGGGCAGCAATGCGGGGAGCACACCTGGTCTAGCAGTAGATGGGGGGGGGGGGCAATAACCCTGAAGGTGGGCTGCCGTGAAGGGATGCCTGGTGCGGGGGGGGAGGGGAGGAGAGCGGGGTTGCCTACTTGGAGCAGTATGTGGTGTGTGGCCCTGGGGCCCGTGGCTTGTTTGATGCAACCCCTCAGTGTGCAGCCCTTGCTGGTGTGGTCTGCAGAATGTATGGCCCTGGGGGCTTAGACAGCCCTGACTTGGATCATAGTCAGGCAGAAGGCAGGGCAGAGTGGCATTGTTTTGGAGAGACATGAGTGTTCCTAGGTGGCAGCCTTCTGCCTGACTTCAAACTGATATGGCTAAAACTCCTGGACCATAGTACTTAATTAAATACAAATCATCTTTACATAAAATAGAAAATAAATATTGTTTGTTTGATTTTAAAATTGCCTGTTTACAACCCTATAAATTCTTCAGTCTGAGAGAAGACCCTCCTTTGAATACCAGGTTGCTGTGTTTATGTCCTTGTTTGGCATCTCTGGCACTTTTTCTAGGCACAGCGTTTCTGTCTTTTACCCTTTCATGGCCTGTGTGGTCCTCAGGAGCTCTGTTGTCTCTTCAGATGTCACAGTTGCTTAAACACACACTTTTCCCAAGTGCACTTTCCTTGCAGGCACTCTAAGTACAGTTTTCCTGTCTAGGGAAATGGGGTTATTGAAATTGCAATGCACAGACTTTGCAAAGACTTGTAACACAATCATTCTTTGCTTTAGGTAGCAAATGAAATATATCTAAGCAAAATAGTGGTACACCAATGTACCTTCTGCCTTAACTTCCATCATGTCCATGTTCCCTCCTTTCCACATTTGGCAGTGAAGGGAAGGCAGTGTACGGCAGGACCAAAAGCAGCATAGCTTTATTAGCACAGCACTAAGCACAGGCTAATTATCTCTGTGGTGGGCTCATTAGCTTGGGCAGAGTTAGCATGTGCTGAGTGAGCTCAGGTTTTGTTCATGGCTATCTCAGAATATCTTTGCTTGGCATTCTGTATGCACTTATCCATGAAGCCTTTTCCTTTCTGAACCCACCACTTGCTGGCCTTCTGCTTTCCAGTCCCTTTTGTCAGGTGACCTCCCCCCAGCAAATTACACAGTAAGTGATCCTTTGTTTATTTCAGACTTGATGAACTTGTTTGACCTGGTCAACTTGTTTGGTCCCTGTGTCTATAGCTGTTCTTTTTACCTGGAGAATCACTGAAATAATGATCTTTCATTATTAGCCAAGTTTTGGATTCTTCTATACTCCCCTCTGTTTAGTTGTTCCTAAACTTCAGTATTTGAGCCAGCAGGTTCCTTTTATTTGGAGTTTCTTTTACCTGGAGAATCACCTTCTTTATTAGCCGTGTACTATGTGCAAGACTTTATCCTGAAGCCTCCTGTGTGTGTTAGTTTACTATACGGGCATAGTATAATACAGGAGAAAAGACAAATAAACTTCACATTCAGCAAGAGTTCCAGTGTGAGGCATGCACAAAGAGTTCTCAGTATATAATGGAATTCAGAAACTGAACGTAGATCTTCAGAGGAAGTCAAACTGAGAGCAATGGGAGTTGTGTGGTCTGAGGATGCCATGATGTTTTGTCATTGAAGAAAAAGAAGTAATGCTACAAGGAAATAAAACAACCAAATGCTCAGTAACTGGACCCACACAATGTATGGTTAAATCTTTGCAACTGAAGGAAGAATGGAATTTTTAGAAGCCATTAATAATACTCCTGGTAGGATGTGTTCACTTAAAAATACCAATTTGCTGAACCAAAATGTTTTGTTCAGAATCTCTTGAGTTCAGTGAATTTTTACAAAAGCCAAAACAGACTTGCCTTCCTGGTGGACTGCTCCCACTTTGGGGATTCTAAAAGCTGTGATTGCAGTTCTAGGGAAGTTCCCCAGTAGGAGCATCCGGGGGTCAGAAACCCTGGACGATCTGAGTCCTCAGCTCTAGAGCGATCTGTTCAGTGGGTCTGGCTGGAGTCAGAGACCCACAACTTCCATGTCCTGTGGTCATGGAATGGAGTGGTCCACCTGATGGAAATTTAGGACCTGCAGTTTTGGCCAGGACCTCAGGGCTTCCATATGCCCAAAGCCAGGACATGGAGCCTGAAAGTGTTGAGGTGAGCACACAGAATCCTTGGCTCTGGGGTGGTCTGCATGGCGCAGTTGACCGGGAGCCATATATCCTGGGAGACTTCTTGTCATTGTCAGAAAAAAAAGACATGACTTGTTTCTAAAAAGAAATTTTAAAGATAAAAAGATAATTTTGAGTTCACAGGAGATTCTGCCAAAAAATTGGTTTGGGTCTTATTCAGAGCAAAACCAAATTTTGAAAATAATAAAATATCCGGTGGACTGGCAAGCCTGATTTTCAGTCGGTTCTAATTAACACCAGGAGTGATATTCTGAATCTAATTTGCAGTTAATTTCTAGAGTATGAGGACTACGTTTCGGTTGTTTTACATGATTCCAAACTTTCTGACCATCTCAGTAATGTGATATTTACAGCCATTGCACATGCAGCATATAACTTATTAAACAGCAGCATCGTTTTAGTGGGTAGTTTGTGAAAAGAATAAGATTATTATTGGTCAAAAGAGGCATTCTTTTGTTTATTACTTGAAGCACTTATTATTACTTTATAAAATATTTTATGAATTGCAAGACTATGTCAACATTTATTTTTGTATAGAACTTCCTACAGGCAAGTACTGCATTTATTTTGTGGATGGTATTATATTTATAGTTAATCTTGAATAAACATACTAAATAAAAAGACAAAAAAACAAGTGCTATACAATTCTCCACATAAGTCTAGCTGCTTCCCTAAATATCAGTACTTTCAGTGTCCCAAGATATAAGTCAGTTGTTAATCAGATAGTCATTCCACGTGTTCAGAGAGGGTCATACATTTCTAGCAAGCTGAAGTTTTTATTTTAATTTATTATTTTTTTATCTATTTGCAGTGTCCTGAACAATCAGAAAATCGTGCTTCCCTCCTCAGTTCTCCAAAAAAACAATTTAGGTAATGCATTCATCAGAATGAAGGCCTGTATCCACATCTATATTGCATTAGAGTAAGCTAAAGGTGAGAGGAGGCAAACAGGGATGTAAATATATGGTGAAGCTGTTGTTTCCTAGGGGCCTATAGCAGTGGTCGACAATCTAAACCCCAAGGGTTGGATATGGCCTGTAAAAGAGGTCAGGTCCACCTCACAAAGTTCCCATCTAGCACAGGAGATTGGTGGCACAGAGTTGTATTGTACTACTCATCCCCTCTTCAGCCCTCCCCTCTGCTACTGAACGTGCTGCTCTGCCAGGTCTGCACTTACCCTTGCTGGAAAGAGTTTGCTGACCAGTGGAGAGGGTAAGCAGAGGCAGTTGGCTACTTCTCCAGAGGAAAGAGATATGTAACCTGCAACTGGTACTGGGTGCAATAGGCAACCTGCACTGGCAACAGTTGCCAACCCCTGATCTAGAGGAAAGAATTAACTCGTTAACAGAAGAGTCTGATTTCTACAAATGAAATATTGTTGAAAATAGTGGATTGTGTTTCCAAATCCCATAGGCTGTTTAAAAAACCACCTAAATATTACCTCTTAGCATCAGCAACCATTTCACTGACATTTACAGTGTGCAGTTCTATTCTGTTTTTTTGTTTGCTTATTTTTCCAGCTCGCTCAAATGCTGAATTTTTAGGAACAACTAAGCTGAGGGAAGCATAGGAGAAGAATCCAAAAAGAAAACGAGGGGGAGATCTGAATCTGCCAGCCTTATTCCTGCTGTACAGTACTTAACTCCATGGGCAGTCCCATTCACTTCAATTAGATTTTTGCATACTGTACAAAGATAGCAAATTTGGGTGCAATATTTGCATTGGGCCCTGTTCAAGATGTTTTCCTTCTTTTAAAGTTAGTTCGTCTAATTTTAATTTAGCAAGAGGAAAAATTCCTTAAGATCTTTTCAAAACATCTAGCCTTGGTATAATACAAGGTGAGTTACGAGTCCAGCACAACGTAGATTGTGTCTGTGTGCATAAGCATATTTTGACTGTTAAACTTTATCAGCTGTTTAAGAGAAAAGGAAGTATTTCACAAATCTTCACTGAAAAGATATTGCTTGACTTAGAATTAAAACATGAATTTGAGATTTTGTGAATGGACTATACTACTGCTAAGGGCCATTATATTTCTGAAAATCATTTCCTTAAATATTCCAGAAGCAAAAGAACCAAATACACAATGCACGCGCATCATCCTTGCTTACTTTTAGTGTTTCTTTTTGGTTCTTAATAATTGAATTAATGGTAATGGCATATAGGATATAATCTAAGTTATGGTGAGAATTTAAAGTAGAGACTACATACCTATGCTTCATTGCCTCGGGACGTAGTTTTAGCACAGGGCTGTCCAACTGGCTGCTCATCCGGGCCACTGGTCATCCACTGCTCCTGCTGCAACAGCAGCCAGAGTCTTCAGGCCCCTCATCCCTTTTCAAGCTCCCTCTTCCTGCCCCTGCTCCAGGGGGCAGGACAGTGTACCAGCTCAGGGAGCTGAGGGTAGGGGTGCAGCGAGATGTAGGGAGAGTCTTAGGCACATGGTGCAGTGGTAGAGGGGAGGTCGCAGGTGTGCGGTGTAGCAGGGAAGGGTCACAGGCATGCAGTTCAGTGGTGGTGGTGCGGGGTGGTATTTGTAGGGTGTGCAGTCTGGTGGGTTCTTCTTGGTGCAGCCTGTGGGCAATGTTCCCTCTAAGATTTAGTGATCCGTGAGCAATCCTGGCTGGGAGTGTGTAGGTATCGCGGTGTGCATGCCCCTCCTGCAACAGCCTGTGGCTGGGTTGGGGCGGGTGGTGAGCAGCTGAACGCGAACCTGGCAGCGGGGGGAGAATCAGTGCCCCCTTGCTATGGCACTGGGAGTTACCCCCAGGTGCCTGGGGGCCATGTCCCCCTCCTGTCTTGCCCCCTGTTGGTATGCCACTGTGTGTGCGTGGCATTAAAAAGTTATTGTGTGGCATGATTTTTTATTGTGTGTGGCCATACATGCATGCAGCTTAGAGGGAATGCTGCTTCTGGGTGATGTGGCTCTCAACTGCTTGGCAGTTGGACAGCCCTGATTCAGCAGTTTTAATTTAAAGATTTCATAGTGACATCCCACCAATTCTGGGGCAAGGAACATTTTACAAACAACTGGCAACATGGGATAACTTAACTTTTGTTTGAATATGAGTCTGCCAAATGACATTTCTTTTGTCAACCTGCCAATGGCAATTTTTATCATCACACAGAAGATACCCACTGCTATGCAAATGTAACAGTTCTATTGTATGGAAAATATGGGAAGGTAGTTATTTCACCCTATATTTTTGCATCAAATATTGATGCCCATGGTCAATAGTAATTCCCCTTGAGTTCAGTAGGCCAGGAATTCACCTGTTGTGTCTTTATATGCTGGCTGTTCTCTATGTTCTTACAGGCAGTTTATTATCTTCCTGGTCATTCTGTATTTGGCCCTCATGTAGACATGCAAAAATTACCAGGTACTCCCCCCAGCATGGTAACAGATTCAAGCTTGAGGAAGCATTGGAGATTTCTTCTTGTTTATTTGCCTGGAGAGGACAGTCCTGTCCTTTCCTCATACTGGACAGTAGAACTTGTGCGGTGCTGAAATAAGTTGTGCCTCTGGAGATGTGTGTGCCACATCAAATTGCAAGCAGTTTTATATTTCTCTTGGAGAAGTATTGTGATCAAATCTTTAATTTGTATTTTGTTAATCAAATATACCTCTAGTTTGGTCTCCAGGGATGAGATGAGTTACTTCACGCACCTCTAGGGATGAGATAAACCTACATAGAGTATTCTAATTGTTCTTAGTGCTGGTTAGTATACTACATGTCTACTGAGAACTGGAAGGAACCACCAATGCATTTCCATAGGATGTGATTACATAAAATAGGATCATTGAGCTGGTAGATTGCTGTCTGTTTGCCCCCCTTGACGGGTTAACGTGGCCGCTGGGCTCCCACCTAGCCACCATTGCCCCATTGCTCTGACTGCAGCAGTAGCAGAGGTCTCTGGGATTCCACTCCCTCTTCTACTTCTTGCTCTCACTGTGAGGGACAGGGTGGGACAGGGCAGAACAGTACACAGTGTTGGTGGAGTCCACAGCTGGGTACTGTGAGTATAGGCCAGGACACAGTGCAGTGGAGGCAGGGGGTACACCCATGTAGCATGGTGTAGTGGTGGGGAAGGGACACTCATGTAGCTGAGTGCAGCAGTGGCAGAGGGATGCATGGACAGAGTTGGTGAAGCCGGCATGGTGTGCAATCCCTACTCAGCTATGTACAGACAGCCAGAAAGCCCAAGGCTGAATTGATTAAATCTTTGCAGGTTAGTCTAAGCTGCATAGATTGAATCGAAAAGCAAGTGAACTTTGGATTCTGGAAATGCAGCCATATGCCTGGAGTGGCCTAGGCCAGAAGGTTGGGGGCGCTAGAGCACACTGCCCTGCTTGGCTGGAGCAGACAGCCTGGGAGAAAGCTAGCTTACCCACTCTGTGAGGGGGAGGAAGGGGTTGTGCAGGGGTGCAAAGCATCCTGGGATGCTGGTGGACTGTGAGTTAACTTGAATCTGGATTGGATCTGGAACAGAAGTTCAATAAACCAAGAAGTTCAATAAACCAATTTAACCTAAATCAGTTAAGTCTGATACTACATGCATCCAGGTTTATCTGAAACCAGTTTTGGTCATTTTGAAAACAGTTTATGTGCACTGAACTTCTTTTATGTTACAGATTTGAACCTGTTTCCTATGACTTATACTGGTTTATGTGTAATTTCTGTTCCTAGCCCTAAGTGCGGCCACCGGCTACTTAGTAGTTGGAGAGCCCTGGTATTAAGAGATATTGGTATTAACAGCTTGTTGAAAGAGATTGTTTTTCTGCAGTATGTTACTCATAAACATTGATCTTTTAAGTTAGTTAACTAACTTGTATCTTTGCAGCTTTATTTCTGAGTTGCATGGCCATTATGGTTTTTCTCTCTCTCTCTTTTGGGGATTAAATATGTATTGTAACTGACTGTATGAATGACTGGCTACAATGAAAACATGGTGGTTCCCCGAGGAGGAAATGTGCTGCCAGTATTGCTCTTGAGCACTATCCAGGAGCTTTAGAGAGTGCTCCTTCCCATCTTCCCAGATGGAGTTCTTTGAAGCCACAAGTATTAGAGTGAAAGGGTCATACAGAGGAAAAATGTCTTACAATGTTTACACTTGCCCTGTGTCTTTCACTGGAGGATAGCAAAGGGCTTTTTATAGGTGAGCTTGTCTCTTATATAGAAAGAATGAAGATATTGAAGTTAGTTATCCATTTCAGTAAGATGTAGCAGTGGAACCCAGGTCTCCTGACTCTCAGTTAGTTCCCTAAATATTAAACCTTAATCCCTCCTGCATTAGAAAGAAAAGACATGTTTAAAATTACACTGTTTGCTGTGGTACTATAGTACAGCCTGAGTCATGACCTGGAGTAGTCATGCACCTTACGCAGCGGGGCAATGGAGGAGGGCGAGCTTGATTATCTCGGAAGTGTTCAGTCATGTCTCCACAATTTCACAACTGCTTGCTAGCAAATGTCTGATTGGTAAGCTTCTGGTTAAGTGCGTTAGTACTGAGACAACACAGAGTAACAGTAAAAAACCCCTTGCATTGCTAATTATCAGCACTCAAAACTCAATTAGTTGCTTGAATTACTCACTGATTTTCCAAGCTGCAATCACACAACTCTTGTTCAGTCTTCACTGCTGTTGTCAACTCTAGAGTCAACTACAGTGAAGGGTAGAAAGAAGTGAAGGTTTTAATGATGTGCTCATATATTTTATGGTTATAAAGTATATGCTGCAGATTGACCCAGGGAAACAACTGTAATGGAAGCAAGGAAGTATGAACAGATATAAAGACGTGGAATGTCACATACCATGGAAATGATTTTAAAATAATTATTTCACATTTTCCAGTTACAATGTTTAGTTTTACATTTTTTCTTGTTTTTTTGGCTTTTTTGAAGTGCACCTGTAAGACTACCATTCCTTCTCCATACGAAGTGGAACATAAGGAGAATTTGCCACATCAGCTAGCAAGGATGCAGGCTGCCAGTGAATATCCTATGTTAAGATAGGAAGTAAATGTAAAGGGTGATCTGGAAGAAACAGGGAAGAATCGGAAGAGAAGAACTGCACAAACAGGAAGGGAAAGACCAGCAAAAATCCAACTGTTGCTGCTACAAAAGGTTTATCATTCCTTCTTAGCAGGTAGATGGATTTTGTCAACCACAAAAATGATTTTGCTGCCAGAAAATTGGATTAAGCCATGGCCTGTGATGTAAAACTTTCTGGTGTAAGCAGCAGTAGTCATGAAGCATGTATCTTTTATCAAAATATTAGTTACACAAGGACCTCAAGAACTGAGAATTTCCGATAATTTTAGTTCTCCAAACTTCTGAACTGTAACAAAAGATTTTTATTTTTCTTACTAAACCCCTTTAAACATACTCCAAGTGCTTTTCTTATTAAAAGACTATTTCTTTTGCATCATGGGGACTGAAAAAATGGGAGAAAGATATGCTAGCAAACTCATATCTCCCTTGGCTGGTTTACCCCTTCAGACTTGTATGTTAAGAGCCTGCTGGTTTTATTCCTTGAAGGTGCTACCCTTTCGTAAGTGCCTTTGTTACCTTTAGTGGGACACCTTTCTTTCTCCCTCTTCTATATACATTCACTCTTGTCCTGTTTCCTTACTCCTCTCTAGGCTTCCTTTGCGCAGGGTCCTTCCTTGCCAGCCTCTGGTTTTTTTACTCTTTTTGTTTTGGAAGAACTGAAACTGTCATTCTCAGTTTGCCTGCTCTTACTAATAAAGTATCTCATTTCCTTTTTCATCTGACCAGTGTAAGTAGTTACTACCTCATGCCCCCATTTTTAGTTGTAATGTCTGAGGACAGCCATGTTAGAAGGCTCTCCAAGTTCTGATAATTTGGTTTTTACTGGCTTCTGGCTGCAAAATATTTTATTTTCTGGCAGTAAAATAAAAGGGGAACCAACTGAAGATCAGGGACAATGCCATTATGTGGTATGTCCCTAGAGGAAATCAGTTGTTTATAATAAACAAACGAACAACTAAGTAACAGAACTTCAGAAGTATTTCCTTCATCTTTTCTGAGAAGGAAATATTTTTTAGAAGAACCACCCTACTCAACTAGGTTTTTTAGACTGACTGGAGGTCCTGGTGATTAGAAATGTTGAGAGACATTTCCCCCTACCTTTAACTGCTCTCAGTCTCATTCAGATATCCCCTATATATACCTCACTTCTCCAAAACGGCAATGAATATCATTTAAGCAAAAGGTGAACAGTTCCTTTTTGGGCAAATATGAAAGTGTTACTGTCTGTCAAAAAGGTGTTGATAACCATTTTCATAATCACAGCGTGTAGCCTTTCCTTAAGGTCATTTTAAATATGATAATTTTTAAGGTAAATTATCTAAAATGAATATTGAACATAACCTCTAGAGCACAGAAAAAGCACTAACAGAATAGACTTAGATTTGTAGCCCTATTTTGAGTCACTTTACAAAATTACTTTCTATTAAAAAAAAAAATCACACTTTACAAGATTATTCCATTCACAAGTTTTGTCAGGTTTATGTATAGTAGAGTGCTGTAAAAATCTACCTTGATTTACTGTGAGCATCAATCCCATTTATTCCATATATATCCCATGGCAAAATGGCATGTTATGTCACAGATACCACTGTGGGAGAGCTGTCTTTGCAGCCTTACAGCTTGCCACCACTTTTTTCAGGCACAAATAAAACATCAATATTCACAGAGAAATGAAGAGGAAAAATAAATTCTCTCTGAGAGGATCCTGCTTTCTTTTCCTGTTTGTAAACTTCTAGCATGCTATGGGCATAATCAAAACTGAACAGAAATATTTGGGTAAAAAATTCCTGTGCCTTTTCAGTGTCCTACATGTCACTTCAAATCCAATGCCTCATCCACTTTCATGTCGTAAGACTGCTGCTAATGATACCAGAAGTCAAATGACATGATAAATCAGAAGTCATTAATTAGATAGTTACCTTCACAATTTCTTTCACATTGGGTGAATGTACAGACTGTTCACCCAATACATGTTATAGATACGAAAGAACTGTGAATACAGAGTGAAAGAATGAGTACCCAGGGTTGCAAACCCTGAGTCAGACCCCATAATCATGAGATGTAAAAAAAAAAGCAGATTTAAGAAGAGACTGTTTTGAGCATTTAGGATGCACTTGGGTCTCATTTTGGCTTGTTCTCAGACAGCATGATAATTAGAAACTTTTTTTTTTTTTTTTTAAGGAGAGCTGAGATATTCCCAAGCCACTTGATTTTAGAGTACAGAGATTTATGTAAAACACTAAATATTGCGAGACTTATACAAAACATGAGAATTGGCAACACTGAGTATTTGATTAGTCATTTTCCATTTCATGATTATGAGAGGAAAAAAATAGCTGTGATTATTAACTCTTTATCAACATCCTCCAAAGTCCTATATGGCTGTCTGCAAGGAGATACTTGGGAAACTTAGGACTCAGAACTTGTGGTAGAGGTGACATCTTTTATTAGACCAGGTAGATTTTTGCAAAAAAAATGTTTTTAATTGCAAGCTTTCAGGCACAAGCACCCTTCTTCAGGCATAGGAAAAAAGATTGTAAAAGTTCTCCTAGGTAGAAATGAAAGTTCATATTTCATAGGAGAGTTAAAGGTGTGGTATAATCACCTGCTTGGAACCGTTCATTTTATGCAGGTTAGGCTCAGAGAAAAGTTGGAATAGTCTGTTTTACCTCAAAGTTGTTTGATGGCAAACAGGATGTAGTCATATTTCCTTCTGGTTATAATATTTCATATTTCACAGAACAGTAAATGCTCTTCTAGGCAGGTATTTCTTATGTGGTGATTTTTGTGTGGTTATTCTTCATTAACCAGTGGTCTGAATTAAAACTGGATCAAGTAAATTGTATCAAAACACTTGTGTGGACAGCCACACGCAGAATGAGAAGCTGAAAGTAAGCCAGGGGGTGGCACTTTACACTAAAAGCAGAGGAGCAGTTTAATGCAGTGCTGTTTGCTCTAGGATATGACTTGTATCAAAACACAGAGGGCATAGTTATTTGTACAGGGAGATTAAATAACAACTGGAAGTAGCCACCACTGTTACTTTGGATAATTCACAGGTACTTAATGTGGGACAATCAGCATATCCCTGTGTACAGTATTTTTCTGCTAGATAAAATGCTCAAATCCAAATCCAGCCAGCTGTCTGTATTTAGCTTTAGAGCAGGGATTCTCAAGCAGGGTGCCCCCACACCCTAGGGTGCCTTGAGATCCTTTCAAGGCTGCAGTGGAGTGACATATAGCTTTAACACTGTTAGGTCTGTAAAACATGATTCATCAGATAAACCCAGTTTTCAAATAATAATGCCTAGCTGTGGTCTTTCTACAGCAGGGGGAAAACAACTGCCCTGTTGTTTTTGTAGTAAAAAAAGAGTGAAAGAATGATAATTAAGAGCTATGAGAGGCAAGGGTTTCTTAGGGTATTTTGCATTGGACCGAATTACTACTTCATTGTGGGGCTCAAATGTTCATTGCACCAACTTATTATTTCATTGTATGGCTTTTATCTCTGAGGGAAAGATGTGATTGTGGTCCTGTATTTTGTTGAGAATTTCACTGTTGGCTTTAGTCCTGAAACAGTCAAAGTAATAGTCCAGTGTCTGGTTACGTTCACTGTGAAGTGTCCGGTTCCATGTTTTATTGTTGCTGGGGGGTTTTTTCAGTTGTGGCAGGAGGGGTTGTTAGAGGTGATGGTGTTCTGGTTGTGGAAGTATTCTTTCAGCTGAAGTCTGAAAGAGATCACCCTAAGAAATCTTGCATCATTTCTGGACCATCATGGCTGCAGCATAAGAACATAAGAATTGCTATTTCCTGGGTCAGACCAGAGCTCCATCTTTCCCGCTATACTGTGTCACAGTGGCAGAGGGGGGATGCTGAAAGGGACAGTGAACAGGGTCTGACCGGGGTCTTTTTCCACAGGTCCTCCCTCACTTGCAGCCTCCAGCATTTAAAGTCTGGGAAGTAAGTTCTACTTCAGAGGCTGTATCCCTAGCTCCCATGCTCAATAGTTACTCATGCCCCTTTCTTCCAACAATGTGTCCAATCCCATTTTAAATCTGGTTAAATTGTCAGTGGGCCCATCTACATGTTCATTCATGCTAATGTGCATTAAATTTACTACCTTCATTGTGAGTGAATGAAAAGGCACAGTAAACTATTTTAATGCATGATAGCAAGAGTGGGCTTTTTTGTGACACTTTAATGCACATTAAAATAGGCTAATGCACATTAAAGCACACATGTAGACATGCCTAGTTTCCACAACATCTTGAGGCTATAAGTTCTACACTTTAATTACACGCTGTGTGAAAAGGAACTTCCTTGTGTTAGTTTTAAATTTACTACCTACTAGTTTCATTTGATGTCTTGTGAGAGAGAGTAAGTAATAAACCCCGACTGACTTTCTCTTTGCCATTTAGTATTTTGTATACCCTCATCATGCCCTCCCTCTCTCCCCCCACTTTTAAGTACTAAAAGGAAGAGCTGGCATTTTTCTGAGGGCTGCCTCCAGTCTCTGCAGAGGTGCCTCCAGTGTGAAAAACATGGAGAACCGCTGCTTTAGAGACTATCTAGAGTGGAGAGCTCACGCCTCCTTGAAGCAGTTCAGTCTCTGGCTGAAAAACAAAGGCCTGATTTAATCTAAGGCTGACTGTCTCAGGTTGTGACTGGCATCAAATGTGGGCCCGTCATTTACACACCCCAGGGGAATGGCAATGAGGGGACTTCACTTTATATCAGCACTTGTGGCCCTGCTACAGTCTGCTGTACTTTCTTTCAACTTTGCAATAAGACTTGAATGTCCTGGGGGCAAACTGGGTGGCTGCTCCACATGCATTGAAAGTGGGGTGCGTGTGTACGTGTCTGTCATCTGTCTGTGTGTACATGCATATGTGTGTACTGAAAGTGGGGCAAGGAGTGTTTGTCTCTCCTTGGAATTTCTTTGGAAGTGTGTGTTTGTGTGTGTACACCTCCTTATGTAGGTGTAGCTTCACATGTGTATGTACGTGTGTACAGAAAGTGAGGCAGTGGGTGTGTGTGTCTCTCTCTCTCCCTGGGATCTCTTCCTCTGGGAAGGATGTGTGTGTGTGTATGTGTCCCCATGTCCTTACGATCTCTTCCTTTGGGAAGAGGTGTGTGTGTGTGTGTGTGTGTGTGTGTGTGCCTCCTTAGGATCTCTTCCTCTGGGAAGGGATGTGTGTCCCTAGGATCTCTTCCTTTGGGAAGTGTGTGTGTGTGTGTGTGTGTGTGTGTGTGTGTGTGTGTACATCTCCTTACGTAGGTGTAGCTTCACATGTGTGTGCACATGTGTACTGAAATTGGGGCAACGGTGTGTGCGTGTCTCTCTCCCCCTGCGATCTCTTCCTCTGGGAAGAAGGCTGTGTGTGTAGCTCAGTGGGATCGCCTCCTCTGGGAAGCAGGGGGCGGTGGAGGGACCCGAGGGGCAAGCCCCCCCCCCGGGCAGCACGGGGTGCGCGGGCCAGTGCCGGGGCCAGGCGGGCGCAGCTGCGGCGCTCCCACCCCTCGTCCCGTCCCCGCCCCGCCCCGCCGCCTCGGGCGGGCGGCGCAGCCCTGCCCTACCCTGTCCTGCCCCGGGGACGTCCCGCTGCGGGGCCGAGGCGCTGCAAAGCCGCGGGCGAGGATGGTGCGGCCGCCGGCCCCGCTGCAGCCGTGAGGGGCGCGCGGCGCGGCCCGGCCATGGGCGACCCGGGGCTGCACCACAAGCTGGCGCTGGGCTACGCGGTGAGTGCCCGGGCGGGGGGTGCCCCGCGGGGGGTGCGCGCCTGTGTGTGTCCCTCTGAGTGTGTGCGCGCGTGTCTGCCTCTGTGTGCTTGTGTATCTGTGTCCCCGCGTGTGCGTCTGCCTGTTTCTCTGTGTAGTTGTGCGTGTGTCCGTGTGTGTGTGTGTTCCTCTGTGCGTCTATGTGTGTGTGAGTGTATCTGTGTACCCCTCTCTGTGTGTGCCTCTGCATCTGTGCGTGTGTGTGTGTGTCCCTGTGAGGGTGTCTGTGTGTTTGGGTCTCTGTGTCCCTGTGTGTGGGTGTCACTGTGTCCCTGTATATTTGTGCATGTATGTGTGCCCATGTGTGTGTTGCTGTGCCCCTGTGTGTCCCCTCGTGTGTCACTGTGTCCCTGTATATTTGTGCATGTGTGTGTGTCACTGTGTCCCTGTGTGTTTGTGTATGCATGTGTGTCCCTGTGTGTCACTGTGTCCCTGTATATTTGTGCATGTGTGTGTCCCTGTGTGTGTCACTGGGTCCCTGTATGTTTGTGCATGTGTGTGTGTGTGTGTGTGTCCTTGTGCATTTGTGCATGTGTGTCTGTGCAGGCAGGATACCCCCCCAGGTAGGGCATTGCAGGGCCCAGGTTCAGTGGTAGGTTGGGATGGGGAGGCAAGGAGCAGGGCAAGTCTTGAACATCCCAGCAAGCTGGCTGCAGCCCCTCTTCCACCTTCATCCCACTCCGACCCCTTGGCCCAGCAGGCTGGAAGCGCAGAAAGAGGCTTAGGGTCCACGAACCACTGAGGGGGAAGAATGAAGATCACTTGGCTGGGAAGGCTTCAATTCCTTGTCAAGGGAATGGGCTACAAAAGAAAAGGGTCCATTTGGTAGCAGTCTGGGGCCAGGATCTCCTGGTATCCCCCTAGGCTTCATCTCTGTCTAGTCCCATCCCCGTTCCGCATCCTCCAACCAGGCCTATATATGATAGGACTGGACTTTGTCAGCGCTTGTGTTTCCTGCCAAGAATAAAGCACAGGGAAAGGCAGAGCTTAGAGCTGTTGCCAACGTTACCTCTAGCAAAACTGAGGGCAAGCAAAACTTGGGGGCATCCAAACCCCAAGCCTCCAGGCTTGGGCCTGCACGTAGGACACCTGCTGAAGGATTTAGAAGTATCTGAAGCCCCAGACTGAAAAGTGTGGGGTGGAGGATCCTTGCCAGTAGTAGGGCCACATAAGGTTTTTGAATAATTCAAAGGATTCAGAACTGATCTGGCTAATTTGACCTGGGGCACAAAATATTTTCCTTCAAAAAAAAATAAAATAATGTCACCTCTAGCAAGGCAGCATGAGAGTGATGTAGCCAGGAGGGTTCAGAAATGATGCATGAGGGAAGGGTTTCTTAGGGGGATCTTTTTGACTGAGACCTGAGGAAGAATGTCTTGCTTTGGAAAGCTTGTCTAACTGTATCTCAGCTACATGGTTGGTCTGCTAAAAAGAGATGCCCTGAAGAGATCCTTGTTTCTAGAAAGGAAACCAGCAGAAAACATCACATCGGGATTTGGTTCTGAGAACTGCACCTTACTAGAAACCATGATGCTAGGGGCCATATAAGCAACTGCCTAGACTAGAGTGCTGGAGATATTTTCTTTGGGCAGTAGGCTGCATGATAGATGGCAAATTATTTTCCTTGGGGGAAGGAGTGGTGTGGGTTGATTCTTGAAATGAATAAAAGGGAATTTAAAGATTAAAGATTTGAAGATTAAATTTTAGCTTAAGAAAGCTGACTGCTTTCTGTGGCATAAACTTAGGTGCATTACAGGGCGCACAAACTTTAACAGGTTAACTTCTTTTTGTAAGGCAATGCCTATAACACGGATGTCCTTGCATAAAAATACATTTAAAGAAGGGATGGGGATGAGGATGAGAGAGAGGGAGATTGCCCAATAAATTGAAGAGAGACAGATTCCTCAACAGGTTGAATGGACAACAAGCAGAATCACTAGTGCTGGAGATGTTTTCAATAACTGATTTCTTTGCAGCTTCCTAGGCATTTTATGCGATAACACCACATTGTATTATTTAGATCACAAGAACTCAGCTGCCGAGAAACCACTTCCTTTTTACTAGCCTTATTAGGAGCATTTTGCCTGTGTCTTGGGCAAAAGAAAAAGTAACCCTCTCCTCTCCCAAAGCCATATGATGTTAGAATGATTAAAAACCCAGTAGGCTTGATGTGTCTCATGTATGCTGATGTTAAATCAGGAAAAGTTCTACTGAAACTAATAAAATTGCATGGTTATGATGGATCAGAATTAAACCTACAGTATATACCAGTGCTGGAATTCAATTGCAAGGACTACAAAGGATGTTTATTTTTATCTTTCAGTCTGGTGTTTGGTCACAAGGTGCATTGTGGCACTACCTTGAAGTGTCAGTGTTCTTCCTCCACTTTATTTAAGCACTTGTCATACTATTATTTCTTTGCTGTACTTCCCAGAAATGTCCCATTTTAAAGTCTTGAGTTTTTGCAACTTTCTGCTGTTTCCTACTTTTATACTCTGGTTGAGGTGTTGAAAATCTTTTCATACCCACTCGATCATAGATGTTACTCAGTACACTTGGCTACTGTAATAAAGAAGACTTAAAAGGCTGGGATTGATTATCTAAAATATGCATGTAGAAGCAGCCAGCCCTTTATAGTATATGTGCCTAGTGGTAGTGGTAATAAATTCACTGCATTGTTTGCGACTGTGAGTCAATGAATGAGGAGGCTGTTCTTTTAGTAGGGCAATTGCTCCACTGGAATTTGGGCATATGATAGACTCATAAAAGTTGTCACACTTGCTCTGTAAACTTTTATCACTTCCTGTGATTTATGATTTATTTATGATCTACATTTAGTGTACCATCAAACTACCAGCTTCAACCACATTATTGTTTCTCTTATCTGACTACCAGTTCACCTTTGTGCGGACAGCCAGGAACAGATAATATATCAAATTCAAGTTAATTCTCTCAATACAAAGTTCAGTTCTACAGTTGTGGCTGATCTTGGAACTTGCTTCTTTGCATATTAGATGAGCGTTAACAAAACCCTTGCAATGCTTCTAGTTTAAATGCCCTAAAATGTAATTGAACTGCATTATCAATATAAAAATATAAATAAGAAATACTAGTCAATGCAAGATTTAGGTCCTGAGGCAACAAAGTATGTACGTATCACTCTGAGTCTGTGATCATTTCCTTTGAAATAGACTACTCACTGGCTTAAAGTTCAAGTGCGTGCTTAAGTTAAAGCATATATTTTGGTGGATTGGAGCCTAAGCCTTGAATGTGACTTATTACTTGAAAGCAACTTATTTATTAATATTTATAGTTTTCAATAATTATGTGACTTTAATTAAAATACGTTTTTTTGATGATTGTGATGTCTGTGTAACAAAAATGTTGTTACAGTTTTTAACCACAAGTAATAGATTATTAGAGTAAGTAAACAATGTTATTTGGGGTTTTGATTAGGGCTGGTGAATTACCTGATCCTTTGGGGCAGGGGTGATGGGAAGGAATGAACTAGCATATGGAATATTACTTTTATTTAAGTGTTTATGGCAAATTTTGAAACATAGCATAATTGCTAGTATCCATAAAGATTGAGGTTTAGTGACTGTTTCCCTGAAACTAACTTTGGAAGACAAGTTGGGCTACCTTCTGAGATGACTGGGCCATCAGTGGCACCCATCGAAGTCAGTGTGCATTTTGCCATTGACTTCATTGAAGGTGGGACTGCCAAATGTTTCATTCACAGCCCCACTTTGAATTAAGTGATAGAGTCACTAAAATCATTTCAAGAAGCTAACAGTTTATTCCTATCAACCAGTTGGAATGTCTTCCAGTTTTGAAACTGATTCTAAACATAGCTAATTAAAAATATTGAGAATTTCTTATCAAAATGGAGATTTCTTCTGACACTCTAACTCTTCTTGTTTAAGTTTTTCCTGATATTCCCCCTAGTTTTGTCATTTGAACCATCCCAAATAACCTCTTTCCCTTTGTAGTGTCTTTGTAATAATGTGAATACTTGTACACCATTATCATGTATCATCCCAACAGCCTGTCACCTAGCCAAGCAGTACACTATAATTCCTTTCTGCCTAAATCAGTCTCTGTACCCTATTAAATGTCCCTTGACATGTGCTGAATTCCTTCTAATTCATTAGCATCTTTCTGGTATTGTGGTGCCTGAGGGTGGTTTTACTATGTTAAAAGAAAGAGGGGGTCTGTGATATGAGAGATCTTCTTCATTCCTGAATTTATGTGTACTTTTTAAATCTTGATGGTAGCTTTTTACAAATTCCGGAGCTTCATATTTTTAGTTTAAATCCTCAGTAGTTTTATAATATTTTACCTTTGTATTTTGAAAGGGCCATTATCAATTTACATTCTAATCAATTAAGAAACAAGATAAAAATAGTGTTAGGCATGCCTTCCCTTCCACCCCCTCCCCCACCCCCTTTTTCTTTTCTTTTTTTAAGTTTCTGTTATGGTGTCATAGCTGTACTTTTTAGTGCGCCAGGGCAGGAAGTGGTTAATAGATTGGCTGAGAGAGAGTTTTTGAAGTCAGCCTTGACCTGAAACATCTGCCAGAAGTGTAGAATGTGGAGAGAGGAGCTGACTTCACCAGAAAATTCCTCTTCTTTAACAACCAAAAAGGAAAAGAGGATAAAACAAAAAATGGCAAGCTTTCATGGTAGCTGTCTTAAGCAACAAAGCATACACGTCCCTGCAGATTTGAGGTTCAAAGGTGTGTGAACCACAGAAGCCACAGAAACAAGGAGCTTTTTGGCTCTCTTAGGGTCTCTGGCCATTTACTGAGTGAGAGAAGCCATTCTGGTTTTCCTGAGGGAGGGAGGGGGGGAAGAAGGCCTGGATCAGGGATGTAAGTATCATTTAAATAATTACATGTTTAAACTTCACTAATGATATCTGTTCAATGGTTAACCAACGACACATACCTAGCACTTATATGTGTGTGTGCACGTATGCTTTCCGAGCTGCCCTGTGCACATGTGGGGAGGTCCACTGTGTCCCTGCCCCTAAGTCACCCGTGTGGTGCAGGGAGAGGGAGGTGGAGGCAGAGCCCCATGTTACCACTAGTCCTCCCTCCCCTCCTCCTTACTGCCTCCCTCCCTCCCAAGTCGGTGGTGCACTGCAGGAAGAGGGAGGCAGAGATGCACGCTATGACTAGCCTTCCTGGGGCACCTGGCACTTCTCTTCCCCACAAGACTGTCTGGTGCTAAACATTAACTGTAATGCGTTAACAGTAGAAATATACTTACTGTTTAACCTTTCGCATCTCTAGCCTGGATATAGATCTGTTCCACCTACCATCCCTGGTATTTATCCTGCATCAACCGTAATTCAGGCAATATGACTTCACTGAATTTTTGAGAAAAGAGTTTTTCCTTTTAACAGTGGTCAGAGACATTGACCTGTTGTTTCTGCCCATCTGTGGTTCCTTGCTGAATGTGAAACTCTTACAGTCTTTCTGTTATTTATTTATTTATTTATTTATTGGTTTAATTGTTTTGTCTTTTGTCACTGTATGGAAGGATCCAGGGAAACTGAGGAAGTAGTATATGGAGGAAACTGAAAGTGACAATACTTTCCAAAACAGAGAAAATGCATCCTAGAAGATAGTTTTTTAATCTGTTATTTTTTCAAGTAGCAATTAACGTAACTGTGAGATTAGAAATAAAAAGAAGCTAATTCACACTATGATAGCAGATACCTGTGGGTAAGGGATACCAAACACTTAAATTCTTTGTGTGAATGTAATTCTTAGGGCCTTGCTACATGGTAACTTTAGGTGGCTTCTGGAGCTTTTAACCCCTGGAATGGCTGCACATTAACCTTTTAATTGGCTTAAAGCACTTGTTATTTGGTTTAACATTATGCCACTCCAGGGTAGGATTATCTCTAATTCACCTAATTTTTCTTCTGTTTGATTACCTTGTGGCCACTCTCCACAGCTTTTCCACCCAAGCGGAAGTCCTCTAAACTGAGTGGCCTCCCGCTGCCACTCAGACTGGCTGTGCTCCTCCCAGCTGCCCCTTTCACAAAATCACTCTACTCCCTCAAGAAGCAAGGTGACTGCCATGCTGCCAGAAGGAAGCCACCAGAAAGACCATATAGATGTGCCAACACTTTCTGCCACAGCCTCTCAGGGCGCACTGTGCACTTTGCCTGCACAAATGCTGTAGTGGGGCTGCCAGAAGTCACACTGCTAGGGGATGTGCTCTGTGGGTCTCTGCTAGCAGAACTGCTTTCAGCAGTGCGCTTCTAATATAGACAAGCCCCCAGTCCCAAAAGCTTCCCAACTTGGCTCCCCACAGAAACAGTGAGCCTGTGTCTTCTCTAGCTTCTAGTTCTGCCCCTGCTCACAAAGCCTCTAGTGGCAAGTCACAGCTGTGCAGGTCAGGGAGAATCAGAAGGTTTTTTTTTAGTCTTACATGAGACTGCTCCACTAAACCAAACAACAATAAGCTGATTAACATTTGTTCGGCTTACAGTGTAAGGTATGACAAGGCCCTTAAACTGACTTTGAAAAAGCAATGCTTGTCCCTCTGGTTTGGAAGTGCACTATCTGACATCTTCGAGGCTGCAGCCACTTGCAGATTGCAATAATTGGGAGACATTGGTAACCTATAAGACTATCATTTCAATAATTATTGTAAGTCCAAAGAGAAATTTATCTTAATAGAATGATCATTTTGAACTTTTCTTTCCACTTTTTTTAGAAAGATTTGGGGTTGTTTTTCCTTTCCAATTGTTTGAAAGTAAACCCCCCCCCCCCCCCCCCAAAAAAAACAGCTGTTTTCACATTCACAACATCCTCACGAAACGAGCATGAGAAATATTTCCAGCTCCAGTGGACAAGCAAATTAACTGACACAACCGGCAGTAGTGAAGTGGTTAATAATATTTGTGTTTCCGGGCCTGACTTTTTTAGACTTTATTCAGTGGGCTTCAGTGAGTTCAAGTGTGTGGTTTTTAGTGGTGGTATTTCTTCTCAAAAAATGAATAATTATGAAAGGTAATTATTAAGCCTTGTCCTTCATTCTTCACTTGAACAAAATTTCCAATGACAGCAGTGATTCATATTACAAAATTGTAAGCATTTGGGAAGTAGTTTTATTGTTAAGCTTTAAAGAACACACACACGTTGAGGAAATTAGCCCTCTATGTCACTCAACAGTGAACACTAGGGCCAAGTAAGAAAGGGATGGACTCTTGAAGAGTCTTAACTGCTTTCATCAGACATGGAAAGTTGCATTGACTAACTGAGGAGCCAGAGGGAAAGGAGATGGAATCTTTTCTGTTACTGAAAGGAAAAGAAAATGTTTGTGTTGAAATCTCTTTTAGACAGTTTTTGATAATGAAAGTGCTATTCAGTTCAGTACAGTACTTCATATGCACATATGCTGTATTTCTCAGTAATGGTATATAGCTGTGGTGCTCGGCCTTTTGGCCATGCATGCCAGATGAGTGGCACAGAGCTGGTCCGTGGGCCAGATTGGGTCCTGGGCATCTGGCATTCCCCACTCCCACCTCCCAAGCACTGGAATTGGGCCCTGGGGCCTGATACCACCCTTGCCATGCCTGCTGGGATCAGGCATCTGATGTATCATACAGGACCTAGGGCTTTTCATGGGTCTGGGAATATGTATGTTACAGACCCTGTGTCAGTTTACTCTGTGTAATTCTTTGTATTTGTCCTGTGATCTGTTTGACAGTTTTAATAAGGTCTACCTACAGGAGCACCTACTACACATTAAAGCGCACATGTACATTAGCATGTTTTAAATCTTTGGTTTCTTTCTCCTGCGATTATATTGGGTAATTAATTGCTGTGGTAGGATTTATAATTCTTGTCATCAAGGAGTAGTGTAAACTACTTGGGTGCTGCTTAATAAAATTTCTTATACCTGATCTTGAGGATATGCAAATGAAATAGGCATAGGCGCATTTAACTTTGATGTTACTATACAAGTCTCTGGTCATTACACTACAATAATAGGAGATTTAACCAGCTCACGTTAGCACCTCTTGTAGTTGCTATATGAACAAGCTTTACAGCACACAGCTCTATAGGGCAAGGTACAGACATTACTCTTTTACTGGTATTAGTGATTGGAAACTGGTCTATGGCCATAGCAGAACAGACATTCAGTACACGTAGATTAGTTTTAAAATGGCAGAACTTGGCCTAAGATTCCTCCTCCCACCACAAGGGTGAATGCTTGTTGTGTTTGCTACCGATCTAAACTATGCTGCTTACAGAAAACAACATAACTTAGATTGATTCTGCCTTGCGTTTTTTGAATGTCTGTAATGTCTTGTCTGTGCAACCTGAAGGTCTTGCACAGTTAATAGCATGCACAGCTCTTGGAGGAAGGTTGGCCTTTTGGTAGATAAAGCCTGGGACTGGGAACTGGGATGTCTGGCTTCTGTTCAGGACTGTGCTATGTATTCCCCATTGAATTTAATGCTTCGCTTTTCTGTGCCTCAGTAGTTGTACAGATTCATTTATTAATGCTTGGGAGAGGTCCATATACCAGGTCACAGGCATGAAACATACAGCACGTGGAACTATTCCCTCTGGTCCACTGGCAGTCTTGCGGGCTACTGGAAGCTGGGGGCGGGGGGGCATAGCCTGCTGCAGAATTTGGGGTTCCTGGACCCTAGTGGACATGTTCATCAGCAGCTGCCCCTTTGCTCTGCACAGCTGTGCGCTCCAAGGCCTGCTTCTCCATCTAAATCTGGTTTTATGCTGCAACACAGCCCTGACTTAGTGCTGCCACTAGGTTAGAGGTCTGTGCTGCCACCTGCACTGCTGCCTGAATATGACCCCTGCAGTTTCTGGTGGCCTCATGGATCCAGCCTGGGAGGAGCCCCTACAGTCCACATCTGGCCTTGGGCCTGGGGGTGAGTTTGACAGCCCTGTGCTAAGGTGATATAATGCAGCTATGTCTAAAAATAATAGTTACATGCCAGCCTTGCTGAGCTGATGAGTCTGGTGCTCTGCATTTCAGTTTCTTTCTCTGGACATCAAGACGGCGCTCACAGTCTGCTTATGGCTCAACAGGGCCTCCCTAGTAATCCTAGCTACAGATTCCAGAAGTTTCTGTGTTTCTTCCCTGCTCTGAAAGTTGTAGTAATTTGTGATGGTTGCAGATGCCATACTCAAGTTATAGCCGTTTGGTTTTGCAGTTTTTGCAGCTGGGTAAATAGAACTGTACTTTCAGATGATGACCAGGGACACAGATGTGTTAAGCTTGTCGGTTCCACTTTTATTTCTTGTTAGTTGCAAGTCAATGTAATGTTTAGATTCTTATGCACTAGCATGATACTGTAATGCCAGAATTGGGAATGCTGCAGGAGGATATTTGCTTATAAAAGCTGCTCCTACTGGAATGTTTGAAAACATAACAATGTATTTCTGCTGGTCACAGTGCTTGAAAAAACGTATTTATATAAAATCTAAACCAAAATAGGTCTGCTGGAATCCCCTTGAGGAAAAAGTCCATTTTGTATGAAATGCATAGCTGTCTCTTGAACACTTAAACTTCACTGTTTGCATGCCTTTGTTTTTATTTTTCAGCTTTTCTAAAAGTATATTGGACTATCATTTATTGGTTAGTATAGTCCATGAAAATAAAGTTCTCTTCTCCTGCATAACTGTTCTAATGGAATACTTGTTTCCTGAGCAGTAGCACAGCTGAACTTTCAGTGGCTTGGGCAAAGTACATTTGGAGTTCAGATTTCATGGTCTTCATGGTTTACTAATGCTATTTAAGGATACAAGAATGGAAATGAAAGTACTTCATTTGTCTAGGGAGTATAGAAGGTGTGTCTGTATTGTATTCCTTACAAAAAAAATCTAAAAACCTTTACATAGCAAACCCCTGGCTGACACATCCATGTGGTTCATGTTCACCAGTATTAAGGGTGTGTCAACTCCTAAAACTCCCTTGAAGAAAAGCCTGGCCCTTATCCTGACTCAAACTGGCTCAAAATTGTGTGTGTGTGTGTGTGTGTGTATGTGTATGTGTATATATATATATATGTGTGTGTGTGTATATATATATATGTATATATAAAATTATATATGTGTGTGTGTGTGTGTGTGTGTGTGTTACTTCTATTTTCAGTGCCTTCAGCATTGCCCATTGTAACTAAGCTAGGTGGAATAGAGTGGTGCTTCCCAGTTTTTCTGCAACAGTTGTGTGATTCTTGTCTTAGAAACGATACCAGGAATTCATGCTGTCTGATATTTCATCACCAAGATGGAATGTTTATTGTTAAATTCCTTTATATGTTCTTTTATTCTTTTGAAATATATTAACTTTACAGGTTTGAGGTCTAATACTCAAGAAAACATAATTCTCTCTTTTTATTTCAGCATTGAAAAAGCAAACTGCTTGGGTTGGTACCTAAATATGAATTCAGGCAATGAACTTTTTAGTGTCTAAATTTTGACCTTTTTAAAGCCTTATACCTAAATAGATGCCTTACTTATGATTAAGGAAGATTATGATATCTGTTAGACTTGTTAGACTATCAATTTCTACTAATACTATCAACTTCTACCAATACAGATAGTTTTCATTATTGATTTCAGTTATTGTTGGTGTCGTTGTTTGTCACTTCAAGAACACCTGAATCTAAATATGGATTTAGGTACTGAAGTACTGGCACACAACTATTGTAATTTTGGCTTGATTTTTCTCTCTTTTTTAATTTCTGCTGAAACTTGCAGGTGTCTTGAAGAGCACCCAAGTGTGTTCTGGTATGTATTATCATGTAATATTAAGTGGAGACTGAAATCATCAATTTTGCCTGGACAGACTGCTCTTCTATTTTTTTTTCTTTCAGTCCATTACTGTTCTTAAATTTATGCATAGCATTTTTTTATTCAAATGCAGGCTAAATAAATCAAATACAAGTTAAATGAAAATGAAAACGAAAACCTGGTACATGGATATTAAACTTGATTAAGAGTTTGGAGATATGCTTGTATGTCAGGGAAATAGATTGAACTGGGTCCCAAAATAGTCTATATATGCATATTCCTAATTACAGAGAAACATGAGAGTTATGTGGGGAGAAAATTACAGGTCTGTGTAGTCCATTCCTCACCTAATATGTTGTAGGTTTTCAAATGAATATTCTACTATGTTCACAGCTCCCTCTGTTTCCCTTGGCAAAATGTCTCATATTCCAGTAACCCTCTGGGTGAAATTTATCTTAAATCTATATTGGGGGCCTTATGTGTTTCTTTGTTTTCTTGGTGGTAAAAATGCTTCTGTCCTACATGATTTCATGTTGCCATTAATATTTCGCTTCCAAAATTAAATACCCATTTGGTGGTTGCTTTTATAGGTTATATATTTTGAGCTTTAGAAACTTTCCTGCACTGTGACTGGTAAACCGGAGCCTTTCAAGGCTCTTGTGTGCTCTTGAGGCTAGCACCAGTCAACTAACCAGCTGTCAGTTGACCACTGATAATTATCTTGAAAGACTCCTGTGCAGTTCTGAGGCTGGGAGTGGCCGCATGGTCAGTTTAAGGTGTGATGGGAACTAGCAACAAAGTTACACAAAATATGTATAACAATTTTGTGGCTTATTCCCTATTATATCATGGCTTTAATTGTTTGAAAATATAGCTCACTACTGGAGAGATGATTAACTAGTTAATCACATCTTAAGTGTAACATCTGCCAGGCGACCAGGGATACCCATATGAAAAACATTGGGAAGCTTCTGCTAGTGCAGAGGTTGTCAACCGGGGGTATGGGTATCCTCAGGGGTACTTGGGGAGGTTCTAGGGGGTACATGTGGGCGGGTGGTGATGGAGTGCCACCATCCACCACCTTGCACTGCCGCCTCCCATGAGCAGGACCCGGGTGGGGGGAGGGGAGGGGGAGGAGAGGGCAGTGGCACCCCTCCGCAGGTCGCATAGGCACCGCCTGGCTGGCCAGATGTAGCGGGGTGGGGAGGCAGGGGTAGGGGGGGAAGCTCACATGCAGAGGCTGCCACCACCACCCTGCGCTGCCCCTGCTCTGCATCTTGCTATGCGCCATCCCTCCGGCCCCGTTCCACGTCCATTCACTGGGGTACAGTTATTTTAAAAGGTTGAAAACCCTTGTGCTAGTGGCATTTAACGCCTGTGCTTTGCAAAGGTTACTTGTGATTTCATTTTGAATTTAGGAAGCTGAATGGGATGTACAAAGCTCTACCTAGTTTGGAACCCACTATCCTTGAGTCCTCTGTCCATATACTGTCATGGTAATTGGGGTGTGTGTGTCAATGTATAAGATGAAAATCTCTGTGGCTCATGTTATGCCACTTTCCATAGGCAGTCTCCATCCTGCTCCTTAAAGACAAATCACATAAAAGAACCTGTGTGAGTGTCACGCATCAAAATTATCTTTTTGGCACACTTTGGTCTGATATACAGTTGAGTAATAGCTTATATTTCTTTCAGGTGGTTGGCAGATCCAAAATTTTAGGTTGAAAGGCTTAGCTTGTCTTTTTTAGTGACTGCCTTTATGGCTTCACAACTGTTGAGGTAACAGCATAAATTCATAAATAAATATTTTTGGAAATTTCTTTTCCCTCCCCCTGAAATATATTGAATTGACATAAATCATGAGACTGTGACGGCAGGGAAGCTGCTTTTTATTAAATGCAAAAATGTCAATTACGGCAAAATTGAACTTTATTTTCCACTCTTAGCCTAACCTCAGTCTGTGTATATGTTTGATAAGGGCTTATTACACAGTATATATGAAGTAATGCCAAGTGACACACATTTGCATCAATGGTCATAGGAAGTGCTGCAATAGAGCAGAATTTCTTATCGGCACAGTTGGAGGAGAAGTAAAGAGGTAAGAGAAAGAAAGAACAGTGCAGCACTTTTCCCTAAGGCTGTATTATTTTGTCAAATGCTGTCATGCCACCCAGCAGTTTGGTACATGCTTGTGAAGAAAAACTGCCTGTGGTAGAGACACTATAGGCTAAATCCTATTTTGCTTTATTTGTCTAAATGGCACACACATAGCCATGTAACTGTGGATTTTGACACAGTTTGGGATTCTACCAGTATTTTGCGCTGTTTTTCTCCCAGATTCTTACTGGTAGAAAACTAGCTTGGAAGCTGGAGCATACATGTTTCAACCTGCTGGCTGGAGAGCTATACAGATGAGCTCTCCATCCAGGGAGTATGAGAGGGCTGTTCCGTGGGTCATCCCCTCCGTTCAAGGAGTGCATTACATGACATCTGGTCCTCTCCTCTGACTAGGAAGTGGGCAGGCTGTCAATAGGCAGCCCCTCTGGGTTTTAAATTGTCTGGTGGTCAGCCCAGATAGGCTGCACATGGGGTGATTAAAAGCCAGAAATTTGGGAAGTGGGGCTGGGCACAGCCTTTCTGAACCCAGGTCCTGTTTTCCTGGCTTTTAAATTGCTATGTTTTGCCATGCTGGGCATCACATGTGGTATTTAAAGCCCTAATGGTTGTGAACAAGGGCAGGGAGAGCTTTGCTGGCCCTGTTTCCCAGCTTTGATATTGTCCTTGTGCTAATTAGCTGAGTAGGGAGAATGCCGTGTAAAGCCTGTAGGTCTGGGGTTGGGGCGGGAAGAGTGTTCTTGGCCCTGGTTCCTGGCCTCCAGGGCTTCACAGTCCCTGCCTCTGCCACTCAGCTGTGCAGCAGAGATAGTATTCAAGGCACAGGGGTGGGGAACTGAGCTCTGGGGCAACCTTTCCAAACCAGATTCCAGGTTCTTGGTCTTTGCAATCACACTGCCACAGCCCAGCTAGAGGGTGACAAATGGAGTGTGAAGGGGAAACCAAAGGGAGCCAGCAAAGCCCTCCTGCTTCTTCCTCAAACTGGTGACTGCTTGGTTTTGGGAAGAGGTGTGGAGAAATATCTGCTGCTTCTCTCGTGTCCTGGACCAGTCTGGGAAGGCAAGGGAACCATGCAGCAGAGCCCCAAGGAGCTAAGTGAACTAAACAGCACTGCAAACCTTCTGCTTGCTTCTCACACTGGGGACCCTGGTGTGTGAGGACTGGCAAGGAGCAGCAGGTGGCTGCCTCTCCCCGCTTCCCAGTCTATGGGAGGGGTGGAAGCAGGTGCCCTCCAAGACTTCTCCAGATGGGTGATACCAGTCTCCCTAACATATAGTTTTTTCCCATGGCTCCACTCCTGGTTCCAGGAGCAGTTCATCCATAGGGAAGTGTACAAGCTTCCATTCCCTTGGGAGAAACTCTCTTAAATGGTTGGAGTTGACATATTTTTCTCCCAAAACTGCCATTTTTGGTCTGGGGGAAACAGTGTGAATGCTTGTGATTTCTACTTATACACCCTCAGAATCTTCTGATCTTTACCATATTGATGGGGCATCTGGGTCATCCCTGGCTCAAAGGGGCCAATTGTTGGCAACCTGTTACAGGAACAAGTTAGTTCTCCAATCTGGATCTGATTTGGGGATTACCAAATTATAAATTATTATTATTAATGGGTGTGTCTACACATGCTGTCAGCACACAGCAATAAATTCTGGTGCATATCCTGCCAGAGTTTATTACTGGGTGCACTGTTTGAACGTGCGCCAATGAGCACAGCACATTGAGCCAAGTTGGAACATCCCTGACTGGCAGGGGATTCCAGGGGGTCAGCCTGCCAGACCAGGGCTTCTCTGACCCAGCTCAACATGCTGCAGAGGGGCTGGCTGGGGCATGAGGGTGCTCCAGTGCGGGGCTAGCTGGCAGGCATCACCCACACTGAAGCACCCTCATGCCCTAGCCAGCTGCGTCAGTGTCTATACGTGTGCTGCTGTGGAGTAAAATTCTGCAGCAGAATAGTACTTTTATTTATAAGTACTACCCTGCTGCAGTGTTTATTAGTTTACTGTGGCCTAATAGGGCCACACATGTAGATGTGAGATGTTTACTGTAGAGTTAATTGGTCTCCCCTGCAGTAAATGTCTTGTGTAGATGCGCCCAGTAGTAATCACAGTGTTGGATAAAGCTTTAGAAATAATATTAATGACATTTTTTGCCTTTCACCTAAAGAGTAGAATGATGGAGTGCTTCCTTCTTGCCAGGGGGATGGTGAGATATCTACAGATTACTTCCAGCACTTGGCTTTGTGTGTTTGGGCCTCTAAAGTAGATTTCTTGAATGACGCTGTTCTTCTCTGTACAACATTAGACCAGTCCCATATAGAGCTTTTATTTCATAGTGATTAATGTGTTTTTGGAGTAGAACATTACAGGTGATTTTCAAAAGTTTTTCAGAAGTGTTCACTCTTGATGTACCTTGGCTAATACTAAAGGCAATGGAGGAGTGTGACTGTATGTTAAAGATAGTATAAGTGGTAACAGCATAAAATCATACCTGAAAGGAAAACTACCATAGAATCTCTGTGGGCAGAAAGTCTGTACTTGAATAAAAAGCATATAGTATTAGAACTTTATTACTGACCTCACGATCAGGAAGGTGAAGATGATTATGCGTCTTTAGCATTTGCTCAGGGAGGTTAGGGAAGGTGCTGAAACAGGGCAAGCAATAATAATGAGAGACTTTACCTATCTTCACATAGACTGGGTAAACACCTTGGCCGCATCCAGACCAGCTCAGCTGTGTGTTATGTGGCGCTGAAGATATGTCTGCAGTGCCACATAGCACACATTTTGGTGTTTTCCACACTGCAAGGTAGCGGGGAGAGGGTGGTTGACCCTGGGAGATCCTGGGGTTAAAAAAAGTGCACAAAAAAAAAACAGGTGGGGCGGAACAAGCATGGACAGCACATGCTGCCCAAAACCAGAGTCTGGCTGGCTAGAGCCATGTTCTGGCTGCTGGCTGGGCTCTCAGTGTCAAGATTACCGCTTCTGCAGTACTGGGAGGCCCCAGGACTCCAGGTAGGGCTGCTGGGCCAACACTGTGCTAGCCCCAGCTTCCCCTTCCCAACCCAGGGTAACCTGTCATTTGCCAAGAGGGCGCATGGCACAAGCGTTCCCCAGGAACAAGTAGTAGTGGCGCAAGATGTGCCACTACTTCTTGTCCCTGGGGAAATATACATCCACACTCGTGGATGCAGTCCTATTCAGGCCAGGATGTGGAAAGAAAATTTCTGGATCTGATCAACTGGCTTTTTAGAACAACTCCTGGAATGCAGAAGAGGAGAAGCAATTCTAGACCTAATCCTGGATAGCACACAAGACGTATTGTAAGAGGTATCTGCCACTCTAATTGTGACCATAGCATAATGACATTCAGCATTTGAATGGAAGGGAGTAAACCAAAAACATCCATCATGCTAACATACAGCTTAAGGATGGGAAATTACATAAAAATGAGAAAGTTAAAATGAGAAGTTTAAAGGAGCAGTCAAAAATGTAAGAAATCTGCAGGCAGCTCAGAAGCTGTTTAAAAATACCATAGTAAAAGCTCAGGAAAAATGTATATAACAAATCAAAAAGGGTGCCAAGTTGATCAATAAAACCCCTTGTATGGTTTAATAGCAAAGTTAAGGCATTTAAGGCAAAAAGGTATCCTTCAAAAAATGGAAGGCGGCATTCCCAAATGAGCAAAACAGATTGGCCAGTTGCATGTAAAAGTGAAATAAGGCAGACCAAAAAAGAATTCGAGGAGCACATAGCAGAAGAAGCTAAATGTAATACTAAAAGCATTATAATAGCCAGCTAGAGAATTGGTGGCTTCATTAGATAACCAAGGTGTAAAAGATGTACTCAGGGATGATAAGGCCATAGCAGAGAAGCTAAAGGAATTTCTTTCATCAGTGTTTACTGCATATGACCCTGGGGAAATTCCCTTGCCAGATAAATCCTTTCTATTAGATGGGTTTGAATAGTTGGACCACATTGAAGTTACAAAAGAGGAAGTTTTAGAACAAACTGATAAGCTGAATGCTAATAAGTCACCAGGACCAGATGGCAGTCACCTGAGAGTTCTGCAGGACCTCAGAGGTAAAGTTGCAGAATTACTGGCAATAGTGTATAACCTATCATTACAAACAGCCTCTGTACGAGAGGACTGGCAGGATGCCTGTCTTCAAAAAGGGTTCCAGAGGTGATCCTGGAAACTACAGACCAGTAAATCTCATTTCCATCCCTGGCAAATTGGTAGACTCTAAAGAATAAAATCAGCAGTCACATATACAAATAAGATTTACTGGGTAAGAGTCAACATGGTTTTTGTAGAGGGAAATTCTGCCTCACCAGTCCGCTGGGGTTTATGGAGGGTGTTAGCCAGCAGTGGACAAGAGGGATCCAGTTGATACAATGTAGCTGAACTTTCAAAAAAGTATTCCACAAGGTCCCTCACCAAAGACTTAAAAAACAAACAAACTCTGTTTCCATAGGGTTGGAGAGAAGGGTCTTTTGTGGACTGAGACCTGGTTAAAGATAGGAAGCCAAGGGTAGGACTAATGGTAACTATTCAGGATTGAGGGAGGTCAAAAGTGGGGTACTTCCAGGATCTGTGCTGGGCCCAGTTTTGTTGAACACATTTGTTAATGATCTGGAAATGGGGCTGTATAATGAAATCACCAAGTTTTCAGATGACACTGAATTATTCTGGGCAGTGAAATAGCAAGCTGCTGGGGAAGAAAGACGAAAGATCTCACCAAGCTAAATGAGTGGGCAAAAATGACATATGAACTTGAATGTTGATAAGTGCAAGGTAATGCACATGGAGAAAAAACTAGTCGTTGCAACTCAGGAAAGAGACCTTGGAGTCACTGTAGATAGTTCTCTAAAAATGTCAGTTCAGTGTGTAGCAGTGACCAAAAAAGCCAATAATATCATTGAAAAGGGAATTGAAAACAAAACAGAGAACATCATGTTGTGCAAATCCGTTGTGCACCACCCTCTTGAATACTGTGCGCAGTTCTGATCCCCACATCTCGAAAAGGATGTAGTAGAATTAGAAAAAGTACAGAGAAGAACAACCAAAATGCCATACCCTGAGAGATTAAAAAGGCTAGGACTTTTTATTCTGGAAAGGAGAAGGCTGAGGCAGGATATGATAGGCCTCCATTATGAAATTTATGGACCAAGTGAATGGGAAACCTGTTTGCCAAGTCCCAGAAAACTAGAACTAGAGAACACCTACTGAAATTAGTAGGTGACAAGTTTAAAACTAACAAAAGTTCAAGGCACGGAAGCGGAAAGGGATCTTGGAGTCCTAGTGGACTCCAAGATGAACATGAGTCGGCAGTGTGACGAAGCCATCAGAAAAGCTAACAGCACTTTATCGTGCATCAGCAGATGCATGACAAATAGATCCAAGGAGGTGATACTTCTCCTCTATTGGGCGCTGGTCAGACCGCAGTTGGAGTACTACGTGCAGTTCTGGGCACCGCACTTCAAGAGAGATGTGGATAACCTGGAGAGGGTCCAGAGAAGGGCCACTCATACGGTTAAAGGGCTTGCAGGCCAAGCACTGTGAGGAGAGACTAGGGCACCTGGACCTCTTCAGCCTCCGCAAGAGAAGGTTGAGAGGCGACCTTGTGGCTGCCTTTAAGTTCATCACAGGGGCACAGAAGGGAATTGGTGAGGCTTTACTCACCAAGGCGCCCCTGGGGGTTACAAGAAATAATGGTCATAAGCTAGCAGAGAGCAGATTTAGACTGGACATTAGGAGGAACTTCTTCACAGTTAGAGTGGCCAAAGTCTGGAATGGGCTCCCAAGGGAGGTGATGCTCTCCCCTACCCTGGGGGTCTTCAAGAGGAGGTTAGATAGGCATCTAGCTGGGGTCATCTAAACCCAGCACTCTTTCCTGCCTATGCAGGGGGTCGGACTTGATGATCTATTGAGGTCCCTTCTGACCCTAACATCTATGAATCTATGAAAAGAAAATATGTTTTATGCAACATGTAATTTAACTTGTGGAGTTCATTGCTGCAGGAGGTGATAGAGGCAGGTAGCACAGCCAGGTTCAGAAAGGGACTGGATACATTCATGGTTGATAGGTCTACTAATGCAGGGGCAGGTAATTATTTCAGCCAGAGGGCTGCTTAACAAGTTTTGGTGAGCTGTTGAGGCCCGCAAGGGTGGCCCTACTCCTCAAAAGGTGCCCTGCCTCCTGGTTGCCATCTTGGGACTGGAAGTCCCTCCCTTAACCCCTGACCTTTGCCATCAGAAGTCCCTCCCCTTGCCCCAAAAGTACTCCTTTTGGGATGGAGGAGTTACCATCTTGGAACCAGAAAAATAAATTGTATACTAAAAGTCACACATCTACAATAACCTATTTTAATTTTATTTCAAAAAATATTTTTGACCTGACTTGTATATGTTTTGTTGTGTATATATATAGATAATTGCTCAAAATGAAGTCTTGTTCTTGTACATTGTTGGGTGTGGGGGCATATGGAAGAGTGTAGGGGGAGTATGGGTGGGTGGATATGGGTTTCTTTTGGGTTGCTGTGGGTATGTATGTGTGGGTGGGTATGGGGTTTGTGGGGGGATGTGGGTGTGTGTGTGTGTCTGTGGGGTGTGGGGGAAGGCACTACGTGTTTCTCATCTGCAACATGGGGTTTGCAGGACTTTGGCTATGTGCTTCCATGTGGGGCTTTTGGCTAGAGTGCCAGGAACCTGGCATGGAGCTGATGCAGCCTGATGGCACGGAACTCCCCACTAGTGCATTATCAGACTGGGCTGGCTTTGTGCAGGTCCCAGTGTTACATCTGGAAACTGCACACCACAGGGCTGGCCTGTTGGCTCCATGGCACACCGCATGGGACAGCTGGGAACCACACGCCACAGGGCAGACCTGTTGGCTCCATGGCACACCACATGGGTCCTGGCATTGCAGCCAGGAACTGCATGGAGCCTGAAGGGGCCGGCCTGGGCTGGGTCAGCTCTGTGCCACACCACCAGGAACCGTGTGGTGCCAGGAGGTGCTGGCTGGCTCTGTGCTGCACTGTGCGGGTTCCGGCTGCAACGTCAGGACCCACACACAGCTAGCCTGGTCTATCCCATGCCAGTGTGATGGCGCAGGAACTCAGGGACCCAGCTCTGTGCCGCACTGTGCGGGTCCTGATGCTGCAGCCAGGAACTACACACTGCTGTGTCAGGCCGGGGCTGTTCCGTGTCACACTGCATGGTGTGGCAATGAGCCAGCCGGCTTGGTTGTGCACTTCTTGGCAGTACACAGTTCCCAGCTGCATGACCAGGACCACAGAATGCAGCAGGAGCCACCGCAGCCCCCTGCGGTTCTCAGCTGGCTTTTGCTGCTGCCAGCCCTGGCCCTGGCTCCCTGTGCTCTCACCTGCCTGCTCACTGCCACTTTCTCCCATACCTGCTGCCACTGCCCTTCCCTTGACACTTCCCTTCCTTCCCTGCCTGCTGCCACTGCTCCCCCCCAGCCCACCCACCGCTCCACAGCATGCCATGCAGTTCCCGGCTGCCTGGCTGGGTCTGCAGGATGCCGCAGGAGCCAGTCTGGCTCAGTCAGGCCCCTGTAGTTCCTGGCTCTGACTGGGATCATACAGCGCAGCAGGAACCAACTGGGAACCGCGGGGGACTGCTGGGCTAGGCTGACTCCTGCTGCTTTGGCGAGCCTACCTCCCACGCTCCCTCTGCCTGTTCTTATCTGAGTTTCCCTCTTGGATGAAGGGAGGGCAGGGGAGCAGCCCCATGGTCGCCAGGCCAAAAGCCTCTAAGCAGAAGCTTTTGGTTGGGGTTTAGGGATGGGGCAGGGCCGGGTAGTTTTGCTGCTGCCCTGGCTGGCTCCTGCCACTGGCTCCTCTTGGGTCCTGCTGCCACTGGTGCCTTGTCATCTTTGACGGGCAGTTACGGGAAGATAATAATTAATTTTCTAAACTTTTTAGTGGCTTTGCAGGCTGGATAGAATGGCCTGGTGGGCCAGATTCAGCCTATGGGCCGTATTATGCCTGCCCCTCTACTAATGGCTATTGAATGAAATGTAGATGTTTCTTTTGACATCTCTAAACTAATAATGGTGGATACCAGGGAGGATATCGAATAGGAGATAAATCACTAGAGCTATCCAGTTCAGTACTGTCCCTGCACTCTGCTCTTGGAGATAAGATATTGGACTAGATGGATGATTGGCCTGACCCAGTATGGCACTTCTTATGCTGGTATGTTTTTAAAACTTGCATTGACTTCAGTGATAGTGGCCTTACTATATAGGCAAATCCCAAAGTGTGCATTGTATATGTTTTTTTCCTCTTTTCTTTCTTTTATAAATTTTGGGATTTTCTTGTTTCTTAAGCTCTTAAAACTGAATTATACTTCCTAAAAATTAAACCAGCAAACAGCCTCTCCAGGGCTAAATTAAGATGGATTAACCTGTGTACATTCTCTCCTACATTCCAACACACACCTTGGGAAAGGCTGAGGTAGATCCTCAGAATGTGATATTTCCTCCTCCTTTTCTGGAAATGAAGACTGAAACTAGAACTTTTTTTTTACTATTTGATTTTTTCCCCATAGTGTACCGTGTTCTATAGGATAATAAACACTGATATTATAATTGAAGGATCAATTTGGAATTTGTCAAACACAGTTTAGCCATTACTTTTTACATTTTGACACCTAAAAATACAGTGATTGTTTATTGCTATTAAATGGACCTTGAATCCCTATTCTAGACATGGGTCTCAAGTGAACAGTTTATCTTGGAAACTAATTAAAATCAATGAGAGCATTTAGAGCAAAGTAGTGCCTTTCTGTGCTTGAACTGTAGCAAGTCTGTATGTGAACAGTAACATGAAATATGTTACATTGTGCTTTTTAAAAATTGTACTTCAAAAATTATTTCTTTTCTCTCCTGATAATTTACCCATGATTATGGTAGAAAACTTAAGACCAGCAACTTGCTTATTTTAAAACAGATCTTGCAGTCTTGAGCAATTCTGAAATTAAATAAAACCAAAAAGCCCACTGTTGGTATGTGTAAATGGACAGTCATGGGTTTTAATTAATACAGTTTTTTTTGTGTAACCTCTCCATTTCATGGTGCATATTATATCCATTGTTCTTAAATCTGAAAGGTGAGCTATTAGGGACAGGAATTATATCTTGTTCTCTAAAGAATGTGGCACACTTTGGAATATTTTAACAAAATGCAAGTGAGAGTTTTTAAAATAAAGTTATATGAATATTTCTATTATACTCATAATCAGTTTTGCAGTTTCAATAGTCAGTGATCTTGCTGTTCTCTAGAATGAAACATCTTGTCAGCTATCAATAATATTGTTTTGATTTCTGCTAACATGGTGATAAAATTTGTACCCAGGCCATTAATTATGAAATAACAAGAGTTAAAAAAAAGTAGAGGTCCTATTAAACCTGTGATAAACCCACTGAACTTTAAATAAAGTTAATGATAGGAATCAGTGGGTGCATCTACATGAGAAGTTTACTGCAGAGCTGCCTAATTAGCTCTACATTAGATGTATGGGCATCTGCTCTTGTGTCCCTATTAGGTGGCAGGAAACTAATTACTCTGCAATAGGGTGTACTTGTTTTAACTCTGTAGCACTGCATGTGTAGCTACTGACTCAGCTGGCTGGGGTGTGTGTGCACTCCAGTGCAGGGGCTGCCTGCTGGCTAGCTCTATGCTGAAGCACCTCATGCCCCAGCCAGCCCCTCTGCAGCATGCTGAGCTGGGTCGGAGCAGCCCTGGACTGGCAGGCTGACTCCCAGGAGCCCTTTGCCAGCAGGGGCTGCTCCAGCCCATCTCAACGCGTTGTGCTCTTGGGTGCACTATTTGAATGGTGTCCCCTGGGAGCAATGAAGTCTAGTGGGATAAGCACTGGAGTTAATTGCTTTGCATTCATTGCAGGTGGAGTAGGCCCAGTGTGTCCTAAGGTCTGCGTTTCTTGCTCCTCCCCCTCCCCCTCCCCCTTCTCCCTGCTTCCCACTTAAAATGGTATTTTGGATACCTTTTTAAAACACCAGTAAAATTGGATCTTGTTAAAACAGCTGAAATGGACTGACCAGAATATTCCATTAATAACTATTTTAACTTCTTTATTCAAGAAGGCATCCTTATTCGGATTGGCATGCGTGTACATGTTTAACTTAAAGCATCTGTATAACTGCTTCTTTGACTCAGTCTAAAGATACAAGTGTTTAAAACAGTTTTGTGATGCCACATTGGTCAGACAAACTAATTCTGTTTATACTCAGCTTCCTTAAGATCTGCACTCTTGCACTGTTTTCTGTGCAATACCATTATTTGGAAAAAGACAGGAACAGGAACACTGGTGTCTCCTCGTACTCCGTTACCTGTCTATATCCACATGTACTTGGACTATAAAGTCTTTGGGGAAGACACCGTCTTTGTTCTTTGTTTGTACAATAGTGAACTGGCCAATAACTGGAGCACCTAGGCATTGCCATATTTACATATAAATAATAATAGAAAGATTGGTCGCTGGAGTTATTACTGCCATATTAACATGACTTGTAATGACTTTGTCTCCTGTAATGCTTTCTTGGGTTTTAAATGAAGATAGATGGCACAGAATATTTAGATGGGTTGCACATACATAGTTTTACTACCATTGTAGATAAGGCTTCCTTAGCTTCTATCCCCAGTTGGCAGTCAGCATTGATTAACAACAGCTTTTCTGCTGTCATATATTTTAGATGGGAGAGTAGATGTTCATATTTTAGAATGGTTCCTTGAATGAATGCAAAAGGGATATAATAAAATGAGCACTGAAAATCTGACCATTCTCTTGTGGATCTTTTGAATATTAGTCAGTAGCTCTGAGCAACAGACATTCATTTACTGTACACTTGATATTCATGAGTACCGAAGGCCTTCAGGTGCCAGTGGTTCATTTGGGATTGAGTATACTCAGTGCTTCTGAAAACCATATTGGGCTTGATTTATTTTTTAATTGGCTTACATTGAATAATGGAAAGTCCTCATAGAAATGATAATTAACTGACTGGATATCATTCCAGTATGCTGAGTAGCTTTCCTTTCTTGCAAGTGAGGACTCATGCCAAGAAGAAATAGTGAATTTAGGGAAAAGAAAGTTGCAATCATGCATGTTTTTGTATGTGCATGTATATTAGACTGTTCTAGATTACATATTTGTGTATAAGTTGATTCTGTGTATATGTGCACTACTACTTTATTTCTAGCTTCTTGGAAGTATTTCTCCTGAGGTTATCCACAAGATTACCCAACCACCGCATTATGATTGGTCTTTAAACAATGGCAATTGAACAGCACCACATCTGAAAGAGAGATCCTGCTGACTGGTCTCTTGAGAATGTAACAGAAAGCTCTTTCTCTCTTTCTCTAGAAGTATTTAAGTTGTCTTGCTGAGATCAAACTATATAATCCATTTTGCTTCTACATTCTACTTCTAAAGAACTGCAGAGAGTGAGAAGAAGAAAACGTACCCTATTATTTATTTTCAATTAATTTTCTTTTCTTTTTATACAATATAAGAAGTTTTTCAGGTCCTTAAAAATAGATTTGTCAATACAATGCTCAGCCATGATTTCTAAGTGTAATGCTTTCTGAGTGAGATTCAGTATTTGTAACTCAGCTCTACTTTTTGCAATTTCTCCCTTTCACCCCCAGAAATCCTTCTCTCTTTAAACTATCTCATTCCTTAGTGTATCTAACTGCAGACAGGTCATCTGAACTGGGTAGTCATGATAGCAGCCACAATAGTTAAGCTGCTGGGAATTGACAATTTTATTACTCCCAAGAAAACATTTATGCTAAGATGTACTGAAAGGAATAAAGCAGCTGTTAATTTGTAGTAAGGCTATTAATGACACTTGATTTGTGTCAAGACTAGAATTATCAGTTTTATTATTTTGAAGTATTTTTGTCACATAGTCAATAGTCACTTCTGTTGCACACACCTATACTTGAGTTCTTTACCATTATTGGGCCAAGGACAACCCTAAAAAATTAAAGGTTATAAATGAGGTCTGAATTCATTTCATGATATTTGCATGCCTTTAAAGACAATTCCTATAAAATGTAATAAACTGAGATAACTTTTCTTTTATTTTGAATTACTCTGTATGATGTAATAGATAACTTTAGACTCTTAATACACTCAAACTCCTACAGAAACTATCTACTCCAATCTACCCTATTACAAGCAGCTGCAGTCCCTTTAATAAAGTGATCCATGTCCAGCTGAAAGCCAGTTAAGTGGCACTTCTCCCCAGTTCCTTTTTGGGAAGAACGTTTCAAAACCTCAGTGTTCTGATACACAGATACAGTTTAAATTAGGCTGCACATTATCATTCATGGCTGGTTTATAAGAATGTTGTTCTTGTGCTAGCATTATCCTTTTAACTTAGACGGCTGCCTTCCCTCCCTAGTATTTATCTCTGACCCCCCAATCCCTCCCACTCCATTATATTTATAGAAAAAAAATATCTTTTATCCTTAGCTTTCCTAGGTGAAACGAGCTGTGCTCTTTTAGTGTTGTCCTGTGTGATAGGTTCTTTGTTCCCCTGTTCACCCTAGTAGCCCATCTCTGCACTTGTTTGGATTTTACTTCATCTTTTTTCAATGCAGGTAACCATAATTATCTCAGTAGGCCTTGTAGAATGGCATAATATTTGCCCATCTTGGACTGAAAACAACTTGGAAGATTTTTTTTCCCTATTGAATAATGCTTTTGATATTTGAGATTTTGAAGGGTGGAGATGGAAATAAAATAATCCCTTTGTTTTCCTGGTGTGTTAATAACTTGTTTTAAGAATTTGGGACTTTCTGGAGTATAGTCCTTTATGCATCTTTGCCAGGTACATACTTGGGAATTGGAATCAGGATGGCCTTTAATCAGGCCATGCTTTTTGCCCATGTCAAGAAACTGACTTGGAAATGTGATGGTGTTCATATTCTCTTACAATGCCAGAAGTGTGTCAGGGTGGAGCTTCACATACTGCTGTTCTTTATAAATAAACAAAATGCACAAAAAATGAATCCATGATAAAATATTGTGGAGGGAACCCAGAGAGTTCAGTGATGCATAGGATAAACAGCACAGGTCTCAGTCTCAGAAAGGGGTATGAGACCATTATGGAAAAAGAAGACAGGCCTTCAGGGGAAAGGGTTAGAAGGATATATGAGCAACATGGAAGGGAGAGTAGGAAGGCAAAATATGTGAGAGAGGCCCAGTTTTTCCAAGTGCAGTATACAGCTGGGCTGGCAGTGGAAACAAACAAATAAGTGCATATTCAAGACTGGAGTCTGTCAGCCTTTCCTGGTAGAGAGAGGTTAAAATTATTGCCCCGTTGACAAATGCCATAGCTTCCAGAGAGCAGTGTAAGAATGCTGCTGGGCACCTGGCGCAGCGGCTTCACACAGGGTCATTGTCGACTTCCAGTTGCCACTTCCACTTCAATCATAATCATATGGCTATGACAAAAGCTGTTGGTTCATTTGCCCCCCGCCACCTTGGTGCCCCATCCTATATATACCACTGCTTCCAGAGATTCACCCTTATCTCCATACATTTGTTATAACCTTTGTATATAGTACAGTAATTCTGGAAGGGGTTACTGGGGAATATTGTAATAAAAATATTAAACAATGATAATAAATTAAAGCAACAATCCACAAAGGCTTTGGAATCTTGTGCCCATGAGGACAAAATTGTCTAGGCCTCCTTTCCAAAACCACCATAATGCCACAAATGAAATAAAGTATCCATGTAAATGTCTAAATCATGTCAAATTCAGATTTCCCCAGCAAAGCCAAACCTTTCAGAATTCCCCAGCAAGCCTTCAAAGAACTCTGTCAACAGGCAAGTCACGCTTCTTTTTTAACCTTTTATGCCAACAATAATTAAAAGTATTAACTACAGTTGAAAGAAATGAGCCAAGCTCTATTTTCCATTTGTTTGCTTTGAGTCTTTCTTTATTGAGCCTTCTAAACAGCAGAACAGAAAAAAAACTATTTAAAAAAGGATTTAAAAATAAGTCACTATATGATATTTGAAGAGAGTTCTATCAGAAACTGGATTAATGTAGAAACATGATTTTAGAATACAAATTGTCAGCGGCTCTCTAACATATATATCTGGTACTAATAGTGTACATTAATTAAAAAGTGCTGTGTTTATGCAAAAAGGATATGCTACAGTTGCTGTGGGAAGCCTAACATGCATATAAAATGTCAAGTGTGACACTTCATGAAAAACAGTTTTATGCATTTCATGAATCTAAATCAGGAAAAAGGAATAGACCAATGTATGTCTCATTGCTTGGAGTGTAAGTGTTCTAACTCCCTCCAACCCCCTCATCCCCTGGGGTTTAAAGCTTTAGTACCACTTAGCAATCTGCAATGGAAATCAGTGCCAATATGATTTCTGGATGCAGTATTATGCGTGCAGCATGAACTACTTTGAAATAGTGACTCATTGCATAGTGTTAATATATTTGACTACAGAAATTTCTTGAAACTAATTTTGTTAGACTACAAAAATAAAGAAAGCTTCTTAAATGCTGGTTTTATTCACAGAAAGATAAAAGTCTCCAAACAAAGTGTCTATTTGTAAATATCTCATTCAGATATCTAATCACCTTCTGTTAAATTATATTAGCTGATCGTCAGTTCATTTTCTTGTGACATTCACAAGAAAGTATTCTACAAAAGCAGACATATTCTATAAAAGTAGTCTCCACAAGCGTAATAAAGATTGTGATGTTTGAATTTAACGTTTCCTGAAAGGTTATTACTTGCTGCTATATCAGGTATGTTATAAATTGCTCACTGTTGCGGAATCTTTTTGCCAGGCATTAACATATTTTTGGCGTATAGGTAATTCTTCAAGAATATAAATGGTAGCAGGAGGGCATTTTAATTTAAGGTATAGCACTGGGAGCCAAGACTTGAATACTGTTTCTTAAGTTACCACACTTTTCCTGTCTGACTTTGTGCAACTTAAATATTTTTTAGGCAGGTTTGCATGGTTCTTTGTTAAGTTCCCCAGCTGAGATGCCGTATTTCTATTAGGAAAGTGCTAGGGGACTGCTGTAAACCCACATGACTGGACATCACTGAAGAAATAATTCAAGAAATTGTGTGGTTATGGGAGACTAAGTATCCAGTGAAGTTGCTATTCAGTATTCAACAGACAGGCAGCATATATATTTATGGAATAGCTTCTGAACAAAGAACAGGTGATGCCTTTTTATACTTAATTCTGGTAAGTAGAGAAGACTGTATAGAAGAGCTGGTGTTTAAAATAACCTTAATTATGAATAGATTCAGTTTAATTTAAAATGGAAAGATAATATAAAAAGAGTCAATAACTTAAAATCAAAAGGATAAATTTTGAGTATTAGGAATAAGTAGAGAACCTGTTAATAACAGAAAAAAGGGATTAATTAGGAAAGAAAAGCTGGACTTAAGAGGCCAGGAAGTGTAGGGGCAAAGTGAGAATTGCCAAAAATCAAAGTAAGGTATTGTAGAGGCAATTTAAAACAAACAACAAAAGATACTTCAACCATGGTTAAAAACAAAACAGAACCACTGTATACTGGCCACATCTCTACATGCTGTTAATATGCAGCAGTAAACTCCGGTGCAGTTCATGCTGGAGTTTATTGCTCCTGGGTGATGCATCTGGACATGTGCCCAGGACTGCAGCATGTTAAGCCTGGGACTGCTCTGACTTGGCTCAGTGTGCTGCGGAGAGGCTGGCTGGGCACAAGGGTGTTAGAACATGGGGCTAGCTGGCAGGAAGCTCCCGCACTGAAATACCTTCATGCCCTGGCCAGCCCCACAGTGTCTATACATGCCTTGTGGTGCATTAAACATCACCACAGGATAGTCTTGTTTTTACAAGTGCTAACCTGCTGTGGCCTAGTAGGGCTGCATGTGTAGACACAGACTTTACTGCAGAACTAATTTGGCAACTCTGCAATAAATGTCTTGTTCAAAAAGGGTAAAGATTAATGATAATCCAAGTACATAAAAAAACCTAAATGAATACTTTGCTTAAGTTTCCAGTAAGGAAGGAGGTCATGTTGATGATTTGACTATAGGAGCCAAGACAAGACAGCTAGTGAGAATGAGTATATGGAAATTACCACTACTGCTCTGGGAACATGACTCAAAGAGCTTAATTAACTTAAATGGGGGTACTGAATAATTTCCAGTTTAGAGTAACGAATGAACTGTCCCATAAAATGACAGGTTTAGCAGCAAGAGTTTTTAATTAATCTATCAATTCAGGGTGGTATAACAGGAGTATAGCAAGTGTAGGATCTATACCTATGAAACAAGAAAAAAGCATAAACCAAGAAACTGCAGGCCTACAATTATGTCCTCAATAATATACAAAATTTTAAAACAGTTTTTGAAGAAAGTAATTAGAAATGGAGAGGTAACTGGAAAATGAAACTAAATGCAACATGGGTTTACCAAACATACTGTCTGTGACATTAATCTCATCTCTTTTTTGATAGGATGGTCTGTCCCCTTAAGAAGGGGCAACCAGCCCTGTTAGGGCATTCAGCTTTGGATCGTCTGGTAATGAGGAGTGTCCCACTGGGAATTTAAAACCACAAAGGAGCAGGCTGAGAGAAAAAACTGTGGAGGGACTGTTTGAGAGGAGGAAGAAAGCAGTGACTGCAGCTGCCTGTTACAAGAGGAGGGCAGGCTGCTGTGTTGGCAGACAGCTGGAGGGCCTGTCTTCAGGTGCTTGGGATAGGGTAGAACGGTTTTAGTTTTGTTGGCCTAGTCCTTATATAACAAACAAATCAAAGACTATGCTGCTTATGAGGACAGGCTGAAGTGCTCATAAGGGAGCACAGTTGTTTGCCAAAGCCAGCAGGGTAGGAAACCCATATACACGGGGGTAACTTTAATTTTCTAGACAAGGAAAATGTGTTTGTATTTGGGAAATTTTTGGTTAAGCATTTAGTTAAGCAATGAGAAAATTCCTACTTGGAAACTATTAGTTAAGAAGAGATTAGTAGAAGAATTGTAAGCTGGCTAAGAAACTGGATGAAGGGAAAGAGTACAGTGGACTTTGCTGAAAAAGGGGAATCTTGAGCTGGAGGATGGTTACTGGTGGAGTTCTTGAGGGATTTTTTTTTTAATATTTTCATTTATGACCTTAGTTCTGTACTCCTACATTTAGTGCCAATCTGCATGCAGGCAGCACAAAATTTGAGAGGACGTTGTCAATGCAGAACAGAATCAAAATATCCCATAGGAGATTTGGATGACTTTGTACTTTTAAATTTCATCTGACACTTTTTATTCCAGGTTATGCAATTTGGGATAAGGGTTTCTGCTATGAACCATGAGTTTATTAGCACTCTGAACAAGAGAAAGAATCTTAGTACATGAGTTAATTCCAAGATAACTATGAGCTACCTATGTGCTATGGCTTTGCAAGAGGCACACAAGATCCTAGAATGTAACAGTCAGAGTATTTCCAGTAGAAATAAGCAGGTATTTACGCTATTGTGTAAGATTCAAGATGAGGTCACGTGTGCTCTATATATGGCTGTGGTCATCCCATTGAAGCAGGACGAATTCTTTTATAGAGAAAGAGGGTAAAGAGGCTGGAAAATGTGTTGCATGAGAGGAGACTAAAAGAGCTTGCTTGTTTAGTCTAGTATGGCAAATGCTGAGAAGGGGATACGAGTGCTGCCTATAAATACCTCGGGGAGGGAGAAGAGCTGTTTAAGCTAAAGAACAATGTTGGAACAGGGACAAATGATTATTAACTGCCCATGAATATATTTGGAAGAAGATTTCTGTGCATCAGAACAGTGAAGTTCCTGAATCTCCTTCCAGTCAGAAGACTAGGAATGAGGCAGAAGGGGTGGGGGGATGGGACGCGCACACGTGCGTGCACATGCACACGTGCACGCACACGTGCATGCACACACACACGCTCACGCACACCCCCAATTGGGTTTTCAAATGGGCCAAATCAGTTTATGAAAGAAATTGTATGACCTGGTTGTCTGTGATACCAGAGGATTGGATTTTGTTAGCCAGAAGCTCCCTTTGACTCCTAGCTACACTATGAATTTTAATTTTATCTGGGGAATTACGCAATTATGCACATAATAGGTATAACCGTGCATAATTGCATACTTTTGCATAATTTAACTTGGGTGGGCTCTGTGCCTCCACCTCCGGGGGGGCTCCCAGCACTCCAGCTGGGAGCCCCATGTGGAAGTGCCAAATACAGTGGTGCTTCACTTGACTGGACAGCTAGTGAGTGGGGAGGGGAGCTTCTCCCTGCAGGAGGGGGTAGTAGGTGTGGGGTTTTTGGGTGGGCTTGGGGGTGTGTGTGGGTGGGTGTTGGGTTTGTGGGTGGGTGTTGAACCCCCTGCCACATGCCCCCCTCATGGTGCACAGCCCCCTGGTGGCAGCAGGCGGTAGGCCCTCAGGATGCTCATGGCCATGGCAGGCAGAGCCCCCTGGCGGTGCGCAGCTCTCATGGCTCTTGGTCTGTGTGCCATTGGGCTGGGTGGGCTCCATACCTCCACATGTGGCTTCCCACTGGAGTCCTGGAAGCCCCACATGGAGGCATGGAGCTGTCTCGGCCCAGTCCGATGGTGCACAGAACCCACCTGCAGTGCTACAAGCCCGACATGCTGGCACAGAGCCAGCTTGGTCTTGTCCAAAGGCTCCATGCCACCATGTCCAGCTCCCAGGATTCAGTGCATAATTTTGAATTTTTGTATGCATAATTTTGAATTTTGTGTGCATAATTACCTAGGGTATATTTAATGATGCAAAACAGCTGAATTTCTCCTTAACTGTGAGTGCTAAACACATTGGGCCCAACGTGCCTGAAGTTAAACAACATAGCTGGAGGCATCCAAAAGCAACGAAGAGTCTTACTCCTGAGGCCTGGCCCAACCCAGCTCTACCATCCACCTGCCTCACTTGGGGCTGGGGCTGCGGGGCTGAGCCAGGCCAGCCTGTGGGCACTGTTGAGGGTTGGCATGGAGGGACCCAGGTAGCCCGGGCCATGGGGGCACAGAGCCCTTCCCAGCCAGCTGCAGCTTGGGCTGGGGCCACAGGAGCTGTGTGCCTGGTTTGCTCCTTGCACCCAGGCTAGGCTGGGCTGTCACAGAGCTGCTGTGGTGGTCAGGGCTGTTCCCCATCTCTGGTTTGCCTGGCGATGTCTCAGGGCTCAGGGCTGGAGAGGCACAGTGCTAGGCCCCGCTGTGGGGCAATGGGGGAAAACTGGCTGCAGAAAGTCCTTGATGGCTTTTTTTCTCCCCTGGCTGTACAGACCCCCTCCCCCCGCCCCCCTCAACCCCTTGCGGATGTTCTTGTTTGTGGGCACTTCAAGCAAGCCTTGGGTCTGGCGAGAGCTCAGGCAGGGTCTGGACTAGACACTAGCTAGAGGACCTTTGGAGGTCCCTGCCAGCCCCACTTCTCTGTGATTCCCCTTCCTTCCCCCTTTTGCGTCAGGCTTGGAGTTTGTGTCTGGCCATGCCCCCACTCTCACTGCTCAAGTGGCAAGTAGGAAAAGCCAGGCAGGCCCTGGATGGGGTTCAGGAGGGAAAGGGGATTAAATCTTCCCCCTTCCCCGCAGGCTGCTAGCTTCTGCCCACGCCCCTCACTCCTGCCACTCGAGTGAGGGGGGCACTCTGGAGCAGGATTTCCCACCCCCACCCCCTTCTCAGTCAGCCAGAGCAGTGATAGTGCTCTAGCTAGGGAACAGATGGGTGGGGCCAGCCCTGCTCCCCTTGAGCGGACAGCCCTGCACAGCCCAGGGCTGCAAAGCATTCTGGGATGCTGGGGGACTGTGATTTAACTTAAAACAGGAAGGGGTCTGGGACAGAAATTCTATAAACCAGTTTGACCTAAATCAGTTAAGTCTTATAGTATATTCAACCAGCTTTATCTTAAAACAGTTTCAGCCATTTTGAAATCTGTTTATAGGCATGGAACTTCTGTTCTGTTACAGGTTTAAACCAGTTTCTGATCACTTAAACTGGTTTATGTATAACTTCTGTCCCTAGCCAAAATATATTTGGTCGCTAACAACTTTACATTGTGGTTCAGTGGTACAAAATGGAAAATAGGCTGAAAACAGCTGACGTTTAATGTTACAGTTAATCAGTGTTCTTTCTCCTCTATTTTTTTCCCTCCTTGTTTTAAAGCTTTCTTTTTCTTTTTCTGGTTTCTTTTTTCCTCAGAGGGATTCTGTTGAGTTGAAGAAATGTCACTCAACCAGAGAACCGTTCCTTCCACTCTGATTCAGGAATGACATGTGCATTTCTGTTTCTGTGGGGAGGGGTGCTAGGCACAGCCTGATTCTTATGGAAGGATGGAGAGGAGCATTGGAAAATACTAGCAGCCCAGTTCAGCAAGTATGTGAGGATTTTTTTAAAGACAGAAGCTATGCAGCCTTAAAAGGACTTGTTTAATTTCGTGTGTGTGTGTGTGTGTGTGTGTGTGTGTGTGCGCACACTGAATATGTCAAGCTTGTAAAGAGCCAGCAACTTCTCCTTACTCTTGCTTCTTTCAAGTAAAAATTACAGAGTAGTTCTAAGTGCTCGTGCCTTAATAAGAACTGGGCAATATCATAAAACCTGAATTTCACGAGGAATAGCAAGCGGAAGATTTTATAATTTTCATTAAAATTATCAGGTGAGGAAGGATTGTTGGCTTCTTGCAACTTTGGCATAATCCTCAGAGACACAAAAATGTAAACAACACTTTTAAGGATATATAAGCAATCAGCTAATTGATGAGGCTTTATGTACTTTATAAATCATTAAGTAAATAAATAAATGAAATAACACAGGAGGGACCAGAATAGAAAACAGACTCAAAAGGAGAGAAGAAAGTCAAAACACTATGGAAAGCATACAGAAAGACTGAAGTGATTTTTTTTCTAAGCTTCTTTGCCTTATGATGGGTTTTAGTAGCTGAGGAGTATATATTGCATATTTCCATTACAAAAGACATAATCCCTTAAAGAAAGATCTAAAAGATTGTGGTACAAACAGTCAGGAAATGGCTTCCTTGTATTGCTTGAATGTAATGATTAAGGCTATTTGGATTCCAGCTTATACAATATGATAATAGAGAACTGAGAAGTGTAGTATTGTATAGTGCCAGTTATTTCTCAGAATGCACCTGTAGTCAGAGCTATTTCATAGCAATTAAATCATCTCAGCTTTTGTATACGTTCAAGAACTTTGGCTTTTGCTCTCTTATGTGCTATGTTCTCTTCTCAAAAAGAAGTCCTTCAGTATCCCAGGATGCAGTGGCCGCTCCCCCATGTGGTGTTTCTGTGTGCATCTGAAGATGGTGACAGCTTGAGGCAACAGCTTGAGGCAGGTTGGGGCCCATGGGATGGGGGGCAGGGGCTAAGGCATGGAAATACAGAGCCGGTGTGCCAAGATGCTACTGCAGAGCAGACAGAGTGTTCCCCAGCACAAGAGAAAAAGGGAGACCTCATGAGGCAATGCTGATGATGTGGAGGGTGCTGCATGGAGGAGTGGGAGGACTCTGGTGCTGGTTCTGCTGCCTGACCCTGCAAAGTGCTGACAGCTCCATCTCTGCCTGGCCCAGGAACGTTACACTGCACCCCACTGGTTTCCTCTCGCAGCATCATGCCATGGCTGCTGGGAGCATTTAGGAGCCTTGATGGCAGTGGCAGGGCAGGAACAGGGGTAGGAAGGAGGAGAGGTGGAAGGTGCTGGCTCATTGTGGCAAGCCATCAGCACGCTGCCCATGCCTGTGCTGGGCTCCAGGGGAGGCAGGTGACATTGACAGTTATATGCTCCTGCCTCCCTTTTGGCCCCCTCCCCAACCCATCTCTCACACCCCTGCCTGTAGAACAGAGATACAAGCCTGTCCTGACTCACCAGGCCTGCTCACCAGGCCTCTAGTGGTAAGTCAGAACTATGCAGGTGGCATGTATGCAGGCGGGAGACATTCAGAGAAGGTTTTTAGCTTTAAGGTGTGACTGCTCCAAACTTCAAGCTAACACTAAGCCAATCAACATTTGTGCAGCTTACTGCTTATGATGTAACAAGGCCTTGACTTCATCTGTAGTTGTTCAGAAGTGCTGAAGGGCAGAATAACTTTTATCTGTTTTACAGAATCTCACACTTTTCTTTTGTTACTGGCAAGTACAAACATGCCACATCACAGACTGCACTTCAGTCCGAATCTAGTCCAAGCAAAATGTTAGCCAGATTTGAAGAGGCAATATCCTTCTCTTCCCCTCTGTAGGTGGAAATTAAGATTTAGTGCATCCTGGCCTGGGAGGGCGAAGGAGGGAAGACTTGCATGGGACTGTTCATTTGTTTCTTTCAGAAGGTCCTCTTTGTAGACCTGGTATAGTCTGCTACCATACTTTAAATCTGGGTATCTTCCCTACGTTTGGGTCATCCTTAGCCATTTTCCTTCCTGTTTGGAATTCCTATTTAGGGGAAAAAATAGTTTGGAGACATGACTCTGTGGGAAACCACTTGTAGCAGAGCTTGTACTGATAAGAAGTCAAGAGAAACTTGATTGGGACACTGTTATACAGACAGATGGCCCGCATCAGAATAGATTCCCAAGGTGAGTGGGTTTGGTGATGAAGTCATATACTAGTTATATGGAGAAACTAGAAGGAAAATTCCACTTCCTTTTGGAAGACTTCCAAGGAAGCATTACAAGTCCAAATTCCTGGAGTCCCCAGGTTCAGAGGTAGACATAAGCTGTGTAACCATATGATCTTGCTTAATTTTATAATTTCATGATTGCAGGGTTTTTTTTATTATTTCCAAACCTAGTTTGGCATAACATGTCTGAACCAATCACTGGATCCTCTTATTTCCATAAATTTTAGGGTGCTTCAGATCTAAAACTCAGTCCAAATTTTCTGAGTTAGACTAATTTTTAGAATAAAATACTCTTGACATGGTAGAGCAGCTCCTTAAAACTGTTAGATCTATTTAATGCATTAAACTCTGTTAAGAGAGCATTGGGTAATAGTTTGAGACAAACATTGTTGTTAGGTTCTCTTTTTTCTTTTCCATTTTTTTTCTCGTCCCTTGAAGGAGAGTTTTTACTTTGGCAGTCCTTTTTTATGAGCCCCATTCAGATGAGATATGTTAGTTAAATGTGATCAACATATTTATTTTATTAGAGCATGTGTGCACATGTTTTGAAGGCACGCAATGAAAAAGTGGGCTGTCATTTTGACCTGTTGCAAAAATTGTTTTCTTAACATTTCCTGTGTATTTATCACAAAGAGATGAATGAGTACCATTTACTTTTAAAACACTTGGGCCCCTTTTAAAACTCTAACATCCAATATAGAGTTGAGAAAATAGCTTAAAGAACTGATGTGTTTTTAGAAGGAAATGTTGCTAATGGTATGTTACTAAATGATAGCTTCTTTTTTGCCTGATTGTGGGGTGAAGGACGTCAAATGAGGTTATTTTTTTTTTCTTTACTATCTTCCATTAAGCTGTGGTCACATTCTCAACAGGGGTACTGTCATTTTAAAAACCACACCTCAGTATGAAAATGTTATCCCTACTTATCTTCCAGATGGTGTTTAAGAAGATGTATAAGTGAAAGACACTAGGGGGTATTTTCTTCTTGAGCTTTACAATTTGTTTTCTTTGGGTCTTGTTACACATTACTTGTACATGGCTTTTGGAGTCTTAACCCCTAGATAATTTACACATTAACACTTTTGAGTGGCTTAAAACACTTGTTATGCAGCTCAAAGTTAAAACCACTCCAGAGTAGAATTCTCTCTGATTCATGCAACCGAGCTCCTCCTGTTCCATTAATGCAGGCTTGTCCAACACATGGCCTGTGGGCCGCCATGTGGCTCGCCAAGGCATTTTCTGTGGCCTGCGGTGCTCCGATGGGAAACGAAAGTAAACACTGTTTACTTTCGTTCCCACCCCTTGTCCCTCCCCCAGCCCCTCAGCAGATTCCTAATGGCTGCTGAAGGGCTAGGGAAGGGACAGGGTTCCCACATGCACTGCATCAGCTTGACGTTGCAGACACGGTGCGCGTGGGAAGAGGAGTAGCTATGTGCCTCTCGGGACAGGATGAGCCCATCCGGAGCAGCAGGGGGCTCTGCTGCACTTTCCCCCTACCTGCACTGGTCAGTCCCAAGCAGCACATGGCTCCGCTGCTGCTTGTGCTGGCTGGTGCCGACCCGGGCGGGTCTGTCCCATCTGAAGCAGCATGCAGCTGAAGCCGGATTTCCATGTGCTGCTGGGGACAGGAGGAGGCTGGCCAGGATGGCACCAGCCAGCAGAAGCGGCGGCGGAGCCGTGTGCCGCTCAGGACGGGACAAGCCCGGCCAGAGCAGCAGGGGCTCAGCTGCATTTCCCCCCCTGCCTGCACCGGTCAGTCCCAAGTGGCACACGGCTCCGCCGCCACTTCTGCTGGCTGGTGCCGTCCTGGCCGGCCTCCTCCCATCCCCAGCAGCAATGTGGGAATCCGGCTTCAGCTACATGCTGCTCTGGATGGGACAGACCCGCCCGGGTCGGCACCGGCCAGCAGAAGCAGCGGCAGAGCCGTGTGGCATTTGGGACTGACCAGTGCAGGTAGGGGGAAAGTGCAGTTGAGCCCCCTGCTGCTCTGGCTGGGCTCATCCTGTCCCAAGAGGCACATGGCTACTCCTCTTCCTACACACACCACGTCGGCAACGTCAAGCTGACGCGGTGCATGTGGGAACCTTGTCCCTTCCCCAGCGCTTCAGCAGCCATTAGGAATCTGCTGAGGGGCTGGGGGAGGGACAAGGGGTGGGAATGAAAGTAAACAGTGTTTACTTTCGTTTCCCGTCGCAGCACCATGGGCCACAGAAAATGCCTGCGGGCCGTATGTTGGACAAGCCTGGTGTAGTGTGTCGCTACGTCACCATAGGGCAGCGTGTAGACACACCCATTAAAAAGCAACAAACTCTCCTTGAGAAACAGAGCTGTTTCCAAAAACACGAACATGGGAGTGTTATAGAGAAGTTCCTTTAAACACAAGGCATTTCTGGGCACAAGTTTATATTGCTGTTGATCATGTCTAGCTATTCAGATAAAGGAACTGCAGAGTATTTGCTGAGTGAGAATGAGCCCATCCAACTTTTATCATTAAATCAACTGGACCAACTATGCACATTTTGAAAGAAAAAAGAATAAATGGAAGGCCACCTTCCTCAATAGAAAGGGAAGAGAGTATTTTCTTTTACCTGCTTGTAAACATGTTAGGAGCTGGAAGCTGCTGCCTGTTTGTATTGCATTGCGCTGTCATCTAGTTTTAGACTGATTGAGTGGTTATAAGCTTGGATGATACACAAGTGCAGGGAATTTGATAGGGTTATTTAAGCTACGTGTGGATAATTAATGGTTGAGGACTTAACCAACCTTAGAATGTTAATGTCCCTTTAGGTTGGGTAACTTAAAGATATTCCTCACAGTTGCTGACCTAAGTTTCTGGCACTCGCCAGCATTCCTCTCTGACTGTGTGCAAGAGTCAGCAGTTACACATAAGGCTGGATGATCCTCCCCTGTAGAATGAATGAAGGAAGGAGATCTTGGTGGAGGAAATCTGTCTCAGGGTCTCATCTCATAAATGATCTCCTTGTTGTCTCAGCACATAGGTCAGGATTGCTTCTGTGGCATAAGCTGCTGGCACCCAGAGAACCTTGAGCGTATAGGCCTGTTGACATCTGTTTTTTCTCTTTTCTCTCCCTGTGTTCCTAGTACCCAGGCTACATTGGGGCCTCACTACAACCTTCCTAGCTGTACTGCTCACAGGAACTTGTGAAGGTAGTTGGAGATGCTCCACATGCATGAAAGGCTTCTTTCTTGTGCCACCCCTTTCAGATAGATTTACAACCTGCCCTATTAAATAAATATAAAAATATTATTTCCCTCTAAGCATCACAGGACTCAAGAAGGCATGAGGGTTGAGATTGCAGCAAGCTCATTTCTACAGCCCAGTATATACCCTTTCCTCAGCATGAATGTCACCCTTCTAATTACTCATTCAGGAGGTCCTCATATGTGCATAAGGGCAGAAAGCTTCACCCAGTTGCTCTCCATACATAAAGCTGGGGATCTCCCTATGTGTATCTGGGTATTTATGTTGCATTGTCATTATCAAATGTCATTGGTATGCTGATAGGTTCTACCTCTCTTCTCATCTGACCAAGGCCTTGCAGTCTTGGTCCTTACCCTGTGTCTCACTACAGTTGGGGAATGGACAAGGTGAACCAATTTGAAGATGAATCCAGACAAGACAGAGGTGATGGTGAATGGCAGACCTTGTGGGTTTGGCAAGGAAAGTCATACCTTTCGGTGATGGGGTTTGTCCTCCCCTTGTCACTCAGGTTTGCAGCATTTGGTGCTTCAGGATTCTTAAATGCACCTGGATTTTCAGATTGTGACAGTGGCTAAGAATGCCTTTTACCAACTCCATCTGGTGGGAAAGCCGTGATCCTTTTTTCAGATTTGGATCTAGCCACCATCATCCGCTCTTTCATAACCTCAGTGCTAAACTATTGCCATGTTCTTTACATTCAGCTTTTACAGAATGTGATCTCAAGCCTTGTGACCAGTGTGGGTTGCCAGGGGCACACTACTCTCCAGTACTTCAAAGTACTCCCAGTAGCTTTTTGGGGACAATGCAAAGTACTTGCTTAGAATTAATAGGCTATAAATGTTCTGGGCCCTACATACCTAAGGCACTGCCTTCTCCCTCATGTTCTGTTATGATCCCTAAGGTCATCAAGGAGCAAAATCCTGCAACTACCATCTTTGTGCCAAACTAATTTGGCAGTGGGGGGTAATCCTCAGCAGTTCCTCCTCGACTTTGGAACTCTCTCCCCCTTGTGCTCTGTCAGATCTGGAACCTGGACATCTAGAAGCATTGTAAGAACTTTTTATTTGGGCAGTTCTTCAGCATGTGCTGCCAAGCTTTGGGATGTTGTCTAGGGAGTTTATTTTATTGTTTATTTTTATGTGTCTTGATAATTTATCTGATTTTTATTGTAAACCATTACAAGCCACTTTTTGGGGAGGGTGGCAAATAAATTAATTAATAAATAAATACTTTATAGATTTCAAGATCTTCACCATGCTGTTCCCCAGGACAAGTGGCCATATTCCACAGTCTGAGAAAGAAGAACAACTTCAATAGTATAGTTACACTAGTGTAAACATCTGACCTACCAACCCCATTTCTCTCTCTTTTTAGAAGTTTCTGTTCTTTCTAACATTGGGAGCTGATTGTTACTGGCATGAGGGCCATTGTGGCCTTGAAGTGTAAAGTGGTTTGAAAGTGGGTGCACCTATAATTTAACAAATCCACTTCATTATGATTTTTAAAACAAAAGGAAGGATGTTTTGATTAATCCTCAACAAATCATCTAGCTGGAGGATGTCACCGCTTTCTCCTTTCAGATCTCTCATTATGGTCTATTCTGTAGTGATATTTATAAGAAACAATCCAATTGATGATGGATTAGTTGAGGGACAGATGAAGGTAGCTAATATATTCTGTATTATAAACTGCACAGGTGTAACAAAAGTTTAACTGTTCATCTCCACAAAGTGGTATGTAATATTCTGATAAATTCCTTTGGAGTCTGGTTGCATTTGGTCCCTGTTCTTTTGAGTAGCAATCCTGGGTACTGTGGCAATATTAACATTTCATAATATTACTAGCTCTGATCACCACTCTGATGCATAGGATTCTGGCTGGGATGTTCTGGCCATGCCCAAGCTATACGAATAATGCTTGCCTTTGCTGACTTTTAAATGACAAATTGCATATAGATGAGTGGCCCTGTTGATGGTTGTCTATGATGACCACTATATATTCTTTAGATGCCAAATCTGATTAGTTCAGCCAGCTGCTGTTTCAGATTCTATTTTCATTTATACTATGCATTGCTTAAAATCTCTGTGGAATCTAGAAAATAACTTTCCTCCTCACTCCATCCCTGCTTACTTGTTTATTTTGTCTTATATTTTCCCAGGGTGCTGGAACCCAGCCTTTTCTATTCTCCAGAAATAAAACCTTTCAGTGACTTCATTAAAAAAGTTCTATGCTTATGGAGTATTTTTTTTTCAGTAAATGCTATGCTTAGAATAAAGGTAAATGGGACTTAAGGGCTTAAGTCACTTAAGACATTTTTGAAAATTTTACTCAGATTGCTGAAACAATCCTTTGGTGTACAAAATTTTTTGTGGGATAGGAGTATACATGACTTCTTATAGCTGCCTGTCTATGCATCATCAATGGCATTAGTAAGTGTGCATGTAGTTCAGGGAACTAGTGGGTATATTAACATACAGTGCTGTTCCTAGCTGCTTCTTGGCAGAACAAGAGTCTGCTTCGTAGCTAAATGCTACAGTGGAGCAGAAGCTCCAACAGGAAGTGCATGCACATCCCGAAGAGACACTGAAATAATGATGCAATGAGTTTATAGGCAAAAAATGAAGTTTTATTAAAGGTCAGCACTACAGTGAACCACAATCAAAACAATTAATTTGTACAAAATGTTAAGAAGCTCAGCTAATCCCAACACTCAGATTCAGAGGTCATATTCTTTCATCCCCCCTGCTCCGTGTTGGCAGAGTGAGTTTTGACTGTAACATTTAAATCTTTTTGACAACCTTCCAAACCAATAGAAGCTCTGTCCCACAGGCTGGTTTGTTATCTGGCCTGGGCTTGATAGAGATGTACGTAGACAAGATATGCTTCTTTCCCAGCAAATTGAGAATCCTGTTGCCTAATCTTCTTTTACAAACATGCCCTGATGATGCATGCCCTGTAAGCCCTTGATCTCCTCCTGTCCTGTAAATGAGTTTTTCATAGACAGAATGCTGTATGTGCTGCAATCTGGAAAGTTCGGACTTGTGGAGGCTGTTGTGTTAATCAAGGAGGAATGAGATGATACTTGGATGAGGATTTTAGCATAGGTAGAGGAATCGGAGGATCCAGAGGGGGTGCAGTGATGTCACTGCATGTCCTTTCAGTCTGGACCACCCTATGGGAATCTCTGAGGACAAGTCCCCAAAGCAGGTGAGAATACCCCCTCCCTTCTCATCTTTGCTCAGAAGACCCTTGCCTCCCTCCCCCTGCCGGTACTGCTTTCCCACTGTCATGGAGGCCAGGGAAACTTCAGAGCCACTTCTGCTTGTCTAGCCAGGCTGCACAGGAGCTATGCTAAGCTGGGACAATGACAGCAGCTACAGGTGGGAGTTGCCCCTCCCCACACACCTACTGCTGGGGGATTGGGAAGAGTGGGAGATCCCATCCCTGCCCATCACCACTGGCATTGTTATTCCAACTGAGTTCAACCCTTGTGCAGCCTGGCTAAAGCAGGCAGGGGTGACTCTGAAACTTCTCTACCTGGGACAGTGTGGAAAGCATAGCATTATCAGCAGCAGATGAGAGCAGGGGAGGGGATGTGCTTCTAAATACAGAGCAGGAGAGGGCAATTATTTTGGGTGGAGGGCCGCTTCCTGAGTTTTGGCAAGCCATTGAGGGCTGCATGACAGGCAGCCAGGGGCAGAAAAATATTTTCTAAATTTTTTAGGGGCCCCGCAGGCTGGACAGAATGGCCTGGCGGGCCACATCTGGCCCACAGGCTGCATTTTGCCCACCGTGATACAGAGGGTGCTGAGAGATGTACAGTTTCCTGTTGTAACTAATTGTGCTTCACAGAAAGTGCCCGGGGGTTGGAGGAGGGGGAGGGGGACCTCCAATTCAGCTGCTCCAGCACAGTCTTGGCAAACCCCAGCCTGCAGCTCCCTCCCCATCCCATCCTGCAGACAGCACTGGGTACCTGCACATGCACAGGGATTGACAGAAGTTAATGAAGGCAAGGTACTCCACTTTGGAGCGCTTTCATCTGAACCCTCATTATATGAAGGTTAATTTGTCATGTGATTAGGCACTTTTAAAGTGCTTTGCAGTCGTGCACTTCTGTCAGGGCATAGCTATATGGTGCTTTCAGGGGGCCAGTTACATGACAAAACAGTCACTTCTGTCAGAATCCAGAGGAGGAGTGGGGGAGTGTCTTTGGGGCTCTACTTTGGAGACTTCAAAAAGTTCCCGCAGGCTCTTGCAGTGCTGCCTGCTTGCACCAGTGGGTGGAGGAGAGGAAGAGGCTGGGATTTGGGAGTGCAACCACATGTGTAGCGTGAATTGCCAAACCCACCTTTTCCAAATCCTGTATCCACCCCTGGGATGGTGCATACAGAAGCATTTACAGATATACAGAGTGCAAGAGAAAAAGGGGAGTTCATTATCCAAGAAAATGAGAGATTATGGAAAGTGAAGGCAAATAGGAAGTATGAGCTGAGGACAGAGACAGGAAAGAGAGTTTTGTAAAAATGATGTTATTTGTGCTTAAAAGAAGCATATACACCTTTGATACTGTTGGCTGAGAAAAGATGAGATCAATCTCAAACTTCATGTTGACCAACATTTTCAGAAGTGTTAATGAATTGTAAAAGCCAAGTAGGCTGCCTGATTTTAAGAAGTGCTAAGTGCTTGTAACTCTGATTAACTTTAGAATAAGTAAACTCTTACACAAACTTGGCTTCCTGGCAGCAGTGGAGCCATCGTGGGCAAGGAAACAGAAAGTGTCTGTTGTTAAATCTTACGTGTTTTCAGAGAACCTTTATACAATGATAATATACTCAGCCACCTAGTTACATTCCCTGTAAACGTGAAATTCAAAATATTTACATGAGCCACTACCTTGGAATCTTCTAATTTATCTTTTAAAATAAAAGGGATTACCAGTTGTGGTGGGCTCTGGTTTCAGGATGGCGCAGTCTTGCTTTCAGGTGGAGTAATAGTGTAGTTGCTCCATATAATTTTGAGCTTTGCTGTACAAAGACGTCATTTAACATTTGTCAACTATTTCTGATATTTAGTGTACAGTCCCACTGGTTCCTGTAAATCAAGCTCTAAGCATGTGGTCAAAAAGATCTTTTGAAATTTATGAGGACTGGAAAGGTAAAAGTTGCATTCAAAGGCCAAACCTTGTTCTCACTTCTGAGAAATTACATAATCAAATAGACAGTATTACATTAAAAATATTGGTACTGAAGTAAAAAAGAAAAAAAGCTTTTAGAGATCATGCTGGATGTTAAGCAATCAGGCTACTTGGGGCTTTCAGCTACTCAGTACCCTTGCAGAATTGAACATTTGTTCCTTTGGTAACCTCTCTGGCACTGTTCACATCTAGTTGCAAAAGAGGTAATTATCTCCTGCATAGAGACAGACAGAGGCTATTGAAAGGTCTGCTGTATAATAAATAACCTTTTGCTGTTAAATGTTCTTTTAGGGCCATGCAGCTCCCTTGTTGTTCAGGTGTTTAGAGCTTTCGAAGTAATGTATTGTTCCACCTGAAATATGTTTTTAAAAAGTAGACAGTAATTTAAAGGAACACCTTAGAAGGGGAGAAGTGGTTATGACTTTTAGTTCCTAAAAAGTACACTTACATTTTGTTATTGTATTATTTATGTAACCCAGGGTGTGACACTACCCCTGCCTTCACCTGAATAGTAGGATCCTGGGGTACCTGGTAGCCAGTGGGCACGCCCTGCTCCCTAGGTAGCTGCTGCAGGGTCCCCAAGCGGAGGCCCTTCCCTTACAATCAAACAACCTTGCAGACCATTATAAAACTATTTGCAGGATTTAATTATTTACAAGGTAACATATAACCAATGCAATAGAACAAATGTTACACCACACATCCTGGTGATGGTGGTTTACGGGTTAATGCTTCTTGGATACACATTACACTAGGGGAAGGTATACAAATTACCCAAGATAAATAAGGAACCAATACATAAATACATTGATATTTCCACTAATAAACCATCAAGAACTTATTTACACAGCCTATAGCTCATACAGCGTGTACTGAGGACCCTGTGTGCACTGCCCCTGGCTGGGCGTCTCAGAGAGCAGGACTTTCTGTGCCTCTGCACAAGATCTGTGGGTGGTGCCTTATGCTGGCATCCCTCACATGAGCTCCAGGGGTTTCTGTGCAGCAGGTGGTGGCTCCTCTCCTGCAGTCCCTGCAAGAATGCTTATTCTGGCCCTTCCATGGCTCAGCAGGGAACAGTGTCTGGGCTGAAGGTTGTAACTTTACCCTGCCCAGCACAGCTTCACAGCACTCAGCAAATGCAGCCCTTCCCTGAGCCCCGCCTGCTCTGGGGCTTCTGGTGGCTGGAGCAATCCCAGCCCCTCTAGCCCAGGGCTCCCCCCAGCACCTGAGCCTGCCCCTGCCTGGGGCCTTCTTATTCACAGGGAAAAAACCAGGGCAGTCTCCAGCAGTCTCCCCCTGGCCCTGTATCCTCCTCTTCTCCTGTGCTCACCCAGCTGCACAGGGGCTTGCAGGAGGGTCTTCCCAGGCTTGGAGTCTTCTCACAGGCAGCTCCTCCCTTGTCCTGCCCCGCAGGGCTCCCAGGGGAAAGGAGGGAGAACAGACACACTTTAGCACACCTCTGCTGCTACTTCTGCGGGGCTCTGCCAGGGGCTCTCGGAGGGACAGTTGTGGGGAGATCCTTTTCCTGGTCTCCAGCCTGTCTCCCATTCCCTCTCTCTCCTTTGTTCTCCCCCGGGGAAAACTGCTCGCCTCTTTCAACCAAGCCTCTCAGCCAATCCCAGGACAGGACTCTTCCTAGGCTTTTGCTAACATCTATCATTCAAATCCTGCTGGGGTTACATGACCCCTCCCACTTCCAAGAGGGCTGCCTCCAAAACAGCTTCACTCGCCCTCAGGGCAAGCTGTGTCCCTACTGGGACAAACTCTGTCTCTTCGTACTCAGTCCTTCTGCAGGGCAGCCCTTCCTATTCCTTCAGGTGGGTCAATTTTTAATGCTGCTACATTTATTTCAAGACAAGGCTATTATGTAGCTTTCTTCATACAAAGCAATAATAATACAGAGGTAAAAAAAGGTTCCATAAGATAAGCCAAAAAAATCCCAAGGTTTTCATGTCATGCTGAGGGAGGAGGTTTACTGGCGGTGCAAAGCAGCCTTACAGTAAATTGCTCAGTTTGTGAGAGGGATAGACAGCAGTTGTTTTCAACCTTTTTAGGCTCAAGATACCTCTCCAAAACTTTTCAGATTTTAGCAGCACCCCATTTAAGAGTGTAACACAAGCAGGCATGCATTTTTGCTGCAATTGTTTCTCAGTTTGGCTACAATATGCTTCCTGAGGCGCACAGCAGTTTCACTCTTCAGGGGCAGCAACACCAGCATTGCAGCAAACCCTGTTTGGTTCTTGTATCATCTGAAGTAAGGACTAGGTCTGTGCAAAGTGGCTAGTATTCACTGTGGATTCAGATTTGGCCAGTTAGGGGGACAGTGATTTGATCTGGTGATTCAGATCAGTGTCCTGAATTGATTCAGCCGAATCTGATTCGGAGATTTGGCCATCAGCTGAATCTCCAATTCAAACAGGCCCCATCCCCTGCTTGCTCTCTTGGTCCTGTCAATGGCTGCCCCACCTGGCCCCAGCATCCTGGCACTTAAAAAAAAAAAAAAAAAAAAGCCCCCCACTCACGGCTGCTGCCAGGTTGGCGGGGGGCAATTCCCACTGCGTCCTGCTGCCCCACGCTACGTAGGGAGCTCTGCCATAAACCCACATCCCATGCCCGCTCTCCCAGCCCCCAACTGTGGCTGCCCCGCCTGCCCCAGTGTCGGCTCTTTAAAAAAAAGCAAAAAAAAAAGCCCTACACTTACCGGCTCTTACCAGGTAGGGGGGCCTTCCCTGCTGCCCCCACTGCCCCATGCTGTGTGAGGAGCTCTGCCACGAGTCCTCAGAAGTGCCAATAGCCACTGCAGCAGCCAGTGACTGTGGGGCTTTTATTTTTTTAAAGAATTGGGAGCTGGGGCCAGGTGAGGCAGCCATGGTGGGGCTGGAGAACGGGCGGGGGATGGGGGCTCATGACAGAGCCTCCATGCAGCGTGGGGCACTGGGGGCCAATGGGGATCACCCCCACTGCCTGGCAGCAGCCAGGTTAATACATGCATCTTGAAGACCAACAATTTTTAATTTATATATACAGAGGCTACAGTTTGTAAACATCCTTGAAGTATGAGACCCTTGAAGCATCCAAATATCTACAGAAGGTAAAAGTTAAAGTCTGAAAGGAATTCTAGGGGAAAAGGGATGGGGCAAAAGACATGCAGGAGTCATTTGGGTAAGTACCTGGATTAAATGAGAAGTCAAAGGGTTGATAGGCCCCTCAAGAGATCATCTAGACTCACCTGCTCAAGTTTGGATCTTCCCTGCCAAAACCATTCCAGACAAATGCTTATCTAACCTGCTCTTAAATAATTCCAAGGATAAAGATTCCACAATTTATCTAGGTAATCTGATCCCATAGTTAGTCACCTTTTAAATGATAAAGTCCCCACCCTAAATTTCCCTTGTTCACAGAGAACAGTCTTATTTCTATCCTCCTTATAATCACCCTTCCTCCAGTATTTGAAAACTGTTCTGTTATCAAACCTCCCCTCAGTCTTCCCTTCTCCAAATTAAATAATCCCAGCTCTTCCAACCATTCTGTGTAAATCATGTTTAATCATGGGCTCTCCACTGGACTTTTCCAATTTGTCTACCTCCCAAACTGGACATAAAAATCCAGATAAGCCCTCATCAATGCTGAGTAGAGAGGATGAATCACTTCCCATGACTTGGAGGTGACATCCTTCTTGATCAACTCAGTATGGTGGTGGCTTTTCTGCAACAAGAGCACACTGTTCACTCACATTCAGTGTGTGTGATTCACTATAATCCCCAGGTCTTTTTCTGCAGTACTGAAGCCTGGCCAATAACCCCCCACCACCCCCAATCTGTATCTGTGAATGCAATTGTTCAGTCCCCAGTACAGGACTTTGCACTTGTTCATACTGAGTTTCGTTTGATTGATTTTTTTTTTTTGGGACCAGTTCTCCAGTTTATCAAGGTCATTCTGAATCCTCTCCTCCAAAGCGTCTATAACTCTACTCTGTTAAGTATATTGCATAAGCTGTGATGGAAAAGATGATACCAATACTTTGTATCTTTAGGTCTGGATGTAACTATACAAGAACTATATGAATAAAAGTTCTCAATGCTACAATTGACTGAAAACAAGTTAGAAAATCTGTTTTTGAATTAACAAAAGTAACAGCATTATGACAGATGTTAAATTAAAGTGGAATAAAACAATAATTTAGAAAGAAGTTTGACTGTTTCAGATCAAAGCATAATATGCTGTGGTAAACTCAAGGCAACATGTAAGGAGACTGAAGTTTCCTTTCTTGCCCATTCAGACTTTTTGTGGATACATCACTTTCATTTTCAGTGCCAATAAACCTAAGTTGCTTTTATTTTACCATGAAAATGATTTCAGCTGTCAGGAAATACTATAATCAGTGTTTAACACTTCCATGATTTATTTTTAACAGCCTTTCTGTATAACACATTAGGGAGACTTTAAGTTCAAGTAGCTTTCCCAAAGCAAAAAGTGTTATCAGTGATTCTCAACAAAGGTTTCGCAAGATCCTTTCAAGGGTGATGCAGGGTGCAATGCAATGTTAGCACTGTTAGGTGCACAAACATGATTCACAAGATAAACCCAGAGATTTCAAATAGGAATCCATGGTGTTAAAACAAATCCAGACCTGTTGTAATCTTCGTGAGGTCTTTGCAACAGAAAAATGGCTTAATTTTGTAGTAAAAAAATGAGTGATAATAAAGATCTGATATTTTCCAAGAGATGCTTTCAGTCTAAAATTGTCAAAATCACGGTGTAGTTTCTACAGACTGTCAGAAAATCAGGGACTCCAAACTTTATAATGATGATGCACAGTTTGTTGTTTATGGCCTAGGGTTTATGGACAGTCTGACTTGCAAAACTGTAAGCTCTCCAGTGTGTGTAGTGTCATTTGTGAGTAATGGAACAGAAGTAAACTGTTTTTGAGGTAGATTCTCTTTCTGTGTGCATATCTTTGTAGCATATGTGAAAGTTGCTCAGAGGTTTGGAAACATTAAGCCCTTGGTAACGTAGCAGGCTTACCTTTCAGAGCTTGGGTTGAGTCCCAGGCTTGAGATTCTGCTGCTTTGATTGGCGGAGCCCATCCACCAATCAGGAGGCAGCAAGAGAAATGGAATCACGCCCCTTTCCTGAGGGGAGGAGGAGAAGAGCTCCCCTGGATCTGATTGTAGACTGCAACACTATCAGGTCCAGAAGACTTCAGGGGGCGGGACCCTGGAGCATATAAAAGCAACTGTGTGCCCAGCATGAGGGAGATGCATCAGGAACAGAGAAGAGAGAAGAGCGGGACTTAGGAGGGCTGAGGTGAGCTGCTCAGCAGGGTGAAGCAGTAGCCCAGAAGAGCCCCTGAAGACTTATAGATTCATAGATTCATAGATGTTAGGGTCAGAAGGGACCTCAATAGATCATCGAGTCCGACCCCCTGCATAAGCAGGAAAGAGTGCTGGGTCTAGATGACCCCAGCTAGATACTCATCTAACCTCCTTTTGAAGACCCCCAGGGTAGGGGAGAGCACCACTTCCCTTGGGAGCCCGTTCCAGACCTTGGCCACTCTAACTGTGAAGAAGTTCTTCCTAATGTCCAATCTAAATCTGCTCTCTGCCAGCTTATGGCCATTGTTTCTTGTGACCCCCGGGGGCGCCTTGGTGAATAAATACTCACCAATTCCCTTCTGTGCCCCTGTGATGAACTTATAGGCAGCCACAAGGTCGCCTCTCAACCTTCTCTTGCGGAGGCTGAAAGGTCCAGTTTCTCTAGTCTCTCCTCGTAGGGCTTGGTCTGCAGGCCCTTAACCATACGAGTGGCCCTTCTCTGGACCCTCTCCAGGTTATCCGCATCCTTCTTGAAGTGTGGCGCCCAGAATTGCACGCAGTACTCCAACTGCGGTCTGACCAGCGCCCGATAGAGGGGAAGTATCACCTCCTTGGACCTATTCGTCATGCATCTGCTGATGCACGATAAAGTGCCATTGGCTTTTTTGATGGCTTCGTCACACTGCCGACTCATGTTCATCTTGGAGTCCACTAAGACTCCAAGATCCCTTTCCACCTCTGTGCCACCCAGCAGGTCATTCCCTAGGCTGTAGGTGTGCTGGACATTTTTCTTCCCTAGGTGCAGCACTTTGCATTTCTCCTTGTTGAACTGCATTCTGTTGTTTTCTGCCCAGTTGTCCAACCTGTCCAGGTCTGCCTGCAGCTGTTCCCTGCCCTCCGGTGTGTCCACATCTCCCCATAGCTTTGTGTCATCTGCAAACTTGGACAGAGTACATTTCACTCCCTCGTCCAAGTCACTGATGAAGACATTAAAGAGTATCGGTCCAAGGACCGAGCCCTGCGGGACCCCACTGCCCACACCCTTCCAGGTCGAAGCCGACCCATCTACCACGACTCTCTGGGTGCGACCCTCCAGCCAATTCGCCACCCACCGGACTGTGTAGTCATCCAAGTCACAGCCTCTTAACTTGTTCACCAGTATGGGGTGGGATACCATATCGAAGGCCTTCCTGAAGTCTAAGTATACGACATCCACCCCTCCTCCTGTGTCCAGGTGTTTCGTAACCTGGTCGTAAAAAGAGACTAGATTGGTCAGGCACGATCTGCCTGCCACGAACCCATGCTGGTTTCCCCTCAGCATAATTTGTCCTGCCGGGCTCTCACAGATGTGAGCCTTGATAATTTTTTCAAAGACTTTGCCAAGGATGGAGGTGAGACTGACTGGCCTATAGTTGCCCGGGTCCTCCTTCCTCCCCTTTTTGAAAATGGGGACCACGTTGGCCCTTTTCCAGTCCTCTGGGACTTGGCCCGTGTGCCATGAGTGTTCGAATATTCCCGCCAGTGGCTCTGCAATGATGTCGGCCAGTGCCTTCAGCACCCTCGGATGGAGCTCATCCGGGCCTGCCGACTTAAAGGCATCCAGTTCTTCCAAGTGACTCTGCACCATCTCAGGGTCTACGCATGGTAGTCTGGCGCCTTGCTGCTGCCTCTCTACAACCCCAGTGAGAGACTTGTTGTGTCCCTTGCTTAGGAACACTGAGGCAAAGAACTCGTTGAGGAGTTCAGCCTTGTCCCCCCTGTCCGTCACCAATTGTTTCTGCCCATTTAGCAGGGGTCCTGTTCCTCCCTGGGTCTTCCTTTTACTCCCTATATATCTAAAAAACAATTTCTTGTTGTCTTTTACTTGGGTTGCCATCCTCAGCTCCATGGTAGCTTTGGCCCGTCTAACTGCCTCCCTACACGCACAAGCAGAGGAGGTATATTTGTCTTTGGTGATCTCTCCCTGTTTCCACTTTTTATGTGCTCCCCTTTTGGCCCTTAGGCTGCCCTGGATTTCTGTGGTCAGCCAGGGAAGCCTTCTGGCCCCTTTACCTCTTTTGCCTCGCTCGGGGATCGTCTTGCTTTGTGCCCAAAGGATCGTTTCCTTTAGGCACAGCCACCCTTCTTGGGCTCCCATCCCTTCAAAACTCCTACTTTGCAGTGCGTCCTTGACTAATCGCCTGAGTTCATTGAGATCAGCTTTCCTAAAGTCTAGCACTTTCACCCTACTAGTTACCTTACCCACTCGACGTCTTATGGTGAATTCTATTATGAGGTGATCACTGTCCCCCAGATGGCTACCGATCTGGAGGTCCCCTTGTATTGGCGGAGAGCTTTGGAAGGCTCCAGCGGTTAGGCTCTCAGTGTGCTGCATGGCGTCCAGACCCTGGGAGCTGCATGAGGTGGCTCGGGTCTGCAACCTTTGGTGTGTGGCCAGAAACACGGTGCATAGGCTGGTGCTCTGAGCCAGATCTTTGGAGCCACTTGGGTGGCTCAGGTCCTCAACTTCCACACAAGGCCAGGAGCTTGGTGCAGGAGGTGCTGCACAGAGGGTGAGACACCCTGGGAGCTGCTTGAGGTGGCTTGGGTCTACAGCTGCTGGCACGGAGCAGCAGCTCAGTGCAGACGACGCTGTACAAAAGGTCCAGGAGCAGACTGAGCCCCAGTGCTGCACAAGGCTGCCCGGGCCTCCAACCTGTAGCACAAGTTGAAGTGCCCAGTACACACAGTGGTGTGTGTGGACCTAAGTCGGGCCAGCAGCAGCAGAGTCAGATGGCAGAAAAACCTGGTGGGGAGCAGAGCTTGACTGGGAGAATGGGAGGCAACCCTCCAGGACTGTGGAGTAGTAAGTAACCCTAGAGAGAGGGTCCCCACAGAGGAGGGACCCCCAGGATTGTGGAGGGGCACCACGTGGGCTGCTCCTGGGTGATAGGTGAGGCTTAGGAGTCTTTGGGGTCTCCCTCTCCTTTTCTTTCCCCCACTTCCTTTCCTGTGATGATACCTTGGGAGTGGGGGCCCTGCCCTGGAGGGCACCCAGGTAGTCTAAGGATTGCTTGTTATATTTGTAGACTGTGCCTTATTATTTATGTGAATAAGTTGAAGTAATAGTTTGTATATTAATAGAGTTATAAGGTTGCCCAATCAATATCCTTTGTTCTGGGTTGTTCTATTGTTCATTTGTATTTTTGAATAATAATTGTGTGTGTGTGTGTGTGTGTGTGTGTGTGTGTGTATAGATAGATAGATATGGTATAGGGTTTATTGTTTTGTAAATTTGTACATATATAATCTGTGTCCATACCCTTTAATGGCTTTGTTGTAATAATAAATTTGAATATAGTTAAGTAATTGATTGACTGGGCCTAACTCCATAGGGGATGGAAGCAGCCACTGGGCTCCTCTACAGCAGACTGCCCTGCCAATGGTTCCCTCAATTGGAGAGGGGAGTACAAATCCATGTACACCCGGGTACAGTAGGGTGGATTAAGTGCCAGTGCGTGAAGTGGTCACCAGTGGCACAATCTTTTCAACCCATAGGCCAGATTGGCAGGGCCAGGTCCATTTGTGGGCTGGATCCAGACTGTGTGCCCAGTCTGGTGCATGGGGATGGGAGCAGCAGGTGCCTGATCCCACAGTGGCCCAGACCATGTAGCCAGCCATATAGCCTTGGTGATTTTGTAGCAGCATTAATTGCCGTCACTCCCCTGCTGCCAAACTTCCTGATGTGTGGGTTGGATTTGGCTTGCAGGCCATGAGATGAGCACCCCTGAGTTAGACAATGAAAAGGATTGTGACCGTCTTGCTTCAAATACCCGGTCATGAGCTGCCTTAGCGCGAGTGCCTGGTGGTGGACGCAGTAAGGGTTTGTGTGACCAGTGAGAGGGACCTTGATCACCCCAAAGTAGGCCCCTGAACTCACCTGCCATGATTTTGAATGTATCTTCAGTGGAGGCTCTTTTGTTGAAGGTCCCTCAGGGTCAGTCGCTCCTCCTGGCAGGTATTCGTAAGGCTTCACCTCCCCTACACCACTTCCTTATGCCAACCTTAGGCGGGCCACTTGATCTTATTGAGGCCGTCCCTCCAGCTCAGATTATCTTCAAACTTCACCCCTTCTCCAGGTCTGGTTGTTACCTTTGTTCCTTATGGCAGGCTACAGGCCTGCTGGATTCGCCTCTCTTGTCTATCTCTCCTGCTTTTACCGGCTACTTGCTGAGCCTCATGAGCACCCCGGTGTTGGGGTTTCGATTAGATCCCCTTGAGATGGATCTGACCCCTGAATAACCAACGAAGAAGAGAAGCCATAAAGAGCAACCCAAGAAGCTATATATATTGATGAGCGACAACTAAAGAGAAAAAAAAGACTTAAAGAAAAAGGAGAGCTAATAGAGAAGGATAGATCAGGCTGAGCCACCCTTTTCTTCTCTCAGCCCTATAACCTGAGCCAGGTGGTGTCCCCCAGCATTGCTCCTCTCTCTTTTCCCTCGCTGTGGGTGTCTTCTATTCTTCCCCGGGTTAGCCTTTCTCCTTGGCTTTGTACCCGTGGGGACTCAGAGTAGGGAGTCTCTGTTGTCTCCCGGACTCCTGTAGCTCCTTCAGGAGTGAGATCTTTCCCCGGACGCCAGTGTTCCTCATGACCGGCGTAGGGTTGAATTTTAATTGCCGCTGCTTGGGATGCCTTTCCCCAAGCAGAATCCGCCTTCTCATGCCGTGGCAGCCTGCCGCCAATGCGGGGGGAGGAGGCGGGGGGTGGTCTCTGCAGCCTCCACTGCCTCTCCCCAAGCAAGATCCTCGTTTACTTGCCGACGCCGCTGGCGTGGAGATCCTCCGCAGCCCCTGCTGCCTTTCCCGCTCTCCCCATTTCTCTCCCAGCAATCCTTTTTATCTTTGCTGGCTGGTGATCGCCCCTGATGTCACCTGCTGGCACCAGCTATGTATAAGCATGGCTAACAAACCACGTGGGTTTCACTCTTTGATCATCCTGCGTCTGGCGTCCTGCATCAGGTAAGAGGTTTTTTGTTTGGTTTTTTTTTTGCGGGGGGGGAGGGGGGGCGTGTTCCGGGTTGTGCATCCCCCGTCCCAGAGTCCCCTGTGGGGGGCGGGGGGGGGTCTCTAGCTCCCCTGTGGTTGTACCCCTGGGACAAGGACAAAATATAAGAGTTTACACATCTTGGATAAATATCTTAATAATAACTGTTTCTCCATTAAATGTATAAGAGGTAAAAGTCAAAATTTCCCTTGGGATGAAATTTGGAACTTTTTCCTTTTTATGTAATGGCTTATATTATTCCAGTAGCAAGTGCTTTTGTTTGGTTGTGGACATGGAACTAACCATAAAATGAGTGGGGGTATCTTCTCCCTTCCTCTGTCCTCTGGAATTACTGAGAGGAAGTGAGCGAGTGAAGCCTTCAGGGTTCTGTCCTAGTGTCTCATAACTCTATTAGAAGAACACAAGACAAAAGTTTGTTTGTTCCATACTGCCAGAGAATAACCCTTCTATCTCATTCCTTTACAAATGCATACTCAGTCAATACATGTACAGTAGGTACGTATAACAGGCATTCTTAGTCTTTCAGACAATTGCCTTGAAAAATATGTATCTTAATTAGCTCACACATATTGTAATGTAATGCTTATCAGCTTGCATACATGCTTTTTCTCATCTTTTTGTTTATCCCCTCCCTTCTTTTTAACCTGTTGAAAGGCCTATTATTAACATGAACACCCAGCTGGTAACCTGCAGTTTTTTTCATTTAAATGTCTATACACTTCAGAGACACAATTTGTTTTTAAGGCAGCTTTCTTGTTTTCTTTGAAAGCTTCTTGTAGGCCTCAGCTCAGGCATACTTCATTTTTTTCCTGTGCCAAACTCTACAACAACAGCATAAGATGAAAGGCTTGGTGTACCAGAGTGACAGATTGAAGACAAATTAAAAACATAGTAACTCAAATTTCATCCTTTTTGTCTTAGGTAATTAGCTGTAGTGTGAGAAACAGACATAGAAGAGCTATGCATTCTCCCCGCCTCTTTTTTGGACTAGCAAAATACCTTGTGTTTTGTAGTGTCTGCAATTTGTTGAGCCTCCACTTTTACAGTCAATTTTTAACAGAACTGAGAAGCAAAAGCTATTAGCCTGATCTGCTGAGCAGAGACAGAAGGAAAAACAATAAAAGTAAAAAATAATAAAAATAACATTGTATCCCAGCACAACATTTCTATTTTGTTGCAATCTGAAGTATCACAGTGTTTAGACATAGGCAGAAAATAACAAAATAAGTACGATACTAGGAGGAACCAGGTCTCTGAGCCTTAAAATGTTTTGATCTTAATACTTTTAGTGGCAAATGAGATGAATTATAAGTTGATAAGGTTCAGCCTTCTCTAGTAATTTCAGTACAGTAAGTGGTGTGAATGCCATTCCATGATTGAAAAGACCAATTATAGACAAATCTTATTAAGATCAAACAGGCAAATTTTGTTCAAGCACAGAGTGCAATGAGGTGCAAAAACACTTCAGGGAAATTCAGATCTGAATTGTAAATGTCTACCATCCGTATACAGATAGAGGAAATCTTTCTGAATTGCAGACCTTCATTTCAGATGAATAAGAAATAAAATGGAACAAATTACCTTAATAACTGTATTGTAGAGGAATTTAAGATAGATCTAAATTGCAGTCTTTTGAAGATTACAAGAATGCTTTTACCTTGAGTGCTCTGCATTATTTCACCCTTCTCTACCTATGTTTTGCCTCCTAGAACTTTTCCCTCTGATCCATCAACAGTGTGATCACTATTTCTTTGCTTCTGTGACTGTCTGTTGGCCATCTACTAGGCTGCTTTTTCGTATGGGATGTAATCCGCAAATTATTTTTCAGTGCTTGACATTTCCTTTCAAAACTACATAAAATTTCACAAGTCACTTATGAAAACCCACATTAAAAAGTAAAGTGATTAATAACAACCATTCTCTCATTAACTTAAATACATACCTACAAATTTTATGTAAAGTCTATGTAGCAATGTGCGTCTATTGCCCTTTTCCCTCTTCCCCAGTAAGATTTCCATTGTGTGCTGCCTTTGTCTGTTCTATCCTGCCTTTAGCTAGATTGTATACTCTTGGACAGACTGTCTAAAAAACCATGGCTGAAACACTGACTCTGCTGAAGTCAAGGCAGGTTTTGTCATTGACTTTAAGGGGGCCCAGTTTTCCTCTTTTAGGTTTTGAAGTGCCTAGCAAAATGGGGCTCCTGGGATGACTGGGTTTCACATACACCTACTGTAAGAAATCAATTCCTTTTGGTACTTAACAATATTCTTTATATGGCAAGAGCAAATCTAGTAATGGAGACCTTATGGAACTTAGTCCAAATATTGGTTCTCTGTTCTCCATCTGTACACCCAGGGAGCCTGGCTCAGTCACCACAGAGCAGTTTGTTCTCATCACTGTTGTTGGGAGGGACACATATCATGCCATCCGTGTCCAGTTTTCTGGAGTTTTCTAAAGGGAGCATGCTGTGTAAACAGGCTGTTCCCTTCATAATTGCTTAGTTGATTTTCCATCATTATAATACCCAATTGTACCACAAATATCTGTGAATTTATCCTTCTAGTAGGAACAAAAGGGAAATGCAATTCTCAATTTGTAAAACAGTAATAAGGGTATATACAGTTTTAATGACTTGTCCAAAGATCATACAGAAAGTCAGTAACAGAGTCAAGACTGGGAACTGGTTCTGTATTTAGGCACAGGGCCTATCCTGTTTTCAACTCTGCAGTCTCCTAGACAGTTAGGTGCAATGATTTGGGGAAGGTTCTCTTTCATCTCAACTCTTATCCAGCCTCTTAGGACAGAGCACATAACTGTCTTGCATAGTTTCATTTCCTACACTATTGCTGCTCACAACTTAAGTAAGAAGCAGAATGAAATAGATGTGATTTTTTGTGTGTGTGTGTGTCAATTTTCCAGCTGCCCACAGAGGTCTGAAGAGCCTCAGTTTTCAGTTTAATTTTAGTACTACCAGGGCAATTAACTGCAGAAGACCAGTATTGCATTAACTGAACTTTTAGGGTATATCCAGATGAGCTCACGTGTGGTTTGCAGTTCCTCAAAGCTGCCTGAGGCACTGCAAACTGCACGTGGTGCACATTCAACCACTTGCTGTGTGGCAGATTAGATACTGGAGATCCCAGTGTGAAAAAACTGCTGCAAAAAAAAGTGGCATGGTGCATGCTCCAGGAGCATGCGTCAGCTGATACAGAGGCTAGGTAGGTCCTCCAGGGGAAGACACTCTGGCTGTCAGCCAGAGCATCCCATCCTCTAGTTGTCCTCCAGCTCCTCCAGTACACCAGGAGCCAGGAAGTGTGGGGAAATGACTCTTTCCTCAAAGCAAGTCATTTTATTATGACGATAGAGACACTGGTAGGCTTCCAAATTGATTTAACACTGTAGATATATCAATAAAACATTGCCCAGCTGATCGCTGTCTCTCTGTCTCTTATTCTCTCTCTGTCTCTCTCTTTATAGTGGTCTTCTGTTTTAATTGTGGAGGAACATGGATTTTGGGGTATTTTACAGAGTGACTTTGGGATTCTTTTTATAATGGATTTTTCAGTTTTCCAATAGGGAACACCAGAATTCCTGCTAGGGAGGCCAGTGGCAGGACCCAGGCAGAGAAGCCTGCTCAGAGCTGTCACCTTGGACCAAGCTGGAGGTGGCTGACCTCTTGGCCAATTGAGGCCAGGAGGACATGCTTTGACAGCTCAAAGCAGGTCACCACACTGGGAACATCTTCTGGGTGATAGCTGCACAGATGGACGGGCAGGGGGCACATATGGCAGTAGTCCCGCACAAAGGCCAGCTCTGCAGCCACAGCCCACTGGCAGCCAGCCCAGAGGGGCAGATGACTCTACTGGCTGTGCAGTCGCCATCTGGGTCTGGCAGGTGCACAGCAGGTCACAGCCAGGCATTAGCCCCCACTGCCAGACTGCTGCAGTGGGTAAAGGGTGCAGGGAACTCTCAGGGCTGCTTCAGCAGTCCAGCTGGCACAAGAGATAGTGTCCCCAGGTACCCTGGCTGCACATCCAAGATGACCCAGGCAGGGTTATTTTGCCCCAAGTGGCACAATTTGCCCCACACCAAAGTGCATGTCTGGGCATGTGCACTGAGGTAAAAATCCCTGGCTCAAATTTACACTGCTTCTATTTGAGGTGCCGCAAACGCACATGCTTGCATGTGTGGACATGCCCAAAGGGGCTAAAGCCAAAATTCACAAAAGGACCAAGGTAGAATTTAGGTGCCTTAGTTTATTGTGTGATTCACAAATCCTCACCCAATCCCGTAGGCACCTAAGTCTGTTGGCATCCAAGTATTTAACAATCAAGTTCTTCTATGTATGCCCAGAACTGACTCAGTCTTGGTAAAACTGAGCAGTTCGTTGTCTGTCTTGCAGGTGAGTTCAGTTATGAACCTCAAAGTAGGAGTTTTCTGCCCGAGTCTCCTGAGGAGATCCTGTAAGATCCATTCTTAGCACACCTAATATACATCTATAGGGTTGAGCTCCATTCAGAATACAGAGCTACAACCACTTTTATTTAAAACAATGTGGCTTCTATACACGTACAGGGAGGCTGCTCCAACGCTCTGTAATTACAGTGTCAGAGCAGACTTGATTAATCGAGTCTGCTGGACCATGGTAATTACCGTGCTTCAGCAGACTGCAGTGTCACATGTATCAGTGTCCCTGCACTGAAACATGGCGGAGGTGTGCTTTAAACTAAAGCTCGTTTGGTGAGCTTTAGTTCAAAGCTCCACACCACCATTTTTCAGCACGGGATCACTGATGCACATGATACTTCACATGCTTTTAATTAGTGCAGCTCTTGGAGCTGTGCTAATTAAAGCACCCCTCCCCTCCGGCCTCCTGGAGCACATCTATAAATGCCTTGCCTTTCACCCTATATCTAATAACAGATCAGTGGTTACACCACTTGCCCAAGTTGTGGGAAACTTGAGTTTAATGTTTACATCAGCTCAGGGAGATTAAAACCCATGTGTATGACCACCAGACTATAGTCAATACATGTAGTCAATTCACCAGATTGGGTGAAGACATTCCCCTTCCCTTACTGTTAAAACTGTGCTTCCGTGCAAACTAAAATTCAAGAATCCTTTGGCTACAGTGTGTGAGCCAGAAGGAGCATAATTCTGTAGTCTAGTAGTCAGTGAGACAGCTGAGCTTTGATCCTTTAACCTCCCTATTGACTGTATTCTCACTGATAACATTTACTGCTCAAAGTGCAATTACCTGCAATCACAAAAATTAGCAGTGCATTAGAATGAATAGAGTTCATTTCCACAATAGTATTGTCACCAACGGGGAGGCATATTTGTCGTGACTGTTGTAGGAGTTTTGTTATTTACTCTGCAATGAGAATAGGAGTTCAATTAGTGTCCCAATGATGCTGAAACACAATTAAGACTAAGGCCAGATTCGTGTTTCACTTTACATACCCAAATGTCAGTTATCCAGTTGTTGAATTGCCATTTTTGGTACTTATATACAGTGTGCAATCCTATTCTGTGTGCAGTGGGTTGCAGTCTGGCTGGGTAGGTATGTGGCCTCATACATGCATACTCTAGGCTAGTGGTGCTTAACCTTTTACCCTGTCAGGCTGGATGAAGCCCCGTACACCAGAATCAGGTTCTGGGGTGGGCACTGCCCCCTCTCTGCCCTACCTGCTAGGATTGGGACCCAGAGCACTGGTGCCCCCTCCTTCTTTCCCCCTGCATTGGGATTAGATTTTGATGTGACCCCCTCCCTTTTTAAAGTGCTGGGATTGGGCCACAGAGGCTCAGCAGCCACCCCCTTCCACTAGATTTGGTCCACATGGAACCGGCACTGGCCTCTTCCAGCCCCCCCCTCACAGTTAGAAATTATTTAGAAACACCCAAGCAAATTGCAGACCTCATTCTGGACCATGCTGTCAACACTGCAAGGCCCCAGCCCCAGATCAGCTCCTGTCCCAGCTGTGCTCCCTGCCAGGGCTGCATGGGTTGGTCTCCATGGAAACCCTGGCCCCACACTGTCATGGCCCTGCCACTGCTGGGGTCTCCATGGAAACTGGCTGCAGCAATGTGGGCAGGGGCTGCTGGGAAATGGAATCTGACCACCGGCTGGAATGGATCTGCCGTTTTGCCCATCACTGATGTAGACACAAACACAAGCCTCAAAATTGACTTGAAAAATCTGAACAAAGCCTTATATTTTGTTCCCCTCTTCCAAATCTGAAAAAATTGTTGTAGCATTCTGAACAAAATAGGGTTGGCGTCTTGAACCTTGAAAAAGACATTCAGGGTGTGGACAACTGGAGCATTCCAAGAACTTCCCTGCTTGGGACTTGGTTCAAAGTGGTTGCAGTTCGTAAGTATCTGTAGGTACACTCTCAAGGGTTCCAGGTACAAGCAGAGGTGCTCCAACCCTGGCCTGTGGGCTGGATCTGGCCATTGAAGTCATGCCATCTGGCTCTCAGGGGTTCCCATGGATCTGAAAAAATTGGCAATAGCAGAGCTGTGGCAGTAATTGCTGGACCCCTGCCACCAAATTTCCAAACCTGCGGGGAGCCCCACGGACTACACAGCACACTACATCAGCACACGAGTGTGTCCTGGGACTCAGTCTGGGCATGCACGGGCTGGCTTGATGCAGTGTGGGGCCGGATCCTGCAACGCAAGGAACAAAGGAAGCAGCTGAAGTGGAGTAGGCTTCATGGAGCTCCAGGAAGGTAGCAGACTGAGCAAAGTCAGTGTGGGGCCTGATTCTGGCATGTGGAGTCTCTGCCAGCCTGCAGAAAGGCCCTGCACCACTCATCTGGCCTGCCACTCCAAAGGGTAGAGCCTCCTGAAATGCAACTATCACATTTTAGGCATTGCAATGCCTAACCCACCACCAAGGGATGGGAGAGTACTCAACCCCTTATGCCTTGCAGTAATGAGTGCCCAGACATTGTCCAGGGATGTATTTGGTAGCTGTGTTATCTGAGACAAAAACAAATGCAAAACTCTAGAACTCTTGGTTCAGAGATTATACTTTTTATTAGCCTGACTAAGAAATTGCAGAAAAGCTATCTTTTTTTTGGGCGTGCACACCCTTCTTCAGTCACAGGGAAAATTTAAAAATGGTAAAAAGTTGCCATACGTAGAAAGTAAATTTTTGCACAGACGAAGCTGGAGGTGGAAATCTGTTCGTCTGGGTCCATGAGAAGTGTCTTTGTGAGTTGCTCTTTGATGTGCAAATAAGGCAGGATTCCTTTCCTGGTGGTGTCAGATGGCAGACAGGCAGGGAGGTGTAGAAATCTTCTGGTTGTTCAGGGATGAAGTATAAAATTGGCTACAGTTTATTTTCTACCTGTGGGGACTTTTTACCATATTTAATTTTCCCTGAGCCTGAGGAAGTGTGTGTGTGCCTGAAAGCTTACAGAAAAAGATATGCTTTTTTAGCAGTTTCTTAGTTGCTCTAATACAAGGTATCATCCGTGAACCAAGAGTTCTAGAGTTTTGTATTTCAGAGATTCTCTAGGATTTCCCTAGTTGAGGAGGAACACCTTGATTGGCTGGACAAAGGCAGAAGGGGTGCTGCTTGGATCCCTACTTCTGCGTTTCCAAGGGTCTGGGTGTTCCTGGGGCTGCCCAAGGTCTGAGCCTCAAGATGCAGCTTTGAAAAGACAGAAAGCCACTTAATTTTTCTGAATTCACATGCTCCACACGCACTGTGAGAATGGTGGGAGAGTGCCCCTAAAATCCATCAATTCCTAGGTGAGGGAAAACTGAACCAATGCACAGTGAACATTTAACACTACAGTCTGGCGGTCAGTTCTATGCTGTCAATGTAAATTGGCCCGTTAATTGTTAATTGTTCCTTGCACAAAAGCAAAGGCACCCTCCCCACCCACTTGAAAGTGAGTGCTATCAGAACAGCCAAGTGTGGAGGTTGGGAGAGAATTGAAAAGTGGTGCAGTGTAGGATTGCTGGAGGACATACCAGACACTGCTTCTGGAAAGTGTGTCCACTCATAACACTGAACCAGTTCAAAATGATACCTGATTATCTGTGTATGCTTTTTCAGAAGGTTTAAACTATTTCAAATTGGCTTGTATGTCTGGTCACTTCCTGTTTAAGCCACATGTGAAACGGTCAAAGTGTTATATAGATATCTTCACCCTCACAACTATGCAGGAGCAGAGAGAAGTAGAAAGAAATTATACAGGAGTAGAGAGAAGTAGAAACAGTGCATTCTGAGGAGAGCACTGGTAGCTGTAAATTAATGACATCTCCTTGGCTCTGATACTGATGTCTTTATGGTGCTAAAAAAATCCCTTGAGGCTAGATTTACAAAAGATTTTATACAGAACATCACAGTTAGATGTTAGTACCAGTTAGATACCTCAGAATGGAATTCATAGAAGCTAGCCTATCAGCTGGAGAAAGACCCTAAGTTAACCAATGAGAAATATGGGTGACAAGAGTGATCTTAAATTCTGCTCTTCTCTGGATCCTAGGCACTGAAGTCTACGCCGTAGAAAGGCACCTCTATTTGAGATTCAGAGTCCTGACACTGCTTCTCCTGTGACTTCTGAAATTAGGCATTATACCTTTTCTTTCAGGAGAGAGCAGAGGTTACTTCTTTCTTTCAACAAGCAGCTACCAGTGATGTTGGTGCTATCTCTCCTTTTAAGCAGTACTGCAGCAGTGGGGGGTAACACCCAGCATGTGATTACCCTCACTTGAGAGGTAAGATTCAGTTCCCTCCTGTATCTTACCTGTTAGGATACTGCCCTAGCCACCAAATTATAGCCTACTCTGAGGTAGGGTCCCACTCTATCCCTCCTTCTAAAGCAAAGGTGGCCTATATCACGTACCCTTAGGGCAAGCTTGTCCTTGCATACAACAAGGAGAGAATGAAGGAAGGATCTAGGCCCAATGGGTTGGGTAGCGTAAGGGCTCCAGGAGACTAGCCAGCTTGGGGCACTTCCAGTTTTGATTGCTGAACTTGGAGATAGTTGAACAGGGCTTTCCTTCTTCCTCTTCCCTCCCTCCCTCCCAAACATTGGATAGTCAACAGCTTTTAAATTAGAGGATGAGCTGCAACTTGCAAATAGTTCTAAAAGAATTCTATAAATAGAATATTATTTATACAAAGAAAAGCTATGTTTACAGAAATTATGTGCTAGTCCAAGCAGTGATAGAGCACCATTTTAATCACTTTTCTAATCACTGCAGTTTGTCATTAAGTTTTTAGTGGAAATGCAACAGCTACAACACATAAGACCTTACAAGGGCTGTGTGCCCTTTTGGTATTTGAAAAGAGAAACTAAAACAGACTGAAGTTTGGGTTTGTGTTAACATGTTCACTCTCAAGGGAAGAATAGGAAAAGCACAACTAATACCAACATCTACTGTCTCTAATTTTGGTATTTAAATATCTACCTAAAATGTGGTTGGACATTTCACATTTAATTTAACAACAAATCAAAAAGGGGCTTGCTTCTTATATCTTCATAAGAAGGTTTATTGTAACAATAATGTTAGTTTGGGTATTTTCTGATAATAAACGACAATCTCAGATAAAAGCCCAAGACAAAAGCTTCCTTATCAATTATTATAATCTCCAAAGACTTCCTGTTGGTTACCCAGCAAATGCAGGCCACTCACCCAGCTTTCTTATCAAGGCCAGTCAGCTCTGTCTACAGTTTCCAGATAGTTTATTTTACATGGAACAACTTTGTCCCCACAGTACACAAAACCAAAACCTGCTGACATTCTTCGGATCTTAAGAGGCAACACAAGCTCTTTACTTCTCCTTCAGCACCATAGCCTCCTCTCTTCTCAGTCTGTTTCTCTGTGGCTCCACCCTCATTTACTAGTCTTCAGTTGCAGCTGGCTCCCAACCTTTCAGCCAGGCAGACTATTGTCTACTGATTCCTTGCACCTGGGTTTCAGCCGCCTGAAGGCTGAGCACCTCTTTACAAAAGGTAATTTAAATGGAATTGTATATTATATAATGTGTTTCTGACCGAAACTATCCCAACTGGTTTTACTAAAAACGATTGGCATAAGTGAATGCCCCAGAAACCTGTATGTGCCCAAAACTACTTTACTCTGCTTTAGGCCCAGATTCTGATTTTTGTTGTGCCTGTCTAAATCTCGAGTCACACCCTTGGCTTTAATCAGAATTTCCAGAGATGTTGTATATTTGTAATCTGATTTAGGACATAAGAATCCTCTCAAAGACACCTAGGTTACTGCTTACAATTCTAAAGTAATTTTACTACTAATAGAGAATCGTTTCCCATTTATTACACTGAGTATTGTATCCTGGTGAGAGCTGGATAGTTAATGTCAAATAAGCTAAAGAAAGTAATCAGACAGATTTCAGAATTAGAAAGTTTTATGTCCACTTAAATGAAGAAATATTGAAAAGTACAGAATACGTAAATTGGATAAGACAAATCTCCTTTAGAAAAACAGGATGTGTTGGGTTTTGTTGTTTCAAACATGAGTTTTTGAACTGTCACCTGACTTCAGCTTTCAAAAAGAAAAATCTTATAATTCCCATGCTGTCATTAAGATGATGACATTTAGGTATAAAGCTTCCAATTCTAGTATAAACAGTTTTCTTCACGTTTTGATACTTGGAGCCTGTACCCTTTAGTAGAAAGTAGAGTATATGCATCATCATCTGTGGTAAAAAGCAAATGCTTGGTTATTCCATCTGTTGTAAATAACTATGTAAACTGTTTACTAAGAAATCTGATTGACATCTGTTTGGAAAAGGAATAAGAATATTTATTAATTTGTCTCACGCACAAGGCAGGTTGTGGGCATAGTAGTGCATTCTAAATACAAAAATGTGTAAGGTGACATTTGTGAGGGTGTAGAATAAGACAGCCTGCATTAAAACAGTTGTTTCAGTTGTTTGTTCTTACCAACAGTTCTGACTCACTTCTCCAGAAAAGTTCAGTCCTTGAAATGGGAAGCTTACATTAAGAGTTCCATTGCTCATAGTAGCACATGTCTTGTCATTAAAGATGCATGTGGCTGTGCTGACCATCTTTTCACTTCTAGTTAGCTTAACTGGAATTGGACTTGAGCCCAGTTTCTCAGTCCCTATATGTTTGGTGTATCTATTGTGAACATTATTAGGAATTTAATACACTGAGATATTCTGCTTCTTCCCAATACCACTGAGACATGCAAGGGTCTCTGAAGCTCTTGCAGAATCTGCCCAGTCAGGTAGTCTGGAGAATTAAGATTGAGAGAGAGAAAACATGAAATTTTTTTTTAACTTCAGTACATTCTTGGTTCCCAGTCCTGATGGAAATGACCATTCTCAATGATCATTATTACACATTAGTGTTCAGTTCTTTGTAGGATTAGACTTCTGGCCTGCACTAATTAACCCAAATAATTTCTGGCCCTTTTAGTGTCTCCTGCTCTTTTCTTGTTGCCCTTTGTACTTTTTGAGATTTTTGGATTTAACATTTATTATGTGGTACCTGAAACTGCAGGAGCTAGACTTGGTTACCTAAGTGGCTCTTTCTAGTCTTATTTATTTTTTGTATATACAAAAGCTCTTGTTTTTTATATGTCTTTGTGCATAGTGGCCATAGTGGGTAGCTTTAATAATCACTTATTACAGGCCCAGCATGGATCCTATAGCTTCTGTGCAAAATTTACAAAAGTACCCAAGTAATGTAGAAACCCAAGTTCTCTTACTAAGTGATGCAGACTTTTAGCACCTTAAGGACTTTTGTGCCTTATGCTTCAGCATGTAGTCACCCCCTATGCCATTTTTCTAGTTTGACTGCAGCTGTTTTAGGAACATAGGACTGGATGGGATTTCCTGTGTCACCAAGTTCGTCCCCTTCTATCACAGACTACCATATACTAAACATTGCATAATCCTTTTCATGATTGCAGAGATAGCCAACAGAGGTAAAACTCTGTGCTAGGTACAGACATTCACAAAGCCCAAGGTGGAACCAATCTAAGTTGCACAGTTTTCTGTAAATGATGTAATTTAGATCAGTAGCAAACAGAATGCACATTTGCCCTTTGGGGGCAGGGCAGGTAAGGGGGGAGGTAAATCTTAGAACAGGTTCCACCATTTTAAAACCAGTCTGTGCGCACCAAACTTTTGTTCTGTTATGGGTATAGACTGGTTTTGTGTGCCAAACTTGTAATTACAGGTTTCTGTTACAGGTTTCTGATCACTTACACTGATAAAAGTGTAATTTTTGTATCTGGCTCTGATGTCTATTCAGCGATATGAAAATGTAATAGATTGTCTCTTTGTCCAGTGCCCTTTGGACCAGGAGCTACATCAAGAAGGTTTTCAAAAAGAAGTTGGTATAATCATTGGTCAGGGGTGATCTAGAAGTAGCTATGTGTGGAGGGTCCTGTAAAGAGCAACAGTAAGAAATTTACCCAGATCACTTGGAGATCAGAAGAGCTCTGCAGCCCAAAGCAGGTGGATATTGGAGAGGACTATGCTCAGCATTAGGAGAATGAAGCAGAGCTCCATAGCCAGCTTAGTTACAAAAGAAGAATAGAAGTATTGTGATTAGTTTATGGCGGGAATAGAATTTAAAAAAGAGAAATGTTGGCTCTCCAGTTAGGAGGTGTGTTGTCTGGAGTCATGCATGCTGACCTCACATTGCAGAGCAGAGTGGAGAATGAATTTTTTTTCCCCAATTTTGCTGGTGGCTGCTTGGGCCAGGAAGGATTTTTCCCCTTAACTATTAATACAGGTGTTAGAGTTTGGGTGGTTTTTTGTTCTCGCTTTCCTCAGAAGTACAGTGTATTGGCTGTAGCCAAGGCTAGGTGTTTTTGCTGGGTTGTACTAATGCTCCTATTGGGACTAAAACTCAGAGGTCTCTGGTTAGAAGGTCCTGTCTCTCCACTCGGGGTCAGACCAATTTCCACATTTGGGATCAGGAAGGAATTTAACCTTGTGGTCAAATTGGCATGGACTGTGGGGTTTTTGCCTTTTTTGGTAGAGACGGATGTGGTCCTCTTCCTTTGATCTATCAAGCATATTTTAACAACCTGTGCAGCACTGACCCTTGTTCCCCTGCTTTATCTGTTCTAAGGTTGGACTTCCTTGCTTTGTGGTGCAAAATGCCTTGTAATTTGCATGTTGTTTTCTGACAAGGTTAAACACTGTTTACATCAGGAGCAAATGCAGAGGACACAAGGAAAGAAGAACACAACAAACAATATGCCTAATTTGTTTGTTTAAATAGATTTATATTCTGCCGTATCCAAAAGGCTTGTTTACATAGTTTTAGGAATAGGTTAGACCAGGGACTGGCCATGGGCCAGTACAACCCTGTTTCTGGCATGGGGCAGGTGGCTTTGGTGGTGTGGCAGCAGTGAGGGGCCTTTGCCTATGCCAGAGCCAGGCAGCTGGAAACTGCACCAACACTCTTGCCAATTCACCCAGCCTCCCACTTCCTGGCTGGGTTATGACTGCAGTTTCTAGCTGTAGGGGAGCTATACTGGAGCTGGGCAGAGCACTCATGCTACTGCCACTGCTTCTCATCGGCCTCCTGTTCCCTGGCTGTAGTTTGGGTGCAGCTTCCAGCCAGTGGGGAACTGCACCAGGACCAGGCAGCTTGAAGGCACTGCTGCCACTTCTCCCTCCTCCTTTTCTCCCCACCTTCTGCTCAAGCACAGGTACAGCTAGAAGTTGCCAAGCCCTGGCTCAGTTCTCTACCAGCCTCAAGCTGCCTCCTCACTGCATCTGGGGAGTAGGGGTCAGGAAGAAGCCGCAAAAATGCAGGCATAGCTTCAAACTGCTTCTTCCCACTGCAGCTTCTCACTTTCTAGATGCAGACAGAGGCAAAGCTTTCCTGCTTCAGGGACCAGAGCTAGTGGCTCTGTAGGCAAGCTGGATGTTGCAGCCCCCCGGGTTAGTCAAAGACTTTTGTGGCATCGTTTGCATAGAAATGATCCTTGCTTGAGCAGGGGATTGGACTATATGACTTCTTAAGGGCCCTTTTAGCCCTACTTTTTCTGGTTCTGTGATCAAAATTGGCCCAGAAATTCCTGAATTGAATTGGCATGGATACCTAACTGTCCTTTGCTTTAGAAGTTGTTCTTCCAGTTTTGGGTTAAAACACATTGATAGAGTAATGTGAGGCGGTTGATAGTATCACTCCTTAAGATGGAACTCAATTTGTGTTCAGCCATGCTTGGAGGAGGGGACGGGATGCAATTTGGGGGGAAAAATCCTGAATGAAGTGTGATTTCAATAAAAAAATAGTCACTTCAGAAATACAAAATGCTTATATCCTGTTTTGGATGACATACACAAAAATCTTGGTTCCAAAATGATACCTTTTATTAGACCAACTGGAAAATGGCAAGAAAATTGTCCTTTTCTGCAAGCTTTCGGGAGCAAAGTCCCTTCGTCAGGCTCTGGGAAAAGTGTAGATGGTACAAGATGGTAAAAAATCCCCATAGGTAGGGGTAAACCCCCACATAGGTAGGGGTAAACCTACCTATGGGGACTTTTTACCATCTTGTACCATCTACACTTTTCCCAGAGCCTGATGAAGGGACTTTGCTCCCGGCAGCTTGCAGAAAAGGACAATTTTCTTGCCATTTTCCAGTTGGTCTAATAAAAGATATCATTTTGGAATCAAGAGTTCTAGGTTTTTTTGTATGTCTTTTTGTCTCAGACCAACACGGCTACCAAGTACACCCCTGATACACAAAAATACATTTTGAAGGTGGTTCTGTAATTTAAGGTGGTTCTGTACACAGCTGTAAAACATGCCAGAGGCTTAGTACTCCTCCTTTTCAGACTTTCCACTTTTTCTCTCAGACACTCAACTGCATTCTCTAGGAGTGGCTGAAAAAGCAAATTTTCTCTGAAGCCCAGAGTAGATAAAAGGTGAATGATTTTCTAGTAAGCCTCTTGCTAATGTAACATGTATATTAGGAGAAGTGGAGTTTTATTTTTGTCAGAAAATATAACTTTCCTTGATCCAAGCATTTGGTTTTTATGCTTTTTAGGCCTTTTCACAACTGCAGAAAACTATAGCTTGTCTATAAAGTACTTTTTTGGTTTTATTAATTTAGTTTTTTTATAAGAATCCACATATCATGGACAGAAGACGTGTAAGTCAAATTGCACAGCTGCCATTAAATACAAACCAAGTCACAAATGCCTCTACTTGTGTACATATGGATGGTATCAGAGTATCAAAGAGAAATTATCTTGTGCCATGTTATAGGAAACATTCAAGAATTCCCTAGGGAAGATTTGTCAGCCTCTGTTCATTCTAGGAAGCAAACAAAACCCAAAGAGTTCAACTGGCTGAAAAAGCAATTATACCTCTGGAAGACATATTTCAAAGAAGACAAATTAGAAGTCTGTACAGCAGAGATTAATTGAACATAAATTTTAGCTCAATAGATAATTTATTGGCTAAGTACAGACATTTAAAAAGCCCAAGTCTGAATTGATTAAATCTTTGCAGGTTAGTGTAACTTGTGTGGATTGAACTGATTTGCAAGTGAATAGACATTCACTTTTGATTCTGGAAATGTAGCCACATGCTTGCAGTAGCTCAGGCTATAAGCCAGGGGGTGCTAGAATGAGCCCTCCCTTCCCTTCCTCAGCAGCCACAAGGCTGAAGGGAAACTGAGCGGGGGAGGGCATGGCCAAACTCCAGCAGGGTGCTAAGTATGATCGGGGAAGAGTTTAAACCCCCACCCTGGCCTGCAGGGACCCCAGCTGGGGTGTGCCTGGAGGGGGAGGAGGGAAGGGGGAAGCAGCCCTTGCTAGGTTTGTCTCTGAGTGGCAGGGGCTGTAGCCAGCTGGCAGTCCAGGGAGTGCCTCAGGCTCAGGCAGAGGGGAGGGAGGGGGATTAAAGCCCCCTGCCTCCCCTCTCCCACCAGGACGGGACCCCAGCCAGGTTCTGCTGGCTTTTCTTCCCTGCTGGCCACTTAAGTGGCTGGGGGCATGGCCAGCTGGTGACCTGGGCAGTGCCTCAGGCTCAGGTGGAGGGGAGGCAGGGGGATTAAAGCCCTCTGTAATAATATTGCTTAAAAGTGGGGGAAAAGCCAGCAGACCCTGGCTGGGGTCCTGTGCCAGTGAGAGAGGGGAGACAAGGAGGTTTAATCCCCTTCTCTTCCCCCCTCCCAACACTTGAGGTGCTGCCTAGGCTGCTGGCTGGCCATGCCCCCGCGCCCCGCCCCCCGCTGCACAAGCAGCCAGCATTGGGGAAAAGACAGCAGACCCTCGGCTGGGGTCCTGTGCCAGTGGGAGAGGGGTTGCAGGGGGTTTAATCCTCCTTCCTCGTCTCTGCTTGACCCTGCTGTCCCATGTCCCCACCCTCTCCACTCCATCAGGGAAAAGTCTGGTAGAGGCATCTTTGGCTGTGTCCCCAGCTGGGTTTCCCACTCCCCACCCCCTTGTCAGCCAGCCCTCACTGCTCTGGCTAGAAAGCAGAGGGGCAGGACCAGCCCTGCTCTCTGGAGCAGACAGCACAGCCCAGCCCAGGGCTGGAAAGCATGCTGGGATGCTGGGGGACTGTGAGTTAACTTGGACCAGGAAGGGGCCTGGGACAGAAGTTTTATAAACCAGTTTGACCTAAACCAGTTAAGTCTGATACTACATTCAACCAGGTTTATCTTAAACTAGTTTCTGCCATTTTCAAACTGGTTTATGTGCACTGAATTTATGTTCTGTTACAGGTTTAAACCAGTTCTAATCACTTAAACTGGTTTATGTATAACTTCTGTCCCCAGCCATTAAGGTTCCTCTTCTGCAAGCAGATGTGCCAGTGCACATCATTATTTATCCTTGGAGTCCTCTTAATTTCAGTGGGAGTTTATAAAGGTGTAAGAGTCTACTGGAACTTCTGTTGGTAGGATCAGTGGCTAAAAAGCAGAGATTGCTCATGAGTTCAATGATACGGAGCCAGGAAAGAAAGGTGGACAAATTGCGTGGAGCATACAGACTTTCAAAAGCCTTCAGTAATATGTCAGCTGCTCCTGATGAGCAAGGATCACCAGTGACAGAGAGAGTGGCCAAGCATTCAGAATGGCATCTTAAAATGCAACATCAACAAGACAGTTGTCTCAAAAACTCTTACAAAAAAAAACAAATTCCCAAAGAGCATTGAAAAAGCAATCCTGAATTACCCACTGCACTGCTTGCTTGTTTTCTGTTTAGTTTTGTATAAATTCCAACAGAAATTAGAAAAATCTCATTATTTATATTTAATTTATATAAATTCAACACTCAGAAACCAGTGCTAGGCACACTAGAAACAAAGTAGTCATAAAAAGAGCTTAATGCATTGCCTTCCCTAAATCCCCATTTCTTTTAAAACAGCTTGAACTTGTGTGGGGAATCCCTTGTTTCTATGGCTAACTTTTCAAAGCTTTAAATATGCAGAGGGAATCTCCCTTTCTGCTTTTTTCACATTACTATATTTATATATTTTGTTTATATATGTTTATATATATGATGTGAAAACACTATGTTTTCACATCATATATATAAACATAGTGATGTGAAAAAAGGCAGAAAGGGAGATTCCATCTGTGTATTTTATAATATATAAAGCTGTGGGTATATGTGCATGTGTATGTATATGTACACATACACACACACAAACGCAACACTGTGTGTGTATATGTGTGTGTGTATGTTTATATATATGTGTGTGTGTGTGTGTGTGTGTGTGTGTGTGTGTGTGTGTGTGTTTTCCAGCCACATGTGAAACTGCTAGTCTACAGGCTCCTGTTTCCATAAGAACTGCTACTGTATCTTAACGATGAATTGAGTACAAGGAATCGAGACGGTTTCCTAGCATTAACTATTTTTAGTTTTTTTTCTTTTTTCAGTTATGCCACACGTGAATGACAGCTCAAAATATAGTATTTTTAAAGCATCTTTCATTGTTCTGATTGGCAGATTAATATCGTTTTCATGGTTAGTAAGATGGGAAAAGAAGACCATACATTACCACTGAGCTGCAGTCATGGTTGTCTCTTACCTTTTAAGCAATATTATTACATCTGAACTGGTCAAGATATGAATATAATCAATTGTTGGCTTTTAGGAATCTCAAGGGAAGACATTTCGAATGTATAAAGGAAAACTGGGTATGACTAAAGTAAATGAAGTCCATTGGAAAGGTGGTATGAAGTTAAATCCAATTCAAGTCAATATAATGGCTTAATAATTTTTTCATACACAATTTTTCACTAGGTCAGGCCACTGTTTATAGTGGCCATGCATATGATACTTTTCCAAAAAAAGGGGGGGAAAAAAAGTAAAATCAAGCTGCATAATAAAGAATTAAAAATAACTAAGTGATGCCACCTGCTGTCTTTAAAATATTATTCTGTACTTTATATGATGACTGAATTATTCTGATAACGAGTAATAGACATTGTAGGATTCAAATACCAGAGCAGTGATGTGCCACAGATTTTTGGAGCAGTACAGAATCAGCAAATTCTGATTCTGATTAAAAAGCATTCCTCTGTAGACTGTGGTGAGCTAATTTCGACACCAGTGTAATTCCTGCCTGTGTCCTCTGAAGTTATAATTCAGGGGTTTTGAGTTGGGAAGGGAGTGACTGAAAGCAAGTTGGAAGAAGGTGTAGATTTTGATAGTAGGTTTTATGAAATACATTTCCATTAAACAATCTGCTTATTTAAATTCTGTTCTTTGAATAGAGACATTTGTAATGAAAAGCATTAATATTATATTGATATGCAACTTTTCTTTTGAGCAATTCTGCTCTAAGGTGCTTTACTTAAAGAACAAAGATGTTATTGATCTTCAGAGAAGATACACTGCAAGTAGATTTGGTCTGATATGCATTATGCAGTCACAATTGCCCCCATCTCTGGCATGGAAGAAATCATAACATTCAAAATGTGAGTTAAAGGGAGTAGTGAAGAATAATTGATTGGAAGAATGTATGTAGATGTATGTAGGCAGACTGGAATGACCAAAATTGAAACTTTAGCTCCAAAATACTGAGCTAATATCCATATGGTTTTCTCTGATTAAAAAAAAATCCCAAATTTTCATATTCAGAAAAGTAACCCAAAATTCACATTTTTCAGTGGTTAAAATGAAATACAACTATATATATATAGTTGCTCAAGGAGGGAAACACCACTAATATATATCTATAGAGACACACACACACACACACACACACACACACACACACACACACACACACACTAATGAACTATATATATAGTAGTCTATATACTATATATATATTAGTGGTGTTTCATCATGGAAAAATGTGGATTTGGAGTTACTTTTTTTTAATCCGAAAATTGGGGATTTTTTTTTTATCAGAGGAAACCAGAATCCCTGCATATGACACACTCAGTAAATACAGTCTTGTCCTATTGAGGGCCTTGATGCACAGGACATTTAGTAGATATTAAATCTATGGAACATTATGAGGTATTACAGTTAAAACAGTCCAAGTGGTCACATGGTAGTATTCACTACAGTCTCTAACATTCACAGCTTGCACTTCACCACTAACAGCCGGTGAGCAGGCATCCCAGCATTCTTTGCTGGGGCACCCTTTCACATAATTCTGACAGTGGCTGAAAACAGCTGAGCTCAGAGAAAATTGCTGATTGGGTCACCATCTTGCTGGGGATGCAAATTCCAATCTCTCCTTGTCCAGGCATGGGATCTCCAATCCCTCCTTGAGCAACTGTCCCAGCTGGGATCGGATCTTCTGCAGCTTCCTGGAAATGGTAAGTGATGGAACCAAGTCAATCCTTGCCCTGGCCATTATAATCCATAGGCAATCCGTGCTTTAGCAGCATGAGTTCCTGGCCCCAGTGAGGCACTACTCTGAGGGCTGTAATGCTGCTATGGGTATCATACTAGCCCACTTGCAGGAGACACAACATGATGCCATGCAAACCAGGGCACTGTAGCCCTGGTATCATGCCCAGCTTTGCCACTGCTGGGCACTACCAGAAAGCTCAGACCATTGAGAGGTGTGTGGGCATACTGATTTGGAAGTTAGTGCACACCAACAGCCTCTGTTCCATCACCGACCAGTTTGGTGTGGGGCAATGACAGTGGCTACGCGTGAGGTGTGCAACAGCATACTTGAGCAGCTTAGGCTTTGGTTCATTCTCAGGAATCTGCAGAAGATCAGCACCAGATTTGAACACATAGGTTTCCCAATCAGTGTGGGAGTCATCCATGGGACTCATCAACTCATTGTGTGCCCCTCTCACCAGGCCTCAGATTACATAAACTGTAAGGGGTTCTTTTCAGCTATATTCCAGGTAGTTGTGGACCACCAGGGATGCTTCACTAACATCAGTTTTTGCCTGGGCTTAGCACACAATGCCCACATATTCGGGAACTGAATTCAACTGGCAATTTCACAGAATTCAAATAGTAGTAACAGATTTCTATGAACTGGAGGAAAGTGGTCCTCCAAAATCCCATAACAACTAGCATCAACCCTTTGGGCAGTAGAGTTCTGGCGGGTGGATAAACTATGCCATGGAGTGGGAGTGGCGAAGCGAAGGGGTGGGGGGCAAAGAAGGTGCCTGGGAGCAGCCTGAGATCCTGGGATGCTGGAGAACTGCAAATTGTTCATATAATATCAGTGGAGCAGTCTCATAATGGTTGAACACAAATTACTTAATATGCCCTGGAGATAACATGCAAAAATGTGTAACTGCTATGATACGAGGACACTTACCACATTTTACTGCTTGAACGTTCACATTTTAAGTGCATTTAACACACACATTGTGTTACACTCAACATGGCCCTCAAAATACACTAAATGCTTGATTAAATAATAGTAGTATGCAGATTTTTGAGGCCTTAGAGTGGAGTTTTATTTAAGATAGAATATGTACATCTTAAATCTTTATTTATTGTCCTTTCAAACCATTGTGGGTTAATTCAGCATTATTATCACTGTTGTACTGATTGGTAGACTGAAAGGCAGAGTGAATAAGGATAGAAACAGACATCATATTTGTCATGGGAGAACCTGTTTTATCTTAGGACAAAGTGCAATTATTCAGATGCTCGTATTTGTTTTCATGGGGCAAACCCTGAAGAGGTTCATGGGATAAGACTAACAGCCTATCCTGGGACATCGCTAAGTGTGTCTAACTGTCTGTCCCATAATTTCATTATTGAATCAATGCCAGAAGAGCAGCAGTGAATTCAGGTGCTTACTAACCCAGATTGGAAGTGTGATGTGTGTACCCGCCAACCCAGGACTTTTCTGTTCTGGGACAAACACAGGCACAATTTGTCTCAGAACAAATGCAACATCTGTTCCTAGCCCTAGGGAGTTTTCCAGAATGATACTGAGGGTCTGTGAGAGAAGAGGGAATGAAACTTGGTTCACTTGAATTTCAGCTTGTCACCATTCCTTAAAGTCCTGTAAGACAAACAAGTTGGAAGCTCACAGCAAAAAGATGAGTGGTATTAAAATACAGCCAAGTAAAATTTGTCTGAGTAGAGCTTGTATTTGAGCTCAGCATTTCATGAATCCTACCACTTGCCATATCTATTCGTTTCTGCTATACAGTTTGGTGGTGGACATGATGAAAATCTGCAAGGAACATTTTTTCAAATGGAATGAATACTTTAGCAAAATATCTGAGGAGAAAGTGTGCAAAGGCCGGAGGAGTAGGAAACCCCAAGTATCCTGAGAACAAGTTTCCCACTTGTTATTTTACAGACTTTGCCTAAGTTTTATCATATATCATGAGGTTCTCTTTTTGCCCTCAAGGACTAGAGTTTTCCTCAAATACAACCATACATAACTGTAGCTCAAAATAAAATTCTTGAATACCACTGAAAGAAATAGGGAAACACTCTGCACTGACCCTAGTTTCCTGCCATTAATAACAAGTAGAAAGTGTAAGAGTTAAAGCTGGTGTGGAAGCGAAGATGTTTTAAAACTTTTAAAGCACCCTGTCTTTGTCCTTTATTGCTTTTTGCCTGTTTCTAATGTGTTGAAGTAAAATTAATCTTGCAGTTTGCATTTATGCCTTTAATAAAATAGTCTACAAACAGTAATGAAATCTGTAGGTAAAAGTACAGCAGAAACTTGTGCATATGCCTCACTTTAGAGAAGTCCTGAACTCCATACACTTTACTAAAAGTATTCATTGACTTCCTTGGTCTTTGAATTGAGAGTTTTATCAGTGTAAGAAGTGAGGAGGGTACATAATAGATATTGCCTATGGCATAAATAAATCCTAAAAGGTATTGCTCACTTTTTAAGACACAGTTGTTCAAGTAACATCATTGCAATAGCATATCATTTATATTCAACGGAACTGCCCCCCAACAAAAAAACAGAGTAAAAACCCTACTCAACCCAGGGTTCTTTTGATTCTTTAACATAATTTCAGCTGGCAGATAAGACATTAGAACTGCCACATTCAGATCTCATAACAACAAATGCCTTTCATCTCCAGTCATTTCTGCCTCCAGTGCTTGGAAGCACACTGCAAACAAGTGCAGTGTTTTCCAACTAGTGTGCTGTGGCACAAAAGTGTGCTGTCAGAAATGAACAGGTGTGCAGTGGAATTTTGCTGTGCCAATGAGCTACAATAGGTATGAGGATGGGGAATGCCTTAACAGGTGTGCTGTGGAAAAATTTTATTAATGTAAGCATGCCTTGGGGTGGAAACGGTTGGGAAACACTGAACTAGTGGATTCTGTAGTTAGAGGACTCCTAAGGAAGAAGATACTTTCCAATTGTTGTTGTTTTTTAAAAAACAAGAGGGTTCCAGATTCACATAATGTAGTCTCTGTCTTAAGTATTTTTATATTTTTCTGATCTCCTGACATACCTTGTCTCTTTTACTTTCTTTAAAATTCTTTTTTCTATATGTGGAAATCCTCAGTGCCCCCAGATATATGGATATATACCTCTGTTGAACATACACCTGGCACTTCAGTTATGCCTTAATGCATAAACACACATAATATGAGGGATGAGTCAATTCTCTGTCCACTCCCAATTTCTTGCCTGTTCTGAAGATATTGGGGACCATACCTGTTTTAATGGAAAACCACAGAGCACTGCAAGAGCTAATGCTTATAAGCAGCAACCTTGCCTAACACCCTACTGGAGCCAGCTGAGGGCACTCAGGCAGCCATCCAGGCTATATGGGTCAACTGAGTCTTTTCTGGGCAGACCAACCTCTGACACTGAGGCAGCCTACATGTTAGGTGCCTCTGCTCACAACATCTAGTCCCACTTTAGAGGGAAGTTGTTTTAACAGCAGCTGTTGCTACAACAGCTATCCTTTTCTTGATCAGCCTAGTGGTATGAGCCCAGGAAGTGGGAGACCTGGGTCATAAGCCCTTCTTGGCCTGAATGGATTCAAAGCTTTGTGTCCCATTTCCTATGATACTGCCCTGACCGGTAGTCTATGTATTACGCTGTATGGAGGGCACCTTTCACTCTTCCTGTCGAAGATAGCCCAGTGGGAAACCAGAATTCTGAGAATCATGGTGTTGGTAGGAGCATAAGCAAGAGCGGGGTCAGCCTCTGTCACCTAGACTAGGTACAGACAGTCAAAAAGCCCTAGGCTGAATTGATTCAATCTTTGCAGGTTAGTCTAAGCTGCATAGATTGAACTGATAAGCAAGTGAATAGACATTCACTTTTGATTCCAGAAATGGAACCACATGTCTCCAGTGGCTCAGGTCAGGAGCTGGGAGGTGCTAGAGCATGCCTCCTTGCTCAGCTGAAGCAGACAGCTTGGGCCAATGCTAGCTCACTGACCGTGGGGGGGTTGGGTTGTGGACGAGGTGTAAAGCATTCTGGGATGCTGGGGGACTGTGAGTTAACTTGAATTTGGAGGGAATCTGGGACAAAAGTTCAGTAAACTGATTTAACTTAAGTCAGTTAAGTTTGATACTGCTTCCATCTAGGTTTAACTTAAACTGGTTCCAGTCATTTTGAAGGTAGTTTATGTGCACTGAACTTCTTGTATTACAGATTTGAACCAGTTTCCAGTTACTTATACCGGTTTATGTGTAATTTCTGTCCCTAGCCCTAGTGTTTAGTATACTCTTCTGGGACTGGGGAGACTTGGATTCTACTACCTGGTCTTAGGGTTTTTTTCTGTGTGTGAAGTGAAAGGGAACTGTCTGAATTGCCAGACTACTGATTTTGTGTATGATGCTGAAGCAATATTTATCTACTTGCTAGATTCTCTTTAAATAATCTTATAACCCTGTCATAAATTCTGGCATGTATAGCCATAAATTCTGATCCTGTATTAATGGCCTTTGTTGAAGTAAATGGGACTACTTGCGTAAGGCTGTAGGATCAGGCTTTATGTCACTGGTGGCTTGTTAATAGTAGAACATCTGAGAATAAAATGATTTAACTTATGATGGCAGATTATCCTCTTGCTTTTAATCAGAGACCGAATAGTGTCATTTTGATTCTATGAAGCAAAAAGGAGTATCAGTTGTGGTCAAGTGTATACAAATGCCAAAACCAACCTTTTCAGTAATTAACAGTAGAAACACAGTAGTTGTAATTCACGTCCTTATATTACAAACCTGGCAAAAATAATAACTAAATTGGATCATAAGGAAAATCAAGGAAAAAAAATCTCTCATAAACTTAAAAATAATTTGTTTTATAAAATGGCACTAGAATATTTAAGATGTACAGTTGTGTTTCTCTGTGGCCTATGTGAGCTTTGAATGTCAGCCTTTCAAGAAAATATAAAGCTTGTAGAAGAGCTTGCTAGTCTACTGTATTAATTTGAAAAGGTTTTCTTTAGATTAGAAGGTTGAAGTCCCTGCAATGTTGAACTATTTTATTACCTCGTTTTACTTATGGAAATAATTTATTTATTATTTTAAAGTTCTGCAAATCTGTTTGTGGAAATGCTGAGGATTTGTTTTATGGGCTCGACAGATGTAAATTATTTTCCTGATTTAGCATTTTATAGCAAGACTAGGTTTGTATTTAAATTTCAAATGATTTGTAATTGAAAACTAAAGTTCAGAGTGTAGCTTGTTGCCATCTTGGAAGAATAATTGGCAAGTTATTTATTTCTACTTCCTAGCCAACCAGATGGATATGATATTAAGCCAACTTGAACCTGAAAGTCCATTATGATACTTTCTTTTTGCCAATGCAAATCTTGCATTAACAGGGACTATTACATGAATTAGATCAAAACTTGGGCTTTACTTCATAAAGGTTCATTTGTAATTTTAAAAAGATCTTAGTTTATTATTCCAGAGCACTTTTCCTACTAAAATAATTTTCCATTGCTGCTTTTTTTCTTGATTTGAATTTAACAACAAGGAATAAAATACCGATTTCCATCTATAAAACAAGCATATTTATAGTGATAGTGCTTTATTTTTTCTTTCCTCTGAGAGAGATAATAAAAAGAGGAAGATGGATTGATTTTTTTACCTTCCCTCTTGGACAGTTATTGCCAACATTTATCAATTTTAGCAGCAGAATATTGGAATATTAATTAGAGAATGAAGGCACACATTCTGTTATCCTTTTGATGCCTAAATGGTAGGTTACCAGTGGTGTAAAGGACATTTACAGTTCTTACACACTATTTGGGTGCACTGTGGACATTAAGCTACATTAAAAATGTTCATTAGGCTATGTATTGGCTATGTATGCCTGATGGGTGTGTCTAAGCCACAAAAACACATAACCTGTATGTCTTTGGCTTCCAGTGCAGTGCTGTAACCACCACACCACAGGCCAAGCAGTATTCGCTACATCTTAACCCTTCTTTTGAAACTGCTCTCTTGTGTAATCAGGAGCAAGAGAGAGAGTTTTTGACTTTTAGAATTTTTATTATAAAAAGTGTAACCCGGGCTCAGGCGGGAGCCCTGTTACTAAGGCACTTTCAGGCGAGAGTGACCTGACCATGCACCCCGCCAGGTGAAGGGAATCATAGACCGGGAGCAACAGGGTGATTAGCGCACCACAATCGACATAAAAATGGCAATGGGAGATGCACAGTTTGCCTTTGGGCACAAGAAGAGATACGAGGGGGAGACTGTCTTGGAAGATGGGGAGCCTGCCCGGGAACTAGGAGGACGCCGAGGCCATGGTGCTCAGAGCGATGAGACTGTTTAAATTGAAGCAAGCTACATACTGGTGAATCGCAGCATCTCTGGTGAGCGCGGGAAAAGCTGGGGCTTTGTGGGACAGCTCGGCAACAGAGTCCTGGGTCAAGAGGGTCCCTCCTAAAAGATATGTGGGCTGGAGGAGATCCATAAGCCCACAACCCCTTTAGACCAGCTATGGCACTAAAAGCGGCAATGAGAGAGGCGGTGGAGCCTCTGATACCACTTTTAAAGAAACAGACTTATAGAACACGTCTGGTTAACAAGGCATTTAGCTATAAAGGCGATAATTGCAATAATGTATTTGTAAAGACTTGGGGATTGAGTTACCTTATCAGTAACTTGGATTCTTGCCGGTAATGAAGTAATTAGTGGGACTATTGATATTATTCAACTTCTTGCAGAGAAATAAAACCACCCTGTTGAAAGTTAACGTCTGAGTGGTGTGAGTGTTTCCTAACCCAGTAAGACCACCAATACCCTCTCTTCTTTTCTTCCCATCTAAGTCATGGAGGGTGAGTCCAGAGGAAGACCCGGTTAGGAACATTCACCTGCTCACAAAAAGATTACAAACAAAAAGTGGAGGTGAAAAGGTGCATGGTCCTCCTAGGGGCTGAGCATGGAACTCCTGTCAAAACAAAAACTCTCATTCTCAAAGATTGAAACCTCTCCCCCACAAAGCCCTTCCTGCGGTTGCGCATTTAGAACTAGTTGTCTTATCTTCTACCTTGATGGCTCAGTGTAACACAAACTGGTCCACATTTTGTTGCAAGATGAGGTGTCCAAACGTAAATGTGATGCGCTTTGGGACCAGGAAGCTGAAGAATTGGAGGGCATCATTGGAACCAGCCCCTGCTTTTGAGGGTTGCCATTTTGGCCTGGCTTAGCAGGAAACTAGCCAGACAGATTACTCTCTCAGCCACTTGGTATGGGACAGAAAAAATACACATTGGATGCATCTACATGTGCTGATTTAAGGTGCATTAGCCATTTTTAAGGCACATTAAGGGCATGGGTCTACACATGCGCACTCTTAATGCACCTTAAAAATGGGAATTTTAGGCTATTCACTCCTAAAGCTCCTTAATGCACATGTAGATGTGCTAAGATGTATTAATGCTGTGTGCTGACTGACTTGGGACTAACTTCAGTTCCAAGTTGGTTTGCACACCATGTAAGTTGGTTTGCACACCATGCCTTAGTGTGAGCACATGTAGACGTGTGCCTAAATCACCTTAATGTGCATTAGGTAAGTGCCCATTAAGTTTAGGCGCATGTAAGAGCATGTGTAGACATGTCTACAGGGTTGCAGAAGTCTGAGTCCTGTGAACCAAAGATGGTGCTGAGGGCAGCCAAGGAAGATGAAGAAGATTGTCTCTTACCTTCTCATAGAAAGATCTGGCTGCATATGCTGTCAAGTGGTAGACAAAGGTGCTTGTGGCCAGGACCCCATGCAGTGGCCACCACTGGAGGTTGCCATTTCTCTTGTCCAGGGTGTACCAGGCAGAGCGAGATCACTCTGGTGTTTCTGCCACTAGCTGCTACCTCCAGGTCAGGCAGCAAAGACACAGGCATGACATACTTCGACAGTCCATGTATACAGTGTCTTCCCAGGAAGGATCCTGAAGCAGATCTCACCACTGTTCTTGTTGGACAGAAGGAGGGATAGCGGGGTAATAGGCCTGCCACTCTTATCACCTGTGTCTCTAAAGCTGGAGACAAAGGCAGCAGTGGAGGCAGGGGTCTGTCTAGCAAGCAGCTATTAGGAAGGGCTTGCCATGTGCAAAGCTCATGATTTCTCCAGGACAGGGAATGCAAGAGAGAGAGAATGAGCAAGAGAAGGAGAGAGAAAAAGATGTGGGGCCAAGAGGAAGAGAACAAGCAAGCGTGGGTGTGGCTTAGTGAGATGGGTGCTGCTCTAGAAAGAACCCGAGCTTGGATCAATTAGAACTGCTGCCAAACAAGAGTTCTTTTACTCTTCTGTATTGTGTCTTTTTGTCTTTGTTCTTCATATACTATTTGCCAAATCCACAAGACACTTGAGGATGGATTCGGGGGGTGGGAAATGGAGTGAAAGGTGAAGTGGGAAAGGAAACAACTGTTGACAAGGCTCTGTGAATGACTGAAGTAGGTTAAGGTTAAGAGGGATCGGTTTTAACCAGTTTACAAACTGTAAAGAACTCTTGATAAATACATGCTTTTGTGTGTCCATCTTTAGTACCAGAACTCAGTACATTGTTATAAAAATAAGTGGTGGTTCACCTTCTGAGAGTGCTTAGTCTTAATTTTCCAATAGCCTGCTTACTGACATTGGGCTGAATTAGAAGAGAGAGCTGTCAGATTATTACCATATTTTGTTGCATACCAAATGTTCTTTGATAAGGCAGAGAATAGAATAGAGGAAAGACAGACTAGAGAGGAAAAAAAGATTTTTCCAGATTCATGCCTACTGTGTAGCAAAGAATAAGTCCTCATAGGCTGTCTAGGAAGTGTGGTATCCTAGGGACAGTCTGTATGAGGCAGTAGAAACTTCCTGGTGTGGCAGAACAGCAACAAGGCTAGGCCGGACACCCTTGCAAGGGGAGCTGCAAGATTGTTATTTCTTTACTGTAAATAGTTTTTTGCATAAGTCCCTGTAAATAATAAAATGTTGTTTCCACACTCCAGATACTACAGGCTGCTTGCAACAGCTCACTCACCCTCAATGGCTGTTCAGCTAAAAGTTGCTGCCTTGCCAGCAACTGTAAGAAGGTTAACATTGGACTCTGCCTCCACTCTTTTCAGCCTCAGGGATGAGTGGCACCCATCTTGGCAGCTATGAGACACTGCGTCTGTTTGCTCTAGTCCACCTTGCTTCTGTTTCAGCAAGGAAAATTCAGTGCTTTGTTTAACACACTCCAATTTTGATATGGAGGGAGAAAGGTGCATGTGGGATGCAAGTAATTATGGTAATGGAAATACAACGTTTGCTTATTGTCTTTGGTGGTTTGTTTCCTTGGAAAATTGATATTTTCTAGGGGTGTGAGAAGCTTTGGTTGCTGATTAGATTTGGAGGAGATTTGGCCCAGCTTGGCGGCCAGATCTGTAAATCCGAATTGAATCAGGAGATTCAGAGAGATTTGACAATTCGGCCATAGACAGCTTTACATGTTTTTTCTACGTACCTTGAGGTACCAGGCATGGCTTGCGAGGTACCAGGCATGTCTGAGATAGTAGGGCAGATGGAGTGTCCCATGGGAATGTGGGAGGGTCCCCCACATGCTGGGCTGTGGAGCTGGAAGTGGACCAGAAGTACTGGCCCCTTCCCCTCCCCCCCCCCCCAAAACGCGCTCATGGAACGTTCCATCCGCCCCACCATCTCAGTGTTCATGAGCTGTTCCTGGTACTTTGAGGTTTGTAGAAAAAACATAGAAAGCTGTGTCTATGGCAGAATCGATGATTCTCCAAATCAGAATTGAATCTTCAGATTCAGATTTGGGCGAATCGAATTGGGACAATGATCCAAATCAGCAAATCGAATCACTGTCCACGGAATCTGAATCGAATGCTGCCCGCTTCGCACACCCCTAGTATTTTCATTAAGCATTTTCATTTAAATAATCTTTTTTCTAAATGAAACTTGACTTTTTTGTTTTTGTTTTTTGCATGTTTATTTAGTTTCTCTTCCCCTCTTTTCCCCCTGTAGGGAAAAAAGGAAGATTAGATTGAAGGAGTGGAAAGAGCAGAAACATGTATTTTGTTTTGAAAACTGCAGAGCTAAAGTTCTTTATTTTAAAAAGGATCTTACTTATCCAGTTCCTGAGCTTTTAATAAGAGCTATGATGATAGTGTTTATGGCTAGATTGGCCTTGCCTTCACCCTGTCTGGTTTTGCCCACTGTGCAGGTTCTGTAGGCCCTTTAGCAGAATGGAAACTATAGAAACCTTCCACACGGTCAGTCATCACAGCTTTTGGGGCTCTGACTGGTCTTCCATTCTAAAAGGAAGGTGACCTTTCTGAGTAGGAGAATAGCATCTGAATGAATCTATGCATTTGGCTGTGGAAAAGAACAACCACTGAAACATGAACTAGTATGTCCCTCACTGAGAACAGTGACAATAAACACAAAAACAAACAATGCCATAAAACCCATATCTACCAAAAAGATACCATAGAAAAGCACTATCCAGCACCTTTAGAACAGCACTGTGCATTTTTCTTAGTCCATCTATTTTAAGATGATTTAAACACAAATGATGGTTGTCAAACCATGTCTATCTGAATGTCCTTGGGTGCCTATACATGAGCAGTGAGGCTGCTCTGCTGCAATGTAATTACAGCACGTTGGAGCAGACTCATTGAATCGAGTCTGCTGTAGTGTGGTAATTACCGCGTGGTAAAAATGGTGGTGGGGTGCTTTAACTAAAGCACATTTGACAAGCTTTAGTTAAAGTTCCCCTGCTGCCATTTTTAAGCACGGGGAGAATGGAGTACAAATTCTTTAATTCCCTTTTACATGATGAAGAGAGCTAGGTTCTGTTTGCTCAAATACTGACCATAGAAATTAACTTAGGTTTGTTTCTGGTTTTTTTCCTCCATAAATGTATACATAGGTGAACTTCAGGGAAAGATGAGTTGTCCTGATGATGCCTTCTTAGCTTTAATATGTTTCTTCACTTTTTATTACATGTGTTCCTTATTTCCAGGATTTCAAATTGTTTGAAACCTAGTCATGGAAGTTCAATATATTTAAATCCAGTTGGGGACCTAGAGGCTGGGGTGAGCTGTGATTTCATGAGGACTGTCTAAATGAGTCTGTAGGGTGAAGTCCACTAGAGTGAGGGTATGGGAGAAATATAATCAAAACAATAGCCTGATCCCCCTACGTACCATTGTTCCCACTTTTGCCACTTCCCCTGCACCTGTTACTTGCTCAGGCTATTTTTGGGCTGTCTAGACAATCTTCTTAAAAGTATCTCTTCTCTATTTTTTGTTCTGATCACTGGTCACAACTGAATTCATTTATGCATCTGTCCATATTAATCAATGTCTACTTTATAATTGAATAGCTAAAATTTTTTAAACTGAATTGAATTTTGCATAATTAATACTTGAAGGCCCAATCACGAAATGGTTCTTCATATGGCACTTTTTTATTAAGTCAAGCTAAGTCTATTTTTTTTCTCAAAATTGAATGTTTAAAAAAGGTTATAAAAACATGGTCATAAAAAAGTGAAAGGTATACCTCAGCCCTTTAAAGTCTTAATTTGCTAATAAAGATGATAAGCTCTAATTAATATGTTTTAGCCTGTTTGCTCTGTTGTTTTACAGATCTTTAAGGCAAGACTCTCCACATCAGTGATAGCTTTGAGAGCTGCTTGATAGATCAAAAGGTGCATGTCTTCCTGGCTATACAACAATCTAGAACTCTTGGTTCCAAAATGATACCTTGTATTAGATCAACTGAGAAATCGCAAATAATATCCTTTTCTGCAAGCTTTCAGGCTCAAAGGCCCTTTATCAGGCTCTGGGAAAAGTACAGATGGTAAAACGTCCCCATAGGTAGGAAATAAACTTCATTTTTGCACACAGGGAGCTGGAGGTGGAAGGTTGTCCCTCTTGGTCCTGTCTTTCTGGCTGGAGCTCAGCAGCAGCTACAGTGCACCTACCATCATCTGGCTTGTGTTTTGATAAAACTGGGTTTAGTTCCCCACTTGACACTAACTGCCTCTCACTGCCTATAATACGATCTTCAGCTTTCTCCTCACATACTTTCCACTGAACTACAGATGTTGCTGCTCCCTCTTTCCACTCCTACGACCTATTAAAGATGTATTTAGCCTTCAGTACTGGTGAGGCCTTACCTCAAGTATTGTGTCAAGTTTTGGGTACTGCACTTGAAGAAAGATGAGCAGCAGAAATGATTAACAGTATAGGAAATGTGGTCTATGAGAAATTGTTGGAAGAGCTGGGATTATTTACTCTGGAGAAAAGAAAACTGATCAGAGATTTGATTATTGTTTTTAAATATTTGAAGGATGCTTTTAAAGAAGGAGATAGATTATTCTCTGTGGTTGCCAGGCATAGGACAACAAGCAATGGATTTAAATTGAAGTAAGGAAAGATTTAGGTGACTGTTAGGAAAAATTTGCTAACAATAAGCATTGGAATAGATTTACAATGACAGGCTTGGGAGCCTTTTAATGGGCCATCAATTCAACTTGATGTGGGATAGCAGTGACTAAAGCTGCTGTTCTCTGGCTATTCAGTAGCCTCTTTGAAATGAGTTTGTTGCCTAACCAAAACAGAAGTAATGTAAGTATGGAACTCAGGTGGTCAAAGCAGGGGAAGAGGGGGATAAATTAGCCCGTGAACAGTCAAACAGATTTGTTCTTAAAAACATGCCACCATCCATCTGGTGAACAGTATTATTGTTTCCTTGCCTTTCCTCCTATGTATATTTGTATCCACATCTTTCTTTTCTCTTCTTTTTTCTCTTCTCCTTTTTTTTTACTTGTATGCTTTTCAGGGCAGGCGGACAAGGTTCTTTGGGTAAATGTGATGTCTTTTATTAGATCAACTAAATAGTTGGAAAAATTGTTCTTTGCACGCTTTTGGGCACAAACACCTTTCTTCAGGCATCTGGAAAGTCTGCTGGTGTTTGTGTGCTCTCCTGGGTGGAATAGAAGGTGCCATGCTTTATTTTGTTGTTGATTCTGTACTTAGCTTAATGGTGACCTGGTCCATGAAAATAATACAAATAATTAACAACCACATTTCATGTAAGAGCAGCAGTACTAGCAGTGACTGAGATGGCAGAAAAGAGCAGGAAACGACAGCCGAAGGCCATTAATACTTAAGCAGTCACACTTATTTTTTATGTAAATGCTGTATGTGTTAAACAACAACTATTTAGAAAAGGACTTTTTTTTAAAGGGGCATGTTTAGTTGTGAGCTACACCTGTGTAATAACAGAATATCCAGGAAATCTATTAAAATGTAATTTTTTGTACAGTTTTTTAAGTTATATGATTCCAGGGAAAGAGATCTTGTTTCTCACAAGCATTCATTGCTTTGGAGCCTGCTACTAGCCTCCACAGTACATGCACTTGTGTATTGGTGTTACAGCAACAAATACATCTTGTATAATAATTGGAGGTTTTCTTTGAACTTCATTTGCATTACATTCCCTGTCAAAATTTAATATTATTATTTTTTTTAATTACAAGAAACTTTGTAAGTTGTAAGTTTTAAAGTCTGACGCATACTGTTTAACAAAGCAGTTATGGCTGTTGGATTAGCGTTTGGGAAAGGCATACAGCGAGGTCATTTCCTTTCTGAACTGTGAAACAAATCTTATCGAGGCAGATCACAGAATGTGTTATGCTGCTATGTATTCATAAGTGAGATTCCATAGCAATGTCACAACTTGATATTGAATAGATGAGAGCACATCTGTGGTACCTTTTTCCCTTTTATTTTCTTCCTTCATATGTAAAGGGCAACATTTCTTGTGCTGCCTCAACAGTAATTAATTTGTAGGCCAAATTCTATTCTCAGATAAACTGGTGTAAATTCATTTTAGATCTCATATATTATATTACATAATTCATTTTATTGCAGTAATATCTAGGGAGTAACCAGATAAGAGTCTGGCACTATGCAGACATAGGTTACAGTCCTGAACAGATTCATGCACATGTTTAACTTCGAAGGACTTCACTGGGGCTGTTCTTCGTGGGTGCATCTACACCTGCACTTTACTGGGCATGTCTACACATGCAAATACTCTCGGGCAGGTGTCTACATGTGGAAGCAGATTTGTTGCTCATGGCAGCAATCTACTCTCACCTCCAGTGGCCCTTCACTGGCCCCCTGCAGCAGTCAAGGGGAGCTCTAGGCTCTCCCTGAGTGCTAGCCCATGCGCTGGCAGGGAGCATGGGCCAAGAGACAGCTGTCTCCTGGCAGGGGCTGGGATATTGTTCCCTGCCTCTGGGAGTTGCCTGCTTCTGGGACAGGCTCTGCCACCGGAGCTGGGGCAGGGAGAATGTCCCTATGCCCGGGCAGCAGAGAGTTCCCAGCCCCCGCTTCATGATTGCAGTCATGGGGCCTGTGCTGGGAGATTCTTATCTCCCAGCCTGAGCTCTGATCCTAGGGCTGGGAAATAAGGACTCCCAGTCTGGGCCCTGCCACTGTGAAGCTTGGTCTGGGAGATAAGGATCTCCCAGCCCTGGCCCTGTAATCACAGAGTGGAGGCTGGAAGCTCCCTACTGCCAGGGCAGTGGGACATGGTCCCTGCTTGGGCTGCAGTGATGAAGCTCGCCCCAACAGCAGGCAGCTCCTTGGGGCAGGGAGCAGTCTCCCGCCCCCTGCTGCTTAGCTGACCAGGAGCATATTTGCTCCTGGTCAGGGGTCTATACGTGCACTACTGCATAGTAAGTAATCAAGAGTAAATTTGCTACTTGTATTTACAGGTAGCAGATTTACTCACGATTAGAGTAAGCATATGCATGTGTAGACAGTGGCGCTTACTTCACAGTAATTTTTACTAATCTCAAGTAAAGTGTCTTGTGTAGATGTGCCCACTGTGGAGTTGACTAATTAGCTCTGCCGTAAAGCATCACTGTCTACACGTGTGCTGGTATTAGGGCCCAGTAAACTAATTCTCTGCGCCATAAAATAGTACTGTTGGGGACAGTTATGGCAGAGTCACTAAGTGCCATCAAATGCGCGTCTAGACCCTGACTGCTGGGCGCAGATTGCACCCGGTCACCTCAGACAGCCAGGGACCAGGCCCCCAGCTCCTGGTGGCCCCTCCACTACCCAGTGCTGCTACCTGACATCCCAGTGCCTCCTGCCAACCAGGGGCTTCTCTGTCCCAGCTGAAATTACTGCTGTCCTGGGTGCACGTGTAGACAGAGTTCATCACATTAAATTGATTGCATATCTAGATGTACCCTGTGGGCGCATCTACACAAGATGCTTAGCTGCGCATTATCATAGCTTACTATGCAGTAAGCATGTGCATCTAAACGTGCACATGCTTTTACTATGCATTAAACCTCCCTAATCCTGAGTAAATTTGCTACCTGGAAATGCAAGTAGTAAATTTACTTGAAATTAGTAATGACGCAGTAGCACTCATATAGATGCCCAACCAGGAGCAAAATCTGCTCCTGGTCAGCCATCTACTAGGGGATGGGAGATAGCCCCTGCAAGGCTCCTATGGCAAAGCCCGCCCAGCAGGCGGAGAACTATGTCCCCCTGTCCCAGCAGCAGGGAGCTCCAAGCCCAGCTCCACCATCGCAATAGGAGAGCAGGGGGCTGGAAGACCCTTATCTCCCAGTGCTGGCTCTTTGACTGTGGGGCTAGTGCTTGGAAATCCTTATCTCTGTGGTTGTGGAGCCAGCGCTGGGAGCTCCCTGCTGGAGGGGAGCCTGTTCCCCACCTAGTTCTGCAAGCATGGAGCTGCAGGGGGAGCAGGCTTAGCTCTGCACTCACAGAGCTGGGACAAGCTCCCCAGCCTGTCCCCACTCTAGCTCTGCACTCATGGAGCTGAGTTCAGAAGAAACTTCCCATCTTCCACCCAGTTTACAGGGCAGGGGCTGGAAACTGTCCTGGTTAGAGACGGGTCCCAGCCCCATGCCCTGATCGAGTGATCAAGACACAGGGCTTGGAAAGAGCTGCAGGGGTGGGGTAGATCCTAGTCCCCTGTCCTGACCTGCCAGTGGGGCAGCTTGCAGCAAGCTAGCTTCTACTTGTCCCACCGGCAGATCAGGGCAGGGGTCTGAGACCTGTCCCTCCCCTGCAGCTCTGATCGGGGAGCCAGGGCCAGGAGATCCCCGCTGCTGGAGCAAGGGGACATTGTCTCCACCCCAGCAGCAGGCAGCCCCCCAGGGCCAGCTGTGTCTCCTGGCTGGGTGCTCCTTGCCAGCCCCTGAGCTAGCACCCAGGGGGAGCCTTGAGCTCCCCCCAGTGGTGATAGATGCCCACTGCAGGGCTGCAGGAAACTTGGTGCAGAAACAGCAAGTCTGTTCTCTAATCCTCGCTTGTGTAGATGCCTGCCTGAAAGTGCTTATGCCAGGGTAGTTTACACCAGAGTAAACTTAGGCTGGTTCAAGTGCATGTATGTATGTGCCCTGTGTAAGATTAAGCATGTGTATAAATCTTTGCAGGACTAAATTGACAGTCTGCGCTTCAAAGTGTGTAAATCTTGAGTAATTCCATTGATTTCATTTACATTAATGAGGATTTATACCATTGTTCCTGATGGCAGAATTTGTTGTAGATTATTAGCTGCTCAGTCAGACAGTAGTTTTATAACCTATGTTGTAGAGATGGAGGAAAAAGTAAATTCCAGTTACAGTTAGAATCCACCTTCTCTAATCTTCTGGCAGCATAGTAAATATATTTAGTAAATGAAAAGGTCCAGAATTCAACTACTTAAAAAAAAAAGAGATGTTTTTATAGGTGAACAAATACTACTACTTGTACCAGTTTTGGGGTGGGTTTTTTGTTTGGGGTTTTGTTTTCTTTGGGGTTTTTTTGTTTTGTTTTTACTTTTTGCTTTGGTGTCTCTGTTCTCAAAGGAAATCTTTAAATCACTTCTTTTGTGAAGTTAATTTCACTTTTGCATTCTTAGTGCTGCAATGCTTTCATACCAGATACTGCAGCAGAAATTTGCTTCTAACTTTGTATAGGACAGTTTGGACAGGGATGATCCTACCTCAGGCAGGGTGTTGGACTGGATGACTTGCTTCTAACTTCTTCGTAAAACTAACATTAACCCTAACACAACACAAGATAGTGTCCTAACTGGGCACAGGTAAAGCAGAGGGACCACAGTAGCCAGCATCCTGCTTCTGTAAATGGTTGTTAATCCCAGGTAGAGATGCCAGGTAGAGGGCCAGGCCCCCTGCTACAGAGGAAGGAAACAATTCCCACAGTCTGTACCAATCTGAGCAGGGGGTAAAATTCCTTCCTGAGCTCAAATATAGCAATTGGTCTGACTCTGAGTGGAGGGGCAAGACCCTCTATCCACGAACCTCTAGCTTTAAGTCCCAGCAGGAGCATTGGCAAAACCCAGTCATAATCCTTAGCCGTAGCTGCAGCCAACATACTGTGCCTGTGAAGAAGGCTTAAAAAAAACACCTACACCTGACACGTAGCAGTAAAAAAGCAGTATGTTTTGTTGCTTTTTAAATGGAAGCACAGATGGTCATAGAGAGGGACCTATCATAGTTGGCCTTTCATACATTTCCTTGCTCCATACCTTACCCTTATCACTTCTTTAGTGCTGTAATAATTATTGCAGGAACAATTTTAAAAGACTATCCAGAGAGAATAACCTGCAGGCTTGTGCTACAACATATGACTCATAATGCTTTTTTAAATCTATCTGAACAGGAACTTGGTAGGCCCTGATATCTAACCAGAAATAGCCCATCTTTCAGGCTCAGACAGTTGAACATTTTCTCTTTGTGTCAGGCCAAATGGTCTCATGCTTCCTGTCTAAGGAAATGGGTATCAACTTCTCTTTCTCTCTTCCCCCTAACTCCGCCCCTCCTTTTCTCCTCTGGATTGCTACTGATCAACTCTAGCTTGCTTGGGAACGGGTAAGAGGATGCTTTTTAACTGCTTCTTTCCTTAGGTACTTTTCATGCCATGGTTTTGTAATTAAAACAGAATTCAAAACATCTTTTAATATTCTGGGTTGTTGTTGTTGGGGTTTTATAAGAAACAGATATGACATCCTAATTTTATGGAGGCACACTAAAGGAAAATGCCTTGCAAACTATAGCATGGAAACTACAGCAGTACACCTTTACATAAATAAAAATATTTTGTTTTTCCTGTGTTTCAAAACACTATCATAAGAAGCATTTTTTTAAACTTATGTCCAAAACCAAATTAGCCCTTTCTTTATTATTTCTGCTTTTAAAATGTAATCACATATGTATGTGAATAAAACTTCCACTGTATTTTTTTATTTTTCTCTAGGTTTAGGCAATGTCATCAAATGTGATCAATGGGAGTCTTTAATGTCAGGACACTACTTATTGTGTGATATTTAAAAATAAAACACATGATTGTACATTCTGTCATTTTGATCTTCAGGTTATGAATATGAGAACATCCCTGATTTACCAGCAGCTCTGATGACCATTGTCCTTTTTTATAATCAGATAAGGTTAAGAGCACAAATGCTACAACGACAGCAACAATTCGTAGTATGGTGACCCTCAAACTTTTTCTTGTTGTCTGCACCCTTTTTAGGTTTTTTAATACTGCTGTTTATTGCTGTGATTCCATGTTATGAATAATATTTAAAAGGTTGCACTTCATGTTGTGACTTTATAGGGTCTCCAACAACCTAAGATATTGTAGGTATAGCTTCCATTTTATTCTTTTTCGTTTTCCTCCCCCTTCTTTCATATTTTCCCTTTCTCTCTGTTTTTATATTCTTCTCTCTGATGTACCTCAAGAATTTCATCACATATATCCAAGAATGTGGGTGCCCTAGTTTGAAAAATAATGCTGTAATACAACTCGCTCTGTATCATGATTAATTTCTGTTCATGATTCATGAACCATCAACCAGTAAGACATAAGGGATATTTCATTAGAATCTTCAGAAACACTTGATCAGTGATTGGTCCTAGTGGCTATCTCTGATATTACTTTCTCTTGATAGTTGTACTTAAATACTCATTTAAAAGCTACTGCTCTGTTTACAGTAGGAATAATGACAAATCTAAAAATGGCTGAAAGTGGCTCAAAATACCTGCAAAAGCATTATTGTTTAGAATATAGTAATGTCCCAGATATACCTAAAGATATACCTAACACTTTCCAAACACAGAAGGAATGTAAGCTATTAAAGAGGTTCATACATGAGAATGGGCCAAATATTTTCCACATCCAGCATACTCAGATTCCACCCCTTAGTGTCTTACAAGGGAAGAAGGCTTAATGAACAAACATACAAATGTCTCAAAATTATACTGAGCACTGGGGAACACAGAGCTTTTCCTCTTTTCACAGCTCTTGGAAACGCAGCCTTCCCTAATCTTAGGTTTAAAACTAACAAGGGTTTATCTGTAGCAGGCACAGGCAGATTATAGCCAAATGACTCCATTTATATGCTTCCTGAACTGAAAGGCCAAAATGAAAGGACTGAACCTGGTATGTGAGTGCATGCATTTGAGGACTAGTATTTTGTTGCAGGTGGAGAGTCACAGCCCCCTGAAACATGCTTGCTAAAAGATCAGGCAACTAGAGGGTGAGGGGAAGGATCATAGGAAAGTAGCACTGGAAGCCTCGTAAGGTTATCTAATGCAGGCCTCTGCTAAAGGCAGGAGCATTCCTGACTAAAACAGCTCAGCCAAGTGTCTGTATAACCCAATGATTTTCAACTAGGGCGCTGGGGCACTACGATCCACCCCCACCACTGCCCAGCCCCTCTGCAAAGAGTTTTAAGCACCATAATATATCAGTTTTTTAAACTGGGTGCCACTCAATTCATAAAAGTTATGGAGAAGTGCCTTGAGTCCAAAAGGTTGAGAACCACAGGTCTAACCAGCTCTTGACAACATCCACGGCTGGAGATTCCACAACTTCTTTGATAATACAGGTGCTGCCCACCTGGGGCAAGGCGAGGGGTGGGACAGAGTCATGGGTGGCTCATCCAGGGGTTGAAGAGAGGGGCAGCTGTCTGCTGCTGCATGCACCTCCGGGGGGGGGGGGGGGGGATGTGCCCCCTGGATTTGTGTACGGGGCGAGGGCAGGCTGCCCACTGTGGTCTCAGGGCCAGGGGCTGCACTGGCCTCTTCCCAATAGGGGCTGGGCTTGCGCTGCACTCAGGGTGGGCAGTGGTGGGATGGGTGGCAGTGGGGTGGGCTGTGGAGGCACCGAGAGGGTGGGCTATGGGGTGGGTTACAGCCACCCCAAAATTTGCCATAGCCCCTCCTCCCAGCACCGCTGCCACCTGCCCTGCCTTGCCCCCAACTGCCCTGGCCCAGCACCCCCACCAGGAAGAGGCCAGTGCAGCTCCTGTCCCCAAGCCTGCCATCACCCCACATACAAGTCTGGGGTGCACATGCCCCCCATGCCTCCCTCGGGAGTGCATCCAGTGTCAGGGAGCTGCCCAGCTCCCCTCTCCCTTGTACCTCCCAGATGAGGCACCCGTAGCTCTGTCCTGCACCCCGCCTTGCCCCAGCCGGGCAGTGCCTGCCTTTGTCCTTGTCCCAGCTCCACTCCCTCCCTCACTATGGGGGCTTCGATCTGCCCCTAGCACGCCCCTTCCCCACTGCAGACTTATTGGTCAGACTTACAGGCTGCATATCAGCTATTGGATCGGTATCAGTCGATCTGGCTGGTTAATAATTGGCCGTGCGTATTGGCCAAAATGTTTTTATCAGTGCACCCTTATTAGATTTACCAATAAAGTTAAAAAAAAAAAAAAAGTGTAGTCCTAGGGCAGGGGTACGCAACATTTTTTGGCTGGAGTGCTGAAAAACACCATAATGCTTACCTCAGAAGGTGCCAGAGCGCCGTCATGGCAGAAAAACAAAATGAGGGTAAGGGGTACATGGCAGGATTGCCCCCCACCCACAGCCCCTTGTGCCTACCCAAAGCCTCTGTGCCCCAGCCCTACTGTACCTTCCCCCCACCCAAAGCCGCTGCCCCCCAGCCCGGGCTCTGTGGCTGCCAGCAGCTAGCCTGGCTCTGGGTAGCTGCTGGAGCCCGGGCTGCTCTGAGCAGGGCTTGCAGCTGCCTGCTGGGAGCAGCCCGGGATCCTGGCTGTCAGCAGCTCCCCAGAGCCGGGGTGGCTGCAGCTGGGAGGCTCCAAACAGCTGCACTGGGCTCATCACCTCTGTGCCGGGAGCTGGGGAGAGACTGGGGCTGCTCTGCCTCAGGCTTTGCCCCCACCACCTGTTCTGAGGCGCGCCTGCTCGCGCCCGTGCGGAGCTGGTGCCAGAGCATGGCACAGCTGTTTGGAGCCTCCCAGCTGCAGCTTCCCCGGCTCTGGGGAGCTACTGCCAGCCGGGATCCTGGGCTGCTCCCAGCAGGCAGCTGGGACGCTGCAAGCCCTGCTGGGAGCAGCCCGGGCTCCATCGCTGGCAGCAGCTTCCTGGAGCCTGGGCTGGCTGCGGTGTGCCAAACAAAATGGCCTCGCATGCCATGCTTGGCATATGTGCCAGGGGTTGCTGACCCCTGCTTTAGGGCTTGTTGGGGGCAGACAGGCTGGTCAGGGAATCATAGCAAAAGACTGACATTCTACTACTTAGGGCTAAGCAAATAAGTCACAAATGTACAATGCAGACCATATTTAGGCTTGTGAAATATTCATGGGCAGAGCCAGATTCCTTTAAATGTATTTTCCAAATGATTTAATTTTGTGGTCATTTCTTCATGAGCTACCAATGCTCATTGCTTGAATTGTGATCGTTAAATGTGACTGGTTAAGTGCAAAGTATAACAATACTGTTTCTTCTATGCTGTTGGACTCAGGTATAAGTGTTTCTAGTATAAATATATGCAGATTTAAAATTTAGTTCCAGCAAATACTTGTGGATATGATTTTGAAATTTATTTTCCACAATCATTCAAGCCAACAAAACCTGATTGCCTGAACATTTCTGGGCAAGTGCAGCCAAAGAAAATACATCTTGATGATTTTGTACAAATATTTCCTGTGTTCATTTTGCTGTAGCAGAGAGACAAGGCAATATATTGCAAGGATTTAAGTACTATCGGAATCGAATTACAAAGTAGAAAGAAAAGATCTTTCTTACTGAGCTCTCTTTTTTTCTTATGGCGTCAGATATCAACTTCCTAATCTATGAGCTACTGTCTGGTATTATTATCACTCAGTGCATGGATTCTATCTGCCTGGTTTGGGCACTTGTAAAGATTGCAGCTCTCGATTAAGTACTGAGCTGTTTGTTAGATACCACATTCACACAGGGGCGGTCCAAGATGTTCATCTTGTGAAGTGCTATTTTGAAGTGTCAATATCCAGATCTCAGTCTGTTCAGTTGACATACTTCTCTGTCAAGGCTGTGCCCAATGCGGGATTCATTTGGACTTATTGATCTGCTACTTTGGAACAGTCAAGAAAATCCAAAGAATAATAAGGACATTTCACTTATAGAACACTTTTCATCTCAGATGATTGAACACATTTTATAGTGTTACTAATGTTGATCAATCTTTCTATATTGTTTTAAAAATGTAGATACTTTGGAGGTCTTAGTCAGTTCCCAAGCCCTATAGTTGGAGAGATTTTAAAAAGTGATCCAAGCAATATTATCTTCCTTTTTGCCTTTTTCTGTTCTAGGCAGTATATGAACAAGATAATGTACCCTTCTGGCCTAAGATGAGGACAGTTTTGTTTTTTATAAGCTACTAGTTCAGGGGTTGGCAACCCCTGGCACGTGTGCTGAGCGTGGCACATGAGGCCATTTTGCTTGGCATGCGGTGGCCAGCCCCGGCTCTGGGTAGCTGCTGCCAGCGATGGAGCCCGGGCTGCTCCCAGCAGGGCTTGTTGCGTCCCAGCTGCCTGCTAGAAGCAGCCCGGGAACCCGGCTGGCAGCAGCTTCCCAGAACTGGGGCGCCTGCAGCCGGGAGGCTCCAAACAGCTGCGCCAGGCTCCGGCACCAGCTCTGCACGGGCACAAGCAGGCGCGCCTCGGAGTGGGTGGTGGGGGTGGGGCCTGAGACAGCACAGCCCTGGTCTCTCCCCCGCTCCTGGCACGGAGGTGATAAGCCCAGCGGAGCTGTTTGCACTCTGCCCAGAGCCCAGGCTGGCTCCAAACAGCTGCGCCGGGCTCATCACCTCTGTGCTGGGAGCCATGGAGAGACCGGGGCTGCGCTGCCTCAGGCCCTGCCCTCACCACCCGCTCCGATGCACAGGTGCACGCGCTGGTGCGGATCTGATGCCGGAGCGCAGCACAGTTGTTTGGCACCTCCTGGCTGCAGCCGCCCCTGCTCTGGGGAGCTGCTGCCAGCCGGGATTCTGGGCTGCTCTCAGCAGGCAGCTGGCACGTTGCAAGCCCTGCTCGGAGCAGCCTGGGCTCCAGCAGAGCCAGGGTACCCAGAGCCAGGGTAGCTGCTGGCAGCCACAGAGCCCGGGCTGGGGGGCAGGGGTTTTGGGTGGGGGGCAAGGGGCAGCGGGACTGGGGGGAAGGGGCAGTAGGGCTGGGGGACAGAGGCTTTGGGTGGGGGGCAAGGGGCACAAGCAGGGCATCCTGCCATGTACCCCTTGCCCTCATTTTGTTTTTCTGCCATGCCGGCACTCCGGCACCTTCTGAGGTAGGCATTATGGTGTTTCTCAGCACTCCAGCCAAAAAACATTGCCTACCCCTGCACTAGTTGCTAAAATATTTGGGGTCGTACAGACATTAGAGATGGAACTGTGCTTTTAGGAAGAGACTAAAGAGGAAGTCAGGGTAAAACCAGTGTTTGAACATGGATTTTCCTGCCCTTGAGGATACTTGATATATGCAAGAGGGTCCCCAAAAATCTCAGGGTTTCTGTGACATTGGAGGGCCACTTAGTAAGGAGGGTATTTTAATTCTCATGTAAGGATCTATGAGTATGTGCTCAAACTGAGCATGTTGTGTTCTGTATTTTTGACAGAGTATTCTCGATGGCTGTTCAAGCCTGTGTAATAAATTCCCACAGGAACTAAATAAGGCACATTTCTTTGACCTTGCTTTGCTTAATACAAATGTATAGCAACACGGGTATAGACATAGTACATTAACAAATTGTAGGTCATTGCTCATGTTTCCCCCTGGGGAAAAGATGCGAGAATGAACCACATGTAACTAATGCATAGTCATGGTGCTTAATGGGCTACTGGAAGGCACTCATGCTACAGTGGTAAGCATGATATAAGAACCTGAATATAATAGAATGTATGCGAAGTATAATAACGTTAAAATAACAGAAACAAAAGGTCATTAAAAGGCAGAACAAGAAGAAATTAATAGTTGTTATTCAGAATTGTTGAGAAATATAATTTTAGTTAGGCTAATGAAAATGCAGGTATGTGCAGATTTCCAGGAACTGTAATTATGACATAGCTTGTTGCTAGGATTTCAGATAATCATTTCTCTCTGTATACATGTATATTTCTGAAGTTATAGCTCTGAGAAGGATTTGCCATTTATAACACAACTTTATTTTAAACATTGTAAAAGTACCAAAGTTAACATGATTCAAATGTTTGAGTTTTATGTGCCTTTTTAGATAAAGTTCTGTATCTTTCAGACAGGCAACATAGAATATGTGACAGTTGCTAAGATAACTAATTTTTTTTATGGAATGCTAGGATATATAATTGTATGAAGCATGTGCAACCTACGTACCTTTCCTGTTAGCAAATTTTCCAGTATTTCCTAATACAATATATGATTTATGACCTTGACTTAGAAATGGGTTTTCTTTTGTCCAACTCAGCCACTTTTGTGAGGGTGTATGATTTTTATGGATATAGCAAAGAAAAAACTATTTACATTCTGGAAAGCAAGGATTCAAACATCTCTTAAAAGCATTCTTTACAAAGAAGAAATTCATTCCATTTTCTGCCTGAGTAAATTTCATTAGACTTGTACGACACTAGGCCAAACCTTTTTTTTTTTTTATCTAATAATTCCATTTTTCTGCCCTTCTGCTTGTTCATGTTGTGATTGTTACATGCATGTTTTGAGAGCTATTTTTCACATGTAATGTATAGTAAATTATATGGCAAAATGAGGAGTAATTGGAAGGGCTTGAGGTAAGATTAGAGCTGTGTATGCCATTCCAAGTACACACCTTCATTCTATGTCAGAACCAGATTGCCTGGCAGGGCAAACCCAGAATTTCTTAAAGGCTTGGACTTTGGGTCAGTGGGTCCGAGCTACATGAGCTACTAAAAGCGCAGTAGACTAATTCTACTGCGCATTAGCACATCACGGTGAAAGCCATGCTAATGCGCAGTAGAATTAGTCTACTGCACATTGGCATCGCATAAAAGACATGTGCCAGTGTTATTACAGGTACTAAACTTAATGCACCACAGTGCATTAATGCACATGTAAACAGCATCCAACGCTGTTCAGTGAAAACTGTTATAATGGTTCAAAGATATGCCCTGGTACTAAAGATTCAGATCCTGTTCATTTACAAGCTATTCATTTTAAGTCCAAGTACATAGATAAATAAATGGTTCTTATCTCCCTCATATAATTACCTATTTAAAGTTGAAGGTGAAATTTCTACACTGTGAAGCTATCTCTACTCCCATTGAAATCAATGGCTTTTTAACAGTTGAGTTTAGTGGGATCAGAATTATGCCAATAAAGAGTAATTTCAGCTATCCCACTCTTAAGCCTTCAGAAGCAGGGGCTAATCTATATATGGAATAATATGTAAACATTCCAAAACAAAACACTTTCTATACCACAAGATTGCTAAATATAATAGCAATATTAACAAAAATAGAAAAAGGAAAATATTAATAATTAAAGTGACCCTTTAAAGCAGAATATAAACATTAAGAGCTATGAAACTCTTAATCTCATGTCATGTAAACATTTTTGTAATTCATCTTGATATATATTTTTATCATACAAACAATACCAAGTTTTGCCTTCCAGAAATGAAATTAAAGTTACAGAAATCTTGCTATTATTTCTAACGTTTCCAAGACAAAGACACAGTTCCCAGTTACGTAGGTTTAAGAGTTATGTATTATTTTCATTTTTAAAAAGTTACTTTGACATTATTATTATCCATATTATGCTGGATGGTTTTTCATTATGCACTTGCTAAAAATTGTTACTGAAATCTGATCCAGCTTTCCAAGTAAAGGATGTTGGTATGTGACCAGAATAACTCTACGAACCTGCATTTCTGAGAAACAGTGCATGAAGCATACACATTTTTTGCATGGATGAGAAAGTAAGGAACATTTCTTATTGATTTTATGCATTTTTAAACCCTGTAGATCACTAGCTGTCATTTCACTGATGTTCAGTAAGGAGAAGTGATTTTGTTAGTTTAATACTGGTTTCCCTCACTTTATATTGTACATGCATTCCTGGAAAAAGTAACTCAAATTCGCATAAATTCAATGTAACTTTACAATGTAACAAATAGGGATATGTTCCAAGACCTCGACTGTACTGACCCCCAGGCCCACTTCTACCACTTTTACAAGACAATTTTGGTACTCACCTACAGCAGACAGTGCATACAAGCACAGGGCACTATCATAATGGGGATGGCAACTACAGAAACACGTGTCGCAGATAATGAGCAAGGAGCACGCATCCACACAGGAGACTATATTTTGGTGCGTGTCACTCCCACAAGGCACTGCACAAAGCAGCTGACTGCGAGCTTCCACCACACCGACCCCATAAGGGTGAATTTACCTCTTATATAATGAACTTTTGGTATAAAAAGGGTCATCACATAAGAGTGAATTTGCACATGCAGAACCAGCATAAAGCAAGGGAAACCTGTATAACTTTCATGGATGTAATGAAAACCTTTCTCTACTATCAGATGAAGAGAGACAACTAAAATTACATTAGTAAATAAAAACTCCTTTTTTACTGAATACTCATTCTCTATTTTAGATATTCCCGTGTTAATAACTACATTTTCTTATTCCAAAATACAAAATAACAGTATGCATTATGATCTTCCCCCATATCCTTTTCCAGCTCTCATCCCTTTCTTAGTTACAGGAATTTCTCATTTGTTCTCTTTATGTGAGTTTTCCACTTGCACCTGTCACCCTATCCTACTCAGCATCTCTCATGCCCTTTCTCTTTCCACTCTTACTCTTGCCCATAACTCACTCCCTTCTAGTGCTTTCTTTTCACAATACAAGCATGTTTTAGCTTTTCTCATTTTAGAAAACAAAACAGAAGAATCCCTGACATCTTTGACTGAATTTCTCTCTTCAAGTACTGCCCCCATGTCCCTTCTCCATTCAATCTCTCTCCTCCAGTCCAGTTTAGACCGGTTCCAATCTGGCTTTTGTCTCACGCACTGCATTGTAACAACTCTTACCAAAATCTGCTGACCACAGAAGCAATACCTCATCCTCATCTTAACCCATCAACAGGTCAGCTGCATTCAGCAAAGTTGACTAGGTTCAACTTCTTGATATCTTGTTCTTCCTTGGCTTCTGTGACTCCCTTTCTCTTCTTTGTACACTCTTCATCCCTTCTCCAATTTTCTTTGGCAGGCCTTTGTCCTTTATTCTCTTGTCTTTGTCCTTTGTTCTCTTATTGTCTCTCTCATCATCTACAAAAACAAACTTAAGTATCTTCTCCATGCTGACAACACATAGTACTTTACATTAGCCCTAGATTAGTGGGTATTTACTTCAGAAGTTTTGTCCAACTTTAAATTTCAGCTTTCTTCACTGAGATCTTGTTTTGGACATCTAGCCTTCATCTCAATTTCAGTGTGACTAATCACAACTCTTAATTTTCTTATCCCCAAACACTGGTCTCTACTTCCTTAATTGTAAGAGTAGCTAAAAGGTGACTTTTATGTAGAACTTAAGGGAAATGTATTTGTTATAGATTTTTCTTATGGGGGGGGGATGAATTTACAATTTTTTACCCCTGTAATTTCAGTGGAGCTTATGCTTCTGAGCACCTAATGGGCAGTTGAAATGCTGTAATACTTCCAATGTGGATACAACTCAATGAAAAATAGTCTTTGTAATGGTAACTGTATCAGTAGAAGAAAATTAAAAGAAAATTAAAAGAAATATGGAGTGATTGGAAGTGAAGTAATAAATATAAACACTTTTATTTCTAAAAAAGTTATATACATTGGTATATTCTGAAATAATTCATTAATCTACGTTTAGATTGATATAATGGAGATCAGGTTCTAGACCTTAAATATCAAGAGAAAGGTATGAAATTCCCTTTTGCTAATGATTGTATGCATTTTAGTTTTTATCTATGATGTTGCCCATCTTGCTTCCATTTAAGTCAGTCACAGCAACCACTGATTTAAGTGGGAACAGGATTGTAATGCATAATAAGGGAAAGCAGTGAGAGTCTAAGAGAGGTGTAGTAGAACTTGAGAGAAAGAGGCTTCAGCAGCCAGAAGAGTTGGGAGGCACTGAAGAATTTTTAGGGACTTGTTAGCTAAAGGCTAACCCACAGTTGTATCCTGCTAAGAATGTCACTACCTTCCTCTTTTCAATTTATTTGGGAAGGGGCAGAATTTGCCTCCTTTCTTGTTCCCCTGAGAGCAAGTGGTGCTTAATCTAAAATATCTATCTTTGACTAGTATGTGTTATCCATGTGACCATTATTTGTTTGTTAACATGTCTTAGCATATTGTGTGTCTAAGCACGTGCATACACATGCCTGGGCGTCTGTGTAGAAGGACATAGGTATTTAGATAAGAGGGAGAGAGAAAGATTATGATGTGAAGAAAAGGAAAGTGTGGCATAGCAAGCATCTTGTGAGAGTGGGGAAAAAAAAAGAAAGAAAAAAATGTGGGGAATCCAGTATGGGGAAAATAGAAAGGGAAGGATGAATTGGGGGGGGGGGGGGAGTCAGAGTGAAAAGAAAGAAAAACCCAGGAATGAATACAGTTCTGTAACTGATACACAAGAGAGAGAGAAAGGAAAATTGGAGTCAAACCAGAATGGGAAAAGCAGAGAATAAAACCCAGAGGGGCAGAACTAGAGCTGGTCAGATAGCCTTGAATATAGCATCTGATTAATTTTACAGGTAGTATTCAAACAAACCAATATTATCTTACAATATTTTAGTAGTATCCTACTACTAAATACTATCTGCAAATGTCTTTGCTGAATATACTCAATGAATAGTTTTTTCTGCTGTACAGTCTGCTGTATTAGTAAATCATGCTAAATAAGATTTTGTTTTGCCCTGATAGACTGATTTGGTAGGTGGTTTTGTAGGTGAAAGGTAAATAACTTAATTTCTTGGAAAGTAATTTAAAATATCTAGACTATGAAAATATTAGGAAATTGAGCCTCTTTCTAACATAGTTAAGGGCTGACTTAAATAGGTTGTTTGAACTACACTAATATTTGTTGAATGGATGTGATGCCCAGGTAATAGCTGAATATAGACCAGGGGGAGGCAACCCCCAGCATGCATGCCAGTGTATCAGTGTGTGGCAGGAGAAGGCATTTTGCTTGGCACTTGTACTTGAGGGCTGGGGCCCAGGGTTGTGCTGCCACAAGTGTTGGATCCTTTGCAGCTCCCCCACCATTTGCCCTTGGCATGCTAACGTTGTACAAGTCGAGGTTGCGGGTGTTTTTGGTACTCTGCCCAAAAAAGTTGGCAACTCCTGTTGATATTTGCTGTTGATATTTTCTGCCAAACACTTTATTCATCTCTGGATTCTTGTGTCAAGGGATGCCTCCACTTCTGTAATACTGTTAGTAAATCCAGGAGCCCTATTATGAAAAAGATAACTTAGTGATCGTGATTTTTTTCATCCTTTTCAAAGAGATAGATAACCTCCTGTGCTTTAATTATTGCACAGCACTTGTGATAAAATGTCATTGAATCCATGCACTATAGAATCATGAGAGATTACTCAACGTTTGTTAAAATCAAGCATATAAGGATCCAAATGAGTATTGAAGGGCAGCAACACTTAAGGAAGTTATAGGAATAAAAGTATGCATTTATAATAGGTCTGGATAGTCAAACAGTTGAGGTTAGCAAAAAGAGTTGAACATTCTTTACTCTCAGTGCAGTGTCCTGTTCCCTCACCCATATCTGGCTTGCCTTGCTTCCAGGAAGTACTGAGGTTTATGACTTGAAGGTCATGTCAAGAAGTCTTGCTACAGTTTGAAAATAAAGGGAAGTTAACTTGTAGCTCATCATCGCACACATCAGATGGAAACACTGACATTGGTGATAATTGAGGTTGAATCATTAAATATTGTTTTTGGAAACTATGTTAAAAGTTGTTGTAGTAGTAAACAAGGGTTTTACAATTTTAATACAGATGGAATTACAGATTTAAAAAAAATGTAATTCAGTCTCTAGTTATCTAAATTATGCTAATATTTGATTATGATTAAGCAGCCCTCTATTTTTAACATTGCTACAGTAGAGTAAAATGTCCTTCATGACAGTTGGTGATGGCTTATACTTTCCTGTCCCTGTATTTTGCAATAAAAACCCCACTATTTTTATGGTTAGTACTTGATTTATGCATATGACCAGGTGCATAAGTATTTGAAAGGGAACATTTTGAAGGAACATTTTTTTCATGAGCAACTTTTAGTAGTCATTAAATCGTACTGAGGCCCACCTTGCTAATTGTGATAAAAAAGGCCTTTTTTCACTGTCTGGCATTATATATAGTCTTTTACCTATGTGTAAAGTTCATGAATGATGGCATTTTATATATACTTTCTACATGTGCACATGATATAAAGCAGTTGGGAACCAGGTTTGATGAGCTAGATCCTGCAGGGTGCTAAGTTGTTACTGAAATGAAATCCCATTGGTTTTAATCAAAGTTAACATGGTCAGTGTGCTGAACTGGGAAAATATTTATGTTATCCTTTCATGAATATTATATGTGTGACTGAGTTTTCCTGGTTCAGTTTCCTGTTGCTGCCTGTCTCAGCACAGAGGATTACAATCAAGAGAATCTGTAAAAGGGTTGTTAAAGGGCCAACCAGGAAAGATTAAATAATTGCACAGTTTAGGTAGACCCCAGTACACAGGAGTTAACACAAAAATGTCTGGGTCATCAGCTGAGGGGAGTAGTTAACTGTGGCCAGAATAGGATGTTTTACTCTGTCAGCCCTAGGGCTAGATACAGACAGTCAAAAAGCTCAAGGCTGAATCAATTCAATCTTTGCAAGTTTTGTTAAACTGCATAGATTGAACCAATAAGCAAGTGAACGAACATTCACTTTTCAGGCAGGAAAGGCAGCCAGACCTTGCAGTGGCCCATACTATTAGCAGGTGGGGGAGGCACTAGAGCACGCCTCCCAGCCTGCTAGCCACTGCAGGGAGCCAGAGCCTGCTGATTCCCTAAGCCACGCCCCCTCCTCAGCCTCCCTGCTGGCTTAGCAAGGGGTTGGGGGGAGGAACCCACCCACCCTGCCTAGTACCGGATTCCCAGCTGGGAACAGTCTGGGACAGGGGGGAGGGGAAGCTGAAACTGGGGGCTTTACTCTGCCCCTTTCCCCCTGCCAGGCTGGGAACGAGGGCTAGAATCTCTTAGACAGTGGTGGAGGCAAGTCTGCACCTGGGCTTGGCTCTGCCCCCAGAGCAGGAAGCTACTCCTCAGCCTGGGGCTGGTTGACTACAGCAGGAGAAGGGATGACCACAACAGGGGCTGGCTCTGCCCCTAGAGTTGGAAGCCAGGAGTCACTCCCACTCCTCAACCTCCAGGCTGGATAGAGGGAAAGCCCACAGCAGGACTTAGCTCCATCCCCTTCCAGAGCTGGGTTCAGGGCTGGAGTCCCCTAGATATGCCCCCTTCTTAGCCTCCAGGCATGCTGAGGGGAGAAGGTAGAAGGGGGGTTGGTCCACCCCCTCAGAGCTGGGAGCCTCTGCCTACAGAGCTGAGAGCCCCCCTCAGCTTCCAGGCTGTCTGGGAGTTGGGGAGAACCCTGCACCAGGGCTTGGCTCTATGCTCAGAGCTGGGAGTCACGCCCCTTTCTCAGCCTCGGGGCTGGCTGAGCGGAAGGGGGAAGGTGGGAAGCAGGGAGAGGAGAAGCCTGCATTGGGGCTTGGCTCTGCCCCTAGAGCTGGGAGCAGGGCTAGAGCCCCCTGCCACATCCCCTTCTCAGCCTCTGGGCCAGCTTCCAGCTCTGGGGGCAGCCAAGCCCTGCTCTAGGCTGCCCCTGCCCTGCCCTCAGCTGGTCCAGAGGCTGAGAAGGGGACGTGGCAGGTACTCCAGCCTTGCTCTTGATTCTGACTCCAGCCTTGCTCTACAGCCTGCCCTTGCCCTGTGCACGGATCTGGGGGGGTACATGCCTCTCTATGTCTTACCTGGGGGTGTGTGCAGCAACAGGAGCTGCCCCCTCCTCCATGTCCCCAAATGAGCCACTTGCGGCTTCGTCCTGCGCCCTACCTGCTGCAGTCCCCCTCCTCCCTCATTGCGGGGCCTTGATCTGCTCCCCCGCCTCTTTCCTCCCCCCGCCCCTTTCCCCCAGCAGACTTACCAGCCAGATGCTGCTCTATAAGCTGCCGGACTGCATATTGGTAATTGGATTGGTATCAGCCAATATGGCTTGTTAATATGACCATTGGTATCAGCCCTAAAAATCTTTATTGGTGCACCCTTAGAGATAAACACCTGAGGTCTGTGCTTTTATTGGCATCCCAATAAGGGGGTGCAGTGTAGGAATGGCATATGCTGTGAGTATATATGTAGCTGAGAAGGCATACAGATCTAATCATGTAATTTATAAGACTGTGAAAAATTAAATCAACGTGTATTTGCAATATTAAAAAATAGTGGTCAGTTTGCCCCCTTATATTGGCAGAAATACTGAGAATTACATGCACAGCTGTAGATAGCATGCCTTTTTAGTTGCAGATCTAATTATTATTGTTACTGCCTTATAGTGCAGTGCTAGTTTACATTTATTGATGTGAGAACCCTTTCAGTCCTTTCTTGCCTTTTTCTTTTCCCTGTGTAGTAATAAACTAGGCAACTGGCTTTCTCTCATGAGAGCAACATGGAGAGCATGACAGTTCTCTAGATTAAATACACAAAGTCAGGGTGAAAGAATTTCCTTTGTTCTGACTATTTAAAAACACAGTGCCTATTTTTTAACAAGGAGTTTTGCTATAGAGGATCTATATTTATACCCTCTTGACTGAATATTCTATTTATAATGAAAATAAACCGTGAAAAGAATAGAGATTAATCATTACACTTTCAAAATGTATCAATAAAGAAGTCTAACTAATATGGTTATCCATGTGGAAAAATGGAGATTTTCTGTTATGAGTTATCAATGGAAAAGCATCACTTGGCCATGATGTGTTCCTATATGTGGAGCCTGCCCTTACTCTCTCTTTCTCTATTAATACAGCCATATTCAAAGAAACTTCTTAAAACTATTCATTTCTGGCAGAGCCTTTCAGATCCATTCATTGCTAATTTAATGACCAGTATCACCTCAGAGTCTGAGGTAGCTTGCATGGTGTTTAAGGTGAAAACCAGTTTATAGCACTTCTTTATACCTTTGAGGGAAGTTAACTGAATTAGGTCTAGGTTGTTCCAAGTTTTGTTTCTTCAAATGACACTATGGGACAAGGCGGCTTGTGGGGGGAACCTGCTGACCCTGCTTTAAGTATCTTGAGTTACAGGTATTGTGCAATTAGCTGGTTCATTGCAGAATCAACTGAAACCAGCTACATGTTCAGAGTATCTTTCACAGCATAAAAAGGTTCTACCAGCTATAAAGGTTGACTTTGAGAATGTGTACTAACTTTATAGCTGGTTAGTATCCAATTTCAGTTTGCATGTTTAGCAGGGTCTTCTCTGCAGCTGGGAGCCCTGTCAGCTGACCAAACTCTTAGCCGCAGGGGTGCACCATGCCCACCAAATAGGGTGACCACATTTTCAAAAGGGGAAAGTGGGACAGACACGTGCCTGTCCCCCCAGGCCTCCCACTGCTGCCAGCACTGAGCTGAGCAGAGTAGAGGCAGATGCAGGTCCCACTACAGGCTTGGGGATACCCACCCTACTGCCTTTCCTTCGGGAGTCCCGCACCAACCATGCACCCCCTTCCTGCCTAGCAGCAGCAGGGGCACAACTCCATTGCCACTGCCCCTGCTGCTGCTAGGCGGGCAGGGGGTACCATGCCATGGCAGCCCCTGGGAAACAGTCAGCCTGCAAGGGGAAACCTACTGGTTCCCGGTCCTTGCACGACGCTGCAAATCCAGGATAAATGCTGTCCTAGAGTCATGCATCCCGGGACCTGGACTTGATGTTCCCATTGCAGGATTGTCTCACTCTTTAGCCAGAGCAGCTGTGAACTCTGGGTGCCAGCAGCTTCCTGCAGCTGCTAGGAACATAAGTGACATGTAGGTGGAGCACAGGAGGTCACGTGTCCCCCCTGACAGGGCCGCTACCACCGGTGGTGCCTGCAGTAGCTCGCCAGCTCTGCTGCTGCCGCCAACAGCAGCAGCTGCGCCTGTGGGAGCTCGCCAGCTCCAGCCCCAACACTTATGGTGGTGCCTGCGGGTGCCCCCTCAGACTCTGGAGGCACCAGTTGCCCATGGCCAGGATCCAGCTGGGTCCCACAGCTGTGGCCACTGGGTCAGCAGTGAACCTCCTGGTCCCAGGAGGTCCGTGCTGGGTTCCACCAGCTTCAGGATGTGGCTGCAATCTCCCAGCTCCTGGGGATGCGTAGAGCCCTTGGGGCGAGGAGATCACAGTTCCTGCAGTCTCCCAGCCCCAAGGATATATAAAACCCCCAGGGCTGGGGTACTACAGCTACCACAGTCTCCCATCCCTGGATGCTTCACATACCCCTGGGGCTGAGAGACTGCAGAAGCTGCGTCTCCCAGCTGTGGGTGTATGTGGGAGCCCCTCAGTTGGGGGGCTCCCAGGCATGGGAGCTTGCTTTTCTATTCACATGTGGTACGGCAGGAGTTGTGATTGTGTGGATTGTGCATTAGATCCCATTGCACTTTTACCTGCACATATAGAGGGGCCCTAATTGACACTCTCCTTTGTTTGGAGTTACTTAACAATGATTTTGTGCTAAGCACCTCCTGAGGGAGAGTCTGAACCAATTCTTAAAACAAAATGAAAGGAGTGCCTGTGTGTTGAGTTAATTGTTTATGGCAGGGATTTTCAACCTTTTTTTGGTCGGGGTACCCCCGGTGGCCAGTCAAGAAGTGGGGAGTCCCTTGGCAGCCAGTTGATGAGCAGCAGAGGGTGGGGATGCAGGAGCAAACCTGGAAGTGCCACTGGCTTCTCCGTGCCAGTGCCATGTACCCCCTGGGGCCTTCCAAAGTACCCCCATGGTACATGTACCCCTGGCTGAAAATCCCTGGTTTATGGAATTGGAGAAAAGGCCCACAAAGGGTGTGATGTGTGCTTTTAATGTGGTCTGTCTCAGATACTTCAGTTTTTTGCAAGGCAGAGCATTGATTATGCACTGATGTAAACACAAAAATATGAATAATGGTAATTTAAGTGATGCCTCCTCTTTTGGATTTCAGTGCCACGGATAGTAGCATTTTCTTGTACCATCTCATCCCAGTTTCTTATTCGTTCCTGTTAGAGATTTTTCAGATTATTTTCTACTCACATACCAATGGAGGAACAACGTGGATAGCATTATTTATCATACTGAAATATTACAGAAAATAATTTATATAGCTTTAATTTTGCGCGGGAGGGTAGGGGTTGGGGCTGCTTATTTTTTTGTTCTCCATGAATAAAATAAGATCAACTTTGGGCGAGATGGGGAAAGATAATGTTTCTTGGAAATAGTGAGTGCATCTGTTTGTTCTATTAAGGCAATGAAATAAATTCCAGCTCAGTTTGCACTGAAGACAGTTGCTGCTGGGCACAGCATCTACATGTATGTCTGGGAGTACAGCACTTTGAGCCAGGGCAGAGCAGCCCTGGGCTGGCCGGGAGCCTGGGGGTTCAGCCCCGGGCTCCTCATGGCAGTCAGGTGGCAAAGGGGCTGGCTGGGGAATGAGGGTGCTAAACTGTGCCACTGGGCAGCAGGCAGCCCGCACATGTTAGCATCTTCATGCCCCAGGCAACCCCTGTCACCAGTCTATATGTGCATTTTGGCAAAGTTATGTACTCCACTGTGAGCTAATACTGTCCCTGACAGTACTGTCTTATGGCGGAGTTAATTAATTTACTGTGCCCTAATACCAGCATGCATGTAGATGGTGACGTTTTACTGTGGAGCTAATTAGTTCACTACACAGTAAAGAGCACGTGTAGATGCACCCAGTGTTTCCTTGAGGAGGTTGAACTAGATGACCAGTGGAGGTCCCTTCCAGCCCTACTTCTCTATGATTCTATGAAAAATGGCGGGTGCTTTTTATCTTCACTAAGATCTGACAGTGAGATCACTGCTGTCTTGTAAAAAAACCCACTTATTTGACACTTATTTGTTGTGCCACTTATTTAATTTATTATTAAAAACATTTATTATAGTCTGGGCTGAGATAGAACAAGAGAGGTGGTGAATAGATTGTAGCTCTGTCAGATAATATAGATAATACAATAGTCAATATTATCTGTCTGTTCTGGAATGCACCTGGAAAATGGGTAGTGTTTATTTTGACAACTTAGATGAAATACATTTCTTGCTTGCTATGTGCATTGGCAGACTGGGAATGGGAGGGAAGGGTTGTCTTATATGCACAAGTCTTATGGACAAGCAAGTAAATGATGAATGCACGTTTTTGCCATACATAGTTGGCAAGAAAACTGTCTCTTTCTTCCTCATACATATCTCACTGAAGTTTTTTTTTCCTGTCACCTGGAGATAAGTCCACTGCTTACTGTTCTACATAGGGGTACTGTATAAAGCCATTGGAAAACAGAAGTGAAAACACAGCAGAAGCAGAGAGGCAGAATACAGCTGCCCTGTTATTGAGATTTTTGTGTTAATTACATGTTATAGTAGTGCACTAATCTCTGATGGCTTCCTATCATTCTGTGGCTAAGTACAGACAGTCAAAAAGCCTGATGCTGAATCAATTCAGTCCATGGGCATCTGGTGCCTCCTGGGTCAGGGGGGCACATGCCCCCCCAGCAAGCAGTCAGCAGCCGGGGGGGGGGCGGGTCCCCTTTGGCCAATCTCACCAATCCCTTTCTCTGGACCCAGACCCCAGCCAGGGTTTGCCTGGGGAAGGGTGGCAGTCCCTGCCTCTCTATCCTGTCCTCGTTCCCCAACTCCCCTCCTGCTCCCCCAACTCTTCTCTGCTGGAGCAGACAGCACAGCTGGGATGGGATGGGATGCTGGAAGCATGGCCATCATAGAGGGCATTCCGGTTTTCTGCTACTCTGTCCTCTATTGATACAAAACCCAACACCTTTATGTCCTCTATTTATTTTTCTCTTCAAGAGACATAAGGAAGACATAAAGACGTCTGGTTTCATATCAATAGATGACAGAGGACAACTGGACTTCCCTGTATGATGGCTAGATGCTGGGGGACTCTGATTATCTTGAACCAGGAATGAGTCTGGGACAGAAGTTTTATAAACCGGTTTGACCCAAATCAGTTACATCTGATACTACATTCAACCAGGTTTACCTTAAACCAGCTTTAGCCATTTTGAAACTAGTTGATGTGCATTGAGCTTCTGTTCTGTTACAGATTTAAACCAGTTTCTGATTACTTAAATCAGTTTATGTGTAACTTCTGTCCCTAGCCTGTATGTGCAGTTTAGTATATGAAGCTAAAATGAGTCCAGAACCCAGAAACCTTCCCAAGGGGAGTCTTCTTATTACTGGCTACTGAGTTTATTGTCTTCCTGGCCCTTTTGCATTCCTTGCTGCACAGTAAAACAACTTCAGGAGAAGGGCTGGAGAATGCCCCTACCTCAGCCTAGCCTATATAACTTTGTGATCAGTGCTCTCTCTTTTGGGAAATGGCCAAAGGAGGGCATAGAATACTATTTTTCTACTTCCTGAGGCAGTGTTCTAATCATTAGATTATTACTTCAAAGGCAGGCACCACAGTCTCCTCAATATACAGCTGCTTTAGAAAGAAAATACAAGTTGGATGTCTGTATCTTAAAGGATGACTTAAGCACTGAAGTCCAGGAAGGGTTTGGGGCTGTGAATTCCAGTAACAGCTTTAGTTAAGACTGCAGGCCTGAGCAAGAGATGGGATTTTAGAATGCTCCTTGTTTTGTGACCTTTTGCGTTGATGGGGTAACGCAGGCTCCTTCAGCGCAGGCTGTTGTGGTGACTGATTCAGGCTTATGAATTCCATGCTTGGAGCTGCGCATGTAAAAAAAAATAGGCGTAATGTACTCAATGTCACCAAGCCTAACTCAGTTTGTAGATCTGGGCCTTTGTCTGGCAGTATCACCTGGCTTGCAGGGATATTGTAAAGGCATTCAGATATTATAGTAACTGAATATTATGGTAACTTAATATATTATAAGAACTGAATGAACAAGGAGCAATGGTCTCAAGTTGCAGCAAGGGAAGTTTAGATTAGCTATTAGGAAGAATTTTCTCACTAAGAGGGTAGTAAAACACTGGAACAGGTTACCTAAGGAGGTGGTGGAAGCTTCATCTTTGGAGGCTTTCAAAACCTGGCTAGAGGAAGCTTTGGTTGGGATGATCTAGTTGGGGATGATCTTACTTTGACCAGGGGGTTGGACTAGATGACCTCCTGAGGTCCCTTCCAAACCTAACTTCCTATGATTCTATGAATATGTGTCAGAGACAGACAGTGCTGAAATAGTTGGATCAATTATAATCCCCAGAACCTGTGAAAGTGATTCACAAGTCTATTACAGCTTATTTAAACCACACTGGTTGCATAAAGGTTTGTAACTGAATGAACTTGGCCTCTGAAGGAAAGATCTATTCCTCACAGGTCTCAAGACAGTGGGCACATTTGGGAGGGAAGTGCATTCCTGTTACTCTTGACTGAACTTTTGGGATAGTTGCAGCAGACTGTAGTTTAGAACTGTTGTAAAATAATACAGTTCTCACAGAAGTCACTCACTTCTAACTTGTGCTTGTTCCCTGAGTTTCTTTGAAATGCAGTTGTTTGTTCTTAACCCAGAAATGTTTCCAAGAGAAGTATCTTCCTGTTGACTGGGTTTATAATATGATGCATATCTCGAAATAGTTCCTAAGTTCTTTTGAAGCAGTGTGTTCCACTGACAGGCTGTTTTTTGCTTTGATTTAACTGTTACTTTCTGATTCTTGTCCTCCCCTCCCCTCAACCACACAGATGACATGACTTAAGGACCAAGCATTCTTGAATGGTAAAAATAATGCCTTTTAAATTATGAAAACATTAGTGCTATATCAGCATTCCTTTGATGTATTTTCATCACTTAACCAATATTTGAGCTGTTTTTTCTTTTAGGCTGCTGTGTAAGTCTTATCATTGCTGATTGGTAGTATACAGCCTCCTGAAAACTTTGTTTGGTGAAAATCCGTACATCTTTATGGTATGTCTATACAGAATGAGTGCATGCATCATAAGGACTGTGAGATACTGGCTATGTCAAGTGCATCGTGGAAGAGGGCACATTTGATAAATAGTTGCAGATACAACCAATTAATTTTCTGATGTATACTGGAAGAATCAGGACTTATTTTGTTCCCTTTGTTGGCAAATTTTAATGACAGAAGTCTTCCTTTTTAACAGCTCTGCTCCCTAAAATTTTGCCTCCAGTTTTGGTCACCATTGTCATAAATACCATTGGTTTTATTGTGTCTAAGTGTCTTGGAATAGGGAGGTCAGGTAAGTAATCAGGCCCAAGGTGGGTTGCAAGGAAGAGGACCAAGTACTTGGACTGGATTGGAAGGATCAGTGCATTTATAATATGGAAATTATGAAATATAAAGAAATCATGGTAATAACGGTAGAACTGTAATTTTGTGACAGTGGAGAGTAGTAGTTGTTTGAGTAGGAGAGAGTTGAGAAGCTTGGATTCTGTTTCTTATTATGCTGTGATTTCCCAGTGCCGTAAAGTGAGGAACTTGGCCTCTGTGTGGGTTTCCCTCTCTATGAAATAGGGCTGTCAGTAACCCCCCTCTGAAGGACTCGAAGAACTTAATTTATTGGAAATTTCATTGATCTGGATAATTTTGACCAGAAGTAAGCAACAATTCTTATTAATACTTCAGATCTGAGAGTACTTGTATCCTGTTATGACGGGTCGGCAAAATGCTGGATCTGGCCCATGACCAGACTCCACTTCCTGGCATCTCTGGCAGTGGTGGCTCCTGGCTGCCACTGCTGGACCCAGCCCCACTGCCCATGCACCTTGGCCTGGCTGCGCTGCACCCACTGCTGGGGGCAGGACCCACACAGGCAGAGTGTGTGGCTTGCAAGCTGGGACGGGGCCATGGCCTGGCAGGGAGCGGCATCCAGTAGTGAGACAGATGGGGTCAAGGAGAACCCAGGATCTTGGGGTGGTGGCAGCCTGGGTCCAGGGCCTGGGGCAGAGCTGTGATCCGCTGTCCAGGTGCCCCTGTAATGGCATGGGTTCCACAGGCAGGGACGTGTGGGGAGTGGATTGTGGCTCTGCCCTGGCTCCAGCCCTGGCCCTGGATGCAGGTCCCTGCACGGCTCCTGACCAGTCTCCATGGGGACTCCAGTGACAGTGAGGGGCTGGGGCAGAGCTGCGATGCACTCCGCACATGCCCTCAGAACCAGGGCTCTGCCCAGCCCTGGCTTTATGCTGTCACAGCCCTGTGATCCCGGGGTCTCCATGGAGCTGGGAGCTGTGCAAGGAGCTGTATCCAGGGCTGGGGTTGGGGTAGAGCTGATCTGCTCCCTGCACGCCCTGTCTGCAGAACCTGCGCCTGTCACAGGCATGTGGGCAGTGAGTCGCAGCTCTGCCTGGCCTCACCCTATGATTGCCCCAAGATCCCAGGGTCTCCCTAGTCCCACCTGTCTGTCTCACTCCCAGACACCGCTGCCACGGCCCCATCCCAGCTGCCCAGCCATGCACCCTGTTTGTGCAGGTCCTGCCCCAGTGGTGCTTGTGGGATGAATGGGCTGGGGTGCCTGGACAGAAAGGCTGGGTCAGGCAGCAGCAGCCAGAAGGAGCTGTTACCACTGGGGTTGCCAGGAAATAGAGTCTGCCATGGGCTGGATCTGGGCTGTATTTTGCCCACCCCTGTGTATGATTTGCTGACAACAAATATAACTGTATAAATTAACTGCATTTGGCACTTGCATTAGCGTGTTAGGTGAAGTAGTTTTGCTTCCAAAGTAAAGTTCTGGTCTGAGTGTTTTGGCATGTGGAGCATTAAAATTTTGCTGTGAGTAAAAGGAAACAATTGGTTTGTTCTGTCTCCAAGCAGCTTTCGTTCTCTTGTGACATAAAGGATTTGGTAGGCTCAGAAGGTCAAGGAATCTGCAAGACTAGACTGGTAGTCATTGGTATTGGGCAAGCAGAAGGGCACGCTTCCATCCCATTCCTCATTTATTAGTCCAAGCCTTTATGCCCTCGAGTTCCAGCTGGCATTGTGAGATGGAGGGTGATTCCAGGTGAACTAAAAGAGCAGGAAGGAAGTGGAAAAAGACAATGTTCTCAGGGGAACCCCTCAGTGCTTTGCTGCCCAAGATTAATTTCAGTATGTCTCACCTGCATTTGTTTAAATTCTCCCTTTTATGATCTTTTCTTCCCTTTTTTAATTGCACTGCTACATTCTCTTCACTACCCCATATTTTCACCTACCATTCCACGCTTTCTTTCTTTCCCTCCTTCAGAGTGTTTCTCTCTATCTTCAAAATCACACGTACAAGTCTTCTATGACCCTGTTCAACCGCCTCCACTTCTGTTACTGTCAGGTCCCAAAGTTTTAGTATTGAAACCCCTCTGCAATCCAATAGGGCCTTCCCCAGATTCCATTTTTGTCCTCTCCCTCAGTCCTACTGTCATTGCTTTTCATCCCAGATCTTTTTATCTCCTCTTTTCCATAGTCTCTATCTCTTTAGTCATCTTCTGTAGCAACAGGAAATAGGCTCCTCTTGGACACTGCTCAGCTTGGTTTTGGTTTCAGGAAGTCTCCCTCTCCCAAAGGGCAGTGTATTTATAGCCTAACTCTTTTCTGTACTAGTCAGCAGTGGCTTTCTTTGTCAGGAGGAAGGAGTGAAGCAGAATGCAACTGGTCTGCCCAGCTGCTGAAAAAGTGTATTAGCTGCTGCCTTCTCAGCTGGGCTGTCACATGCAAATATGTGGTCTGCATGTAGGATACATGTATTCATGAACATTTGGTGGGCTAAGGTGTCTAGCAAATTCATGTAGGGGTTTAAAATTGGGGTGTGAGTTCTAGTCTGAAATAAATGTGAAGCTCATGCAGTTGTTTAAGCATAGATTTGGTATGTGTGAAGGAGCTAGAAATGTAATTTTGTGCCTGTTGGGATTTGGGAATCTAGAGTGATGGAAAGGGGGAGGAAGAAGTTGATGAGTACATGACTGCAGATTCCAGAAGCAATCAATTAAAACAACAGGACAAACTTTACATGATGTCATTGTTATGGAGGTGAAAATCATCATAAGCATAGTTGGAGGTGATCTCATTGTTCTCCTTTCTGTCACTATTGAAGTGTGTATGAGGAGAGATTTTCAAAGGCATAAATGGTAATCAGATGCTACGCAAATTGGTGGGAGTTAGGCGTTTAACAACTCTATATGCCTTTGAAAATGTTCACCTTGGCCAGGTACAGACATTACACGTAAATCATTGTAAGTGATCAGAAACCAGTCTACACCCATAACCAAACGGAAGTTCAGCCCAAATAGACCATTTTAAAAATTGTGGAACCTGGTTTAAGATAGACCTGGATGAATGTAGTATCACACTTAAGCAATTTAGGACATAAAGAAGTTCTGTTGTACAGAAGTTCTGTTGAACAAAGTCTCCTTGTGACTTGAGTTAGGTTGCAGTCCCTTGGCATCCCAGGCTGCTTTGCAGACCCCACTAACCCTCCCTCTCAGGGTGGTGCTCATCTGCTCAAGGTGGTGCTCATCTGTTCTGGCTGAGTGGGCTCTCACAGTGATTTTGTTCCCACTGGAGCCTTTCTGTTGATGTCAGTTGTTATTGACTGGACCCTAACTAAATTCAACATAACCCTTTGTAACATTACATAAGACTTGTGCATTGTGTTAAGATTTAGTTATTCATTAATTTTCAGTTAACCTCATGTAGGCAAATGGTATTATTCCCATTTAACAAAGGAAGAAACAGGCATAGAGAGGTTAAAAGAATTTCCCTAAACTGGAAGGAAATTGGTGACAGAGCTGGGGCTAGAACTAAAGTGTAATAGTTTTAGACAGAGAACATACTTTCTTTGCTAGCTGCACTGCCTCTTTCTGCTAGATCTTAGGTATATTTTTGCCACAGATAGAGGATAAGCTGTTTTTCCTTGGCTTGGAAGTAGCCTGTATGTGCTTTAACTTTTGGAGTTATACTTTCATCTTATTTCCTGCTTTTAGGGGAAGGGTCTAACAGAGTCTAACACATCTGTAAAATGTATCATGCAATGCATAAAAATGTGATACTGCTAAGAAGGTTAATAGCAAAGTGAAAACTCTCCCCCCTTTCCCTGTCACCTCCTATCCATGTTTAGAGGAAAAAAGTAAAAAAGATGGGTATCCATTCTTGTGTTGACTAGCAGAGAACTTAGAATCCCCTATATAGAATGTCCCCTGTGGCTTATATTTAAAAGGTCATAACATATTACTGCAAACAAGAAACATTTGAAAATCACAAGTTGGGTCCCAAAAATAATGAGGAGGAATATGATAACTTGATGATCTTATTTATCTTCTGTTTTCTAGGCCTTAAGGCTAAGTACAGACAGTCAAAAAGCCTGAGGCTGCATTGATTCAGTCTTTGCAGGTTAGTTTAAGCTGCAAAGATTGAACCAATAAGCAAATGAACAGACATTCACTTTTGATTCAGGAAATGAAGCTACATGCCTGCAGTCGCTCAAGCCAGAAGCTGGGGGTGGGGAGCGCTAGGCTCTCTGGCACATAGGCAGCCTGGGCTGTATGTTTGCTTACTCTTCCTGCTGCCCCTGAGGTCTCTGGGATTTGCAGTCCAGAATCACAGCAGCAGGACTGTGCAGGGTCACTTACCATTTCCTCTTCCTGCTTCTAGGTGCCTCTGGGATTAATAGTCCACAGTCACAGCCAGCACTAGGTAAACAGGGCAAGGCAGCTCCATACTCAGGGGAAGGGAAATTTAACCCCCTTCCCTGGCCCCAGACCCCAGCAGAGGTTTGCCTGGTGGAGGTGGCCAGTGATCCAGCCAGTGAGGCCAGTGAGTGAGCCCTCATTGCTCCAGTTAGGGAGCAGAGGGGTGGGGCAGCCCTGCTTTCTGGAGCAGACGGCACAGCCCTGTCCATGGGTGGAAAGCATGCTGGGATGCGGGGGAACTGTGATTTAACCTGAACCAGGAAGGAGTCTGGGACAGAAGTTTCATAAACCAGTTTACCTAAATTAGTCAAGTCTGATACTACATTCAACCAGGTTTATCTTAAACCAGTTTCAGCTGTTTTGAAACTGTTTTTTGTATAACTCCTGCTGTTGAGTTCAGTGGAATTTTTTATCTTTTGTCCACAACCTTTAAGACTAAAGCTCCTTTATTTTTTAATAAAAGCTAAGATGTTTGCTTAAATTGAATGCCTCCAAGGGCTGGACCTTCAAGAAATGAACCAAATGCTAAAAGGCTTTGCTAAAATCATCAAAAGATAAAAGATATGTAAAGATAATTGGATTTAAAAGATCATTTATCCATTTTGTGAATGTGTCTTTTTATATTTTAGTTGCCATGTATATCTGAAGCATTAGTACATCATACTCTAATATTAAACAGAAAAGTGAGTGAAGCCAGTATTTTTAAGTAAATGATTTTCTTCCTTACACCTTGATTATACCAGGAAAAAAGCCAATTCAGAAATGCATTTTATTCTTGACTGTGATCTGGCTTTGATTGTTCAGATCATTTGCAAAAACAAAACTATAAAGCAGTTCCCAAAGATTTGGTTCCCAGTTTCAGCCTTCATGCTGTCTTTTTTAAAAAACGGAAGCTCAGTTTACCTTCTGGCAATGTGAATCAGTTTCTCTCTGGATAAAGTTTCTCAGTATAGTTCAAATTCCTCTGAAAGCTGTTCACAGTATCTATGATATGCATCCCTGCTTATTTAGGAATGTAAGTTCCAGGGTCATTTTATGTAAGGTGAAGGGCTGAACCTTCTTTTCTAATTAGAAACATAATTTTTCTAGGTGTTGTTTAGACTGCATAAGAGCCTTGCAGTAAGAGTGGGTTGCTGCCATGACCCACTGACAGTGCTAGGACGTGGTGTTGCAAGCAGGATTGGGTGAGAAAAAATAGCTTGAGGGAAGAAACATTGTTTGCTTATTTCAAAAGTCTTGTCCCTGTGTGGGAGGTACTTGGATTTAAGATGTTGTGGGCAAGAACAAGAAAAAATAAAAGAACATTTTTTAGGGGTAGGCAGGAGTGGGAAAGGTTTCTATGAGGGGCAGGATTAAAGACACAGTCCTGTATGGGGCTCTAGTCGGCACTACATTTTTTATAAGCAAGGGACCAAGAGTCATACCTGATATTTACATTACTATTAACATAAAAGTGTATCTAATGAGCCACAACTCTTATGGTCCAGCTTCAACACAAAGACACAATAGGGTTTAATTTTTTTTAAACATTTTTATTTGCTAGTTGTTTTTGTTTTTCTTTAGCTATAGCGTTCACTAATAAGAAGAGTTAATGGAAGGACATACCACTGACTCCAGTGGAATGATGGATTCTTGAAAGCAAGTGAGAATGCCTAGAATACTTTTGCTTTTTTCTGATTTCCTGGTTTCTTTAATCCTGAAAGAAAAGGGAAAAGAACTAAATTAAAACCAGCCTCATGCAGAACTCTCAAACCATGTTGGTAGAATTTGTATTTTGCCTGGTAAACCAGTGATAAGATATGATTTTGAACTCCTTTTATTTCTTGGTATAAAAGAATTAATAAATGATATGTATAAAAATAGCAAAAACTTGCACATTTGTTAATCACCTAAATCTGTGAACTAAACTGATGCGACTGCGGTGTCTTTTAGTTTTTGCTTCTTTCAAACTTTGCTTCTGAAGTAGTAAGGAAACTTCACTGTATTCAATGATTTTTTTAAATATGCTAGTATGTTATGAACTATATCTGTAACAAAGGCTATGCTGTCAGTTTGTTTACATTTTCATGCATGATACAAGGTCTTGGAGATTATATCCTTACCCTTGTATAGCATTGCACAATTTGTTAGCTGTACAATGGGATTTCTTTGTCTTTCCCTGAAACACTACATTCTCTCTGAAACACCATTTAACATTGCCAGACATTGGCAGGATAGCCTCTATCTGGTATGGCATATTTTATGGTTCTATGGATATGATCTATCCTTATGCAAAGAAGCTACCCTAGTTTAGTTTACAATTTCTTTAAACACTGAAAACATGGTAAACCAGTACAAGCCATCTTGTGAACGCACATGATTTATATTTGTCTAACTAGATAACCTTTTTAAAAACAATTTTCATTAACTGGTACAACTGTGAATATATGAGGCCTTCATCTGACATTTGACTTGCTTCCAATTCAATGCAGATTTTACTGACATTACATTCAGACAAGAGTTTGAATTTTTAGGAGTCAGGTCTTATGTCCATTGCTAAAAGGTTTCTTTTCACAATTCTTTTAACAGAAGTTATGGATGTAAAATTTTCACAGGCAACAAGGGAAGAAAAGAATGCTAAATATCATCACAGCATCAATCATCATGTAATGACTGACTCTTTTTAGATTAATATTATACTTTTAGCTAGCAATGACAGCTATAGTTTAAGTTTACATTGCTATTTTCATTACTATCCTGAGTTCTCATTCTGACAAACTTACTGGACAGCTTCTAGGAGATTTTTTTTTTTTTGTGCTTGCTTCTTTCTCTCTAAATTGAAACGGACTTGAAAGCCATGATAATTTTGATATCTAGAAATGTTATTTTAGGCCATTTTTATAGATAAAGACCTATTATAGTTCTAATTATTTTTCTCTCTTTCTGAGCTGTACATATTTATACTTAAAGCAACTTAGGGACCTGTCTTAGCAACTCAGTACCTGTAGTGGGAGAAAACAACAAATGTCACCCAAAACCAATTAAATTTGTGTGAAACGTTCCTAAACTACATTATCTGTAACAAATGACAGCTAACCCCCCACCATCATCTATTTTGCAGAAAGGCATTGTCAGTTTTTATTTGAGATAGCTGCATCATTCAATTTTGTCTTCATCAGAAGAAAACCCCACAGATCTAAATCAATGCCAATAGACACTACATCACCATGTAAACCTACTTCTTACCTTACCCTGTTTATCACAGAGGTCACCTCCTCCTATATGGTACCAAAATATGATGTGACTATAGGGATGTGCACAGCAACAGGTATTTCCCCCTCTCTCTCTACTTCCCACTCCCTTCCACACATTCTTTTATTTTCAGTAATATTCAGATGTTCACCTTTGTTAATTTTTGAAGTATCACATTAGCGTGCTTTTGTGTATGTGTTGCATTGCTAGTTTTACATACACACAAAGACTTACTTGTGCATGTATGCCTACACAGACACATGCACACACATACTCATTCTGATTTTAATGATTTAAAATATGCCTTCTTACTATTTCCTCTTGCTTGGTCTTGTCCATTGGCCGCCATGGTTCTAGTGGCATGTCCGGCAGCAGTGGTGGCAATGGCTGCATTGGGTACATTGGTGGGTTTGGAATCCCAGGCTGCTGGGGCTGCATTGGTGGGTGTGGACTCCCAGGTAGCTGAGGCTGCATCGGTGGATTCGGGTGCCCAGGTTGTTGGGGCTGCAGTGGTGGGCTTGGATGTTCACCTGCCTGTGGTTGGACTGGCTCTTGGACTGGCATTTGTAGGCTTGGTTGTTGCTGTGGTATAGGCATCATTTGATGTGGACCTGGCATTTGCATCAGCGGATGCTGGGGTGACAGGAAGGGGATCTGGTGGTGAGGTGTGAGAGTCTGGATGGGTGGATGCTGTTGGGCTATTGGTAACATTGGCTGGTGTAGCCATCCTCCCATTGGTTCATACCCATAGGATGAATACTACAGGGAGAAAAACAGTTAGTTCTATGACATTCTTAGCATTCTCAGTTATTATTTAATATTTACATGTTGTGGCATCAGGAGACCAGTCGGGTGCAGAAGCCATTGTGCAAGGCTCTATCCACACATAAATTAAAGTCTCTGTCCCAAAGAATGTATTCCTTGCTAATGCATCGTCTACATCTCTCCAGCCTTTGTAGAAAAGAATTATACACTTAAAAAATTCAGACTAAAAACTTATATTCCTTCCTTTTGGGTGTGTTAAGAGGAGCGAGTTTGCCATCTGCTGCTGTCTGCCTCTTGTGAGCTGTGCTAACTAATGCACAGGTAGTGGCTCACTTCTGTTTCATAGTCACATCGTGACCAGAGACTTAAGCAGTGCTAACTATGTAAAGTTTTCTATTCCACATACACAGAAACTTCCATATGCTTAGCTTCCTCCTGACTTTCATACCCACAAAGGTATAGGGCACAACTAGTTCCAGTGTGTTTTCAAGTAGCATCTGCAAGCTCTCTAAATTTTGGCTGACTCTATTAGTAACATGCATATATACCTATAAGTATGTATAGGTAGCTACTATGTTTGTCAAAATCTGCAATTGACAGGGTTTTTGCAGATGGTAAATTCTAGAAAAAATAGATGATAGTTAAGGTATGTTTACCGGTTGTCTCATCAGGCTCTGGTACCATTTCAAAGGTGTTAACACCTTCAAGGAAAAAAAAGAACAATACATCAGTATTTTAGGTGATATAAAGCCCTCTTCTAGCCAGAGAGAGTAAATTAAGTTGTCTAATAAGTGTAGTGTTGTCATTTTGTCCCATTGCTAAGGATGAAGTCATTTTGTAGATACAGATTTAAATACACTATGGGCAAATCTACATGTGCAATTAATACAGAGCAATAAACTCCAGCTCAGTAAGTGCCAGAGTTTATTGCTCTTTGGCGTGCCATTTGAACATGTGCCCAAGACCACACCATGTTGAGTTGGGTCAGAGCAGCCCTTTGCTGGCAGGAAGTCCAGGGGGTCAACCTGCCAGCTTGGGGCTGCTCTGATCCAGCACAGTGTACTGTGGAGGGGATGACTGGGGCATGAAGGTGCTCCAGTGTTGGACTGGGGGGCAGGCAGCCCTCATGCCCGTGACAGCCACATCACTGTCTACATGTGCACTGCTGTGTATTACTCCAGCCTAATATCTCATGTAGATGCACAGATGTTTATTGTGGAGCTAATTATAGTGTTCGGAATACATAGGGGTGCGTCTACATGAGACGTTTACTGTGGAGTAAACTGGACTTTTACTCCACAGTAAACGTCTCATGTAGACGCATCCCTATGTATTCCGAACACTATTTATAAATACTGACAGTTAGAAATGCTTGGGTTAAACAGAGTTTCATCAAATATGCTGGTTTGTCTAATGTGAAATGTTTCAACCAAGCACAACAGGTTTAACAATTTTTAGTGAATCAAAGGCAGGGTTGCCACAGCACCTGGGTTTGATTCAGACATAAGCTAAACAACAACAAAACCCCGCCCGAAATTTATCTCAAGCTGGAAATCCTGCATTTTAGCCAACTCTATTTTTGAGTCTGCATCCACAGCCTATTTTTGTGTTGCAACCTGCGAAGTTGAAACCTAAAGCCAGCTGCTCTCAAAGGAATTGCAAACATTTTTATGCTTTTAAGAAAAAAACCCCCAGAGATCACGGTTTCCAATAATAGTGATTTTTTTTTTTCCTACCACAGCATCAAATTCTCTCTTGAATAAGATCCCCCTTTTCAAAAGTTTTGATGTTGCTGTACACACAAGAACAAAATACTACTCTTTACTGCTAAGAGAGTAATTTAGGTTTTTTTTCTTCCTTTATATAAAGAATACTAACTGCTTAAAGAGTGTTAAACTCTCTGAATGCAATGCATGAGTGTCAGTTACTATTAGGAAAACATGTTTTTGTTGAATATAGATAGCAAAACAAGAAATATCACTACTACATGAACTTCCATTCTTTGGATGTCCTTCCTGGGTGACATTACTACTAGTATTTGAACACTTGTTTAGATTTAATTTAGTTCAGTTAATGCAAAGCACATTTTGTAGCAAATACAGTCTGGAGACCTAGTGGGCTATATGCAACATTGCATTACTTTAGTTTTATGCCAGTGTAACTGCAGTATTGTATCAGTTCTCACCGTGTATCTTGGAAGATGAATGCATACAATAGGAAAGATAAAAATGTTTTACCTCATAACTGAAGTTGACATAACCAGGATGATGTGGATGGGGAGGCACCTGTTAAAAACAAAATTGCAATATGTGTCTGTTTCATTTGCTTTCTGTAATTTATTAATACAATTCTTGTGATCTGCTTTATATTAGTAACAGCCTAGAAACCAAATCCTTGAAATTATTAAATGCCTATGGCCAGTGATAGATTTGCTTCAGAGCTAGTGCTAAATCATTATGTCTACAGTTCAACGAAGCCCTCAGGCACATAAGTAGACCTATGGAAATCAATTAAACTACTTAAACATGTGCCTAATTTGTACTTTTCTAAAGTTGCCTTCTATCTAAAATCAAGCTCAAATGGCTTATTTTTACATCAAGCTTCCAAACTTTTAGGGTTTAGGGTTTTGAGAGGTTGGGAAAGAAATCCATACCCTTGGGCTGAGGGCCCTGCTAAACTGGTAATTTATATTACCAGTTTATTCCTAGTGGCTTTTCATTCTGAAAATCGCATTAATAGCATTAATACTTATCAAAGTGTTTAACTAAAGCAAATAATCATTCATTTTGGGAAGTTTATAATTATATTTGTATAAGTCCTGTATATATGTTATTATAGTTGTGTTAATCTTGCACGCGCATGAAAATTCAAGAGAGTATTTATTGTCAAAGTTAATGGACTAGGCCACTGAATTACAATATAACTATAATATATACTCACTGGTATAGCAAATGTTGCACCTAGTAGGCAAGTGATCAACATCCAGCCCTCCATCTTTCTTGAAATATAGTACCTGAAAAAAAAGGGAAAAAATATTGTTTTGGTTAATACTAGAAGAGAACTATGTTAATATGACAGCATCTGGATCTGCTTTATAATAAACTATCTTTAGATGTCAAGGACAAGTCTGTTTAGAAAATTAAGTCATTCATTTTTCAGTATGGGATGGAAAGAACATATCAGTGATAAAAGGCCTTTGGATTCTGGAATTCATTTTGAGATTGAACATAGTTCTTCAAACTATGTCTGTCTCCTCCAATACTTCCCTAATCTTTGAAGGGGATTCCTTGTAACTTTGAAGCCTTGTTCATGCTGGTTAAAAGCACAGCAACTATATATGTCAATTAAAATAACATAGATGGACTTACCAAAGCAGATTTAGTAGATTCTCAAAGAATATGGGTACGGTCAGTTTTATTTATTTGTTTTAGAAAAAAAAGTAACAGAATTTAGCAACTGGAAAGATCTGAAACATATTTGAAATCTATTCAGGATCTTTTCTTCTTGTGGGGCTAAGTTGTTTTGAGAAGAAAACAGTGTAAATACTTTCTTGAAGAGCTGTCTATAGATCCATTTCCTCACTAGAATACCTCATCTTTAGCATGTACTTGATTGCTTTTTTATATTTTATTTTTGGCCAAATTATTTTTTAATGTGCTACTGTCACTGTATATTTATCTTAAAGCCTTCTTTGTATTATGAGTGTTACATGTTGCACCATGTGAAGCACAAAGCACACATCTGGCTTCAGAATACAGTACCACATTTTCAGTGTATTTCCCTCAGCAGGCAATATTAAGGTTTTCAAAGTAAGAACATGTTGTATTTGAGTGAAGAAATGGGTTTTCACTAAAAATGTTTCTACTCCAGTTTAAGGGTTTAACAAGTCTGAAATTCAGTTGTAAAGGAAATACATTGAAGACTGAATTTGGCCATATTAATAAAGGATAGCAAGATCCTTCTACTTACCCAGGTTTTCTGCTGACTGTGGCTTCTTTGGGTCAGCTTTTAAAAGTATTTAGGCACCTACCGATCATTGATTACAGTACCTTTAAACATCTGGCCTTTTGTTCATGTGCAAAGTGCCATGCTAAATGTCCATCCCACAGTGACGGAAGAATTAAAAAGCTTAGACTTGGAAAACCAATATTTACTTGTACTAACTTAGACCGTACAAACTAAGGTTCAAATGTTGTTTTGAAACAGTAGTAAAAGAATATTAAATTCTGAAGTACTTCAGTTCTAAACTACTTACCTTAAACTTTTCTGATATTTTTTCTTTCTTAAAAGTGAATTCTCAAGAAACAAGAAACATACAGTAGCATGACTCCAGGAATGTTACAAAGTTATTACACTGATACTTTAAGAAGTATTTCTTTGACCAATTTTTAACAGTAATCATAGAAGAAACAGGGTAGCATATAGAGATGTTTTTCTGAATATCTTTGGCCACATGTTAACAGTATGATTGCAGAAGAAATATGAGGTAAGCAATAACATATTTGAACTGGTTTAGAAGCACAATTCAGTTTTAAATATAACGTAGAATAATATTCTGTAAATGAAACAGGTTTACCTGTAGAAGTACTCCAGATAAATTCTCTGTAGGGTGCAAGGTCTGTTAGTCTTGATACCTTTGAATGCCTCATACTCTGCACTATTTAAACTATTTTCCTATCTTCAACAGCCAATCAGCACCCAGAAAAAAATCTCTCTAGTCATGAAGTTTCAGCCATCAGAATACACTGTTGAACCAAATATTGTGATTAGAACATTCAGTCTTTCATTATGCAAAATAATATGCTTTCCAGCAAAACATGAATATGCGTGATGCATGCTATTTAAGCAAATTAACAGCATGTATGTACTGGTTGGTCTGGGATACCTTTGAAAAAGAGCAGTGTTGTGTTCTGCTGGAGTAATCAGTAACTGTTTCTAATTTTCTTATTAAATTAGAAGATATTGAGCCAAATTTTGTCATGCCAGGAACTCTAGTAGGAGGTAGCTGAGAGCAGAAGTAAATGTTACATTTTTCTAATTTAGGGTGAAATTGCACTTGGACAGAGTAGTCCACATATCTACTTCTTCTCTCTGGTCTTTGCATAAGCTTCTCCATGACAGTTCAGTGGGGATTAGACAATTCAAGTGACAAAATGTGGGCCCAGAGGCCTGGCAGACACAGCTTATTCAGAATGTGAGGTATGACTACTGGCCCTCATCAGTAGACCCTGTGGAAAATCAGTAAAGTTCAAATTAATGTCTACTGTGTCAGCATTTTTGTCCACTTTCTTTTTGGTAGATAGGGAACTGGATGAACATCACTGAAAGACACAGGCTTGCTACATTTTGGTGCTGCATAGACTACATCTCTGTAATGTGTTAGTATAATTCTCTAATTCTAGGTTTATTTCTAGTTTCACTAAGTGTCCTCAGTGAAGTTGTTATGTTGCTGCTAAATCATTTTAACCCTTTCTTATAAATTTAATACTATTACTTATTTTTCTCATTTCCTTAGCTCTTGGATTTTTTTTCTGTTGTTGAGAGCTATGGAAACATATTAGTGTTCATAGAAAATGCTGTCAAAATCAGGCTATCACATAAACCTTCTTAATGCATCTTTTTCATTCACTTTTTAAAAGGTAATTTTGTTTTAAAAAGCAGCTTGTTTTCTTTCACCAGAAATACTGTCTAGTTAGCAGGGATCTGGATTTTCCGTTTCTCATGGAAAAAACAGAGTAAAACATGGATTTCCCCCTTTACCTGAGGAAATCACGGAGTTCTCATTTTAGCAGAAAAACTTGTGGATTTTGCAGTTTTGCAATGAGCCCTCTGGAGGCTGGCAGAGTTCCAGCTTGCAAGGGGCTGGGGGGGAGCAGGAGGAGGGCAGGGGGTGCCATGTGCATGCGTATGCATGGCTGCCAGGTAGCCTCGAAAACAGCTCCCACAGGGAAGTGGGGTGTGTGTGTGTGTGTGTGTGTGTGTGCGCGTGTGGCGGGGGCGGGGGGGATTGAGGCCCCCATAGTGACGGTGGGAGGGAATTGGGCAGGGCTGGGACTGGGTTGGGGTTGTGGCTGCTGCCCAGCTGGGCAGTGCATGGGACTTGGGGCCCAGAGCTGCAGTGTGTGGCCACAGGGCCCCAGTGGGGAGTGGGATGGGACTGCAGGCAGCTTGTCCAGGGGGCGGGAGGGTGGGACCAGCTCTCCACCACTACGTGCGCTCCCGGGGGGAGGGGGAACCCGTGCCCCCCAGATCTGTGTATGGGGTGGGGGCGGAGTGGGCTGCCTGCTGCAGGCACAGGCTCCTGCCCTCCCCCAGGGCCTCCGCAGCTTGGTGGGTGTGACACAGCGCTGCAGGGAAGAGCAGGGCCATGCAGGAATCTCCTTGCTACTGCGAACTCTATGCTGCCCTGGTGAGTTGTCCCCTGCACATTCAGCAGCAGTGAGGGTGGTGGTGTGGGGTTGTATGTAGGGGATACATTGCCAGGGCAGCTTGGAGTTCGCAGCAGCAAGGAGATCCCTGTGCAGTCCTGCTCTGCCCTGCAGCACTGGGTTGCACCCACTGGGCTGTGGAGGCCCTGTGGGGGAGCAGCAGGGCAGGAGCCCAAGTGCCCCCTGCCCCCACCTCACGCACAGATCTGAGGGGCACGGGTCCCCCTGCCCCCCCCACGGGAGCGCACATAGCAGCGGGGGCTGAGCCTGCAGCAGGCAGTGGGAGGGGAGCCAGGCTCTGCTCCACTGCAGCAGCCACCACCTCCTGCCGGGGGCAGGGGGTGCAGACCTGGGTCTCTGGCTCCATAGCCTTGGCAGTTGGGGGCCCGCTCCATTAGGGCTCAGGGTAGCAGGAGCTATGGGTGGGGGCAAGAGGCATGAGCATAGCCAGGAGGCTGGGGGGTGGGGAGTGAGGGGCACAAGCAGGGGCTGGAGCAGGTGGGGGGCTTTCATTTTAATCACGGATTTGGGGTATTTTATCAGAGAATTCTCAATTTTTTATCAAAGAATTTGCAATTGGAAACCGGGATCCCTGGTAATTTAGCTGATGGTTTTCTGTGACATTTGGAAGAACAGCATCCAGCTTTTTCTCCCATACCCCTGTTAACTCCATGGGAATAATATTGATAAGGGATAATCAAATGTAGCTGACACGATAGATTATTTGATTTGATTATTTTCTTACCCTAAATGAAATTAACAGGGTTTTAGCTACAAACTTCTATGTTAGTAGGATTAGACACCTGTAGAACAAATATGTTGATTAAAACTTATCATTTAAAAAATTGTTTATAATCCAAAAAAATAACACCAGAGTGCCTAGCCACCTGTCTAGGCATTCTGTTTCTAAAAGTCATAAGAAGTTTTGCTAAGCATATATATTATATATATTGCACTATTATAAATTCCCCTAAGGGACATGTTCAGGAGCAGGACAACAGCCAAAGACCCAGTTCATTATTCCATAGCCAAAATTATTTTCATTTTCCCTCATTTGAATCAGGTAACCTCTACAACTGCAGCATGCTGGAGATACTTGGCTGAACTATTCAGACACCCAACTACTTGACCAAGGCCAAATTTTGCTGAAGGAAAAAATGTGGAAGCCAAAAGAAAAATGCATCTGTCTGATATACTGTAGTAGTTTTCACCATCTGGAAGTGCAATATGAACGTTTTTATTCAGACAGACCACATAGAGATTCTTGAAACCTAGCAGTGCATGCTAGAAGGAGTGAGAGTGGAGGATAGTAGTGACGGATAGTTTTTAACATTACTAGTGGAAAATGCAATAGCAATGTAAACCAACCTAGTGGTTTTATGTAGCTTGTAATTTCAACGTTTTGCAAGCATTCCATAATTAGATGTTGAGAGCAATTTTCTCCAATATACAAGTGAGACAAGATGCAGATGGATGGTAGTTTGGTTAGATGGTAATTAGCTGTGGTAAAAACATGGAGCGAAAAATGCTCATCTGCATTAGTTGACGGCAAAATCAGCAACAAGAAGAAACTGCCAACATTCCTAAACTTAAAAGAAAGTCCTTACGTACCACAAGCTGCTTATTCTCTTTCATTTCTGAGACTTCAGATGTTAAGGGTAAAAGCAAAATGTTGCACTAGAGTCAGTTCTGATTTATCCAACTCAAAACCTAGAAGTGGCATAGCCCTTCACACAGACAACTTGTCCCTGAAGTGAATGGCAGTTAACTTGAATTAGCTGCGATTGTCCCAGGAAAAAGTGTTATCTTGTATACTGCACAGATACTTCAAGTTGGACATCTGTAGAATCTCAGGATAAAAAAGGCTTTGTCCCGGGAGACATTCAGTGTTTGTTTTATCTGGAGAGAAGCTGATCCCCATTTGTTCCTTATGTGAGGGGATATGAGGGTATCCAGCAGTAACAGCTGCTCCCCACGGGATATTCAGATCAGCTCCACTTCTGACTCAGTAAGTGGTAGGAGGAAACATTAGTGTCTTTTTTTCCCAGCAGGATCTGTTCCTCTGGGAGTAGGGAAAGCATCTGGAATACAAGGAACAGCATTTTCTTCACTCTCCCAAGCAAAAAAAAAATTATAAATGGGAGAGGTGAAGGGTTGCATTGGCCTGCCTATACTCTGTTCCTTTTTTTCCAAATCTCTTGAAAGTATTATGACAAACCAGTGAATTGTCAGAACTGATTCCTGTTCTTTCGTAAACCTAATATGTTGTTCCACTGTAGTGCATAGAGAGTTTTGGAAAGTAACAGAATCTAATCTTTGAAATTGGGAGTCAGTAGTCAGTTGGAATACCATCAACTGCATATGGATGACTGTGTTGAGATTTTCACAGGAAAGAAGCATGTGAGGAAGGAGATTGGGAAACTGGTTGTCAGGTTAGTGTGAACCAAGATTAAAATGCATAATTAAAGGGTTGAAAACATTTTCAACAAGAGAAAAAGAGCTGGTCTTCTCTAGGAGAGGTAGATTTTTATCATAAATAGGATGGTTATGCTAAAAGGTTTGTTCTGTTTTGAGAGAGTTTCAGCGATTCTGGCTTTTATCAAGTAAAACATACAAGCCTGTACTTAACTTTATGCACATTGACCTAAGTGGGGATTAATAAGTAGGAGAGAGAGATGTACCCAGACACATTTATATAAAGCTCAATAATTCTATTAAATACATCTTCCTTTGTTAACAAAGATAGCCTGTAGTAGTATCAGGAGATCCCTTCCTCAGATGGTGCTAGATAGGTAGTTATGCTATTATGTCTAGATGAGAAAAAGTGTAATTGAGTCTTTATACAAAGATTCACAGATATTGATAGGACTTGCTGTCATTTGGACCAACTAAAGGGGACAAAAAACAGAAATGTAATTGTTGGTTTTAAGGGCCATTAGAGCCAGTGTGGGGAAGTTTAACCTAAGGGCATCTAGGGATGCCCCTAGTTGTACAATTTAGATATGTAAGTTACAAACCATATTGACAAATACATTCTGACAATGAACAGGAGCTAGTTACTTATGTTGGCTAATTTCTGCTTGCTGTGCAGTGGATACAGTGTAAATCTTATGCAGTGTTGTGTCATTTGTTAAAGCAAATAAGTTGGTTCTATAGTTTATGTAACAATTAGATAATTGTCCTTTCATGTAGATATGATTTAAATATGTTGGGCAAGCCTTCCCCCCCCCCCTTTTATTCTTGTGAGGGAAGCATTCTCCAAAGGATTTCTGTTCTATACATTACACTGATGGGTGTAAAGGGTGATTCAGAAAAAGAAACAGTTTGCAGCTGGCATGGATTGGTTGCAGATTACTTTGTCCCCCGCCTGCCTAGGGGACAGAGAGAAAACCAAGGCAATCATTGTAACTCCTTTTTTGCTCTATGAAGCAGCTCTGCTTCAGACTATCCATTATTTGTACAGATTGTGAACTGCCTGTCACTTTTAGTGTACAGTCATTCGGGACATTAGAAGGAAGTTAAATTGTGTTAACAATGGCCACCAGATCCAACTTAGTTCACTCAGGTGCAGACCTTACACTTAGATTCCTAGTTAGGTCTATCTAAGTGTGACCTGTACAGAAGTTCAGGACAGTTCGATCAGTCTAAATATGGCCAACCTGATCTAAGTTAAATTACCACAGAGGTAGGGTTAACTGGGATTGGATCAGCCATTTTTAGATAAAGCTAACTGTCCTGAACTTCTGTATAGTTCCCCATGCAGCTCCAGGGCTGGGAAAGCACAGTTGCTGGCCCAGTCCTGGGGCTGTGTATTTCCTACTGACCTTCCTGGTACCAGGCTATTTTTAACGCCCCCCCACCCCCGGCCCCTCTCCCTACCCCCAGATGGACAACCTCCCTCCCCCCCACCCCACGAACCTTGCCTGCCCCCCCAGTCCCTGTCATGGACCCTGCCTGTGTCACCAATCCCCCTGATCCCCCCCCTGCAGACCCTGCCTGCCCCTCTGATCCCTCTTGGACCCCGCTTGCCCCCTGATTTCTGCCCCCCCCCCCCCGGGCTGGTACCCGGAGACAGGTGATTAAGTGAAAATACCAACTTTCACTTCAAAAAAGGGGAGGAGGGGGCAAAATGTAGGTCTCATGGTTGTGGAGAAAAGCTTGAAAGCATGCACTGAGCAGTCACAAAAGCCTGAGAAACCAAAAGGCAAATGAGGAGAACCCATTTTTTATTCTTATTTCTAAATATTTCATCTTTTTAATCCCATCTCATGATTTATAAATGCTTAATGTTGGCAGTAGTGTTAACACTAGAGTTAGATAGCATTTTAGTAGGAAAACAAAGCTTAGTAATTGGAAAATAGAAATCCAAAGTTCAGGCACTGTGCTGATTAAACATGATATAAAAACCAAGAAAGATATCGCCAACAAGTAGTGCTTGTCTTTTGCAGTTTAAAAATCTGTAGTGTTTGTTAGCACTGCAGCTTTTTTAATCCTTGTCCAGAGGTGTAAGACAAATGCTGTACACTTGGTTGGTACCTACATTATGGAGTTCATCATCTATACTGGATCCTACCCAGGGAGCGCAACTCTTGAGAAATTTTTTCACAAAACCCAACTGGAAGGAACAAATTCTGACTTCAGGTATGCAGGTACAAATCCAGAATAGCTTTATTTCTTTAATAGAACTTTATTGAATTCAGACAAGTGTAGGCAACATCAAATGGGATAAGAATTACAAAACAAAACAAAACAAAATTGTATATTGTTTTAAAATAAATTCAAACATAGATCTAAGAATGGAAAAAATGCTCAAATTAAAACTCAGTAACATCCTCATGATTAATATGATCTCAGGGACTGTATCTGATCTTCCAAATGATTTCTTTTTAAAACATTTTGCTATTCAGTCAATATTTACTTTAAGCCTAACTGAATGCTTTCTATACCAAAATGATGTAAAATTAAGCTGTGGTAGGTATGCTGCCCTGATTTTCTACGCATTTTGTGTTTGGAGTGCAGAAAAGTCAGTTATTACTGGCTTGGGGAATGGGAAGGCAATACTTTAGCTATCCTGTAGAATTTCCTTGAAGAGCTTACAAAGAAATAACTGTCATGTTAGGGTTCAAGGGTAACTAATGAATGTGCAGCTCTTATAGGGATACTGTTGTACAAATCATAGCACTCTCTGAAATCCTGTGTCTACTTTAGATGCAAAAAAGTCCTAAATCAAACTATACTGTTGGGGAGGGGAAGTTGAAGGTTTTTTAAATCTGTTTTTCCTAGTGGGCGGTTCTATATTTATGATAGGTTTTTGGAAATAAGGCAGTTTTACCACTTTCTTGGTATTGTCAGTCATTTTCATTTTTGCTTTGTGTGAAGTTTATATTCAGCAGCAGAGATAAGAACAATGTTTTAAACAATAGGAAAATGTAGTAGAGCCTCAAAAATTACTAGGGGACTGAAGGCTGGTAAGTACCAAAAAAGGTAATGAAATTTCAGGCTGACAGTGTTCATTTAATAAGTTTGATTTCTGAGTTTCTTGAATAAGGGACTGAGAGGGAAAATGGAGAACGCATGGAGCATGTTCAAAAGCAAACAAAAAATAAGCCTTTCCTCCTAGAATTTATGTATACCCACATGTGGTTCTTTCAGCAGAATTATTGCAGGCCACTAGTGAATATAAACTGCAAGTAGCAAATAGGGCAAGACTAAGGCCAGGTACAGACGTTACACATTTGCCGGTATAAATAATTGGAATCTGGTCTATACCCGAAACAGAATGAATGTTTGGCACAAAAAACCAGTCTATACCTGTAACAGAACAGAATTTTGTACACACAGACTAGTTAAAAATGGCTGAATCCTCCTGTCTAAAATTTGTTCCCTCCTCTTCCCCCACCCACCGAAGAACAAATGATTGTTCTGTTTTCTACCACTCTAAACTATGCCATTTTGGCTAGGGACAGAAGTTACACATAAACCAGTTTAAGTCAGGGGGTTTCAGCCTTTTTGGATCAGTGTATCCCTGGCGGCTAGACATGGGGGGGGGTGGAGAGGTGCATAGTTGGACATGGGGTGGGTGGGGTGGCGCATGGCTGAATGAGGAGCAGTGGGAGCTGCCACGTGCAAGCTTCCCCCGTGGCCAGCTGGGTGGGTGGTGGCTGCGCGGTAGCGCAGGATGGTACATGGCAGCACTCCATCCCTGTCCACCCACATGTACCCCCTAGCGCCTTCTCAAGTACCCCTGAGGCTACACGTACCCCCAGTTGAGAACCCCTGGGTTTATGTGATCAGAAACTGAATTTAAACCTGTAACAGAACAGAAGTTCAGTGCACATAAACCAGTTTCAAAATGGCTGAAACTGGTTTAAGATAAACCTGGTTGAATGTAGTATTAGACTTAACTGATTTGGGTTGAACTGGTTTATGAAACTTCTGTCCCAGATCCCTTACTGGTTCAAGTTAAATCAGAGTACCCCGGCATCCCAGCATGCTTTGCAGCCTTGGGTTGTGCTGTGCTGTTTAATTCAGCAGAGAAGGGTTGGGGGTGTGTGTGGAGGCAGGGACTGCTTACCCCTAGGCAAACCCCGGCTGGGGGCTGGGGCCAGGCATGGGGGTTAAATCACATTTCCCCCAGTTAACCCCCCATGAGTACAGAGCTGTCCTGCCCTGCTAAACTTACTGCTGGCTGCAACTGTGGACTACAAATTCCAGAGGCACCTGGAAGCAGGAAGAGGAAGTGATGAGCAACCCTGCAGAGTTCTGCTGCTGTGATTGTGGATTGCAAATCTCAGACATCTCAGGAGCAGCAGGATGAGGAAGCAAACACTCAGCCCATGCTGTCTACATGCCAGAGAGCTGTGCTGTAGTACCCCTGGCTTCTGGCCTGAGCCACTACAGGCATGTGGCTGCAGTTCCTGAATCAAAAGTAAATGTCTGTCCAGTTGTTTCTCAGTTTAATCTCTGCAGTTTACAAACCTGAAAATACTGAATTGATTTATCCTCAGGCTTTTTTGACTGTCTGTACTTAGCCTTATGGAAAACCACATAACATGGATTGGTTCCACTTTGGGCTTTTGAAGTGTCTGTGCCTAGCCTAAATTAGCTCTTCTTATCATCAGAGCACTCTCCTTTGAGAAGCCGAAAGCCCATCTGTTCAGAAAATGCCGGGCCTGCACCACTATTAATTTGGTCTAGAAGTACCATAGTCCAGTCCGTTCAGATAGAGTGCTCATGGCTGCTCCGACTTGATGTTATCACATAAATTCTTGGAAGCTGGAGGAAATGAACCCATGGTAATCCCAGTAGCTGTAGGTTGATTTTATGGGGCTCCAGCTTCCCCTTTACCCCACCCTAGCCACATCAGATGTACTTTGGCAGGAATGTTCCATGTCCCAGCCTCTTCAATTTCTCTTGAGTTCCAGCCAGATTTAAGCTTGGATGCAGGCTGGATATAAGGGACAACTGCACGAGACTCTCAATAATGGCTGGTTCTTGGGCATAACTTCAACCCAAAAACAAAAAGGGAAAATAGTGGACTAACAAAACACAGTCTCCAGTCTCCTGCCACTTTGAGAAACAACAGAGGGGCAGGCAGGGTCTGCAGGCTAATGAAGCCACAGGAGGAATAGCTCATCACTCAAAATGGGTGCAACAACTAATTAACAATGCAAGGCAGAAAAGAAAGAAAAAGTAGTAAAAGAATGAAAAAATAATCAGCTTAAGTACTCATCAATTTTCCTTGCTTTTTTGTGTGGTGTAGGGCTGCTGTTTGGGATCATTGCAGTCCATTTGCCAGAAATCAGTAGCTGGACACTGGCTTCTCCTGAAGCCTTTCTAGGGATCCACCTTCCCTTCTTACGATGACTCCTTTGAACAATTCACTGGCCCCCTGGCCACTCTCTGCTTGCAGGCTTGTAACTCCTGCCTGCTGGAAGACTCTTTCACTCCCAGTTTCTGGATATGTGAGAGTGCACCGCAATCTGGTGATGTCCTCCTTGCTCTGCCCCTTACCAGGTCCCTAAATAGCCCTGCTGAATGCCTCTCCTCCAATCCAGAGGGAGAGGCTGCTTTTAAAACACCATACCTCTGGCACAGCGCAACATGCCAGCTCCGGGATCGGGTGAGTGGGGGGTTGCTGCGCAGCCATTCCTGGCATCTTTTCTCGGTCCCCTGTGGCTCTCCCGCACTCATCATAAAGATAGGAGGAAATTATCTGAACTTGGAGTATAGTTTAACTAACTCAAGCAAGTGCAGATGAGGTAATCAATTCAGGGTATGCATGAAGCAGTGTTTTACAACTTGTTTGTCATGATAGTTTTGTAGGTAGAGAGTGCACTATATATGGCTATAAACAGGGTTGCAGAAATGGTTTGGCTGATAATTTCTTGAAGCAAGACAATGTTCATGGGAAACTGGTTTTTTGTTTGTTTGTTGTTTGTTTTTATCTTTCTCAAGGCCAAATCAGTTCCAAATTCAACTGGGCAAAGCCCAGTAGTCAAGCACTAAAATTCAACTGAGCAGAACTCAGTTGTCAAATCTGCATGTCTCTACCACCAGGCAGGTATCCTCCCTTCAAGATCCATCGGTCTAGGGCTTTGGATACTCCCCAAATCCTGGCAGGTATCCTGTGTGCAAGCCCCATGCCCAGAAGCCTTGGGATTTAGATGCCCCTTGTTTTGCCTGATCTTGTTCCTTTAAGAAAAAGACATTCCGCTGAGCTAAAAGCTCTGGCCTGAAATACAGCCGTTTCCACTTCAGCCAGCTGTTTGTTTGCTTGGAATGCTGCTTTCTTAAAGGGGCAGCGACAGTGTAGTAGAATTTTATTTTTCAGAATGGCTAATTACTGATAAATTAAATTAAATTTTTCTTAAATTGGTTCAGGGTACTTTATGCTCACTGGGTATAACATTTCAAACCATATTACATCCTGTCAATATGGCAGTACCTACCCATTTTCTTTTTTCTTTGTCAGAAAAATTAGCTAGGTCAGTTTCTTTCTCCCTTTCCCTCTCCTAGGGTGGGGGGGGGGGGCAGGGGCTGCCTGACAAATTTCAAGTTTTTTCCAAGTATTTATTTTGCAGAGACTGAATTGCTTCTTTGCCAGTCACCCGTACTACCTGGACAAATAATAGTGCTTATTTTCAGATATCCTGGAAGAAGGTTTTTAAGTCAAATCAGTTTATCAAACTTCTGTCCCAGACCCCTTCCTGGTTCAGAGTGCCCCAGCATGCCAGCATTTTGCAGCCCTGGGCTGGGCTGTGCTGTCTGTCCCACAGAGCTATCCCCACCCCTAAACTCCCTAGCTGGAGCAGTGAGGGCTGGTTCTCTGGCCAAATCAGTGCCCCCCACCCCGCAGGCAAACCCCTGCTGGGGGCTGGGGTCAGGGAGGGGGGTTAAACTTCCCTTGCTCTGCCTTGCTTGCTTAGTGCTGGCTGCAGCTGTGGACTACAAATCCCAGAGGCACCTGGAAGCAGGAAGAGGAGCACCCCTGTAGAGTCCTGCTGCTGTGATTCTGGACTGCAAATCCCAGAGACTTCAGGGGCAGCAGGAAGAAGTGAATACACAGTCCATGCTGGCTATGTGCTGTAGAACTCTGCTGTAGCACCCCCCTCCCCCTCCAGCTTCTGTCTTGAGCCACTGATGGCATGTGTCTGCATTTCCTGAACCAAAATGCATATCTGTTCATTTGCTTATTGGTTCAATCTTTACAGCTTAGAATAACCTGCAAAGACTGAATCAATTCAGCCTTGGGCTTTTTGACTGTCTGTACTTAGTCTTAATATCTAGACTTAGCCCTGGAGGGCAAAAAAAGCAGCAAAAAAAACTCTGGTGTAAATTAGATGTTGCATATTTGCAGTTATTCACACTTGGACATGCATGTTTATAGGTAGCTGGCATCTTTGGGTACTTGCAAATATTCCATTTAGATTGACCTAACCAAGGCTTAAATCACAGGGCTTAAATCACCCCAAAATTGCCCACTTCACTCAGAAAGTGAACCATCTTAAACCTAAGAAAAGGTTAACCCAATATACCAAGGATTAGCTGGATCTTGCGAAAGTCTGTACATGTTCACAGCACAACTCTGGGGCTGGGAGAGCCCATCCACTCACCCCAGCCCTTGGGCTGTACTATTTTAATTCACCTACCTCAGGGGTGGGCAAAATACAGCCCGTGGGCCAGATCTGGCCTATGAGGCCACTCTATCCGGCCCACAGGGCCCCTAAAAAATTTAGAAAATTAATATTTCTCTGCCCTTGGTTCCTGTCAAAAATGACAGGAACCAAAGGCAATAGGACCCAGGGGAAGCCTGGCGGGCTCCAACAACAGCAGCCCCCCCCCAGCCAGAAGCCCCTTCTGGGGCTTCTGGCCTGGGAGCACGTGGCTGCCCCACGCTGGAACTACAGGTAAGTGAGGGAGGGGAGAAGGATGGGGGGGACCCTGGACAGGGAAGGAGCGTGGGGTGGGGGGAAGCGGCCCCTTCTATGCCCCATGGCCATTGCCTCATGCTGCAGCCACTCGCAGCCTGCCTGGGACTTCCTGTGCCTGCCCCGGACAGTCCCATGTGGGCTGCGAGTGCCTGCAGCAGGGAGCGCTGGCCATGGGGTGAGTGAGGGGCTGCTTTTCCCTGTGCTCAACACCAGTTTCTTCCCTGCCAGCAAGCAGGGGCTTGGGGCTGTGCACTGCCCCCCGCCTGTACTGCAGATCTGGGGGACACTGGGTGTGAGTGGGTGGGGAGCCAGTGGGAGCATGGGGCCCACACTGGTGCCCCGGGGTCAGTGCTGGTGGGGCCCAGAGCAGGGTGGCAGGAGCACTGGGTCCCAGCTGGCAGGGGCTCTATGGAGCCGGGCCACATCCCCCCTCTCCCTGCTGGTACAGCCCAGCCTAGCTCCATGGACCTCTGCCAACCTGCGCCCTGCTTTGGGCCCCACCGGTGGTGGCTCTGGGACATTGGTACCAAGACGGTGACCAGGGGGCAGGGCACCTGTCAAGGGGTGGAGCACCTCTCATGGGGCAGGGCTACCCATGCGGCCCTCAACAGCCTGCCAAAACTGGGTAAGCGACCTTCTACCCCTGACCTACCTGGACTGGGTTATCTTTAGCTCCCTAACTGTCTCCCCTGACTGTTCACCCTGCACTGCTCCTTCTGACCTGCCAGCCTCCTCTTGACCCCACCAAACTTCCTCTCTGCCTCTGTACCTGTGGATCTGTCAGCTCCCTTCTCTATACCCCACCCAATCCCAAATGATTTACCTTGGGCTACCCATTCTGCTGCCAGCAGCAGCACATGCCTGCAAGCGTTGCTCCTAGGTTAGGTTTAGGCAATTTAAAGCAAGCTACCTAAACCAGGTGATGTACCCTTTGTCTCATCTCTTTCATAGCTATGGAGAAGGGTTTTCTTTTCTGCTTCTTAGAATCAATTTGTGTAATATGACACTGGACTTTTCCAATCTGTTACTGAATAAGCCTGAACCTATTGGATTCTGATACCAGTGAAAAAGAAAATAAAAAACCTAACACTTCCTTACTTGATTAAAACTTTTTACTAGCTTGAAATATTTTATTATAGATTCATTTGTACACTTTGTCCACTTGGAAAACAAATGTTTTAATTAGTGGTTTGGAATAAGTTACATTACTCTCAAAAGCAAATTCTTCCTTTCTGCACATTTCCAAAAGACCCTATTTGGGAAGGAAAGAGTAAAATGAATTTCCAAAAAGAAAGTGCTTCAGGATACTGGGCAGCTTTCCACTAAACATCTGTGGAAATCTGGAAATAGTGTTATTTTAGTCCTTTAAAAGAAAATAATATTATAATTCTTTCTCTCAAACAAAAAACCCGATAAAATTCTACAGAACGTATTGTTTAGTAGGAAAAACAGAACTTAATTTTTCAAGTAAGACCAAGAACATAATTTCTTTTAAATGTTGCTTTTGCTCTTGGGTGTATACAGTATGGAGGTTATTCTTAGCTATTATCTTCATATTGGAAATAATTCTATTAATTTGTGGAATGTTTGGCGATGGGACAATATTGATCATATTTGCTGCAAGCTAGGGAGGTTATCTCTCTAGGTGTTGTTAGTGCTGACCTTCATCCTAGTATTTGAGCTCCGCCTAAAGAAAATAGTTTGGCAGTAGCGTAGTCGTGAGTGAACTGCAAGGTCACTCTTGTTCTTTTCCTCTTTTGAGTTATAGAAGCTCTGCTTCAGGAACAGTTTTGTGGGGGAGGATAATGAAAGACAAAAAAGGATCTGACAGTTGATAGTAATTGTCTATATAGTAAACAAAAGTTGAATATTCATGATGAGTATTTTTTGTTGCTACGTCTAACACTTCATAAGATCCTGTTGCTGAATAAGAACTTGAACCAACTCTAATTAAAGTAAATAGCAAGTTTGTTGGTCACTTCAGTGGGAGCAAGCCTATTCTCTCTTGTAGCGGAGATCCTCAGAAAGCAGTTTTAAGGCTGCATTCCAATGGTGTAGCAAGCTCTTGTCACAGAGGTTAGCACTGAACTAGCAACAGGCTTGAGAAAAAGTACTAAAATCATTAAAAGTGTGGAGATCATCAAATGCTGGCTCATGTATTTCATAATATCAAAGTGTTTAACCAGTTCCTAGGGGTAAGTAATGTTGCATTAGTTGAAGACTGCAGTGTGCTATCTAATTCTTCCCAAGGACAGAGTCCATGACTCCACCCAGCCCGATTGCTATAAATGGCAATTGGACTTAAGGGAATTACAGCAAGCACTTTGCTAAGCAAGGGTGGGTTCATTTGCAGTTGACATTTTCAGTACTGAAAATAAATCAAATGCTTATGGAAAAATAACAATTCCCTTGTCTTCTGAATATTAGAAGAGACTCTTCCTCATGTAGTATGGACTCTGAACAAGACAGTTTTATGTTGTGAATATGATTAAGGTATAATCCACCCTGCCTAGATTCCAGTAGGATCCCTGCATCATTTGTTTTAGGGGGAAAAATTAAAAAGGACTGTATTGTAGTGAAAGGACTGGACTAGAACTCTGGAGAAGTGGGTTTGTCTCTGTTTTTTCCACAGAGTTGCTCAGAGAAGTTGAGCAATTTCAGTTAAACTAGAATTTTGGAGATGGCTACTGCTCATATGTTCTTCATGTTTTTATTGTCCACAATGAAAAATTCAGAGCTTTCAGGAGCTGTGAAGAAAACAGGCTTTGGGCATCTCAAATGGATCAACCAGATATCACAGAACTCAGACTTAGCAGATGCTTTTGTAAATGTTGCTCCTAAGTACTCTCTGCTTCAATTCATCATCTGGAAATTGGAAAGAATAAAATTTCCTCAGCAGGACTTTACAAACATAAACTCAATAACTTTATCATGTATGATATAAGATCTAGTTATCTTTCTTATTTAGTATTGAAGCACCCTTGTATTATGGGAATGAGCGCCATTATTTCCAAGGTGTTTCAGAAAGTAATAGCAATTTCAAAATGAATTTACTAAACTGGGCATTGTGTGCATTGAATGGGAAACTACACAACAGTAGGGAACACTGGTCATGGTCAAACCACCCATTGTTTACAGCTATGTAAATAAATGATTTAGTCCAGTAAATAAACATTGCATACAAAATGGCTTATTTCAAAATTGGCATTACTTTCTCAAGCACACCTATATTTTTTTAAATGTGCAGGATTTGAATGGTCTAAAGTAACTAAAGTTTGGGATCACATTCTGAAAGAGAAGGATAAAAGGAAACAGTCAATATCTGCCTCATTCTTTATTCTTTCCCTAGTTTCTGTCCATAACTGTTGTTTAGCACTTGTCTGCATAGTCACTGAATATCCATAATCAGTTAATAACTGTTATCTGAGCGGTGTGAGTAGTTAGAGTGTCAGTTTATCTATATGCGGACAACCCTGAATTCTTTTTAATTTTTTGGCATAGATGTTTTGTTGTTAAACTGTCTTGTATGTATACTGAAACTATTAAAGATTCAAAGGTGAGAACAGCTGAAGGATTCTGCAACTACCTCCTTGTCAGCCAATGAAGGGGAAGTTTTGTTGGCTCAGATGGGATCCTGCTCCTGGATCCATGTCTCTGGGAAAATCCCTTTTTTTTCCAGCCTCTTATTTCTCAATTATCTGCTTGTGAATCAATCTCCCAAGTGACTATTTATCTCCTCCTTTACTGGGAATCACACCCTCTTATTGCTGGGAAGAGGCCTGTTTGGACAGTTGAGTAAATAGTCCACAGCTATAGTATTTGTTCAGACTTCAAAAATCAAAATTTGCTAAAAAAATTTTAAAAATATATATTAAGGTGTTTTAGGAACATAGGACTGGAAGGGATCTCCTGGATCATCGAATTCAGTGCCATCGATTCAAAGGCAATCAGTTATACCGATTCCTATAGTCTAGAATCTCCAGCCTATCACACACACTACAGCCACAAATTACTTTATTAAAACAAAATTCAGAACACTTGGTAAAGTGCCACAAATAACAAGCAGGGGAGATAAGAGTGCTGCCAATTCCCCTCCCACTGTCAGATAAGTTATTGGTTAATTTGCTGAAACAATAATAGGACTAAGACAATGCCCACCACTGCAGAAGAAAGCAGCCCCTTACCTCTGTTCCTTCCCAGTCCTTCTGTGTCTAACTTGGGAGAAAATGTCCTGCTTGATACCAAATTAGATAGTCAATTTGACCCTGACCAGAAAAGCAAGACCCTCCAGCAAGAGAAATATCTAAGCACCAGCAGGCCAGAAGTTATCATCAAGATGAGCTTTCTGGCTTCTGACCCATTTGGGTATGTTCAGGTCTCATTTTCATGAAAGCTGTGAGAACACAATTGTGTAACATTGTGAGAATTGGCAAGATTGTAACTGCCTTTGAGAAATACCTGTACCTCCACAAATCAGGATTTTCAGAATTCTCTGGTTATAGGGCCATCAAACTACCACACAAGCGGATACAGCTGGACTTTAACCTTTAGGCTGGATGCAAACAGTCAAAAAACCTGAGGCCGAATCCATGCAGTCTTTGCAGGTTAGTCTAAACTGCACAGATTAAATTGAAACAGAAGTGAACAGACATTTACCTTTGATTCAGGAAATGCAGCCACAAGCCTGAAATGACTCAGGGTAGAAGCTGGGGGTGCTAGAGCATGGCTCTCTGGTTATGTGTTCACTTCCTTTTCCTGCTGCTCTCCAAGGTTTCTGGGATTTGCAGTCCAGAGCCACAGCAGTAGGACTCTGCAGGGTTGCTTATCACTTCTTCTTCCTGCTTCCATGTGCCCCTGGGATTTGTAGTTCACAGTCACAACCAGCAGTTAAGTTTAAGTGGGGGAAGGGGTGTTTAACACCCCTCCCAGGCTCCAGACCCCAGCCGTGGTTTGCCGGGAGGAGGAGGGAGGGCAACTATCGCACTCCTGTAGATTGGGCTGCATCTCCAGCTGAGCTTGTCCCCCCCCCACCATCTTGTCAGTCAGCCCTCACTGCTCCAGCCAGAGAGCAGAGAGGTGGGGCCAGCCCTGCTCTCTGGAGCAGACAGTATTGTCCAGTCCAGGGCTGGCAAGCATGCTGGTATTGTGGGGAACTCTGATTTAACCTGTTCTGTTACAGGTTTAAACCAGCTTCTAATCACTTGAAACGATTTATGTGCAACTTCTTTCCCTAGTCTTAGAAATCAGTTCTGGTATCTGAGGTTCATTGTTCTGTTCCGTTTGTAGAATGGGATGCTGTTGCTGAATTTTTCAAGTTTCAGTTAATGGCTTTTGGATCTTTATTTTATATTAATTTCAAGGTTGGGATTCTCTGGTTCTGGAAAAAATGATCAGGTCATTAGCTAGGATGAAGTGTCATAGACCAATTGAAGATAATAAGGGTATGCCAATATACACTGACAGAAAATTCAGCCTGATATTTTATTTTGCAGAAACTACATCTATAAACCAAAATTGCTATGTATGTTATAATATTAATCACACTTAGGCATGCTATAAATTACTTGGGCAAACGACCACAGAATGCAAGCCATATGCATGGAATCGTGTGCCTGGAACTTCCATAAAAGGGGCTAAGTCAGTGTAGCTAAAATGTATTCACAGCTCACTAAAGACATGGTGTAACTAAAGTGGTAGTAGTTTATATACTACAAATAACATACTTTAAAATGCAGACTTTATTACTGGGTTTACTGTACATAGAATATATTATAACATTATAAGATATTCACTTATACATCTCAGTGGTATAATATAAGTTAATGTCTTCTAGAATAATAAAGGTTATGATTCTGATAAGAAATATATACTTAATACTCTGCAAAACCATTAGATTTTAGTCTATTTATTAATAGCAATTTTGAGTTGTTCTGAATTATTATAAGCTCTTGATGTAATTAGGCATGGACAAAAGTTTTGAAACCTTGCTGTGGCATTGTATTGTGTGTACTGCAAGACATAGACAAACTTATTGTTATTCCAAATCACTGTTGATTTTATAAGGCCATTGTAACCAAAGCTTTTCAGTTCACTATATATGCCTATTTTTAGCAAGAGACTAACACAATCTATTAAAATCCATGCTGATGATTTCTTCTTTTCACTAATCTTTTTCTGTACTAAATCCAGAATGGAAAGAAAAACATGAAGAGGTTCATATAGGTCTTTCTGCTGGTGACAACGTATTTTAATTAGAATACGAAGGGTATGAAAAATATGAAGTAGAGTTACTTTGCTAATAGAAATGTTAAAAAAGATCAGGAAGCACTTGGCAGGCATAACAACAAAACCAAATTGTAGAAGGGGGAACCAGAGGAGAAAATCAGAAAGCTTGTTTTATCTAAAAATAGGTTTTCAGTCTGCCCTTAAGATTATTTATGTTTGTGTCTTGGGTTTAGGCATCAAGACTAAGATTCTCCTTTTTTCAGCACTTTGTGGAAAGGACCAGCCTAACCACTTGCCCCTTCATTCAGCGGGGTTGACTTAAAAGGCTCAGTTTGGAAATATGCATGCAAAAGTGCTCATGTGTTTTTGTACCAGTGAACCACTTCAAAAGTTTTCCATGAGGGTTCTGTGTTCTCATTTTTCTCTCTCTCCTAGCAGAATCAACATATTCAGGGGTCCTTCTGAGCTAACAACCCATTGGGCTAGTGTAGTTTCTGTGGCCAACAGCGCAGGAGAAAGTGAAGTGGTCAGCGCAGTTCAGGCACCCTTGACACACAGCCAAATGATCAGGTATCTGTTGACATCTGGGTTGTCTTGGGGCAGTTTTTGGTACATGTCCAAGCAGAACTGGAATTCATGCTTCAGAAGGCATTGTGAAAAGCTGAAACCGCTCTCCTGTCAAGACTCAGGATGTGTGTAGTGACCACCCAGTATTATTTTCCAACAAACTTAAAAAGAGATACGGTCAGCACTAGTTTGTTTGTTATTATTATTACTATTATTATTATTACTACTACTACTACTAATAGTAATAACAATAATAATGTGTTTTGAATCTATAATGTTGTGTGCTAGATTTTCCTTATAGAAAGCAGATCTAGGTATTCACATATGTGCATGTTCTCTATTGCTTTAGTAACTGTGGTGCATCCTCTAGCACAGAGGTGGCTGACTTTGGCAAACATGCCACAAGAGGCATAGGCACCTTCTGTGTGTGGCATGTGGCAGATTAGATCAGGGGCAGGCAGCACACTCACTTTGTTTGAGTGGGGTACTGAACTTGATTAGGAAACATAGGAACAACCTTTATTTCAATACCAGTAAACAGTAGATGCATATATATATATATATATATATATATATATATATATATCAACAAGCAGTACTAATGAACTGGTTGTTAGTAGGAGGGATCACATGTGGAACCTCTGAAACTTATCCAGAAAGCCTTTACTAGCTCTGTCAGCCAAGGCTGTATCGGACTTATCAACCACTATTTGGCCTAGCCATGGATAGAAGTACACAGAGTGCCAAACCAAATAGGCATGTTATTACATAGTCTCCTCCTTCCCTTGCGAACTGGAATCTTCCCTTTCTGTGTGTTGTGGGAGCAATCTGATGAAGTACAAAATTGTATCAGTTGAGAAACAAGGATGCTATTTAGAGTGGTGATATGTTAAATTCTCATGTGGAACAGAACCATGATCGATGTAATTGGTGACTCAGAGTTTGTTTTTAATAAGACTTATTAATCTTCCCACCCCCGTGTTGTAGATGACAGCATTGCACTCATAGATTGTGAGTAATGGAGACTTTATCAGCGTTTTGGGGGTTTTTTGGGTTTTTTTAGCAAAAAGTATAAAATATTTAGGTTTTGCAGGGAAGCTTAAAAATAATAAAAAAAAAAAAACGGCATGGAAGGTCAGGAAGAACATCAACAGTGTCTTACCGTGCTCTAAGGGATATTACCAGATGCTTTCAACATTCCTTTGGCTATTCCTAATAAGGAAAGTTTATACAGTTACTGTCCAGCTATGAGTTTGTATAGCTGTATAGAAGATGGATTTTTTTTTCTGGAGACATGCCCCTTTTTAACCAATCCTTGTGTTTCTTCAAAACAATCCCATTGAAATAAAAAGCAAGGAATCCAGTTACAGTTTGTTTGCATCTCTCCCTCATTCTCACTCCCTCCTCCTTTCTCCCCCCCCGCCACATACCCGTACAGTCACTTTATTACAAAGCTTTCAGCAATACTGAACTCTCTGAGCTCACTTGGAAGCAATGAAATGAAAAGATCTTTTTTTTTTCCTTCAGATTCATGACAGTAGAAGTCTCTGGCAAAAAAGGTATCGTGGGAGATATAGCTGTTCCAGCTGATCTGTTTCTCAGACATTTGATATATAATTTCAGGAAAATTACATTATTATGACTTTAGCGCTTCTTTTTTAAAATTTTTATAAAAATTCTAAGTTGGACTTTGCGTTCTTATTCCAAGTCTGTTTTGATCAAAATACAAGGGACACTGGAGACACAACAGAATTTAGTTAATGGGTAAGCAAACAAAATATGTGTATGCATCGTGTGGGAGAGATACCAGTAATGGAGTGTTTGAGCTGAATCTGATAATTTACTGTGTTTTAATTTGTACCTGTTTTAGCTGAATTTCAGAAAAACAAAATACTTTTTGCTCAGTAAGAAAAAAATTGGCCTTTAGTCCGTGACTGCCACTTAGCAGGCTCTGAATTCAACAAATTGAAAGCTCTCAAAGACCCTTTATTTTGAGACTGGTTTCATGATCTTGCATGTTTGCTTAACTAGATAGAACTGAGCAAAACCTATGTAATGAGCAGTGGTATTGCATAATTAAACTAAACTGCACAATTAAGCCATTTAAAAAATCAACTTAATTAGATGGTAGGTTACTTTGAAGTCTGCAATATGTTTATCATTTTCTTTAAGTGTGTGAAGGGTCTGTGGCCCCAGTCTTTGGTAGCTGTGAGCCAAAGTATGCCATTGATAAGTCTGCTTGAAAACAGATTGTATGACATGTATAACTGCAGACATTCAGTTTTGGAAAAAAAACCCCCAAAACCAAAAAAGCAAACCTTCTGTAAGAGTTGTGTTTTATAGATCTAGCTAAAATGCCTCTATGTTCCAGTTAGCTGATTGAACTGTAGCACAGAATAAGAACTGTTCATGTGCTGACTCAGTCCATGAGGAGCTTGTAACTCTAGCAATTGTTTCTGTTTTTCATAACAGTGGGAACTTTATGGGCTATTTTTCCCTCTTCCTGTCCAAAATAAATGCACTGTTTAAAACAAAGAATGAAATTGCAGATCAGCTGGCAGGTGTGCAGATTGGACTTGGGGTATTTCATTCTAGGGAGGTAGCTTACAGAAGGTCCCTCTTGTATATTTCATGCTGATATGTTATTTTTTGTTTATTTTAATAACCAATTTTGATCTTCACATTTTAATGCTGCTGTTTAATGAGCATTTTTAACAGGCCTTCTTACTTAATACAGAACGGAGACAGCATCCAGTAGCACTGTGTTGATTTAGTGTCAGAGCAGGTTTTCATATACTGACTCATCTATCTGGTCTTTTTCAAAAGAGTTAAGCACCATCTAGTGCAAAGAAACAGATTTAGGAAGCCCCATTCTGACATTTGACATCATAAGGATTGATATGGATTGCATCAGGATGTAGAATTGTGTGAATACAATATTTTAGTCAGTGATGCTGCTACAGGCAGAGGCAGGGGCAGGGTGGCCCAGTACAGCTATGGTATTACTATTTGGGCAGCTAAGGGGCCATTTAATGACCCCTTGTTCTGTACTGCACTACATATATAGATTTAAAATAATCTTATATATGTCTGTACTTTTTATGATTCCATAACTCTTGATTATAGCCTGTGGCAACAGTCATCTCCTTTTTTTAATGGTCATTCCACTAATCAAGGGAAATGGTTTTAGGGCAGTTTTGCTGTCTGCTAGGACTTCCTATTTTACAGCTCATGCCTACCCACCCCAAGCCCCAGATTTTCATTTTCATTTTCACTTGCATGGCCAGAATTGGCCTCCAAATCTAGGACTGTCCCGGCCAAACCGAGATGTATAGTCTACCTAACTGGTAGCCTTTTTTAAGAGTTGCATGGTCCCAAAGCACAGGCTAAATCAACTCAAAAGGAAATTTCCCATAAGGAAAAAATGGTGATTTAGTATGTAAATAAACTGACAAGCCAGAAGTAGGGCACATCAACTTTTACTCTCTATTCAGTAAAGTTGCACTAAGGATCACTGGGTGCGTCTACCTGAGATGCTAAAAGCACAGTAGACTAATTCTCCTTTGCATTAGTGTGTCATGGTGAAAGCTGTGCTAATGTACAGGAGAATTAGTCTACCGCACAATAGTGCCACTTAAAAGATATGTGCCGGCGCTAGTGCACAGTAGCGCCAACTACCACACATTAAGTTTAGTACCTGTAATAATATAACATAATTATGGCACATTAGTACACATGTAGATGTGCCCGCTATTATGCTTTTCCAGTTTAGCTTCCCTGCAAGATTGGTCTCTGCAGGGCAACCTAGTCATTAAGAAAGGTGCTACGGTGGGTGGGAACTGGAATATGCTAAGTAGAACATATGGGAAATACTGGGTCATTGCCAAAAGGCTGCAGCTGACTCAGTGTCATAGTTTTGAGTTATCCAAGGGTCCTGGACACTTTAAATCAACATGTGAGGTATGAGTTATGTGTAATGTGCGAGACTGTAAACTTAGAATGGGTGCTAGAACTGTGAAATGAAGATGAATGGGAGGAGCAGTTATGCAGTAAGTGACCTCAAAATTCATAATCAACTAGAGTTATGTATTTATTTTTTAGATGCATGAAATGTGCTTGTCACCACCTCTAGGTATACTGTTCATCAGTACTGAAACAGTTGGAACGCAAGTGACTCAGAAAGCAAAATCAAATGGAATCAAAAGAAAACTTTCCTTATTGTTTTTTTTAAAAGGTCACACAAAACCCATCCTTCTCTCAGCACAGATGAAACCTGACACAATAGACAGACCTTGCAACAAGGAAGGCAAAATGTAAGATCTTTGCAGAGTTGAAGGTATTCACCGGCACTTGGAAACCAGCTAAAATCTAGTGCAGCCTGTCTAGTACACTGATATAATATTCACTCTACAAGAAGCAGTACAGACCAACTTCTGCTAGCAGTGTTCAAGCAGAAGTTTCTAGATTGTCTGTGAGGTTAGTCACATTCAGTGTATGTTCTAGAAATCCAGTCTGGAAGGAATAGATATCCCGTAATAATGGGATATTACAAACAGGGATCCTGTTCTGACAAAAAAAAAATCCCCAATTTTCGGGTTAAAAAAAGGAATCCCAAATCCACATTTTTCCATGATCAAAGTGAAACAATACTGTATATATATTTATGTATTAGTGGCACTTCATTTTAATCACAGAAAAAATGTGGATTTGGGGTTACCTTTTTAACCTAAAAATTGGGGATTTTTTTTATCAGAAAAAAACAGGATCCCTGATTATAAAGGTGCTTGAAATATTTTCAACAAAACATTTATGTCAAAATTGCTGCTTTCTTGAAATGTTTTCTCAGGTCCAGGATGGAAATAAGTAGTGGGGACATAATTTTGAGCACCATCCTTTATTTTTATTTTGCCAACAAATACTTTTTATCTCTATTCAAAGGTCTTTTTCTATAAGTAGGATCAGATTTCACTGAAAACGTTGTTTTGAACATGGTGAACTGACTTCAAGTACTAAGAGTAGTTTACATTGAATTATAAGATTCATAGTATGCTAGAAGCTAAGTGACTTTGTATTGTATCATTATGGGTAAGGCAAGAGATATGATTAAGGCATATCATAAAGCATTAGATATGAATAATATAGCTTTAACTTGGGCCAGGTACAACCATTATACTTTTTCTGGTTTAGGTGGTTGGAAACTGGTGTATACCTGTAAGAGAACAGCAGTTTGGAGCACAAAATGGCAGATCTTGGTCTAAGATAGACCTGGATTGATATGGTATCAGACTTAATCTATCTAGGTTAGACTGATAAATCAAACTTTGGTACCAAGTTTGTTCACGTATCAAGTTATGTCACTGTCTGCTTGCATCCCTGGTGCCTTTGTGGGCTGCCAGTAACCCCACCCTATGCTTGGCTGCTCTGGTCCTGCCTCCAGCTCTCACAGAGCCAAGTCATCACAGTGCCAGACTGATGACAGGGGAGGGTGGGGAGGAGCACTCAGCTGTGTCCAGCTCCCTGGTGATGTGCTGGCTCTCAGGAGGGGCACGGGGATCCAGCATGTAGGGGAGTATGGGGGTCCCTGAGAGGGCTCCTGCACACCCACCTAGGGACCCCATGCTCCCCCACAAGTTCTCACAGTAACAGAGGGCAGACTGGACTGGAGGTGCCAGTCATTGACTGCTGATGGGGAAGGGGGAGAGTGGCACTTGCTGTCAGCAATCTCTGGCAGCCCAGGAAAGCCACATATCAAACTGGGAGGTGTGGTCAAGTGCCCTCAACCTGCTGGCCTCAGCCAATGGAGGCAGCCTGCATGCCCCCCACCCCTCCCTTCTTCCCCCTGCTCCAAGGGCAAACTTCTGTTTTATTTACTCCTGACCTAACCTAGGGTGCTTACAGAAACTCACTTAGGTTTGAGCGATTCTGCCTCAGGCTTTTTGAATGTCTGTGCCTAGCCCTAATGAACAGTGAACAATGCAGTGAGATCTTGCAGTTTTATTGGAAGCTTCACAATATTGGGTGTTTCTCTCCCAAAGTCACAGGGTTACATGGGGCATGGGACTTCCCTATTTTTAAGGTAAAATTCTAACTCTCCTGATTGCAGAGAAGAGTTTAAACCTGAACACATGGGAACTGATAGTTCTGCATACTTACACGTTGCCTTTTTTTTAATCTTTCTATCAAATATTAGAATAGAATAGAATTGGAGATCATTCCTAACTTCCCACAGCTTTTGGTGAAGTTATCCTGTAACTTGTTATTGAATCAAATCTTTGTGAGTACCCCTACACTACACACGGTATTGGGTCACAATATAAGTACATTACCTTTATATTATCCACACATGGGGCACAATTCACATTTTTTCAGTATGTGCCTAAACCTTGGTAGCACCATGTCAAAATGTTGAGTACCCTCCTCCAGGGGAAGTTTCCAAATAACTAGGTTAGGCATTTAGCATCCCCACAGAGGCAATGGAGAGACTTCAGAGATACCTGAGAATGGTTCATATTTGTTTATAAGCATTCTATGCAGAGAGAAGGAAATGGTGTGCACCTCCAAAACATGATTCAAAAAGCTTACTGGTTTTTACAGGTAGCCATAGGAAAGATGACTCCATGGGGACTGTCTGAATTCCTGCCCCTCTCAAGCTGTCCATTACATACTGTGCTTTACTTGTGATTCACCATACCTAGTTGCACTTATGAGATCATATGGTGTTTCTGATGACAGACGTTTCATGACTGATGATGGTAGTGTGTACCTTTTCCCCAGCAACCTACTCATTAAAGCACTTGCCCTAGAATTGGAAGACATAGGCTCTCCTCAGCCTGAATGAATTCAAGCCCATATCTACCACCTTGCAGGAGAATGTGCTATTCACCAGGCACTTTCACCCATCCTGGGGAAGCTGAGCCATTGGGAAGGCGACATGGGTGGAGCTAGAATTTAAAAAAGGTGGGGCGGGGGGTGCAGATGAGGTGCATAATCACATATAAAACAACATGTATTTCTTTCCTGTTAAAAATAAACTAGAAGCTTTATTAATATGTTAGGGTCCTAGGGCTGTATTATTAAGTTTAAGATTGAATCAAAAAGAAATATAACTTCATTGGAATGAATTAAAAACAATCTGCAGGGCTGTGAAATAGGAGCTTCATTAGAACTGCAGCAGCTAACAGCAGAATTGCAGAACAAAGTATAACTCGATTGTTTGACTATTAAAAAGATGAGGGGGAAGTTTGCACCTGTGGAATAGAGTTTAGAAGGGATGGGATAGATTACAATAACCATGAAGTCAGTTAACTCCTTCAGCATTTCCTGACTAAAAATGCTGCTGCTGCTGTCAGGCAGTTAGCTTTAAACTTTGGGTGGAGCAGAAATCAAAGTGGGGTGCAAGCACAACAGTGCACCCTCACTGGATCCTCTGCTGGAAGCCAAGAGTGCAAGCATCGGGAGGTCAGGAAGAAAATAAACAAGGAGACTGGCTCTGATTAATGGTTAGGGCAGGGGGTTTCAACCGTTTTTAATAAGTGTACTCCCAGCGGCCCCCTTTTTAATAAGTGTACCCTTGGGTCGGGGGGAGTAGTGAGCGGCTGGACGCCGAGTGTGGGGAGGGGGGAGTGGGTGGTGAGCAGCCGAATGCTGAGGGTGGGGGCGGGAGGGGGTGGCAAGCAGCTGGATGCCGTGGGGCTAACGGGGAATGGCAAGCGGCTGGGTGTGGAGCAGGCAGGTGGCAAGCGGTGGCAGTATGTGGCCCTGTTCTCACCCTGCCCTGGCCCTGCATCAAACAGTAGATGTGAACCTAATGAGCATTTCCATTCCTAACAGCCACTCTTCAAATGAGAAATCTTATACATTCTCCTACTATCTTTTTTCATTGTATATCTTTTCCCTTGCAGTTGTCAATTTTAATCAATTTCCATTTCAGGCCTACCAGAAATCTCCTCAGATTATGTATGTGCTTGGACATACCAGAAAGCATTAATGACATCTTTCCGAGAGAGGCTCAGAGAATAAGGATTAGCAGGGCAAAGCCCTCCAGTGGCATGAATTCTCCCTTCTATGTTAATGGATTTAACTGGCTGAGTTGGTGGTGGTGAATTTAGTTTGGTATCTTGATGTTTCATTATAAATCAATATTGCATGCTATAAATATTGGATTCTGTGAACACAAATATTTGGACACTCCAAGGGAGTCTTGAGAGGTCTTAATGATCTAAATTAGCATGGGCCAACCTTTTTGACAGGAGTGCCACAAATTAACCCTTGTGCCCTCCCTGAGTAGTACGATCCCCTTTCCAATCCCAATCTGCTGCCCTGCTTTAAGCCTCTTGCCCTATCTGCCACTGTGCTGCTTGCCACCTTCTTGATCTGGTGTGTCAGGCTTGTCCAACGTATGGCCCATGGGCCGCCATGCAGCCCACCAAGGCATTTTCTATAGCCCGTGGTGCTGAGACAGGAAATGAAAGTAAACATGGGTTACTTTCGTTCCTGCCCCTTGTCCCTCCCCCAGCCCCTCAGCAGCTTCCTAATGGCTGCTGAAGGGCTGGGGAAGGGACAAGGTTCCAAGACACACCGTGTCAGCTTGACGTTGCTGACATGGTGCATGTGGGAAGAGGAGTAGCCATGTGCTTCTTGGGACCAGATTAGCCCAGCTGGAGCAGCAGGGGGCTCAGCTGCACTTAGGCAGGGGGAAAATGCAGCTGAGCCCCTGCCGCTTCAGCCAGGCTCATCCCCTCCCGAGTGGCACACGGCTCCGCCGCCACTTCTGCTGGCCGGTGCAGACCTGGCCCGCCTCCTCCCGTCCCCAGCACCACGTGGGGAAGCCACCACTTCCCGGCCTGAGCAACTTGCCGCTCCCTGCCCACAAGCGAGAGGCAGCCCAGCTTGGCCGCCCAGCCCCGGGTTGTGGAACTGGCGGAGGCGGAGCGGCTCAGGCAGGTGCCTCCTCCCACTGGGCTGTCGGCATTGGCCGCACCATGCGGCGCAGTCCCAGGCTCGGGTAGAGCCTGCATTCACTGCACCCTGAGGTGCTGCCCGGCCCCGGCTCCAGCTCCCTCCAGCCTGGCACAGCATGGTGATGCGGACCCGCGGAAGCAGCATGGTGGCCGGGCTTGCCCTCGTCGTCTGCCTCTGCTGCCTCCTGCCCGGCCAGGGTGCCGCAGGTAGTGCCAGGCTGGGCCGGGGTTGGGGCAGGATGATGGTGCTTCCACCAGGGCCGGGCCGGTGACTGTGGTCTCCCAGCACCTGTGTGTGTGTGTGGGGGGGTCCCTGCCTTTCACAGGGGAGGGAGGCTCAGCTCTGACCCCCGTCTCCTGGGGCTGAAGCTTTAACCTCAAAGCCTGGTCTTCTCTCCTGGGAGCGGGCTGTGCCCACATCCCAGAAGCCAGGTGCTGGAGCATTACAAGGGAAGGCAAAAACCTCCACAGTGTGCTCTAATCTGACCATGGGGTAAAATTCCTTCCTGACCCCAAATTTGGCGATCAGTGGGACCCCGAGCAGAGGGGCAAGACCCGGGCTCGGCAATGCTTTTTGGGCCATGCCAAAAACACCTGCAGCCTTGACTTATAAAATGTTGGCGTGCCAGTGGCAGACAACGGGGGAGCCACAAGGGGCTCTATCCTTGTTGTGGCAGCACAGCCCTGGCCCTTTCCCTGAAGTCTGCCCCAAGGCACACGTGCCAAGCAAAATGCCTTTGTGTGCTATGCTCTGACACCCATGGAAAGGGTTGCCTACCTCTGGACATAACTCTCTATCCAAAATCCTCTGGATTTGGTCCCAAAAGAAGCATTGGCACACCTCAGTCAAAGTCCCTAGCCTCGGCTGTAGCCAACACCCAGTACCTCTGAGGAAGACTTAAAAACACCCTAGCACATATAGCAGAAAAGGGAAGGGTGGTGTTGGGGGCAACCAGCAAAGCCCAGAAGCATGAGAAGTACCCATAGTAGAACATAGGCATAGCTATGCCTAGATCAGAGGTAGGCAAAATATGGATTTTAAACCACATTTCCAGACCCATTTCATTGTCACTTCCTGCAACTTCATTGGTGTCAAAGGTCACATGACATCTTCCTGATGTGATGCCACTTCCTGTGAGGTCTTTGAATATGGCCCACTGGGTGATAAAAAGTTCGTGATCTGGCCCCACATTCAAAAAGGTTGGACACCCCTGTGCTGTGTGGTACATACAGAGGTTACCCATGCCACTTGTGACATGCTTGCTGATCTAAATGATGACATTCATGGCCACCCCTGATCTAAATTATTCATATTGTGCTTATTTTACACAAACAACAGCTCTGTTATAGACTTCTATTTGGAAATCCAAAGGCTTGTTAAAAAGACTTCTCCATGAGGGATTCAACCCATAATTGCCCTTGTGTTGAAAATGTTTTAATCTTGAAATCATGTGAAGAAATAAGATAGGAACACTGTAAAATCTTTTCCCCTTCCCTTTCTCTACTTTACTTATAGTGCCCTGTAAGCAAATGCTCCCTCCCATAGCCACTCTTTATTTCATAGAAATGTTAGTAGAGCTTTTTTTTCCTGATAACTGGTAGTCACTAACCATTTTTTTTTTTTGTTATTATTATTTGCTGAGGGCTAATTCATGTCATTTTCCTAAGTAATATTTCTCTGGTGTGGGTGTGAATTCAGTCTCCCTTGTGGATGATGCCAGCTTTCCAGTATCCTACTAGTCTTGCCTTGTTATACAGAATTTAGCAACGTGTATCCTGTATTCATCCAATTCCACTTGGCAATCACAGGGTTGTTTGCAAGAAAGACAGATAGCTGAGAGTAAATGACTATATGTCTGCCTAGGAATTGCCACATAAAAGTTAATTACTATGTAAACACAACTAACAACTAAGAGAATACTTTATACAGTCCAGTCTCTTGCCAATACTAACAGATTTCCTTGATTTAATGCATAGTTTATTATTCACTGCATAAATACAATACTTTAGTAAAATATTTCTTCATATGCAGAGGGTGATAATCAGTTTTGGCACAGAGGTCCAAAATGTATTAAAATCATACAATAGGTATTGTTTGCAAAGATCCTGACTTTTAGGGAACATGCACTGCATGGGCATTTTTGTCATTATATTAAATGTTGTGGATGGAATGATGACCCCATTGAGAACACCCTGTGAATTTTGCCATTCATGGCACTGGGGCCAGGATTTTGCTCGGTGGGTTGAAATAGTTAGTAAAATCAGCATTTCCTGTTGTGTAATTGGCTTGGTGTTCAGACTTTATTATGGATGTTTCTGAGACACATACAGCTGAGTGCTCCTATATATATCTTGTTATTAAAGTTTATTCTGAGTATACATTTCTGAATTTTTATCTTTTGCTTGCTATCATTCCTTAATCCGCCATGCTGTCAGACACTAGTGGGGCTCCCAGCAAAAGCTAGAACATCTTCAGTACTCCCAAGAGTAAGTATTTGGAGCTATTTCAAAAGGGGAAGTTGGAGTGCAGAGCAGCTGTTATGTTCTAACAGTTACATGTGTCGAAGCCGGGAACAACAGCAATGTAGCAAAAGAGCTCCACCTTTAAAACAGCATTGCCGTGTTATTCAGGGTTAAACTGGAGCAGTCATGCTACGTTTATATCCTGGCTTATGTACACTTAACTGTTAGAACTTAACAATTGCTGCCTGCTCCTAATCAGCAGCTAGCCTTTTGAAATGGCATCAAATATATGTTTGTTCATACCCTAAATGTGTTGCATTAATTTATAAGGATACCTAGAGGCTACCCTGTTGGCAGGGAACACTTGATGTTTGACGCTATTTTGTAGGGGGAGCTAGAAAAGTGTGACCTAGGCTCCTGGCAGACATGTAGATGAAGGAGTGATGGCTCCTGATGTGGAATCCCCTCAAACATGTTTCCTGCCATTCCACCCTTATGTGGCAGGACATGTAATTGTAGCATCCAGCATCAGATCCAATCACACCTTATTACCGGTACAGGAGGAGCCTGGGTTTATGATTCTGGACTCCTGCACCAGCAAGTTCCTGTGGCTGAGAATCACATCAGCTAATGGGGCTCCCACCCAGGGGTGCATACCGGGGAACGCACCATGTGCTTCCGCAGCTGGGAGTCCCAGCCTGGCCACACATTCTATTAATGGCATGAAAGGAACCAGCCACAAAGTTATTACGTATTTTAATAATGTATAGCAATTAACAATTTAAGATATGATTTATCATGACTTAAATGTATAACTTCTGACTGGTTTATTGTGACTTAAATGTGACATGTGCCGGGGGCCATAAACAAGCTGCTCCACATTATTACCTGCAAGTAACTACCTCATATTGGGTAGTTACAAATCCCCCCAAAATCATCTAAGACAGTTTTAGGTACTCAGTGGAACAAAGGATTTCCCCCTTTAGTCATTTACAGCCATAATGGTCATTTAGTGCTATTTACTTTTCACTTTTTTCTTAATTCCCCTCTTTTTTTATGCTTATCATTCTGTTAATTCTGTAGGACTAAATATTTACAGGAACTAGTAGCTTTCCTTTAGTTGGTTTTATTGCTGAATACAAATTGCAATAACTGGAAAGCAAGGAAGGGAGAGATTAGAGGTACAGACAGGAAAACTGTGGTATGGGAATATAAACTGACAGAATCTAAAGTGCCTCTGGTTGAGAAATCTGGAAATAATTTTAGAGTTGAAATAAATTACCAATGTAAATGAAAGTTTTACAAAGTGGCAATTGTATACTTAGTTTCCTGAAACTTACAGAAGAAATTAAGCAAAGAAAGTTAAAACTATGTAATACTATATCTGTTATGTGTCATGTTTTCCATAGGCTGCCTGTACATAGGAGCTGCTCTAATCAAAACACGGGCAGCATCTCATGAATTTAGCATCCTGCATTTCAAAGTGCTGGTGAGGGCACTTTAACGAAAGCTCGTGTGACAAGCTTTCATTAAAGTGCCCCTGCTACCATTTTCAAATGCAGGAATGCTGAATGCATGAGACACTGCAGCATGCTGTAGTGTTCTGAATCAAGATGAATTGAATCTGCTCTGACACATTCCAATCAGAACACATGGAGCATGTGTAAAAGTGCACATAGGTTGGAAAGCACCTTAGGACAATCTAGTTCCACCCTCTGCTAAAACAGGACCATTCCCAAATATAGGGCTATCCCAAGGCTTTGTCTAGCTGGATCTTAAAAATCTCCAAGGATGTGGCCTCAGTAGTGCCTCACTTCCCTTGATCTGCTGGTAATGCTCTTCCTAATATAGCCCAGTATGCCCTTACCCTTCTTTGCAACAAGGGCACATTTTTGGCTTATATTCAGCTTATTGTCCACTATAACCCATAGCTGTCCTGGATTCTTTTTCCCCTCAGACAGGCCTCCCAGGGGATCCTGCCCACCAGTTCCCTGATTCTGCTTTTCTGAAGTCCAGGGTCCTTATTCTGCTGCTCTCCTTCCTTCCTTTCATCAGGATTCTGAACTCAATCACCTCGTGGTCACTGCTGCCCAAGCTGCCATCCATTATTACATTCCCCACCAATTCTTCCCTATTTGTGAGCAGCAAGTCAAGAAGAGCATGGCCCCTAGTTGGCCTTTCCAATACTTGTACCTGGAAGTTGTCCCCAGCACTCTTCAAAACTTCCTGGATTGCTTGTGCACTGCTGTATTGCCCTCCCAGCAGATGACAGGGTGATTGAAGTCTCCCGTGAGAAGCAGGGCCTGTGATCAGGAAACTTCTGGTAGCTGTTTGAAGAAAGCCTCATCCACCTCATCCTCCTGGTTTGGTGGTCTACGACAGCACACACCCACCACATCATCATCCTTGTTGCTGTCTCCTGTGACCCTGACCCAGAGACTCCAGTTTCATACTGGAGCTGAGCAATCATACAGTTTTTTTTACCTGAAGTGGAATTCCTCCTCCTCTTCTCCTCTGCCTGTCCTTTCTGAACAGTTTGTACTCATCCGTGACAGTGCTCCAGTCATGCAAGGTGTCCCACCAAGTCTGTTATTCCAATCACATCATAGTTCTGGAACTGTTTGAGGACTTCCAGATCCTCCTGCTTGTTTCCTAGGCTCCATGCATTCATGTACACACACCTGAAGTAACTAGCCAATTGCCTTACTTTTTCCCCTGTTGCCCACTCCTGCTTGTGCTTCCTCCAGGTCACCTGCTTCCCCACTTACCTTAGGGCTTTTGTTTCCATACCCTGGCAAACCTAGCTTAAAGCCCTCTCACTAGGTTGGCAAGTCTGTCTGTGAAGATGCTCTTCCCTTTCTTTGTCAGATGGATCCTGACAAAGCAATCCTTTTTCTTTGCCTCACCAGCAATCCTTTTTCTTGGAAAAAAACATCCTGTAGGCAAAGAAGCCAAAGCCCTGCTGGCAGCACAATCTGCACAGCCATGCATTGATCTGTAGGATGTGTCTGCTTTTGCCCAAGCCCTTCCCCTCGACCAGAAGGATCGAGGAGAACACCACCTGAGCCTCTCTGCCCTTCACCATTGCACCCAGAGCCCTGCAGTAACTTTTGATCTGCTCAGAGTCATCCTTGACAGCATCATTGGTGCCCACATGGCTGAGCAGCATGGGGCATGTCTACATGCTGCTGTATGACGTTGCTACAGTGCCATGCTTTAGTACTTCATTTTGGAAATATACACCCATGTGATCACTACGTCACTGTAGCATGCCCTGCAGCGGCCTAGCACACTGCTACGTTGCCATGGGGTGGAATGTAGACTTGCCTATGAGGTAGTCATCTACCAGGGGGGCCGGATGAGTCTCGGTAATCCCTCCATGACATCTCAGCTCCAAGCAAGCAGCAGATTTGCTGAGACAACAGGTCAGGCTGGCAGATGGATACCTCCATCACCTGCAGAAGGGAGTCTCCAACCACCACCATCTTTTGTAAAAACCACAGTTTTTACAGAGTGCTGGGCACATCACTAAATTTAAGTCCTGATTCTGGATTTTTGAAGAATTTAAAAGTGAGAATGTGGGCTGTTTGATTGTCTACACTGATTTTGTTTAGGTTTAAAAATACAGGGGGGAAATTTTTACAGTAACTATTTCCTAAATCCCACTGATTTTCACTTACATTCTTTTGGAAATATAGGCCATAATACAAATTAGCCAAAAACATATTTTTTAAAAACCAGCAATGGTTTCTTACTATGAGATTATGCTCAGAATTTGAATGATATTTACAAGGAGCTTGGAAAGGGTGGGAAGATTTTCAAAGACACAAATCTTCCCCTTAATGACTAAGTCATCTGTTTTGGTATTTCAGTTATTTATGTGATAAGTAAACTGCTCATTTTTGTGGAGGAAAAAAGATGTTAGCAGGAGGGCAATGAGAAAAATATAATAGAAGCTGAGAGGACTGCTGAATGAGAGAGGTAATTAATTGACAGAAGTTACAAGGGCAAGGTTTTAGTATGGTTTTTCCTTAATTTTTAAATGATATAATTTAATTAACAAGATGTGTTCTGTGTTGTACTTGTTTTTTCCACCACATCACCTTTTTTGGATAGAATACTTTGTGGGGAGAAGGACTATATCTTTCTTGGAATTTGGAAAGTTCTGAGTTCACTTCATGCCATGCTGCAATCTAACGAGCAAAGCAGTGATGTATGTGTGTGGCAGTACATGTGCATGAATACATTTTCAAAAGTGAGTAGTTTAGATATTCAGAAAAATACTCTTCAGGAATCCTCCCTGGAGTAGGTTGACTATTCATCCCAGTTCGGCCAGGACACTTCAGGATTCTGTAGGCCAGTCCTGGCCGGTTGGTCAAAACCATGGGCTAGTCCAGTGGGGAGGCAGAGTAGCATGAGCAGGTGGCTGGGCAGGTACTGCTGCTCCTGTGCAGGAGCAAGGCAGGTGGACTGGAGCAGGTGCCACCGCACCTGTATGTGGCATGTCCTTGCTCCTGCACAAGAGCAGTGATGCCTGCCCAGCCACCTGACTGGCACACCGTGCTGCTCTGCCTCCCTGCTAGACTCCTGCTCAGGGCTTTTGACCAACCAGCTGGGACCAAGTTATGGAATCCTAGAGTGTCCTGGCTAAAGTGGGACATACGGTCACCCTACCCTTGATCCTCACCAAGGTTACATTTCCACTCGGTAACCTTGCATAAATTTTGAACTGGGAAGAGCAAGTTATTCTGGCCAGCCTATACCCAATGCTCTGTGGCACAGGAGAGTCTCCCAAAGCTGTGCCAAGTACAGTGTGCTCTCCCTCAATGCCCAGCATCTAGTTCCCTCCTTGCACAGCAGACTTGCACTTGTATGACCACCAAGGTAGAGTTTCCTCCTTCATAGAAGATGTGATGTTTTTCATGGGCAGTGTGAGAAGAACATGGTCTATTCTTCTTATTACTATTCATGTATTTGTATTATGATCCTAGTACAGGTCTGTACTTTATGTTTTTGTGTTATAGTAGAATAGGTTATGTGTTATACTAGCTTAGGTCTTAGATGAGATACACTATGCATGTACATTGTTAGAGCCCTTAGCCTGCAGAATTTGAAATTTATGTAGGCCAGACAGACAGAGTCTGGGATAAAGGAAGTATTATTATCCCATTATACAACTGGGGAATAGAGACATGGCTTGATTAAGTAACTTCCACAAAATACACAAGGAACTCTGTGGCTAAGACAGCAGCTGAATCCAAATCATGAACCTGAGGGCAGTGCCTTAACCATAAAACCTCCCTTCCCTTCAGTACTGTGCGAACAATTACATTTTCTAGGTTCTGACTTCTACCTGTTCTGTCTCCAGTGCTCCTACAACCATAGTGCCTAGGGAAATCATTCTTGATGAGAGTGCCGTGAAATCTTTTTAAGCATGCTGTGGGATGCCACATGATATTAGTATGGTTAGGTATGCAAACACCTTTATACAATTCATGAGATAAACTCAGTGATTTCAAATAGAAGCCATAACATTAAAACCCTTCTGACATGTTGTAGCATTTCTGAGTTCTTTGCAGCAGAAGAATTGTTCTATTTTCTGTAGTTAAGAAATAAGTGAAAACTAAGAGCTGACATTTTCTGAGGGGTGCCTTGAATCTAAAAAGGTTGAGAACCACTGGCTTAAGGCCTTAGGTCATTGACCAGGACTCCACTGTGCCAGCTGCCGGCAAGTCACAACAGTTATTATTTATTCTTTATATATAGTGTTTTAGTGAAATCTTTACTCATATTGAGAAGGTAAGATAGATCAATACTGACACAGAAGTCCAAAATGTAATAATGTCTTATGATAGGTATTGATTGCAAAAAATACTGACCTTTAGGGAACATTCACAATAATTGCTTTTATCTCATGATATTAAATTTTTGCCTCATTCTGAAGAGCTTATAAATTTAGATCTTTCATAAGCACTAAAGTGTACAATATACAGTAAACCAAAGAAAAACCTACTAGATAAATTTTGAAGTCTTAGAAGAAATAATAGATATAAATGAAATATAAATTTACAGTATATATTATAGTAGAAGTTTGAGACCTCTAACTTACCTTTCATTATGCAAAACATGCTAGCTTAGGAATTGTGTAAAGTGTATATGTTGGTTTGGCCTGTAGAAAACATTTTGATAGCTATTTGCCAAATAAAACAGACAGTTTCAAGCAAATATTTCTTGGATCTCTCTTTTATAGTAGATTAGGAGATTCCATGGGGCCTAACAAAGCATATTCCAAAATACTTTAGTTAACTACAGTCATGTGTTCTGTTAACCTCATAAAATCCATGTTAAATTGACAGAGAAGAGAATTTATCAGTTACAACGTGTGAAAGATTAATGTTTTCTTTGATGAGCAGAAAATAGATTGGATGATTCCAAATTTTTATTATCGTGTGTCATTTTATCTCCCTGAGTGTAGATTTTCCAGACACATTGCATTCAGCCATACCAATGTTAGCTGTTGTCTTGCTAACAAAGCATTATTAGACATTTAGTTTGAAAGCATGCAGACTTTAGATAAAATTCTCCTACAGCAAGAAGCAGCACTGAAGATCTGAGAAATCTCTTATGTAAGTCTGTTCTAAATCCATGTCCTAACAGGAAAACTGGAGACAGTGTGCTGTATCAAGTTGCCATCGTGCATGCCAAAATGAGCCTTGTTCATTTCTGTCCATTAAATATGAATGCAGCACTCTTCACAGAATAAGGAATAAGAATCATGTGTCTATGCCAATTCCAATTTATCAGTATTTATTATTTGCATGGGAATAGTTCCTATTACCGTCTTCTGCTAAGTGATATACTGAAACAGAAAAAAGACTGTCCTTAAGAGCATAATCTAAGGCCAGGTACAGACATTACTTTTTTACCAGTATAAGTGATCGGAACTAGTCTATACCCATAAGAGAACAAAAGTTCAGCGCACAAAACCAGTCTATACCCATAACAGAACAGAAGCTTGGTGCACACAGACTCTTTTAAAAATGGTGATCTAAACTTAAAAATGATCTAAACTACTCTGCTTACAGAAAACCATGTAACTTAAATCGATTCCAACCTTGGGCTTTTTAAATGTCTGTCTCGAGCCTAAGTGTCTAAATTATCATATTTTCTTCAGTTCCTGCCATAAACTTAGATACCAAAGTTATAAGCAGGGTATAAATATCATACATAGATACTGATGCTATTTTCAAAAAAGTATTCATCAAAATTTAGATGAGTGATTCTCAACAAGGACACCACAGTTGCCTGAAGTGCCTTGAGAATCTTTCAAGGATACCACAGGGTACCATTGCAATGTTTACACTGTTAGTTGTGCAAACATAATTCCCAAAATAAACCCAGTGTTAAAATGCTCTGATCTGTTGGAGCCTTTTTGAGTTGGTTGCAAATGCCTGTATTATATTTCTATAGTAAAAAAACTAGTGAACACTGGAAGCTGGTATTTTCCAAGTGGTGCCTTGAGTCTAAGGAGAGATGTCTTGACCCTAAAAATTTTGAGAGCCACTGGTTTAGATATTATGGTGTTTAGCAGTATTACTCTTACAAGAGACAAAGATATAAAAATAAATAGAATGATACATGCCAAGGTACCTATTGTAGTGTTTGAGGGCATTTTTATTTCTGTAACTACATAATTGTAAGTGTAAAACATATGGACATGATATGCCTATAAGGATTTGGTTGCATACATCTGTATTTCAAACGTTTTTTCTTTTGTGGGGAAAAGGTTAGATAGACAGTTGTTTTCTTATTTGTTGTCTGTTCTTGATCATTTTTAACTGTAAATGATAACAGCTCTTAAAAAAAATGTAAACGTTCTTCTGCTAGTGTTGTGACTGTGGGCTCTGCAACACCTACCTCATTTGGTTAGCCTGAGTTTAAGCTCACTGGGTTTGGCTTGCATGGCATAGCAAACCTTCAGTTTGAAATTGTACAACCCAGCTATGTGACAATAAACTGTTCATAAAATATCAACAGAGGGAGGAGAGGAGAAGGGAGGAGGGAAAGGAATAGGCTGCAAATTCTTGTTATGTGTGTGTAATATCTTAAATATGTGCAGTGTAATTTATTTGTGTACTAGATATGCCTGTATATTTTGTATAAGGAGCTGATAGATACCCCTATATCATGGTTTTGTAATCATTTTCATTTTAAAAGATTGTTGTGAAGAAGTACCTTTTGATAAGCCCTGACATACTTCATGCACAGTCAATATACCTATAATGCAAAGTAAAATAAAGTGTAGTATATGTTTACATCATACTTTGCATATATCATTGTCTCAGTGTAGCTTGAATAGTCAGTGCTGGCCTTGCTTGCCATTGGGCTCCAAACTCTTCACCCTTGCTTTCAGACTTTCAGGGTCCTGCCCCTTTGCGGTTATCTCACCTGTCACAGCTTGATGTTCTAGTTTCATAAGGACTGTGCCCCAGGAAGTGGATGCAGGTTTTGGGGTTGGTCTTTGTCTGAATCTGGGCCCTTCCTGGCCTTAGCTCACTTTTAATCTAGCTGGTTCCCACTGCCTGGAGTTTACTGCACCAGGATCCTAGGTTCTTGAGCTCCAGCTCGGCACCTTGTGGGCTCTGGGCCATTTGACACCTAAGCACACCCCTTGTGGACACAGGAATTACACTCCCCAGTTTTTGCTGTAAGATATCCAGTCCTCTGACATGCTACAGTCTTCCCTCTAAATGTATTTGGACCTGTACTCAGCACCCCAGGGTTCCAGACCCCCAGAGTGTGCTGAGCTGGGTGCCCCTGCTGCAACTTAGTGGCCTCCAATGTGACCCTTACAGCCATGCCAGTCCTCCAATCCAAATTTAAATCAAAAGCAGGAGCATCTGCTCCCAAAACATAAAGCTCACAAAACACAAGCTCCCCTGTCGGGGTTAATTTTACCCTGCAATAGAACCAATGGAAAAGATTCAAGGCCTTCTTCTTGTGTTGCTCACAGTGCAGGGTCTCTTCTGCCCTTCTGTGGCAGAAAGTCTTTTCTGCCAGAGTCTGGACTGGCTTCTCCCTGGAGCTCTGCCTCCTGTGGCTCATATGGCCAGACTGCCCTTTCTGGGCCAGACCCTGGGGTTTTGAGCCTCTCCCTGGGTCATCTGACCATCTGTTTCCACCCCAGGCCTGCCAGTCACTACCTGGAGCAGGCAGCCATCTTATTTAAGGTCCCTTTTTGCCATTAAGTCTGTTCAAGGGGCTGGGCTGGGCTGGCCATCAGGCCCTGTTCTCCCTTCCCCTGTCAGTAATGGGTTAGGGCCCCTATTACACTCAAAAATATATGTACAGTACATCTATCAGATAGACACACATACGCATACAGGATGGGAGTTCTTATATTTGTGTTAAAATGGGTAAACACTCTTGTAATGTGACTGAAGCTTAATAATGTCAAATCTATTCCTCAGCAGGTTGTGCTGGAGTATGAGTTGCTTTGTCTGTGTACTTCATTTGCTGTAAATCAGTGTAGTTCCATTTCCTTTAATAAAGCTACATCAAATTTCACTGACCCAGACATTGGACCACTGTTTTTAATTTGGTCAGAATTTATTCAGGACCCCAAAGAATTATTCTTTGCACTCCAGGTGTACTAATCTACCTTTTTAGACTTTGCTTCCATTCTGAAATTTTAGTTTGAAGTTGATGGTTAACCCAGAAGCACATATGTATGTCACAATTGCTAATTACTTTAAATATATGTACCTCATCTTAATGAAATATTGGCCAAGGGAATAATATTTTAAATATGTCATCACATGTGGGAGAAACACAGCTAGAGCTTCTGGTTTTGACCCATGGACTCATTTGGTATTTATAGATTATGTGTTTTTTCATGCTGTATGGTTATATTTATCTTAACACACAGTTGATCAGGACTGTTTGGAGCATGTGTAGTAATTCGTCATTCAGTCAGCATGAATCAAAGCGTGATACGCCCATGAAGAAAGGAGGGTATTTGTAGGAAGGATGTGGAGCTATGGTGGTTTGCCCTGTGCATGGACCAATGGAATAGGTTCGGCACACTGTGGAATATATACTTCACACTGTACAGGAGACCGGTAAATTTTCTGTACATTTAATTGACTATACAAGGGATACATAATACACAAAGGTGCTGTCAAATGCACCAGACCAAGAAAAACTGAGTGCTGTTTTATTTCTTCCTTTGCTTGCTTGAAGTCCCAACATTGTGCAACAATAGTAGGTTAAATGTGTGCAGATGGAAGTGATATTTTTGCATGTCTGGGCTTCTCTAAGGAATATTGATTTTATGAAAACAAAGATATTTGAAAGGTCAGAGCTGTCCAAGAACACTTTTTTTTTTAAAAAAGGCCCCGTGATGTTTTTCTTGCTGATAAAAGAGACGGGTGTGTTTATTAAACTGTGCAAACCATACGATGCTTCATATTTTTCCACTTGATTTCCTGCAGGGTGACTTCACTTGGAAAAGCATGTCAGGGCGCAGCGTTCGGCTGAAGTCAGTTCCCGTTCAAAGCCTTTCAGAGCTGGAGCGTGCTCGACTACAGGAAGTGGCTTTTTATCAGTTGCAGCAGGACTGTGACCTAGGTTGTCAGATTACTATTCCCAAAGGTAAGGGCTCTACCAACAATTTCTGTTTAGAACTTTGCAAGTTAAAACTCTCCTTGGTAAACTATAAACAGTATAACTTGGTAGTGCAGGTAGAAGATAGTGAGTTGGTCGCTGCTCAGTATGAATTGTGTATTACGTTTCTATTCAATAATAGCATTGTTGTAAACTATGAGGAATTTCAAAAGCGAATAGCGGTTTTCAGGTGCTTCTGTTTATGAGTATCCAACATGAGGTACCTTTAAGACTCCTTTGCAGGCAATGAATATTAAGTACTGTTTAAAAAACAAGACCTTAAAAGGCCTCTAAATTTGAACCCCTAAACAAAGAGGAACTTGAAACACTGAAATCTTTTTGAAAATCTTGGCGAATTACAATATGTCTTTCTAGTGCAAGGCAGCCCCCTGCAGAGACAGCTTATGCCAACTGTGTATGTTGGCATGAGGATACTCAAGTTAGCTCAAGGTATCTCTGCAGGGTGCTATTTTGTCCTGTGTAGACTTATCCTCGGGTTTTTCTCCCTAAGTAAAAGATTAGCTCTCAGAATTTGGATGCTATATAATATTGTTAAAAATTATCTTGGTCACTATGGACAAGACCCAAACCAGGGGTGGGCACTTATTTTGGTTGGAGGGCCATTTTAGGAATTTTGTTGACCTGTTTCAGGCCAGAGGTGGGGTGGGTAGTGCTGACGAAGTACCCAGGCCCATCTGCCCTGCACCCACCAATGGGGACACCATATGGAGTGGGCAGGCAGGTTCTTCATGGAGACCAGCTGGGACCCCTGTGGGCAGAGCATGCTCAGTGGGTTAGATAGGATGGGGCTGCGGGGAGTGACATCCAAGAGCAGGACACTTGGGCAGGGGTCAGGTCCAGGATCACAGGGCGGTGTAGGGCCTGGAGCAGAGCCACGATCTGCTCTCTGGACAGTAGGGATGTGCAGGGAGCAGACCACAGCTCTGCCCTGGGCCCTGGCCCCATGCTGTCACCACCCCACAATCCCAACCTTGGCCCCCACCTGCTCTGTCCAGGGCCTGTGGTAGGTGGAGTAGATGCAGAGTGGACTGGTCAGCAGGGCTGGGTCAGCAGCATTGGAGATGCTAATGGCAGCAGCCAAGAGGAGCAGCCACTGCGGGGGCAGTCAGGAAACAGAATTTGGTCACCATGCCACCCCCGCCCTGCAGTGTGTCCCAAGGGTGGGGGTAATGGCCGCACACACCATGGCCTGGGCTGCCCCCTGGGCCTGGGCTAGGTGGGGCCAAGGGACTCACCACAGGATGGATAGAATCCCTTGGCTGGCTGGATCTGGCCCACAGGCTGTATTTTGCCTACCTCTGATCCAAATCATAATGAAGACAGTGGACAGAGCTCTACTGCTTTTGGTGAGTTTGGATTGCTCCATTTAAGATAAATAGTGACCTATACTCTGGTGATCTTCAAATCCATTTTTCTGTTTTCTCTTCACACTGCTGTGCACTCATTTAAGAAGTAAAAGAAGTTCGTGACTTTAGCATTATTTCAGGTCAGGATATTGTGTAGTTCAGGGGTGGTCAGCCTGCAGTATGGGTGACACAAGTGGCATGGGAGTGTCTTTGTGTGGCACATGGAATATTGGGGAGGAGACAGCACAGCTGCTGATAGGGCAGGAAGCAGAATGCAGAGCAGTAGGTCAGCAGGGAACACAAGGCTGAGAGCAGAAAGCAGAGCAGCAGATACGTCAGGGAAGGGGATTGGCATGGATCTTGGGGAGAATACAGGGCTAATGTATGGCGTGCTTGCCAAAGAAGTTGGTCTCCAGTGGTCTAGATTTTATGGCAGCATGGCCTAGGTAGAGATGCCACAGGGCTAGATTTTGAATGGCTCATAGCTTTTTGTAGTTCAGAATATCTGCAATGGATAAAAATACTGAAACTATAAGAGAACAAAAAGTGTGAGGCACCTTGTTGCATACAGTATTCTTAAAATCTTCTTGAATGTGCCTCAAATCCCTGCCAAAGTTGATAAAGCCAGAAATACCAGCAACGGCAGAGCAAGTTTTCCACCTACTATAGGCTTCACTAATCACCAGCACAGCTCCACTATCCCCTCAGCAATACATGCAGGAGATATGAAAATAATGTTAAGCTGGGAATACTATCAACAGCACCTCTGTAATATGTTCTGATTGTTTGAAATGCCACTTTTGTACTGAGGGCCAGTCTTTTTTGCAAGCATGCCACAATTTAGCCCTGCACCCTTCCCAAGTGTCACTCCTGTCTGCCCCCCTTCCCCCTGCCCGATCTGCTGCTCTGCTTTCTGCTTCCAGCCCTGTTTCCTGACTGATTAACAGCTCTGCTTTCTATTTCCTTCCCTATGCTCCATGTCCAATTTGCTAATTTGCTTTCTGCCATATCTGTCACTGTGCTCCCTCCCTGATGTGCTATGTACTCCATGGAGAAGCTGCCAGTGACTCTTGTGGTACCTATGCTGCTGGTTCGCCACCCCTGCATGAGTAGATCAATACACATTATAAAAGGCAATATCACCCAAGCCTTTGGTGTATATATTAATATTCAGATATTTTGAGATTTTTCAGTTTTGCAAATTTCATTTTTTCATGGTAGTCCTGTGTAATGTTTGTTATTATTACTAGCAAGGTAAGCTATGAAAGTGTAGACATCTTATGAGAGGACCTGGAGTGTTACCAGCTGGAGCAGCCAGTGCTTCTGCACTTCAGCTGCTACTAACTTAATTCCCTCCTGTGTAAGATTGACTGGTCAGAAGTATACCCTGCCAGTTTATTAATGCCAGGCACAGGAGAATGTGAACCTCACACCTCACCACCTTTCTATTTGGGCAAGCATTTAGTAAACAAAGCTAGGCCAAGGTGTTGTTTAGTGGCTCTCTGCTTTATTTTGTTTTATTTATTTTAGTTGCCCTTTTAAGTTGTTCTATTTCTCTTACTGTAAGCTGCCCTGAACCTTTGTTTAGAAGGTGACACATAAATCACATAAATAAATAAATCCACATGGGAACAACTTTTAACTTATGTATGTGTATAGGTGAAACAGAGTTTAAGTAATGCCTTTATGGATTGAATAGGGTGATTCTAAGCATACAAAATTGTATGTAAAAATAACATAAATCGTAGGTAAGCATCATAACATAAAATTCACTTTACAGTAACAAAGTCTAGGACTGCTGCATCACCTCATGCACTACCTACCAGTTTCCTAATTCTTGGCTATTTCATGTACTTCTCATTTGTACATCTGTGTTTTGATTTAGATAAAAAACAAATTATTCTCATATAACAAAACATTCTTCAGTTTTGTCATATTAGACTTCTAAATGTTTTTAATTGTGGTTGGGATTGGCTGGAAAGCTTGCTTGGTAGTTTGGGCAGGGGGCAGTGGTTGGGGAAGTTGGAGTTCTTGGGTTTTGCAATGTTGTATTGTATGGGGAATCCTCTAGATTGTGGTTTGTTTGTTTATTGTAAGCCACTCTGAGACTTTTGGAGAGTGGAGAGAGTGAGATACAGGTTTCCCTCGCTTTATGCTGTACATGCGTTCCTGGAAAATGGCGTATAACTCAAATTCGCACAAAGGGAACCCGCTTTACAATGTAACAAGGATACATTCCAAGACCTTGACTGTACTGACCCCCAGACCCATTTCTACCACTTTTATGAGACAGTTTTGGTACTTGCCAACAGCAGATGGTACACACAAGCACAGGGTGGTGGTGAATGTTGAGTTGGTGTGAAGAGAGGCTGGTGAAGGCTTCATTGATGGACCAGAGAGAGGGGTAGGAGATAAGGTAGTGGGACTCTTAGAAATCATAATGGGGATGGCAGCTACAGAAACACGTGTCACAGACAGTGAGCGAGTAGCACAGATCCACACAGGAGACTATATTTTGTTGCGTGTCACTCCCACAATGCACCGCACAAAGCAGCTACCTGTGGGCTTCCACAACACCGATCGCATAAGAGTGAATTTACCTTGCATATAACGAATTTTTGATATAAAAAGGGTCATCGCATAAGAGTCAATTCACACATACAGAACCCGTATAAAGTGAGGGAAACCTGTATAAAACAAATACAATCAGATCAAACTGTACAAAATACAGTTTGCAACTGTACAAAATACAGAATATAATGCAATTGTTGTCAGGTCTGTATAACAATCAGTATATATAATGTGAGTGTGTGTATGTGTGTATATGTGTGTGTGTGTGTGTGTGTGTGTACTGTATTTTCGTGCATATACCCCACCCATGGGTATAAGCCACACCCATGTATAACCCGCAGAAAATTGTATTTTTGTAAATAAGTCCATGTACACACTGCACCGGTGTATTCCCCATGGCAGCGTATACACGGGGAGGCAGTGCAGCCTGGCCTGCCCCAGCAGTGGCGGCACAGCCCGGCCTGCCCGGGCCCACCAGGGAGGCTATGCAGCCCAGCCTGCCCTGGCCCCAGCCCCCATGGCAGCCGCGGCACAGCCCGGCCCTCCCTGGCCCCGGCCCCAGCCCTGGCCCTGGTCCCCTGCAGCGGCGCAGCCGGCCCCGGCAGCTGCGGTGCAGCCCGGCCTGCCTGGGCCCAGCGGGGAGTCGGCACAGCTCGTCTGGCCCCGGCCCCCCGCAGGGAAAAAAAGTCCGCCGATAGCCCGCACCCCTGTATAACCCGCACCCATTCATTTTTTTTGTAAAATTGCATATACCCCATGGGATATATGGGTGAAAATATGGTACTCTCAGTCTCTCTCTCACACACACACACACACACACACACACACACACACACACACACACACACACACACACACAGTGTCATATTGTATCAAAACATGTTGCTCCTCAACTTGAAATTATATTGAAGGATGCTATATGTTTATAATTAAAAACTGAATTTGGTTTTGAAGTGTTTCAAGAAGAAACAGCCCTGTGAAAAGACTAAAGAGACCTGGAGGGGTCTTTTGGAATGTGGAAAAACACAAATATGTGTTGTAGACAGGGTGTGAAAGTCAGGCCTGTTGCTCATGGGAGTAGGAGGGATTGTGGACTGTCCATGTTATCCACAGCCTTGCAGTGCTCACAGGAGGTTCCCAGCTCAGTGCCATATCACTTTTATGACCAGTCACAACAGTATTAACACTTGATCACCAATAGCATACTTCATAAACTTTAGGCCCCCTCAAATGAAGTAAGCACTTCAAAAGCATAGCTCATTCTTCTTGTCACCTTGATTTGAGTACATCAATGTGATAATGAAATCCAGTGCAGTATGACTGCAATAAATATCTCCCAATGAAAGAAGTCAACTCTTGTTACCTTAAATATAGTAAGATTTATTTGGCATAGGAAACAAAGAAGAAAACAGACAAAGTGCAAATTAATCCACATGTAATTATAAAACATGCTAAGACTTGGCCAGGGATCTTGGTTAAAGATTAAACTATGGCATAAGGATATGTGTCTCTGCTATGATTTTATGATTCATACTGGGTTCTTCTTCCTTCTGTCTGCAGTCGCCATCTCTTTTACCTCATATTCCCCATCTGCCAGGATTAAATGTAGAAATGTATATTCCCTCTAGGACAGGGTGTTCAGGTGAGATCCTATCATTAAAAATGAGATGATTGTGTAATTTATCTAATTCTGATGGATTTACTCTTTGCACAGTTTATTAATTAAGCTTTTGATATTTTGAATGCTTCAAAATAGTTTTAGTTTAATTATTTTTCCAGTCTCTACCTGGACATATTGGGAAAATCAAAGATTTATTTATTTATTTATTTATTTATTTATTTATTGAATCTAAGATTTTTTTTTAAATCTCTGTGGACATGTCAGGGGTAGGTGCCCAGGCTGGGGTGATACATGACCAGGATTGTCCTATAGATGCCACCGCCCTTTGTCCTTCTTTCCTGCCATGTCTTGTTGCAAGTTTAATTCACATAACAGGAGGCAGTTCATTGTTATGACACACAATCCTCCTACAGGTAGGATTTATCACTTTCAGTAGTCACAGTCCAAATCCTATCCCTTTAAGGGCTGGCCAGACTTACCAGTTTGGTTGCCTTGTGTGTTTAAACAGAGCACTGCTGGCTGGGAGCTCCACCACACCTACACTCCTTCCACTCCACCAGTTTAGAAGAAATATGCAATAACAGAAAATGCTGGGGCCATTCACCCCTCTCACCATGTCCAAGAGCATTGCAGTTGGGAGCCTCTGTTCCCTCTCACTTCCCCACTTCTGGTCAGTGACAACTGCCTTTAATTCTCCTTCTGGACACTGGGTGTCCAATCTGCTGGCCTCTCTGCCCACTGTTGCTTTGTCGCACGCTCAGAGGAGTTCATTTACATGGAGTCTCCCCAGGCCAGATTTTCTCCCTAACCCAGCAACCAGCAGTTTCTGAGTTCCCTGCTGTGCCATGGGGCACAGTCAGGGCTGAGGGAGGGACACAGCCCTGCTCTGTCACTCTGCTACAATCTCAAATAGTTTTGATTCATTACAAAAGGTTATCAAAGGGCAGGGTTGGATTAGATAACTTCTTCAGATCTCTTCTAGCCCTACATTTCGTGATTCTTCCTTAGTTGTGGGAGAACATACAATAAAGAATCTGAGATATGCTTAACAGCTTGGTGATTGCCAAAAGGTAACTGTTGAGAAAACAGGCTGTGTCTTCCTTGCAAAAGTAGGTGTGCTTTTGCATTACAGTAGTTAACTGAAAGAACCTATGTTGTAAAATCCCAATTAAGATAAGAATTGGTCATTTTTACCTCAGCGTAGCTGAGGAAAACTCAAATACTCCCTGCCAGTAGTAAAAACTATCTACTTTATCTCCACTAGGCATTTACATCTAGATACCCATCTCAAATATGCTACCTCTGTATAAAAACTTTATACTTATTTGTGCAGTACAGTGATGAGAGAGCCTGAGAATGAAGTGCATTAATAGTGTCCACCTCTTTCCCTCTAGCATAATATTTCAAAAGAAAGAATGTATAAAATGCTGTTCAAGTCCAGGTTTGCCTTTCCTGACCTTCCTTGTCTGGTTATAGATTATGCTTGGAAGATGCCTGTTTCAGGAAAGGACAAGGGTTCACCTTGGTCCTCCCTTGACTATCAGGGATGCTCAACCTCTGGCCTGTGAGGCAAATACAGCCTGCAGAGTCATTGCATCTAACCCGTGGAGCTTCCCATGGACTAGGAAGTTTGGCAGCAGCAGGAAGCGATGGCTATTAATACAAGCACACACTTCCCCCTGCCAAATTCCCAAACCCCAAGCCTAACACACCCTGTTAGGGCCAGGTCAGGGTGGGCTGCCACCCTTTCGCCAACCCCTTCTGCTTCTGGGCCAGGCCACACTCAATTCCTTCCCTGCAGAGCTGGGTTGGGATCTGGGCATGTCCCCTTCCTCCCTGCATGGGGCTGGGCCCCGCCCCCTTCCCTCCCTGAAGAGTTGATTTGGGACCTGGCCATGCCTCATCTTCCTCCCCCACAGGGGTGGGCCCATGCCCCTTCCCTCTCCATGGGGCCAGGTCAAACTTCTTTATTCTGTGGGGCTGCATTGGGACCAGCTTGCCCCCTGTCCCCTTCCACATGGCCAGATGATGTTTGTTGTGCCCACCAGGCAAAAGCTGCATTAGCTCCTTCTTGTTCAGCAACATGCCTAAGCATCTACCAAAAGTGAAGTGTGTGCATCGGTGCTTGGATAAAGAGAACTACATTTTAAACATATGCTCATGTGTTTACCCTGAGTTGGTGCTTCATGGATCCACCCTTGGGTGAGAAGAATGGAGGACGCTTTTGGCCTGATTATAGCTGAGGAGAGTTTATAGGATGAGAGAGTAAGAAAACAATGAGGAAGGGGGAGATAAGGTTAAAAAAAAACCCCCAAAAATACCCAAATCCTCACCCCAGCCCAACATTTTAGAGTGCATGAATGTGAAAGAAATCTTGAACAGTCTATTAGTCACTTTCATTTGTGTATAACAATCCCCAGTCTGTCTGCAAAGGAAAATACACAAACCAAGAAGCAGCCAGCAAACCATTGGTCAAAGATAGGAAGCTGTTTTTTTTAAACAAAAAAAGAAAAAAAATGTTCTCATGGAAATTAAAAAGAACACACAGAGATGATTAAAGCTTGGAGAGAAAAGAGAGAATAGAGCATCAAGCCATTAAGAGAGTGAACTAATGAATTAATACTCAAATGATAAAAGGAAAATATAAAGACCATTTAAAAAAAAACATATCAAGACAGTAGACATACAGGAGTATGCTATGTTAGGAGCAAATACTATGGCAGCTTATGTGCCTGGTACAGCTTTTGGCACAATAGAGCTCCCTCTGTAGAGCATTAGAAATAGCACATGATGATAATGGGCTTTCTTTCTTTCTATTAATTTACAAATTAGAAAAGAAAGGAATTCTAAAAGAAAACACAAAGCAAAAAAACCTAGTTTTGTACAATGTGATGTGTGAGCACAGATGGTTGAGCTTTGAATTATTTTTTGTAATTGGTCTTCAAAAAGATAAATAAAGGAAAAATGTATGGATAATTAGGAAGTAATGAAGCTGTATAAATACAGCTGCTGAAAAAATAAGCCCAGCTAAGAGGATCACTGGAAAAACTGAATAATATGTACAAATAGCACATGGTAGGCAATCTTAGGCGTTTGGGGAATAATTTAATTAATGTCCTGAAACATTTTATGAAAAGTCCTGGAGAATTAAGGAGATGCTTCCAAAAGAAATGGGTGGGGGAGGGAACTGTATGTAGTCCCAGTATTCAAAAATGAGAATGTGATAGATCTGAACTTTACTGAAACGTGAAAATCACATAAAGAATTCATTCAGATATGGCTTGTGAGCATTGGAACATGAATTGCAACCTGGCCCAAGGCCTGTAAACAAAAGCTAATAGTAAATGTCTCTGTTTCTAGGATAAGGACCAAGTTGGATACTAACTGGGTTTAATTTTGTTTCATCAAATGAACTGGCCTGAAATTTCTATTTAATTATCTCCTGGCTCTGCTTTGAAACACACAGTTTTTAAGAGAAGAAACAATGCCCATATTTACATTCTGTGAAACTGAGGGGGCGCCATTGTGCCTTTAAGGTGTGTTCGAGAAAGTCCTACTGAGAGCTCCCGGTTGCACTGCACCTGAAGCAGACACAGCCGCTGCTTGAACTCTGTGGCTAGGTACAGACATTATACATAATCTGGATTAAGTCATTGGAAAGTGAACCAAACCTGTAACTGTACAGAAGTTTGGGGCACAAACTGGACTAAACCTGGTAGAACCCAGTAGTCCTGGATCAATGTACACTCAAACATGTATGAATTAAGTTAGTCCGGTGCATTGAACTTCTGTACCAGATCCCCTGTCGAATCGAGTTAGGTTGCTGTCTGCCAGCATCCCAGGCTCCTTTGCAGCTCCCCCTAGCCCCTCTTTGCAGGGAGATGTGCTGTAACTTAGCTATGCTTGGCTGCTCCAACTGCGCACCCAGTGGGCACCTCCCCTGAGCTCTCACCAAGCTGAGTCAGCAAGACCTCTATCCCCAGCCCCACCCCGTGCCTGCTGCCAACTGTCAACCACAAGCTTGGGGCAGGGAAGGGAGCATCTGTAGCTCAGTATTTTTCTATTTTTATACAATGTCCCTAGGCAGGGGGAGGGCAGGAGGATGCTCCACAGAAGAAAGGATCAGGCACTTCAAAGCTCTGGAGAATGGCAGGTGATGCCCAGTGCGGTTCCTGCAATTGCAATTCCTACAATTGCACTGGGCACCTGCTGATGCTGCCTGCTGTTCATCAGAGCTCTGAGGGGCCTGATCTTTACTTGTGCAAAGTGTTGGCCAGGCTGTTGGCTTGCCTGGGTGACCCACTGTGGGGCTCTCCTGGAAGCCTAGGGCTGGGCATGGGGGAAGGTCCACCATGACAGGGGTTGGGGAAGGGCTTGCTCCTGCCAATCAGGCATGGTCCAGCCACTTGGCTCCACTCAGCATTCTCCGGCAGTCCAGGGAGACCATGGGGCACAGTGGGAGGTGTATGGGAGCATCCCCAACCTGCTAGTCTCAGCCATCGCAGGTAACCTGCACACCACCCCCACCAAACGTTGAACGTCTGTTCTATTTCTTTCCAATCTATCCTACGCTGCTTACAGAAAACTACATAGGTTACTTCAATTCCACCTCAGGCTTTTGGAACACGTGCACCTAACCAGAAAGAACAGTTACCGTGCCACCGTTAAGATGGTGTAATGCCAGCTAGCCTCTGGGCCCAACCAGCTCTGATACCACTGCTTACTAAGATAAAGCTGTGGCTCTTTATCCCAACTTTGCTCTTTCTTTTAGCAGAGAAGTGTGGTTAGCTGTGTTAGCCTGAAGTCAGGCACAAGGCAGGGCAGGGTATTACCTTATATACGGTCTATCTAATTCAGAGGCATCAGCTTTTATAAACAACAGCTTACTTCGTCACATGCTATGAACAGACCTGTAGGGAGCAGGGGTTCTAAATAAAAAGAATAATTTAAATGAAAAGGATAGGGAGGCGGGGAGGAAAGGACTAACTCATTTAGAGAGGCATAAACATTTGTAAGCAACAACGTTGTTAGATGCTACAGGTGGACCTGCAGAACTTTCCTTTCCTCCCTCCTTCCCTATCCTATGTACAGTAGTTAAGTTACTGGTTTCTTTTTAGAAGCCCTGCTTCCTGCAGATCCATTCATAAGTAAGGTCTTGCTTACCAAAGCTTACGCCTCTGAATTAGGCAGGCTATAAGGTACCACCCTGTCCTGTCTTTTGCACTTTCCTATTCAGGATTATGAGTTTCCCTCTTTGCAAAACTAGTTCTGCCTACCTTTGCTGTCCTTGCATCACCTTTGAGCTCAGGGGAACCTAAGAGCAAGTACAGTTTGATCCTTCTTTCAATTTGGAAAGACTCCTTGTACCCTCTCCCCATGCATTTGTATAACCATTAGAGCTGAGCACAAATCTGCCCAGTATCCTCAGTGAGAAAGAGTGAAATGGCAGCTCTGGGCCTGATCCAGTGCTGATACAGTCACTGGGAGTCCTTAACTTCAGTGACATTGGACTAGGCACTTTGTGAAAAAATGGCCATACTCAAATCACCCTTTATCAAAAATATTTTATGCTCGTACACTCTCCTGTGTACCATTGTTTTCTTCCCTAAAGTAAACATCTGACATCATAGATGAGCACTGTTCAGTATATAGTCTACAAACAATATTGTGACGTAAAAAGTAGTTGATGTTTTCACAGAATTGTGTGAACAGAATCTATGAATACATCTCTTGGCTGCCCAAAAATGTGTCAGTTATATTTCTCACTGGTATTGTGGCCACATGCCATAATCACACAGGCAAACCTAGTAGTGAAGTAAACATTTTGTGTTATTACTGTGATAACAATCCAGCTGACTGCAGTTAGTTTTGAAATTCCTTCCTTCAAAATGAAATAGGCATCTTGGGATGCAAAAGAAACTCTCTCTGTATTTCCAGCAAAATAAAATGCACAGAGTACTTTCCATGATCACCTACTGTGTTCCTTCCAACATTGTAAAGAGGAAGGTTTTATAAATACAGGAAAGTTGTTGACTCTTAGATTTAAGAAGTTATGAACTCATAGGGCTCTTTAATTCTTTGATTCTGTCTCTAGGAAATCTGTCTCCTGCTTTCCCAACAGACTGCAGAAGCAGGAGCTTCTTGGTAAACACAGTGGCTAGGTACTAACAGTCAAAAAACCCAAGGCTGATAACAGGTTTCTCTAAACTGCCTTGATTGAACTGTTAAGCAAGTCTGATGTTCACATTTCAAACCAGAAAGGCAGCCAGACCGCTGCAGTGGCCCATACCAGTAGCAGGGGGCCACTAGACCAGGCCTCCCAGCCTGCCAATCACTGCAGAGAGGCCAGAGCCCAGCAGTTCCCCCAGCCACTCGCTCTTCTCAGCCTCCAGCTGGCTGAGGAGTGGGTAAGGAACCCCCCACTGGCACTGGATGACCAGCTGGAGTCTCCCCAGCATGGAGGAAGGGGGGAGGGGGAAGTCCCCAGCAGGGCATTTCTCCCTCTCTCCCCTGTGCCCAGAGCAGGGAGCTGGGCAAGTCCCCTAGCCACATACTGGAAACCCCCACATTAATCCACCAGCTGGGGTCTCCCTGGTGCGTGGAGAAGGGGGAAGGAGGAAGCTCCCAGCGGGACATTTCTCCCTTCCCACCCCCCCACCTGCCCCCACCAGCAGCCAGGCAAATCTCCTAGCCACACCCCCTCCTTGGCCAGTGCACTGGATGAGGAGGAAATGGGGGTGAAAAACACCCCCTCTGATCCCCACTGGACCCACAGTGGGGGGAGGGGGGTTTACAACCTCGCACCCAAGCTGGAAGCCAGGAGCCTGTCCATGCCCTTTCTTGGACAGCAGGCCTTCTGAGGAGGGAGTGAGGGGAGTAAAATCTTCCCCTCCCACCTGCACCAGGCACAGCCCAGCTGGGGGTCCAGAGCTTGGTGCAGGGGGTGGAGGGGAGTGTGTTTTCCCCACTCCCTCCTTAGTGGACCTGCCTGCTGAGGAGGAATCATAGCTGGGCACCTGGCTTCCAGTTTGGGTGGAGGGAGTAAAGTCCCCATTGCAGGCTTCCCCACCCTGCACCAGTCACAGCCCAGGTCCAGAGCCAGGTGGTGGAGGAGAAGCCCATAGTGGGGGCTTTACTCCCCCAACTTGATCTGGAAGTCAGGAGCTGAGCTGATCACCTGGCCATGCCCCCTCCTTGGTTGCCCAAATATATATTGCACAATTTCTATCGTACCAGGGAGATGAGATCTGTAGAGTAAACTGGCAGAAAAAAATCCGAGGAAGGATACTCTGCCCTCCCTGACAAGATGGAGAAATGTTTGTAAGGACCAGTTCAGATCAGATTCAGAACTGGTGGGACCCATTGGCTGCATCCAGGTGAACATGGATATTTGTCTCCCTGGGGAAAAGTAGCAGCAGCACACTGCTTGTTTCCGGGGAATGCCTGTGGTATGTATGCTCTGGTGCATGGCAGGTTACTTTGGTTGGGGCCGGGGAGGCTGGGGCAACTGTGCTGGCCCCAGCAGCCTTACCTGGGATCCTAGGGGCCTCTGGGAGCTGCAGCTGTGGCACTCCTACAGGTGGGAGCCTGGTTGGCAGCCGAAGTGTAGTTCCGGCCAGCCAGGCTCCAGTTTTGGGCAGCAGGTGCTGCTGCCACTTGTTTTTTGGCATGGGCTTTATTTGACCCTAGGATCTCCTGGGGTCAACCCTTCTCTCCCCACTCCATGCTGCAAGGTAGCAGCGTGGGGAACATTTGCATGTGCAGAGTGATGACACGTTAATTTATATTTGTTAAAATGTTTTATATCAAAGTTAATATATTTTGTTTCTTCTAATTTAAAAGTTTAGAACTTCATAATCTTTCATATTGTTAGTTGTCTGAAAGCAGGAGTGGTCTATAAATGTTTAATGGCAATGATATTAAGATGGTGGAGAGGGGACATATTACAATAATAATCACAACGTGAGGTGGAGTTCTTAATTGTTGACTATGCAACATTCATAGCAGAAAGGCCACCCAAAATGTGGACATGCAAAACAAACTTTTTTTTTGCTGGTTAAAGATGGTGCTTTTCTGAAAAGGCTGAACTGTTAGTAAGGAAGTGTAGAGGCACTAGCATTGCTGTTGTCCATGCTTAACAGTTCTTGGCACGTTTAACAAGTTCAACTCAGTTTTGGTACTAAGGAGAGAATTAAAAACACACACTAGGCACTAGGTATACAAGGTACGCAGAAACTAATGGCTGTTTGTACAGGTACTCCTCACTTAACTTTGTCCCGGTTAATGTTATTTTGTTATTACATCACTGATCTATTAGAGATCATACTTGTTTAAAGTCGCACAATGTTTGGTTATAACATTGTTTGGCTGTGCCCTGCTAGTAGGTAACTATTGTGATGTAATTGGATTTACTTAACATCATTTCACTTAGTCGCATTTTTCAAGAACGTAAGTACAACATTAAGTGAGGAGTAGCTACTATTGGTGGTATTTATGATCTGTTTTGACAAATGGAGGCAGCCTATGATTATTACATTAGGGCTTCAAATGAAAGATGAGGTTCATTCTTTTATATATGTTTAGAGGCTAGATGTTGTTTTAAAGCTGCAGCTGAACATGAAGTAACACTATACTTTCATAGTTACACAGTTGAATGTCCTGGAAAACTGAAGGTTTATATTAACATATAAATCAATTAGCTTATTTATTCTTATGCACTGAAAGTGAGTTTAAAGACAATTATCTGGTTATAAGGCAGAAGGTTTTTTTGATCTGATGATTATCTATTCTGTGAATTGCAGTACTATCTCAGAGACACAGTCGTGGTTCAAGATCCCATTGTATTATGTGCAGTATGAACAAATTGCCAAGAGATGATTCCTGTCCCAAAGCATTGACAATTGAAGTATAATGAAGTGAACTTGGGTTCATGAAAGCTTGTAATCTGTCTGTCTCTCTCTCTCTCTCTTTCATAAATTTCATAGATTTCGTAGACATTTGGGCTGGAAGGGACCCTGGAGGATCATCAAGTCCAGCCCCCTGCCCCAGGGGCAGGAAGTCAGCAGGGATCATAGGATCCCAGCAAAATAAGCATCTAAATGTGTCTTGAAGGCATTCAAAGTGGGTGCTTGAACCGCCTCCGGCGGCAGTATATTCCAAACCTTGGGGGCTCGGACAGTAAAGAAGTTCTTTCTTATGTCCAGTCTGAATCGGTCGCGGCGGAGTTTTTGACCGCTCGATCTTGTCATCCCTTGGGGCGCTCTGGTGAACAGATGTTCCCCCAAATCCTGATGAGCACCCCTGATAAACTTATAGGTGGCCACCAGATCACCCCTGAGCCTGCACTTTTCCAGGCTGAAGAGTCCCATGGCTCTCAGCCTCTCATCATAAGGTTTGTTTTCCTGACCTCTGATCATGCACATGGCTTTCCTCTGCACCCTCTCAAGCTTCTCCACATTCTTTTTCAATTGTGGAGCCCAAAACTGGATGCAGTACTCCAGTTGTGGCCTCACCAAGGCCGAGTACAATGGGAAAATGACGTCCTGGGATTTGCTTGAGAAGCATCTATGAATGCAAGCCAGCGTTTTGCTCGCTTTACTAGCTGCAGCATCACACTGAAGGCTCATGTTCATCTTGTGGTCAACCATGAACCCCAAGTCCCTTTCATCTGTAGTGCTAACCAGCACTACCAAGCCTATAAGCATGCTGCAGGTTTTTCCTCCCAAGGTGGAGAACCTTGCATTTTTCGGTGTTGAACACCATCAGGTTCTCGTCCGCCCATTACATGAGCCTGTTAAGAGCTGCCTGGATCACCCTCCCATCCTCAGGCGTGGATACTTTACCCCAGAGTTTGGTGTCGTCGGCAAACTTGGCCAGTCCGCTTCTGACACCAATGTCCACATCATTGAGGAAGATGTTAAATAGTATAGGCCCTAGGACAGAGCCTTGAGGGACCCCACTGGTCACAGCACACCAAGAGGATTGGCTCCCGTTGACCAACACCCTCTAGGTCCTACCGTGGAGCCAGTTCCCCAGCCAGTGGATCGTGGTGAGGTCGAGGCCGCAGTTAGCCAGTTTAGTCAAGAGGTGACCATGGGATACCAGATCGAAGGCTTTTTTAAAGTCAAGATATACAACGTCGATCTCTTCCCCTTTTCCAGGTGATAGGTCACCTGGTCATAAAAGGAGATGAGATTGGTCAAGAGATTTCTCTCTCTCAATGAGATTTCTCTCTCTCATATATCTTATTTAGCTGGTCTATAAAGGTGCATATCTACCCTACCTTCTAGCTGGCTGTAAGAGGACAGAGATACAATGAAACAACACCAATCAGCATGAGAGGCAGTGTTTTGAATATAACAATGGACTAATTTTCCTAAGTGTCTTTATCACTGCAAAACAGAGTTTTAGGAAAGACAATGGCTAAGTGAAGACATTTGGGGAGGTTATGGGGAGGCTAGATAGACTTAAAAATGGCTATCCAATCTGATGTAGTTCACACAGGTGCAGACCTTAGGAGTAGACCCGGTCTCAGAAATTAGTCTAAAACTTTAACAGTACAGAAGTTCCTGCACATAGATTTGTCTAAAAGTGGCGGAACCTGGTCTAAGAAAGACCTGGATCGATGTACACTAAAACTTAATTGAACTAGGTTAGACCTCTAATGGTACTTCGGTAGAGTTACCTGCATAGCCTCAGGGCTGGGAAAGCCCAGAAGCTTGCCCCAGCCCTGGGGCCACACTTTTCCTACCTGTCCGCCTGGCACCAAGCTATTTTTAGCCCACTGGCCCCTTGCCCTTACCCCCCATGGATCAGCCAGCCCCCAACCCCAAATCCCCCATCCTGCAGGCTGCTCTCAGTGCCACTGGTTTTACCAGCATTTGCTGCTATCAGGAGCTGAGGAAAGAGATGGGTGGGAGAGATGTGAGGTAGGTTCACTGGGGTGCATTGGGGGGCTAAAAACATCCCTTGGTCCCCACCTCTGCAGACTCCACCAATCCACCCCATCCCACCAAAACCTCCCAGACCTCACCAACCTCCTGCGGACCCTGCCAGCTTCACTTACCACACCACAGATCCCGCCTGCCCTCTCCATCCCTCCCATGGATCCTGCCTGTCTCCTGCCCCGCCTCCCGCCCCCCCATTCCCCTGCAGACATCACCTGCACTCCCATCCCCCGGATCATTCCTGTGGATCCTGCTTGCCCCCTGCAATCCCCCTGCAGATTCTGCTTGCCCCTCCAGCCCCTGCAACCACACCCATATCAACGTACCTTAGATTGGGTGGCAATTTTAGCCCTGTCTAACCTCTCCCTAGCCTCTCTGAATGTCTGCACTTAGCCAAGGAGTCAGTTTGGTGGCTGGTCATGGGAGTGCTGCAGTTCAGGAATACCGCTCCTTAGATATAGTGTATGATAACCAAGTAAACATAGTTTAGTAACATCTTGTTCAACATGTACATTTTATATAAAAAACTTTTGTCCCTGGGAAGTTAAGGTAAGCATCAGTATCTCTGATCATCCAGGACATCAGCTACTGAAGTGTCTGTATCTCTGTTGGTAGAGGACTGAAGATCCTGCAATCCAAGAAATGCTTCTGCAGCTAAAAGTGCCTTATTGATCCTAGAGCTAAAATGTTCCCTAACCTGAACCTCCCTGTTCCCATAGCAGCTAAGTACAGGGGCTTATGACCCTTTCAATTCTAGCACGATTAACAGAGCAACAGCCTGTAGCAGAGCAGGAAACTTGGGTTTCCTGACATCCCAAAGCTTCCCTCTTTAGAAATATAACACGAATCTCATAACTCTCACAGGTCAGAGAATACATGGAACCAATTTAAAGGCCTCTGAACGTAACCAGCTAGAAAATGTTTAGGGATCCTGAAGTTCAAGTTGGGAAAAGCAGTTCTAGAGAGGAGCCTGAGGGAACTGAATAGATCAGGGGACAGCAACATTTGTAGGCAGTGTCAAAAACACCTGTAGTCTCGATTTTTAAGATGTTGGTGTGCCAGGGACAGATGGCAGGGGAGCTGTGAGGAGCCCAATCTTTGTTGTGGCAGCACAGCCCCAGCCTCTGCCCTGCCATTCATCTCAAGGCGCACATGCCAAGCAAAATGCCTTTGCATTCATGCTCTGGCTCCCATACTGCGTGTTCCCTCCCCCTGGAATATACCCATCAGCCACTGAGACCTGACGTTTTTCTGGTCAAAACTTGGAATTGTTTGTTGAGCTTGAATAGAACAAGATTTTGATCAGCTAACAATGTATTAGATGGACTGTATATGGTCATAGAGTCTCATGTAAATATTTTCCATATACATTTTTATATGCATTTTAGAAACATGTTCCTGAAATTTGTTCTTGCCAAAAAACTTTGGGACACAGGGTAGTCACCTAAGAACATTTTTGTGAACTTTCTAAAATGTCAAAAGACTTGATTAACCCAAGCGGAGGCTATAATAATAGGAAAAAACCTTCAGAAGTGCATTATTCCTAATTAACCCCATTTTCATCTATGCTGTTGGTGCAATATTGTATAATGCTGTGAAGTTTTTTGTTTTTGTTTTTTTACAGGGGAAATACCATAACAGCAAGTATTTTGGATTAGATCTTCTTCACGCTTTTGGGTTTCAGAATCAGATAGTAAAGTTATAGTTCTTTCTCTTAAATATTAGATTGATACATTGCCATTTAAATATAAGTCGTATAGGTTGCTTAGTATTTGGATTGTGTCAGGTCAGCAGATACAACAGGTTGGGTTAAGTTCAGATTGTCAGCCTCAGCAGCGAATTTTCTTGCTTTTTGTGGCATGTGCCACAACTTTAATGTTTTATTTGTGTAGTGTTTGTGTTTCAACATGCATTGCATTCCAAAGGACATTTATGTTACAGTAGTAGTACCATTCTCTCTTTTTGTCTCTTAGATACCATATCCAAACAGGACGTTGGTGACCATGGTCTTCTTCCACAGATCTCTTCTCTTTCAGGCATGCAGAATTTTCAGTGTTGATACATTCATCCGTTTAGATAGATTCTTGACATAAATCAACCTCTGTTTTCCATGATCTCTCCTTCCTTCAGTCTTTCTAGTTATGACCATTCTTTCAATTTCCTCTTTCCTTATAATGTGTCCAAGAAACTCCAACTCCCAACATCAAAAAGATGTTAATCAACAGCTTCCTCCTGCAGACTTCTCTTAACAAAATATCTTTATTTGAAGTGTGCCTTGTCCAACATACCTTCAAGATGCACCTTAAGAACCACATCTCAGCTGCTTCAATTCTCTTTCCCATACTTGGCAGTATTGTCCAGCATTCTGATGCATACATGAGGACTGATATAACCTAACAATGCAAAGCTCTTAATTTCATCCCCATAGAAATTTTACTATTTGTCATATCTTTTGTAATATCTTTTTAATTTTTAGAATGCATCTTTTGCCATCCCAATTCTCCTTTTATTTCTTGATCACATTTACCATCTGATGTTATCCAACATCCCAAGTAGTTATTTACTGACCTGCCTTATCTGTTCCTTTTCCACTTTGATGCCACATACAGGAATGATCTTTGTAATTACCATGCATTCTGTTTTTCTGCAGTTGATACATAGACCCTTCTTCTCACTTTCACTAACAGTTTTATCTAAAATTCCTTGCAGCTTCTCTGCTGAATCGGCTATTAAGATTGTGTAATTAGTATAACATAAGTTGTTCAAATTCTGTCCACCAGTGATCAGCCCTGGTAAATCCTCAACCTCCCTCAGTATTTTCTCACTGTACAAGTTGAACAAGTCAAGTGAAAAAACACAGCCTTCCCTCACACCTCTCTTAATTCGGATAAAATCATGTAGTTCATTTTCTACCTTCCCTGCTGCAGTTTGGTTCCAGTAGAGGTTTGTTAAAATTCTCAAGTCTTTACCAATATCCAGTTCTTCCAGCATTTTCATTAACTCCTCATGCTTGACTCTATCAAAAGCTTTGGTATAATCAATAAAACACAAAAGAGGTCTGTCCTCATTTCTATTGCCCTCTCCAAAAGCATTTTGTACAATGAAGATAGCATGTCTTGTACCTCAATCTTCAACAAAACCACATTGAACTTTTGGAATCTTGAGTCTTATTCAACTTCTAGCTGTCCTCATCAGCACCTTTAATAGGATCTTTGTCGCATGGCTCATTAAACTGATGGTTCAATGGAGTTCCTATTAAATGGCTTCAGGTCTTTTGTGGAGTTCAATAAAGATCAATTTACTAAGGTCCTCAGGTATTTCTCCACTTTCACAAATCTCATTAATAACAGTTGTTAACTTTTCTATACTAAGCTCTTCCAAACATTTTATTTGTTCTGCTACAGTCTCACCTGGTCCTATAGCATTTTTGGTTTTCATTTGGTTGAAAACTGCTCGTACTTCTGACTTAAGAATTTTCAAAATGTCCATTTTCTTCTTAATAGATGGCTTTTCTTCTCAACTTCCATGGAATAACTCTTCAGTATACTCTGTCCATTTTTTCAATACTTGTTCTTGTTCCATAATTACATCACCATTCTTGACTTTTATAAATCCCCTAGCAGGGCATCCTTCTTTGACTGTGATATCTTTGATATTCCTATACATTGATGTAACATCTTTGTCCTTTTGTTTTTCTATCTCTGTACATTTTTCATTAAGCCATTTTTCCTTTTCTTCACTGTACATTGATCAAATTCTTTGTCCGGGTTCTTATACTCTTCTATACTTTAGGTTTTCATCTTTCTTCCATAAGTTCAAGGATTTCTTCAGCCATCCATTTCTGTTTCTTTTCCCTTACTTCTAATAGAATAACATCCTTGGCTTTTTCAACTAGTGCTTCTTTGAATATTTGCCAGTTTGACATAGTTCCTTCATCTTCAAGTTCTTGAAAATGGTTTTTGACTGCAACTGTGTACCTTTCTTTAATCAGATCTTTTTCCATTAGAATTAGTAGTAGTAATTAATTCTAATTAGTAGTACTACTAATTCTAATTAATTCCATTAGAATTAATGTTTGGGTTCCTTTTAGCCTGCCTTAAGTATGTATGGGGAAAATAAAAGACTAATATGAGAAGGGTGGCATACAGATTTTTCTTAAGTTTTGAAAACCAACAGTAAACTTTTATCTGTCAGTCTCAGCAAGTTGAAAATGCCCGACTTAAAAAGGAAACACAGTTTCTCTCATTGTGACTTGCAGTATCAACCTGGTATATGACCAGCATGTATATCAATATAAGTGTTTATTTTAGCAATAATCAGTGTCCTCTATAATAGCTTCAAGTGTTAGAGCAAATTTTTCTTCATACTATAGGTGGATATGAGGGTATCTCTAATTTTGATTAAGTAGTGATGACCAAACTTTAGTCATCTGTTCAATCATTGTGAAAAATAACTATGGCCTAGTATAAATATCAAAAGCTGGCATTATTTAAGTAAATGCACCAGAATTTTTGGAAAGAAGTATATGACGTATCTTGCTTTTACATGCAGCTGCACCTGTCCAAGTAACACATAAATTAAAAAACCCTGAAATTGCAGGCGTTTGGTAACTAATTTCACAAGCTGTGTGATGTTTGACATCTGCTTACAGGAAATAAGGACTATAGAATCCTATAGGGTAGGAGTGTCAAATTCACCCTGTGCCCTGGGCTAGATCTGGTTTGCACAGGCTCCTCCCAGGCTGGTTCTGTGGGGCAATGTTTAGAAAGCAGTGCAGGTCTGGAGCTAGTGGCTTCATGGAGCCACATTTGGGCAGATTGGAGCTAGGGGCGTGCAGCAGCATAGAACTCAGGGGCAAGGGACAGAAGTTACACATAAACCACGGAAACTGATTCAAATCTGTAACACAACTGAAGTTCAATGCACATAAACTGCTTTGAAACTGGTTTAAGATAAACCTGGATGGATGTAGTATCAAAATTAACTGAATTAGGTTAAATCTGTTTATTGAACTTCTGTCCCCTCCAGATTCAAGTTAATTCAGTCCCCCAATGTACCAGGATGCCTTGCACCTCTGCTGCAAAACTCTCCCATGCGCCCCCCCCCCCCCCCGGGCTACTCCAGATAGTGGGTTGGGCTAGCTTTGACCCAAGCTGTCTGCTTCAGTTGAGCAGGGAGGCATGCTCTAACACCAGGGCCACTGCAGGCATGTGGCTGAATTTCTGGAATCAAAAGTGAATATCTGTTCACTTGCTTGTCAGTTCAATATACTCAGCTTAGACTAACATGTGAAGACTGAATTGATTCAGCTTCCAGCTTTTTAACTGTCTGTACTTAACATGGCTGGGCAGTGACACAGAGCTGGGGGCATGCAGCTGCATGGAGCCATGTTTGGGCAATGGCCCAGAGCTGGATCTTGGGGTGTGCTTCAGTGTGCACACAGACATGACTATCAGTGGACATGGACATGGGTGTGACTATAGGTGGCAGTCCCCTGGCCCCTCACTGCTGCCTGAATGTACTCCTACAGCTGCACACCCCCGGCTCTGTGCCACTGATCCATGCCATTGCACATCCTTGGCTTCTTGCTGATATGTGCCCCAAGCTCCATGCGGTCTGAACATGGCTCCATGCTGCAGCACACTCTTAGTTCCACATTGCTGCATGCATGCTGCATGGCATTGCCAACTGGCCAGAGTTCCATGCTGCCACCTGAATGCGGCACCGTGCAGCCTTACACTCCCATCTTCATGCTGCTTCCTGTCATGGAGCTCTGGTTGGTCTGCAGTGCCAGGGGCATGCAGCAGTGTAGAGCTGACAGCATGCACTTCCAGTATCCCCACTGGACTACGATGGCCTGGATGTATCAGTTTCCTGGGCTGTATGTTTGACATCTTTGCTATAAGGCTTTCTTCTAAGAAGGGTGGAATTAAAGGAAACTTGAGGCAAGCTTGATTGGACTCTTGAGTAGGTTAGGTTTTTTTGATCATAGCTACTGTGTAAGTATAAGATAATATTTGGAGATTTGAAGCATAAAATGGACCAAAAGGTAGTTTAGTTTCCGGAGGTTTTATCATGACTTGCTCCATTTTTTCTTGCTGCATATTTCTGTTAAGCTCTGAATAAAAATGGGAATCCAGAATTATATGTTCTCTGCTTCTTATTTGTTTTGGCAGGGAGTGGATTTTTGGATCCATTTTTTGTTTACATTACTCTGCATTGTATTTCATTACCTATTTTCCCAAACACTGAGAGTTACTATGATTCTTATCTGTGTTTGCATTTTTGCACATGCTCCAAGTTGGTCATTGTATTTAATCATTCACCATGTTATGTGCTTTTTAGAATATTATAAAAATGGAAAGCATCTAAGTAAACTGTACTTAGGTATTTGTTGAGTTAAAGAAGTTAACAGCATTTGTACTAGCATGTCCCATGCATTGTAATTGCTGATGTCTGTAACGACCTTTTCTTCAGTGCTAGTCTGCCCTGTTTGTCTTGTATCCAGTCAGCTGTGCTGTGATTCTGTGGGTCTTTGTCTCATGTGTAAGGTTTTATTCCAGCACAGGTAGACATGGAAGCTACACATAGATTCATAGATGTTAGGGTCGGAAGGGACCTCAATAGATCATTGAGTCCGACCCTCTGCATAAGCAGGAAAGAGTGCTGGGTCTAGATGACCCCAGCTAGATGCTCATCTAACCTCCTCTTGAAGACCCCCAGGGTAGGGGAAAGCACCACCTCCCTTGGGAGTCTGTTCCAGACCCTGGCCACTCAAACTGTGAAGAAGTTCTTCCTAATGTCCAATCTAAATCTGCTCTCTGCTAGCTTGTGGCCATTATTTCTTGTAACCCCCGGGGGCGCCTTGGTGAATAAATACTCACCAATTCCCTTCTGTGCCCCTGTGATGAACTTATAGGCAGCCACAAGGTCGCCTCTCAACCTTCTCTTGCGGAGGCTGAAAAGATCCAGTTTCTCTAGTCTCTCCTCATAGGGCTTGGTCTGCAGGCCCTTAACCATACGAGTGGCCCTTCTCTGGACCCTCTCCAGGTTATCCACATCCCTCTTGAAGTGCGGCGCCCAGAATTGCACGCAGTACTCCAACTGCGGTCTGACCAGCTCCCGATAGAGGGGAAGTATCACGCATTAACGTGGTATGTGGACCGACTTGGGACTAAAGTTGGTCCCAAGTCAGTTGACATACAACGTTAATGTGCCTTAGCGCGTCTGCACATGTGTTAAGGTGTTTTAGCTATTCATGCCTAAATTTGATATATGCTTGTGTAGCTATCAAATGGAGGTGTGAATAGCCTAAAATTGTCATTTTTAAGGCACATTAAGGGTGCACACATGAAGACCCACACCCTTGATGCACCTTAAAAATGGCTAATGCACCTTAAATCGGCATGTGTAGATGCGCCCATTGAGACAAGCAAAGCCAAGAACCAAGTCTTATTCTCCATGTAGTCGTTATTTATTTGTTTAATTATAAGTCATAGATCTACCTGCATGCTGTCAGACTTGCAAGTTCTGTCCCAGTGATTTTCAGGTGGAAAATGAACTATTCTAGTGGTTTCCAACTTTCTGGCTCTGTGGACTGGATGAGTGGTGCTCAGTTGGCACAGAGTTGGTCTGTGGGTGCAATGCTGCATGCTCAGATCTGGCCGTGTGTCAGACCGACCCTGTGTGCCTGGAACCAGCTATGTGCTGGTGCGATATGGTGCACAGAGCCACATTATCCATCCTGCAGGTCTCCCCACAGGTCCAGAAATGTGGCAGCAGGGGATTTATAGTACTTCTGTCACCACTTCCCTGCCATCAAATTCCTGGACCCTTGGGCAGCTCTGTGGGCCAGATGATATAGCTCTGTGGGTCAGATCTGGCCCACAGGCTGGGGAGTTGAACACCGCCAATCTATTCTAATCTGTCCTATAGGAAAATAAATAAGTTTTGCCCAAAGAACATTTTTTTGTATTGCAACAATAAAAATGATGGCCCTGGAAAGCATTCTACAGGAGCCTTTCTTGCAGGCTCTGATTAATATCTGCCTGCAGGGAGAAAATAATGCAGAGAGTTAGACAGACAGGGTGCTGTCCAGACTTAGAGTCAGTGGAGACTGCTGCTCAGGCTCCTGGGCAGGGAGAGAGGCAAAATGTTCAGCTCCTGCATTCTCTACCTTACAGACTGTTGTTAGTATGAAGTTGACAAGAGCCTGCCGGGCAAATACACACACAAATTCCATTTGGATTTTTCTCAAAAAGAGAAATCATTTTAGGGAAATCATTCTCATGATTTTCTTTTTAAATATTTTTACTTTTTGTCTTAATTTAAGAGAAAAAAAATACAAAAAATGCAAAATTTTCCTTGAGAAGAAAGTTCCATTTTCTGGCCAAAAGTAGGGAAGAAACAGGATTTATCTTCATCAGCTTAGCATGATGCTTAGCTACAGCTTTCTAAGCCTGACCCATGTCATTAGGCAGCTCTAATTGAAAGCTGGGCAGCAATACCATCTACCAAAGCTAGCAGTGTAACCTGGGGGTTACCATGGACAATAAGCTGAATATGAGTCAGCAGTGTGCCCCTGTTGCCAAGAAGGCTAACAGTGTACTGGGGTGCATTAGTAGGACCATTGCCAGCAAATCCAGGGAAGTGATTATTCCTCTCTGTGCAGCACTGGTGAGGCCACATCTGGAGTTGTGTGTCTAGTTTGGGCCCCCCACTACAGAAAGTACGTGGACAAGTTAGAGAGAGTCCAGCAGAGGGCAAAGAAAATAGCGAGGGGGCTGGGGCGCACGACTTCTGACGAGAGGCTGAGGAAACTGGGTTTATTTCGTTTGGAGAAGAGAAGACTGGGGGATTTGATAGCAGCCTTTAACTACCTGAAGGATGGTTCCAAAGAGGATGGAGCTAGACTGTTCACAGTGGTGGCAGATGACAGAACAAGGACAATAGTCTCAAGTTGCAGCAAGCGTGGTTTAGGTGGATATTAGGAAAAGCTTTCTCACTAAAAAGGTAATAAAGCATTGGAACAGGTTACCTAGAGAAGTGAGGGAATCTCCATCCTTGCGGGGTTTTAAGGCCCAGCTTGACAAAGCCCTGGCTGGAACCATCTAGTTAGGGATGGTCCTTCTTTGAGCAGGCTGTTGGACTAAGTGTTTCTAGGATTCTAAGTTTATTGGATATACTTCCTGGGTCTCCCTGTCCCACTTAGCACTTTTGAACTTTGTGCACATATTTTTTAGCATTGTAAAGTTCATGTTGTCAGAGATTAGAAAGAGACTTAAAACTTTAACATGAAAGATCTTTCTTTCCATTTCTTTTTTTTTTCTCATTCCATTTTCTAACAGCAAGGTCTCCAGATATATTGCCAAGAAAGCAGCATTTGTCTTTTTTATTTATATTTTTGTAAATGCCTATGAGTTTCAGCCTTAGACCAAGCCCTCCTAAGGCCCAACACTGTACAAACACAGAATGGGTAGAGAGGCCTTTTTGACAGGTTCATGGCAACATTCATGTGGATGATGGTACACAGAATATGTTCTGTGAGTGGGACTGCAAGCTTTCAAAGAATGGCTTTTCTCAGGCTGGTAATTTTCCTGTCATGGTGAGAGAGAGGGAGAATACTTTGCTGTTGAACAGCTCATTAAGCAGATATGTTTCTACCTTTTAGTAGGTGTAATAATGCTGCAATTCCAAATAAAGATGTGGAAATATGATCCAGGTTTCCATACAAGGATTTTTTTGGTTATTCCATAAAACCCAAGTGCTTTTAATTGTATTAGGAACCTCTCTTCTGAGGCAGGGGTAATTGAGATGTTGGATTTTATAGAGTAGGCTAGTGGTTATGCAGGTTTGGATCCCTGATCTCTTGTGTGCTGACCTTTATAACTTCAGGGAATCCCACTGCCCTCAAATTATTTCATAAATGAGATACAAGAGAAATCCTATCCAGTATGATTTTCCTTAATGATGTACTGCATTTACTCAACTATAAGACAAGGCTTCTTTCCCCAGTCAGCATGGGAAAATAAGCCTCTTGTCTTATATTTGCATATTGGCAACCCCCTCCCTCCATTAAATACATTGGCTATCATTAAATTGCTCCTAAAATCAGCGTGTGCTTAGTCATGGAAACCAACTTTGAAAATGATTGAATGCAGCCCATGCTAAGCAAGCCTATAAAACACATGGCCCATATTGGGCAAATACCGTTATGGGAATGTTTGGGGTTTTTTGAGTGGTCCTTAAAAAAAATGGGCAGTTGCTCCTCAGGAGAGAACGAGCACTGGGCCTGGAGTTACTACAATACCAGACCAGCACTTGGAGAGGCCAAAGCAAACTCCATCACCCTCCCTTAGTGCCAGAAATGCTGATGGTAGCCCTTCTATTTATTTATTTATTTATTTATTTTTGGCACTTGAAAAGAAATGGGTGGATATTCCCTCCACAGGGAACTGGCACCAGGCTTGGAAGTACTATAACACCAGGCCGGCACCAAGAGGACCAGAGCCAGCCCTGACACCCTCCGTTTGGTGCCAAAAATGCTTGATCTTAGCCAAAAGGCCAAGATTCTGATTATAATCTAGCACAAGAATATACTACCACAGCGCATCTACCTAACATCTGGTGCCCATTGTGCTCGGTCCCCCTCAGCACCACTCCTTTTAAGTCATGCTGAACCACTACATCAAATACATTTGACTTCCTCTTCACTCCCACAGCTGAGTAGTGCCTGTCTTTCTCATTTCCACTGGTTCCTGTTTCTTCTCAACCCTTAAATGTCTAGCAAGCATCACCAAAATAATGTGTAGCTGAGAGGCTCTGTCACCCCCTCTCTCAGCCTGTTGCATGGGATTAGTGTGGCCCCTTTCCCTGTGGGGTGGAGACAGACAAGGCAACACTTGACCTTATTGGCATATACATTTTTGGAGGGTCCTAGGACTTGTGACAAAACCATTCAGTTCAGGTTGCAAGAGGGGAGTGGTGGGGGGAGGCTCATGGAGTATCTGGAGTACACGCACATACTGAGCAGTGCTTGGCTGTGGGGTCACCTTGGCTTAAAATACTATTGATTCTGCTGTTCCCAGCCCAATGAACTGTATGATAAGTCATAAGGCTTTTGGGTCTGGACTAATATCATGCACAGTTTGTGTGTGTGTGTGTGTGTGTGTATGTATTATGTGTCTGTGTGTGTATGTATGTATATGTGTGTGTGTGTATACATACATATATATATATACATACACACACATATATATATATATAATGGTGCTCAAAAGTGTGTTTATGGAGTACTTATGCTGAAATTAGCAGCAGTCAGGGTTGGGGCCTGAGTCATATGCAGCAATGTCCTGTTCCCTTGTGTAGTTTTTGGCTTTTTAATTCATGACTCTTAACATCTACTAATAAAATTCAATCTGTTCTCCTCTGTTCCTTTTTCTGCCCTTACTGTCACATGCAGCTCACTTCTACATTGTGCTAAAGGAGAGAACAGTGTCTGACAGGGAGCATCTGTCAGTAAGGGGCAGGGGTGGAAGGCTGAAGAGGGGTAGAGGGCATGGGGGCTATCTGATTCCAGTTCTACTTCTGTTCTGAAAGAATTTGTACTTAGGTAAAAGTGGGACACATTTGGTAAGATACATATCTTCCCAGCAGGGAACAGGTAGGTATGTTAATACAAATATTTTATAGAGCTCCCTATTTAAGAACAATAATAGATGTTTTGCTATCCTTAATAACAGAGTTCTCCTCCTGGAACCAAGGGAAAGGGGAGTCACTGAGCCATTTTAGGGTCAGAGGAATTCTATAGAGATGGCCCAGACCATACCCTAAACCTAGAATTTTGAGGCTGTCCTGTTCATTTGTAGAGCAGCAAACTATGCATGTGCTAGGAAGTTAGTGGTGTTTCCACTCTCCAGCTGCCCTCTGCTGTGGGACTGTCAAAAGAGCAGGTGAACTTTACACATCACCCTCAGACTGAAAAACACAAACCTGGAAAAACATGGAGAGAATGATCAGTTTTACTGAACTGATCTGAATGCTTGATTTTCTTCTTCTGATAAAGTCATGATTCACTTTAAAGATTGTTGTCATTCATTTTGTATAAAAAATAATGTAATTTCTAGTCATCAGGATTTACAAAAAAAATTTTTTTCCCCAATAATCTGTCAGCAGGCAGTTACAAATTTTTGTTTAGAACTGACTGAAGGCATTTTAAGAGCTGTAATTTTTATTTCTTTTAAATCAACCTGCAGCACTCAGGTCTATGGTTATGAGCACAACTGAAATATTATCTTTTACTGTAATCTTTCCTGACATAGGACTATATGCAGCTTGGACCTTTCTTCATACTGATTATCAGAGCACTGGAAGTCTGGGCTGGGGTTCTACATATCTCAGAGATTTTTAACTGTTGACCATTACCATGGCGTCTTGAATGCCTTCCACATAAAATCAGTGGTAATAGTGTAGCTCCTAATGTGCTATGTGCTCTTCAAGACAAAAATTGAGTTTCTGAAAATTTCTAACACACATAAGTCACTGATGCAATGCATAGTCTCTAACTAGGATCACATTCTAGTTTCATCAACTATTTTACATTATATTGTAACAAATTTACATTGTAACTATTTTACATTTACATTGTATGTTCATACCGTTACTCCCACTGGTTTCAGTATTGCCTCTAGATCCAAAAAGATAGTTTCCATTTATTTAAGCTATATCTAAGACACTTTAATTTTTATTTATAAAAATAATTTGAGGAAAATGTATTCCATGAACAATTAGAAGAAGAAAAATGCATATGGAAGTTATTTCATAGATTTCATAAACATTAGGGCTGGAAGGGACCTTGCGAGATCATCGAGTCCAGTCCCCTGCCCAAGGGGCAGGAAGTCAGCTGGGGTCAGATGACCCCAGCAAGATAAGCATCCAAACATAACTTGAATGTGTCCAGACTAGGTGCTTAGGGTAGACTCTGGAGACTTGGACAGTAAAGAAGTTTTTCCTTATGTCGAGTCTAAAATGGTTTTCCAGTAGTTTGTGACTGTTGGACCTAGTCTTCCCTAGGGGAGCCCTGATAAACAGAGGTTCTCCCAGGTCCTTATGTATACCCCTGATATACTTATAGGCTGCCACCAAGTCCCCTCTGAGCCTACACATTTCTTGACTGCTGTTCTTCCAACAGTAGTCAGTTTTTCCAACAGTAATACAAAATCCACCTTAAATATCAGGTGCTTAAGTCTCATCTGTTGTAAACTGGCCTAGAACTGTTGATAAAGGCTAGGTACAGACATTCAAAGAGCCTGAGACAGAATCGACTCAGTCTTTTCAGGTTTTTCTGAGCTGCGTAGATTGGATCAGGAGTGAACAGAATACACATTCGCCCCTTGTGCGGGGGCACAGAGATACCTTCACTGGCCGAGGCCAGTAATTTATACTGCTCTCAGCTGCAGGGAAGGGAGGAGCCAGCACAGTATCTATTCCCAGCCCCACCCTCCCTGCCAGCAACTGGCTGTCAGTGGTGGTGAGGCAGGGAGTGGAGGCTCCCACTGTGCACCCTTCACAGCTGTTCTGGCTGGGTTGGGGCCGCGGCAAGTCCACATGGCGGGGGGTCTCCACTTTCCCCCCTTTTCTCCAGCCCCTACTGACAGCTGGAAGAGGATAGGGCCAAGACGAGAAACCACACTGGCCAGGTAGGCCAGGCACTGAGGAAGGGGAGAAGCCCCACTACACAGCCCCCACCCCAGCTGTGCTGGCTGGGGGATGGGGTGGGAGCAGGGACCTCCATTCCCCCCCTGCCCAACTATCACACAGTCCAACTGACAGGCGCAGGCAGGATGTAGGGTTAGGGAGTAGGGGCTTTGCCACCTCAGCTCTGTTACAGCCCAGGGTTGGGGCTGGCCCAATGCTTGGCCAGAGCAGACAAGTGCTGGCCAAGGCTAGACCACCTGCCCTGTGAGGCAGGATTAGAAGGGGAGCTGCAAAGGCACCTGGGATGCTGAGGGACTCCAACCTGACTTGAATTGGGAGGGGTTCTGATGTAGAATTTTGATAGACTTCGATGGACTAACCTAAAATTATTAAATCTGATTCTGCATCCATCCAGGTCTATCTTTGACTGTGTTCCACTGGTTTTTAAACTGGGCTATGTACATTGAACTTCTGTTCTGTTATAGATTTAGGCTGGTTTCTGATCACTTATACAGGTTTATGTGTAATTTCTGTACCTAGCCCAAGTGGCCTGCTATCCCAAATTTTCTGGACAGTCCCAAATTTCTAAGATATGTTCCTGTATCTCCTAATCTTTCAACATGGGACTTATGTCACAAATTTGAAAAATTGATCCCAAGTTTCTGACTTGGGAACCTTTTTTGTGCAGCCAAGGTAAGTAGCATACCCACAACATCACACTAAGACCGGTATGCGAACTGTAGATCATGTTCTGGCTTATGCTTCCTGAAAGTTTTTCACTTTATCAGTTGACCTCACTGGAGAATCTGTCCCTGTGTCTGTGCAGAGATTGTTTGGTATATTGGAACCAATGTTCTTGTTCTTTATTTTTCTCCCCTACAATGGATCCAGCCCCTTTTTACTGTTGTATATTCACCAAAGTAGGGAGGCACATTTAACCCTTAATTTGCTGTTTCTCTAGCAGTTGTGGAATAAGTGTGTGGGGCAGTTTCAATGAGATATTTATATTATTCTCTTTATATACTGCTGTACCAGCAGCACTGGACCAACTAGGAAAGGTCCAAACGTTTTTCAGTGAGTCAATAGACAGTGTGCTTTGTATACCAAAATCTTGCTGAGCCTCTAAAACACCCCAACTTAGCCTGCTGCTTACCTCAAGTACAGCTGCATCCCTCAAAAAGCCCAGTCCTTTTTGTACTTCCAAAGGACCTGTGTTTTCCATTGCACAGTTGGACACTGGGTGTTGTTGTTGTTGTTCGTCCTTCGAATTTGAAGATAACCATGACATTACTGGTTGGTTTGGTTTCTGTGAGCATGCGAGTGAGTGATCAGGCCAACTTGTGCTTTGAACTATTTGTGGCTCACTGAGCAAGCGATGCCACTTTGGCCTGCTTGATCAGCAGTGGATATGCTGTTGTGAGATTTGCTCTGTACTTTTGCTCTGTGTCAGCAGTTATCCTCCGCTCATAGACTGTAGCTCCAGTATGGATGAGGCTTCACCAGGTGGAACGATCATAAGCGAGATCTTCTCAAGATTTTGGGTCAATGTTGAAACATTTCAAGGATGACTTTGTTTGTCCTCCCTGAGGGTGCTTTCCTCCTTGAGCTCCCTGTAGAAGATTTTTTTTGGCAGTTGCTCATCTGGCATCCTGGTGACATGGCCTGCCCATCTCAACAGATGTAATCAACAGGGTGTGGATGCTTGGGGAAAAAAAATAGACACTTATATTGAGCCCACAGAACCCAATTGTGCCCAATACTGTTGCACCAAAGTGCCTGAGATTCCAGTTTTAGGAATGGGAAGGAGACAGCCTGAGCACTCCCAAAAGCAATCCTACTCTGTATGCCAATTCTGTTCCATCTAGGGACAATTAACACCTTTCTACATAGAGCATTCTCCCAATACATTGGTAGGAACACTTCTGAACTGGGTAGCATGCTTTGATTCAGACTGCTCAAACTCACTAAGTGGGTAGTTACTCATTTGGGAACCCTGCACCAGAATATTTAATGGAGGAGAAGGGTTTACCGGCTTTAGCAAGGCTAAGGCAAGTGTCCAAGAAGCAGAAGACCCAGGTTCTAGGTTCCTGTCACGCTGAGGGACTCTGAGCTGCTCACGCTAAGGAACTTTGAGCATCACCTGGCCAGGCACTTTGTACAGTTGAGGGTAAATTCCACCCCTTCCTTCAAAGTCAGGTGACTGGGAAGCCCAGATTGAGAAAGTCAGGATATCCAAATTACAGCAAATAAGTGTTTCCAAATAAGTGTACTGTTGGGCAAAAGCTAGGCCTCATTGCCACTGCTGCCTAATTTTGCTCCTTTTCCCACTTGGGCTGAATTTGTGCGTCATCCCAGAAGCAGTAAGAGTAGAAAAGAGTGAAAGTGGAGTTAACAGTCACCCTGGATCCCTTCTAAGTTTGTTTGGAAAAGGTTTTTGTTTTCATTTTTTTGTTTTGTTTTTTTATAACAGTTTTTGTGTTTTGAATTTCATTTCTGCTATAAACTTAGCAAAGTTCTTATTCCTCAGTGCCTGTATGATACTCGCAGCTGTTTTATATTCATTGGTAAACATAAATAAAATATATGTTCTGAAGCGATATATCTTCCATTGTAATAACTCAAAATTGCTGAAATGTTTCCTTTTAATCTAGACAAAATCATTCTAGGCAGGGACAAGATGTTCAAGGCATAAGGAATAATTTTTAAAAGAAATTTTATTATGTGAAAACCAGGGTATAATAATTAAAAGTTTGATATAGCTTTTAATCATAGCTTCTGGTATGATGAACTCTTTAGTGATATCTGAAGATTTCTAAGAACACAGAACTCTTGAATCTATTTCTCTAACATGTTATTGTATACTCTGACATCACAATGAGAGGTATGCTGCAGTATAAAAGCCTAAAATCACAAACAAGATAAAATAAGCAAATCAGTGATGTATTTATCAAAAAACATGAGTAAACCTTGTTCATTGATTATAATATTTTCACTTGGAAGAAATTAGGTTCTCAGATCTACAGTGACTTCACAGGTTTATAGGAGAAGAAGGTCATTTCTAAGTATTTTTAGAGTGTCTCAATATTATACATAACATGGGTCTCATTTTAATAGAGAGGTTCTCTTGTGGCCAACTGTCCACCTATTCATGATCTTGTGAGCCCCTATCCCCAACTCATAATGGTGTAACATCCCTGTAGCAACTACACTTTCCAAGTAGGTATGCAGTACAGTAGTGCTTTTCAACCAGGGTGTTGCAGGGTGCTGCCCACCATGGTTCTGCTGTGCAGTATTAACACTGTTAGGTATACAAACATCTAGACATGATTCACAAGATAAACCTAGAGACCATGTTCACACAAGCTAGCACATGCCTTTTGAGGGGTTTTAAAGCAGTTTGAGACATCACAGAAGGCACATTAGAAACTAAAAAATGTTCCAGCACAGATTCTACATTAGATACTGGGGAATCCTTGTATCAAAAGAAAACACACTGGAAAAAAGCAGCATGGGGCACACTCCTGGAGCATGCCTGGAAGCAACTGGAGGATGGGTCCTCCAAGGAAATGCTCTAGCTCCTGGTCAGAGGGTCTCTATTCTGCCACATGCTTCTGCTGCTCCAGCATCCTGCCTCAGCGTGTTGGAGGAAATAGAAGAGGGGCGTGGCTGGCAACCATGGCTCAGAGGTGGCTGGGACCCAGAGTCTGTTCTGAGTTGCTTCAGAGTCTGCCTGGTACCCAAGGTCAGCCCTGGGCCCAGGCCCAGCAGCAGGAACAGGCAGGCTGCCTTATAGCCATGCACAGGGGCCAGCTGTGCCCATGTCCCAAAGGTGGAGGCACCTGGTTCTCAGCTTCAGCCCAGCAGCAGAGTCAGGAGACCTGCAGGCTGTGGCAGGGACCATGGGCAATCCCCGTAATCAGGGATGTGGGTTTTGCTGTGGAAACATGAATTTTCCCTTTTAAAGGGAAAACCATGGGTTTCCCTGTTTGCAGAGTTCCAGCCTTCAAATTGGGTGGGAAAGTAAGTCAGGGCAGCTACAGGGTGGGAAAGTAAGTCAGGGCTCAATGATGTGTGTGTGGGTGGGTATGGGAACTGTGTGGGGGAGGGGAATGTGTGGGAGGGGTGGGCCCCCCTGGCCCCTCATGGTGCACAATTTCTGCCACTGGTGGTGGCAGCCAAAAGCAAGTCCTTAGAGCACTCATGGTCCACTGCAGGGAGAGGCCCCCAGCAGCGCATGGCACTGCCTAAGTCCCAGGGGTTATATGTGATGCACAGAGCCAGTCTGGCCTGCTGGCGTGTGTCTTCAAACAGGGCCAAGCTGTCTCCTGCCTCCATGTGGGGCTCCCAGTACTTCACTCAGGAGCTGTGCCACATTGGCAGCTCCTGCCTGTACCTGGGGGACCCCCACCACATGGAAACAGGAGCCAGCCTGACCTGATGGTGCATGGCTCTTATATGCAGGGCCAGAAGCTCCATGTGGAAGTAGGAGCCAGCGTGGTCCTGCCCAAAGGTGCATGCCGGTGGACCGAGCTATCTCTGTGCACCATGTGTAGCCACCAGGACTCAGGCAGTGTCATGTGCTGCTGGGGGACTCTGCCTGCTGTTGGCTGCTGCCACTGGTGGCAGGGGCTGTGTGCCATGGGGAGTGCCAGGAATGCAGCAGGCCCCTCCCCCCACAAACCCCACACCCACACTCTCCCACAAACCCCAGACACCCACCCACAGTCCCCCACAAACCCCACACCCACAACCCCCTCATGAGCCCCCCCACAATCCACCCACACCTACCCACCCCCCCCACATACCCTTAAAACCCACCCACAAACCCCATGCACACACACACCTACAAACCTCATACACTCCTCACAACCCCCCTCACCCCCCCCCCCCCCAGATCTCACAGCCTGCATGCCCAAATGCTAAACAGGACAGGACTTGCTGGCTGGAGCTGTGGTTGCAAAAGCAGCTGATGCATTTTACAGCCCTGCCCTGTGCCCACATCAGTGCTGGGACATGCGGCCCTGACCTGGGGGAGTTCCTGGTCCTGGGAACCATTTGGGTGGTGTGATGGGCTGCAGGGTGGGGTGGAGGTGGCAGCAGGGGTGGGTGATGGGCGGGGGGGAGTTTAAGGTGGAAGTGGGATCTGTGGGTGTATGTGATAGGCCAGGGGTGGCAGCAGGGGTGTGAGAGAGAGATGTGGGGGGAGGGGGAGATAGGGAGTGTTCTGGATAGGAATGGCTGCCAGAGCCAGGCTTGGAGCTCTTCTGCCCCCCAGAGCAGCCTGTGCAGGGGGAGGCTGGCCTGAAAGAGAAGGGTCTTGCCCAGCCTAGTCCCTGAGCCCCAGTCAAGGGCTTCCCAGGAACAGCATGGGGAATCGCTGGAGCCTGGGTACAGGTGTAGGGAGCAGAACAGCAAGGGCTGGCACTGCTTAGATCCACAAAGCAGTGGATGGGACAGCTGTAGCTGGTGCTAGGAGGGAGCTGCTACTGGAAGGGAGTGAGTGGGGGGCAGGCAGGGGCTGCAGCTCAGAAGTGAGGGGCACTGGTGGGGCTGTGGGTTGGGAGTGAGGGGCAGGGGCAGGGCACCTGTATATCAGTGCTGCTCACCGCTACAAAGCAGCTGCAGGTCCAGCTGCAGCTGCCTCCATGTCCTAGTGAGTGAATGGGGGAGGAGGAGCTCTTGATTTTTCCATGATAGAAGGAACAAAAAGCAAATGCCAAAGTGTATAGATATTTAGAATTCATTTTATTATGCTAATATAGACACTGGTAGACATCCAAATTGCTTTGAAATTATAAATATATCAATAAAACATTGCCCAACTGATCTCTCTCTCTGTATAGTGGTATTTCATTTTAATCATGGAGGAACACACATTTGGGGTATTTTAATGAGAGAATTTGAGCATTTTTTTGTCAGAGAATTTGTAGTTTTTAAACAGAGAACACCCTGCTGGTGAGGTGGTGGGACTCAGACAGAGGAGCCTGCCCAGGGCTGATACCAGGGTCCCAGCTGGAGGGTAGATGAGGTGGCTGAGCTCCTGGTCAAGAGGAAATGCTTCGACAGTTCAAAGCAGGCCGCCACAATGAGCACATCTTCCAGGTGATAGCTGCCCAGATGGCAAAGCGGGGGCACTGGAAGACATGACAGCAGTGCCGCATAAAGGCTAACTGTGCAGCCACAGTCCACCGGCAGCTGACCCAGAGGTGCAGGCCACTCTGTTGCAGTACTCATACCTTAGCTCAGACAGCCGTGCGGTCCCCATCTGGGTCTGGCTGACATGCAGTCACGAGGCCACAGGTTTAACAGGGCAGATGCTGTCACAGGTGGCGGCAGGTCACAGCCATGCAGCAGCTCCCACTGCCAAACTGCTGCAGTGGGTAGACGGTGCAGGGGCCACTATAGGTTAGGGCCGATGCAGCAGTCTAGCTGGCACAAGGGACTAGTGTCCCCAGATACCCACTGGCCACGCCTCAGAAGCTCCTGAAGGCAAGTAGCCCTGAGCTGCTCACCAGGACAGCTTTTTATACTGCTGAGGCCAGCATAGGTGCTGAAGGTCTGGGTTGAGGTCCAGGATCTTGGCTAAAGTTCTGGGAGGAGCTTTCAAGGATCAGTTTGCCCCAAGTGGCACAATTTGCCCCACACCAACGTGTATGTTCAGGCACATGTGCTGAGGCACAAATCTGGCACAAATTTGTGCTGCTGCTACTTGAGCTGTTGCAAGCGTACGTGCCTACAAATGTGGATGTGCCCAGAGATTTCAGGTAGGAATTAGTAATGTCAAAAATATTCTTCCCTCTTTTGGTCTTCCTGAGTTCTTTGCAACAGACGAATTGCTCTATTAGTAGGCAAGACAAGAGTGAAAGCTAGGAGCTGACATTTTCTAAGGAGTATGTTGAAGCCTAATAAGAGGTGCTTTTAGTCAAATGAGGACTACCCTTGAGTCTAAAAAAGTTTGAGAACCACTGAAGTAGAGGGAAAGTATTTAATGTGTTGTACATCAGCCTGAGTTTCTATCTGTAAATACATTGTACATAATACCATGTGACCAGTTTGCTTTTGAACTATCAAAAACACTTTATCAGCCACTGTTCAGGAGCTGCTGTACTAGATCATTTCAGCTAACCACTGGATGGAATTACCTGACATGGACATTCTAACCTTGTTTTGTGCTCTGTCTGGAAGCAGGCCTAAAATCTGGAGATGTTTGGCTTTCCCCTTAACATATTATCTAATATATCAGCACTAAAGAAAAAGCTGGGGAGGTGAGGAAACAAAGAGTTAGATACTTAGAATTTGCTAGTAGCTCCATTGCTTTGGGAAGTAGCAGCATTAACAAAGAGCAGCTGGGCACACAGTGTATATCCTCATTAGAAACTTGTCTCAAGCACATGTGTTACAACTGCTGATTGTATTTTTGTAGACAACTGGGGAACAATGCACTGAGGTAGCAGTGAGAAATGTTGTTTGTTTTAATTTTCCCTCTTTGATATAGAAGAACTATGGGAGGAAGAGATTGTGAGTAGCCTAGTGGTCTCTGCGATCATGTCAAAGGCCTCCATGAGCCTGGTTATTCCATCAAGTTAGTGGAGTCTAAGGAATACAAGCTTCGCTCAGCAAGAGCTGATTATATTTTTGTAGACATCTGGGGCAGAGTATATTGAAGTAGCAGCACTGCAAAGAAACTGTGGACTTTCTGACTCTGCAGCCAATGTCCAGCATTTTTAACTATATCAACCAGGAACAACCTCCAACATGAGCCTGGAATGAGTCTGCAAATCACACCTTCTTGGGCACAGACAGAAGTGACAATTTTTGCCCAATCTGGCCACAAAAAGCGGTCTATAGCCATGACCAAACACAAGCCATGCCTCTGCTTCAAACATGGCCGGTTGGGTGAAAATTTGAACCCTCATTGCATGCGGAGTCAGATGAAGATGTTTCAAAACAGAGCATCTTCTGTAACTTTCGTCTGCCTTGCCTGCCAGCCTGTTGCTGTTTTCAGAATGGGAGTGGGGAAAGGGAGCATAGGGAGTTTGGTCTCGGGGGTTTTCAGCCCCTGCTGGAGGGTGGTGTGTGTGTATTGAAGCCCCCCCTGAGGTGGGAAGGACTCCAGTTCACCCACTCCATCCTCCAATGCCAACTGGGGAGCCCCTAGCATGAGCTCCCTCTGCTCCCTTTCCAAACTCCCATTCTGAAAACTTTGCTCCTTTCCTCTCCTCCCATTCTGAAAACTCTGAAAAAATCCCCCCTCCCCCAGAGGAGGGGCTGTTGCTAGGGGAAACCAGCTGCAGTCTCCCAGCCAACAGCTAGACTCCCCTACCCCCTGGAACCAATAGTGAACTTCTGTTTGGTCTGGGGGCTTGTTGTAACTCAGAACACTTCCTGCAAAGTGTTCTCTGTTACAGTGGGGAGCTGCACTTCTGTCTGCGCACCTTGGGTGTGTCCACAGATGCAAACACGTGCATTTGCAGGAGCTCAAATAGAAGCAGTGCAAATTTGAGCCGGGGCTTTTTGCCTCAGTGCACGTGCTCGGACATGCACTTTGTTGTGGAGCAAATTGTGCCAGTTGGGGCAAAATAACCATGCCTGGCTCCTCCTGGATCTGTGGCCAGGGGGAGCTAGAGCCCAGGGCCAGCACCTGTGCTGTCCCCAGCAGTATAAAAAGCTGCCCTGTCTTGGCCCCATCCATACAAAAAGCTGCCCTGGCAAGCAGCTCAGGGCTACTCGTTCTCAGGAGCTTCTGGGGCCTGGCCACTTGGTACCTGGAGACACTACCCCTTGTGCCAGCTGGACTGTTGCAGCAGCATCCTAAATCCATTTTTAAAAATACCCCAAAATCCATGCTTTTCCACAATTAAAACAAAAGACTACTCCACACACACACACACACACACACACACACACACACACACACACACTCTAGAGGGAGAGAGAGGCAGCAATCAGTTGGACAATGATTTATTGGTATATATACAATATTAAAGCAATGTGGAAGCCTACCAGTGTCTCTATCATTATGATAAAATAAATTCTAAATATGTATATGTGTTGATGTGTGCTTTTGGTTTTCTTCGCACATGATGGGTGTGTGATGTGGGGATGTGGTGTTTGCAGGAAGAGGGTGGGAAGGGGTGTGGGGGAAGGAGGATGGGTGTGTGTAGAGGGATGTGGGTTGGTGTGTGGGTAGATGTGGGCCGATTGCTGGTGGGACTGTGGGTGTGGGTGACCTTGATTTTAACATTATCAGATAGGATCTAATGTAGCTTGACATTAGAGAATTCATTCTTTGATTTGATTAATAGTACTCAGACCCTACTAAAAGGTGACTTTTTTACTCTAAAATGAGTTACCAGCTTTTGTAGGTGAAGATTGCAACAGTGATTAACTATTTGTTATCCCTGTGCTTCCAAGGGGATTCAGAAACTTTGTTCAAATAACTGCATTCTTATACAGGATGAATCATTAAAATACAAAAAACAAAAGCAACAACCAAAAACCTTTGACGTATGAAGGAGTTGAAGTTGTGACATCATTACATAAGCCACATTGTACAGGCTATGTGTTTTTTTAATGAAGTAAACAGTAATATAAGTGTTGAATCTGAAAGGAGCAGAGGCTAGGGGCCAAAATTACACATGAACCAGTATAAGTGATTGGAAACTGGTTCAGATCTGTAACACAACAGAATTTCAGTGCACATAAACTGCTTTCAAAATGGCCAACACCACTTTAAGATAAACCTGGATGGATGTTGTATCAGATTTAACTGATTTAGGTTAAATCGGTTTATTGAAATTTTGTCTCAGATCCCCTCCAAATTCAAGTTAACTCACATTCCCCCAGCATCCCACGATGCTTGCACCTCCCCTGCAAACCACTGCCTCGCAGGGTGGGTGGGCTAGCCTTTGTCCAAGCTATCTGCTTCAGCTGAGCAGAGAGGTGTGCTGTAGTGCCCCCCAGCTTCTGGCCTGAGCCACTGCAGATGCATAGCTGCATTTCTGAAATCAAAAGTGAATGTCTGTTCATTTGTTTATTGGTTCAATCTACACAACTTAGATTAACCTGCAAAGATTGAATTGATTCAGCCTCAGGCTTTTTGACTATCTGTACTTGGCCTTAAAGTATATCTAAATCTAAGCACCTCTGTGGCCCCACTGACTTCATGAAGTTGGACTGTTTGTCCTATTGACAATAGGTACAAATATGTTTAAATATTTTGCCGAGTATGAGGGACCATATTATACTATCTGTCTTATCAAGTGAGACAGGAAAAGTATGTATAACACAGGTGAGTTAATGATCCTGTTGAAATATTAAGTTTTGCATTTCCTGCTTTTGTCATTTCAGCTGTGCAAACGGAACAGCACATAAAGCAGCCCATTGCATGTAATTTTTTGGCTTATTAAATGGATGACAGGGGAAGAGAATGAAAGATGGGGTGAGGTTGATCTATCAATTTAGGACTCAGTCATACTATATTTCATGGGCAAAACTCTTTGTGAACTCTTAGGACACTATGGGGAGGGATGAATCTGTCTTCTTGTCCTTGCTCCAGGAGTTGTACTTGTATTTCCCATATAACATTCATTGTATAAAATTCAGATACAGTCCTTGGAGTTGGGTCAGTGTTCTGACTAGTACACTGCACAGCGAGCATGTCTACACGTGCCTATTAATGCAAAGCAATAAAATTTGGCATTTATTGCAGTGGAATATATTGCTCCTGGGTGCTACGTTTACATGAGGTCAGCCTGCCAGCCCAGGACTGCTGTAACCTGGCTCAATGTGCTGTGAAGGGGCTGTCTGAGGCACAAGGGTACTCCAGTGTGGGGCTAGCTGTCAGGCACTGCCTGCACTGAAGCACCCTCATGCCCCAGCCAGCTGCATCAGCATCTACACTCGCAGTGCTGCAAAGTAAAAAAACTCCACAGCAGGGTAGTACTTGTATTTACAAGTTTTACAAATCCTTGTTACTACCTTGCTGCAGAGTTAGTTTCTGCGGCATAATACGGCCACATGTGTAGATGCAAGACATTTACTGTGGAGCTATATTGTCTACTCCACAGTAAATGTCTCATGTAGATGAGCCCAGTCATGTGCATCTTGCCCCCTCTCCTTTTGTCTCCATGCATCTTGTATTCATTGCTGCCCGCTGGCCAAGCTTCATCAGGACAGGTGGGGGGTCCGCCACCCCAGAGTACTCTATGGCACAGTGTTTAGAACACTCTCCTAGTGTTGGCTACAAATGTCCAACTCGGGATCCTTAAAATTCTAGTTTATTAGGTGGATTGGAACACTGTAATCATAAACCTTGGGGCTGGTCCCCACACACACACACACACACACACACACACACATGCACACACACAGTAGCAGGCTACAGAGTCAGGTATACCTATCCTACAAGCGCTGGAGTCTGTCATTAAGACTTCTTTCAGCGTGGTGTTATCTTCCAGAAGGGGGTCGCCAGCTGGTCCTTCTGGCTGGACAGGTCTGATTGAGTTGGAGATCAAGAGGGCGCCACTGAGGGTCACTTTTCACTGCCTTTTATCTGTCCCTGGCAGACTTTGGTGACTCCCCAGTTTTCAGGTTTGCCCAATCCAGGGATCATTGACTCTCGTGGGACTTCCCCCCCCTCGGTGGCTACTGGACGGCATCTGTCAGCCCCAGGGGTCGCCCGCATGTATGTGCAGGTTTGGGAGTCTGTTGATGAATTTTGAATAGGGCTCTGGGAGCGGTTGATCTGGAGATACTCAGCCCAAAAGTTGGTCCCCAGTGTTGATTAACTCAGGCCAGGGCTTCTAGCCCTTGATCAGTGACGTTTAGAGATTTCCTGGTTGCTACATTGTCTTCTGTTGAGTTCTTCCGTTGGCTGATCTGCAGCTTTCCAGGTGTTAATTGCTGTGTGCTACCTTGTTACACATTCAATCACTGATTCACTCACTCTTTCAGGGGCCAGCCTAGTACAGTGAAGGACAGTTTGATTCCTACCCTTGTTAACATTGTTACAGTGTATAACTTACTAAAACACATTTAGTTGAAAGTTGAAAGGTGAGGAGTATAAAATATAAGCTACAAATGCCATGGCACACAAATAGATAAAAATACCAAACTACAAGGGGAGATACAAAATGCACACATACAAATTTCAAAACACAATTCCTTATCTTAAAGTGAAAGAAAGAGGAAGAAAGGAAGAAAAGGTAGAACAGGAAAAACATATCCAAGTAGGGGAGAGCAACTGCAGGCAAGAGGAAAAGGGGCTTTCTGCTACACTAGGAGGTGGGGGATATCACCCCCATTTGAATTCCCTCAGGCTAAAGAGGCTTTTAAACATGGCTCTTTCACCTCCTGGGTGAAAGATGTTGTATCCCTTTAGCTACTATGTTAAAGGAGGACACTATCACCACCATAGCATGCACTCTTCCAATGTTTTGAGAGAAAGGTGGTACCCTCAGAAAACAACTTGAGGCACCAGGGAATGGAAGTGCTTCAAATTTAGTTTGACTCAGATGCCAAAGCTCCAAATGGAATTTCAGATAGAAGCTGTATTAAATGATTTTGTGAGATCTCCTCTTGCCCTATTTTCCTATTATGCTATAGCCCTATGCTAAATACTTCTTATTGGCTAGCTCCAGGCAGTTCTCCATCCAGCAGGATGCTTTTTGATCACCCTTCTGAAGCACCTAATTTTTTCCATGCACCACATAAGGAATTTAGGTACCTAACTCTAAATTTGCTGTTCCATTACAGGGACCAGAGGCCAAAGCAATAGGTGCTGCAACACCTGTATTAAAACTTTTATTGCACTTGGCTCTTAGTAACTGATGAAAAGCATCAGGGCTAAGTAAAGACGGTCAAAAAGCCTAAGGCTGAATCAATTCAGTCTTTGCAGGTTAGTCTAAGCTTCAGAGATTATATTGAGAAACAACTGGGCACACATATACTTTTGATGCTGGTGCAGTCACATGCCTACAGTGGCTCAAGATAGAAGCCTGGGGGTGCTAAAGTAGGGCTGTCTAGCAGGTAGCCAGCATGGGCTGCGTTCACTTCCTCTTCCTGCTTCCAGGTGCCTCTCAGATTTGTAGCCCACAGTCGCAGCCAGCGGCAACTTTTAGTAAGTTTAGCACCTCTGTATCTGGGGGAAGAGGGGTTTAACTGTGGGAAGGAGGGTTTAACTCTCTTCCCTGGCCCCAGACCCCAGCCAGGGTTTGCCTGGGGCAGGGACAGTCCTTGCCTCTCCCACAACCCATCTCTGCTGGAGCAGACAGCATAGCCGAGTCCAGGGCTGCAAAGCATGCTGGGATGTGGGGGACCTGTGGTTTAATTTGAACCAGAAAGGGGTCTGGGACAGAAGTTTCATAAATCAGTTTGACCCAACTCAATTAAGCTTACATTCAACCAGGTTTATTTTAAACCAGTTTCAACCATTTTATAACTGGTTTATGTGCACTGCATTTATGTTCTGTTACAGGTTTAAATCACTTTCTGATCACTTAAACCAGTTTATATGTAACTTCTGTCTCTCGCCTAAAATTCCAAGGGTGAATCTCTTATGATCCTAAAGCAGGCTTTCAGTAACGGTCAGCATTGCACTTGAAATACTTTTCATGACTTTTAAAAATACCAAAAGAATATGTTAAAAAAAAAAAAGCATGTATATTTAGTGCCTTTTGGTATCTATTTGACAGGTATTCTATCATGTAACAGTCTGGGGTGTTATTACCATATTCTGTTTGCTTGTTAAACCATAGGCTAGTAGGCAGAGAGGTATGAGGCATAAAAGAAAAATAATACTTAGAATAAAGTAAAAATAATAGACCTTTAGCCAAAAGAGTATGCAAAATGTGATCTTCAGTAGTTTTGAGGGGTCTGACTCTGTAATAAACCATGGTGTAGGGGTTGAATGGCAGAGAGAGAAAATTGGGGTTGAATGGCAGAGAGAGCCAAGAGACATCTGTGGCAAAGAGCTTCAATATTTGCAATGATTTTATGCCCTGTGTGGCAAAAAGCTTTGGCCTGTGTCCTGCTAAGAAAAAAAATGTTTACCTTCCTTCTGTGTTGCAGCTGGCAGAGTTTTAAAAGTTACTACATGGAGACAATACATTTCAACAGCACATTAATTTAAATAAACATTTCATGTAAGATTTATTAAAAGTGTAGTTATGGTCAGAAAAATGACAAAGTTAAAACAACAGCATTTTTCTTAATGGATCTGATCCATATGCATATTGAGAAGCAAACCTGCTTTATTTTATGACCAGAAGAAGGGGTTATGACTACAAAGGACAGCTTTAAATGAATGAGGAGGAATTTATACTGAGTCATGCATTGTCAATGGAATTGGTAACTCCTTTCTGATTGCAGAGTCCTTATTACTGGTGATGATCTACAAACCAGAAATAATGCAGCTTGACTTTTGAATCCCTGGCTGAGGAGTTAAGGCTAGTACAAAAGTTTGTAATGAGCAAATCTGTCATGAAAATTCATGGGAGACAAGAAACTTTTCATCTGTAATTATTTTTCAGATACAAATTTTAAGTAAAAATACTCAGATTCTTTACACATGGTTTTACTTGTTTAGTAATATTTCAGTAAATGAAAATTACAACCTATAAAGCTACATTAGAGAAATATAACATCGCATTCCACTCATCAAAATTATCATCTCATTTTTGTTTGATAGATGAGCTGCAGAATAGTATTTACCTGCCAGATAACGCCCCTTTAGGCCTTGTGAAAATAACTTTCAATTGTACAACAGGCCAAAAATTTCTTCCCTAAATGGATAAGAAACGCAACTCGTAAATAAAAGAGGATGCCAAATAAATGAGTTTATTTCTTTACTCAGTCATCCTCTCAGGCTAGGGACAGACATTATGCATAAACCTGTTTAAGTGATCAGAAACTTGTTTAAACCTGTAACAGGACAGATGGTCAATGCACATAAACCAGTTTGAAAATGGCTGAAACCAGTTTGAGATAAACCTGGTTGAATGTAGTGTCAGACTTAACTGATTTGGCTCAAACCAATGTATGCAATGCCTGTCCCAGACCCCTTGCCGGTTTAACATAAACCAGATACCCCAGCATCCCAGCATGCTTTCTGGGCTGGGTGGGACTCTGTGCTCCACAGCCAGATCATCCTCCCTCTCCCTCTCCTTCCCCTCCTCCCCCCCCCCCCCCCCAGGGTCAGTCCAAGCCCCCTTCCCCGATAGAGCTGAATCAGGGTTGGGTGGCCCCCAACCCCTCTGTGAGTACCGAATTGTGTCCACCAGCTGGATCCTGCCCTCACAGGGACTGCCCATGTGTCCCACCATCCAAAAAGGTTTATAGCCACTGGGTTAGACAGACACTTCATTGAGATGGAATAGTCAGGGATGATCCAACTTTGAGCAGGGGACGACTGGGCAACTTTGTGAGGTCCCTTCCAGCCGTACTCTCCTATGATCTATATCCCTTACATAGTGCATGGGGAGAGTTAGGTGCTTAGGAATGTGATTTGCAACAGCCTGTACTCTGGCCCCAGCTAATAGGAATCATTTGGAGAGGGGGAAAGGGGATTTCTGAAATTCTTCTTTCCCAGACAGGCTTCTCTATAAGAATAGGATTCACAGGCTGAATTCCCCTCCTGGGCTCAGCTTAGATGTCTGAGAGACCTGAATTTTAAGCATGAATCAGCCTGAAGAAAGGTTTCAAACCCACATCTCCTTCCTTCCAAAAGAGTGCTCTAAGCACCAGGCTTAAGATAAGGGTGGCTCAGGAGCCCTTTCCATCCGTGCTTTTAAAAAAGTAAAAAAGAATACAGGTTTGACGTGGGTAGAGGGGAGTCACAGAAAGTGGAGAGCAAATAGCCCAAGGATGAGAGATCTAGTCTCTGGTTTATCTGTGCTACATAAATGCATGGGGTGTGGAGTTTTCTTATACACTGTAGATTTGCATGAAATAATGACCTGTGAATACCCAGCATGGAATGAGACAGCACTCCAGAAGAGAGCTTGCCAAGCTCAATGGGCACTGAGTGCAACACTGAACTTTATATAATCATAATTATATATGGAATAATATAATAATATACTATTTACTTTGCATGACCTCTCCCTAACTTAGACTGAAATTCACATTTTGCAAGGTTCAGGACCAGGTCAATGACAACTTAAATTCTAGCTAAGCTGTACTTAACCTTATCAAACTCCAGGCACCTTTTAATAGACTCAAGACACTCCTCCATAACTTGTGTTAATGAATTCAGTGGAAAGGCCCCTATTTATTTCAATGTCCTTTGCTTCAGATATACAGGGAAAGTAGGTTCATGTGGGTAGGACTATTTGAGGGTTACTTTGAGAACTCCTAGATAACAGTGTATTCAGGTACCTGACTCTCAAAAGAGCCAAAAATCTATTTAACTGAAGATGGTTATTTCTCAATATTTTAGAACAGTTGGGGCAGCCTTGTTGGCAGGCATGCCACAAGTTAGCCTGACAAGGTTCTTTGAGTAGATCTGATATCTTTTATTAGAACAACTCTAATAGTGGGAAAAATTCTTCTTTGAAAGCTTTCGGGTACAAGTACCCTTCATCAGGCTGAGGAAGCGTCTGTAGTTGATCTGTGCCCTTCCTGGTTGAAATTATTCAGGCAGAGGGTGCATGCATAAATATACTCCCTCCCCCCCCCGCACCCTGTCCTGTCCCTCATGTGTGCTTCCAGGCTCTGTGCAGACCCAAGCAGTCAGAGATGCCCCTCTCACCCTACCACCTTCTCCTGTCACTGCCACCTCCACACCCTATCTGTGCTGCTCAGCTGCAACAGCAGTCAAAAGCAAGTCTGGGGATGGGGTGTGTGTGTGTGTGCTGGGGCAGTGTGGGTGTGTGTTTTGCTGGACCTTCCTGCACCTCAGCAGCTCCCCTCCTTCTCAACCCCCTTCACTCCCCTTCTCTACTGCTTTGCCTATGTGCCCCTGGTGGGCCTCCCTGCAGCCTGACAGCTCTCCACCCCCTACCCTGCTTCCTCCTTTCACTCAGTAGTCACTGCTTTTCTGTCCAGCCTGTCACTGGAGGGGTATCAGAATCCAGGAAGACAGCTAGTCCACCTGGGGTTGGTGCCTCCTGGGATGCTGGAGGACCACATATTGGTTGTTTTATCTCCTTGGAACATTTAGAAGTTATGCTGAGTCAAGCTGCCCAGCACACCTCAAAAATAATCCTCACCTCAAGTGACATAACCTTAAGATGCCTAGAGGGCATTTAGCACTAGTTAACAAGCTTGAATGTGTGATTGTTCAAGTTCTAAGTGCCCTTAATACATTGTGTGAATTAGTAAAGTGTAGGTCAATAGAACATAGAAAATAAATGTTAATGGTATATGCAGACTGCTGGTTAATAATCCAGTGTGGTTTTCTTGGTGGTTTAATCGTTTTTAAACCAGGAATTAGAATATTAAACCATATTTCTTAGAGACTACTGTATTTAGGGAATACTTTGCACTTAGAGAATACTATATTTTTAAAACACTGCAAATATTATAATTTCAGAACACTGCAATAAGGTAAGTAAATAAATAGTTCATGGGCAGCTGATATTTGGCTGTCTCCTAGGAGTATATTTAAAATTAATTATATTCTCCAAACACTAGAATTATTAAGTGCTATCTAAATGCCAATTGTAATTTTTATGGAGTTGAAAATTTAATTCTGAGATTTTCAAAGATGCCTAAATGTGGTAGGTCCATAAAGTCTTTCTGATTATTTTCAGAAGCCCTTCTGCTGGGAATAACCAAAGTGAATATATCAATGGTTACTACATAATTATTAGATTTAATTAATTATCTGTTCTAAAGGGAAAAATGATTCTCAGTTGTTTTGGTTGAATGGATCCAACAAGATTAGATTCTGCAGTTAGGTTCTCCCTGATCACATTTTTTTGTGATCCACTCTGACACTTTATTTTTTGTCTTTTGAAAACAAATCCTCAGCTGATATAAATGACCATAGCTCTGATGACTATGAACTATGCCTATTTCTGTCTGCCTTTCCCCTGGTGCTGTATGCTATTTTTCTCTGTTCCAAATAGGCACTCTTGCACCAGCAGACTTTACTTTATATTTTCTTTATTTCTCATCTGGGTCCTTCTTTGGCCACTGCTGGTCTCCATGACAATTTATGCACCATTTCCCAAATATTTACAAAGACATGCACAAGGGTGCAGTAACCAATGCTCACATTTTTGTCAATGGGTTTTGCATTCACCGATTTACCTGTGTGTATTCAGTCCTGAATTGTGAATGTATCACTATTACTAATGTACACTCCTAAATCTTGCTCTGGTTTCTTATGTCAGTACTTGTTGTTCCTGGTACATAAGAACATTGCTGTGAAAACAAGAGAAAACTTTGGCATGGGGTTCAGCTTATAGTTACCTTGAGAAGAACTTTAGAACTGGCATAGGTTAGGTACAGACATTCAAAAAAGCCTGAGATGGAATCTAAGTTATATGGTTTTCTGTAAGAGGTGAAGTTTAGACCAAAAATGAACAGAACACGCACTTGATCTTGGGTTGGGGGGAGGGGCAGGCTGGAAGAGCAAATCTTAAACTGGATTCTACTATTTTTAAACCATCTATGTGTGCTGAGCTTCTGTTCTGTTACATGTATGGACTGGTTTTATATGCTAAACTTCTGTTTTGTTACATATCTAGATCAGTTTACAGCCACTTATACCAGTAAAAGTATCATGTCTGTACCTGGCCACAGCCATCTTAGGTTAACTGCACTGTACAATTTAAAGAAGCCTGATCATAAAGCACTTCTCTGATATGTATTGTATCCCACTGAGCTCCCGACAGGCAACCTTCATATACACACGTAATGCAAAGAGAATCCTTATTCTGAAAAGCTTTCACCCTGAACTAGACAAAAAGCTAAAGCCAAAAAATGCAACCTATTCTAATATAATTGTGGCAGGGCACTGTGTGTGCCTGCCACTTTAAGGGCCTGGAGCTGGCAGCCACCAGGTGCCTGATGAGGGCAGCAATTTTGGAGGCAAGGGCTGCCTATATAAACAGGGCAGTTTGGCTGCTGGAGGCCAGGCAGCAACATCACCTGGCCGGAGGGCTGCTGAGAACAATCTGGAGGTAAGGGAGGAGCTGTAGGGGATGGTAAGGAGGCTCCTGGTCCTGGGCATGACCTAAAACTGCACCCTGCCGGGAGTGGGTGGCCTGGTGGGGCTCTCAGTGGTGCGGGAGCCCCCAGGAAATGTCAGTCCAGTTACCACCCTGGTGAAAGGCGGGTCGGGGCGCCTTAACCCCTAGCCCCCACCACCAGGTGAGTAACCCCTGTGTTTGTGAACGGCCCAGAGGGCGGACCCTGAGAGAGAGTGAGGGGCTAGAGACCCGGCCCGAATAAGAGAGTACCCTCGACTGGCCCATGCTGGGGCCAGGACCAGGATGGTCAAAAGGGCCAGGGGCCCACCGCGAAGGATGCCCAAGAGCCAGGGGCCTGGGGTCCCGACTGGCCTGGAGGTGGGCCAGGGCTAGTAGCCGAAGGTCCTGGGGGGACCACGCCCGAGAGGGGAAAATGGCTTCGGGGGGCTAGGTAGCCCGGATGAAGGCGGAGAGGCTGTCTGATCGGAGGGATCATGGAGGGGTCCTGTTTGGAAGATTCTGGGGCCCAGCGTGGGGGCCGGTGAGGAGATGAACACCTAGATGCCATCTGCGAGGCTTGGGCTGTGGTATTGGGGAGGATAGGAACCGCAAAGAGCGCCCCCTGGCATCGGGGCACTAAAATGGGCAGCCTCCCGCTTGAGTGGCATCTATAAATGAATCAATTAACACCAAGGCATGGTGGGCAAGAAGGCGGGCGGTTGGGCCAAGAACAGGTGGGCGGGCCATGGAGATCGGCCCCGAGGAGGCCCCCTGTTACAATAATAAAAGCCTTAGTCTGTCTGTCTGTCCGTAACGCTTTATGACCACTCTGATTGGTTGTCTCGGCAGCCGATCACAATGCTTACTGAAATAACCAGAGTGCTCTGCACAGACAGACACACGTGACCACGACAGTGGGAACTGAGGGACCAGAGTGGCCCCCCCCCCCCCCCGCCCCAGGCACGCTCCTTGGAGGCAGAGGGGTACAGCAGGGACAGACTAGAATGGAGAAGTACCACCACGATGGAGAGGATGAAGCAGGGGGGCGAGGCCAGTGGTGTTCACCTTGCCCGCCCCCCGCGGCCCTGCTCCTTGGAGGCAGTGGTGGTGCAGGGTGTTGGCAGCATGGTGCTGGCCTTGGCCCCCCTGTTCTGGCTTAGCCATCGCATCCAAGGGATGGCCTCACCCCCCGGTCCTGCTCCTTGGAGGCAGCGGCAGCAGTGGCCAGCTTTCTCTCCGCTGTCACGGTGGCGCTTCGTCCCTGGCAGAGGGGTATGGTGGGGATGGACTGGCACAGCGGAGCGCTGCCATGATGGAGGGGATGGAGCGGGGAGGCGAGGCCAGCACCGCACCGCCAGCACCCCACGCCACCACCACTTCCAAGGAGCAGGGTCGGGGGGGAGGGGGCAGGCCACCCTTTGGATGCGGCAGCGGTGCGGGGTGCTGACAGCAGGGCAGGCTTTTCACCTCCCCCACTCTTGGCAGGTGGCTGTGTCTCAGGGTGGTGGGTAGCAGCACTCCGTCCCTACCCATCCCTCCATCATTCTTGATGGGCAATTTGCTTTTTAAGTAGGTAAGTTTAGAGAAGATAGAGGAATAGTGAGCTTAATTAGATAAGAGTGGAGAAGACAGAGGCATAATGAGCTTCTTTAGATCCTTGGGCAGAGGGAGGGGGGGAATTATATTGAGTACCGGAGAGCAGGGAGAAAGGAAGTGGAGTTTTACATACCCCAGCTCTCTGCTGACAGAAACCTGGTATGATAAAAAATCAAAGTGTGTAACGTTCTCAATCTATGTAGTCTCTCCCTGGAGCCAGCTCCTGGCTTCTAAGTGTGAGCAGTGAGATGGATGTTCCAATCCACAAGAGTTATGTGGAAGGGGAGGGAAGATCAACTGCATATACACACAGCAGTTCCCTCCAGACATAAAGGACTTCCTGGGACATTGAGTCAAATCCTCTGTATTGCAGGTAATCATTTGATTCAAGGGATGATAGTTCAATTTCTAATTCAAGTTATAATGCCCATTTCCAGAGTGTTGCTCTTCATCAACTGGTTGTCAATATAGAAAACATTCATGTTCATCCCATCCTATAAGGCCTTCATACATGTGCTCTAGGAGTGTGCGTGTGTGGGGGGAGGGGAGCATTTCAATTAGAGTGGTTCTGAGAGCCGCTTTAAAGTGTCCAGAGCATAACGTGTATTAGCACCCCACACTGAAAAAGGACGGTAGGGGCTCTTTAACTAAAGCTTGTTGAACAAGCTTTAGTTAAAGTGTTCCTGCCACCATTTTTAAGTGTAGGGACACAGATGCATGTGATGCAGTAATTACCATGCTCCAAAAGACTCGATTAATCAAGTGTAATTACAGCACATTGGAGCAGCCTTGATGCACATGTGTAGGTGCTCTTACTGATTAATTATTCTAAAACTGAAATCAAAGGATCTACTCATGCGAGTAATTTTCTGAGAAAAGAGTTCCTGAGTTTAAAATTTGCAACTAAGGGTAATCAGCCTATCCTTTGTATCAAAATCAAAGGACTATATCCGTATTTGTTCACTTGCTCTAGACAAATTGTCTTAATTTGTGGTTGGATGCAATCTCCTTGTATTTAGTAGGGCTGTGGAAAATTTCACCGGCCGTTTCATTCTGACACCGTTTCAACCAATTTTGAGGTTGAAACGGCAACATTGGAACAAAACAAAGACAGTCTTAATTGCCTCGAAAAAAACCGAGGCTGGTATCAAAATGTTTCAAAAGTCGAAATGTTTCGACCATGGGCTGGGGATGGGAAGTCAGTCCAGGTGGGCTGACTTCCCAACCCCAGCACAAGATCCGACAGGGGGCGGGAGGCAGCCCAGTTAGACTGCTTCTCAGTGGCCCCCCCTACATCGCACTGGGAGCGGGAGACAGCCCAACTTCCCGGAGGTCCATGCTACAGCACGCTGGGCACGGGAGACAGCCCAGCTGGGCTGCTTCCCAAGGCCCCGCGCTACATCGCTGCTGAGCTGAAAATAAAGCATTGAGGTTTGTTTTCATGTCTGTAAGCAGCCAAGATGGAATAGTCATTTATCAAAAGGCTGCTGTAGAATTGGAATTCAAATCATTAAAATGCCATGACTGAAAGGCAAATATCATCTTTTCAAAAAGAAGACAGAAATGTGGGTGCAGGCCTTGCTGATTATCAGTGGATTTCCCATAGTGCATTTAACAGCTGAATTTGAAGATATATGTTCTGTAACATAACATATACAGGGACAGTATTACCATTCTGTATTAAAAAGTGTACAGAAACAGCTTTATCTAGCCAGTGGTATTGTGGGTACCCATTAAAGCAGTGTTTCGACCTGCTTTTAGGTTGCGACCCAAAAGCTGGCCACAAGAGTATTATGAAAGGGTTATGAATGAACTTTAAAAATGGATTGAAGTTTAAAAATAGATTCTCCTTTAAAGGTGAAAAATGTGGGAAACCATGGCTTTCTACTTTGCAGGCTGTCAGAGTTCCAGCCTGCAAGGGGCTGCCTGGGTTCCCCCACCCCTATGCCCCAGATGCACTTCCCTGCTCCAAACACCCATTCCCTGCCCCACATACTGGGGAGATGGGGCCTGGAGGTTGGGATGGAGGCAACAGGTTGGGAGTGAGGGGTACTGGGTCAGGACTGGCCATTGATGTTACAAATGGGTCCTGGTACAAAAAAGTTTAAGAACCACTGCTTTAAAGAATGAGTGATACTGTTAATTAGACTGTAATGCACCTGCTGAAAAACTTTGTGGCTAGAGACAGACATTCTAAAAACCTGAGCCTGACTTGATTCAATCTTTCTAGGTTAGTCTAACTTAGCTAGGCTAAACTGGTTTGTAACCACATAGACATCCCAGAAATGCAGTCACATGCCTGCAGTGGCTCAGGTTAGAAGCTGTGGGGCACTAGAGCAGCCCTCCTTTCCCTTCTGGTGCTGAGCTGGGGGGGATGTGGCCAGGCCTTGGCAGGATGCTCTGATTAGGGAGGGGTTCCCCCCACATCCTCCTGAGTAGCCCACTGAGTTGATAACACAGTGTTTATCCCCTAACTCAGTGTTTATCACCCATCAGAAAACATAGCCTTTCTCCATTAGTTCAAGCTCTTCTTAAACAGGTTTTCCAAGGAAGGAACCAGTCTTCCACAGCAGGGACCATAGCCAGCATGTGGTATGCTAGCTAATGCTGAGATGTGTCTGTGTAAGGCAGAGGGGATGGGAATGGGAGGGGGGAGCAGGGGGAAGCCAGGCAAACACCTCTGAGAGAAGCAGCCAGGGAGCAGAGGGGAGGGGCCAGCTCTGCTGTGGAGCAGAGAGCCCAGCCAGGAGAGCATGTTGGGATGCTGGAGGAGTATAGTTTAATTTAAACCAGGAAGGGGTCTGGGACAAACATTGCATAAACAGTTTGACCCAAATCAGTTAAGTCTGGTAATACATTGAACCAAGTTTATCTCAAACTGATTTTAGCCATTTTCAAACTGGTTTATATGCACTGAACATCTGTTCTGTTACAGGTTTCAACCAGTTTCTGAACACTTAAACCGGTTTATGTGTAATGTCTGTCCTTAGCCTGTAAGTACAGAGTGCAAAGTCATGCTGTTAGACTAAAGAAGAATTTCTGCTGTAAGCTTGCAGCCCACGTATTTGAAGTGACAGAGAAGGAGAAAGACCTGGGTATATTAATCAATCACAGGACGACTCTGATGCATCTTTGAAACAGGCAAAGGAGCAGGTACAAAGTTGTCGTAGGACAATCTCTGGAATGCTGTGTACAGTTGGTGTTTGATCAAGAAAAATAACCTCAAACTGGAACAGGTTTAGAAAAGGGCTGTTAAGATCGGGGGAAATAAGGGCCCGTACAGTGAGAGGAGATCTGAAGCATTTGACTAGTTTGTGCTGGCAAAGTAAGGATTGAGAGAGGGGATATGACTTCAGTATAAAAATACATCAGGGAAGGAAAACAAGTTATTTGAGGTAAAAGACAATGTTGGCACAAGAGTACATCTGTATAAAGTGGCTGTAGACATATTTAGGCCGGAAATTGAAAGGTTTAAAAAAAAACAGTCTAACAGTCAGAGTTATAACGTTCTGGAACTGTCTCCCAGTAGGTAGAGAGGGCAAAACTACTAACCAGTTTAAAGATAAAACTTGGTAAATGTTTGAATAGGGAAAACGATGTCTTTGGGAACTGATGTCAAGGACCAAAGAGGTCCCTTTCAATCCTATATAATAAGCTCCTAAGCATAAAACATTGTTTGTTCCTTTGACTTGATGTAAGAAAACATGTTGAGGCAAATTATTTGTTGTCTTTCCCACCATACAGATTAATTGGAGGTATTCAAAATTTCCTTTTGTAGTATATAATAGTATTACAAACAGAGCAAGGTCAGAGTAAACAGCCATTAATCACTAGTTCAGGTAATGCGTACATTCAGTATAAGTCTATTATATTTCTTTAGGATTAGGATGTTAAAAGTGACATGTTAAAGCAGATACATAACTTAACCTTCAGTATTGTGTTTACACCTAATAAAAATGTCATTTTCGTTGACTTTTCATTATAAAAGATGCTGCTGCAGGAAGTAGTGGTAGCCAACCTTTTGACATAGTTGATTCAAGAATAAACCTGCCTACCTTGCACAAAATCTTCAGTGCCTAACACCTTAAAAACCCTTGGAAAATATGCTATATTGAAACAACTGTTCTAAAATTCTTCTCCATCTGACTAATCCGGACATGCCATACTCACATTGCAAGCTTATTATCTGAGGAATCAGGTTTTGAAGCTGGGTCATTTGCCAACCAAGTGAACCTACTGCCCTGCAGAATTCATACTTGGGGTTTGTTGACTCAAATAGCAACTCTGTATCAGTGTAGCTGTAACATGGCTGCTGCTGATGAGACATAAGTATTCTTTAGAATTGGGGAACCTGCTTCCCACCATTCTTCCAGCAGAATCTAGTACTGATGCATAAATTCATATCTTCAGCTTCCACTATATGCAGTCTGGTGTGTGGGTGTGCATACTATTACCCCCTTTTTTGCACCCTTCCATGTTTGTGGCACACAAAGGGAACAGTCTCTGTGCTTCCCTATGACTGTATCTGGCACTTACGAGACACACATGAAAGGAATAAAAAACCCTGTACGTTTCCCTTTCTCTATGTGCTCACTCAGGTAACATGGACAATCTGAGCTTCTGTATGTGCATATGCAACACTTCTTTATTCTTCCTTCTTATATATTTCTTATTGTTCCTCCTACAGATGGACAAAAGAGGAAGAAATCATTAAGAAAGAAACTGGACTCATTAGGGAAGGACAGAATCAGAGACAGAGGTACAGCAACAATAAAATCAGTATATCTTTACCTAAAAGCTGTATATTTTGTTTAGGAAATTGCTATGTATATCTTCAGTGGTTGGACTGAGTTACCTAAGCATATATTATCCAAATATTTGTTCCGCATGGGGAAAAAAAAATAATTATAAAGTAGTTTTTCATTGCTGCCATGATTTGTAACAAAACTCTTGTTACCCAAGTAAGCATTTAAAAAAAAATCAGAAATAATTGTTTAACATGTGTTAAAATAACACTGCTACTGGACATTCAGCTTCAAATAGATTCAAGTGAATTCCCTGCTTGGACACTCACCAGACTCTTGATTAATTCCAGGTACTGCCCTCAGCTTGACGTTTTTAGACATTCTTTGTATACATATTCAGTCTCCCTAGACCAGTGATTCTTAACCCTGCTATGCCTTGAAATCAAGGTTGCCACTTAGGTGTACAAACTTGATTTATAAGATAAATCCCAAACTCTTTGGAACAGAAGAATTACTCTGTTTTTCTGGAGTAAAAAATGAGTGAAAACAAAGATCTCACATTTTCCAAGGGGAGGCCTTGAATCTAAAGAGAGGTTGCTCGGGACAAACAAGGTTGAGAACCACTAGACTCTGTGCTAATCCCTCTGATTTCCTCATGGTTTAAATTCTCCCCTCCCATCCTCAGAATTTCAGCTAAGTGGATTTTCTGGTATAATTTAATCTAGAGGTAATCTGCACACAATAGTGAAAGTACACAGTATACAAGTGTATACAAGCACTTGGACACAAATGAACGTGGACCAGGATTATAATATTATTGCTTTTTATTAGCAACATGAACAATATGTAGATCTGGACAAAAATAATGAATGGTGTATTATTTTCTATGCCTCTGTTTTCTCATAATTCTGGAGTATTCTTTGGTCTAAGTTGAGGTTCTCTGGGGTGGTCCAGAATCTTCCTGTGCAACTTATGTTTTACTTCTGAACCATGGAGTTTTTCCACCCAATTTGTCATTCCAGCCTTGGTTGCTCCCATATCCAAATCATGCAAAAGCATGCTTGTCTTTTCTGTTCTTCTGTCTGGCTCTTCCTCTGTGTGTCTGGAGCTCCCTGCTTAGTTTGTCTCATAAGCTTCATTGCTTCTGTCCTTTTGTTCTACATTTGTCTCCAAACCCTCTCTCAACAGACAGGTAGGCTGTGTCCAGACAGCAGCGATGCGTAGGTGGTCCACAGGGATGCATGTGCACCCCCTAAGAGCACCGGTGCACCCCCCGTCAGGCCATGTTCCCTGTTTAGGCAACGGGCAGTGGGGCAGGCAGGAGCACCAGTGCCCCCACTGCAAGCACCGGCCAGGAAGCAGGGCCACCAGAGCAGAGGACCACCCCTTCCCCCCCCCCTGCACAGTTGCTGACTCAAGAGGCACCAGTTGCCCATGTGTCCAGATGAGCATGGCTGTGCGGTATGTGGTGCCGCACATTTAGCTATTCTCTGCACTGGAAGAGAGCAGTGCAGGGGGGAGTGGTTTGACCTCTGGATATCCAGTTATCAAAAAACCCCATACAAAAAAAAAAAAGCAGAGTAGTGCATGCAGGGGCAGTATGTGCCACTCAGAATCGGAGCTTGGCTGGCCAGAGCCACACTGAGCGGCAGGATCGCTGCTACTGCAGCCCCAGGAGGCCCCTAGGACCTCAGGTAAGGCTGCTGGGGCCAGCCCAGTGGTGGCCCCAGCCTTCCCTATCCCACGTGGAGTAACCTGCCATGCATCACAGGGTGTGTGGTACAGGCATTCTGTGGGGATGACTAGTGGCAAGGTGTGCCGCTGCTAATTGTCCCCAGGGAACCAAACATCCACGCTTGTGTGGATGCAGCTGTAAGGTAAAACTGATTCTACCTACATAGTCTCCCAAGTTGTTTCCATCTCAAAACATGGAAATTTAAATTGAATACGTGACACTTGTCCCCTGGTCTAAGCAGAGTGTTATAAAATTCTTGTCAGCAAAGGTAATACCCATTGACTAAAAACATTAATGATACAGCAACTTTTAAGCTAATATGTAAAGGCTCAACCAGAACTGTACCTAGATTCCTAAATCACTTGATATATAAATATGAACAAATCATATTTTGTGCTTCTATTCCTGTTTGAAGATTTCTAGACAGAATACCTGTTCATTATAATATTTTTGCCTTAACTGAATATTATGTTCTTGGCTTGAAAAATAAATGTAAAAAACAATTAATAAAGCTTTCTTATATTAAGATTGTTGATAACTTTCAGGAAAAATAATATGACCCTTGGCATGTTGAATTTTTAGATGTATTTGTTGTTTTCCCCATTGATTAAGGTTATTCAATAACATAATTATATTATACATACTACCTACTGAATATACCTCACATCAGATGTTCATTCCTTGGGTCTTATTGCTTTACCCATATTTTTGATTGCCAGATATTTCGTAAAATCAAGTATCAGCTTTAAAATAAGAGTGAATGGGTTGTAGTGCAATGCAGTTGGTTACTTTTTCACTCTACATTTTAGTATTTATTAACACACTTTAGTTTAATTTGTCTTATAAATTCTCCATAGACTTGTATCTCTTATTTATTGAACTGTTCAGCACTATTTAGAAGGAAACTGCATATGTACGAAATGCAGTATCCACGTGCAGGCAGCTGCTTCAAAACAGGTCATACATTCTCATCACAATAAGTCTAGGAAATAAATAATAAACCTGAAGCCTTAGACTGTGTGAAAATAGACGGTTTGACACTTTATTAACCATCACATTGGACTAAGCAAGCACCCTTGTCTCTTTGAGCAAGCTATCTGCAATTGGAATTTGATCAAAACAGTTCTGCTGATTCATATGTTGGAACAGACTGCAGGTCACTCTGAAGTAGCAGTATATCTTTGCTATGACAGAAATGGAAAAAATCAATAAAAACTTGTGTTTGTCAGTAAACGTGCTAATGTAACACTGACCAGACCCACACAATACGTTATCTGATCACTAAGGTGTTTGTTTTATATAGTAATGTTTTGGAGAAGACAAAGCACACTTTACGGTGTTTGTGTCAGTGCAAATAAGGTGTACAAGCTCTTGGCTGCATTGAGCTGAATCACCCATTACACTGCTCAGTATTGTAGGGTTTTTCCTCACCACCTTCTGTATTCTTGAGAAAATAAAGTAATGAAGTTTTGTGAAAAATCCCTTTTGCTTTACATCCTATTTCCCAGATAGTTACAAAACAGTTCCTTACACAAAGAACTGCTGTCCACTTATCCAATTCTCTGTTTTCAGACTTTTAACTAGTTTTTAAATAAACGATAGGTGTCTTTAACCTCATGTGGCTAGTACTACTTTGATATTGTCTTATAAATGCATTTATTTAAAGTTGGTGGTTTTTTGAGACTCTAAACAACTGTCATGTATTTGTTATACTGCTAATGACTTATTTTCCAATATAGTACCAGATATAAAGATAAATTACATATTTTGACAATATTATAAATACCTGAGTCTCTTTCACTATCCAAAAATTGTGACTCCTTACAGTTTTACTTTCAGGAGTGTTCTAATGCTTCTTCTTCTTGGGTACAATGCCTTATAAATGTATATACCATATTACTCAGATATTATCTGGTTGCCTTCATACTCCTTTCTGTTAGTGTCTCTTAGATAGAGTTTCTATTTTTAATTATATATTTCTAATGCATCTTGCTATGTAGTGTTGAACTGTTGCTACAAGAAGTTATTGTGCTTATTCATTCTTGTGTATTTTATCTGCTTCCTAATTTTCTTTTTCTTTTTTATGATATACATATCTTAACCACATTTTTTTTGTTTTGTTTTGTATTGTTTTAATAGCCACCATGCTGATTCCATGGACTTTTAGTCTATATTTTTTCCCTTCAGACTATTCCAAATTTGTCTTTCTTTCTTTTTCTTTTTTCCTCCTTTCTAAATTTGCTGTCTGTAAGTATAATGGAAGCAGCCTGTATCCTTCCCTCTTGGGCTAGGGACAGATATTAAAAAAGCCTATGCCTGAATAGATTCAATCCTTGCAGGTTAGTCTAACCTGCAACAACTGATCTGGTTTGCAAGTGAATAGACATTTCCTTTTCATTTCCTTTTCGGTAATGCAGGCACATGCCTGCAGTGGCTCAGGCCAGAAGCCCAGAGGCACTAGAGCAACCCTGCCTTCCCTTAGCACAAGGAAGCTGAGCTGAGGGAGTGGAGCATAGCCAGGCCCCAGCAGGCCTGAGTAAGACTAAGGAGGAGTTTAAATCCCCACCTTGGCTTGTGGGGTTTGGAGAGTGGGCATGAATGATGCGTTCCCCCAGCGATGCATGCACCATGGCTGAGCTGGTGGCGGGAGTGCAGCAGCGGTAATAGAGGGAGCTCCCGCAAACGGCGGGGGCAGGAAGTGGTGGTGAGTGTGGACCAGGGGTTGGCGATCACCTGCCAACACCACCAGCAGTGTCAGCAGCAGCCAGTGGCGATCATGTACTGAACACGCTGCTGGTGATGTCGGCAGCAGGGTGGCGAGAGGCACCACTGACAGTGTTGGCAGTGCCTTTTTGTAGGGGATGCACTGCCATGCTTAGGGGGTGCATGTGCACTCACGTGCACACCCTGTGCATTGCCCTTGAGAGTGGAGAAAGAGGGAGCGTGGCCAGACACCTGTGGGGGGGGGGGATGAGGAGGAGAAGGAGGAAGAGTGGGGAGCTCTGCCCACCCCAGCAGCTCCCTTACTGCCAGGAGCAATCTGGGCACAGAGCGCTGCCTGGCCTCAAAGGGGGACTCTTCCCTCTTCTCCTCCTCTCCCACTCCCAGCATCCGCGCAGTGGGGAGGGGGGCTCTGTGCAGTGCTGCCCAGCCTGGGCACAGGGAGCAGCTGTCACTGAGCCACAGCCCCTGGGGGTGGCCCTGCTCCTGCAGCCCAACCCAGCCCACCTGAGCCCCAGAAGAGGCAGCTGCACAGCGGGGCTGGTGGCAGGGTCACCCCCAGTGCCTGCAGCTCAGTGACAGGGACACTGAGCCCTGTCAGCAGTGCAGCCTGGCCCAGTACGTGTGGATGGCAGCTGGCTGGCTGGGCAGTGGGCTACCTGGGCCGGCTTGGAAGCGCCAGTGGGCCCAGAGCCCAGCAGGTGCCTGCCACAGGGGCTCTCTGCAGACCCATGAGTCCCCGTAGTGCCTCCCTCCACGGTTCCTGTACCTGGGTGAGAGCAGGAAGGAGAGGGGGATGCTTTGTTCCAGCTGCAGTCCTCTGGTGGTGGGGTGAGGGGGAAATTAACCCGTTCCCTGTTGCCTTAGCCTTAATGGGGCCATGCTGGAACAACTGTAGTCCCTGTCAGTGAAGGGAGTGGGGTGGGGAATAAATCTCCTCTTGGGCAGTCTGACAGAGGCTGTTGCCCGTCCCTATACTCTTGCTGCTCCAGCGGCAGGATGTGGCCAGACACTGTTCTGGCATCGCCCCATTAAGGTGAAGGGGGCAGGGATGGGGTTAATTCCTCCCTCTGTCCCTTCTGCCCCCAAGGACTGGTTTTGCCAGCCCTGGCCACCACCTTCACCTCCACTGCTCCCCAGCAGACCAGCAGATCGACTGCAGTGGATGGGAAGGGAAGGAGGGAAGAAATGATCCCCTCTCTGCTCACTTTGCCTTAACTGGGCCATGCCAGCTGGTGTCTCGCCACGTCTCCGCCCCTGCTTATGCTACAGAACAGAGGGGTCCAGCCCTGCTCCACTGGAGCAGAGAGCCCAGCCCAAAGAGCATGCTGGGATGCTGGGGGACTCTGGTTAAACTTGAACCAGGAAGGGGTCTGGGACAGACATTGCATAAGCCAGTTTTAGCTAAATCAGTTGAGTCTGATACTACATTAAACTACGTTTATCTCTACCTGGTTTCAGCCATTTTGAAACTGGTTTATGTGCATTGAACTTACATTCTGTTACAGGTTTAAACTAGTTTCTGATCACTTAAACCAGTTTATGTGTCATATCTGTCCCTACCCCTGTACAAAATATTGTACAGTGGCATAAACCTGTGGGCAAAATTCTACAGGGCCAATGAGCCATAGTCCCTATTTTCTCTTTTTCCTTGAAACCTGCTAGGTTGATGGAGGTGTCACCTAAGTTAGGGACATGGTCCATAAAATAGAGAAATGGCCATAAACCAAAGAAATCTAGGTCCCCAGCTGGGGTAGTATAGAATTCCACCTCTGTACCACTCTACAGCACCCTCCCAGCCTTTTCAGCAGGACAAGGATAGTAGCCATACTGCTACTTACTCTGCCTGGACTGCTCTCTCGGGGCACTAGGTACAGTTCTGGGGAGTGAATATACGGCCTATGTTTTCTGTTTGGTCACTGAGCTGTGTAAATATTTAGCCTAGTAGGTAATGTGGATTCTCAGGGCAATGGGGACAGCATCCTGCTTAACCAGGTTCCTTCTCAACAGGTTCAGCATCATAGCTTTGTTTGCAGATTTGCTTTCCCTTACACTGCATGGGGAGCATATTCACCACAGGGACCCAATAGTACCTTTCAGTATTGTTCTCTCTTTCTGAGATTGCAGTATGTGATTCTTAATTCAGGGCACAGCCACACCTACACCACCAAACAATGATCTATGTGTTGTGTAAGTGCAAGGCAAAGCTCCCTTTTTTTATGCTTCATAGTCAGCTAAGTGTTGCCCTGATCACTTGCATGATGTTTTCTTAGCAAGCATGACTACTGTTTATTTTATAATGAAAATGTCTTCCATTACTGGGCAACCAATTCAAAACAAATATTTGGCACTGTAGGCATGGGTATATTCACACAAACAGGCCTTGAGCACTCTCTTATTCATGACTATGGTTTCCCAGTTTTTCGGCCTGCAAGTAGTGACTGCCACTGGCTGGCTCTAATTGTACTACTTTTGGAAGGAAACAGCAGGTGGAGAGAGAAATGAAAATAACACAGGTAGGTAGAGCAGGGTGTGTAGGTTTCCAGAATAACTTTTGTGGACCAGACTGTGGCTGTCTGGTGTAGGGGTGCAATGAGCATTCCCTGATCTTAAGCCCTGTAACTGCAGGCTGCAGTTTGGGGAGCCCAAGAGCAACACTTGGGATGGACCCAGTGCCTGAAAAAGAGTACAAAGGGCATGGAGGCTTGGTCTCACCTCCCAATTCTCCCTCTGTACTGGCCTTGGGGCAGGTGAGTCACACTGCCAGGAACAGACTAGGGGGGAAATAATGCATCCTTTTCTCTGATCCCTGCCTAATATGATGCCCCCTACTTCATCCCCAACAAATGCTGTGCCTTTGAGGGATACAGTAATCCATTTTTTATGAGAGAAATTTAATCACATGCATTTCAGGACTAACTCCAGTTCTGTGGTCTTTCTACCCTCCTAACAGCTGATGTTTGTATAATTTTATTACTGAGGGCTAAGTGAAAGTTTCAGTAGCTGCATAATTCCCTTAATTATCTAAGGTCATCACAGACAATACAATTAAATTAAATGCTCTTTAATCAGGTCAACATCTTTGTTTCGCCATTTTGATAGCTCTATTTGTCATCATTTAATTAAAAGGGGGAAAAAGGTTTAAGTACCTTTTTCAGTTGTTTTCCCTGCTTTGAGTGACTCATCACAGCAGGATACAACAAATCTTGCTGGATGTGAAAATACTAAACATGACAGCAGCACCCAACCCAAATATTGCAGTCAGTATTTTCAGCTATTACTGTTATCATTGTCCTTCTCCTTCCCACCCCTTTCTTATTTATGGCCACTGAAGCTGTCCATTTTATTGTCTGCATATGTCTCTAAGCTTTTTCTAAACAAGGGGACAAGGGTAGTGCCTTGTTTGGGGAAACAACAACATTTCACCATTGGTTTGAAGAAGAGATTCTCAGTATGTCCCAGCAGCCCTGCTCACCCACCCAGCACTGTGTGGTGGCTGGAGCCAGAGCTGCCAGGTCATGCACATGGCCTATCTAGGGCCTGCCATGCAGTGCCAGGTGGGCAAGGCTGCTTCTGCCCAGTGTTTCCAATGGTGCCTGGGCATGTAGTCCAGCCCAACAGGCCCTGGGCGCTGCCCGCCAACAGAGGCTGGTGACTGAGCATGGATTGCAGACAGCAGCTTCAGGCTCTGCTGGCACAGTACAGCGCTGGTTGGGTGGGGCTGCTTCTGCCCAGTATCCCCAAGGTAACTGAGAAATGGAGACCAGCACTGCAGGGCGTTGATGGGCTGGACTTCATCTCCTAGGCCGCTGTGCGGTACCAGGCAGGCAAGAGGGTAGGTGGGGCTGCTTCTGCCCAGCATCTCCCATAGCGCCAGCAGAGGCCAGAGCCACCACCTGCACTGCCCACCAGCAGGGGCAGGGGTTTGAGGAGAGCTTGGCCAGGGCCTGCCACCCACGGGCCAGATAAAAATCAATTGAGCTAAGTACAGACAGTCAAAAAGCCCAAGGCTGAATCAATTCAGTCTTCACAGGTTAGTCTAAGCTGTGTAGATTGAACTGATAAGCAAGTGAACAGGTATTCACTTTTGATTACGGAAATGCAGACACATGCCCTTAGTGGCCCAGGGCAGAAGCCAGGGAGGCGCTAGAGCAGACAGCTTGGGCCAAAGCTAGTCCACTCACCTTATGTGCGGGGAGTGTTTGCAGGGGAGGAGCAAAGTATCATGGGATGCTGGGGGACTGTGAGCTAACTTGAATCTGGAGGGGATTTGGGACAGAAGTTCAATAAACAGGTTTAAACTAAATCAGTTGTTTGATACTACATCCATCCGTGTTTATCTTAAACAAGTTTTGGCCATTTTGAAAGCAGCTTATCTGCACTGAATTTGTGTTGTGTTAACAGATTTGAACCAGTTTCTGATCACATATACTGGTTTATGTATAATTTCTGTCCCTAGCCTTGGTGGGTTGCAGCCCGCAGGGTGTATTTTGCCCACCCCTAATATAATCACTGCTGATTTTAATGTTAGTAGAAGCAAAGTTTTTACCTTTCATCTGTCTCTGGACAGCAGTATGAATGCTAGTTTAAGTGTCCTTTTTTTTTATTAGGCACCCTGACATTCCAGGGACAGATGACTCCTGGATAGGATTTCTCTTGGAATTTTTTATCTCAAAGCTGATTCCTGACTCCCTCTCCCACAGCCTGCTCTTAAAAAAATGTAGTGAGATATTTTCCTTTAACACTAACTACAACCAGATAATAAAATTCAGAAGAGACATGAAGACTGATATATTGGAGGATAATAGGTTAAGTCACTGGAATGTGATATGATCTTTTTGTTTTATTTTAACGCTTCATTGCTTCCAAAAATGCTAGAGGTGGACCATGAAACTTTTAAAAGTTGATTTCTTCAGCATGCATTTCGCTGAGTTTACGTGGATTAAATTCAGGTTTGTGAAGCCCTATTAAGCTGCAGTTTTACTGCACTTGATAGAGTTCTTCACTAAGGACACTTGGTTATTTTTAGAGAAAACATACCTCTCTGAATAAATATTTGGTTTTTCTTTGATTGCAGCCAGTAATTCTAGAAACATTCTTTTTCTTCTCCTCCTATATTTACTTTCCACCCATTCTCTGTAAATTTAGAAGTATTTTTTACTGCTTTTACTTATATTTCTTCAGTAATTCACCTTAATGTTGGCAGTATGCCTATGTTTGTCCTCTGGAGAGAACAGTCCCAGAATGAATATGAAAAGTTTCATAAGTTCATAGATGTTTGGGTTGGAAGGGACCTTAGCAGATGATTGAGTCTGACCCTCTGCCCTGGGCAGGAAAGAGTGCTGGGGTCAGACGACCCCAGCCAGGTGCATGTCTAGCTCCTCTTAAAGACCCCCAAGGTAGGGAGAGCACCACCTCCCTTAGAAGCCCATTCCAGATTCTGGCAACCCTTACTATAAAGATGTTTTTCCTGATGTCCAACCTAAATCTGCTCTCCATCAGCTTGTGGTCGTTGTTCCTAGTTACTCCAAGGGGTGACCTAGTAAACAGAACATCTCCTATTCCTTACTTCCCCTGCCCTTCCCCCGATTAATTTGTAGGCGACCACAAGATCACCTCTCAGCCTTCTCTTGAGGAGGCTGAAGAGATCCAGGGCCCTCAATGTCTCCTCCTAGGACTTTGCCTGCAGGCCTCTAACCATACGAGTGGCCCTCCTCTGAACCCTCTCAAGGTTGTCCACATCCCTCTTGAAGTGTGACGCTCAAAACTGGACACAGTACTCCAACTGTGGCCTGACGAATGCAGCATAGAGTGGAAGTATCACTTCCCTGGACCTGTTTGTCATGCACCTGCTAATGCATAATAAAGTGTGGTTAGTTTTATTGATCGCTTCATCACATTGATGACACATGTTCATCTTGGTGTCAGCCGTGACTCTGAAATCCCTTTCCACTGCTGTGCTGCTGAGGAGATCCTCCCCCAGCCTGTAAGCATACTGATGATTCCTTCTCCCGAGCTGCAGCACCTTGTACTTGTCCTTGTTGAATTGCATCCTCTTCTGTTCTGCCCACTTTTCCAACCTGTCCAGATCCACCTGAATTTCTTCCCTATCCTTTAGTGTGTTAACTTTACCCCATAATTTGGTATCATCTGCAAATTTGAACAGAGTGCTTTCCACACCCTCATCCAAGTCACTGATGAAGACATTGAACAGCACAGGTCCAAGGACTGAGCCCTTAATTTTTAATAAGTTTTTAATTTTCATTGCAATTTCTCAGAATTTTATTTTTCCAAAGCCTTTTCAGTGCCACATTGTGCTTCATTTTGTTTAATTTATAAAATATGTCCATTCTGCTCTCTGGTCATATTAAATATTTTAAGAAATCACATTGTGTTGTGTTTTGTACTAACATCAACTACAGAACTTAAGCAACTCCTAATTTAAAGGAAATAAAAACCCTCATTCAAAACCCTTCCCACAGAAAAATTCTGACTGAATATAAAAGCCTTACTTCATACAGTGAAGGTCAATGAACTAAAACTAGTTGGGGAAGTGAGTTCCAGTTGCAGTTTTCTCACTGAGAACAGTATAGGTGAAATCTTCACGCTATTGAAGCCGGTTGGAATTTTGCCATTTACTTAGTGGAGCCAGAAATTCTTCCTGCACCCTGCTGTTCAGCCTTGGGACACTCAAATTTAGTTAGAGTAACTAAATCTATTTTTTCTAAATTGCTAATCAGCTAGGAAGGGGTATTCCTAAATTGACCCCTCTTCCAGTGCATTCTGTTATCAGCTTTCTCCACCTGATTCTTGACATTTTAATCTGATTAGTGCAAGTGTCTCAGCAGTTTTAACCACAGAACTTCATAGATCAGAATCAACAAGTTGATTTGCGTGTGAAAGCAAATGCTGGGAAGGATGTGAAACACATGTAATGGAGAGTTAATAGATTGTGCTGTATTTCACATAGTGGAATTGGCAGCTACTTTAATATCTAGCTCCCATTAAGTTTGCTGTAAACTAGGATGGCACCCACATTTTAAATCCAAAGCTTCCAAGAAGATGTCAAGGCTAGTCATTGTGGTAGATCATGTACTTCTCTAGTGTGGAACAGTATAGGAGTGGATGACTGTCACAGTCTGCATTTCAGCATAATGGATGCCATTGTTTAATCAGCAAAGTGCAAGAAGGTAATTCTGATCACTGCTGCTTTGCTTAGTATTGGTCTGCAATTTTTCAATAAAATTGTTTTTGTTGGAAAATCATGACGTGTCAAAATTGAAACTTCCTGCAGGAAATTATCAGTTTGAAAGAAAATTTTGTTGAGAGAGTTTTCTCATTTCCAGGATGGAATTTATTATCCACATGACAGAGAGAGGCAGAATGAAAGATGTAGAATTACCATAGAATTGTGAGTAACCTGGTGATAAATGCATATATCTAGCAGGTGGGAGACACAAATTGATTTCGGCAAAGAACAGACATTACACATGGACTGGTTTAAACTTGTAACAGAACAGATGTTCAGTTCACATAAAACAGTTTGAAAATGGCTGAAACCGGTTTGAGATAAACCTGGTTGAATGTAGTATCAGACTTAACTGATTTGGCTCAAACCATTTTATACAATGTCTGTCCCAGACCCCTTCCTGGATTAAAATAAACCAGACGCCCCCAGCATCCCGGCATGCTCTCCGGGCTGGGTGGGGCTCTCTGTTCCACTGCAGGGCTGGCCCCTCCCCTCTTCTCCCTTGCTGGAGCTTTGCACAGACTTGCAGGCACAGAGTGTCTGCCTGGCTTCTCCCTGCTAAACAGGGATTATTTCCCCCTCCCCTCTATTTTACACAGACACTTTAGCATTAGCTAGCAGATCACATGCTGGCTATAGTCTGTGCTGTGGGAGAGGACAGAGATAGAGAGGCTTTTTGGAGGTAATCAACAGGTAGCTTAATATCCTTCCATGGAAGAGCTGTTTAAGAAGAGCTCCATTAGTTAATGGAGAGAGGCTTTGTTTTCTTAATGAGTTGATAAACACTGAGTTAGGGTTGATAAACATTCCCTACCAGGCAGCTCAGGTTGGGGACTGGGGGATAATCGGAGCATCCTGCCAGGGCCTGGCCATGCCCCCCTCAGTTCTGCTCTATGGAAGCAAAGGGAGGGCTGCTTTAGTGCCCCCCAGCTTCTAGCCTGAGCCATTGCAGCATGTTCCTGCATTTCTGGGATGTCTGTCTGGGTTACAAACTGATTTAACTTAGCCAGGTTAGACTAATCTGCAAAGATTGAATCAGTTCAGGCTCAGGCTTTTTGAATGTCTGTCCCTAGCCTTCTTGGCACAGATGGAAATCAGTGACTATCCTAGGTTAGGAACTTGGAACAGGTCTGCAAGGATGCTTTGTCTGGAAACTAGCTTTATATTTTGGATTAAGAGTATAAAAGGAAGTCTCCCATCACAAGGAGGGACATCTAGGGAGATACATTTCTTATGCCAGATAGAAGCAGGTACAAATTCAGTGAATTTTTGGAGTGCCATTCTATTCCACTGAGATAATGCTCTTGGTGACTTAATACACATCATGGTCTTTTAACAAAACAATGCTATGTTATGGACTTTAGGCAGGAACCCTGATTCAGTACCTCTAATGGGCCTTTTGGCTAAGTGCAGATATTTGGGGATGCTAAGGGGGTTCCTGATCTAACTTAGTTAGCCCAGCTGTGGCCCTTATATTTACAGACCCAGTTTCAGTGATCAAAAAAAAATCTAAACCCCTAACTGTACTGAAGTTCTGTGCCCACAGACCAGTCTAAAATGGCAGAATCCAGTTTAACATAGACCTAGAACAATGTAGTATCAGACTTACTCGAGCTAGGTTGGATCATTGCACGGAACTTCTGTACCTGTGCAGCCCTAGGGCTAGGAAAGCCCAGCCACTTGCCCCAGATCCAGGGCTGCGCTTTCCCTACCAGGACCTATTCTACAACCTCCTCCATGTGCCACCAGATTTATCAGTGTTCGCTTTCCCTACCAGTTTTCCTGGCACCAGGCTATTTTAACCCCTCTGCCTCTAACCGCCCCCTTCCACCCGAACAGACCAGCTAAATCCCTTTCCCTCCCCTCCTCCCAATCCCCATCTCACAAGCTGCTCCAGGTGCTGTCAGATTTATCAATGTTTGCTGTGGCTGGAGCCAAGAAAGTAAGTATCAGTGGGAGGGGGTAGGAGGGATGGCAGTGTAAGATGGCCTGGAGTGGTGCTGAGGTATGTTATAAATATGCCTGACATTAGTATAGTTTATTCCCCTTCATGTGTAAAAGTAACCTTAGGCTAGGGACAAACATAAACTGTTTTAAGTAATCAGAAGCTGGTTTAAACCTGTAACAGAACAGACATTCGGTGCACATAAACCAGTTTGAAAATGGCTGAGCCACTGCTGAGCCACTGGTTTTGTCACTGGTTTAAGATGAACCTGATTGAATGTAGTATCAGACTTAACTGATTTGGGTCAAACCAGTTTAAGCAATGTCTGTCCCAGACCTCTTCCTTGTTTAAGTTAAATCAGAGTCCTCCAGCATCCCCACATACTTTCTGAGTGAGGCTTTCTGCTCCAGAGAGCTGGGCTGGCCCCTCCCCTCTGCTCCCCAGTTGGAGCTCCAACAGAGATGGCAGGCACAGCAGGGTCCGCCTGACTTCCCTGTGCCCCTCCACAACACTCCCTGCTCAAGCAGGGATTCCCCCTTCCCTTCTCCCATAGCATGGATGGTAGCCAGCAGAACAGTGTCTGCTTAGGGCTCTTTGGAGCTAAAAGAAGTAATAAGAGTGGCTTTTGTTTTCTTGATGGGCTGATAAACACTAACTCCTTGCTGTGTAAGTAAATGCTGTGTAACTCCCTGGTTCTTGGTCAGGAGCAGCAAGGGGGGAACTCCTCCCTAATCAGAGCATCCTGCCAGGGCCTGGGCACACCCCTCCTACTCAGTTCAGTATTGTGGGAGGGAAAGGAGGGCTGCTGTAGTGCCCCCTGGCTTCTGGCCTGAGCCACTACAGGAATGTGCCTGCATTTTTTCAATCCAGGGGGCATATCTGTACAGTTACAAACCAGTTAATCCTAGCCAGGTTAGACTAACCTGCAAAGATTGAACCAATTCAGGCTCAGGATTTTTGAATGTATGCCTCTAGCCTTAATGACAAGAAGCACCTTCATACAAGTATAACTACACCCACTTACTATTTTTTTACCTGTACTGGTGTAGTTGAAGCAGCACAATTTTTAGATGCAGACAAGGGCTCAGATATTCATGCAAAGGTATGCATGGATAGTTAACAACCATGTGATTACAATGGAAGTTAGGCACCCAGATACCTTTGATTTGAGCTTAAATGACTTTCCCAAAGTTAAGTACAGAGTACAGCTGGCATTTGAACCCAAGTGCAGTGACTCCTAGTACAATGCCTGCTCTGTTCAGTTATCCTGCACTTTGTGGTCAGTATATTATTATCTAGGCTATGGAGTTAGTATTGTGAAAGTTTGGTACCCTCTTGGTATGCCTGTGGGTAAGGTGGAGGAGATTTGTAATGAAAATAGTACTAGACATTTGCAAAATCCTATTGATTTCAATATTAAAAGCTGTTTAAGTTGATTTTAAGTAAACTTGCCAGTTCATGCAGAAGGAACCTGTTTTCAGCTGTTTGCACCTCATTAAAGATTGTTACTTTATTACTCCGAACTTGTTCATTCTCAGCTTAGCTGATCACACCTGCTACTCAGAACACTTGCTCACTAATAATAGCCTTGAATACATTAGGACCTCATCATTTGCAGTGTTGCTCATAATACACCACTGCCAGCAGGTGAGATGGAGCAGAAGGATTAACTGCCTATCCCATGTCAGGCAACTTTCTGATTTCCTAGTAAACCTGCTATACACATCTTAGACTATATTATATATTTAAAGAATTAGGAGGCTTTATTAGATCGTTGCAAAGAAATTAACAGTAAATATTCTTTTTCTTGTTGCAGAATTTGTTCCTCAGGCTTTTGGAATGCCCTTGTCCCAGGTGATTGCTAATGACCGGGCCTATAAACTCAAGCAAGATTCTCAGAGAGAAGAGCAAAAGGATGTGTCAGACTTTGTGGCCTCTCTTTTACCATTCGGAACTAAACGGCAGAACAAAGAACTTTCAAGCAGTAACTCATCTCTTAGCTCGACCTCAGAAACACCAAATGAATCTACATCCCCTAACACTCCAGAGCCAGCACCACGTGCAAAGAGGAGGGTAAGTTTATTCATGACAGCTTAATGTATGCTGGCAGTTTGCAGGCTCTACTCGGCACAAAATAATTAATTTTATGAATAATGGCACTTTTTCAATCATATTAAGATGAAGTTATTTAGTATTGAAGCCATCCTTGGTTTGTACTGGGAGCTATAATTGTTACAGTTACTTTTTTTCCAGTTCCTTATGGGATAAAACATGATAGAAACTGCAAGCTTGTTATGAGTCCCAAAAGAACACAGACAATCTGTAGAAGCCTTCACCCTCTCCCACATCCCAATCCCTGCTTAATCTTGGCTGATCTATTAAATTCCTCAGATTTAGACCTCTTATATTTCTTTCTATTAAAGAACAAATATTGACTGACATTCAAAAAATTCTTCATATATTGATTTTATTAAAGAATGGGAATGAGGCTGATTATTAACCTACCTGCTAAGTGTTGATAAAAATCTTAATAGCATTATTCTTACCTCACCCCTGAAATAAATCCTGGGATTAATGAGAGGGAATCCAGAATATCAGGAATAATGAAAACAAAACCTGTGGTAAACTATGACTACCCCTTAATGTGTAAAGGCTACTTTGGCAACAGAATGTGTGCAGCTTTATGAATGAGATATGAGGACATCATTCATGTAATGGAGAGGGGAGGTAGGAGGGAGAAGGGCCTACCCCCAAAGGTTTGGTTGTAGACCCTCATTGCTCATATCTCTCCAGACCACGTGGTAACAGATAATGTGGGCTTTAGGACATAGACCAGTCTCCGTTGATCTAGTCCTTTGTACTTAAGCTGCAGTAGAATAGTGCTACCATGTATAAATCACAAATAACACAACTTTGCAAATAGCAGCTGTATTATTTTCTTGTACTTTGTATTTTTATGCCATGATCTGAACTGATTCAGCTTTGCAATACAGTAGAAAATATAAATATTAGGAATCTTTTTTTCATTTTAAATCTATAGGAGTGGGCACATCTGTATAAGATGTTTACTGCAGAGTAAATGTCTCATCATCTATATGTGTGCCCCTGTTAGATTGGAGTAAACTAATTTACCCCACAGTAATAGTAACAGGATAGTATTTGTAAATATGTAGATGCTGGAGGGGCTGCCTACCAGCTAGCTCTACACTGAAGCTCCCTCATGCCCCAGCCAGCCGCTGTGCAGCACATTGAGCTGGGAGGGGGAGCAGCCCTAGACTGGCAGGCTGACCTCCCCAGGGCCTTCTGCCATCCAGGGCTGCTCCAACCCAGCTCCATGTGCTGCACATGAATAAACTGTGGAACTTATTGCTCTGGAGTTAATTGCTTCTGGGTGCACATTCAAACAGTGCACCTGGGAACAATAAACTCTGGAGCAATAAGCTCTAGAATGTAGTCATGCACAGTAATAGTACATGTAGCCATGCCCAGTATGTCCTAAAATGCTACTCAAACTTGCTGTTCTATATGGAAAGTCAAGGGGAAAATGTACAATAACTTAGCTGATAAGCATTCTGAGACATCAGAAAAGTCACTGAAAAATAACAGAATTTCAAGGAACCCTATGTTAACTATCCCCTTTCATCCACCTTTCAGCCTCCCTGATTAGGAAAAACACTACGTGGAAATGTATAAACCATTGTCTTACTAAAATAAACTACCAATTTCCACATAAAATTGGTATTTTACATAGAATATAGATTTTCATATAGAATAAAATACGAAGTATCACAACACATAAGTTAGAGTCCAGTAGCAATTTAGTAATTTGTTGCATGCAGCTATAGACTTCGGAAAACTGATGTGGCCAATAATTTGGCCCATAAATGCCCTTGAATGCATGCACCAGCGTACCACAGAGGGAGCGAGGAGCACAGCCTGGCAACATGGAGAGCTGCATGTAGTTGGTAAGTCTGTTGTGGTGGAAGGAGAGCGGGGAGGGAAGGGGTGTGACAGGGCAGATTAATGCCCCACACAGAGAGGGAGGGGTGGGGCAGGTGCTGCCCATCCGGGGGGGCAGGGCATGGGATGGGATGGCATGGATGGAGCTGCAGCTTGTTTGGAGGATGTGGGGCAGCTCCTGCCACTGTGCATACCCCAGGAGGGCATGTGCCTCCAGATCTGCAAGCGGGGCTGGAGGGCTGCAACTGCAGGGTGGAGCCAGGGCTGCGCCGGGCTTTTCCCAGCGCCTGGGGGCTGTGCTCAGGGATGTGCTCCCGATGCGTGGGGGCTGTACTCAGGGTGTTCGGTGGCAGTGCTGGGAGGAGAGGGTACTGGGTGGGCTGCAGCCACCCCAAATTTCGGCATAGCCTCCCTGTAGCCAACCTTCCAGTGTCACCACTGTCTGCACCAAGCATAGCCCCCATGCATCGGGAGTGCAGTCCCAAGTGCGGCCCCGCAGCCCAGAGCACAGCCTCCGTGTACTAGGAGGAACCTAGAGCAGCTCCGGTCCCAGGTGCAGCCTCCTGCCGCACAGATCTGGGGGCACACCCTCTCCCCTATGCCCTCCCAGGGTGCGTGCAGTGTCGGGAGCCACATCCTCTGCCATGCATCCCCTGGAGAAGCTGCAGCTCCATCCCCTGCCCCACCCCACCCCATCCCAGCTGGGCAGCATCTACCCCAGCCCCACTCCCTCCCTCACCGCAGGGGCCTTGATCTGCCCCCTCCATACCTCTTACCTCCCCACTCCCCATCCACCACAAAAGACTTACCAGCTCCACACAGCTGTATCAGAAATCGGATTGGTATCAGCCGATGTGCCTCCTTAAAAATAGGCTATTGGTATTGGCCCCCAAAATATTGGTGCATCCCTAATAAAAAATAAAAATGGAATGTATATTTGGCATGTAATAGGTTTAAAAAGATATTTGTCATTTTTTTTAATTGTTAGGTTTCATTTCTTAGATATCAATTTTTAGAAAATGTACTACTATATATTTCATTTGCAGATTGGCTATTTTTTCATTGCATAGGAGTTTGTGATTTTTCTCAAACCCCAAGATGTGTGTTTTAAATACTCTGTTAACATTTTCAATTTTTTAAAATATTTTGAATAGAGGTGTCCTAACTGTCAAAACAAAGTGCTCCATGAATCAAGGATCCGTGGGCTATCTGTTTTCCTTTACTCAAAAACCCTAAATTAGGCAGTTATACGTGTGTGCATAGAGCAGTAGTTCTCAGCCTTTCTAGACTCAAGGCAACCCATAATAAACTTCAAAAGCACTCCTCAGTAGACTCAAGGCACGCCTTGGAAATTGCCAGCTCTTCGATTTCACTTTCTTCTTCTTTTTTTTTTAAACTACAAAAAGTTAATTCTGTTTCTGCAAAAAACTCAAAAGGTCACAACAGGTCAGAATGTTCTAACACTCTGGGTTCCTGTTTGAAATCTCTGGGTTTATTTTGTGAATCATGTTTACAGACCTAAGAGTGCTGATATTCACATCTCTGGGTCTGCCACAGGATATGTTAACGGCTTTGTCATCAGACCACTTGTACCTGGTGTGCCAAATCTGAATGGCATTTTTATATGATTGTGTGGCACACCACAGAACCCTTAAAAGAATTCCAAGGCACCCCAGAGTGTCATGGGATCTTAGTTGAGAATCATTGGTGTAGACTGTATAATCATTTTCCCTAGTGTAATTGTACAAGGTGCAAAAGAAATAGTGAACTGGGCTCATGTAGAATATGTATGTTTTATCTAATATATCTAAAGATCTACAAAATATACAATTGGTCTATACTACCAAAAAAGCTTGATAGTTTGTTGTAAAACATCTATCTAGTAGTGATTTGTCTCCATTTTGCTGTGCTAAAAATAATTACACAAAATGCAGGGTAACTGCAAGCCAGACGTGACTGTCCACTCCATTACATTGTTACATCTATTAGTAGACCTGGACTAGGGACAGAAATTACACACAAACTGATATAAGTGCTCAGCAGGAATCTGGGTTTTCTGTTTCCCGTGGAAAAACAAGAAAAAAACATGGATTTCCCTTTGAACAGAGAAAGTGGGTTTTTCATTTTAGCAGAGAAACACATAGATTTATCACTTCTGTAAAGAGCTCTCTGCAGGCTGGCAGAGTTCCAAGAGCTTATTGCAAAAAGGGCAGCAAACCTTAAGCCATATCCCAAGTGGGAGGGAGAGGGAGAAGGGGTAGGGCTTGAGATTCTCAGTCAGCCAGGGCTTGGTTCAGGCTCACTTTCCTTCCTTTGAGGTAATGGCCCACTGCCTGCTGCTGCTGTCGGTGGGGGCTGTACACCACACACCTCACACCCTCCCACAAACCCCACATACTCCCATATCCACACTTTGACACCCACTCACAAACCTCACACCATTTCACAACCCCCCTAAATCCCACGCCTGCCCCTAAACCCCCCCCCCACACCAACACCCCCTACAAATCCCCCCCCCCCTCACATACACCTCACACCCATCCTCAACCAGCTAGGGACAGACATTTAAAAACCCTGAGCCTGAATTGATTCAGTCTGTGCAGGTTAATCTAACCTGGCTAGGCTTAACTGGTTTGTAACTGCACAGACATCCCCTCTGGACTGAAAAAAAATCAGTCAAATGCCTGCAGTGGCTCAGGCTGGAAGCTAAGGGGTGCTAAAGCAGCCCTCCCTTCCCTTCTACAGGGCTGAGCTGAGGGGGGCATGGCCAGCCCAGCAGGATGCTCTGATGTTCCCCCTGCCTCCCCCACCCTATGCACCCCAGCAGAGAATGTTTACCATGCCTAACTCAGTGTGTATCAACCCATTAAGAAAACAAAGCCTCTGTCCATTAATTCAAGCTCTTCTGAAACAGCTTTTCCAAGGAAGGACATTACCAGCTACCTGTTGATTAGCTCCAAAACGCCTGTCTGCCTTTGTCTCCCACAGCATTGACTGTAGCCAGCATGCAATCTGCTAGCTAATGCTGAGAGATGCAAGGCAGAGGGGAGGGGGAAATAATTCCTGCTTAGCAGGGAGAAGCCAGGTAGATGCCTGCAGTCTCTGCTGGAGCTCCAGCCAGGGAGCAGAGGGGAGGGGCGAGCCCTGCTGTGGAGCAGAGAGCCCTACCCAGCCCAGAGAACCAGGATGCTGGGGATTTCTGGTTTATCTTAAGTCAACAAGGGGTCTGGGACAGACATTGCATAAACTGGTTTGAGCCAAATCAGTTAAGTTTGATACTACATTCAACCAGGTTTATCTCGAACTGGTTTATGTGCACTGAACATCTGTTCTGTTACAGGTTTAAACCAGTTTATGTGTAATGTCTGTCCCTTGCCGAAATCAATTTGTCTCTCCCACCTGCTAGGTATATGCATTTATCACTAGGTTACTCACAATTCTATGGTAATTCTACATTATTCAGTCTGCCTCTCTCAGTCATGTGGATAATAAATTCCATCCTGGAAATGAGAAAACTCTCTCAACAAAATTTTCATTCAATGATAATTTCCTGCAGGAAGTTTCAATTTTGACACGTCATGATTTTCCAACAAAAACAATTTTATTGAAAAATTGCAGACCAATTCTAAGCAAAGCAGCAGTGATCAAAATTACCTTCTTGCACTTTGCCGATTAAACAATGGTATCCATTATGCTGTTCTGTTGAAGTGTTATACCAGTTTCTGATCATTTAAACGGGTTTATGTGTAATGTCTGTCCCTAAGCACAAAGTACCTGCATATATTTCTAAAGACTGTTCATATATTGTTATATTTAGTTTAACTTGTTAAAAACATATATATTTAGCATAATTTTGAATTTTTCTGCACATAATTCTCTGGGGTATACAAAGTGGTCTCAGCATGAACTCTGACTTTACATAATGAAAAACCCAAAATCAAATGCCAAAATATAGGTATCTAGAATTTATTTTATTATAGTGATTTGAGGCACTGGTAGGCTTCCAAATTGCTTTAAAACTGTAAATATATCAATAAAACATTATGTTCAACTGATACCTCTATATATAGTGGCCTTTCATTTTAATCGCAGATTTGGGGGTTTTAATCAAAGAATTTGCAGGTTTTTATTAGAGAAAGTCAGGATCCCTGGTGATCAGAAATCCATAACACAACAGAAGTTCAGTGTACATAGACCACTTTCAAAATGGCCCAAACTGGTATAAGATAAACCTGGATGGATGCTGTTTCAGACTTAACTGATTTAGGTTAAATCGGTTTATTCAACTTCTGTCCCAGATCTCCTCCAGATTCAAGTTTAACTTACAGTCCCCCCCGCATTCCAGGATGCATCCCTCCCACCCCCCTTGCAAGCCCACCCTTGCAGGGTGGACAGGCTAGCTTTAGCTCAAGCTGTCTGCTCCAGCCAAGCAGGGAGGTGTAGCACCACCTGCTTCTGATCTGGGCTGCTTTAGGCATGCGGCTGTATTCTGTATTTCTGGAATCAAAAGTGAATGTATGCTTGCTTTCTCATCCATTCAGTCTATACAACTTAGACCAGGGATTGTCACCCGGGGGTACTTGGGAAGGCCCCAGTGGGTACACAGGAGCGGCATGGAGAAGTAGAAGGCAGGTCCACCAGCACTTTATGCCACTTGTGCCACTGGGTGCCATGCACCACCGGTGCTTTTGTTTTCACTGGCGCTGCATGCCACTGGTGCTTTTGCCAGCATGTGCTGCTGGCACTTCTGTTTTTGCCTCCATGCAAGTGTGGGGGAACTCCGCCCCCTCCCCCATCATCGTCAATTGGCCGCCAGGGAACCCTGCTACCCCTCCCCCCCCGCATGTCGACTGGCCACTGGGGGAACTCCCTGCTTCTTAACTGGCTGCTGGGGGTACACCGACCAAAAAAGGTTGGAAACCCCTGGCTTAGACTAACCTGCGAAGATTAAATTGATTCAGCCTTGGGCTTTTTGACTGTCTGTACTTAGCCCCATAGAGTGACTTCAGTGAAGAAAAAAAAAAAATAATGTGGATGATCGGGTGCAATTTGAATAGATTTTATTATTTCATATGTAGTTTTCAGTGGTCAAAGGAGTTCATTAGATATAGTCTCTTGGGAGGGAGCTACTTAGTTTTTTCAATCCATACTGATTGTACGTGTGTGTGTGTGTACTTTACAGGGCGCAATGTCTGTGGACTCTATTACAGATCTTGATGACAGTCAATCCAGACTGCTTGAAGCTCTACAGCTTTCTTTACCAGCAGAGGCTCAGAGCAAGAAAGAAAAGGCCCGGGATAAGAAACTAAGTCTAAATCCCATTTATAGACAGGTTCCTCGTCTTGTCGACAGCTGTTGCCAGCATTTGGAAAAACATGGTAAGTTTACATCTTTTATTTTTTTAGGGGATATTTTTGGGTTAGCATGCATGCATATAAACATATAGTGCCTGTACAGGATCTTATATATCTTTGTGATGTGAATCAAACAGAGACCTAGGCAAATGTCCTGCATGCATTGTAATATGCCTCCTCTTAAGGACTGTCCATTCTTTATTCTGCTTCCTTCATACAGCCCTCTCTGGTCCTGTCTAATAAATCTCAAAGACCAGGGCTCTGATTCATCCCCATCTCTCTTTCTTTATAAGAAGCAAAATAAGATTACAACTCAGTATAAATGTTAACAACAAACTAACTCTTAAAACTATTTATACTGCTATACCAACTAACTAACATATGCACCTAAAACTATAAATGGATATTTAAAGGTCAGTTCTCTCTGGAGGTCTGCTCAGTCTTCCAAACCTTTAGAGCTCCCATCTCTAACTGAGCCATCCTGTAGATTTCCTTGAGGAGGTTCATTTTCATGTTCTGACCCTGTCCGTTTCAGTGATTGATCCTCTTTAAGTTAAGGTAAAATATATTGAAGATGAACCATATTCCTCCAGAGAAGGCTTTCTGTAGTCTCCAGTAGGTAGGATCTAGGAGTGTTTGCCATATTTTGGACTTTTCCAAACACATGGGCTCTTTTGAGCCAAACTTTTGTCCCCTAGTAGCAGCTGTGGTAGTAGTTTTACTCTATTCCTAATATTGAAGGTTTTTTTGCTGTTGAAGTTTTAGTTCAGTATCTCATTTCTTAAATTCCTGTAGGTTGGGCCATCTAAGGTTAAATTGTATTGGTGCCATAGAGAATAGCATCCTAAGTTGTTGTCCAATAAGCAGTTCATTTGGAGAGAGTCCTGATGCCATTGGTATAGATCCGTTTGTCAGGACTATAAGATATGGATCTCTGGATTTATGTAGAAGCTGTTTCAGAATCTGTACTCTTCTCTTCTCTGTTGCTCTGAGGATAGTGAGGACTGCTAGTGCAATGCTGAAATCAAAGTGCCCTGCAAACTGTAGGAGTAACTCAGAGGTAAAATGAGGTCCATTGTCCAATATTAGGACATCAGGAACACTGTGCCTTGCAGATATACATTTCAGATTTTGGATGACCTTTGCTGATTCAGTCTGTGGAAGTAAAGCCAAGTCAGTGTGCCTGGAAAAAATAGTCAACTACAAGAACGTATGTATCCCCTTTCCAGAAAAATAAATCCATTGCTACCTGCTGCCAAAGTCTGTCTGGTATCTTTGTAGAAAGTCATGGCTCCAAAGACTTTTTTTTTTTTTTTTTGTCATTGTTGCATTCTTCACAACCTTTTACTAAAATCTGAATTTGCTTAGTCAGCTCAGGCTACCTTCTAGATCAGTGGTGGGCAAAATACGACCTTTGGGCCATATCTGGCCCATGAGGCCATTCTGTCCGGCCCACGGGGCCCCTAAATTTTAATTTTCAAAAATTTTTTTAATCTGTCCTTGGTTCCTGTAAAAAATGACAGGACCCAGGGGAATCCTTGGCAGGCTTCTGCAACAGCAGGGCCCACCTGGCCCCGCCCCCTCATCCAGAAACCCCAGCAGGGGCTTCTGGCCTGGAACCACATGGCTGGCCTGCACTGGAAGCTCAGATAAGGTGGGGGAGGGCAGGGAATGAGCTGTTGTGAAGTGCAGGGAAAAGCGGCCCTTTCCCCATCCCATGACCCATGCTCCCTGCTGCAGCCTGAACAGACTGCATGGGATTGTCCTGAGCAGGCACAGGCAGCCCCACGCAGACTGCAAGCAGCTGCAGCATGGGGCGCTGGTCATGGGGTGGGGGAGGGGCCACATTTCCCTCGCACTCAGCACCAGCTTGTAACCCACAGCTGCTGCCAGCCTGGGCCCTGTGCCAGCTCCAGACTCGCCCGTTGGGGCTGCGCTGCAATGGCAGCAGCTGCAGCCCTCCCGCTTGCTGCACTGGGCAGCGTTTGCTGCTGCTGCCCTCCCAGAGCTCGTGCCATGTAACGTGAGGCTGCCACCGCTGCCTTTAGGCTGCCCATTGTGGGAGCTTCGGGTGGGCAGCAGCAGCAAACACTGCCTGGCACAGCAAGCGGGGGAGCCACAGCTGCTGCTGTTGCGGCGCAGCCCTGACAGGCAAGCCCGGAGTCAGCATGGGGCCCAGGCAGTCCCTCACCCCCCCTATGGCCAGCGGCCTGTGCTGCAGCCACTTGCAGCCCGTGTGGTACCTGTGCCTGCTCAGGGCAACCTCGTGCAGGCTGCGAGTGACTGCAGCAGGGAGTGTCGGCCACAGGATGGGGGAGGGGCTGCTTTTCCCCACGCTCTGCACCAGCTCCTTCCCTGCTGATTGAGCAGCAGGTCGGGACTGTGTGCTGCCCCCACCTGTACTGCGGGGCTGGGTGGCACTGGGAGTGAGTGGGCGCTTGAGCACAGGGCCTGCACCGGTGTCTCAGGGTCAATGCCAGTAGGGCGGCAGGAGTACAGGGTCCCGGCCAGCAGAGGCTCTATGGAGCTGGACCAGCTCCCCCCTCTCCCTGCTGGTGCAGCCCAGCCCGGCTCCAGAGACCCCTTCCAGCCTGCGCCCTGCTCTGGGCCCCACCAGTGCTGGCCCTGCGACATTGGTCCCAAGACATTGGAACATTGGTCCCAAGATGGTGACCAGGGGGCAGAGCACCTGTCAAGGGGTGGGGCTACCCATGTGGCCCTCAACAGCTTACCAAAACTGGGTAAGCAGCCCTCCGCCCGAAATAATTGCCCACCCCTGTTCTAGATTGTTGTGCTCTTACCATGCATTTGTTTTTACCCTGTTATTCTTTATGGATCTTCCAAAGTATTTCTTCCTGAATGTCAGAGGGATCACAGTGCGTCTTCCTTTAAGGAGCAGATCATCAATATGGGGAGGTCATTTCTGTCCTGCCAGTATGGTTGTAGGTCTTTTGGAAGTCGTATCCTGTGGCCTCATCCATTTTGACAGAAATTAACTAGTTTCTGGCAGGCATCATCCTGTTGTTGCTTGCTTCTAATTTGCTCAAGTCTAGTAGGAGATGCTGGCAATGGTGTCAGAACTATATATATAGTCTGTATATATGGTGTGTGTGTGTGTGTGTGTGTGTGTATATATATATGATCTTTTCACAAAGTTATTTCTTCTTCTGCTGGTGGCTGCCTAACTGGTCCTCTGAACAGAGTGTCTGCTGCTATGAGCAGTTTCCCTGATATGTGTTCATTAGTCACAGAAAATTGCATTAGTCATAGCCGAAATCTATTAATTCTGGGTGGAAGGTCATCCAAGGTTTTGGATCCCAGTAATAATACTATGGGTTTGTGATCTGTTTCTATTTTTTAAAATTCAGGCCAAGAAAGTAAGAACAAAGACATTTACAGACCCAAGTGACTGCCAAAGCTTCTTTTTCCACTTGAGCATAGCATAGTGTTGCTTGGTGTCTATAACACATCTTGGTATAAATGCAATAGGACTCTGGTATCCTACTGGCTGTGTTTGAAGGAGTACTGCTCAAAAATATTTTGAAGACGCATCTGCTGTAACCACCATGGACTAATTTACTATTTTGTCTGGGACTGGTTGAATTCCAATTTTGCTAATGATATGTCCAAAATAATTTATTTACTTCTTCCCAAATTCACACTTTTTATTTAAAGTGAGGCTAGATTATTAAAAATGTTCCAAAACTGCATGTAGATCTTCATTGTGTTCCTGTTTATTTTTGCCATCTACCAATATATCTGCATGGCAAAGGATGCCAGGAAGCCCAGTCACAATCTGAGAGTTTCATTGTTGGAAATGCTCTGGTGCTGACAATATGCCATAAGGAAGCCACTTGAAACAATATCTCCGAAACAGGTTAATGAATGTAATTAATAGGCTTGATTCTTTACCAAGAGGGATCTACCAAAACCCAAATGTAGCATCTAATTTTGAAAATACTTTAGCCTCTGACAACTGAGCCAATATCTGTTCTACTGCAGAAAGCATATGTCTTTTTCTGCATATATTTTTGTTGAGGAAAGTCCATACAAATTCGAATTTTTCCATTGGGTTTCTATACTACAACTGTTCTTGCAAACCAGTCTGTGAATTCATCTATGTGGGAAATAACCCCCGTTGCTTCCATCCTCTTTCATTCTTCCTTGACTTTCTGTTGCAAAGGAATGTGGATGCACTGAGGAGCTGTTAGAACAAATGGACTTGGCAATGGCACCAATTTAATCTTATATTCCCTTGACAGCTTTCCCAACTTTATGACGAATGCATCTCTTGTATGGTTTGTGTTTTGCTATCAACTGAGTTCAGTCCTATTTATTGCTGTCAATACCAATAAGGAAACTGTTAATACTTGTATCATATAAAGAGGTTGTGACATTTTTTTCCTTTTTTTTCCACTTGAATTGGCCACACACTTCTAATTACTTGCCCCTCTGAAAATTTTATCTGACCTGTGCAGATAACAATCCTGGGTTGGATCTTAATCTTTTGCAGGGATGGCACTAACTGCAGCTCTGGTGTCCATTTTAAATTTAATGATTTGACCATAGAAATCTATATTACTGTACCAAACTGTTGATTCTTCTATTGAGTATGTATTTCCTAGTAGCATAGGCTCATTGTCATATGATACCATTCTCCCTTTCCCCACCCCCTGAATTATTTCCACTAGCTTGGATGATCTTCACTCTCTTACAAAATGTCATTTCTTGTGGCATTTCCTATGTTCTGTACAGTATAACCTCATAAATCTGGATATCAAAAATCCAGCACTTGCCCCTGCCACTCTGGAACCCGTTGCTGCTGCCTCCTAGACGTGGAGGAGGAAGCTTGCATGCAGCGGCTGCCGTTGCCATTCACCACCCCGCATTGCCGCTCCATGTGCAGCCGCTGCTCCGGGACATTTTATCTGGTATTCCTGCATTTTTTTCTGATAAGCCTGAAACTATAGGGAAGTGCTCAAGCCTTCTGATCTATCAAGGTCAGCTGCCTGCATTCTCAGCATCAGATTTCTCTAAGACAGCTATCTGTGTTATGGCCTCCATAGCTACACAAGCTCCCAAGCAGCCTGTTTCCTCCCTGCTGCAGTGCACACAATCTCTCCCTAGGGACAGGCATTCCAAAAGCCTGAGCCTGAATTGATTCAGTCTTTTCAGGTAAGTCTAACCTGCAAAGCTTAAACGACTTTGGAGGTAGATAGACATTCCCTTTTCATTCCAGAAATGCAGGCACATGCCTGTAATGGCTCAGGCTAGAAGCTGGGGGGGGGGGTGCGGGGAGGGATGCTAAATCAGCCCTCCCTTCCCTTCCATAGTGCTGAGCTGATGTGGGGTGTGGCCAGGCCCTGAATGCTTTGGTTAGGAAGGGGTTCCCCCACTCGCTGGTCAGCGAGGGAACCAACAGGGATTTACACAGCATTGAGTTACACAACAGGGAGTTACACAGGGAGCATTTATCACCCCATCAACAAAACAAAAGGATCTCTCATTAGTTCAAGTTCTTCTTAAACAACTGTTTCCAAAGAAGGAATGGAGAGACATTACCAGCTATCTGTTGATTTGCTCCAAAAAGCCCTAAGCTGACACAGTCCTGTCTGCCTTTGTTCCTTCTCCCACAGCATGGACCATAGCCAGCATGTGGTATGCGAGCTAATGCTGAGAGGTGTCTGTATAAGGCAGAGGGGAGGGGGAAATCCCTGCTTGAGCAGGGAGTGGTGAGGGGGTAGGAGGAGGCAGGAGGAAGCCAGGCAGACCCCACTATACATGCAGTCTCAGCCGGAGCTGCTGCCATTGAGCGAAGGAGAGGGGCCAGCCCAGCTCTCTGGAGCACAGAGCCCCACTCAGCCCAGAAAGCATGCCAGGATGCTGGGGGACTCTGATTTTATGTAAACCAGGAAGAGTCTGGGGCAGACATTGCATAAACTGGTTTGACCCAAATCAGTTAAGTCTTACATTCAGCCAGGTTCATCTTGAACTGGTTACAGCCATTTTCAAACTGGTTTATGTGCATTGAACATTTGTTCTGTTACAGGTTTAAACCAGTTTCTGATCACTTAAACTGGTTTATGTATAATGTCTGTCCCTAGCCCCTGACTCTGTCTTTGCTTTGGCAGTTTAGGTGCTCCTCTCTCTTTTCTTCCACAGGCCCACTTTTAACATGATATGGTACGAGTGAAAAACACACATGCAGCTATCTTATATGTTGTCATCTGCCTCTCCTCCAGAACTGTATACTCTTTATTCTCCCCCTCATATAGGCCTCTAATTGGCTCAAGTAGGTTTGGAGAACCAGGGCTCTCTAATTACTCTAACACCTTCACACGCCTCTTTGTAATGTTGTGATACACGTTGTAAGTCATCCTAAGCATATTTATTCCTTTATAAGGCAGTAATGCTATCTTTTTAGAAGCAACCTTCAACAAACTGTTTCCTTTATATCAATTATAGAAATCCTTTAAAATTAAAATAGTTGTATATTGCATTTTTGTAAGAGAGTTCTGTTCAGATGATTTTCCACCTGCTGAATTTGAAAGACATGTTTGCTATGGTCAGCACTTACTAGCAGAGAGCTGGCCAGTGAGCCAGCCCTCACTGCTCCAGCTAGGGAGAAAATGGGCGGGGCCAGCCCTGCTCTTTGGAGCAGCCAGCCCAGCCCAGAGCTGGGCTGCAAAATGCTGGGATGCTGGGGGATGATGATTTAACTTGAAGCAGGAAGAGGTCCGGTACAGAAGCTTTATAAACCAGTTTGACCCAGATCAGTTAAGTCAGACACTACATTCAACCAGGTTTATTCTAAACCAGTTTCAGCCATTTTGAAACTGGTTTGTGTGCACTGAAGTTCTCTTCTCTTATAAGTTTAAACCATTTTCTGATCACTTAAACTGGTTTGTGTATAACTTCTGTCCTTAGCCCTGGTGTCAGCATTATGGCAGTTCTGGCTCTCAGACAGGTCCCCTGACTTTGTGCTTTTATTTATATACTCCTCAAAGTACCATCCCTAAAAGCAGAGGGATATCAGAATACCTGCTTCCCTGATGGTGAAGCAGTAACATCACTAGGAAGGATGTTACAAGAAATGCCAATGACCGTAGATCAAGTAATCTAAATGCTAGAAAACTAGTTTGGGTGATTGTGTGCTCCAAGGTATCAGATTTTCTGTGCTTGGTAAATACATGGTTTGGGTGATAACTACTTTTATTCTCTGTAGCTGTAAGTATACACAAAGCCCAGGTTGATTTCTTTCAATGCAATTTTTAGAAGAGTATTAAACAATGAAACAGTCTTCTGATGTGCTCTTGTTTGCAGGTCTCCAGACAGTGGGAATATTCAGAGTGGGAAGTTCAAAAAAGAGAGTAAGACAGGTGAGTAAACATTTGATGATTACCTTTCTGGCTTACAGTACAATCAAGCCTAAGAACTTCTAGTGACATAATTTTTTTTTCCACATAAAAAGTAGGTCTTTTTGTGAGTAACTTTACAATACTTGGATATTATGTACTTGTGGCTCTTAGTAGGCAGTTTACAGTCCTCCTTCTACTTAAGAAAGTACGAAAGAGCTTGGAGATTGCAAGAACTTAACCTAAATCTTGAACTGAAACTGATTTTTTCCAAATTAAAAAATGGGCAAAAAAATATTACTTCCTCACTATGCCTAACATTGCCAGCTTATTCAGGTTTCGTACTTTGAAATCTGTATCTTGGCTACCACTCAGTAGCTGAGTCATTTTTGAACTGTGGAAAATCTCAGAGTTTGAGGTACAGAGACAAGTTCTAGACCTAAAATAAAAGTTAGCTAAAACCTATAGCAGGAATGGTGTAGTGTTCTATCCTGCCAACTCTGTTTAAGATTCCAGAAGGAGTTGAAGATCTTGACGTAACTCAATTTTAGACTGCCTGCATAAAAGTTGTGAGATATTGAAATAAACTTTTTGGCCCTTTAGTTCCTTTGGTTAGGAATCACCTCTCTGTTACCCCTATAAAACTTCTGTTGGTTCACTCTCATCCAAGTCTCTAGTCTCATCCAAACATAGGGGCAGACATTCAAAAAGCCCAAGCTTGAATTGATTCAATATTTACAGGTTAGTTTAACCTGCGCAGATTGAACCCATTTGCAAGTGAATAGATATTCACTTTTGATACCGGAAATGCAGGCACATGCTTGTAGTGGCTTAGGCTAAAAGCCAGGAGGTGCTAGAGCGAGCCTTCCCTTTACCTTCCACAGCAGCCACAAAGCTAGAGGGAAGCTGACCTGGGGGACATGGCCAGGCCCCCTGGCAGGCTGCTAAGTATAATTGGGGAGGGGTTTAAACCCCCACCCTAGCCTGCAGGGATCCCTGTGCCTGAAGGTGGGGGTGGGGAGGAGGAGGAAGCAGCCCTTGTCAGGCTAGTCCCCAAGCAGGGGAGCAGAGCGGTGGCCAAACACTGGCCTGGGCAACGCCTCAATCAAAGGGGATTAAACTTTCCTTTCTCCCTTCTCAGATACAGGCTCAGGGATCTGCCTGACTTTTCCCCCTGCTCATGCGGCAGAGAGCCTAGCCAGACCCAGCTAGCATGACCTCGCCACCCACCTGGGGCTGAGGCTGGGGCAGAGCTGAGCCAGCCCATGGGTGCTGCTGAGGGCAGATGCGGAGGGGCTGGCCCAGGCTGGGCCACGGGAGCTGGGTCCTTCCCACTGGGGGGTGCAGCTCAGGCTGGGGCTGCAGGAGCTGTGTGGCAGGATTACTCCCAGCTCCCTGCACCCAGGCCAGGCAGGGCTGTCATGGAGCAACATCCAGCGGGGCCAGCCCAAGCTGGACCTTGGGGGCAGGGCCCTTCCCAGCTGGTGCAGCTCTGTGACAGCCCAGCCCAGTGGTACGAGCTGCCAGTGTAGCGGCAAGCAAGGGGTTACCCAGGCAGGAGTTGCTCTGCCTGGCCAGGCAGACCCTGGTTGCAGTCCCTGGGGAAGAGGGGAGGAGTGGGGAATAAACCCCTTCCCTACACTTTTAGCCTTAGGGGGCATGTCAGGCCAGTGTCTAGCCGTGCCCCTGGTCCTGCTCCAGCTAGAGAGCAGAGGGACAGGGCCAGCCTTTCTGTCTGGAGCAAACAGCACAGCCCAACCCAGGGCTGAAAAGTATGCTGGGATGTTAGGAGACTGGTTTAACTTGAACCAGGGAGGGGTCTGGGACAGAAGTTCCATAAACTGGTTTGACACAGATCAATTAAGTCTAATGCTACATTCAACCAGGTTTTTCTTAAACCAGTTTTGCCCATTTTGAAACTGGTTTCTCTGCACTGAACTTCTGTTCTGTTACAGGTTTAAATCAGTTTCTGATCACTTAAACCAGTTTATGTGTAACTTCTTTCCCCAGCCTGAGAAACAAGATACTGCACTGTGGAGATTCAGTTAGTGAGACAGAAGTGGGAGTTGCCACAACTTAAAAAAATCTCAGCCTCCTTTCTAGTAGACTTACATACCCATTGTGCCAGATTCATGACAAAAAATAATTTTATAACCTCAGCAGTTTGGAAGTAGGAAAGTACAGTTAACAGGAAGGTACCATGGTAGAGAATGCAGTGTGAATGACCAGACAGAAAAGAAATAATGAAGGAGTGGGATAGTGTTCCTACACAACGCAAGGTCATGAAATGACTTCCAGTGAGTAATATGACTCTCCTATTTGTATTCATGCAGGAGGAATTCAATATTCCTCTGAGTTGGAAATTTCAACTAAGAAAAAAAAGTATAAAAATGTGTTAACTTTATAGGGTTTCAGCTCCAAAACACCATTTAAACAAAAGCAAGTGCAAACATACAATAACATAATTTCTCTGAAATGAGGCAGAGGTTGCACTGCCATTGCCTAGCCAAGAAGCTGATTCCCAATTTGAATGTCCATTTACATGCACTAGTGTTTCCTTTCCTAATTTTCAACAACTTAGCAACACAAAGCAGTTTGGTGTTTATGTATATACTAGCACATTGCCCGTCAAGAATGACGAATTTCAGGCAGTGTTTACATGCCCCCATCGGTTCACCCCCTGCTCACCCTTCAGGGCTGGCCATGTAAAGACTCCCTCTGCCACTACTGCCTAGTCCTCCAGCCTTTGGTGCAGGGGCTCCCCCCTGCCCGCCTCCGCCTTGCAGCAGGGCTTCCCCTGCCTCCCCTCCCCTCCCCACTCCCCTCCCTGTCAGCAGTTATCGGGGCCAGGTGGCAGAGGGGGCGCTTCCACCATGATCCCCCCTCCCCACCCTGCTTCCCTCCCTTCCTTCCTTCCCTGAAACTTGGCCCTGACAACAGCCACAACCATGCCTGCCTTTGCCTCCCCCCGGGCCCACACGGGCTCCTTCCCTCCCTGCTGCCTCCCCCTCCATACTAGCTATTTTTGGGTGCCCCCTTCCTGCTCCCCTCCCTCCCTCCCCACCGCCCCACCCTGACAACAGCCGCCATCGTGACCCCTGCCTTCACCTCCCCCCACCCCTCTCTTCTACCTCCCTCCCTGCCCACCACCTCCCCCTTCCTGCTGGCTGTTCTGTGGGGTTGCGGGGATGGGCAGTAGAGGGGCGCCACCACCATAACCCCACCCCTTCATCCTCAGGTATGGAGGTGTGGGGAAGCCCTGCTGCTCGGGTAGCCGGGACGTGTTTGCCACCGCCACAAACTTCCCTGGCAGTGGCTTAAACTTGGGCCCACTCAGCCAATTGCCTCCCTTCCTTTTGGCGGAACACAGGCAATGGATCAAAAGCAGTACAGACAGACCGACAGACAAAGCCCTTTATTATATTAGAATCTTGTATTCATTTTGTTTTTTATTTGTAATATTTATTGAATTAAATTACTTGTTTTATTTTATTAAGCAGTGTAGAACTGTTAGCCTTGGTCTCTTTGTGTTACGTTGATAAGTGCTGTCATCATGAACCCAATAGGAGGAAAAATCTATATTCAATTAAAAAATCTTCTGTACCATGACTTGTAAGAACCTGAAATTCAGGTTTTGTCATGCTTGAAACTGTTCACAAGCCTTCTTGGTACGGGAAATGGATTATCAGCAGTTATTGAGGTATCTGTTTCTGTATTTCAGATGTATTTCATTATAAAGAAAAAATTATTATCCCAGTGGCAGTGTGTGGGGGGTTGGTTTTTGTTTTGTTTTTAATTTTTGTATTGTTTTGTTTTGTTATATGATTGCTGAGCAGGGGAGCAAGCTCTAGAGCAGATGCAAACATACAAACAAACCACCCTGTTTTCTCTTAAACCCCTGCTGGACGCCACTGTAGCTTACAGGTGTGCTTCCCAAACACCTGACACGTTCACTGGGATTCAAAGCAATATATCTGAGACTTGCTAATGAGGAATGTAAAGACATAGCTTTATTACAGCATTTGTATTATCTCCTAGTAAAATAAACCAGTGTATCATACATGTTTATGCAGTGATCTCTTCATAACACTGTTTTGCATAATAGTGTAAATAAGCAGCAGTTAAACGTACATTGTGCCTTTGCCTTTCCCAGCAACTAATCTGCCGAGAATCTGACATTTGACACATCTAAAATCCATGTCTAAAAACTTGTTTCTTTTTTCTCTTGATCTTTTCCAGTTACGTGAGGAATTTGACCGTGGCGTAGATGTTGTACTTGATGAAGAGCACAGCATCCATGATGTTGCTGCTTTGTTAAAGGAATTTCTACGAGACATGCCAGATCCACTTCTCACCAGAGAACTTTACACACCTTTCATCAACACTCTTTGTGAGCTTTACAACATCTTTTTCTTCCTTTTTCTGCTTTTCAAAAGCTCATCGTTCTAGAAGGCCACTAATGGTATTTCATTTTTTGAGTCATAATCATGTTTCCTCAGTTCATTTCAAATATTTCTGTATTTTCTCACTTGTTTTTTGGTTTGGGTACTGGATAGGCACACCACAAAAAACAAGAGAGAGACTGAGCAATGTACAGGTTATCCAGTGAATGCAGAAATCCCCACTTTCTTTCTGTATATGTGCACTCACACATCATATTTATACGGTGGTATCCATGTGATATAATAAGCATCAATTCTATAACTGGATCCATAGCAACAGATCTCTGTGCTCATGTGGAATCATTCATTTTAAAGGGATATACATAAGTGAAAGAGTCCAGCACAGTAGATCTGCTACTCGGGGCTTACAAAACTATTATGTAAATAACAGAGCCATATTATAAGGGCACATTTTTCAGAGTTGTTACTATCTTAACTGTACTCTGCCCACTAATCCTTTCTGTTCTGTTCTATCCTGTTCTTTCTCTATCATTCCAAACCTCTTCATAGCCTTGCCCAGCCTCTATTTGAGGGGGAAAATCTTATCAAGGAAATGTTTCTTTGTCTTCCATAAAAATAAAACATTTCTGCTGTACAGTAATATAACATCCTGAATCTCACAAGGGCAGTAATTCATTTCTGGCCATGGTATGAAGGTGTTCTGAGCTCTTATTTAGGGTGGTCTGCTTAACTGATACATAGGTTTGCCACTAATAGCAGTGTATCTGTCCACTTGTTTATTATAGTATATTCCCAGAAGTGTTGTGCATTTGAGTTTTTACATGACTCAAATGTACCTGTACGAAAGTCATACAGGAAACCCTTATTGCTGTTTCTTGTAATCATCTATTTTGTAAATATCAGCATAAACTACATGCATCTCATTGATTTGGGAACATTTAAATTTGCATCCTTCAAGCAGAGAACTGGATTTGTACTCTGTCCAGATTTCAGTGTCTGTGTCCTCGCTTGAGTGCATCTTCCTGCTTTTGACTAACGTTTTATTTAAGGTGTTTGAAATGAGTATGGACACTAAAGAATCTGTGTGCTATTCATTTTGCTTTGCAGTTTCCATAAGAAATAAAATAGAAAAACAGTGAGTTTGATTAAAACATAAATCTGAATTGAATACTTTAAAACAGCAGATGCACAACTATATAAATAGAAATACATATTAACAAATATATAAGGAACCAAAGGCTGAGTCTTACCTTTGTTTCAAATGATTTTGACGGTGTGTGAATCTGATGTGGTTTCATTATCAGGTAGGACAGAATCATAAAATCCTATGAGCAAAACGCCAGAAACATATCTTATGCTCCTGTTGTTATGTGCTTAAAATTTTCTGTACCTGCATGAAAACGTTACAATAAGAATGGTCATTAAGCTCCTTCAAACCATTCTGTGCTTGTATTATTTTCAACAGGAGCAGTGTGTTTTTTCTGCATTTATTATATTAGTTTGAATTATTTCCTTACAACTTTTATTTTTTCTTGTCCTAGTATTAGAGCCAGATGAACAACTAAGCACCTTACAGCTTCTCATTTATCTTCTACCTCCCTGTAACTGCGACACCCTACACAGACTCTTACAGTTCCTCTCTACTGTGGCTAGCCATGCAGAAGACAGCACAGACAAAGATGGCCAGGAGGTAAGTTCAGATCATTTACTTTCTTTGAATCCATGTTTCCTTAGATCAGAGAATAAATCTTTAAAGAAGGTAGGTTAGAGATTCACCTTAAAGACTAACTGAATCAGAGATGCATACACTTTTATGAGCAAGAGCTTACTTCATCAGAGTAAACTCTTCTTGCAATTATGCTCTTCTCTTAAAGAGAAGAGAAACGGAGACCGTAGTATCGTAGACAATACAGATGGGAAAGACAGCATTACCCACTCTCTTGCTATCCAGTTGTTTACTACAGTATATTCCCAAAAGCTTTGTGCATTTGAGATTTTACATGACTTAGTCAGTGAGGCATCCACCACTTCCTCTGGGAGAGCCACAGTCTAATAGGCTTTATTGTTAAAAAATATAGAACGTTATCCAACCTAATTTTACCCTTAGTTTCATCCACTTATTTTAGATGGAAGAAGTGTTGTGATTAGAAAAAGGCAGGGAATTAAGGAACCCATCTCCATCACTGCCTTGCTGTGTGACCTTGGCCAAATATTGCATCAAATGACCTTGAATCAAATATTTTTGATGCAATCAGCTGTTTGGATGTTCTGTCCAAGAATGGAATTTTCTAAAGCACATCTGGTTTAGCAGCACAAACCTTATTGAGTCGTCTTGTGCACCTTAGTCACTTAAGGAATTTTACAAACCTGACCTAAATGCTGCTATTTACACCTTCATTTACCAGCTAATAGGAAAATACACATACAGTCATGAAAGGCATTATAAGAGTTGCCTTGTATTCATTTTTATTGTGCCACGAATATTGTATAGCTATGCCACTAAAATCTTGATGCTGCAGAGAGATCTCTGCAGGTTCAGGAGTCTGCTGATGTGGGTTTCATTGCAGGGTGTAACAAAAGCAGGCCCCCAAGGGAGACCATGGCACCCCCTGTTGGTTGTATGTCTCCTGCCTGCTGCAATCTCTAAGATAGCCTCCCTTGATTCTTCACCTGCCACACCTTATTCTTGTTAAAATATTAAGGAAGGGAGGTTGCCCGTGGATTTTAGAGTGAGCTCTAGTCAATTCCAGCTGCCTGGAATCCCTGGTCTCAGTCCTGCCCTTAAGCTAAGTAAACCTTCTTGGCCTGTCTGTGCCCCCAGGGTACCTGTAGCCTTAAGGGCTAATTACATGGCTCTAACCTGGGATGGGCAAAATGCGGCCCATGGTCTGGATGTGTGAGATTTCCCCAGGCTCTGGCCTTGCTCCCAGGCTTGTCTCCTGTACTTCCAGGCCTCAGCCCTATTCCTGGGCCTGTTGGGACCTGAAAAACCACTCCTCAGTCCTATTCATGAACCTCCAGTAAAATCCAAACCAACACATCAGCTTTCTGACTACAACTTAATCCTCTAAGACCACTGGTTATCTGCAGCCCCTCTCCTTACAAAGTCTCATCCCTCCGCCAGCCATCAGCTTCTTACTGGCATATCTCAGGTATAGTAGGTTCTCTATCCAACAGCCTTCAACAGGTACCTTACTGCAGAGCTCCTTCCCCTCCAGCCTTTGGGGACCAATTGGCCGCTCTGGCCCTATCTTATATGCCAGCAGAGCCCTGCCTCCTTCCAGTCAGGTGACCCCTCCAGGCAGTCTGCTGGTGTTTCCTAATGGGCTTGACTTACTGGCCTCAAGGATGGCTTATAGCAGCAGGGCTAGTATGGATCTAGCTCTCTTGCTGCTTCCCTAGGTTCCTTTCCTATTGTACAAGCACAGCAAAAGGCATTTTTTTTCTCTTCCTGGGCTGTGGCTGCCTCTCTCTGTTTACAAATAGCCCACCTCTTTCTGTCCATCTGGGCTCCATTTGCCTCTATTTTTCTTCCCAAAGTAAAAGGAGCCATAGGTTCTCTGTTACTCAGGGTCAGAGTGTGAGGCTGCTTAAGAGTTGCTCTGGTGTGGCAACTATATTAAAGACAGCTAAGTGCTTCTTACAAGTGCATCAGCTCAGCTGTAGGTGTGATAGAAAGGAAAGCTTATGTAAGTAGCATTGTAATCATCAGGAATAAAATGGCATCTTATGGATGATACATAATTATGCTCATATTCACTTAATTATTCATCCTGATCCTGCAGAAAGGTACACAGATACAAGTGACTCATCCTGTTAATTTTAGTAAAGCTATTCACATACAGACTTATACACATGCTTATTTTTGTGTAAGCCTGAAATGTAAAAGACCTTATAAAAATGCTTGCTTTAATGAGATTTTTATGAATTAGAGTTTAAACTTACTATGAATAGTAAATAAAATAAATGTTCTATCATACAATCCCAAAATACAGTGTGAATGAATACCAAAAGCCTCCTGGAAAGCCAGTTTCATAGTCTGTGCTTCATCATCTTCTCTTTGTTTTTTAATGAATTTTTTGCATGCAGTTGAAAAAAGCCAAAATTTGTTCACTTGTTGTTCCTTTTTTACCTCAAAAAAGACACTTGGTCAACAGCTGTAATTCTTCTGCAGCCTTGTTTAGTTAAAAATGCAGGCAACTTTTGTTGCATCCTCAGAATAGCAGCCAAATGGAAGCATGTGAAGGAAGAACAATTGAATGCAACCTTGTCTCCTTAAATATTAAAAAAGTAAATATAGAGATTTTTTTGGGCCAATACCGATGACTGATTTTTTGGAGAGCAGCATCCGGCTGGTAAGTCTCTGTGGGGGATGGGGTGAGGGGGGAGGAAAGGGGTATGGGGGGGCAGATCGAGGCCCCTGTGGTGAGGGAGGGAGTGGGGCTGGGGCAGGGGCAGACACTGCACAGCTGGGGCAGAGCACAGGATGGAGCTGTGAGCAGCTCATCTCGGGGGCACAGGGGGAAGTGGGGCAGCTCCCACCACTGCACGCAACCTGGGTGTGCATGGGGAGCATGTGCCCCTGGATCTGTGCATGGGGCGAGGGTGGGCTGCTGCTGCAGGCTGAGCACCAAGCTCTTCCTGGCGGGGGGCCTGGGCTGGGCTGTGGTGGCACTGGGAAGGGGGCTATAGGGTGGGGCTGCAGCCACCATACAATTTTCCGTAGCCCCCCCTCTCAGCGCCGCCACTGCCTGCAACAAGTGCAACCCAGTTCAACTCCTTCCCACCCCGGAAGAGCCCAGCACCACCCTCAGCCTGTAACAGCATCCCACCCTCACCCCAAGTACAGATCTGGGGTCACACCCCCCCATGCCCTCCCAGGGTACATGCAGCGGCAGGAGCCACCCCCTCTGCCCCCCCCCTCCAATTTAAGCCACTTGTGGCTCTGTCCCATGCCCCACACCATCTGTGCAGCACCTGCCCAAGCCCCAGCCCCACTCCCTCCCTCACCAGTGTGGACTTCAATCTGTCCCCCACATGTCCCTTCTTCCACAACAGACTTACCAGCCAGACCAGGCTGTTCTGCACGCTGTCAGGCTGCGTTCCTGGACTCCTGTTTGCTGTGCTCCAGCTGTGTGCATGCACGGGGCATTTATCAGTAACATTATTGGCCATGTCAGCCAAAAAAAGCTGATTGCCGATACTGGCAATTTTCTTTATATCAGTGCTGATCCAATATGGGACCGATGTATTGGTGCACCTCTAAAAGAAAGAGAATAAATATTTGCAATTACAAATTTGATGCTGGAAAATCTGTAAGACCCATTTAATAGAAACATTTCTTTCAACCGACCTATTTCAAGGCTAATAGATTATCAAGAATAGGATTATTGTTGCTTCTGTGAGTACAGAGCTGTAGAGGTAGAATAAATGTCCCAGTTCAAAAAAGCAAAAGGAAGATGGTTAGTAAAACCCACTCACAGCTTGGTTCGAGCATCTTGTATATAGAGGGATATCTGGGTTTTTATTTACTCTGTCCACCAGAAAATATACATACTTATTTAAAATGGTACATAGGTTTTATCTTTTGCTGATGCTGTGAATTGCTCAGAGAGGGAATTTGGGTTTCCTACAACCCAGCAGTGTTCTAACTACTGGGTTCTGAAGGGATGAGGATATTCCATGACACTACTTCTTTCCCAAGTCTCCTTTTGTACCCAGCCTTTGGTGCTCCTGATTTTGTGCTCTGTTTCTTCTAGGTTACTGGGAATAAAATGACATCACTTAACCTAGCCACCATATTTGGTCCCAACCTGTTACACAAACAGAAGTCTACAGACAAAGAATTCTCAGTTCAGAGTTCAGCTCGAGCAGAAGAGAGTACTGCCATCATAGCTGTAGTACAAAAAATGATTGAAAATTATGAGACTCTCTTCATGGTAGGTGAAAGTTTCTTCATGTTATCCTAACCCGTTTTATCTTTAACGCTTTTATGTCCAGAACTCCTAGTTGGTGCTCTCAGGGAGCTGCATTGAGCTATGTTTAAATCAATTATCTGAACATTGTTATATGAAGAGATTATTAGAATTGACTTAATACATTTGGTAAACAGGACACATTTTTGCATTAAGGGAAATACTTTGTATAAGGGTTAAATATTAACAACCAGTACATAAACATTTCTTGCATGTAAAGGCAAATAAGTCCTGAGAAGCTGAATTGGTTCTCTGAAAGGTTTACGCTGTTGCTGTGTGTGCGTGCATGCATGCATGTGCACACAGGCAGCAGAAGGCTGGGATGTGGAAGGGCTTAGCTACTCACAAACTAATTTTGTGGCAGCGAGCAACAGCAGCAGCACCATGGCACTGCTCAGCGTGCAGCCAGGCCAGTGCCCCGCACACATTCACCTCCATGTGGCTGAGAAAGAAGAGGCTAACGGCTCATTCCTTGCACCATGCAGAGCATGATGGGAGTTGTAATTCTCATGCTGGTACATGCACTTGCCCCTCCTCCCCATAACATTTTCTTCCTCCGTCTATGTGTGTGCATATGCATATGAGAGAGAGACAGAAAGAAACACTTGTTTGTAGAAAACCTTTTATTAATCTCAAATGGAAACACTCTGCATAATTATGTTTTTAAAAAACCTAGCAAAGTAGTACAAAGGCTTGCTGTCTCTGCATTGTCAGGGATTGTGCCTACATGCAGATGACACAAAGCTATTTGCAGATGACACAAAGCTATGGGGAGATGTGGACATGCCGGAGGGCAGGGAACAGCTGCAAGCAGACCTGGACAAGTTGGACAAGTGGGCAGAAAACAACAGAATGCAGTTCAACAAGGAGAAATGCAAAGTGCTGCACCTAGGGAGGAAGAATGTCCAGCACACCTACAGCCTAGGGAATGACCTGCTGGGTAGCATGGAAGTGGAAAGGGATCTTGGAGTCCTAGTGGACTCCAAGATGAACATGAGTCGGCAGTGTGACGAAGCCATCAAAAAAGCCAATGGCACTTTATCGTGCATCAGCAGATGCATGACAAATAGGTCCAAGGAGGTGATACTTCCCCTCTATCAGGCGCTGGTCAGACCGCAGTTGGAGTCCTGCGTGCAATTCTGGGCGCCGCAATTCAAGAGGGATGCGGATAACCTGGAGAGAGTCCAGAGAAGGGCCACTCGTATGGTTAAGGGCCTGCAGACCAAGCCCTACGAGGAGAGTAGAGAAACTGGATCTTTTCAGCCTCCACAAGAGAAGGTTGAGAGGCGACCTTGTGGCTGCCTATAAGTTCATCACGGGGGCACAGAAGGGAATTGGTGAGTATTTATTCACCAAGGCGCCCCCGGGGGTTACAAGAAATAATGGCCACAAGCTAGCAGAAAGCAGATTTAGATTGGACATTAGGAAGAATGTCACACTTCTTCACAGTTCGAGTGGCCAAGGTCTGGAACGGGCTCCCAAGGGAGGTGGTGCTCTCCCCTACCCTGGGGGTCTTCAAGAGGAGGTTAGATGAGCATCTAGCTGGCGTCATCTAGACCCAGCACTCTTTCCTGCTTATGCAGGGGGTCGGACTCGATGATCTATTGAGGTCCCTTCCGACCCTAACATCTATGAGCCATTGACTGGGCAGTAGCTCATTGCTACAGCACAGTAGCGTCATGTGGCACAAAGCTTACTGCACAGTAGTAATAAACTGCTGTGCATTCACATCACCTAAAAGCTGTTCAGTGATGCTACTTCACAGTAACTCAGATGTCTTTGCAGTAACAACTGCACAGTCAGTGTCTTGTGTAGAAGAAGTGGCCAGGGGATCAGGAAGAGACAAGGTTAGAATTTAGGACAAGAGAGGAAGGAGAAACTTTTAGTCCCTTCAAAGATTTTCCTACTTCCCACTTCCTTGTGGGCTTGTGGAAAAGACAGAAGGAAGGGGTTTTGTGCCTTGTTAATTGGCTAAAAGAGATGCAGCATAAGCTTACTGGCTCCCAACTACCTTTCCCCTTCCAAAGGAAGGTTGACCTGTGCTGAACAGGTTATTGCCAAATAGTTCCCAGATGTGTTACTTAATACAGTTGTGCCCTAGATAAACCACATTCTTGGTGTCTTGTCTTCCTGTGGTGTCTGGGGCAATGAATTGTATGGTCTCATCCTTGTCTTCAGTTGTCTAAAAAAGTGTCAGTCTGTTTGCCTGGTTTGTGATCTTGGCTGAAAGGAGCCTGTGTCCTGGACTAGCAGAGGATAGTGTTGGTCTGAACTGTCATGCCATTATCTTAAGGGAACCAGATACACAAAAAAATGTTTTGAAGAAAACTTTGTCTTGGAAAGGTAAAACGTGTGTGTGTGTGTGTGTGTGTGTGTGAATAAATAAATAAAAGCACCCCGAGTAACCAAGGAGCACAATATGCTCTACTAGAGGCAATTAGTTCCCAAAGCAGAAGATACGAGCTCTGGAAAACTCCTTCAGTGCTGCAGTGTAAAGGGTCACCTGGCAAAAGAGTCTATTGTGTGGTGCAGGCAGTCCTTGGACTTATGACACAATTGGTTCCTGAAAACCGCATCTTAAGTCGAAATGTTGTAACTCGGAATCAATTTTCTCATAAGAAACAATGTTATAAATGGGTGATTGGTTCCTGAACCAAGGCCCGATATCCTATTTTCACCAACAATACCCTAGAATGTTGTACTCGATCAATCATAGATGAGTAATATAGCTACATTAATGTATTTTTATTGTAAATAGCAATTATATTGATTTGGAAGGACTTCTTTGAGGTGACTTTGCTGGACTTTTTTAAAGGTTCTTGGCTGGACTTTCTGAAGGGTTCTTCGCTGGAGTCTTCTCAGGAGTCTTGGCTGCAGGTTTTTCTGGAGTCTTGTCTGCTTTCTTAAAGAAAGTGTCCGAGGAAGTTTGGACAGATGTTCTCCAGGGAGATGAGCGATGCAGCAAACTTGTTCGTTGTCATGGTGTCTCATCAGATCAAGCATTGTAAAGTCGAAACTGACGTCATAAAGTTGAAACAGGGTGTCAGTTTATAAACATTGCAAGTGCGAAACTGCCTGCATATGGTACAAGCCCTGCTGGCATAAGTATGTTGGCCAGCAGGGGTGAAAAGATCACACCCACTAGCTGATGTAGCTATAACAGAAAAGACCCTCGTGAAGAGAAAGCAGTGTTGGCAGAAGACAGCTTTTTCTGGCTTAGCTTGTGATGTTGAGGGAGGTATAGCTAAGTTTGGCAGGAAAACCTCTTCTGCTGCCGTACACTGCATCTTTACTTGAGACTCTGTTAACATATTTATGATAGCATAGCTACAGCAGCAGAGAGTCTATAATATAGTCGTGTCCCAAGACGTAGTCCTGTAATGTAACATAGGTTTGAGCTAAGTATTGTAGCCCAAGAAAAAGGTGGGAAGCTCCCATGATATTACAGAGAAGGATTGAGCTACAGAGAGGAGCACATGAAAGTGACAATAAACTCTGATTGTGGGTCCAACCACAAGATGAGCTGCTTTGTGGTTTTTGTGTCCTTTATTTCACATGGTATTTGCTTTCATTACATCCTTTGCATATATTTTTTCTTTTCATTTCAGTAAAGCATTCAGCAATTTGTTTTTTGTCATGTTTTTTACAGTTCGGGAAAATTTCTCAGCTATTTTTTCCTTCTACGGGGAAGAAAAATCTGACAGAATAGAAATCCTCTGAGATCTCTCCATGCTCTAGCAAGGCTGGCAGCAATGATTTTGTTACAGCAAGTTTAAAGTAAAACAAATGTTGACTTATTATTATTATTATTATTATTATTATTATTTTTATTTCTCTGTAAGAACATTTTACAGAACAACCACATTTCAGCACATTACACACATTCAGAATTTTAGGTGTGGAGAGGGTGGGGTTTCAGGATTGATTAGCCTGCATATAGACACTTTTAATTGCAACAGTTTTATTCCTTTAGCTCTTCAGGGCTTTCATTATTTTCCGAAGCTTATACTCAGTGCTAGAAAAATTACAAATAGTTTTCTTTTGGTTTTTTTGTTTTGTTTTGTTTTTTAATGGCTTTTCAGTTTTGGAGTCTTATTAAAATCTGTGGACCTAAAATTGAGAATAAATGGCTAGCTGTGTGCAAAGAAAGGTTAAACTCGCTCAAATAGTCTTCTTATGACCAAAGTTGGGCATGACTGGTTAGGCTGCAGTACTTTAGAGAAGGACTTGGGTGTTACAGTAAACCATAAGGTGCATATAAGCCAACAATGTGCTCGTTGCAAAATTAGCCAGTAGTATAGTAGGCTGTATTAACAGAAGTGTCATTTGCAAATCAAAGGAAGCAATTCTTCTACTCTCTATTCAGGACTGGTAAGGGCTCACCTGGAGTACTGTGTCCAGTTTTGGGTCCCACACTCCCAAGAACGATATGGACAGTTTGGGAAGGGTCTAATGCAGAGCAACAGAAATTATTTGGGACCTGGGAGGCATATTTTATGAGGAAAGGCTGAAAAAACTAGATTTTTTTTACTCTGGAGCAGAGAAAACACAGAGGGGATTTGATGACAGTCTTAAAATACCTGAAAAGTGATTATAGAGAGGATGGAGATGATGAGCTTTTTTCCATGGCTGTAGGGGACAAGATTAGAAGCAATGGCCTCAAACTACAGCAGGGAAAATTTAGGCTGGAGATTAGGAGACATTTTCTGACTGTGAAGGTGGACAAGCATTAAAACAGGCAGTCTAGAGAACTGGTGGAATCTCCATCCTTGGAAGTTTTCAAGAGAAGGTTGGGCATTGGATGGCTTAAATCAGGGATGCTCCTGCCTTAAGCAGGGAGCTGGACTAGATGACCTTGTGATGTCCCTTCTAGCCCCATTTTCCTATGATCCTTTTTTGCATTGATTTTTTTTTTTTTTTTTTTTTAACTTTTACAAATGTACAGAACATATTACTTAGTGCAAGGTTCAACAAACAGGTGTTTCCAGCATCAAGTTTTGTCTCATGTCCATACTTGTTTTTATGTATATCTTTATCAACCTGCTTATAATTATTGTTTTATCAAACCTCCACAATGATCTATTTTCAACTTGTTGATATCTTGTTTGGAAGCAATGGAATGCTTTTTTACTCTCTGGCTAATTAGCACTCTGCATTCTTTGTTAGGTGGTGGAATGGTGGGAAAAAAACTGCAAATGTATTTGTAATGAAGCTCTGATGATTCACAATCAGGCAGCAGTAAATTGTTTTCCAAACCCAAAGGAGAAGGGAAGCCAGGACTGCTGTTTATACTTATTGTTTGACATTTGTACTACTTTTCAAGCAGAGAAACATCTGGACTAGAGCATACAGTCACAGCATATAACCTACACCCTGGCAGTAAGGCACTACATTTTTCTGAAGCTGTGACCTGGCTTCAGCATTGAAACTGGATCAAGATTTGTGAACTAAAAACTAGTAGAACAGAATGTGATACTTGGCCCAGACCACAAACTTCAGAATGGTTTTGAGTTACTGGTAGGTCACAAAGGTTCTGTTAGAAAGAACCCAGATTACTATGGACTGTTTGGATTTCTAAAAGGGATTCCAGCAATTCAGATTAACTCCAACCGTCTGCAGGCCTGCAGATTTACTGTGATGCAGTAGATGCATTCTTATTTTATTCTACTATCCTATCAGACTCAAATTGTTAATTTATTTTGGTCTCCAAACCCCTCTCACTTCCCTGCAGATGCACAAAAATATAGTCTAGGGACTCATAAAAGAGTGTTGTTTGCCTGGCTCTTAACTAAGGCGCTATTCCTGCAACTGGATCCATGGAGACAGACAGACATCCACATGTTGCTCTACTGATTTTATTGGAGCTCTGTGTGGGTGCAGGAGTTAGGGTTGCCAAGTGGTACGTATTTGGTGACTCAGTCATGCAGTCCCACATCACAGCTGAATTTTCACGTCTATCTCAGCTGCAGAGAGAGACTAGTCATTTGCTTCTAACTTCCTAATTTTCACTGTTAGGGAGTGCTGTGCCTCACTGTATAGACATCCAGGCACAGTCTCCCTCCTACTTTGATATCAGTCAGGAACAAGCAGCTAAAAGGCAGCAAAAGAGGAAAGAACCCATAGGCTAGGGACAGGCATTCAAAAAGCCTGATCCTGAATTGATTCAATCTTTGTAGGTTAGTTTAACCTGGCTAGGCTAAACCAGTTTGTAACCTCACAGACACCCCCTCTGGACTGCAGAAATGCTGGCACATGCCTGCAGTGGCTCAGACTAGAAGTTGGGGGGCATTAGAGCAGCCCTCCCTTCCCTTCTGTAGTGCTGAGGGGCGGCATGGCTGAGCCCTGCAGGAAGGAGGCTCTGATTAGGGGGGGATAACAGAGCATTGACTTACACAGTAGGGAGTTACACAGGGAATTGTTATCATTTATCAGCCCATCAAACAAAACAACAGCATCTCTCATTAGTTCAAGCTCTTAAACAATATTTTCCAAGGCAGGAACGGAGGGACATTACCAGCTACCTGTTGATTAGCTCCAAAAAGCCCTAAGTGGACACTGTCCTGTCTGCCTTTGTCCCATCTCCCACACCACAGACCGTAGCCAGCATGTAGTATGCTAGGTAATGATGAGAGGTGTCTGTGTAAGGCAGAGGGGGGAATGAGGGAGAAGGGGGAAACCAGGAAGATGTCTGCAGTCTCTGCTGGAGCTCTAGCCAGAGAGCAGAGGGGAGGGGACAGCTCTGCTGTGTAGCAGAGAGCCCCACCCTGCCAGAGAGCATGCCAGGATGCTGGGGGAGTCTGTTTTAACTTAAAGCAGTAAGGGGTCTGGAACAGACACTGCATAAACCAGTTTGACCCAAATCAGTTAAGTCTGATACTGCATTCAACCAGGTTTATCTCAAACCGGTTTCACCCATTTTGAAACTGATTTATGTGCATTGAACTTCTGATCTGTTACAGTCTTAAATCACTTTCTGATCACTTAAACTGGTTTATGCATAATGTCTGTCCCTAGCCATACTGGTTCATAATTTCCCAGCCACACCACCACCAGCTATTTGGGGAACCTCTAGTTCAGTTTCCTGTCCCTAGGCAGTCTCCAACGTTCCAAACAGCCTCAACAACAAAGCTTCCCAACTCAGACCATCTGTTCTTATCCCTCTCCTGAGTATCCTCAAATTGCCACCTGCCTACCCAATTAGGGCTGCCAAGTCTGATGCAGCTCTGTGACCTACCTTTTGATACTGCTTGCATCTAACTGCAGGATCTGGGTGTTTAACAAGATTACGTACATATATAAACATACACCTAATGTGTGCAAATCATCCACAGGCATGCAAGACGGTTAATTAAATTTGGATCGCAGTATTGCACATAGAGAAGATCCAATCTTGAGAGTTATAAGTTTATCAGCTCAAATCCTCAAAATCAAAGCCATTCATTTAGTTCCATATTCTACAATATTTTTGTAAATCAAAATTTTCATGTGTAAATATTTCTAAGTCTACTGGAAGATTTGTGTGGTTGCTTTGTATTTTCATTAGTAACTTATTTTTGCTGAAGCTGTCTTCAGTTGGTTATATCTTTGTTTAGCAGGCTGATAGTAAACTGAGTCCATACAGAAAGAAGCAAGAACTGCTTTACCCTCAGATTTTTGTTTGGAGCTATTTCTACTTTATAGAAAGACCATGTAAATGGAGAAGTCACAAAAGCAGGTTTATAGTGTTATGATTATGAAAGAATATTCTGTAGAAAGAAGATTTGATTATTTAAGAACCCATGTAAAAATTGCCTAACAGTAAAAAGCCTTTTGGAGATTAGAACCCAAAATATGAAATCTAAAAATGCAGGCAACAGAGGAAATTGTGGATGAACATGCACATGTTTCACAGAGACTTTGGATCTATTTGAATCAATTAATTGATGCATACTTTTATTTATTTATTTATTTATATGAATGTGCCCATTCTGTAACCTGGCTCTCTAAAAAGTTGCCACGCCTAACCCGTCACCTTGAGCAATCTATTAGTAATCCTATTCCTATTTCCCATTAAATGCTAAGGAGAACAAATGGAGCATGCAATATGACCTGAAGGTCAGTAGATTTAGACTTTGACAAATTGAGGCCAGAAGTAGATTGCACACTTCATGACTCAAGATTGTCCTACTTCCACCTCCATCTATCATAAATAAACCTGGGGCTATAGTTCAAGTTCTTTAGGTATTTTCATCATTGTTGCATGGAGAGAGAGGAATTTTTCAGTGCAACATGGAAAATGTACCTGAAAATACACTAGTTATTTGTATACAGTCTTATGTAATGCGAGTGCTGATCTGACCCCTGCCACAGACAAGCTGCCATATTGTACCAGCTAAAGTCACCAAGGGAAGTTAATGTTTAGTACCTTATGGAGTGCACTAAAGAAAGGTGGAGAGATCTAAATTAAAAAAATGGCACAATTTCTTCTACAGCCTTAAGAGGTAAAAAAAGCAATATGTTGCTGGTAACTGAATGTCCAACATGATCAGCAGTTTGTAAATCAGAGTTACAACTAGAATGGAAATTTAGTCAATGAAGAGAATTTAAAATTGCTCTTCCGGTTTTTAGGATTGGATTCTCATCTCACCTGAACAACTAGTGTCCTTCAGATAGGTTTTTAACCAGCTACCCCTCATTCAAGCCCCAATCTTGGCTGTATACTTCTTTTTTCATATGGCTGATGTCGATAATTGCATCAGGAACAACAGAGTATATCACTAATACTTCCTTCACATTTGTGGATCAGTTATTATATGTTCCATGGTCTGTTCTGGCTGCACACTGGGCGCTACTTTTGTGCTGTCTAGGTCTGATAAAATGGCATCATCCATAAATTGGAGACAGTACAACTCCCATTCTGTCCCTGTCTATCTAAGTAGCCCTGACAAAGTTGAACAGGAGACAAGAGAGACTAGAATCCCATTGTAAACAATCATATGCTGTTTCCCCATGTATTGTATCAAGAAGAAACAAGCCCTTCCAAAACGTCTTTCTTCTAATAATGGTGCCTGCTTGAGCAGAGCCTCGTAATGAGATGTATCAAAGGATGTGTCTGTGCCGTAGGTGGGAAGTGGTTGCAGCATGTGCCAGTTTACCCAAACCAGCTTTAATCAAACTTGCAAGGGTAACACAGCAGTTAAGTCGCTTTGGCATGGGCTTTGCCGAAGGCTCCATGCACCTAAATAATAGGCACACAGTTGGATAATTGCAATTTTTGGCACTTTCATACAGATCGGGTTTCTTTTCTCCTCTGTGGCAAGTACAACACACTGGGCCACAGAAGGTAACAGAATCCTAAAAGTAGATGTAAATGCCAAAACCTGCTGCTGTTTATGGATCATGTAGTAAAGGCTTTGCCATTGCCCAAAGCATTTTCTAGCCCTCCTCTTAATGCTGATCCACCATATCTTGAATTTATGATCTATTGGACAAAATGCCCTGGGAAGCATCTGTCTCCTTTGGGAGCAGAAAGCAGAGCTGCAGCCCAGGATCACCTCCCACCTAAATAAGCATCCATTTCACTGATCCACATGCCCTCTGGCTTCTCCTTTTTCTTCAGGCCCCACGTATCTCCCTCTCTGGAGATAATGCCTGATATATGGCCTGGTAGAGCACTTTGGTAGGAAGCAGGAGACATGGATTCAAGCCCCATCTGGGTGCATGGGGCCTAGAATCTGGATCTCCCATTCCCTGGGCAAAGGCCCTGGCCATTAGGTTGAAATGTGGGAGAAGATCCTCCTACTCCTCATTCTTCTGCAACTTTATTTTGAGACTTACCGAATCCTACACACATACCTAGGCAGCTGTGCAGCTGGCTTGCTGGAGTACAGCCCTTTTGAGCATGCTCAGGGGATAGAGTCCATCCTGCCTTATCTTCATTGCTATTTGTTAAAACCAGCTCCAAGATGCTTACAAATGCTGCAATTGCTTCTCCTAATTGCACAGCCAAGATAGCATCTGAAAATTTCTTTATAAGAAAAGAATATGGATTTTTAAAATTAAGTTTTTAAGCTGGGATATTCAAGGGAGGAAAAAAGAATTTGGCAGCCAATTCTTAAGGCTTAGTCACCACTGACATCCTGCTTGCCCTATAGGCATAAGGCAGTGGTGCTTAGGCCTGAGGTACTGGCAGCTTAACTCACTCTTGGTATAGGCCATCTAACTTGCTCTTAAGCCCTTGGATAGTCTTAGCATCAAATCCTTATTTCAGCTCCAACAAATAGATTAATTTTCAAGTACTGAATACTCAACAGCTCCCCTGGATATAAAATATCTGGATAGGTCTGGAAATATGACAAACACCTTGTGATTTTGTATGAGAGAGATTGGGAAAGAAATAGGAAAAATGTCCCACCTGTGGGGTATTTTACATTTAGTTTTTCTGGTTCTTTAAGACCAGAAATCCAGATGGGGATTTCATAAGCTCCACTAGTTTTTCTGTTTTGAGGATTTCATTAGGACTTCTCAAGTGTTGTACAAAGCTATATATTAGACACTAGGGCTGTGCGAAACAGCACCAATTCCTTTCAACTTCTGTTTTGCCATTTTGAAGGGACAGTGTTTCATTTGGCTGTTTCAAAGCACTGTTCCATTTTGTTTTGTTGAAACTGTTTTGCTGTTTCGAAGCTGTTTCATCATTTTGCCCATAGGCTATAATGGGGAATCACAAAAATGCCTATAACTTTGTCATTTCTTTCCTGATTCAAATGAAAACAGAAGAGATGGTAGCCCCTGCTGAGGCCACAGAGCTTGTAAAGTTTCAAGGAGATAGGTGCAAGGTTTTCTGAGAAACTGCACCTCAAACTGTTCAGAGCAAAACATCACTTGTGTGATGGCACGGAGTGGGGGGTGAAGACAGTAGGTCTGTGCAAATTGGGAAGTATTTGATTCTGATTTGGATTTGGGCAATTTGGAGGACAGTGATTTGATTCAGTGATTTGAATCACTGTCCCCATTTGATTTGGCCAAATCGGAATCAGGGATTTGGCACTGATTCGGAGATTCAGATCAGCCGGGGAGAGGCAGGCACAGCTGGGTGGCTGCAGGTTCTTCTGCGACTCCTCTGGCTGTGCCTGCCTCACCCCAGATGGAGGGAGCTGCAGGAGAAGCCCCTATGGCTGCCTGGCCCAACCCCAGCCTCTGCCCACCCCCGCCTAGTCCTGGCACTTAAAAAGCCCCACACTCACCGACTGTAGTAGGGACTGTGGGACCTCTTTGCAGAGCCCCCCATGCCGATCCCATGCCCTGATTTCACCCCCCCCCTCACCCAGCCTGGCCCCTGATGGTCCCCTGCCTGGCCCCAGCAGTCCAGGAACAAAACATTATTTTTAAAAAAGCTCCACACTCACCAGTGCTGGCAGCAGTGATCTGGGAGCTCATGGCAGAGGCCCCTGCACAGCGCGGGGCAATACAGGGCAGTGGGGATTGCCTCCCACCCCCACTTGGTACCAACGCGGCAGCTGTCATATTGCGTGGGTGCAACACGGCTCAGCAGGGTGCTACATGCTGTCTGGGAGCTGGGGCGGCTGGGCCTGAGTGGTGCTATGCTCTGGCTGACAGGTGGAGCCACTTCAGCTCCCAGACATCACACAGTGCCCTGCCAAACCGCGCTGCACCTGCATCGTGGGGAAGCTGCCATGCAGGTGCCAGGTGGGGGGGGGGGAGAGGCAAACCTGGACTGCTGGGGCCAGGTGGGGGGGCCATCAGGGGTAGGGCTGGGTTGGGGGGGGTGATCGAGGTGCAGGGTCTGTGCAGGGGTGCTCTGCCAGCCACTGCTGCAACTGGTGAGTGCGGGGCTTTTTTTTTAATGTCAGGACTAATCTGGGGCCAGGTGGGGCTAGCCAGGGCAGCCATGAGGGCTTTTCTTGTGGCTTCTCCCACCTGGGGAGAGGTAGGCACAGCCACCCGGCTGTGCCTGCCTTTCCCCAGTTGTTCCAAATCTCTCCAAAGCTTTTCCGAATCAATTTGGATGCTTCAGGTTCTAATTGGACTTTTTAATATGTCTCTCGATTAAATATGGATTCAGAGATTTGGCTGCCAAATTGGGCTGAATCTCCTTCGAATCGAATCGGCGACCGAAGCTTTACACAGCCCTAGAAAACAGGCATGGTAGCGTAATGGACCCCACTAAACCCTGTAGGTTATTGAACCCCTGTGAGAGAAAGCACAGATTTCTTTTCTGGGGGAAAAGAATCAAAATAGACTAACAAAAACAACAGAGAGAGGATTTTGGGGGAGGAATAAATTGAAAGGAAGGAATATAATAATAAAGGGTATTAGGAAAAGAAAAGGTATTGGAACCCACTTGCTAGGAACAGACTAGCAACTAGGAAGTGATAGCCTTTCTGATGCTGCTGAGCTGGTGGAGGAAACAGCTCAGTAATCTAACCCCAAGGCACAGAGAAAGCACAGTTCGTACAATGCTTTTTATGTTGTTTTTCCATTCCTCCCCCAGAGCACTGGGATTGGAAGGGACCTCAGGGAAGGATCATAGTCACTGACCAGCTACAGATGTCAATAGCAGAGTAGTTCTTCTCCTCTCTTCCCCCTCCTTCTCTCTAGTTTCTGTTCAGCTGCAAGCAAGCCCGGCTTCAAATCTCAAAATGTTTAGAAGCTTTTGAAACGTTTTGAGTGACCTCATTTAGTTTTGAAGCCGTTTCAAAACTTTTTGTTTTATTTCGATTTCTCTGTTTCGAGCTCAAAACGCATTGAAACAACTTCAGAAGGAACCCCCTGTCGAAATTTTGCACAGCCCTATTAGATACCAAGGGGATACTTAACACTTAATAATTTTCACAACCTTGCCACAGAGTATATACTTCTTTGTATATTGTTGTGTACACATTTTTTACTTCAGTTTAAGTGTTTTTTACTATATCATGTTATAATACACTATATTATAATAAATGTATATGGCCTATATAATTATACATAGAATGCAATTTATGTGCATAAGTCTAGTCTGCTGGAATAAGCATAATAGTAAAATTAATAAGAAGATGAATTCTGTGATTAACTTCTTCAATGCTGTTTTCACTGCAGGTTCCTCCTGACCTTCAGAATGAAGTGCTAATTAGTCTGTTAGAGACTGACCCAGATGTTGTGGACTATTTGTTAAGAAGGAAAGCTTCCCAGTCATCGTGAGTAATTCCTTTTTTCAACATCTCTGTTTCTCCTGAGAATTTCTTTTGGAAGTGTTCAAAAGGTTCTAGTTTTCCACAAATCCTTAGGTGTTTTCTTTCTAGGAGTAAAAAAGTGCTCCCTGTTACATTGACTCTACCAAAGAAATTATGTCTCTTCTACATAATTTTCTAAAGACAAATCTTGTTTACTGTTTCTAGGAAAGGATTGTGAGCTGCTTCAGAGAACATGTATATAACTATATTCAATGCACTATAACCTAGCAGGACGTATTCTAGTGATCCACTGGTCCATGTTTTGCCTTTGTTGTGGTCTTGTGCCTTCAGGAGCACAAAGCATATATATATTTGAGTATCTTTGAAACACCGCCTGGAGTGCCTTAATCAAGTTATGGCTAGTAGTCTGGCCACTCTGTTGTCCCTTTCCCATAGTGTGTACCCATAGGCCTCCAAAGGAGGCATGACATTGTAAACAATTTAATCATAACAGTGGGTGTATTGTAAGTAGCTGGACATCATCTAGCCATGGGCTAAAAAAAGAGAAATGAAGTGAAAAAATAAACTTCACCAGTCACCACAGCAAATGTTGTTAACAAATTACTCAAACACTATACATGGTGTATGCCTACACCCATGTGCCTTAAAGTTATAACTTTATTTATCTGAAATAGTGAGATTGCCAACTTTCTCACAGGACACATAGCACTTCCCTTTCATCCAAGTAAGCCCCAGGGTATCAGACCTTAAAATCAACTCATTGGTATATGTAGTAAAGTTATTCTAATTATGTTTACAGTTTCTAGGTCTTTCAGACAGGCTGGATTTGTATCTGTCCATGTAAGGAAAGTGCCTAGCTTCTAATTGTGGTTGCTTCCAGAACATAACTAATAATACATTTCAAACATCCATTAGCTATGACTATTCTTTCCCTCCAAGGCCAGTACAACTGGACTTTAGATAATAAGTGTGCATGGCTTCACAGTCAGAGCCATGCCAGGAAGTAGTATCATTAGTATTTTTTTTAAAAATCCTTTCTATAAAATAATTTCCAAAATTGTAAAAAAGTACAACATAAGCAGACTATGTGATGATACAATGTGCTTATGAAAGTTTTTTTATTGGTCTGAGTTTGGAATGATCACATTTAATTTCAAGCTCAGGTTAATGAAAGGCTTTATGGTAAACATTACCATCTACGTTGTATAGAGATGTATTATTGTGTCTCACATGTAGATACTTGTACTGGTTTATCATAAACTTATGTCAGAGAATGTTGTGCATGTGAAGGTTGTTTATTCATAAAACTTGCTTGGAATACACTCCAAGTTTAATGATTATCTTCCCTTGAGCTTCCTTACCTTACAGCCAACATGCATGCCTACAGGAGAAAGTGGAATTTTTTGCAAAGCTGGATGCAAGTAACAAGAAGAGTTTTTTGCAGGAAAAGGTTTCTAGTGGCACTAGGATCCCACAGTTACCTGAGTACCTATTTGTTCTGATAATGACAGATTGAAATTTCACCAAAATAGAAAAACTTACTATCTATCATTTTCTTCTGCTCTGCTACTAGTTGATTTTATTTGTTCTTAATATTGGTGCAAGCATTGTATGGAAACTCAATGTGAGGAACTGGTTAAAAGATTAGAAAGAATATTGTTAAGTGTCAAGGGTCAAGGATATGATGCTCTTAAGAGGTGGGTCCGTTCAAAGCATAATCTCAATTCATAGCCTTTAGGGCATTTTTGGCTATGTATATCTTGGTAATTTTTCCTGAGAAGAGTGGAAGGCAGCAGTGAAGAAAAGAAATATTTACATCAATTTCATCAAAATGAGCCTCCAAAATGTATCTGTATTCCCAAGGGGACTTTGCTGATCAGATATTTTATCGTGGATTTCAAATTTGGACTCAGGAGATGGAAAACTTGACATATTCCTCAGTAATGAAAGTTAAGCTTAATCAGCAAAGCAACTACTTGGTTTGATATTAATGTATGAGAACAACTTAAATACTTTATTCTCTTGCTAACTGTCCTGAGGCTACTACAGCTGATGCAGGCAATGCATTTGCCTTCATATCTATGGTTTTGATGCCACTGCAGATGCTCTCTTGGCTTCTATTTCAGTCAATGACATAACAGTTTTCTTTCGACGACAAAACAGAGAGTGCCTCCTTCTCTGTCTTAAGAGTTGAGCATCTTGGATGATAGGTGGGGGAAGGGTTTTGGGGAGGGCATTGTGAATCGCTTCTTACCATTAAGACTTCACTGATTACCAGATCTGCTTCTTAGATAACTTTCTCAATATTTCTGTACTCTGGTTGATGATGATGGAATGAATGGGTTCTCCAGTGTAAAGTGAACCAACTTTGAATTGCCACCAAATAAAAATTGCTCATTAAAAAACCATTTACTGTTTACCATGTTTAAGTAATCCTGTTAGAGTGAAGGTTTTTGAAGTATTCTTAAGATGATGAATGTTTTTAGTCAACATTTATCTATGATACAGATGTGAAAGACTCCATATTAAGCCACGCAATTCCTAACCAACAGGAAGCTTTCAAATCACCAGTTTTAGAGATATAAGGCTGGAAGAAGCCTTTAGAGCCATCAAGACCTGACCCTTTGCTGTTACAAGCAACCATGTCCTTGCAGTTTGAACAGTGACAAAACATGTATTGCCCTGATATATTTGGAAGCTATTACTCCATGCTGCAGTACCACTGCACTCTTTATATATAAAATTTGCCTCTTATTGGAGATAATAATATCATAAGCCTTAAGATTCTGATAGAGAGAAACTCCTTTGAGCTTTGTAATAGTTTCTAGAGCTGATGTTTATAATTTAACATTGCCTAAGCAGAGCTACTACTTTGTTTTATATCATTGTTAGTTAGTTACAGTTAATTTTTGTACCCTTTCCTTAGCATAATTGATAGCCTCTACAGACTATTTTTACAGGCTTTCCTTAATGCCCCACCCACCTTGTAATAATGTGTAGTTGCTTAATAAGCTGCACTATTTCAAAGAAGGACAGATGTTTTCCATGTTTTATTTACAAAACTGAAAAAAGTATACAAGAAAAAATCTGTTGGAAAAGTCAGCTGTAAAAGCATGTCATCTTTTAATTACTTGTGCTACAGGACCATGTGGTTTTCTCATTTGTGTAAATTTAGGCACTATAAAGTATCTAGGATTGCCATGTTGGATAGAAATTAATACAATGAGTACCATTAAAAAATTACTACTTACCACAAGCGGTAATTCAGTTCAACACAATTTGATGGTACTTCCTAGTCTAGGCCTGGAATTGCCATAACTACCAGGATGAAGGTATATATTCAATTGTAGTAAATATCCATTTATTAATGAAACCACATTCAAAACAAACTAGAATTGGAAGTTCATTTTTTAAGAATATGCAGCAGTTCAGTTTTTGTTTATAGCAATTAAATGTATATAGGACAAGGCATTTTACAAATCATATTATACACTGTTTTTAATAAACTACTGGAAGCTGAAAATAGTTTCTATCCCCAAGCTATTCTGTCATGTCCCTTTGTATATATACATTGTAAGGTTGCTGTAGGCTGGAATTATTGTAATTTATTTTGAAAAAAACACCTTTAAGTAGTAGTTTTGAAAATAATATCACATGTAACAAATTGCATGGGATTGCTAATGGATAACCTTAAAGGGAATTTTTAAAAGTGAAAATTTGGACCTTTCCAAACTTGACAATTTCCATTTAAGTGAGCCTTTATCAGGGACTCAATATGAGAAGAGATAGACTATAACAAAGATCATTTAAGGTAAGACATAACATGAATGTTGTATACAACAAGTTATGTTCCTACATTTCTTCATTTGCTTTCACCACCCTCTTTCCCCACTCTTTGTGTTACCTTGCCATAGCTAACTGGTTCTATAACTTCCTGTTTCTCCCATTGCAAAAAAACTGGGCCCTTATCTTTCAGACACTTAGACATGCCAGTCTTCCTGTTGTCTTTAATGGGACTCCTTATATGTTTAATGTTAACCATGGGCAGAATTGTTTGGAGGCCCTGAGCCTGTAGTCATCTATCTCTATATAACACTCCTGCATTTTTCAAACATTGTTCTGAACTCAACTATTTCTCTTCTTAATTCACTTACAAGAAAGAAAAGGGAAAACACCTAGCATCTTTTGCTGGTGTTATCTTTATTTACACACTGAAAACTATCTAAGTTACATTGTTGTGGCTGGTTTTGTAGGTCTTTTGGTGATTCCGTGACCCTGCTACCTGAATAGATGACCTAGAACAGTGTGGGGCAAACTTTATGGCAGGCAAGCCTCAAATTATTCCCACGCCCTCCCCAAGTGGCACCGTGATCCCCTTCCCTGCCTGATCTGTTCCCTGCTTTCTGTTCCTAGCCATGTGTTTCCTGCCTTATCAGCTGCTCTGCTTTCTGCTTCCTTTCCTGTGATACTGACTCAAATTAATACTTTGCTTTCTGCTCCCTGCTTTGTCTGCTGTAGTGTGCTGCCTTTCCCCTCCCTGATGTGCCATACACCAAGGCTGCCCATGCCTCAGGTTGGCCACCCCTGATCAAGGATAATTCTGCCTAGCCAAAAAGCAGCCCTGAGGTTTTATAAGTTAATTCCCAATTATGGTTCAGAATCAACTTGCAGGATAAGGAGGGATTTATAGCTGGGAGCTAATTTGATATAGGTGAATGTACTTAGGTTCCAAACGCTATAAATGCTTTTATAAAGACAGGCAGGGAACATGAAGGAAAATGCCTTCTTAGTATGTATATTCTCTGTTTTGGAGGTCAGCACTTGTAAAGCTATGTGGAAATAAACCAGCCTGAAAGTGTTGCTAAACTTTTGCAGACCACATTTTTGTGGGTTTATTCTGAGAGAAACCCCAAATCTGGAAAATACTTTTATTTTGGTGTTAATGTGGAAACTCGAGTGCTGTGTCTATCTTGCCACTCCAAAAACATGCAATATATATTCTTTAGTTTATTTTTTCAGTTCTTTGTCATGAGTTTGGAGAGAGAATTTTTGTTTGATAGTAAATAATGTACTCTGTGCTGCTAACCATTCACTTGAAGCCATAATGCTGTCTTTGGATTTGATTCTGGATGTTGACCATTTTCAACTCCCTCAGTACCTCCCAGGATTAAGCTTTGTGCCACTTAATTATAATGCAGGTAAATATGGTGTGTCAGAGCAAAAAAAAATGTTGATTTTGGGTGAGGAACACCAAGCAACTACATATGGGCAAAGAGAGTATGTAGCTGATGATAAAAATAAGAGAAGAGAAATAAAAAATGCAGATGTAAGAAAGAATGTTCAAAGGATGTCTCAGCTTTCTGTGAGGCATAAGTTGGTCTCCACTGTGTAAATGCAAACCCAGATTTTCTTAATCATATTCAAAATCTCTTATTTCCAAAATTCACATTGAGGTAAGGATTTTCATTTGCACAGTACCTAGATCAGTACTGACTAGGGCTCACAGGTGCTACTACAAGGAAAAATATAAACCATAACATTGAAAACCTTCAAAACATTGGGGTGCCAGTGGTCCAAAGGCATTTGATTTTTGGTGATTGTCTGCCTGAGGCTGGGCTTTGCTTTTCACTATTTTCTAAAATTAAACGAAAATCCAGCATTTTAATTTGAAGACTCGTAAAGCTTCTGTATGCTATCAGAAGAGTCAGTTGAAGTTGTCCTATATGTAAAGCCAGTTGTCCTGTGTAGGATATTTTTCTTTGAATTTCTTCAAAACAGAATGGTGTGAGATAAACTTGATATAATTCTGTTTCTCAAATTATGTGTTACTTTAGCGTGTAAGAGTGAACTACTACATATTGCTTAATATCATAGGAGTAGCAGGGACTGAAAAATCACCCTAAGAAATCCTTGCCCCTCACATAATTTGTGGACCATCATGGTTGCAACATTACTCTTATACTACCTCGGTATCATAAGATTATAGGAAAGTAGGGCTGGAAGGGACCTCACACGGTCTTCTGATCCAGCCTCCTGGTCAAGGCAGGAGTATCCCTGACTGACCCACCCCAGACAAGTGTCTGTCTAACCCGCTCTTGAAAACTTCCAAGGATGGAGATTCCACAGTTTCTCTAGTTAGTCCGTTCTGCTGCTTGACCACCCTCATAGTCAGAAAGTTCTTCCTAATGTTTAGCCTAAATTTATTCTAATACAGTTTGAGACCATTGCACCTAGTCCTGTCTCCTCTGACTACAAAGAAAAGCACATCTCCATCCTCTCTGTAATTACTCTTCAGGTATTTGAAGACCTGATTCCAAATCCCTCCTCAGTCTTCTCTCTCCAGGCTAAATAACTCTAGTTCATTCAGCCCTTCCTCATAAATCATACCTTCCAGGACCCTAATAATTTATGTTGCTCTCACTGGAATCTTTCTAAACTGTCCATATCCTTTTTGAAGTGTGGGGCACAAAATTGGACATAGTACTCCAGGTAAGGCCGTCTCCAGTGCTGAATAGAGTAGAAAAATCACTTTCCTTGATTTGCAAGTGATACTCCTGTTAATACAACAACCATATCAAACAAGTGTACTCTGTCCCACCCTCAAGTTCAGTACTATGGGATGTACCCTATCCCACTCTCAAATTCATCCTTAATTTCACTTCTAGCACAATGGTCAAGGTAACATAAGGAGTCAATTCACTATGATTCTTTTCCTCTGGTGAGCTATGTAGTTGTGTGTACACATGTGTAATTTTTTTATTGCAACATTCATTGATTTTCAATGACCTCTTGTGGCCATTTTGTGGCAAAGGTTTTAGTTCCATACTCTAGTAGAAGTATCCTCTGTATTGCTTGCAAAATGTTTCCATTTTAGCAGCTATGATCATACATTTTTGTGTTGTCAAAGTGCAGCTTTACCTATGGACTCTGAACATTGCTCATTAACAAATGTTTGTTTATCAAATTCTATCAGAAGCCCAGAAATGCTGCGATCAGAAGGTCCATTCTCCATAGGAGGGAGGCATTCTTCCACAGACTCTAACAAAGCCTCAAGCGGAGATGTTTCTCCATATGACAACAACTCACCGGTACTGTCTGAACGGTCTTTGTTGGCAATGCAAGAAGACATTACCCTTAGTTCAGATAAGCTCCATAAGGTATCTGAACAGTACACATTGGCTGGTCATTTGCAGTCTAAATTGAGAGAGAATTCTTCAGGATCACAAGCTGGAAAAGGTAAAGTAAGACCTGCACGTGTTCATCTTTTTTTAATATGCAATAAGAATTTGTGTTGTGCAGCAAAACCAGTTCCTCTTTCAAATCTATGCATCCAAGAGTTGTGACTTCCCTCCCTTGTGCCATTATGGAAAATAAATCTCTCTACTGTATGCTTCCCTGTTTTTTACCAGTGGTTTTGAACCATTATAAGATATAGATACACTCATGTATCTATATTATTCTGAAGGCAAGAAGACTCCCTAGGCTTCATGGCCAAAGCTTGTTATTTTCACTCATGCATATTGTTTTCCTGTTGAGTACAATGGGACAATATACTTAAGGAAGGTGCTGTCTACAATGGGTTCTGGGGAATCTAATCCCTATGGCATTCATTACAGGATTCGAGCCTGTAAGTCTTTAAGAACAGGATATAGCTCTGTCTCTTGTGCAGGGAAAATCAACTGATAAGTATATGTCAAGCCTTTTTTCCTTCTGTTTATAGAGAATATTTTTACTGGTCTTTTCCAATTCATCTTTTCAAAAGATCATTTCATGTCTTCCTCCTGTAGATCTTCCAGAGGATCATTTTAATATCTGGGGCACCTGGCATTCAACCCTGAAAAGCAGTTCCAAAGATCCAGGAATGACAGGTTTGATGTTTCTTTAAGAGTTTTTAGGACCTGATTTGGCAACTGCTTACTAATTTCAGTTTTATGCACTCTGAGCCATTCGTTTGAAGCTGGGAGGGATACTCATGTTGTATAAAGTTAAACGTGTAAATGTTTATAAGATTAAGTGCCTTCATTTATTAAATTTAAAATGGGGACTCTTCGTTCTAGAAGTACTTTACATATTTCGGTACTGTTGAAATGAAGGTGTAGTCATGATGCTAGACACAACAACTATAGACATATGACAGCATTTAAAAATACAGTGCAGAGTAACGTAATAGAAAATATTCTCTAGTGAGGAACACAGGCAGTGCTTGTTGCTTAAGTACAGCCCTCACTGAGAGCTAGGAGTCCTGGATTTGAATCCTAGTTCCACAACTGATACTTTGTGTAATTTTGTTAAAGACACTTAACTACTCTGTCTCAGACTCTTTTTCTCATGTGCACCTACTTCATAGGAATTTTGTAAAGATAGCTGTAAAAGTTAGTTAATTCTTGAAGACAGCATGCAAGTCCTGAGTAGTAAAAGCACAAGTGTACATAGAGTGTGAAGTTCAAACAATACAGATCCAACACTGTCCTCTCCAATATGGTGAATTAGGTTAGAGGTAACCTATAATATGTCATGCAAATTGCATGGCATGCTTATATTTCCTCTCTTACTCTGGTCCTCAGGTTCATATGGAAACATTTGTGAAAGCAGCTCATTACGACCAGGACAGTGCTCTCTTTCTCAAGGGAACCTATCAGCAAATTCTCCTCAGTGGCAGAGTAACTTCACTGAATTGGACAATGGAAAGCAAATAATACGAAGGAGTCAGACTACTGCTGCCATCCCTGAATGTAAGTTTCATCCTCCCGTGTCTCGTGTTTGCAGTACTTCGCAAATTGAAGGCAGTAGGAGGAGTTCAGATGAATCTAATTCAAGGTGTGAGTGGCCTTTGACTTTAACGAACACAGAGGACTGTCCAGAGAGTAACTCAAATCTGGGTTGTTTGCAAAGTGTAACTAAACCTTCATACCCAAGGCACAGCAATATAAGTAGAAAAGACAGGCCACCACCTCCTTATCCTGGTCCAGCAAAAACAAGTTCTGCATTGTCCCAGCAACCAACTGGCTCATCAATACCACACTCCTTGTGGAGCCTTCAGAAAGAGAAATGTTCAGAAACCACTGCAGCAGAAGGACGAGCAGCCAAATCAGTGGACCAGTCCACATCCAGTCAGGGGAGACAGACCACACAAAACAAAATAGGTAACATCTTTTCCACTACAGCCAATAATCAGAAAAGCAAAAATGTGCCCGAGCCAGAGTGGCATGATTGGCAAAGAGAGCGATGGCAAATTTGGGAGCTTTTATCAGCTGATAATCCTGATGCCCTCCCTGAAACTCTTGTATGATCAGACTCATATACAGAACTGCCAATGATGAATAAACCTCTCTAAAATAGGAAAAGAAGAGTGACATTGGAAAACCTGAGGGTGTTATACTAAGTCAATTTCATTCTTTTTTAACTTTGTTCACTTTAATTCTTTAATAGCACTGTCAAGCAGTCTATTTACAAATGCAGTATGTTTCAGTTTTGTAGGAAGCTTTAAAAGAGAAGAAGAAGATGAAAATTTTAGTCTAATATCTCTGTATGCATAAGCTGTGTGTAAGATAAAACTATTGCTTTGGTGTTGCTAAAACATATTTATATATCTGCAGTTTCGATGATTGTATATTCTGTAATAGGTTATGTATGATAATCATATGGTATATGTTCATATACAGATGACAATCAGATCGTGACTGCTTTTTTTTAATCACTGCACTTAAGTTACGCATTGGAATTCTATAAAAAGTGCACAAGCTGGTTTCTGTGCTTATAAACAACATGTTAATGGGGGTAGAATGTCCTTCTTTTCACTGCCTGTGAAAAACACTAAAATAGAATGAAACATATGAAAAGCCATATATTTTATAAGGGTAGTAGTGAGATAAGGGGAAAATAGTAACCAGATATTTTTCTTATAAATATAATTTTGCAAACAAAATTAAAATTTGATACAGTATTATAACAATATTTTTTTAGACGCTGTTTGGAAGCAATTCAGTTAATCAGCCAAGATAAAGGCTGTGCCTAAACCAAATGAAAAGTCTTAGTGCAGAGGTCTGCCATCCCATTCTAGAATAACTATGATTTTATATATACAGCATATAATATATATATTTATAAATGTATGATGTTATGTATTGTTTTAAAACAATAAACTGGAAATCCAAATTTTAAAAAAAGCATGTAAAAACTCAGAATATGGCTTTTCCTATTAAATAACAAATTTTCAGTATTAAGAATAAATAAATTGAACATGCAAGTATTTACACATACATTAAAAAGGAGAGTAACATGCAGTATTCTAGAATTGAGTATGACATTTGGAGAAGTTCACAGCTATTTGTATAAATATTTTGCCAAAGTTTGGGGAACTATTTCTTCTTCAGTAACTTTACATTACATTGTTAAATGTTGATGTTACACAAGTTCTGGTTTTTTAAACTGCAAAAATGTTTATGATCAGCAGGTGGCAATGTACTCAGTATTTTAAGAGTTTTGTTTCACTTGATAAGGGAAAGTGTTTCATATACAAAGATTTTTATAAAACATGCTAGGCTTAATTTTAATGAAGTTAAAGACTTATTCAGTGGTGTTGTCTTTAAGTTCTATCTTGTGCCATAATGATGGAATAAAAAGCTAAGAAAAAGCATGGGGATATGTCTTTCTCTTTTGTCACAAGGTTATAACAAATGGCATGTCAACTCAAATGATTTATTATGTTCCGGTGGTAAAACTTTCAAAAGTGCCCAAGAGACTCAGGAATCCAGCTCACAATTCCAAATGTGTTTTAGTTGTTCTTACCAAAGTTTCATGGAAATGTAGTGAGACTTAAGCTACTAAATCAGACTCCACTCCAGCTTAACTCAACAAATTTATGCAAAGTTGAATACAATTCAAAGGCATGTATACTAGAGGTTGACCAGTTCTAAAGTGACCTGGTTTTAACTTGTTAGTTGTTAAATCAATGTAACTTCTATAATGTTGATCAGATCTTAATATGGTTTTAAGTTACCAATTTCAGACATCCAAGTTTGACAATGGTGGTCTATTATTTCAAAGTAGAGATTAATAAATCCTGGCCTCCACATCAGCAGTGAAACGTTCCCAGTCAAGGAAAAGAAGAGGTCTTTTCCTATCATTCAAACTAAGGGGTAAGTCAAAGCCAGGCCTTTGCTGTTGAAAGTGCAATAATTAACCATATTTCTTATTTCTGTTAAGGTCTACATTATTATGTTACAGCAGGCACTTGGTATTTGTTGGACACAGAACTGGAATGAGACAGAGGGTTAGGCACCCAGCATGTATGTAATATTAATTTTTGAGTTAGAAGTTTAAAACCAGCCCTGGTCATTAGCGATAGATGTTTTGCTGCTCTTTTGAAATGGTTTGATAGTCTGGCATAACATCCAGATAAGCCACCCTGAAGTTTAGTCATGAACTCACTCATGAGGGTTAGCCCTTCTGGTCAGGAATGAGACAAACAATTAGCTTAGAGCATTTTTTGCAGTGTTAGTCCAAATCACATTCACATTTATTCAGGGATATATTCCCTATAAACTTACTGGGAATTCCCACTAGAACAGTGGTTCTCAACAATTTTAGATCCCTTCTTAGATTCAAAGTGTCCCTTGGACAATGCCAGCTCTTAGTTTTCACTTGTTTTTTGACTGCAGAAAAATAATAGAGCAATTCTTTTGTTGCAAAGAACTCAAAAAAACCATAACAGGGCAAGGTGTTTTTGACCCTACAAATTTGTTTGAAATCTCTGGGGGTGTCCTCATGAGTGCATGTGTGCAGTTTGCGGTGCAGCAAATCACACACACCACATGTGCAGGCATTGTCCACACTGCTAATTTGCAGCACTGAATTTTTTTACACCAGAAGATCCTGGTATCACAAAAACCCACGCCAGAAAAAAGGGCAGCATACATAGTGACAACATGCGTCTCCCCGAACCAAAGTGTGGCTGGCCAGAACCACACTCTGGCTGCCAGCCAGGCTCCACGCACCTGGATTTCCACTGCTAGAGCTCCAGAAGGCCCCAGGACCCCAGGTAAGGCAGGTGCTGGCCCAACCTCCCCAGCCCAACCCAGGGTAACTTGCTATGTGCTAAAGCATGCATGCAGGGACATTCCCCTGGGACAACTAGCAGCAGTACATATTTGTGCCACTGGTTGTTGTCCTCAGGGAATACACATTCCTGCTCGTAGGGATGCACTATCTGGGTTTATTTTATGAATCAAGTTGAAGGTGTTTGCATAACTACCAGTGTTAGCATTGTGCAGCACCCCACAGCAACCTTAAAAGGAATGCATAGTACCTGAGGGTGCCCATATATTTGCCTAGTGATCATGCTTAAAGTATTTTGGTTTACAGTGCTCCCAAACTATCTAGCTCTTTCAATGAATGCTACATATTTATACCCAACCATATATCTATATATGTTGATCTTCTAGGGCATTTTTACATATGTAAGTGCTGCGCATGTAGTATAACACATAGAAGGTATTTTAGTTCAAAAGCGCACCACCACCATTTTTCGCTCACTGACGTGCTTTCATCACTTATACAACTGCACGCTGTGCAGTGCATTTCACATCAGCTCATATGCGGAAGATCTCCAGCATGTTGCAAGACAAAAGATATGTGTATTAATGCCCCTGGTAGCTAGGTCTTCAAAAATAAGTCATGGTCTGTCATACTGCATTACAGATGCAGGAAGGGTGGTGTTATAAGTAGATTCCTGCACTAACTAGAGGTGGCTGGGGTAGAGTACACATGGTCTTATTATTAAAAATATTAGCAAAGCAAATGAAATATAAAAATAATATGAATGAAACATGGGAAAATGACCCCAGTAGAGAAATGGCTTCAACCAGCCAAAACAAAAATTCAAGGCCACCCCAAAGTTAAATTGGTCTGACTGATGTCAGCAATATATAAGTTCTTAGCCCAGACCCAATAATAGTATAGAGTCTCATGTGGAAGGTGTCTGTCTTTTACATATTCAGTTTGAATCTGTTTCCGAATACAGAAGCAGCCAGAAATGAGTACGTATACACATTTTTCCATTGAAAGATGTTTAGCAGTTACTCAAGCACATGAAAATATATTTTTCCAAATGTGTGTTTGTGTGTATATACACATATATTCTATAAATATGTAATCAATGCAAATTGAGAGCAGCAAAAACCAGATCTAGATTATGTCCTTGGATTCATGCATTTCAATACAAAATTGTTTAGCAGAAAATAGATGTTGAATAAATGTTGATGAGCACACACTAACTGCTGAAACTTCCTTAGCCTGACGAAGGGTTTTTGAACCCGAAAGCTTGCTTAATAACTATTCTTCAGCTATTTGGGTTGGTCTAATAAAAGATATCAGATTCACCCAAGGAACCTTGTCTACCAATGACTTAAAATTACACTTTTGCCAAGATTACATTTTTCTGTAGATTAACCATAGCTAGGTAGGACAGAGTAAAATTAAGAGACTGGTTTAGAGCCATAAGAGGTTATTCAGGCTCCTTAAAGGCAAACCTAGGATCCAATGCTATCCTGCTCCCACAGCTGATACAATTGATCTTAGCCAGCATAGGGTGCATCTGTACATGCAGTTTACTGCAGAGTTGACTAATTAGCTCTGCAGTAAAGCATCACAGTCTACATATGTGCTGATATTAGGGTGCCATATGCTAATTAAGTCCACCATAAAATAGTACTGTTGAAGATGGTACGATCTTACAGCAGGCTCATTTAGTACACTGAAATGCATGTGTAAATGCTGACTGCAGGCTTAAATTGTGCCCAGTTAGCTCAGGCAGCAGGGGCCAGACCCCTGTCTGCTGCCTAGCCACAACGCTCGGCACACTCTCTTGTACCCCAGCCAACTCCCACACCACCACCCAGAGCGTGGGGCTGACCCCCTGAGCCTGCTGCCAGCCCAGGCCTGCTCCACCCAGCTCAAAGTGCTGCTGTCCTAGGCACACATGTAGATGCTGCCCCTGGGAGCAGCATACTCCAGCTCAAAGAGCTCTGTAGTTTATCACATCACATTAATTGCATGTGTAGATGCAGTCACAGCTAGGTACTTTCAGTTTTTTAGTTCTCAGGGATGCTTGGAAAATGTAGGCAGTGGAGAAATGAATTTTGGGAAATGTGCAGGGATATAAAATAGTCTCTCTCAGTTGTTTTCAGTAGCTTAAGGGGGAGATTTTTGTAGAAAGGGCTAAGAAATGAACTCTTGGGGTTTTTTAAAAATATATCAGCTGAAGGGCTGAAAAAAACCTCAAAGCTTAGAACAAACTAAGGTGCTCTGAAAAGGCAATGTTTGTGATGGGAAGTATCTGCCGGGGTAGTAGAGGACACTATCAGTGGGAGGTAGCAGTCAGGCATTTTACTTGCTTTGTAATTGGAAGTCAGGAGATGCATCATTTCATGTTAATACATTTTACACTCTTTTGGATTAACAACCAAAATGCTAAACCAAAATCCAGTAAACAGTCACCAAAGAGTGTCTTTAGCCAAACTGTATGGAGGTCCTCAGGCAGTTTCACTGTTTCAGTTCACAGAGTTGCAACTTGTAGAAGAGAGAAGATGGAGAGTGCCTTTTTCTTTGAAGGGACCAGCAGTTAGAAGTTGCTGTTGTGACTTTGAAAAGAGAAGATTGTCAGACCCTCGGAAAGGGCCAAACCCAAGGAAAGGGACTGGTTGAAGATTGTGAACTTATATTAAACCTGAAAAGTCGATATTTTCAGTTCAGCTGTGAAATAAATCTACCTGACCTAAGGAAAACTGAAGTGTGAGTCCCTTCAGATGATGGAAAGATAAGATGATACCACAAATTTACCTCAATAGTCTTAAAGCATAGGTGTTTTATGTTAGAGAAAGTGATAGACAAATCTAGGGGATGGGAGTTTCTTGGGTTTGTCACCAAGATTCAGTGATAAAGCAAATATGTTCCTGTCATTTCAGCCTGAAATAAGTGAAGTAGGAAGCAGCATCTGCTTTATGTGTTTAATCTGTCTCAATAGACAGTCGCACAGGTACCCAGTGTACTGTGCAGATACTTCCTTAGTTTCTTTCATTAAATTCAAGCATCCCTATCTGGCACCTATTTTTGTTAATTCATTTTAGATTTAGTTCATGGTTTCTTTCTTAGACATGAGCTTTCCTAAGACCGTTTTATACATTCCTGTTCAGAATTTGCAGGATGTCAAGAAGGTCTCCTCAAAGCATTTTCTTAGAATATGCATAAGGGGTGTGGGATTCTGTAGCAGAGGACTACAAAAGTTATTGGAGAACTCTTCTCTAAGGCTAAAAACAGACAGTCAAAAAGCCCAAGGCTGAATTGATTCTGTCTTTGCAGGTTAGTCTAAACTGCACAGATTAAATTAAAACAGAAGTGAACAGACTTTACCTTTGATTCAGAAAATGCATCCACATGCCCGCTCAGGCCAGAAGCTGGATGGCGCTAGAGCACTGCTCTCCGGCATATAGCCAGCATGGGATGTGTGTTTGTTTCCTCTTCCTGCTGCCCTTGAGGTCTCTGGGATGTGCAGTCCAAAATCACAGAAGCAGGACTCTGCAGGGTTGCTTATCACCAGTGATCCTGGTTTTCTCTGATTTAAAAAAAAAAATCCCCAATTTTTGGATTAAAAAATGTAACCCAAAATCCACATTTTTCTGTGATCAGAATGAAACACCACTATATATATTAGTGATCTTTCATTTTGATCACAGAAAAATGTGAATTTTGTGTTACTTTTTTTAAATCTGAAAATTAGGGATTTTTTTTTTTTTTTTATCAGTGAAAACCGGTGTCCCTGTTTATCACTTCCTTTTCCTGCTTCCAGGTGCCTGGGATTTGTAATCCAGTCGCAGCCAGCAGTAAATTTGAGTGGGGGAAGGACTATTTAACTCTCCTCCCTGGCCCCAGACCTCAGCCGGGGCTTGCTAGTGCATGGTTTTGTTCAGGCCTGCTCAACAGCTCTGCAGTACGAAATAGGATAAGGGGTTTTGCATGTGCTAATGTTGCCTGGAGATGCACCAGTTCCTTTGTGGATTTCCATACATCTGTATCTGCTGGTTCTGGAGGGGAGCACAGATAACTTCTAACTTCTGTTACAGTCTTGCCCCGTCCAGTCTCTAGAGCTCCAACCCTGTGTACTTTGTATTTGAAAGTTCTGTGAACTGAACAGGAATGTCTCATGGAGACATTTCTCCTTACTTTTGACAGTGGTGGGGGGGGGGGAAATGTATATTCCTCAACCTGAAAGATTAGAATTAGGCATGTAACTTTCATGCAAATTAGTAGAAGCTATAGTTGCTCAGGAAGCCTGAGAATTATATCACTATTTAGGTACCTAGGCATACTGTCAAACTATGTAGTTTCAGGGTCTTAAGTTTGCAGAGACTGAGGCAGAAATTTTCTGTTTCTTTCTTTCCAAATCATCTCATTCCATGATTCTGTATATCAAGATTCTATGTATCATGGGGGTTTGGCTTTGAGGTTTTTTGTCCCCCAGAAAATGTGCTGGTATGTGTAAGTCTAGTTGTTCTTCCCTGTGTTCTTTTCTGAACTAAAGAATAACTTTAAACAATTTCTGATCACATTAAATATCATACCCATGAACCTCTTGCTACACCAGGGAGAAATATGAAACTCGTGGAGTGCCAAACTTTCTTGGAAGGAAAATCTTTTTTTGCCCAGATAATGGTACAATGAATGAGAGGTCATCTAATCTGAAGCGATACCAGAAATAAAAGAGTCCTGTATAAAACGTGTGATCTTTGGTCTATACCTCTTACTTTTTCACAAATAGATTAAGGCAAACAGAATTGCTACATAAAAAAATGAAATGTGTGTGCACTTGGGGATGGAGGTAGGATTTAGCTGCCATTTACAAAATGGAAGAGGAAGTAGCAGTGACTGGTATCCCCTTTTGCCCGGTGATTAAACTATTCCCTTTGGGAACAACTAGATGCAGAGGTGTTGATATTTTTCCTTTGCCTCAGAGCACAAGTGCCCTAACCCTTGGACTCCAAAGCTATTCTGAGCGGGGGAGGTCCTCAAACTCTCTTGTGGAAGCTATTCCACTTTCTGTAAAATATCTAACCTCTCTCACACAGTAAATATTTATATCTCTATAGCACAAGAGAATACTGTGAAGAAATTCCCTGACCTAGTTGCAACGCTGTACAGGTGTATTAATACTGGGCTTCTGGCTTAACAGCTAACTCAATTATGCTGCTTCCAGTTCCAGAGCTAGCCTGCATGGCATAGGCCTTCCACTGGGTAGATGTAACTGTGCCCGCCTGGCTTTGAACATCTTGTCCCAGGTGGCTTTGGTCTGGATAGACAATGGTGTTACCGCACGTGGCCTGTCGAGTAGATGTTTGCTCCCGACATGGTCCTCCCCTATCTCGCTTGCCACGACTTTGAATCTTAATACAGTGGGGAGTGGGACCACTCAGATTCCTTCGAGGGCACACTGTCTCTCTGGCAGTCTTCTGCAAGGCTCCACCTCCCCTCTACCTCGCCCTTATACCCAGCATCGCGGGTCACTGCTGTTCTTGTGGCGAAACTCCTGAGCAACAGGCCCCTAGAGACTCCCCGGTTTTCATGCCCACTGACTTTCCTTAATGTTAACCCCGATCCTGAGGCTCACACCACAATCGGGCCTCCCTGTGTGCCCTGATACTCAACCCCTCCAGAAGTGGGAAATGCAAGCTAGATCATAACAAAACCCCAAAAGAAAAGAGCATTTCTGACACACCCAGAGGGACCCCTCTGTACCCACATCCAGCCCCTAAGGCCCAATCATACACATCCCACTCCCCATGACTTTTATGGGGCTATCCTAGGCTCCCAACATGGTCGTGAGATCCTGTGGCCTTCTATGGACTTCCTCTCCCTCACTACTCTGGCTCCTATATCTTCGGGCCCCCTGAGGCCCTCCACCGTCCCACCTGGTCCGGTGCTGGGTAGTGGGTCAGCACCTCCCCCTCCTCCATGGTGGCTGCTGGAATCAGGGTCCCTCCGGGCTCTTCCATCCTGTTCTTCTGGTCTTCGCACGGGAGTTCCCACTCCTAGTGCTGTGTCGTCTTCGCTGCAGCCAACAGCTTCTGGCTCGCAGTGCAAGGAGCCAGATTCTTCCCTGCTGAGGAACACCACTTCCGGCCCCATTCAGAGCTTGGTGAAGACCCCTCCAGCTGGGGGTTCTGCTGGCATCCATCCCCCCACCTCTTTGCTGGCGGCCCGCTTTATTTCCGCTGACCGATGATCGCCGCTGACGTCACCGGCCAGCCACAGCTGTATGAAGGTGCGGCTGATGATTCACACAGGCTCCTCCCAGTGTTCCAGCTTCACCGCGGGTCTTGCTGCAGATGAGTGTTCCCTTTTACTTTTGCTTTTTCCTCCCTGTTCTTTCCTGGACTCCTGTTCCCGGGGTCCCCCCCTTGCCCTTTTGGGTCCTCCCTTTTGTCTCTCCCTGCAACAGTAACCAAAAGGATTCAATAGCTTTGTAGTTAGGTTGCAAGTAGTTAGCTTAGATTGCAAGTATTTAGCTTAGTAGTTACTCTCTTGCAAGATGGCCCACCGATTCTAGCCCCTTTTCCAATGACTCTTCACATAGTTTACTCATAGTTTTCTCAAAGTAACACAGGAGTGAGTGCCCTAATCATTTGGCTGTAGGCACAGGGAGGATACAGTACCACCATCACTATTACTACTTCTTAATCATCCTCCTCTAGTTTATAAAAGGTACGTATTTCCCCATGAATATAGGTTTTGGTTTTTCTCTCCTCGTGTATTTTAATAAAAAAACAAAAGTTTATTTGCTAAAATTCCTGGAAAATTTCCTTTTCCAGTCATCTCCAAAATGAACCTTTTTTTTTCCTTTGACTTGGCCAATACTCCCCAAATCAGTTATCTTTTATACCCCTAGACAGAACCAAATAGGCTAAGCAAAAAGATAAACTGGATTCACAGTTCCCCAGAGTTGTGTCATCAAACCTCAATTCTGACATAAATATTTGGCATGACTACTTCTGTGTCTCATGATGCCATGTTTCTTATTTTTTTATTATGTAAAATGGCGAAAAATATTGTATTTGTGAGCCAGGCCTATTTGAGCACCGTTTTCTAGAACTGAAAGAGTGAAACTGCTGGAGGACCTCCATGCTGTTCAGCTAAAGGAGCTCTCTGGTGACATTGTTTCCTGGAATGTGGTCTAGCATATTGGTTGTTAATCCGAAAGAACGGAAAATGTATTGTTTTAGCAAGCAACGATGTACCTCCTGATTTTTCCTAATTTGCACTGGGAAGCTATCTTTTCTTCCATAAAACATTGTATCCAAAATATTGTAGTCAAACATTGCATCCAAAGTTACAAACAAACAAAATAGCCATCAAAACTATTTCATTGCGGTAAGCTATAAGCTCATTTTACAGAAGGGTAAACTGACCGACAATCAACTGACCTTTCTGACCACTTAAGTTCAATTCAGTAAAAGTCTACACAATGAGTTAGTAACAGACCTGGAAACTGAATCCATCCCATTCCCTACCAAACAGAAATGACTTGCCATCTAAAGGTTATTTATTATAGAGCTGTCTAGGCACCAGACTTCAAAACTGAAGAGCAGGAAAGTCATTTGATTAAAAACAATGCCCAAGAAATTTTAGCTTATAAATTCTAATTCATTCTGTTTCTGAAAATAATAAAGATAGTAATATGAAGTTTTAATTTTAACTGAAAAAGCTCTTAGTTCATCAAAAGGAAAGATCACATCAGCTCAAGTTAGTATTTTCAAACTAGCAGAGCTGAACCATCAAGGTTTCATCAAAATATTTAAAAAAAAGAAAAGAGATTTGGACTGGAGGACTGGAAAGCAATTTCTCATGCAGAAAATAATAAATGTATGTTATGATCTGCCAAGTGGGGTTACTGAAGCAAAAACATTCTGCTCACTTGAAGACCAATTCATATGATCTCTTTGGGGAAATTGGGTACTGAATGTGGAAGAGTCATTTGGCTTTTCTCCTAATCTCTTTCCTGACCATCTAATAGGGTGAGAGGATGAATCAAGTCTGCCTTACACCCAGGGGCTATTTTTGTAGCTAGCAATAGCCAGTCAAAGCACCATTTAGGCAGCCAGATACACTTTTGCCAGAAGTCCTATCTGCATAATGTAGCTGTTGGCCCACTTTCCTGAGACCAAAGAAAATTGGCCCTATGTAAGAGCTCAAAGTAAGGTTGTAAGGAGGCTTTTTTTTTTTTTTGCAGTCTTTCCAAAGAGATGAAAAGGAGCTTGGCTCCAATGTTATCTGCTCTTTAACAGGATATGGCCAGAGCAGAAAGGTGAAAACCAGCAGAGAGATATGAAATAACGGTCTAATCCCACTAGAGCTTTCTGTGGATGAAAAATACTTTTGTAAGTGCCTGTGGTTACCCCTGTGAGTAGTTCATGGTAAATTAACACTATGCAGGTTCATGTGCAAAGCAAACCAAGTTCACTTCAATGTACTTAACAAAAAACTTTGCTCTGAAACTTTTCTTAAGAACTAGGACAATAAAAAGAAACGACTGCAGTCGGCTGTATCCATCATGATGTTAGGGAAAACTTCATTTGAAAAAGTAATGGGATTTAATGAATTCAAGTGATTAAATTGGATCTGACCATGTTGTATTGAGAGTCTCATTCAATTTATCTGTGAAGCTGGAACATTCTTGTTTTGATCAACTAGGAGCGTGAACTTAAAGGCCAGTGTAGGGTTTTGAAGCTAGATTGAAGCTATGTCAGGACAGCAAGATCATTTCCATTTAAAACGCTTCATCCAAACAGCTTTGCAAATATTGATTCAACCTCACAGCATCCTTATAAGATAGAAAAATGGTACTCCCATGTTAGCAATGGCTAAAATTGAGATGCAAAGAAAGTTAAAGCCCTACATTTTCAAAAAGCATTCAAAAGCAGGGGGAGCTTACACTTTGGAGCACTCATTCTGAGATAGAAGGACAGATTTTAAAAGGGAGTTGGAGGAAAGTTTGTGAAGTATGGTAATGTCCATTCTCTCCTACTACTGACAAGTTAACAGTAATGACATAAAAATAGATATTGTCCTCGTTCTAATTAGGGCAGGGGTTTTCAACCTCTTTTAATACGTGTACCTTGGTGGCTGGACACGGAGTGGGGGAGGAGGGTGGCACGCAGCCAGATGTGGAGCACAGCAGAGGGGAGAGAGTGGCACATGGCCAGATGTGGTGTGGTGGCAGCGCAGGGTGGTGGGTGGCGGTGGCAAGGAGTGCAAGCTTCCCCCCCTCCCTCTGCATCTGGCTGGCCAGGCAGCACCTGTGCAGCCCACAGTGGGGCACTGCTGCCCTCACCCCTTTGCCCCCTGGCCCTGCTCCTCGGAGGTGGCAGTGGCGCAGGGTGGTGGGTAGCAGCGCTCTGTCCCCACCTGCATGTACCTCCTAAGGCCTTTCCAAGTACCCCTGTGGGTACATGTACCTCCAGTTCACAACCCCTGGATTAGGGACAATGTTAAAAAGATGATATTCATGTTGGCTTTAACATAGTCCTTTAGAAAAAAATATGGTATGATTGCTACTTGGCTTGATTTGAATTTGAAATCAATGGAAGTAATAGAAAGCCTGCCCAAATGTTTGATATGACAACTGGCAGTTTATGGTTTTTGCTCGATTAATGATGGTTCCAATACTTTGAGATAAATAATTAGAGCATTGTAGATTGTACTACTAAATATTACTCACACACCTCCAAGCCAGGGTCCATCCAGGTGTTTATGTGGGCCTATGTCATCATGCCATTTGAACACATTACCTTGGTGCATGGGACAGCATGAGAACGCTTGCAATGTCACCATCTGTTCTGTGTATATTCATAGCAGGGAGAACAGAAGGCTTTAGGCACTTAGACCATCTATCTGGTTCCTTCCATGACCACTAAATACACTTTCAAAAGCAAAACAAGAAATCTTCCCCAGAGGGCCTGGAGCACTATGAAGTCAAGAGCATTATACTGATTTGACAACTTAAATGAAAAAGTCAAAGCAGACCCATTACCTCAAGACAAGTCTTGTTTAAATAAAGTAAGCTTTTTGCTTCTCTCTTCAGTTGACAGGTCATAACTAAATGGGCAGCTAAGTTCAAACCTGGCCTATTACTTTATAAATAACTGACAGTCAAAGACAGACAAGTACTGAAAATCAGCAGGGAATTCTTGTATGTGTGAGACTGAGAGGACAGGGAGGTTCAAACAGTTACTCAGCTAAATGCATCAACCTGTTCTTCTGAAGATGGTAGTGGCATGGCTGCTGGAACTTGAGGCCTTTGTATATGTTAGTAGAAGCTTCTGCGTACATACTAATATGTGAATAACAGTTTCATTTTAAATACAGTGCATTAAAGTGAAAGTGTTGTGATGGGGGTAAAGAAAAACCACGCATTGAAGCAAATTCTGTGTTTAGCTATAGAAGGAGTTTCTGGAAAAAGAATGGGACAATGAGATTAGTCAATCTTCATTTTAAAAGGAAAAAGCAACATTAAAATACAACATTTATCAGTTTCTGTGGACCCTTTTGTGTTAAAATTTTAGCCAAAAGTCTATACTGTTATAAATCCAAGTAACTCCACTGATGCTTCCCTGATATGAACAGTTGCTATAAATTATTGGTTTTCAACTGTTCTGGACTTGAGGCACTCCTCTATAACTTGTGTGTATTGAATAGTACCCAGTTTCAAGAGCCAATGTATATAGTAAGTGCTTCCTTCCTTGCAGAAGGGATGGGCAGTAAGGCTTGGGGATTGTTTAGGCAAGGGCAAGACAAATCCTGCATTTATCTGCCTAACTTATCTCCTTATCAGGGTACCTCAAAGGACCTGGCAGTACCCCAGTGTCCCCGGGCACCCCGGTTGAGAATCACTGCTGTAGATTCTTACTTGTGTGAGTGCAAAATTTGACTTAGTGGCACTTCAGAGTTGCCAGCCATATTATTTTTAACTAAAGATTTTTTTCTTCTGCTCCTCACCTTGCACAGTTACAGTCAACTCCAAATACACTTCCAAGCCCAGCAGTTCTTTCATGCGGTGTTCCTAATAGCTTGATGTAGTTTTTTGCCTCTTATTTTATGCAGTTGGCTAAGGCAAGTAGATGATGCAAGTGTCACACCTCTTCAACAGTGAGATGGGGTGGAGCAAGTTGTGGGACACAGGTGGCAAAGGAAGAACAAGAATTAGGGCAAGTAATGCAGAAAGATCTCAGAGACTGGTTCAGAGACAATTTTTCATAGGTGGTGGGCTACTTCTTCAGCTGCCTTTTGCCTGACTTCATACTAACATGGCTAACTACCCCTTTTTACTCAAGGAAAATAAGGCTGGGAAGAGACGAGTTGAATTATTTCCCCACATTTACTTAAGAGAATGGAACAAAAATCCCATCTTTATCCACTACAAGAATGGCACAGTGACCAAATACAGTTACCACTTGATGAAGTGGGAAAGGTCAGATGGCTGAAATGGGTATTTACAAAAAAAACCCCCAAAACCCACCCACACTTTATGAAAGGAGCTTCTGGATGGCTCAGTGATTATGATGCTAGACTAGATCTCCAGCAACAGATTTTAAAGTTCCTGTTGTGCCACAGACTTTCAGGTTGGGAAAGTTACTTCGTCTCAGCTCCCCTTGCATGTCATGGGGACAACAGTACTTCACTACCCTGTGGGATCTTGTGAGGATAAGAATATTAAGAAACTGAGATTTTCAGATACTAAAACAATGGGAGTCATTCACATACAAGAGATAGGTGTGTCCTGAAGAGTTGATTTAATAGCTGTTGCTTTATTTGATCACAACTACAGACCCGGGGATCAAAAGGCACTGAAGATCTTCCATGCAGGGGCTACATTCCCCCAATATGTGTCTTCCCCATGCTTCCTTCCTCCCCTGATATCCTGGCTCTGCTAAAGCCAGAACACCATAGTCTCTCCTGTTTTCAAGCCATCATCCCCCACACCCTTTTTGAATGGGGAGAGTCTCTTCTGTGTTGAGGCTCTGGATGAGTTTAGCCCCAGGAGTTTCCCAGTCCTTTGCATGGATCCCAACCCCATTCAGTGTCCTGGGAAACAAAGAAGGTAGCTTACTGCTTCTACACAAGAGGGTTAAGTCCTGGACATATGATCTTACTCCAAAACAGAGGTATATGGAGAAGTAAATTTAGAGCAGAACTGAGATTATATTGCAGAATTGCCAATTGTGGCCAAATCTTAACAGAATATATCTGGAACTTCTTACTGTTGTTTCCAGTCATCCAGCATGAAGTATTGTTCATCTGGCAGTTGAATAAAAAAGCACAATCATGCCAACTGAAGCAAATTTTAGTTTCTGCTCACAGCACAATTAAGTTAATGTAAATACATTCTAATTGGCTCAACAAGAACTATGCTGAATGCCTGGGTTCTTACACTGAACAAACAAAAAATGCTGTGGCTAGTCCTTTATGGCTAAAACCAAGATACTGCCAAGTCTGCCCTCCCTCCCCAAGCTACTTTATGTGGCTCTCATAAATATATCCATATGAACTTTTTTTTAAAAGAATGTCAACTTTGAAATTAGGATCATATCCTTGCATTTGGCAAACTGGGACACAGGTCACAAACTAGGACATCTAAAAGGCAAATATTTGTTGCATGCCAGAGCTTGTGAACTCTTTTTAAAATATGAGCACTCCAGGACACTCTCCCACGAAGAGATTACCAGATGAAAAGTCCCTTGATGAAGCTGTTCGTGGTATCTAGTTGCTTAGCATTCCTTCTTGTTCACTGAACATAATGGCCTCATGGAGGCAGAAGTACAAGGGTGAAACTAGATTTGATTTTGACTACAGCAGGGGGTAACCAGCTGTGATACAGATCTTTAAAAGTATTGTCCTGCCTGTTGCCATGACAGTTACATTTTTAAAGCATGTACCATACCAAATCATCATTTGACCACCATTCATGTTTTTTCAGAGGTTTATACTAACAACATAACAGTGCCATTTAAAACCACTGTTAGGCAGGTCAGACCCATGTAAAACTGACTCCTTCATTTTATTTTACCAGAGATGGAGAAAGTGTTCTTTCAGCAAAACCTGAATATTCATAACCATTAACTTATCTGATTGCAGAAAAGGGATTCCTGTTATTACAAAGGAATAGATGATCCAGCTTTATGGACTATGACCAATGGTACATAACTGTGATAGATATGAAAGTGCTGAATCTGCATGTGTGAATGTTATTTTTTTGATGAATCTGCTGAAGCCGATGCAGATGAAGTTTTACTTTGTGTTTATGCTATATTGTGTGCCTGCTGTCCAGCAGCACTTCTTCCTGCACTTCTGGTTGGAGTCATCTATTTATGAGGGCCCTGGGACAAACACAACAATGAAAGGCTGTTCCATACATGTTTGAAGACAGGTGTTCATAGCATAAGTCCAGCCAAAGTTCACCAGCATTCCCCTCCTACTTCACACCCTGCTAGAGATGGTGGGAATTAAAGTAACTTTTTAATTTTAAACAGCTGTCTTTAGATCATACCTTTCATAAGATCTATAATGCCACAGCGCCCTGAGGTGCCACCAGATTCTTTGAAGGGTGCCCTGAAGTGTCAAGAGCTAATCAGATAAATGCAGACTCGGGCATGTCCCTGCCTGGCCAATCCCCGACTCCACTGCCTGGATCCTCAGCAAGGATGTAAGCACTGTAATATATAAATTCATTTTTTTTCAACTCCCATGCTACTTAGTTCACAAAAGTTATGGAAGTGTCTCTCAAGTCCCAAAAGGTTAAGAGCTACAGCTCTAGCAAGTGGCCATTCATAGCTTTGCTTGCTGAGATAGGATCCAGATGTGATTTACCAACAGTATAAACTTATAAATAGTCAAGAGAAAAAAGTTAGCAAAGACAATTTGTTTATTTTGTTGGTTTTGGGGGGTTGTTTCTAAGACTTTAATGGGTTCCTAGCACCAATCAGATACCAGATATTCCTATTTCAAAAAAAAATTTAAGGAATCTTAGTGTGGGACGAAAGACAACTGCCACCTCAGCCTAGTTCCCTCCGTTCCCTTGGCTGGACTTCAATGAGCACTTTTTATTGTTGAAGGAAACTGTGACTATGCTTTGGGGAGTATATGTACTGCACTCATAGTCTTCACTCTTTATTTAGCACTCTAGAGCAGCTTAAGACAAGAAAAAACCTCTCTGTCATCCATGAAATGGGAGCTCCTGTGGACCTGTCCCCACACCATGGTCTTCCCCTTGGTTGGAGTGGTGATAGCAAAAAGTATCATTCCCTTCCCAGGGAGGCAGGGAAACAGCACAGATGTTCTTTTTCCCTCATTCAAAAGGTCAGCTGAAGATTCCTTTTTCCTTAGGGCAATGGCTCTCAACCAGGGTGCAATGGCAACCTGAGGTGCCTTGACAATATTTCAGGGGTGCTGCAGTATGCCACGTAATGTTAGCATGGTTAGGTGTGCAAACGTGATTTACAAGGTAAACCCAGAGATGTCAAATAGGAATAATAGAATCATAGGAAAGTAGGATTGGAAGGGACTTCAGGAGGTTATCTAGTCCAACCCCCTGCTCAAAGTAAGACCACCCCCAACTAGATCATCGCAGCCAAAGCTTTGTCTAGCCAGGCCTTAAAAACCTCCAAGGATGGAGATTCCACCACCTCTCTGGGTAACCTGTTCCAGTGCATCACCCTCCTAGTGAGAAAGTTTATCCTAATATCTAACTTAAACTTCCCTTGCTGCAACTTGAGGCCATTGCTCCTTGTTCTGTCATCTGCCACCACTGAAACAGTCTAACTCGATCCTCTTTGGAATCACCCTTCAGGTAGTTGAAGGCTGCTATTAAATCCCCCCTAAGTCTTCTCTTCTTTAAACTCTGTTCATCAAAACTGGACGCTCCATTACGGTACTCCAGATGTGGCGTCACCAGTGCCAAATGAAGGAGAAGAATCACTTCTCTCAATCTGCTGGCAATGCTCCTAATAATACAGCCCAGTATGCTATCAGTTTTCTTGTCAACAAGGTTACACTGAGCGCCTATACATGTGCATTAAAGCTGCTCTGACACGCTGTAATTACAACGCATCGGAGCAGACTCAATTAATTGAGTGTGCTGGAGTGTAGTAATTACTGCACTCCAGTACACTACAGTGTCACGTATATCAGCATCCCTGCACTGAAAAATGGTGGCGGGGTACTTTAACTAATCAATGAGCTTTAGTTAAAACACCCCACTGCCATTTTTCATACATGTGAAGCTCTGGGTGCTTTCATTAGTTTCTCTAAAGCACCCCCGCCGGAGCACGTGTATAAATGTCTACTGTTGGCTCATATTTAGCTTAATGTCCACTGTAACTCCCATGTCCTTTTGCTTAGCCCATCAGTCCTCAGCCTGTCCTGGTACATGGGATTGTTTTATCCTAAGTGCAGGGCTTTGTACTTGTCCTTATTGAACTTCAGGAGATTTCTTTTGGTCCAATCCTCCAATTTATCTAGGTCTTTCTGAATCTTAGCCCTATCCTCCAGCATATCTACAATTCCCCCCAACTTGGTGTCATCTGCAGACTTTCTGAGGATGCATGCCATCTCATCTTCCAGGTCATTGATAAAGATATTGAGCAAAACCAGGTTGTGGGAGACCCTTATCAAAAGCCTTGCTAAAGTCAAGGTATATCAGGTTTACTGCTCTTCCCACAACCACAGAGCCAGTCATCTCATCATAGAAGGCAATCAGGTTGGTCAGGCATGACTTGGCCTTGATAAATCCGTGCTGATTATTCTTAATCACCTTTTTTCTCCTCCAAGTGCTTAAAAATAGATTCCTTGAGGATCTGCTCCATGATTTTTCCAGGGACTGAGGTGAGGCCGACCAGTCTGTAGTTCTCCAGATTCTCCCTCTTTTCTTTCTTAAAGATGGACCACTATATATACCCTTTTCCAATCAACCAGGACCTCTCCTGGTAGAAAAATCACCACAATTTTTCAAAGATAATGGTCAGTGGCTCTACAGTCACATCAGCCAACTCCTTCTGTGCCCTTGGGTGCATTGCATCAGGCCCCATGGACTTTTACACATCCAGTTTTTCTAAATAGTCCCTAACCTGTTTTTTCACCACTGTTGGCTGCTCACCTCCTTCCCAAACTGTGTTGCCTGGTGTAGTAGTCTGGGAGCTGGCCGTGCCTGTGAAGACTGTGGTGAAAAAGGCATTGAGTACTTCAGCCTTTTCCACATCACCTGTCACTAGGTTGCTCCCCCATTCCATAATGTACCCACACTTTCCCTGATCTTCCTCTTGTTGCTGACATACTTGTAGAAAACCACCTTGTTACCCTTCATATCTCTTGCTAACTGCAGTTGCACTTGAACCTTCCTGATTTCATCCCTGCATACCTGAGCAATAAGAGCAGTAAATGTGATATACCATGATATATAGCACTTCACCATAGTAGTTAGTCCAAGTTTCCACTTCCTGTAAGCTTCCTTCTTGTGTTTTAGTTCAATGAAGAGTTCTCTGCTAAGCCAAGCTGGTCTTCTGCCATACTGTCTTCCTGAACAGTGTGATGGTTTGTTCCTGTGCTCTCAGTAAGTTTTCTTTAAAGTACCTTTAAAGAAGGTTTAAAGTCTTTAAAGCATCTTCGCTCTCCTGGAATCCTTCCCCTCTCAGGCTGGCCTCCTAGGGGATCCTGCCCACCAGTTCCCTGAGTGAGTCAAAGTCTGCTTTTCTGAAGTCCATGGTCTTTACTCTTCTTCTCTCCATCCTTCCTTTCCTCAGGATTCTGAACACAATCATCTTGTGGTTGCTGCTCCCCAATTTGCCATCCTCTACTACATTCCCTACCAGTTCTTCCTTGTTTGTGAGCAGCAGGTCAAGAAGAGCCCGCCTCTTAGTTGGCCTCTCCAACATGAGCACCAGAAAGTTGTCCTCAGCACTCTTCCTGGAATCCCTGTACTGGAATCCCTATATTTCCCTCCTGGTAGATGTCAGGGTGGTTGAAGTTCCCCATGAGAACCAGGGCCTATGACCAGAAAACTTCTGCTAGCTGTTTGAAGAAAGCCTTATTATCCTTACCTTCCTGGTCTGATGGTCTATAGTAGATACCTATTACAACATCACCCTTGATGCTGTCCTCTCTGACCCTAACCCAGAGGCTTTCAACAGGCCTATCTCCAGGTTCATACTGGAGCTCTGAGCTCTTTTATGTAAAGTGCAACTCCTCCACCTCTTCTCCCCTGCCTGTCCTTTCCGTACAGTTTGTACCCATCCATGACGGTGCTCCAATCATGTGAGCTATCCCACCAAGTCTCTGTAATTCCAGTCAAGTCATAGTTCTGTGACTGTACGAGGACTTTCAATTCTTCCTCCTTGTTCCCCAGGCTCCGTGCATTCTTGTACAGATGCCTAAAATAACTATCTGATTGCTCTTTCTCAGGAAGAGTGAAGAGGCCTCCCTTGTTGCCCCGTCCTGTTAATGCTTCCTTAACATCATACACTTTCCCACTTACCTCAAGGCTTTTGTCTCCATCTCCTGGCAAACCTAGTTTAAAGCCGTCCTCACTAGGTTAGGAAGCCTGTCTGTGAAGATGCTGTTCCCTCTCCATAGTGTTAAAAACATTATAACCTGCTGTGGTCTTTCTAAGTTCTTTTCAAAGGAAAAAATGCTTTATTATTTTTCTGTACTCAAAAAAACACGTGAAAACTAAGAGCTGATATTTTCCAATGGATGCCTTGAGTCTAATGAGGGGTGTCTTGAATCTAATGAGGCTGAGAACCACTGCCTTCAGGGAACTGCAGGAGTCCCCCTTACTTCTTCCTTGCAGAAATGGCAACAAGAGACCCTTTCAGCACTTACCCAAGAATTCTTGCTGTATTTTACTTGGATAAATGAGATTGGCTTTTTTATGTACTAGCCAGTCAGAGTCCTGTGGTGTAGCCTGGTACAATGGCATAAGCTCTCTTAACAATCAACCTTGTAGTTAGCTACCCCATGAATCTCTGTTGTGAGATATCTTCTCTATTGTGTTAGGCTGGCTGCAGTTTGGCATAATTATGGGTACAGACACATGTATATTTGAAACCATTTGGGAGAGGTTTCAAAAGAGAAGAATTTATTCTAACTGCTACATGAGGGGTGTGTCTACAAGATATGTTTACTCATAGGCAGAGGGAGAAAATATTATTTGGGGGGCTGAATAAAACTTAAAATTAAAAGATACTTGTACACACACAGACACATATGCAAAGATGCAGAGACAGACAGACACACACACAGAGACACAGGCGGGCGTGTACATGTACACACACACACACACAGTGCCCAGCAGGTAAGTGTGTAGGGGGAAGGGGCACGGGGGAGGGAAGAGGCATGTGGGTGCAGATAAAGGCCCCCACAGTGAGGGAGGAGGGAGTGGGGCAGGGGCACGGGCAGGGGCTTGGGGGAATGGGGCCCTGGGGCCAGTTGTGGGAGGGTCAGAGCTCAGACAGCTTGTCCAGGGGTATGGGAGGGCTCCTGCTGCTGTGTGCACCCCCAGGGCAGGCATGGAGGGCACGTATCTCCTGGATCTGTGTGTGGGGCGTTGCAGAGGTAGGATGCTACTGTGGGCTGGGACTCTGCACCTCACTGCTGGTGCTGGTGCCCTGACAGCTATGGAACACCATGTGCATAGGCAGACTAATAGACCCGGAAGCAAAAGCCATGGTTTTAAACTTGACGCATTTTTGTCTCCCAGCAGGAAGACAAAAATGGCTCCAGGTTTAAAACCGCAGCTTTTGCGTTTGCTTTCCTGCATCTGAGAGCATGGCCCCTCCCCCAGTGGGGCTGGGGAGGCAGGCTGGGACTGGGTTACCTGAGAGTGCCGCACAATGCCACACCTGGCAGGGTAGGAAATGGGCTAGAAGCACCGCACTGTACCTCTGCAGATGGGTGATGGTGCCGGGGGAGACTTGGGGGGCTGTGGCCCCCCCAAATTCACCTTAGCCTCCCATAACCACCCCTCCTAGCACTGCCACCTGCCCACAGAGGTGTGGTGAGATACTCTCAGCCTGAGTGAGCCCGGCCAGGTGCAAGTGCGCAGTTGCTTGGACACAGGCGGTCAGCTGCACCTGCTGGTCAATGCAACAGGGGCTGGGAGGAAGCAAAACGGAACCGCAGATGGCTTGTGAGGTGGGGGGCAGCTACCTCAGAGTGATCAAGAGTGTTGGGGGGAGCTCCTGTGAGGGGAAAGTGTGTGTGTGTGTGTGTGTGTGTGTGCATGCATGTCTCTGTGTGCATCTGTGTGTGTGTGCATCTTTGTGTGTGTGCGTGTGTGTGCACGTGCACGCATCTGTGTGTGTGCATGCATCTGTGTGTGTGTGTTTGTGCATCACTGTGCACACACCTATGTGTGTGTGTGCATCTATGTGTGTGTTTGTGCATCACTGTGCACACACCTGTGTGTGTGCACATCTACGCATGCAACTCTGTGTGCATGCGCATGTCTCTGCATGCATGCTTCTGTGTGTGTGCATGACAGCATGTGCATCTGTGTGTGTGTGTGTGCATGCATCTCTGTGTGTCTGAGTGTGTCAATATGTGTGTGCATCTGTGCTTGTATGCACACATCTGTACCTCTGTGTGCATTTGAATCCGTGTGTGTGTGCATGTCTGTGCATCTGTATGTGTCTGTTTCTGTGAGTGCATATCTGTGTGCACCTGCATGTGTGTGTGCATGTGTGTGTGCCTGTGTTCATGGCAGGGAGAGTGTGTTTGTGTCTGTGTGTCCATGTGCAGAGAGTGAGTAAAGTGGGCACCCATCTGTGTGTGCCTATGTGTGTCTATGTTTGGCCATAGCGGGGGAGCAGGGGAGGGAGCAGGGAGAAGAAGCAGGCATGTGCTCCCCTACCCCCAGCCTAGCAGGGTGCACCCAGCCTCCTCCACCAGCACTGGGTGGGGAAGGGGCCCCTCCTCCCCTGCACTCTAGCTGCCATGGGGTCAGAAGGCCTCCAATTCTGTATTTGCCCAGAACCCCAGTACACCTTAATCCACCTCTGGACACACATCTTCTGCATGCTGGTTGCGCCGTGTCCCCTGCCTGCCCTTGTGCCCCAGCCAGCCCCTCCAGAGTCTACATGTGTGCTTGTATTTACAAATACTATCTTGCTGCAGAGTGAATTAGTTTACTCCCCTCTAACTGCCCTGCGCATGTAGATGCTGGGACATTTACTGTGGAGCTAATTAGTCCACTCCACAGTAAAAAACTTATGTAGATGCACTGGCACTGAAGGGCTAGGGACAGACATTCAAAAAGCTTGAGCCTGAATTGATTCAATCTTTGCAGGTTAGTCTAACCTGGCTAGGCTAAACCGGTTTGTAACCACACAGACATCCCCTCTACACTGAAGAAATGCACATGCTTGCAGTGGCTCAGCCTAGAAGCTGCCCTCCCTTCCCTTCGGTAGTGCTGAGCTGAGGAGGGGCAGGACACTGATTAGGAAGGGGTCCCCCCCCCAGCCCAGTAGGGAGTTGATAATACAGTGTTTATCAGCCCATTAAGAAAACAAAAGGCTCTCTTATTAGTTCAAGTTCTTAAACAACCTCTTCCAAGGAAGGAATGGAGGGACATTACCAGCTACTTTGTTGATTAACTCCAAAAAGCCCTAAGCTGACATTGTCCTGTCTGCCTTTGTTTTGTCTCCCACAGCCCAGACATAGCCAGCATGTGATCTGCTAGCTAATGCTGAGAAGTGTCTATGTAGACAGAGGGGAGGGGGGAATCCCTGCTTGTGCAGGGAGTGTTGAGGGTGAGGGGGAGGAGCAGGAGGAAGCCAGGAAGACCCTGCTGTACCTGCATTTTCTGCCAGCTCTCCAGTGAGGGAACAGAGGGGAGGGGCCAGCTCTGCTGTGGAGCAGAGAGCCCAGCCCAGCCCAGCCCAAAGTGCATGCTGGGATGCTGCGGGACTCTGGTTTAACTTAAAGCAGGCAGGGGTCTGGGACAGACATTGCATAAATTGATCTGACCCAAATCAGTTAGGTCTGATACTACATTCAACCAGATTTATCTCAAACCGGTTTCAGCCATTTTCAAACTGGTTGTGTGCTCTGAACACATCTGTTCTGTTACAGGTTTAAACCAGTTTCTGATTACTTAAACTGGTTATGTGTAATGTCTCTCCCTAGCTGGGCGGGGCGGGGGTGAAGAGGGGCAGAGAGAAGTAGCAGCAGCAGTGGCACGGGCACAGCTTTCAGCTCCCCAGTGCAGTTCCCCTCTGGTTGGAAGTTGCACTTGCACCACAGCTGGGGAGTAGGTGGGCTGGGAGAAGTAGCTATGGTATGGGCACAGCTCCCACCTTCAGCAGGGCAGGGAAAGCCCCCCTTCCCTGCCCTGCCCCTGACACACCACCAAAGCTACCTGGCCCAGGCTGGATTTGGGCCAGGTTGTTCTGGCCTGCAACTTGAAAATGGTTGCTGGCTCTGTCTTAGTGAAGGAAACCACCTAAGCTAGTCATCTGCTTGTCCATTTCTGATCCCAGTGTAGCTGGCATCCAAAACCAGTGTAAATTACAGTGGGATGTCTCTATCTGTGCCTTTAACAAGAATGCACAGTACCACAGAACACTTCAGTTGCTTCCTATCAGGAATGATCCCATAGCATTCTGTCTCACTCAAGGATGATATTTCAAAGTGTCTGTTTCATATTGTTGAGCATAATAAGATGAATATTCTAAAACAGCCCATTATCCTGTCAAGGGGCTGTACAATTTTTAAAGAGGATGATATGCCATAGCTTTCAATCACCCAGTAATTCAACACGGGTTTTATATCAGCCAGAAAAACCACATCAAAAGGAGGGAAGATTATAAAGGGTTTCATGTACTTTTTGATGGTACCACATAAAGAGAATCCAGCAGGACATGTTAATATTAATCACAGGTAGATTTCAGCAGGAATAAAGGAAGGAAAAGAGATTGCTGTTGAGCACTGCAAATCGAAGCACTTTTAAGAAAGAGGGTGATTAGTCAAATGCAAATCCCATGAGAAAACTGAGGGCTAAGCAGATCCACATGAATCTCCAGAGACACGTGAAGCCTTGCCAAGCAGTTAACTGGAGCATGCTGCTCCAGTCATGCTGTGAAGTCAACTATCTTGGCAGGCACAGATTAAAAGATATCTCTACCTACCTGCAGGTTGCTGTCTTAGTGAGATTGTGCATATATGGAAGCCTCAATTCACTGTGAATATAAACTGCTCAGATATGGTTGATATGCATAAGAGGCATATTAACAACATGCATAGTCAGACTTAGTTATTACTTCTGGGGTTGAAAGAAAAGTGGGACGTAGATGGTGTCCTGTTTGTTAAAGGATCATCAGGGGACCTTCCAGTTGCCTGCCCCTGAAACCTGATTTTTTTTCCATTGGTAAAAGTGCAGAACGATCTCTTCATCCCAGGGAGAAAAACAGTCTGTACAGTATAGGCATCTGTGGTGGATACAGAAGGATCCCTGGATAACTCCTTTGTCCCAAACAGAGCCAGATTTATGCCTCTGTCCAAGACAGGATCTCTGAATATGCCACTTCTAACATTGTTTATTTCTTTTTTAAAAGTACTAGTGAAAGAATAACCATAGTAGGTATACAGAATTGGGGGATAGAACTTGAATGGAAGATTTGCCATCCAATCCATGGCAGCATCTTCTACCCAGATTGATTTATGGTTGTTGAAGTGTTTATGGCTGCTATCCAGGTTACAGAAAACAGGCAAATGAGGGCAGGTGATTGTCTTGCCCCTTTAATTAATCCCTTCTGTGAAGGCCTCTTCTTCTGTGAAGGTAAGCAGCTATCTAACATACCTTGTTTTCTGTTGGAGGTAGAAATTAGGAATATGCTAAGCAGGCCGTATTCGATTTGGATTCAGCCTGAACTGGGGGACAGTGATTCAATTAGTTAATTCGGATCACTGTCTTGATTTGATTTGGCCGAATCCAAATCTGCAGATTCGATGCTGATTTGGAGAATCAGCGATTCGGCCATAGACACAGCTTTAAATGTTTTTTCTACATACCTCGAAGTACCAAGGATGGCTCGTGAACGCTGAGAAGGTGGGGCAGATGGAGTGTCCCACAGGAGCACGGGGGGGGCCCTGCGTGCTTGGCGGTGGACCCGGACATGGACTGGAAGTACTTCTGGTCCACTTCCAGGTCTGCTGCCAAGCGCACGGGGGACCCCCCCTCCCCCCCCGTGCCCTCCCAGTTCAGCGGTCAGCCACAGGGGGACCCCAGGTGCCCCCCACATCCAGGAGGCACCAGTTGCCAAGCTGGCGGGTGGGGCAGGGGTCCCCTGTGTGCTCCATGATGGACCCAGAAGTGGGCCGGAAGTGCTTCTCATCCACTTCCGGGTCTGCCGCCGAGTGCACTGGGGACCCCGCCAGGCTCCCGTGGGGCAATCCATCCGCTTCAGCACCTCAGCATTCACAAGCCACCTGGTATCTTGAGGTATGTAGAAAAAACATATAAAGCTGTGCCTATGTCTGAATTGTTGAATCTCTCCAAATCGATTCAGAGGGTTCTGATTTGATTCAGAGAGATTAAAGGGTCTCCTGATTCAATTTGAATTTGGAGATTCAGCTGCTGCATTGGGCCGAATCTCTGCCAAATCAAATCAGTGTCCGAAGCTTCACACAGCCCGAGTAGAAATATGCCACTCCCAAATTGCAGGATGTTTGTTTTGACCCAGGTGAGGGATTTATCCACAGAGGAGTCTACATTTTCCCTTGTAACTCATCTGTCAAACTGGGAAGTTTTGTGTATCCAACCATCTCTTCAAACATTTTACATGATTGATTATTAGGAGTAGAGGTTTATTGGGCAGGTTCAAATGCAGGTCCAAATGATCTGGAGAATCCTCATGACATCCTTTTTCTCAGAGGATTCCCATTATCTACATTCAGATGCAAATAGCAGGATCTCTTTGTCTCTAGTACTTCCCAGAGCCCTGCAACAGAACCTAATTGAACTTCTAAAATCTGAGGAGTATATTCCTCAATCCTAAACTGAATCATTTTGTCACTCCCCAAGCATTTTGATTCCAGATTCCTCCTCCTCTCCTTCAGACCCTTCTTATCCTAGCTATCTAGTCCAACAGTATCTTTCGTGAGTAGGTACCTCTCTGAGGCTAGCTATTCAGTGGTGTTTTTTGAGGTTTTTCCACCACAAAAGATGTCAGACCTAGGAGGTGACCCCTCCTAGATAAGGGCTTAGGTATCCCTATCCTTAAGCAAAGGTTGCTTTTTTCCCCTCCCCAGGTTTGTCCCTTTGTCTAAGAGACTGATGACTTGTCTCTTCCTCTTCTTTGCATTATTATGGTCTGATGCATCTCTGCACCAAGCCTCCAGCTGATCCTGCAGCGGAGACAACAGCCATATTTCTTATGCTTATTATCACTGGCAATTCAAAGCTGCTTATATTGTATACTGGTTTCAGTTTGCTCCATATGTTCGAGCTAAACCATTAGTCTCTTATGGTTCTGGCTAAATACAGAATTTCTCATTCTGACATGGGCCCTTCTGGTTCTTGAGCAGCCTCAAATCTACTGCTCTATATACAGGGTACAACATTACCAAAGTGCCATTACTGAGATAGACATTTAGAAGGCCCATAAATTCACAGCAATGGAAAAGCTCCACAAGAAGTTTAGAGGAAAAGGGTTTCCTCACTTCTACACATGGACACACTATTGAGTATTAAAACTAGCTCTTTTAGAACACTAAAGGTATGGTTTCCAACCATTTTGTGTTTTGAATAATTCCTTCTTGGAATAGACTGGCAGATCCACCCCACCTGTACTGCGTCTTATCATCTGGTCCATTTTCCTTCTGTCTTCCCACTCTGCTTCTGAACCTGTGCTTGTTCTCCCTCTTCTATATCTATATAGCTATATATATACATCTATATCTATAGATAGATATCTATCTACAGATATAGATATACAGATATTGCTTCTGCTGTTTTTTCCCTCCAGTCTTTCTTTCCCACTCTTGCCTCTGATTCAAGGTCTCCACTCACTGCACAAAAGAGTGTAATAAGAAGAGACAAGACACTTGGACTGTAAGGCTTTCACTTGAGGCTTCAGCTACAGAGTATACATTTTTCTTCCATGAAATAACAGAACTGGAAGGTGAGTGGCCTTCTTTCTGCTTTGGAACGGGCCATGGTAACATGGATGTAGCGTATGTGACAGGAGAAATCATACACTCCTGGAAAAATAAGGCTGGAAGGGATTCAGAAGGCCATCTAGTCCAAGGCAGGGCCATCCTTGTCTAAACCACCCTTTATATTCACCCAACTATATAGAGTGGGAAGAAATGTTTGACAAATCTTTGAGCACAAAGAGCCTTTCCTCAGGCTTGCCCACCATCTCTTTTGATTACACATTTGATCCAATGAGAACTATCACCCAAAAACTCCACTTGCTTCTCACATATTTCCTGGACATGGTTACAACAATATGCCAACCCTACTAAATCATCCTAGACAAACTCTGGTTTAATCTACATTTAAATAACTTGTAATGATGGATCCCACAGCCTCTCTAGGTATGTTGTTCCATAACTTAACTAACTCCACAATGTTGTCTTTCCCACACTAGTTGCTCTCTTTTGCCTCACCATGCCCTCATCCACCTGTTTCCGCAAGACCCTATACTGAGAAACATTGCACAGCACAGAGCATTAGTGTGTGTCACCTCATTCGCTCTCAAAAGCTGTGTGCTAGCTGTACCTGGCAAAGTTATGTAACAGTGCCAGACCCATGACAGCAGCTGCAGGTATGTTTCTGGAAATGTACCAAAAGTACTTGTTAAAGATATTAACTATGAGTTTTTGTTCTTTATTTGGAATGAAGCATCTTTTATTTATTTTTTTGAAAGCTCAGCTAACTCAGAAAGTGAATGTGATTTTAAAACTATGCTCTAAGGTACCATAGGGTGGGTCTTGTCAACTGTACAAGGAGGACTCTTTTTACTATTATTGACCAAAAATGCAACTTTGGCCCACTCAAAACTGTTTATCAGAATTCACTGAATACATTGATCTAAACTGGTATTTTTCAGAGTAGAAAGGTGCGCCCTTTACCCTGTAGCCAGGGTACAGAACCAAGATATACAAGACTCGGGTTCAAAACTGTTCTATGCCTGACTCAAGGTAGGGTTTTAACTTAGATCATTCCAACCTCTTCCAAAAGTACCATAACCACCAGGATAATAATGTGTATTGAGGAGGATATTTCAGTTTCTCTTTCTGATGCTCTTCCACCTTATATAAAATACTTGAAATATTCACTATTTGCCCACTAAGTGAAGGAGAACAATTCCATTGTTTGGTGGTGAGGGGTCATGCTTTAGGAGGTAGGACAGCAGATTCCTATCTTTCTGGTGGACATTCAGATATTTTATTCAAAGTTCAAGTGTCAGCAGAAGAGATTGAGAGAAGAAACTGATATTTTCATTTCCATTTTGATCGGTCTGATTGAATTGTTTATTTGGTTATACTCAACTGAAAAATCAAGTATTTGCAGTGTTACTGAATAGTGAAATCCATTGTCAGATGCAATTAGCCTGTAGCATAAGCAGTGGCAGGGCAAGTTTCCTTCAAGATACCCTGATAATATTGCCTAGGTCTCCTCACGAAAGCGAAGTTAGATTGCTCTAATGAGGGTTGAGTATTCTGGCTTTGGATTCTTTTGTTTTTGGAAGCAAACTGTTAATTTTCATTGTTTTAAGTTTTGGGTTGCTATGCCATTCAAGTTAATAGGTTCCAGTAACTTCAGTAGGCTTTGAAACTGCTGCATCACTTGTTAGAAGTCAAGAAAGCAGGGAGTTATGACTGCTTGCTTAAGGAACACAAGTTTCTTTTAGTCCATTGGATAACATTGCATATGCCAACCAACACACTACATAAATGAGTCATTTGTTGTATATTCATGGGTCATGGAACTTGTTTTATTATCTCAAGTTTGGCCAAACTTATTTATAAAAATTAGTTCTCAAAAGAAAAATGTAAACGCTTCATGAACTCCCTCTGGTTTGATGAACTAAGGCCACTTGAGACACAATAAAGACTTTATTTTCAAAGATGCATTTTCAAAAATACTGAGACTTCCAGAGTGTTTCTATAACCTATCCCTATATATTAATAATGCTTAAAATGTATTTCTTTTACCATTTGCTAGTATACCGTTGTCAGAACCCAGTAAGTTGTATGCCTATGGCACAGTGGAAAATTCCATTGGTTTGATACATGTGCCACAGTGAAAAATTCCGCTATGTCAGAGCCAGTAACTAAATGCTGCATCACAGTGGAAAAGTACAGCTTAGAAAAAGGTTCCCGCCAACTTTATGCAAACACGCACACCACCATTGGCCGGTTCTAAATTATTCATATTTGGTGACTCGCGATTGGCTTGTTAGTCATATAAAAGTTGAAGCAGTTTCCGCCCAAGTCAGAGAACTCCGCATATTTCTCCAGGTTGGAGAACTCTGCACATCTCGCAGTAAACCTGGCGGACTGATTACCCACCAGGGACTACCCGTCACCGACCTACTGACGTACCCCCACTCTGCATGCTCGTTAAGCCGTTCACAGACATCTCATTTCGTTCTCAGAAAGCTTTCATCTTGTTCGGTTTGCAACTGTAACCTAAGTCAGTTCTTCTTCCTGCGCTGTGTACACCGACAGCGCAAGTAAATAATCTCTTTGTTCAACCAATACACTTCAGTGCCTAATTCTGCTCCATCGGTCAAAAGTACCCACCTGCCGTTTCGAGGCTACTGGCCACAGCCCGGCCTACCACTTGACCGCCACAACCATATTTTCATGCATATATCCTGCGGGGTATACGTAATTTTACCAAAAAAAATGGATGGGTGCAGGCTATACGGGGGTGCGGGCTATCGACGGACTTTTTTTCCATGGGGGCCAGGGCTGGGGCGGGCTGCACTGCCTCCCTGCTGGGCCTGGGCAGGCTGGGCTGCGCCGCCGCCGCTGTGGGGGCCGGGGCAGGCTGTGCCACCTCCCCACTTGTCCCGGGCAGGCTGGGCTGCGCCGCCGCCGCTGTGGGGGCCGGGGCAGGCTGTGCCACCTCCCCACTTGTCCCGGGCAGGCCGGGCTGCACTGCCGCTGATGCTAGCGCAGGGGCCGGGGTCGGGGCCAGGGTGGGCCGCGCCACCTCCCTGCTGGTCCCGGGCAGGCCGGGCTGTGTCGCCACTGCCGCGGGGGCCGGGGCCAGGCTGCACCACTGCTGGTGTGGGGGCGGGCCGGGCTGCGCCGCCTCCCCGTGTATACGCCGCTGTGGGGAATACACGGGCGCAGCGTATACACGGACTAATTTACGAAAATACAATTGTCCGTGCGTTATACATGGGTGCGGCTTATACCCGTGGGTGGGCTATATGCATGAAAATACGGTAGTTGCATGAAAAGGTTCACCATGAGACCTATTGAAGGTACACAGTACAATGTTTGCATGTGTTCTGTCCTTTCATTGAACAAGTCTGTCTTCAAAGATATTCTCCCCTTTGAAAACTACAACCTAGGATCTTGAAGGTTTGAGACTCATTGTATAGGTGGGGGAGGTCTTATTAAAAGACTCTTAGCTATACTTGAAAATGCATAGATGCCGATGAATGCATTTCAGCGACTTCAAAGCAAATCTCTGCCTTGAAAGGAACAGGATTTTTTTCCCTCAGGAGCTGACAACACAATTAAGTATTATTGATTCCTATTTTGTTATATATTGTGAAAGTAGTACTATTATTTCCAGGGAAGAGCTTCCAAATATGATACAGCTTGGAGTATATATGAGGGAGTATTTAAAAATTGGAATGGACTTAGTGGGATTCACCCAAGAGTGAATATTCACCCAAGAAAGGAATGTTTTACTCTGTAGTGCTTTCAGACAACCCCAAGAATAGGGACATTAAAAGGCACTTAAGCACTTAGAAGTGCCTGTTAACATCATTAAGCAAGATTTTGAGAGGCATATAGATGCCTGTGCAGACAAAATCTAAACAGGGAGGATGCTAAAACATCTTCTGGCATTTTCGTTCCAAATTCCCCTCACTCCTCCCCAAATTGATATGCAGCCCAAAGTCTACTGCCCCCCTTTTTACCTTTTTGTTTGTCATTTGTTGTCAATGCACTGCTTACTCAGGAAAAGCTATCTGACAACCGGCTATGGACATATACTTGACTCCAGCCCCTCATCATGCCCCAGCCTCTGGGAACCATCACCCCCTGCCCCCAAGTTAGGCAAGCACACCTGCTTCAGTCACTTGGAGGTTACTGAACATTATTGAACTCATGTTTAAGGGGGAAGGAAGGCAGACAAGTAAAAACACCCCTAGCTACAGCCCCCCTCCAACTTCCAAAGTGTGGGTGCAACACAACCCCTCAACCTATCCTCTGTGAGGTATGCTGGGTTGAGTGCTCACTCCTACTCCCTGGTGTCAGAGCCACAACACTTCACATAGTTGTGAACTGGTTCCCAATCAGTGACATTTGGGAATGGTTCAACTGTTATGTATGTCTGTACCCCAAGTGTGTGTGTGTGTGTATGTGTGTGTGTGTGTGTGTGTGTGTGTGTGTCAGTGTGAGAGGGAGGAATCATTCTTCACTGTTTTATGCCTCTATTAATTGATTGCAAAGCTCTGGCACTAATGAAAAAAGGTGGAGAATGCTACTAAAGCAGAGGTACCACTTTGCACAGGCAGAGTTCTCCACTCAAGGGGGATGGCAGAGTCTGATATACATAATTACGGGGCTGAATCATCCTTTTCAGAACAGCTTCCTCAGCAGCTGTTGGCCCTGGGAAGGAGTTTTCTCCCCCAACACATTTATTTGGTTTGCCTAGTGAGACTGATCCCAGTTCTGGATCTGACCTATAAAGCACTTGAACCATAACCAACTGATTATGTATACTCTAGACAGCATTTCTCTTGTCTTACAGTTCACTTACACACTCTGAATAAATAAGTCTAATACATAATTGATAGAACAAGTCTAAAGAAAGGAAGTGCAGTTTTTAGTCTCAGACCATTAGAGAAAGCATTTTGTTCTGTCTGGCTTTTTGCGTCCTTAGTTATTTTCCTTAGTATTGTTTAGATTTAAAATTCTCCTGAAGTGAAGGCTGAATTGTTAAAAAAAAAAAGGGGGGGGGAGCGAACATAATTTGCACAAGTTTGTTTTGCAGAAAGTTAAATACAGAAATAATACAACCTTCCCGCTCATTGGAAGTTTGCCAGGGTTTCTTCTATTAAAATATCGGAAAAGCTCTAGCGACTCCACATTTATTCAGTGAACTAGAAAAGCATTTTGATTTTATAAATATTTTTATAGACTTAAAAATGTTGAGACTTCTTCATTGCTCATTGCAGTCAGGATGTGGGGATTGGAGTCCATGATATAGAAATTGCTTAAAATCAGGAAGCAAAAAATTTCTTAGAAGGGCTGGTTTCTGTATCCTCTTTAGTCTATGTTTAGCTACATTTTGGTTTTAAAACAAACTCCTGGAGGAGGAGAGGGAAAATGAAAGAGAGATTTATTATCTGAGGAAGTGCCGGACAGAACTACCCCTACCTACAACTGCTTTCTGAGAATGTTGTGTGTGCTCCACATACTCTGGATTTGCTGCCATCATCATGACATGATCCCATCCTTTTGCATCACTCCAACACATCTTGAAATTTGTAGTATTGATAGAGATACTAAGCCCTTTTGTTCAAGTGGCCTCATATTCCACTGTGTTCAGCACCCAGAAGTCCAGTTTATTGGAGACTTAAGGAGTCTCAAGTCCTCCTAAATGGCTCTGCAAACTCAGTTTCCTGGGGAGCAAGTTTGTGGCTGGCCTCTGTGCAAGGGTACAAGTGAAACGATTGAGAGAGGATGCAAAGATGAGAGAGAAAACTACAGGAACTCCCACCTAAAAGCATCCTACAACTATAAGCAGTGTAGTGGAGGTACTAAGATGTCAGTGTCCCCATATGGCCACCAGGAGGCTCTCAAAGCTCACAGACTAAATCAGTGCTACTCAAAGGGTGCATTTTTCTTAATGGATTCAAGGCTAGCCCTTGCTCTGGAAGCGAAGAGCTGGGGAGAAATACGAAGCAGCCCAGAGCAATAACAAGGTAAAACAGCTCCCAGCTCATCTACACAAGCTGCAGTGGCACCTTTGACTGACACGCTTTACCAAGCTTTAAACTAGCTAGCTGGTGTAGTCATAACAATATAGCCGCAGCTGTGCAGATCAACACAAATGAGTTGCTGGAGTGTTTACTTAGATTCTGAGAACAATTTTGCAGTCTAAACAGAGCTCTGTGTTGATGCGGTTATCAGCACTCAAGCTAGATAGTCTTAGTCCGGTAGTTTTAGTCTGTAGTCACACTTTCAGTGGCCATGAAGGCATACTATGAGAAAATGAAATTAGCACTTTGAGCCGTCTCTTCAAAAAGAGGACAGTCCTACTTTTCTTGAAGTGCTGCCACTTTTCTTGTTATTCACATGCACCACCACCGCCACCACCACTACTACTACTGCATACATTTGAATGAAAATGATTGAAAATGTTTGTTAGGTCTCTAGCAAATATGTGTTAGAGGCTAATTTCTGGACTGCATATTTGGTGCATACTTACTAGCTCTGTCTATATGGGATGCTGACTGCTCAGTTGTTACTATGCAGTCATGCCAAGGAACGGCTGTTTCATGATGCTGACTGCTCAGTGGCTCATGACTACTGTGCAATAGTGTCACATCACACTTCCTGCCATGTGACACTACTGTGCAGTAGTCCTGGGCTACTGTGCAGTCAGCATCTCGTGTAGACATGGCCACTGAAGTCTATATACTTGCAACTGGTCTAACCAGGAACGAATCGAACCCATAGGATTTTTTTGGTGAGGTTTGTTGTTGCTTTCCACTAGGACTGGGCTGATGGCTAGCCCATTGGTTGGCATGTTTCTGGTACCTTTCCATATGAGCAGCTCAGATGCTTGCTGAAGAGTGAACTGATTACATATAGCAGTGCTGCTTACAATCAAAGATAAGACCAAATCATTTTTTCCCCCTGAACTTCCTATGAACCAGCTCCTGTTCTCATTGAAACCAATTGTAAAACTTCCACTGATTTCACTAGGAATATGATCCAACTGGACACCTTCCTTTGATGTTACTGGGAGCTGGTAGTGCTGGCACTTCTCAGGATTGTGCAATTTGAAGGCATTTTTCAAGTAATTTAAATATACGTAATTCAAACAATAGGACTGAGTTGGGAGTGCATGTTACCTATTTATTTTATATAGAACCTTTCAGGCTTCCATTATACAGGCTCTATTGTAGTACCAATGGATGCATGGGGAGCAAATAGTTCTACAAAATCACCTGGTGAGCCTATGACTCCTATTGTGCCTGCAGTAACAAGGACAACTTAATGCTCTGAACAAAGAAAATTGAGAGAATTCTGAACATATTCATGCAGGAAAATTGATCATGAAAAATAGGAGCGGTGAATACATACATGACTTTGTCTTGAGAAGACACTCTTGAGGATTCAGGTACCCAAAGAACTGAGGAAAGCAAGTGCATAAACTTCTAAAAGGAGGCTGTAGGCTGCAGGTCCTGTTTGTCATTCAAATTAAAGATGAGGGCCTAGTAATGCCTGGAGGCATAGGCACATTCTTGGAGTGGATACAAGTTATTCTGTTGAATTACTTTATCCAGAGGATTACATAGATTATTTATTCTATGGATTTTACATTGCTTTGGATCTACTGTAATAACAGAGCCGACTATTTAATTTTCATATAGTATCTATATTTCATTTATTAAGCAAACATACTATGGCTTCTGCTTTGCAACCCTGCATGGTTTTGTATTTCTATATACACACTTGGGGACCAAGAAAGCCAAAAGTTACTTTGGCTTTCTTCTATGATAGACTCCATATTTGGATGTTCCTTAAATTTGAATTTGATAGTGATTTTATTTCTCTTTCTAGATCATTTGACCTACCTCTGCCAAATCTTCTTTTCCTCCCAGAAAGTATTCTTGCATGAATCTTTAACACCAAAGAAAGCAAAGAAGCACAGCTGGTGAAATCATGAGGTAAAAGTAGTCTGAGAGAGTAACTTTTGTTCTGACAGGATAGAGTTAATGGGGGAAAAAAGCAACCCAAGAGGAGGCCATAAAATGCTTAATTAAATAACTTCTATTTTTTCCCTATGGTGTGTAGAAACTATATTTGTACTGCCATTTTACTTGATGCCCTGATGGCCTTTTAAAATTCCCAATCTTTCCTCATGTCATATAAAGGACAAGAGTTAGAGCTTTCTCATTCTTTGAATCAAATTGAAATGTTACAGTTGTGGACACGTAGTACTTACCCAGAGGGTGACTGGGCTGGGCCTGGTTAGAAATCTGAAATGTCAGAATCCTAAACTGCCAGATTTAGCCAAGCATTTCTGGACCTCAGTGAAATTTTGGTTTTGGTTTGTTTTTGTTTTTTTTGGTGGGGAGAGAAAAGAGAAGGAAAGAATACTTCTTCATGTAACAGAATCCATTTGTATATATCCTTACAATGAGACAAAATGTGCCCTTCTTTACAGATGGGATATGAATACAGTTGTACTTTGTATAACTGAGGATGTAACTTGGCAATCTAAAAATTGTAATAAAAGTTATTAAGCAAGTCACTTCCTTTAATACTCCTATATCATTAGAATATTAATTATCCTCTGCCTTATGTCCTTCATAATATTCCCTTCTATCCTCACTAAACTGCAGAAATGGACTTGAACTTCATGCCTTGTTGTTCCTATGATGAAACTGATATCATACAGCAGAAGCTAAACATAAAAACCACAAGACTAGAAGAAGAAATATAGCTCTTCAGGGAAGTGTCCTTTTCATTTTAAAGTATTTAAATTTTCTTCTGAAGGTGTTAGCAGACTTGTAGAAGAGGCAGGGATATGCAGGGAATACAGTCCCTGGTCTTTGGCTGACAAGTTCCTCCATTCTGTATGTTTCCCTCATTACACAAGCGCCATGCACTAATCCAACACCCCTCACTTAAGCAAAATCCTCTTTCCTGCAACGTGGGCAGAAGCAGGACTTCAGTTAAAACTGATGACAGTAGCATTGCCAGCCTGCAACCTGCACCTGAACAAAATTCTGCAGAGCATTATTCCCTCAGGCTGTTGAGGAAGAGTCAGTTCTCTTATAACACCTTCAGTTTCTCCATTATAAAATTAGCTAGAATGGTGCAGCACAATCCACACGTCAACCATTTCCCTTTCTGTGCTCTTTGTGATAGCTATTGATTATTTGACCATAGTGCTTAGGTCGTAGCAGGGCCCTTGTTGGTATCTTAGAAACACATAAGAAAAGATGGTCCATGCTCCACAGCCTATGTGTAACTGAGGGCCTTGCTGCACATTAATTTTGGGTGGCTCCTGGATCTCTTAACCACTGGATTGTCCACACATTAACATTTTAAGCTAGTTTCAAGCACACTTTAGGTTAATTAAAGTTATGCCTCTCCAGGACAAGTTTATCTCTGACCCACATTACCCAGCTCGTGTTCCATGTGTGGTCATTCTTTAGAGATGAGCTGCCCAAGTTGCAGTCTTCCAGCCTCCTAGGATGCAGTGTCCCCTCCCCTCCTCTCCTGTTCTGTGCAGACAGATTTTCCACCCCCTGAACTCTACTGCCCAGTGGGCAGTTCTGGCATGAAACTAACTCCCAACTCTTTCCTCTGGGGGTGTGACGTTCCCATCCCCATGGGTGCAACCCCATCCAAGCAGCCTGCACAGCACATGCCAACTAGCTAGGTCACAGGGCATGGAGGGGTACAGGAAGCAAGGGAGAACAAGGCAGGGGCTGGATTGGGTCCCGATAAGCTGGAGCTTCCTTCCCAGGGCAGGGCAGTAGCTCCCCCAAAAGCACCTTCCCTCACCACTCTCACCTCTCAGCTACCCCAAGAAGCACAACCAACACCCCACATATCCCAGTCCTAAATCCTAATTTATTAAAACATGAGACATTCTTTAATTGACTTCCTTGTTATTTCTTTTAAAATTCTTTTTCCTTCTTATTTTATCCTACAGTGACTGGCTTCCTTCATTTCACCACCCTTCCCCCACCCACATTTCCTTTCCATCTCCCATTTCATCACCCACCCCATCCCATTAACTTTCCACCTCCCAGCTTCATGTTCCCCTGTCCCCATCCCCCCACCTCTGATCATAGGTGGTGGAAGGCCAGGGCTTAGCCTTCCCCCAAACACAGAGCAGTGGGTAGGGCCGCAGGGCAGCCCAGGCACAGACTCTGGGCAGCTGCAGCAGGGTTGAGGGGAGCAGCAAGCACAGATTCAGACACTCACAGCCAGTGTGTGGAACACTGCCCAGCATGGTAGGCAAGTCTCAGTCTGTAAAAGGGGTGCAGATTGAGGCCCTGACAGTGAGGGAGGGAGTGGGGCAGAGGCAGGGGTTTGGGTGAATCAAACTCCAGGACAGGTCATGGTAATATTGGAGCCCTGGGTGGCTCATCCAGAGGTAGAGGGGGCTCCACTGCTGCATTCACCCTGGGGGAGGCATGGAGGGGCATGTGCCCCTGGATTTGTGTGTGAGGCAGAGGCAGGTTGCTGCTGTGGCCTGGGGCTCTGCACCCCACTGCCTTGGCCACAGCAGCAGGAGCTGCGTGATGTTATGTTCATGCTGCCGCCAGGTGAGCAGGGGATGTGGTGCAGCCTGGGGGTGGCAGGTGCATGGCATCACACGGCTCCCAAGGCATTAGCAGCAATGGGGTGCAGAGCCCAGTATGTAGCAGGAGCCCGCTCCTGCCCCATGAACAAATCAAGGAGCACATGCCCCCACCGTGCCTCCCCTGGGGTGTACACAGAGGTGGGAGCCCCCACCCACCCAGATGAGGTGCCTAGGGCTCTGATCATCCCACAACCTGCCCTGGGTGCGGGGCCCCATTCACCCCAGCCCCCACCTCTGCCCCACATCTTCCTTCATAATGGGGACCTTGATCTGCCCCCCTCTTCTCCTCCTGTCCCTTCCCCTCCACAGACTTACCTCCAGCAATCCCTGCCAATGTCATTGCAGCTGGTTTCCATGGAGACTGCAGGAATGGCAGAACTTTGACAATGCAGAGCCTGGGTTTCCACGGAGACCAGCCCCAGCAGCACTGGCAGGGTGCGTGGCTGGTTGAGGACCTGCTCCGGGGCTGGGATCTTGTGCCAGTGACAGAGTGGTCCAAAGCCAGGGCAGAGCTGTGATCTGCTGCCTGCACACCCTGGGTAGAGGCATGCAGGCAGCAGACCGCAGGTCTTCCTTGGCTCCAGACCACCCTGTCACCACTGCGATATCCCATCCCTGGCCCCAAAGCAGCTCCCTGCCCAGTCACATACCCTGCCAGTGCTGCTGGGGTTGGTCTCCATGGAAACTGTGGCCTTATGCTGTCACAGCCCTGCTGCTGTTAGAGTGTCCATGGAAACCAGCTGCAGCAACACATGCCAGATCCACCATTTTGACTACCCTGGCTGTAGAGGCAGGCAGAGCTGTGCATGTGGGGGACATTCAAAGAAGGTTTTTAGCATTAAGGTGTGTCTGCTCCAAACTCAAGCTAGCACTAACACCAATCAACATTTGAGCATCTCAAATTGCAACATGTAGCAAGGCCCTAAGTTCCCATACTTATAGAAATAATGGGGACAGAGCATCTAGAGCACCTCAAAAAAACAGTGACACGGACTTCTGCAAACTTTTCTTGATTTTGGGTGTAAAAGCCAAATCCTTGATTTTATGCTTTAAAAAATAAGATTTTAAGAAAGCTCCAAGAGAATTGAAATACCTAATTTGACTCCAAGCATTTTTTTTTTAGTTGCCCGTGAATCAAAGGTATTTACACAGCTCTAAAGGTAACCTGGCTTATCACAAAAGAGTTCCACTACAGAATTATCTTATTTAGAGTAAGATACGTTGGGTTTCCCCTTGCTGTGAGCATACAACTGGCTGTGAGCATACAACTGTGTCAGTCTGGGCTATCTGCTTTTAGCTGCCACACCGCATGTTTCATACTTTAAATCCTACCCATTTACAACTTTTTAAACTTGAAAGGGCAGTCAGTATTATGTTAACCCTTTAAAACACAGGTCATGTTGTCTTGGGGAACACAGACTCTTATGTTGCACATGGGAGTGAAAATTTATGCTGCCTATGAATGGTAAAAAAATGTTTTGCAATACTTGAGTCTCTGTAGGTGCATGAGAAGGGGATTCAATTAAAGTAAACAGTCTGATTCATTCATCAAAACTGAAACTTATGAGTTGGGAAGGAAAAAATTCCTTTTCCCCATTTTCACTATCATGAGCCTCTGAAATTAAAAGCGCTGGCAATCTCTAGTGAGTGTCTATTTCTGGACAAATTTCAGTCCATGTAAGCAGACTGGCCTTTATCCTAGATATGGATACAGATTTAGTAAATCATTCCAACTTCTCAGAGATTATCTAAACCAAAAATTCCTCTGAAGCTTTTGACGTCTTCTCATGAGCATATCCTCTTCTTTTGAATTTTCACTGGGAAAAAGGCCAAGGAGAAAATAGACACTTGATTAGTCATGTTACAGTATAGAAAAGTCCTTGAGGAAAAGGATGACACACCTGCATATAAACTGTAAAAGACAGAATAAAGCCCTCAGTGTCTCTAGAGAATTGTGCCTGTAGGTGGTTTAGATTTAATTGGTATTCTTCATTCCTGTCAGTCCAAGAAACAACCGGAAATTGCTGCTCTTCAGCTGCAGCAAAAAACCTTAATTTTTTAATTTCAAATTCTGCTTATCAGGACAGCATGAAAATCAGAGGGCTTTACTTAGCTAGTACAGGCAGTTGGTTAAGGATAGAAAATGCCCCTCAGTTTTAGCACAAAAATATGAATTGCATTGAAGTGCAAAGTCTTTTATCCCAAGCAAAAAGTGGGATAAAAGATTTTAATGCACAGCACATGTGAATGTTGTTCCTGTGCAATAAGCTTGAGGTCTTTTGTTTTCAGCTAAGTGATGAAACATGCTGATAGAAGTAACCACATAATTAGTGTAGAGACATTGTCAGCTAAGGGAGGGCTGTTCTTACAGTCACTTTCCTGCATTGTATAAATCATCTTAAGGTGAAAACAATGTTCAATCAGGACAGTGCTCCTGCCAACAATACTATTGAGAAATATAGGCTTGCTTGGAAAAGGTTTTCTGTAGTGTTAAACTAGATTTGCCAAAAGAAATATTGCAGAATTTAAGCCTGGGGGATTTATTTATTTATTTATTTTTATTAAATGTGTATAATAGCAGTCTCTTAGGAGTAAAATTTGGGGAAATACTTTGACTGCAGCTGCTGCTGTCTGATAACTGCTAGTGAGCTTGTCAATATATTGTATTCCTCACTATTTTCATTAAACCACCCTTGTGGAAAAATCATTGCTTGCTTCTAAGTCTTAGCAAGTGCCAAAATTACTTATATTTATTTCACACCTAGGGTGTACCATTTGGCTACACAGTACCTTTTTTGGAAATATATTTTGTAATTTTTCTTTTTTTTATATTTACTTAGGCATTATTGCTCTGCATTGTGTTTTGCAGTTTGTATATTTCAGTGCTTTAACTCACTTTTATATTAATAATAGAACTAATCCCAAAAGATTAATCTGAAAACATACCTTGAAGCATGGGGAAGTCCAACTCCTGAAAGATAAATTCAAATGGGCTCAGCATATTATATGGTCTGCAAACATTAGCCCTTTGAATTCACTTTTAATAAAAATCTACTGTTATTTCCTGAATATAATTGAGTAAATGGTGATGTTAGCATTTTCTGTAAGTGTAGTGGTCATATTTTTTTTTAATGTAATGATCAGAATTTGACTGGCTTTTTAATACACTGGAAGATGCTTGGTTTTTCCATCTTTGAATAAATATATGAATAGCTACATAAAACGTAATAGTTACATAACCACCATTTATTAATGGTGGTCAACTGAGTGACCAAGATTTACTTTTTTAGGTGATGAAAAAGTGACTTTTTTTTTCATTAACAGTGGCCTGAAGTGGAGCTTTTCCAGATGGAGCAGACTGTATCTGTTAAAATATTTTTTTGGATAAAGGGCTATGTGTGTGACCACTGAGAGTTTTATTCTTATGAAAGTCTATTCTATTGTGCCTCTCTCTGGTGAACTCAGACCATATAAGACCTTAAAGCTGGGCGCTGAAATGCACATATTTACGCCTCTGCTAGACTACTGAGGAGCCAAGCAGGTCTCAGTGAAGTGAGAATGTCCTGATGTGTATTCATCAAGCAGTTACACAGAGAGAGTATTTGGAAGCTCAGTTTAAGACTATTTGTTTTTTAAATCTTGGCCTTTGGCTTTAATGTGAACACTGGCATTCTAGAAATTGAATTTTCATCCACAATGCTCAACTTGACTACAAACATGCTATTTTTTGATCCAGTGGGATCTTGAGGTTTCAAATGTCTGCAGGCTTCTGATAGTGTCCTGCAGAAGCTGGCAGGTCCATAGCAGTGATAGCTATGTATTTGCGTTAACTTTTTATTTGGAACTTCATTTAAATATCCTTTATTTTGCTTATTTTAACCCCTTTCCCTCTCTTCATTATTTGTTTGGGATCAGTTCAGAAGGGGAAAGAAAAGAAAGACCTTGTGACCATACACTGCTTTGATGGCACTATTTGTTATGCTATCATTACAGAGGAACATACAGAAGTAGGACTGGAAGGGACCTTCTGGATCACTAGAATCCAGTCCCCTGTGTGGTAAAGTGGTCAGAAGATGATTTACTGGTTTACCCAGAATATTTTTGGTTAGAGCTGTACTTCATCCTTCCCTTTCTTACTGTTTAGTAAGTGGAGGTTCTCTAACTGCTACAGACTTCTGTGAAGCATTGGAATTGAGCAGCTAGTTCCCAGCCTTCAGTTCTGTGAAGACTTTTTGTTGCCCTTTGATGATATACTGTAATTTTATTGTAATTCTTTTTTTTTAAACGGTCCTGAAATGAATATAATAGGCAAGTGTAGACAAGGCTGGTGGTAGATCCTGAACTTATATCTATTGTTTCTCTCGCTTGGGTGTTCTTTCAGTGTCCCTATGTGTACAGCAAAAGCACAGCTGATTCAGATTTCTGTGGCTTACACAAATAAGCTGGCTTGGGCTTCTTTTTCCAGTAATTACCCACAGGATTCCATCTTTAGCTTGTTGTCTTTTCTAACGGATTCTGCTTTGCTCAATATGTCACCTTTATAAACCTCAAATGAAAGGGTCAATGATAAGCAGGGGTGTAACTAGCAAGTCTTGCGTCCTAAGCAAAACTCTGCTGGGGGTGGAGAGGTGCCTAACACTGGTGGCTGGGGGAGGTGGTGGGGAAAGAGAAGGGAGTTAGTTTTACTTGCCCCAGGGACTCAAAGTCCCTGGCTGCTACTGGCATGGAGCAGTCTGACCCACCCTGGTTGCTGATGCTGTAGCACCACCAACTCCCCAGGGAGCTGCCACTGAGTGGATGCCCCAGTCTGATGCTCCGTTCTCTCACCCCTTGTTATGCTGTCTATGATAAGGTTGATTGCTTTTACTAAAATGATCAAGCAAGATTACTGTTACTACAACATGTCTCTTCCCCTGCCTCCTTGGTTGGAATTCTTTACCAGGTTTTGATATTTTAACTTTGGAAAAGGAAGGTAGGATTTGCTTCCTACGTTAAAGTTAGCTTTGTAGACTTTTCTAGTGAAAATCTTGTTTTAAAGGGGCAGGGTAGGAAAAATTGGATAACACTTTCTGTTCTGATTCTGGAACATCTCGCCACTGCATACAACTTGAGGTTGTTTACATATACAGAAGGCTTCCAGATTTTGGTTGAAAATGATATTTTAGAGGGGTGGAGAGATCTGGCAGACAGGGACTACTGGAAATCCTACATGAACAATGCCTCTCAGTTTTTCATTAACACTGAATGCTCCAAGTACTGCTCAGTCTTGTGATACTTGGGAGATTTACACAACAAACTCCCCTAAAACGAATGTCATTTCTCTTAATTGACAGGGGTGTGAGATTTAGAAGCCAGACCATCAAATAAGAAGGACCTGATCCTGTTCATTTTAAGTCAGTGAATATTACAGTCTCAAATTGGGATGATCTATAGGCAGCCCTACTAATATTTGGAGCCACTAAGCGAATAAGGTCCTTTTAGCTCTTCTAAGGCAGGGGCAGGGGCAGGCAATTATTTTGGGCAGAGGGCCGCTTACTGAGTTTTGGCAAGCCATCAAGGGCCACATGACAGGCAGCCAGGGGCAGATAAATATTAATTTTCTAAATGTTTTAGGGGCCCCGTGGGCCAGATAGAATGGTTTGGAGGGCTGCATCCAGCTCACAGGCCGCATTTTGCCCACCCGTTCTACGGGGTCTGAGCAGAAAGCCCTCCTAAGTTGCAGCCGTCCCAGTGATGAATGACGCTGAAAAACATTCATGGATTTTTCTTAGTGAGTTCTTCTGTCACCCAAGACCAGACACCATCAACAGTTTAAAAAAAAAAAAAGTTCAGAGTTAATTGACAATTTCCATACCCTGTATGGAACACATAGGATGGCCAGGAGTGTAGGAGTATGTGTGTGCCAGTGGGCTTCTAGCCTACTACTACTTGGGTGCATCTACATGTGAATATTAATGCAATACAATAAACTCCAGCACAGTTCGTGCTGGAGCATATTGCTCCCAGGCTGAGCCTGGGGCCACAGCACACTGAGCTTTGGCAGCACAGCCGGCAGGGAGGCGAAGTGGGTCAGCCAGCAGGCAGCCCCACCCTCATGCCCCAGCCAGCCCCAGACAGCATCTACATGTGCGTTGCAGTGTTGTAAATAATGCCACCATAGGATAATACTTGTATCTGGCAGTACTAACCTATGGCAGAGTTCATTATTTTACTTTGGCCTAATAGCTCTGCATGTGTAGACTCCATATGTGGGTTTAATTGTAGACTCCTCTTTTCCTGATTCCCCCTTCCACTGCATGTGTGTGACAAAATGGGAGAACTACTCCTTGCCGGCTTTATTGTCAGGTTTTGGAGTGAAGGAATGGAGCTTTATTGATATTTGCCTGAGCAGAAGGGATGCATCTAGCAAAGAAATTCACTGGGGCAACCTATCAGTTGGAGGAAAGAGGAAAAGCTAAGAAATGGCAACGAGTTATGCCTACTTGTTTTTTTTCATGCTGTGGCAGACTACACAAGCCCCGGAGTGGGATTAACTAGGATTCTTGCTAAATGGTACCCCATCTGGGAGCAGTTGGGTGCAGTGTCCTTCTACTCTAATTACTTCCCTACTTTTTAAGAAATCCCCTGTAACCCCGATTGTGCTTGGGAGAAATTGGATCTTGTTATATTGGCACCACAGTTGCTGATTACTCCCCAAGCACATGGAAATTCCTATTAATGAACACTTAGTGATTTCCAGTCCTTTTTGTATTATCTGAATACATCAAAGGAAGCAGACCAGGGCTGAGAAACCACACTTTGGTACTGGTTTTGAATTATTTTAAAATATTCAGACCTTCAGTCTGTACAGGGAGGAAAAAGACACCGCTGCTCTAGTGTGAAACCACTGAAAAATGAATTTGGTTGGAAGGCCAGAATTTCAGTCTTTCAGGAAATTAGGTTGCCTACATTTAGATATGATTTTCCCGTCAGATGGCAACACTGGATCTTTTGTTTAGTATGGGCACTCTCATTGGAACCAAGATGCTGTAATTTGCACCCCCTGCCTTCCTAGCCAAGAATTCCTAGCTGAAGAGCAGAAACTCATTTCAGCAGGACCTGCAGCAAGGGGAACTTCCATAAACTCCTTGCGGAAGTTCACTCATGAGACACTGATTGCCGCACTGTTGACCCTTCTCTTGGCCTCCTGAGATGTCCAGGGCAGAACCAGGGCAGAACTTTTGCTAAGGCAACTTTTGCCAAAGTCCTCTTTTGAACCTGAACAGTTGCAGTCATAGGAGATCATAAACAGCTTGTTTTCCTACCACAGAGGCCTGAAGATTTTAATCTAAAATGTAGTTTATATATTATATAGCAGTACATTGACTCTCTCCCCCCTTTGTTTTTAATTATATTAATAGAATCACATATTTTATTTCCCTCATGGTTTCTGTATTGAAATCTTGTCAGCTCTACAGCTAATGAACTTGCAATTTTGGGCTCACTGCTGGGGTTGGCTAAGGGAGATAGATGCTTGTATCAATAGCCATACCAGTGAACTGAATCCAGTAACCTTTACATAAGATGCTGCCCTCCTCCCTTTCCTTCTCACTCATACTACACTTCACCACTATACTTTACTTGGCACTTGCAAATATTTATAGCACTTACAAATATTTATAATTCCCCACCTTCTTGTAGGTTTTTTGAGATCTTTCCCACAACTCCCCAATATAAAAGTTAAATCCCTCCTTTTTCTTAACATAAACATAGAACTAATGTGCCCCTTGTCACACCACACATCTGCTATATGTATAGTAGCTATTCCATAACTCACAGATTAATCATTGTGCTACTTCTCATTTTGCATTGCAATCTGTAATTTAAATGATTCCTAGAAGAGACAGAAAACAAGTGCTTTCAGATCAGATTGTGTTGTTAATGAACTGTAAATCATTCCCATATCCATAACTAAGTTCCTGTATCTTATCTCATTCATACATATTGTTTGCCAAAGACATTTTCCTAAGATGGGCTTTGTCACTTTCCCCAAAATGTAAATTGACTGTGCCCTTAATGAACCATACTTGTGAAGAGCTTGCCATGGCCAAAACCAATTTTTTGTGCAATGCATTAAAAAATATACATCCTACAATGAACACCCCTTTTCAACAGCTGGCATTGAGCTGTCTCAGAAATATTTCATATTTACTTCATATTGAACCATTGCATTTTAACTAGCCAGGGCTTGCACTCTTAGTTAAGATGCACTAATCTTGATCAGTGTTTCCAAAATATTGGGAAGTAGCACGTCCTATTTATCTTGTTTTCTTGAATATACACAGCTATATTATGGAGAATTAAAAACAAATCTCTGAGGATAATACAATAATTTCTATGTAGGGAAGTGCTGCAGGACAGGAATTTATGCCAAATCAGTGTCTGGCTTTTGGTGCGTGTTTTGGATTTTACTTCAAGATTTCTTTATTGGAAAGTAATTGGTTACATTTAAGAGCCATTTTTGCATTCTTTGCATCCCCACCTTAAAATCCCTATGATATCAGACAGAAATGTTGTGTGTGCAAGGAATGCAGGATCAAACCCTTTGTAACTAGCTCCACCACTAATTTTGTTCTTCTGGAAGGATAGTTGGCTGATGCAGCTTACTCCTATGAAGGTTTAATTTTACGGTGTGATTCACCATTGGTTCACTGTGAGGCATACTGGGGAAGCTCTTGAAGCTCTTTGAAGTCTAGGAATTTGTCTGTGACTGGAGCAACTGGTTCTCCTTCTTCCTCTTGACTTCCTCTTTGAGAATGTGCAGTAGTATCAATAGCAAAGATTGCAGACAAAATTGCTTTTCAGTGATTAGAAATGAAAATAGCAGCCTGTTGACCCAGGCTATAGCTGCTCACCAGCAGTATATTATAAAACTAGTCAGCTTCTGTGTCAATCTAGGAGGCATGCTACACAGACAGTTGTACAGTTTGATACGATATGTTAGGATTTTTGGTTTCTGTATTTATGTATGTATATATGTAAACAAGTGGTTCTTTCTGCAAATATTTGAAATTTAAGCTCAGATATGTGTAGGTATTTGTAATAGTGGCCACTCACTTAACTGTTGGTTGCCGCTTTTGTCATCTCTCCACTGTTTTATTTTACTTGCCACACTGAGATGTTATTGAAAGAAACAGGGGGAGGCAGATGTCTTGTTAGTGGGTTGGAACAATGGAAATTCTTAAAGTATATTTACAGGGCTCCTCCTTCCCTACACCCTGTTCTGTCACTCATGCAATTGATTCTCTTTAATTTTTTTAGCTAATAGGCTTTAACTCAGAGGTTTTGCCTGGGCTGCCTTCTTTGTTTGTCCTTTCAGATCCTTACCTGAAACAGGTAAATGGTTAGACATAAATCAGTTAGACTCTGGATTAAATTAACTTCAATAAATTATCACCTGATCTGGTTGTCCCACTTGAGTCCTTCCAAGGATCACTGTGGCAGCACACCTGTGAGTGCTTGCCACTTTAAGGGAAGGCTGTGAGGCAGCCTGCAGGTGACTGCAGAGCCAATCAGGTGGTCACACAGCAGCCAGCTTGCTGCCTGATTGGTGTTGGGCTGTGGAGCCTCAGCATAAGAGCAGGCCCTGAGCAGCAGAGTGGGCAACTGCTGCAGGGATGCCGCCAAGTTAACATCACCCAGTCAGAGCTCCTCTGCTCCCAGGACCACTCTGGAGGTTCAGGGTAGGAACCATGGAGAAGGAGGAGGTTCCTAGGGCCCCACTGGGGTCTCAAGCCCTAAGGATATGGCTGGGCCTAAGGAGAGCCAGGCCAGCCTGAGGAAGGGGCTTAGAGGGCTAGAGTTGTGGGCCTCCACAGGGGCTAGGCAAGCCCCTGATTAGAACTGGCAGGGGTGAGGCCAGGGGCTCCTCACATAAGATCTCTGGGGCACTAGGCAAGCCCAATAAGAGATGATTATTTATGATAGGGCTCAGCAGGGACCCCATCTGAGTAGGAAGGTAAACTGCTGTTGATTAACTCAGGGTTCTTGACTGGTCCAGGCTGAGAGCAGGGCCCGAGTGGCTGAAGGGCAAGCATGCCCACAGTGAGGGGCAGGCCAGGGCTGTGGAAAGCTATCTGGCACCTTGACTGGCCTGGAGGTGGGGCCAAAGCCTAAGAGAGGCTAAAGGTCCCTTTGATGTGGAGGACATCACCACTAAAAGAGGATGGGAGTTTAATCAGCATGCAGGCTGTTATGAAGGAGGCTGAAATACAGCCTCTGGATGGGAGGCATTTGAAAAGGAGTCAGAGAAAGATGGCCCAGAGGAGGAGTGCAGTTTAGGAAATGGAGGCTGCAGTAGCATGCCAGAGTGGGGAGCCCAGAGATAACACCCAGGAGCCTGTAGGAGTGAAGAAAGACTAGGGCAGGTAGGACTGCACTGGTCCTGGGGATTGACCTAAAACTACACCCCATTGGGGAGGATGGTGTGGTGGGGCTGCAGGTTGCGGGGAAGTCCTCAGGAAATGCCATGCCAGTGCCTTCCTAGTGAGTGGCAAGCATGGGGCACTGGAATGCCTCAGCTCTGCTGCCTTGTGGGTGACCCTGTGGAGGGGAAAGGCTAACGGAGCACACCCTGACAGAAAAGCAACAGGCTTCGGCAATAACCTAGAAGCCAGGAGAGGATGAGGCCCAAAGCCTAAGAGTGAGGCTTGGGTGACAATGCAGGGACCAGGAGGGCCCGAGACCCAAGTCCTAAAAGAGAGTGAGGCCTAGTGGGAGGCCTGAAAGAGTGAGGTCTAGTAGGAGGTCAGAAAGAGAGTGAGGCCCTGGTTTGCTGACAGATGCCTGAGGCCTAAGGGGGGTATAAGGCCCCACAACCCCAGTGAGGGGACATAGTAGTGACCCCAGAGAGGGGTAGGGCTAGGAGCCTAATGAAAGGCAGGAAGCCTAGAGTACATGTATGAGTAGAGGCCCCAGTGAGGGGGCATCTGGCTGAGGTTAGTCTTCTGATGCCTGAGGCCAAGTTTAGGCCAGAGGCTGAGTGCAGTCCAGAAATGGAACCAGGGGAGTAATAGTGGAAGTGATCTTTGGATGCTATCTGCAAGGCATGGGGTATGGTAAAGAGAAGGTTGGAACTGTGTATAATACCCTAGGCATCAAGGCATTAAATGTGCAGCCTCCTGTATTTTATATCAGGTATTAGTACATCAAAGCATGGTGGGTGAATCAGGGTGGACTGCCTTAGACAGGTGGGTGGGCCGGTACTGTGACTGGGCCCAGGATAGCCCCCTGTCACAATCACTAACTCATAAAATACAACTCTGGGTCAGTTTGAGTTCTTCATAATTTTATAGATCTTTATAATTAATCCATTTTCTTCCCCAGTCAGCCTCTAATTAATTCCACAAACTTGCATAATACCATCCATGCTTGTCATTAATTCATATCAGTTTTTCATGTCCCTCATCCTGTCTCTGTAAATCAATTTGAGGCCTGACATCCCTTCATGGTGAGCTGGGATTGCCCTCACTCTCTCTCTTCTCCATTAGGCTGGGACAAGTCCACAGGGCAGCAGTCTTGTAGTCAGCCTCTCACCTTCGTCTCTGTAGCTGCAGTCTTCCTTCTCTGTCCTCCATTTCTTGTTCATGCTTCCATACAAAACATGAAGTACCTGTTCCCCCTTGCTTTCCCCTTTCCAGAGGGCTTGTAAGTCAGGCTTCTTCCCTTTTGAAGAAGACCAGAACTCCCTACGTCTTTTGGGAGCTGGCTCCAGCTGCGTCAGCCTGTGATGCACACAGCTTAACCCATTTAGAGTTGGGCCATAAGTTTCTCCTGGCTCCAGAGCCCTTAATAGCCATACTTCTCAGCCAGACTCTCCTTGAAGAGCTAACGTAGCAGGGTCTGTGCCTGCCCCATGCCCAAGGTCCTCCAACCCTGAATTCTCCATGCTGTGTTCTAACTCAGCTGTGGATGGGCAGGGAGCTGTGTGTCTCAGCACCAAGTGTTGCAGTCTGGGCAGGGCAGGCTGAAGTTCAGGTGTGGGGAGATGGGTCGGCCGGTTCCACTCTGGGCCATAGCAGGGTGTGGTTGACTGTGGCTGAAAAAGCTGGGGCTTTTGGTGCTGGGCTTTTCCATCCCAAAGCACTCAGGAGGAATGTTCTGCTCCCTGCTTGGCTGAGACTGACAGTATCTCCCTGGACCTGGGGAGGATGGTGGAGCAGGGAGCAAAGCTTGCTGGAATTTCAGAGGACTGCTTTGTGGTTTCTTCGATGGATACCTGTATAGACGTTTGGTCTCCTGACAGATATTCTCCAAGGAGCCATTTCACTTGGGTTGTTCCCAAGTTATTTTTCTCATTGAGCAGCCACTTTTGCTCTGGGGGAAAATTCATTAATATCTATAGCTATGGACCTACCAAATTCATGATTTTGTGCTTCTTGTGGAAACCACTATGATTTTAGGTGGTCTCTGTGAAAAAGCATGGGCCCTGCAAAAAAAAGCACAAAATCACAGAGCAGGGAAACAAAACCCAAAAGTAAAGCTGGAAACAGGGAATGGGAAGCCCCTGTGTCCTGAAGCATGGTGGGAGGGAGAGGAAGGGAGAGGGAAGGAGGGGCGAGGAGAGGGAGCAATTTAGAGGCTCAGCCCCTGAGATAGGCTCATTCCTGGAATGGAGGTGGGAGGAGTCGGGGCAGGGGGAAGGGGTGAAGACAGCCTTACTCTGCCTCCCTGCCTCCATTCCATTCCCTGTCGTTTTGCATAACCCCACCTCCAATCCCACCCTCCCACTCCTTTCCCTGCCTCTCATTCCACCTGCCCATGTCCCATCTCCTCCCTTCACCCCCCCGCTCTCTTTTTGGGAATCACTCTGCCTCCTTCCCTTCTCATTCCATTATTTGCATAACTCTGTCCCAATGTAGAAATAGCCTTGCCCCCCACCTCCCTTCTCCCTGCCCCCTCCCCTTTCTGTCTCCCCTCCCATGTACTGCAAGACTGCAGGGCAGGTCTTTTCTTTGCTTTCTGGCAAGTTTATTTATATTTATTTTGTTTGCACTGTGATGCTTGAGGATGCCCTGAAACTGCATCTTAATTACCCTGATTAAGCCCGGAGAAACCATTAATCCACGCTTGATAACACAAGGATTAATGGCTTCCCTGGCTTAATCTGGGTAATTAATATGTGGTTTCCGGCCATGTGGCAAGCTGCAGGGAGGGGCAGGACTTCTGGGGCCCCTTGACCAATCAGAGGTTTGTGGGGGAGGGAGGGGGGTAGTGCTTCACTCAGCTTGCAGAAATGGTGTCAGACCCTGCATTTTGCCTGCTAAATCAGCGGGCAGCTGCCTTGAATTTGGTAGTCCCTATTTATAGGCTTGTGATTTGTCATGGGAGAGTAGCAACTCTCCCAGGATAAACTGAATATCTGTGAATAGCCTCTGTCAAATCTGTGTTTTCACAACACAGCTTTTTTTCTTCACAAATTAATTACTAAGGTGGGTTCAGAGTAAAGAAACCTAAACTAGTCAGATAACCTCAAGTTTTAATAGACCGACTTCAGAGTCAGTCAATATCCCTCTACATTTCTTAAAATTTCATATGAGTGTCATGGCTTTTGCTTGGCAATTATCTTACATTTGAATTCTGTTTTCATTATGGCCTATGCTTAAGTACTTACTCTTTGTGTGACAGTATCAGGACACCTTTCCATGTAGTCACAATAAAGATAAATCTGGCCCAATAGTTCCACGATGGATTAGAAATATGTTGTAAGCATGGTGTGAGTACACAGCAATAACTGGTACATCTCTCCTGTAACAGACTCCCCTATGATCAAGCAGTGAGGTGCCTAATGGGAAGCATCTAGTTGCAGAATGACGTAATGTAACATAGAGCATCTACACTACGACTCCTAGATAGCAATGTGCCAGCACAGGAAAATACAATTTTAATGTTGCACTGACTTAAAACATATTATTTCTGGCCAGTTTTACAAGCCTAAATAAATATTTCAATTTGAAGGAACATCAAAATTTTTCACTTCTGATTATAAATGAATATCATTTTGGAACTTCTTCGTACCATAAACAATTTGGATATGATGATATTTCTCTCTGCCCCCACCTGCAATCCCCATTTTGTAATGAAAAGTAATAATGAAATATTGGAGTCCCCTCCGGAAGAAATTTCCAATAACTTCTCCCAGTTCTGTTGTGCAATGGGCAGAACCATGAAGTATCCAATCCAACAAAGCATGAGAGTAATCTCATTGAATTGAATCAAGTACATATGTATATTTTTGGGTTAGAACCTGTATTGTCTTTGTACTCGTAAACCTGCTTTGAGATAGGTATCTCTGTGGACTGATAATATCTAATAAGCTGTGGATATATATATATATATATATATATATATATACACACACATACATACATATATATATATTTACTTAGACTTTTCAAGAAGTAAATTGAATGCTTGTAGAATGCAGAACAGCAACAGAAGTCCCATCTACTCTTTACTTGTTAAGTTTAATTCTGTTTTACAAAGGTATTTGTAATGTACACATAGCACCATGGTATCTAGATGCTAATTAAAATCCAAGAAGGTGAGCACAATAATTTCTCCTTGTAAATATCACTGACATATACTTTTTTTTTCCTCACCCTCTCCCTGCCCCCCAAACCCCAATTTGCTGTTGAGAAAAGGCAGCTGCTAAGGTGAGTCTGGTGCATTGCTTTGAGCACTATGAGTCAAAAGGTTTTATTTGATCCTTGGTAGAAGCTGATAACAAAGCTGAGTCATCTGCATCCAGAAGCTACATTCTTGATGTTTCTAACTTCATCCATTGAAGTAGATGGCTATCTTGACAGTGCATGATCTTGGTGAGATGAGCTACTGAGATGGACAGAACTCACTCCATCAAGGACCTGAACAATTAGGATCAGGGACTCTGACTGGGACTTGCTCTCTGCTAGGTGAAGGAAGGAGAGCACTGGGGTAGTATGTTCCCATTGACTCGTGCTTCAGAGATGTGCACTTGTATGTTAGACTATGAGGAGTATTCGGTGTAGATCATTCACTGTCATCCCAGTAGCATTGGATTGTTACATTTCTTGAGCCTGAAGGGAATAAACACACCTTCAGTGTTATAGCAGGACACTTATTTGAGATTCCTGACTTAGTATGTCCCAGTCCTCCAGTGCTGAGACTGCTAATGAAGGTGCCAGTTAATGAATCTTGGCAAAAACAGCTTCTTGCAGTTCTGTACAAAGTCACTTTTCAAATTGCTTACACTCTAATAAAAGAAAGTATAATCCAAGACAGTTCATATATATTTGTTTATTGATTTAGTGAAAGAAGTCTCAGGTCAGGTTTTATAAGGAACTCAGAAAAATCTCCTTGTGGGTTTTTTGTGTTTTTTTCTTCTTTGGAAGAATTAAGTCAATTGGAATTTCTTGCTAAGTAAAATGGAATGTAAGGAATAACTCAAAGCACACTGCCCTGAGGAGACAACCACACACAAGTTGTCAGAGCCCAAGAAAAGTAATCATCTCAGCCTGATCCTGAGAAACCTTCCTGCAGAATTTCTACAAGGTGTCATAAGAATACATATCCTTTCAGGTTTAGGCCCAGAAGGTGCTCAATATACTAAATGGACTTGTGGATTTTATTTTACATTCTCAAATTGTCACCTTCCCAAACATGCTTTGATTATATTAACCCAGAGCTGCTATACTTGCAAATACCTGCTTAAATTAGCCTTCACATCATAAAATATAGCTGAAAGAAAACAAACTATATATGTAATCCTTGGAGTATATGTATAAAGACTTCATCCTGTGCCAAAGAAAAATTAAAATAACCCATTCTTAATTGGTCTCTCTTACCCTTCTTTCAGTTTGAATTTAGAGAGGTTAAAAATGCCATATAATTTTACCCAAACCAAAGACTTCCTCTGAGCTCTCCTCCAAAGTCTTAATGCTGTTTTGCAACCGTGCTGTTCATTTCCAATAATATTTTTGGAAAGGCAAATAAAATGGCTTAAAAGTAAACTTTAACGCTATAATTTGTTAAAATCAGGTGTAGGGATTCCTGGCTCAGTGGACCAGTCACTTGCTGGGGGCAGGCTTAACCCTTTCATAAACTCAGTTTTAAAACTAGGAAGGAAAAACACCTACTGGTTAACTGCTTTTCAGTTTCTAGCCTATTTATTTATTAATTTTGTTCTTGTGTTGAAATTATCCTTTCAAGTTAAAAGATTTCTTTTCTTCCCTCGGTGTTCATTCCCTGATGCAATTAGGCAGAAGTCCTGAAAGTTCCCCTATCTTGCCTAACTCATTCAAGAAGGCAAATCTTTCAGCAGTACCCTCTTCCCTCCTCCTTTCCTTCTCCCTTTCCCTATCTTTTTTATATCAATTCCTTTATTCCTTTCTGTATAATACCCTTGCTCTTGGCATTCATAGCATCTGCCAAGGTAGGTTGTCACCTACAAAGCTTAGTATGCCTTTGAACGAGTAAGCTTTGGGGCATTAATATACATAATTTTTTGTCCCATGATGTGCTGGAGATCTGCTGCTTCAGAGCAGACTTGATTAACCTGAGAAAGAACCAGCAGCATACCTACAGGCTGGGGAACTCCCTTTTTGTCAGCACAGAGGCAGTAAACGATCTTGGAGTCATTATAGACTCCAAGATGAACATAGGCCGCCAATGTGGGGACACGATCAGGAAGGCTAATCGCACCTTGTCATGCATCCACAGATGCATCACGAGCAGGTCCAAGGAGGTGATCCTCCCCCTCTGTGACATTGGTCAGGCCACAGTTGGAGTACTGCATCCAGTTTTGGGTGCTGCACTTAGAAGGGATGTGGCCAGCATTGAGAGGGTCCAGAGGAGGGCCACACATGATCAGGGGGCAGCAGGGCAGGCCCTATGAGGAGAGGCTATGAGACCTGAACCTGTTCAGCCTCCACAAAAGAAAGCTGAGAAGGGATCTGGTGGCCATCTATAAACTTGCCAAGGGGGACCAGCAGGCAATGGGAGAGTCCCTGTTCCCCCGAGCACTAGTGGGAGTAACAAGGAATAATGGCCATAAGTTGACGGAGAGTAGATTCAGGCTGGACATCAGGAGGCGCTACTTCACAGTCAGCGCGGCTAGGATCTGGAACCAACTTCCAAGGGAAGTGGTGCTCGCTCCTACCCTGGGGGTTTTCAAAAGTAAGCTATATAATCACCTTGTTGGGGTCGTTTGACCCCAGCATCCTTTCCTGCCCATGGCCAGGGATCGGACTTGATGATCAGCTCAAGTCCCTTCCGACCCTACTAACTATGAAACTATGAATCGAGTCTGCTCTGCATGTGAGCTGAGGCGAACTGCACTATTTCACATGCAATTCTATAAGTGGTGAAATGTGCGTCAGCATGCAGAAAATGGTGGTGGTGCACTTTTGAATTAAAGCACCTCTGATTTTAGTTCAAAAGTGCACCGCCATGATTTTCTCAGAGCTGATGTGCATTTCTCTGCTTATACAACTGCAAGCGTCGCAGTGCCAGGCGCTTTTCAAAGTGCCTGGTGCTGTGATGCTTGAAAGTGTAAAAATGCCACAAGGTGCAACACTGCCCTATCTTTTGCCTGACGTCAGAATAACAAGGCTAAAAAACTACCTGTCTCTACTCCCGATGTAATTAGAGAGCAATGGCATCTTTGTTTAGCTTTTGTTTTACTAGGTTAAACAGGCCAAGTTTAGCTTTTGCCCACCCTCACTTCCATTTTTATGAACATCCTAGTAGCCCAGGAATGGTCAATTATTTGGGCTGGAGGGCCACTTAAGGAGTTTTGGTGAGCTGTTATGGGCCAGGGGGGCAGGGGAGGGCGGGTGCTGACCTGTCTGGGTGAGGCGGACAGGGGGGGTGCTATTGATCTTATCCAGCCCTGGCCATCTGCCCTGCACTTGTTTTTCCCAACAATGGGCACTGGTTCCATGGGCAGGGGCATGTGGGGAATGTATCATGACTCTGTCCCAGGTCCTGGCCCTGTGCTCTCACAACCCTGCAATCCTGGCCCTAGCCCTCACCCATGGATCCCACTCCTAGTCACTATTCCAAGACCATCTGCAGCCCCATCCCATCCATCTGGCTGAGTGCACCTTGCCTGTGGGAGTCCCAGACTGGTCTCCATGACACCCACCTGCTCCATCCAGCACCCCTGCTGGTGGGTGTGGGGCAGACTGGAAGTGGCAGCCAGGCAGAGTCAACTGCTGTCGAAGGGGTTGTGGGGAAACTGAGTCCAGCTGCGATGCCACCCTTTGCTCTGCCATGTGCCTGAGGGCAGTAGGACCAACTGCATGCACCACAGCTTAGGCTGGCCCCCCATGCCTCAGCCAGGCAGGGCCAAGAGGCCTGCTGTGGGCTGGATCTGGCCTGTGGGTCATATTTTGCCTACCCATATTTCAGATTTAATTCATTTTTCTTGTACATGTGTGAACAGAATTCCAAATCAGACAGGTTTCCAGAGGTTTCACTAGTGCCTTTTATGGTCTAGTCATACGTCTCAATTCAATGCACTGGAAAGGTTTTTCCCAGTATATCTTAGAAACTTATTTGCTGTTCTAGGCTGCATCCACACATGTAGTTTGTGGCACCACAAACCGCACGCCTTGCATGTTAAACTGTGCACTGCACTGTTAATTTGAAGCACGGTGGCAGAATTTGCCACCCAGATTTCCTGGGAGCAAAAAAATGCCCCAATTAAAAAAAATGGCAAAGCACACAAAAGTAGCATGCACCCAGACACATGCAGAGACGTGCAGCCTGCGTGCAATGTGGAGCCCACACAGAGGCATACTGCGCCCCAGTCAGCTGCTTTATGCCTGTCTGTTTTGAAGTGTGCCTTGAGACAGGGGGAGCAGACAGACCTGGGCTGGCTGCTCCCTCATCTCCATGTGCTGGTCCTCAGATGGCTGGGGTGCAGGGTGCCTCAGCACAGGGGCTGGCTTCCAGCTACCCCTACACTGAGGCACCCTGTTACCTGCCAGGCCTCTCCACAGCACACAGAGCCTAGTCAGGAGCTGGGAGGAGCTGGGCACAGGCTGTTTGACCAAAGAGGGACAATTTGTCCCTCAACAAAGTGCACATGCAGTGGCATGCACTGAGGCACAAAGTAGCGGCACAAATTTGTGCTACTACTATCTGTGCTGTTGTAAGCACACACCTCTGCTCATCTGGATGTGGCCCTAGTGGCCATATCAGATTGAAGGCTTTTGGTCATCCTATGGTCAACCAGTAAACCCAAGTTTTTGTCCTCTCCAGTTATTTTTAACTGATGAATTTCTTTTTTGCACTTCATACTATTGAAATTCAACCCATTTCTATTACTTCTATCCCCAGTATCCTCCAGTTCTTCCTTTTTGCTCTTCTGATCCTCCTTATTTCTGAGGATCATCAGCAAATTTCATTAATATATTCCCACCACTAGTCTCATGGACATTAACCAAAGAATTAAGATTGTTCCAACACTGTTCTTGAAAAGCCTCTGCTATCAACATTATCTCAGCTCAATATGTTCACCACAACCAACTGTCTCCACTTTAGCCAGTTCCACATTACAATGATTATATTCCCATTTTTTCTAGTATAATGTATCAAGTCCAGGTGTATTAAATGCTTTACTGAAAACCAGATAGATGGGATAGACTGGATTTCTTCTGTCTAGAACATTATTTTATCAAAGAAAGGGCATTCTAACTGTATCTTTGTTAAATCCATTACATGTTGTCCCATTTTCTACTTACCTCCCTCTCTCATTAGTTCTTTCCTTCAAAATTTTCTCAAAGTTGTGCATGCTATTAAGGTCAGATTAACAGACCTGTAGTTGCCTCGATTGCTTCTTTCCCACTTTGTCTTAATCCAATCTGCTGGTCATGGCAAAATCACCCCTCACTAAACCTTACCAGCCATTTTTTTATTTAATCTTGAATATAGATATTTACATTTCCATCCATTCATTCCCATTTGGCATCTGGCCTTTGTCCCTGTGTTAAACATCATTGTCCATTTTGAAAATTGAGGTAGAGTATTCTTTTTTTAGGTTTTGGCCCTATCTATATTATGAGTAATCTCAGCCCTATCAACATTGTTCAACTATTCTTTTCTTGTTCTCTTTATAGCTCTATGGCTGTTTAACCTTTCGCTATTTGTCTACATTTTCTTTGCAAGGTCTAACTCATAACTTGACTTTTGGCAAACCTTGCTTTGTCCCTATGCTTTTTCACCTCTAAGGCAGTTTTTTTTGCTGAGCCATTTTAATTCCTTGCAGTCTCTCCCTTTATGTGGAATCTCCTTTTGAATGAGTTATTCATCCACTTAAGTCTGGATCCTTTCCCTCCCAGTTTTTCCCCTGAGCATAGGCCAGTGGTTCCCAAACAGTGGGTCACAACCCAATATGGGGTCACAACATCTGTGGTTGAGGTTGCATGATTTCTTCATCCACAGTGCGGGACTGCAACAGGGCTGGACCAGCTCCAGGCAGGAGCCACCTTGTTAGCCTCTGTCCCCTCCCCTGTGTGTGACACTCCCTTCCACACCACGTCCTGGCTGTTGGGCTGTGAAGCCCCCAGGGGGAGGGCAGCAGGGCAGGGAGCCCCAAGTCTGCAGCAGGCAGTCTGCATCCTCCCTGCCCATGGGCTGTGCTCCAGTCATGCTGCCCACAGGGGAAGGAACAGAGGGAGGGGTGAGGGCAGGATCTGGGCTCCACACTCCACTCTGACTGCAGCAGTTCCCATCTCCTCCATTTGACAACCAGGGCTTGGGTGCTGCTGCGGGGCAGGGGGCTGTGGGCCCTGGCTCTGGGGCACCTGGAAGGAGTGGGGGGCTGCAGGTTGGGAGGGAGAGGCCCTGGCAGGCCCAGGGGCTGTGGGTCAGGAGTGAGGGGCCATTCTAAGGAAATGGGGTCATAAATGGAGTCATGCTGAGGAAAAGCTTGGGAAGCACTGGCATAGGCTTCAAGTCCCAGATGGTCTTTTTGCAACTGTAACAAGAAATCCCAAGTTTCCTCCATATTTTTGTCCTCCTCTTCAGCCCACTAAGGGACTCCATTCATTTTTCTGAAATTTCCATTCGTCAAAATCAAGAACATACTTTTGATTAACATAAACTTACCTTTGATTATTTTTTTTTTCAATTTTTAATTTAAACTGAATCAAGTCATGATCACCTGATCCAAAGTGATTTTCTATGACTGGATATGATATATCTTGCTACTTACCAAAATGGAATGTAAAAGAGCACCATCTCTCCCTTGATCTGGTCTGATGTACTATTTCTGAAACCTAATATATTGTGCAGAGGCGGAACGAGACAGCTGGGCACTTGAGGCAGCTGTGACACATGGAGGGAGTGGTGAATTCTGGCTGCCACTGTCCTGCTGGAGCAGGAGTACGGTTGCAATGGCAGCTGCTGTTTCTCTGATGCCCACTTCCATTTTACTGCTGAGCTGCTGCCTGGGGCTACTACCCATCTCCCCACCGCAGTTATGCTACTAATACTGTGATGTACCTGGAATTCATGTACACTTATATTTCAGTGGCAATTCTATTTCACTGATGACTAAAAGATTGGGCCCAAACTTGTAATGTGTCTTCCCTCACCCTGCTTACATAAAGGGCCAAGTTACTGTTATGATCCATGGTGTTATTTAATGCAGAGCAAATCCCTATTCTTCACAGATGCTTGGCAGAAATACTTTCAGCAGTTCTGCAGGGAAGAGGGCAGATGTGATAGGGAACCAATACAGGGTGTCTCAACAAAAAAAGAAAAAAGACAAAAAAAGAAAATATGCACACTTCATCCAGATATAGCAAGAAAGTCCAGAACCATTTTGATCAACAGTGATGATTCTTTACCATTTCAACACTTTCTTTTCATCAACAAATAACACTCACTTCCCACGTGTTGATAACTGAACTAAATGATGGGACACAGCTAATCGCAGTTCTGTCTATATGTCTCTATTTTTGACAATGAGTGTGTATACATTTTATACTTGTGTGAGACGAGTGTGAGATGTCCTATACTTACTATGAAGTTCTCAGCTTGGCATTAGATGAATGTATTGAGAAAAATGTGGCAATGCTAAGGCTTTGGAGATTTCACCAGCTGTTCCACAGCCCAGGAATAGTTAGTTTTTTAGATCTCCTTGTCCTGGAGCTGCTCTGTATCCAAGATGGTCAGAATTTTTTTTTTAAATCAAAGCATTAATTATTATTATTTATTTCAGTTTTCAATTTTGTTGAAAATGACACCTAGAAATTTTTTTTTTTGGTAAATTTTGTTTTGAGATTCAGAATGAAAAGTTTAGGTGTTTGTTGTTATTGTTGCTTGTTTCAAAACACTTTTTGAAGCAACATTTACTGTTTTTAAATTTAAAAAAAAATTAATCAACCCAAAGCTACTTTTTCCAGAACTTAATTTTGCATGAACTTTCTTTCTTTCTTTCAGGGATCATTTCTATAGTTGGTGACTGGAGAGGTGTGTCTGAAAGTGATCGGTCTTTCTACGCATTTTTGGTGCCGGGAGCGGGCCTCGGAGCTTGCTCCAGCCCCTCCACGCATCGGCCCGGTATTGAAGTACCTCTTTCTTTCTTTCTTTCTTTCTTTCTTTCTTTCTTTCTTTCTTTCTTTCTTTCTTTCTTTCTTTCTTTCTTTCTTTCTTTCTTTCTTTCTTTCTTAATTCCAAATACAGAATTGTTCCATGAAATAGAACCTCAGGTTCTCACCTTCCTTTACTCTGGCACATGGAACACTTGGTTAAGGCAGGTAGTGAGCTGAATGTTTGGACCTGATTTCATGAACTACAACCTTAACCTCATTGCAGCAAGGGGCTTGAGGCTTATAATATTAGTAACTTTAATTGGCTGTTAAAATAAAATCTTTAGTTTTACAAAACTAAAAATACATTTTCATGTTGCTTTACTGTTGTAAAACAAAAAATAATTTGTTTGGGGTTAACCCTCTAGATGGATAGGAATAGAAATTATAAGTGATCATCAGGGATCCTGGTTTTCTCTGATAAAAAAAAAATCCCCAATTTTCGGATTAAAAAAATTAACCCCAAATCCACATTTTTCCATGATTAAAATGGAATATATATATAGGGTGGCTCAAGAATTGTAACAATACACTGCTACTGGGATGACAGTGAATGATCTATATATAGGGTGTTTCATTTTAATCATGGAAATATGTGGATTTTGGGTTACTTTTTTACATCTGAAAATTGGGGATTTTAAAATTTTTTATCAGAGAAAACCAGGATCCCTGCTGATCAGAAACTGGTTCAAGTCTGTAACACAATAGAAGTTCAGTGCACATAAACTACTTTCAAAATAGCCAAAACTGGTTTAAGATAAATCTGGATGGATGTAATATCAGACTTACCTGATTTAGGTTAAATCAGAACTTCTGTCCCACATCCCCTCCAGATTCAAGTTAACTCACAGTCCCTCAGCATCCTGTGCTGCTTTGCACCTCCCCTGCAAACCCACCTTGCAGGGTGGGTGGGCTAGCCTTGGCCCAAGCTGTCTGCTCCAGCTCTACTGCCCCCCAGCTTCTGGCCTGGGCCACTGCAGGCATGTGACTGCATTTCTGCAATCAAAAGTGAATGTCTGTACATTTGCTTATTGGTTCAATCTATGCAGCTTAGACAAACCTGCAAAGATTGAATCAATTCAGCCTTGGGCTTTTTGACTGTCTATACTTAGCCTAAAAGAACAATGTAAGTGAGTAGTGGAAATTCAAACTTTGGACTAGCATCAGGACCTATAACAAAATAGCTACATTTATTCACAAACACATCCTAAAAATGGGCCAACTAACTATATTACTTGAATGTTGTAATATGCAGCTAAATTATAAAAAAGGTCAGAGCTGAAATATGTCTGCATTCTGAATGCACTTGTCACAAGGAACAGCAAGACTGTGGAAGTGCTGTGTTCTCACAAATGTTATTGAAGGCATGGAGAGTAAATGATGGAAGGTTCCTCATAGGACTGGGTCCCACACAAATTCCTTTTTTTGTGAAGTGCATGTATGTGAGCGCGCGCACACACACACACACACACACACACACACACACACACACACACACACTTCCCTCACTCCCCACATAGTTAGCTGTGTTAGTCTGAAGTCAGCAGAAGGCAGTCTTATCATGTCATGTTTGATGCCATGCAGCTTCGAGCAAACCACCAAGCATACTTTGCCTCTGGTTTCCAGTCACTTGCAATGCCTGCACTGATTGGGTTTCCAAGATTAACACCAGAGCCATGAAGCAGTACTGTAACTGGCTAGAAAATCATGCAGATTGTATCACTTCATGATTGATAATGTCATCAATTTATACCAAGGGTGGTCAATCTCTGGCCTTTGGGCCAAACATAGCATATAAAGCCTTTTTAACTGGCCCATGGGGCTCCCCATGGGTCCAGAAATTTGGTGCCAGGGGAGTGGTGGCCATTAATACAGTACCTGCCTGTGCCAGGCCAGTAAGTGCTGTGCAGCTTGAGACCATGCTAACCAGGTTTGGATCCCTCCTTGTGCTGACATGCTGGTACAGTAAGCATTTTTCCCTTGGGAGGCCTCATTTTGCTCACCTGCCATGTGTTGATTTTAAGGGAATATGTGGGAGGTTCCTCATATGTTATGGACCACCCTAGGGCATGCTCAGCGTAGGTGCTTCTTGGGGCTCCTCCATCCCCACACCACATCCATACACCAACCATGGCTTGCCACCTGAATGGTGCTTGATGTTTTGAGTTATCCACAATCAGCCAGGTTAGATGTTGTTCCCCCCTTTAACAGGTGTCTTGATACAAAGGGACATCTCTTTGTGGGCTTTGTGACCTGATGAATCTGAATCAAGGACTACACTGACCTTTCAACAAAGATTCCTTGTATCTTTGAGGCAGTCCAGTTACATCACGTATATAATTAATTGGATTGTCCCGGAGATAGTACGAATCAAAATGTTTTTCACTAATTCATCCCTATTCAGGGGAATGGCTCTCCTGCCCCTAAGGTGTTGGTCCAGTCCCAGGCCTTTCCTGGCCAGCTCAATCAAAGGAAAAATAAATGTGATAGTGGAGCCGAAATAAAGGCCAAATAAAACCAAGAAAAGAAAGGTGGCAATGCTTCCGCTTCACTCATGCATCCCTCTGTTTATGACCACGTGTTGAATCCCAGAGCCGCCTTCTTCCAGGTGGCCCTGGCACTGGGAAGGTTGAGATACCTCCTCCCCCGGGTATCCCTACTGTGAAACTGGCCTGGTGCTTTGCTGGTTGTGCCAAATTGGAGCTTGCAGCAGGAGTGCTGCTCTGCACTCTCTCACCGTGCTGCTCTGTGTGGACTCTTGTAGCCAGTTCCTGGCATGGGCATCTGATGTCATGCCTCCACACCTCCCCAGCTTCAGCGAGCAAGTACTTAAAAACTACATGGTGGCACTGCTTGCTGCTCTATGACTGTCATTCTTGCACCTGCATCAAGTAAGTATTGTTCAATTCCTGCCCTTACCGGGTATTTTATTTCAATGTTTTGAATCCCTCTGACACCACCCAGACCCTTCCCGTGGGATCTCCAGTCCCTGGGACCAGCCACACTGTGACACAGTCACTCTTCCCACCTGCCAAATTCCCAAATCCCAAGCTCTACATAACTGGCCAGACCCTAGCCACACCCCATTCTCCCATAGGGCCAGGCCACACCACCTCCCGCACTTCTGGATCAGAGCCAGACCACATCTCCTTCCTCCTCAGGTTGGGGCTGTGCTTCATCCCCTTCCCCAATAGGCCTGGGTCTATTGCTTCTTTCCCCTGCAGGGCCACATTGCGGGCAACCCGCCCAATGCTCCCACCCTCCTCCATGAAGCCAGATGCATACAGTGCCCAAGTTCCAGATAGGAACCACTAGTTGGATCCAGTGTGTGAATGGATCAGGCACTGTCCATCTGGCCTGCTGGGGAAAAGGTTGAGCACCACTCATCTACATAATTTGCTAATCATGCCTTACATGTTGGATTAGCTTTTGAGTAGACTTCAGAATAATTCCTTAACTAAAGTACCCCACGTAGACTAGCTCAGAAATGATAAAAGACTGCATCTATATTCTTTCTTGATAGAGGTGGCAAGTCCCTTTTGGATACTCTTGGATGTTTAGGGAAAAAAATCTAGCCATCCAGAAAGACCACTAAAATGTACTTTGTTCTGAAGACATCGGATGACTAATTCCAAACTGGTGCCAAACTCTTGAAATGCTTCATTCCTTACATCAGTATTACTTGATTCTTATCCAGACTAAATTTAAGCCAGTTGACTTTCTTCCAGGAACCTCTCTCTCTCAAGTGCTGAGACATCTGTTGGGTGCCATTGCCTATGATGAAAGAGAACAAGGTATAGTTAACACTGAAACATGCGGCATCTCCCTTTTATATGCATGTGCCTGAAGTGGACTGGGGGAGAGATTTCCTCTGTTTTCTCATGTGCACTGAAAAGGAATGAGCACCATAATTAAGAGGGTTTAGTGGGGTAAAGAAGCAGCTGTTTTTTCGGATCCATTAAGTAAAGGCAGGAGAGTCTAGTGCTAAGCTGGGGCTTAGGAGATCTGTGTACAGCTCAGCTCTCTGGATTGTGTGATCCTAAGCAAGTCACTTTATGTCTTTGTGGGGCTGTTTTTTTAAAAGGGCACTTTCCTCCATCCCCCTCCAACAGGAAAGGAAAGATGAATGTTATAATAAATACATTAGCGGTAAGGTGTTTGGATGCATCAACTATGAGGACTGTAGAAATGGCTATAGATAAAGAAACTGAGCAAAACTAATTCAGGGTTCTGTTTTAACAGGTGCTGAGCACTTGGCCATGACTCAGGAAAACACTTAGGCATGTGCTCAGTCTTAATCATGTGAGTTACTGTGTTGTCATCAATAGATACTGTGGTCTTGCTGCAACACATTTTCATCTGGTGGGTCTCATTGATCAACCTTCTTGGTTGACTGTGTTGACTGATTCTGTTAACTTTATTTAACTTTCAATACTTTATGAATAAAATAACCATCTTGCGTTATGATAATTCAATCACTATAAACTGTTTGATGTTTAGCTTCTGATTTACTATAGGACTGAGGTTAACCAAAGATGGCCATGCTTATGAGTTGCTTCAGTAATAGTCAGTTTTAATTATAGCACCACAAGTGTTCCCTTGTGGAGTAAGTTTAGCAATGTGTGCAACACACAGTGTTAGACTTTGGCCCTATTATGCTTGGGCATTATTCTCAACTGTTTGATATTAGAGAATATTTGACGACTTTACTATGCAACATTTGTCATGAACTTTGTGTCTTTGATGTTCCTAATATGCTACTTCAGCCTCTACCAAAACATTAATTTTTGATCTGTGTTTCTAATGAAGAGCTGAATTTTTTGATTAACATCAAACACATAGTCTTTGCAGTGTGCTTTTACATACTATTCATGAAATCCAGTTGGTAGTTAGTTTTAACATTAACTGTTTCCGTTTTACATTCTAATGTGTTCCCCTTTCTGCATGTTCACATGCACGCTACTTTTCCCTTTGTCCCTTTTTATCGTGTAAAATTTTCCCTTTGCATTCAGACCATTATAAGAATTCCAAATGTATTACAGTCTATTATGTCTCCATTTTTCAAAGAGAACAATAATTTCCCACCAACATCAAAGCAAATTTGACTGATTTATTTTATCTTCAGAACGGGAAGCATTAGTTTATTTCCCACTGGAATTCATTTACTAAACATTGCTGTAAATGTGAATCTACACTCCAGCCACTCTTAAAGAAAATAGTTGAAATCTTTAGTTTGGTGATTTCATTGCACTGGAGAAACTCATGCAGAGTTGCACATGCGGTTTTTCACAGAATTGATTTAATTTATTTTGTGTGTGTCCTAATTGCTTTTAAATATTAGCCTTGAGAGAGACAGAAGGGTTACCTTAGAGCAAACAACCACATACTTACCATATTTTCTAGCAATAGAGGCTTAGTTTCACAGAAAAACATGAGGCTTCCATGATATTTGCTTGATGAGCAGAGATCCTAGTTTTTCATGGTACCCCCACCCAAATTTTCCAATAAAAACCCATAAAAATCTGCATTTTTCTGTGGTGAGCCCCCCTACAATACTGATTGCCCCACTGCTTGGCTGAGAGGGCTGCCCTTCAGACAGCCCTGCCCCTTGCTGCTGATTGGTGGAGAGGGGCAGCCCTCTCAGCCTAATAGTGGCAGGGGGAGGATAGGGTGGTCATCATCTTGGCTGCTTCCGTATGTTCCAGGGTCTTTTTCCTAGCCACCATCTCCCTGCACCTCCCACCCCTCCCGCCCAGGAGACTGGCACACTGATCATAAGAACTGCTGGCTCCCACTGGGGAGCCAGTGTTTTATTTCCAATAAGTTTTTAGTTTATTTTTCTGGCGATTTATGAAGATTCTCTGCAATAACACAAATTCTGTGTTTTTCTGTGGCAAATGGATTTCTAGGATCCCTAGTGATAAGTGCTTTATTATATATTTGCTCCAACTGCACTGACTGTATAAAGCCAAATGATTTAAAACATCCTTTATTTGACATCAGCACTAAGAAATACTAGGAATGCCAGTGTTTTAACATTTTGCCATGCTAAGAAATGGACTTTCATCCTTCTTCTTCATGGCCTCTCTCCATAATTATTTCAATTTGACTAGCTTTCAGTTTCGTGTTCCCCTATAAATTTGAACTGAAAAATTGACTTGGGCCTGAAAATTGCATAAGTCATCCTGTGGATCACAGGCTGGATCCAACTTGTGAAGCCTTTGGATCTGGTCTGCAGACATGGGGCTTCAGTGGTGTTGGGTGGTTGGGGTGCCCTCCACAGGCTGCAGTGGGGAGAAGTGCTGGCAGCACCAGCATCAGGCACTCTTCCTGTGTTGCTGCCCTCTGATCAGAGATAGGTCATTCCAGCCCATAACCAGAAAAGGTTGCATATTCTTGATTTAAGGGATTCAGTATCCAGTAGCGTGCACAAAGCATCCTGCTCTCAGCACTTTGAATCAGTTTTAACTCCAAAATCAACTTGACAAAGTGTTAAAACAAGAGTATCCCATGTTTTTTTTGTTTATATCTGGCATTAATAAACATCAAAGAAGACTTCAGTGTTACATTGTTAGCTCTGATGCTGCAGGCTATGCTCTTTGAAGACAGTGCGGACAGCGGCTTGCTTTCAGAATTCTGGCATAATGTGGGTGCAAGTGGTACAGAATGGCAACAATTTCATGTAGTTCCCTGTTTTGTATTTTTTTACAGTAGGTTTGCCCTATACACACATACCTTTTTATTTTAGAAGCTGTATTAGGGCCTTGTTCCACATTATGCTTTGAGCTGCTTAAATGCTGATCAGCATTAATGCTAGCTAGAGTTTGAAACAGTCACACCTGAAAGCTAAACACCTTCTCTGACTGTCCCCCACCTGCACAGCTTTGACTTGCCACTAGAGGGATGGCAAACAGGGGCCTGACTAGGAGCTAGAGCTGTGACTTGCAGCTACAGGGCTGGTGAGCCAGGATAGGCCTCAATCCCTGGAAAGTGAGTTGGGGGTGGTGGGAATATGAAGCTGGGAAGTGGAGAGTTAATGGAATGAGGTTGGGTAATGAAATGGGAGATGGAAAGGAGATGAGGTGAGGGAAGGATGCTGAAATGAAAAAAGTCAGCCACTGAAGGATAAAATCAAAAGAAGTAAACAAAAATTAAAAAGAAATAAAAAGGAAGCAAATTAAAGAAGGCCTTGTGTTTTAACAAAATGGGATTGAGACTGAGATGTGGGGCGTACTGGTCATGCTTCCCAGGGTGGCTGGGAAGTGGGAGCAGTGAAGGAATGTGCTTTTGCGGGGGAGCTCTTGCCACTGCTCTGGGAAGGAAGCCCCAGTTTATGAGGATCCAGTAACTTCTCCCTTGTTCCCCCTCCATCCATGCTAGACCCCACTCCTAGCCTGTCCCTGCCTTGTGACCTAGCTAGCTGGCATATGCTCGGCAGGTTGTTTGTGCAGAGCTGCAACACTGGGGTTTGGAAGGTCACACCCCCAGGGGCAGGAGGGGGAGTTGGTTTGGTGCCAGAACTTCCCACTGGGCAGTAGAGTTCAGGGACTAGAAAGTTTGCCCACACAGAACAGGATGCTGGAGGACTGCAATTTGGTTGGCTCATCTGTGAGGAATGGACATACATTAGTGGAATTCAAGCTGGGTAACACTGATCAGGGATAAACCTGCACTGGAGTGATGTAAGCTAAGCTGCCTAAAGTGGACTTAAAAATAGTTTCAGGTATTAATGGGAGCATCTACACGAGACACTTAAATTTGCATTAGCACAGTTTACTGCCAAGTAAACAGGTGCATCTACACACGCACATGCTTACTTTTCAGTAAACCTCCCTAATCCCTAGTAAATTTGCTACCTGCAAATGCGAAAGCAAATTTCCTCAGGATTAGTAATGGTGCCATAATGCTCATGTAGATGCCTGACTGGGAGCAAAATCCGTTCCTGGTCAGCTGTCTACCAAGGGGCAGGAGCTAGCTCCCTGCCCCTGGGAGCTGCCTGCTGCTGGGGTGGGCTCTGCCACAGGATCCCAGGCAGGGGCAATGTCCCGCTGCCTTGGCAGCAGGGAGCTCCAAGTCCCCTGCTCCCAGGTCATGATTGGGGAGTGGGGGCTGGGAGATCCTTCTCTCTCAGCCTGAGTCCTCCACGAGCATGGAACAGGGCCAGGGGAACAGGCTGGGGAACTTGTTCCCCCCACCAGCTCCATGCTCAAGGAGCTGAGCAGGGAACAAGCTCCCTAGACCCCACCCTGTGTGCCAGGGTTGGGACAATGTTCCCCTGCTCTGGCAGCAGGGAGCTTCCAGCCCCCACACTCCCCAATCATGATTGCAGAGCAGGCCCTGGGAGCTTGTTTCCAGCCCCCACTCTGCAATCACAGAGCTGGGGCTGGGAACAGGCTGGGAGCATGGCTGCATGGGGACAGTTCCCCACTCAGCCTGGAGCTGGCAGGGACTTGCCCCCTGACTGGGACATTTCCCAGCCAGCCCCAGGCTGGCAGCTAGAAATGTGCAGCTGGAGGTAGCTGTGGACTGTCCTGTTTTGGGCAGTCCCCAGACAACTCTGGGCTACACATGCAGACTTCCCCCATGCAGCCAGGGGCTGGCTGGGAACTGTCCCAGTCAGGGGCAGGTCCCAGCCCTATGCCCCAATTGGGTGATTGAGACACAGGACTTGGGGCAGGGGGCTGGGACCTGCCCCTCCCCTGCAGCTCTTTCCAAGCTCTGGGCCCTTGGTTGTGGCATTGTTTTGCCCCTGCAGCAGGCAGCCCCCCTGGGCCCAGGAGACAGGTGTCTTCTGGCTTGGTGCTCTCTGCCCCACTCTCTGCTAGCACTCAGGGGGAGCCTTGAGCTCCGCTTGGTGGTGGCAGGGGCCCATTGCAGGGCTGCAGGGAGCTGGGTGCAAATCTGCTTCCTAATCCGTGCATGTGTAGACCCCTGCCTGAAAACCCTTACTCCAGCTTAGTTTACACCAGAGTGAATCTAAGCTGGAGTAAATGCATGTGTAGATATGCCCAATGTGTAGGCAGTCTGAGAGTTAAGAACTCCAGAACCCACCTAAAATTAATGTGTAACAAGACCCTTACACTAAGGTCTGACTGATCTTAAATTTGGCAAATTTGTAAAAGCCTATATGGTGGAGACTGAAATCTGTCTTAAGGGCTCACTGATAATTGTGTTATGCACCTAGATTTGCTCATTGGGAAACTTTGGTTGGTGCTTTGATCAGTTGCTACTAATGGAAATAACAACTCAACACCACGAAGTGCTAGAGTGCTAGTAACACTTTCTGTCTTCTATTTTCAATGCTGGCAATATTGATAGGGTCTGAATAGAAAGTCTCAGTACAAGTGTTTGGAGCATGCTGTTTGGTTCTGTGAAGTTTTGTCTTCTTTAAATGAATGTGCTTAGAAGAGAAGTAGTGCTGAATGTGTGAGATCTGTCATTCTGAGTGTAATCAGAAATCTGAGATTTATTTCCCTTCCTAGCTGAGATGCCACATACAGATTTGCACGGTGGGGAATAGCAAAAAGACCATGAACTGCATAGGGCTAGGGTGTATAATGGTCAGATTCGTATATTCATGTGGAAGGGTCAAGCCTGTATCAGGGATCTTTGTTGGGGCAGGGGGAATACAGAATTTTATTTTCTGGAAGACTAAGATATTTTATTTAAACAAGTCCTCTTCCTTAGTGGATTTCCAAAGAAGACAAGAAAAAAAATCATTGCATTGGAAAAAGGGGATGTCTGAGAAGTTCTATTGCTTTCCTTATCCCCAGATCTACTCTTCATTTATTTTTTTATGAAAGGCTATGCGCATTTCTGCAAGGCTGCAATTTTCACCTGAGCAGTCAAGCAAGTGAACAATTGAGTGCTGTCCTTAATAGTAACACTACCTGGAAGCAACAGGACAAGTGCAGATTTTTTAAATCTGCTGTGCAAGTCTAAACTCTAGTTAACTCTATAATTAAAAATAATTTTACTAGTTTCAAAAAGGGTTCATGTACAATTATTGAAATAGTTATGATAATCAGCACGTTGTACAGACCTGTAGTTATAGAGTCAATGCAACAGAACTCTTATTTATGGGCTGACATGTTAGTCAAGCTCTAAGCAACTTTGCTTAAGCAACAGTTGCTTTTTTACTCATTAAAATAACTGCATAGCTATCAAACTAATTATAGTATAAACTTCTGGTAAACTGAACCCAGACTGTGAGACAGAGAAACCTTCTGATAGAGGCAAATCCCTAGCCCATAACGGCATGGAAAGTCATCCTGTTTCCTCCTAAAATCCAGTGAAAAACTATTATTATACTACTTATTTTCTTTAGCTCCATGTTTTTGGTATTTTCATCAACCTTTGTTTGAAAAGAGGAGGCAGAAAAAGAGACCATTTGCATGTGCTAGGGATGTAGCAGCTGTTGCCTGCCTTTGTGTTACTGCTGTCAGAGAATGCAAAACAAACTCGGTGACTCCTAGTCTTTTATTACTAAAGAACGAATATCAGCAGCTGCCTAACCGCGTACAGGAAAAAAGAAAGGATTTCTATTTTTTCCTTATGTCCCCTTATGAAAGGAGGAAGACAGGATCCTGTTTGTTAAATATTTTGCTGTGCTGTTAAAGTCACGGGAAGGACTGGAGCTGAATGTCAGATTGCTTGTGAATTAACTTAGACAAACCCTATACCTTTCTTAGAAAACAGATTTCTATAGAAGAATGAGAATAAAAGTGAGAATTGCCTTGGTGACATGTATATCTCCCCCCATATTTGCCTTCTCTGGAAATCTGTAGGCTGGTTGTGTGAATACTTTCTAAAAGTATCTGTCTTTGTGAGTAAGTGCCTGTCAAAAGTTCAGAAGTGGCTGTTCTTTTTGACAGAGTACATCTAAAGTGGTCCAATATTGTGTTTGCTTATTTATTTAAAATCAGAACCTCATTCCATTTATGAGGCATAAGAACATTTTACTAGGAGAAGGCCTGTAAACAGACTCTTGTCCTGACTTTGACACAAAGTCCTTTTGCATAAATTGGTTAATTGTTCACCTTTACAGGAGTAGGTGTGATCCAATGGGACAACCACGTCTGTAGAATGGGACTTTGTTTTCAGCTGTGACATCGAGGCTGGGCAAGTTACTTTGTTTCTGTGTCCATCAGAGTGCTGAGCAAGTACTAGTGGATGAGCAAGAAGAGTGCATTCTGGGGGTTCTGGTCATGGGTCATGATGAAAACAATGCACGTAATGCATATTGCCAATCACATTATATATTACTGGCTTTTGCCAGTGCTCAGACTCCTCTGGTCTTATGTCAGCACAAGCATTCTCCAGCCAGACTGCAAGCCAAGTTCAGACTCACTGAACTTTGCAGCTATAACCTGAATTTCACTGTATTTACCCATCTCTCAAGCATATCTCTACTTGTACATTCTGAAGAAGATGATGTCTCTAAAGATAAAACAGGTTTGGCTGAAACAGAAAAGCCCCAAGGCCTTGTGTCTGGAAAAAAAACCAACTTTGTAATCTCTCCTGAGACATCTGTTCGTTTATAAGTGAGAAACTCCTGGCTGTGTTGGAGCCCTGCAGCTATGTATGTTGGAGGGCAGGCTCTATAATTTATGGAGCATAATAATTCTATAATTGTATTGCTAATTGTATATTGCCACTTTTTATAACAGCACATAATAAAATGATTTACAGCTTAGCAGTTTTACAAGAGTTTGGGATGGTCTGTTAGCTGCAAATTAGCTCTTGCCCTATACCTCCCAGCAACTCTTATTGTTAGGGACACTGTATTGAGTTGCTGCTCAGTAGCTGGAACAATCTTGCAAGAGACTGAAATCTTACAGATGGATGTATTTCCAGAACAAATTTCCAGATGAAGAGTGTGCGCACCCAAAAGCTTGCTGATAAATACAGTCATTTGTTTGCAAATATCTAGTTGGTTTAATAAAGGATATCACCTCTTCCATGAGTTTTGATTCCTTTTCCAGAACTCAGGATTTCAATAATAAAGTTGTCACTAAAGTATTGTCTCTTGCAATCTCTCCTTACAGAGGTGAGGAAAAAAATAGAGGATAGGTTAAAAGAATAAACCACCCCACATGATAGCTGAGCAATGAGCATAACCCTGGAGAGAGAAAGAAGACTTTTCAGATGCAAGGTTCACCCTGGAGGCATATTTCTACTCTATTTAGTAGAAGACCAGAGTGCAGTTTGCAACCAACCCTTGGGTTTCCAGACTCCACTGTAGAAGTAACTCTATTATTCCTTCTGGGTGAGCAAGTGCCTGCATTATAGAAACTGAGAGACATTTGTGTATCTCTGGGGGCACTTATACACCCAGAAGACATAACAGAATCACTCCTAATCCATAGATGGTTAAGTCAAGGGTTGAGCACAAGCTGCACTTTGATAATCCCCAAAGTGAAATAGCATTCTCACCTATATCTTTTCAGCAGAGAAAGTTAGGAGGAATTGGCTTTCTGAAGAGTGACATTTAGGAGGAAAGGAAGAATTAGTAGCTTTGCAAAGCTATCAGAGTGGAGCTTTTCTCACAAGATAAATGGGAGTGCCAATTAACTACACAGGGAAAGTTGGAAAAAGTAGTTTGTCTCCTCTTTGTGGCTACCCTGTGGCTGTGTGTAGACAAAACAAGGGGCATGTGTGTATGACAATTTAAAGTGGGTTAAATGCTTTTGCTCTGCTTTAATGGTGTTGGTGTTTGCACGCATCAGCGGCATATTGATCAGTAATTCTAGCCACAGTAGCAAATTTGTTGGTGTAATGCGACTTAAATGACATTCTGTGGCCCTACAGCCACAGAGTGAAGCACCGGGCTCCGTGCAGCTCAGAGGCTCTGCAGGAAGCCCATGCAGGCATCCTGGCAGCAGCCTGGGAAGACAGGCTCCGCCCAAGGAAAAGAAAAGTGTCGATCTTTTTTTTCTTTTCTTTTCCCTGAAGCCTGCCTGAGCTGCGCAGGGGCCCGGTGCTTCCCTCTGCAGCTGAGGTGCCCCTCAGGACCACCCAAGCCGGGTGTCTGTGTCGGGGTGCTGCCTGGGGGGGGGGTCACCGCTGCCATGGAGAGAAGCACCAGCCCCCTCTGCAGCCCAAGGACCACTCCACCTGCTGGCAGCTCGCCCTCCCCTCCCCGCCACCAGAGAGGCAGGTAAATGCATGGATGTGTGCATGACATGGAGGTTTACTTCACCTTAAATTGAAGCGGTGTTTTAAAAAGCCCACTGCTTCAAGTTAGGGCCCCCGTTTTGTCTACACATGCCCTATGTTACCATTCCAGGGAAAATTTGTGCTTATAAAGCTAAACTCACTTTCTTGTGTGTGGATACTTTACACTTGCATTCAGGTAGAAGCTACAGTTTCTACCAAAAGTGTTTACTTCACTTTCAGTGGGATAATTACATAGAGCAGTGTGATGCTAAGCACTGCAGGGGGAAGTCTGAAATGGATGAATGCCAATGTCAGTACTCTCATTCAAGCTTGACAATGGTCATAATATAAAGAGAGTGGATTTTTAAAAATATGGACAGAAAAAAATAAATAAAGCAGTGTTTGTCCCAGGTTTTCTAAGTGGAATTTCCGTGTCTTTAAAGAAGACTAGGGTTAGTCAATATTTTGCCTGCAAGATCATTCAATATCCAAGGCTATCCGTTAAGTACTCTGTAATAACTCTTTGCTTGTTTCCCTTACAGAATTACTGTCTTGGAAGTATTTAACTCGTTTTTATAAAAGCTTTGAGATAAATAGATGAATCACTGTGTAAAACCAAATGTTCTCTCAGGCCTGAAGTACACTTCAAAGTTCCTCTGCAGAACTTACTGTGGGCAGGGTTACCCCACCTCTGTTGCATGCAGTAAAGCCTCCTCTGCTACCCAGGAGACTGCAGAGAACTGGTGTAGACAATATGGTGACTTCTGCCAGTTGCAGAAAGACCCTTAGCAGCTTGTGGTTATTTCAGAAGCTTGTGACATGCCAGGGTGCACTTCATGCTATGCCAGCACAACTGCTGAATGGAGCTTCCAGAAGCACCTGGTTATGCATGTACTCTAGTGGTTGGCCAGTGATGCCTGTTGTCTGTCACCAGACAGTTTTGTGGCAAGGCAGGGCAAGTAAAGACAAGGACCTACTCTAAATTCTGGAAGATAAAACAAAGCATGACATTATATCTTAAACCTAAAAATCACTCCAGGCAGTTTGATGCAAGAGCCACACATGCAATGCAAGTTACCAGATTATCTGATTAATAGGACTTCTACATTTTTCCCTTATTACAAGCTAAATGAACAGACTTAAATATTTAGACCTAGATTATGCCAACCATTATGAATGTAACATACAAGGTTTTTGAAATGATGGTCTTCAGGTTTTTTTTTCCTCCTTTTTCTCTCTAAAGAAATTTTCCCAACTGTTTATTTCCAGTATGATATAAAATATGTGTAATGCTCAATTCATACTCCAAGCCACTTCACATAAAAATGATAGATTAGATTAAATTTTCTTAAAGGCAGAAATAAACTTTGGACTGTACACTAAAAGGAAAAGTATTCAAAAATTAAACCATGGTATGTGAGCGATTATAAGTGTAATTTAAGTCTTCTGAGAAATGTTAAAGCAAGAGCAATATCTAAATCTGTTTGAATTTTTGGCATGTTCAGAATTTGCCTAATAGACTGGATAATAGTTAAGTGAGTAGATAAGCATAACTTGTTCAACATGTCTGAACAAGCTGGTCACAAAAGAAAGAATGAGAGATGTTAGAGAAATGAAAAAAACTTTTACCTATCAGACAAAAATCTGGAATGTAGACATGGATGCAGAAACCATCAGCATAACCATAAGATTTATTTTAGCTTTTTTTCTGATCAGAGAAACTGTCATGTATTGATTCTTTTTATTAAATAGAGTCTGTTCTGGTTCCTGTCTGTGGCGGTCGAGTGGTAGGCCGCTGTGGCCAGTAGCCCCAAAACGGCAGGCGGGTACTTTTGACCCATGGAGCGGAATTAGACATGGATACAAATTGGTAACAAATAGATTGTTTACTTACGCTGTCGGTGTATGGGCGCAGGCAGAGTTGACTGGCTTAATTGCAGTTACAAACGAGTTACAAAGACTCTCTTAAAACGCGAGAGAACCGACAAAGTTTTTGTAATCGGCTTACTGCGGTACCGGGGTTGGGGTACGTCAGGAGGGTCGTGTGACGGGGAGTCGCTGGTGGGTGATCAGTCCGCCAGGTTCACTCCGAGGTGTGCGCGGAGTTCTCCAACTCCAAGGTGTATGCGAAGTTCTCCAAACTCTAAGAAATGTGCGGAGTTCTCCAACGTGGGCAGAAACTGCTTTAACTTTTATATGGCTAGCAAGCCAATCACTAGTCGCCAAATATGAATCATTTGGAACTGGCCAATGGTGGTGTGCGTGTTTGCATAAAGTTGGCGGGAACTTTTCCTAAGCTGTAATTTTCCATTACTGTGGCATATAGTTATTGGGTACTCACATAGCGGAATTTTCCACCGTGACCTAGTTACTGCCACCAGCGGAATTTTCCACTGTGCCATAGCATTCTGAATGATTGACAGCAGAATGATTGACAGCGGGATGTTCCACTGTGGCGGGAGATTCCACTGTGGCGGGAGATTCCACTGTGCTATAGGCATACAACTACTAATGGGTTCTGACACTGTCAAGACCAATGACAAAAGAAATCCCCTTAATGAAAGTGGGATGCATCGCTACTATCCAACAAGATCGACTTTGAACAATGGGGTAGTTGAGTAGCAAGGGGTTGGAGAGCAGGGCACCAGACTTGAGTACGGACTTAGAGGAGACACCAGAAGGACAGCAAGAACAGTGGTCCTACACTGCTGCAGCAGCAGCCAGATTCAGGGAAAGTGAACTGCTGCTGTAACAGCAACAGCCATGGCAGGAAGATGTATCACAGCAACATGAGTCAGGGACTTTGCGTTGTCGGGGAAGGTAAGACTCCTGCCCCCATCCACACCACCCCTTCCATTCTCCAGCAGGGTGTTGCCCAGGGTACAAACCTGAGCAACACCTCTGCAATGCTATGTCTCTGCAGTGGGGAATACTATAGCTTAAAAACAAAGGTCTTTTTATTTTGCTTTACAAGAAACCATAGCCATAGCTAACTTTTGGAGGAATTTACCAGGGTAGCAATACAAAGAGATGTTTAATGCTTCAAACTTTTGTACATGTTTCTAAAAGCATTAATATGTCACTTACTGTAGAACTATATTTCCTTATAAATGAAAACCAAAAATATACATTTGGAGCACTGGATTGGAAATTGTGGAACCATTTTCTTTTCCTCTTCCTTGGGACTTAACTATTTTGCTTCTGTGCCTCTATTTTCTCTCTCTATAAATCTGGTATCATGAACCTTATCTGTATAAAGTATATTGAGATTCCTGAGTAAGACACACTTTAAAAGAGACAATACAATACAATGTATTGTATTTTCTTTTTTTCTTTTCTTTTCTTTTCCCAGTGACTGGACTCCATTTCCCAGGAGCCTCTGCCCGCATTGCTATGGCTGGTTTCAATGGAGGCCTCAGCAGTGGGGATACTGTGACAGTGTGGGGCCAGGGTTTCCATGGAGACTGACCCCAGGAGTGCTGGCAGAGCACACAGCTGGGTGGGGAGCTGCTCTGGGGCTGAGGCCAAGACCTTGAGGTTATGACAGCGTGGTCTGGAGCTGAAACAGAACAGCGATCCGCTGCCTGCAAGCCCTGGGCAGGGGTGTGTGGGCAGCGGATCGTGGCTTTGCCCTTGTTCCAGACCACACTGTCACCACCACAAGATCCCAGCCCCAACTCCAGAGCAGCTCCCCACCCAGCCAGGCACCCTGACAGCATGGCTGGGGCCGGTCTCCATGGAAACCATGTGCCCATGCTGTCACAGCCCTGGCACTGCTGGGCTGTCCATGGAAACTGGCCACAGCAATGCAGCCAGGGCCTTCTAGGAAATGGAGTCCACGGCGGACCTGATCCGGCTCATGAGCTGGACTTTTCCTGCTCTGCCCTATTAGGACCAGCTGGGCCTAGGGCCCTAATCCAGACTCACTGCAGGTGGTGCCTGTTCTCCTGCAGCATCAGGGGATGAACTGCCCTGATTCCCTACCTGGGACTGACTGGACCTAGACCTCTGATCTGGCCTCTTTACAGACAAACTATATAAAGGGTGCTTGTTTTTTTCCATCAAGATATGGTGATGAATAAAATGTTCTGTCAGTGTGATATGGGTGGACACTGAAGGAGGAGGGAAATGAGAAAGATCTGATCAAAAAATACTTCAAATATGTGCAAAAATGTCAAATAAGAAATAAGATTAGCTATGTGAAGATGTGAATGCTATACTAATATAAAAATCTGAAAAGTGATAGTCATTTTAAATTGCCAACACAAACAAGACAACGTCTCAGCTGCCTTGTTCCTCATTTGGGCCCTGGGAGGCTGAAATTCAGAACTTTGGGTGAAAGCAGGCTGACTTGTTTAACTTGGCCATATATGGCTAATCCTATTCTAGCATGGATCTTAATTTCTTCTCTGTTTATTTGATATTCTTTGTAATCAAAAGGTGCCATTTAGGTACATGTTAAATGGATTTTGAGTTTCTGAGCTGCATATGCAATGCAGGCTCTCCCCACTTGCTATAGCATCATAAGCACTGCTATGCTATGTTCCATCATCTAGTACAGTACTCTCAGTCTCTTTTTGGTATATATTTTGTCACCTAAACTGAATTAACCCAATAGTTATAATGTTATGAGAGAAGTTAAAAGTAGACCAGTGCTCTTGTGTGTGCTAACCAAAATGACCCAAATATACCTAGGCTTATTAGGAGCTAAAACCTAAATACATGTCCTTTTTCTAAGACTCAAAGCCCAAACATTCAATAGTTACCCTTGTTTGTGGTTATTCTTTTTTCTTTCGTTCTTTTTTTTCCCGCCTAAACAATGAACAGCAAACTAAATGGTAGGAGTGAAAAATTTTAAATACCTGTTCAAGTATCAATTTTTTTTTCCTGTAAGTCAGGTAATTTTAGACTTCTCCTTCTCAGTTACCTTAAAAGTCATTAGTAATCCCCCAATGCCCCAAGTGGATATCATCCTCATATAAGGGATAGCCAATATATTTGTCGTAGTGATAAATTCCAGGTGTGTTTTTTTTATTCCGGTAAAAATTTCAGTTGAGATGAGACCTATCTATAAAAAGTGGCTCTTCAAGTGCTAAATGCCTGACTTTCTCTTTCTCATCAGCTCTCAGTGTTCACCAGACAAAGTTATTCTGCTTGTATGAGCATGGGCATATACAAGGCGTGTGTATATGAGATGCTTCGAGCACAGTAGACTAATGCTACTGCACATTATCGTAGCAGGCAAAACCTGCACATTAGGCAAAAGGTAGATTTAGTCTACTGTGCGTTAATACCACAAAAGACTGTTCATCTGAGCTAATGCACAACACCGATTATGGTGCATTTAGTACCTGTCATTACAGGTACTAAGTTTAATGCACTGTAATTACAGTGCATTAATGAATGTGTAGATGCACCACTATGCACACAATTAGACCCCATATCTTGCAGAATAGTACGGGTGGAGTCCTGTTGTCTTGGTAGAATTTCAGATGGATAAATGTCCACTTCAAGTTTGTCTGGAAATGGAGAAATACTCATACATCAGATTGGTCAGGATTTTTGTCATTTCAACCTGATTAGTAAAATGGTGCTCACTCAACTCACAGCAAAAAACTTTAAAATGCAAGAAAAAAAATAGTCAACTGATTAAGTGTAGGAGAAAGAGACTCTAATTTGAAGTTATCATATGTATTATATATAGTCCACTAGTTAGTACCTGAGAACAGGATTGTGAAACAGGATAAGCTTTTCATTTTCAGAAGTGAGTCAAATACACACAAAAAGGTAAAATTAAATTATTAATATAGTTTAGATTGAATTAATTAAGGTTTTATTCACAAAATAATTAAGGAAATTAATCTTAATTTAATAATATAATCATTAACCCGACAGCATCCCTTTAATAACGTTCATTGAGCTGTAAGTTAGTAGGAAAAGTTTCTGTTTTAAGAGTAAGTGCTGAAGCAGAAGAGGTTCAGTCATCAAATAGATTAATCCTATGACTGTACTGTTAGAGCAAGTATTAAATGTTTCTTTGAGCCAGATCCTATGGTTTTTAATTGATTAAAACACCTGTGGAGGCACCAAGAATGTTTTTCAGCCAAGGACCATAGAATTTAGGCTTTGTATTTTAAATATGGAATGAAGAAACTGCCTGACCTCTTCAGAGCTGCTCTAGGATCTGACAAAATAACATAAGCCTAAAATGTTGAAAAAACCAGATTTACATGTGAAATCCTAGCCTGTCAGCTCATCCCTTCTGAGACGGATAAGTAATAAATAATTTCTTCCAATTTAACGATGCTTTCAGTTAAGGCTATAAAAGGTTATGTCTTGTTTATGTGCAAGATAAAAAAGTTGGTATTTTAAGAATAGACAGTTGTCTTTCCATCTACCATTTGTATATCTTGCTCTGTAGTGATTCTTAACATTTTTAGACTTGAGGCACCCCTTTTTAAACTCAAGGCATGCCTTGTTAGACTTAAGGCACCCCACAGAAAATGCCAGCTCTTAGCTTTCAGACATTTTTGACTGCAGAAAAATAATAGAGCAATTATTTTCTAGCAAAGAACTCACAAAGTTCCAGGATGACCCAGTTTGGGTTGGAGGCAGGTAGGTAGCAGGTGCTAGAACCCAGCCACCACTGCTGCTTTTCTCCATGGCAGCACAGGGAGAATGCTCACAGCCAATGCCCACCACTGCTGAATACTGCCAATGCTTCATGTCCTTGGGCCATATCAAATGCCAGATGATGTTGCTGACCCCCGTACTAAACTAACACCAAAAGTTCAGTGAATAATTTTTGACTGACAAACTTCTAGTTTGATACAATCTTAAAAAAGAATCTTGGGTTATCCTCTTGTTGGATTTCAACTGCCTTGCAGAGAACCACTGCAGTTGTAATCGCAGTAAGACATACTTCTCCTCCATTGCACATTGGATTTGTTTTCCAGTAACTTTTCAAGGATTTTCTACCCTGCTTTGTGTTTGTATATTTACTTTCTTCAATCCACAAAGCCCATATTCTCAATTTTGGTGACATCCTATTGACAAGAAGTAGATCTATGATTCCCTGGGGATATTTCTGCATGCCCATGCAACAATGAACTGGAAGGATTTTTTCTCCTCTCTGTTCTTACCAAGTTATCTGCAAAGAGATGCCAGACCACTTGCCTGAGATGTAGAACATTCATCTGCATCGATGCATATAATACTAGGCTGCTGGGATTGATGCAACTGCTTAACGTTAATAGTGGTAGCTTGCGGTTGCATTACCTTTTATCCACAGAATGTCAACTCTTCACCTGATCAACACTATAATATACAAACTTCTTGTGAGTCATCTAGTCAATTTCTTTCTAGCCATAATACTCTAGGATGATGATCATAGCAACAATACAAGATAAAAAATGGTATTCTTCCATCCATGCAGGGTTAAATTTAGGTATCTGGAAAAAATATTTCATGGTATCATAGTACTTAGGGTTGGAAGGGACCTAAGCAAATCATCAGGTCTGACCCCCTGCCCCAGGCAGGAATGTGTGCCGGGATCATATCGCCCCCGCCAAATATCTGTCCAGCCTCCTCTTGAAGACCCCCAAGGTAGGAGAGAGTACCACCTCACCTGGGAGCCCATTCCAGAGCCTGGCAGATGAAGACTTTCTGAAGACTTCACTTGTGAGAATACTGGGATTCCCATCCTTTCTAGATTGTAGCAACTTCATGGGAGTAGTAATTGAGCCAAAGAACCATTTTGACTGAAACAAACATCCCCCCACTCCAGGAGGGGAGTAAAAAGAGAGCTAAGCAATCTCTCCCCAAAATCAATGTTTGGCTTTGCATCATATAAACATTTCAATGGACCTAAATCAATTTGTTTTTGTTTTTTGATTCCATCACCACAATAAAATATCCCATTCACACAATTCTAGGCACAAGATACTATCACAACAACTCCCATGGTGCCTTGTAGCATCTCAGACAGATGCCATTTAATGTTAAAATGTCTCAGAAACTTTTCATTCAAGGAAAATTTTTGGTATTTCAGCTTTTCATCTTGATACAGGGATGAAAACAAATGTTGAAATAATCAGAATTTCCCAGGAGATGGAAATTCTGATTTTTTGCTCAGCTCTGGTTTCCAATAACTCTTACATTTTAATTTTGTAATATTTAAGTTAATGTGTCCCATGTGCATATTACAACATTAGTGGCCAAACCTTTAGTCACCTCACAGATTAGGCATGCAAAAGAAAACAGTTCATATATGTACAGGGGCCACTTTCTGCCTTAGTATGTGCCTTCCTCTTGCCTCCCCTGCTGACGAGATGTCAATTTATTTCAGAGTTGATGAATGGTGTTTCCTCTCTCAGGAAACAGTAGTTGGGTCTAAGGAAGTACTTATGCAACATACATTCCCTCCCTGGAAATTTCCCAAGAAAACTCAAACTCTGATTTTGTCTTTTCTCTATAACAGAGAGTTGGGGGTGTCTGAGAGTATGGTAAATGACATTAAATTACTATTGGCTTGGTTTACTTCTTGCTTCTGTTTTATGTAGCACTTTTCAACATTAGTTTTAAAAGTGTTTTACAATGCAAGTTGGTATCCTTATGCTCATTATACTGGTGGGGAACCCAAGGAATAGAGAGAGGAAATAAGGTCACCCAGCAGGCCAGTGGCAGAGTTGGGAACAGAACTCTAGTTGCTTGTGTCAAAGCACAGTGATCTATTCATGCTGTAGAAACCCATTGTCTTCAGTAAGCATTTGACTAGGCCTTGTATTAGTAGGCGTTGACATAGAAAAAGATGCCTTATTCTAGATGGACCTTATTCTGAAATTCTCATTAGTTTGAGAAATGGTGATCTTAGTTAAGGGAAACTTTCCTTGTGTTATGTTTATAGCTACTTCATTTCCAGATGCCATTAGATTAACAACAGGATGACCTTGTTTTGCTTTGAATTTAATTTTTTAATTAATATTAAAAAACTACTGTGTTTAGTTTTTCCATTTAGGTGATAATGTGAAAAATAATTTTATATGTATAGATCAGGTTCAGTAAATATAGGCTTACAAGAATGAGAATAACAATAAACTTTGATCATGGAACATTGTGCAACCTCTGCAGACCCTGTGTGGCTGTAACTGACTGACACCTACTTAACCGAGGGACCATCTCCCAATTACCAATTTCCTCTAAATTAGAACATGGATTTTGGGGCATTTTAAAGAGTGAATTTGGGATGTTTTATCAGAGAATTTGCAGTTTTTAAATAGGAAACACCAGGATTCCTCCTAGTGAGGCAAGTGGCAGGACCCAGGCAGAGGAGCCTGCTCAGGGCTGGCACCCAGGATCCAGCTGAAGGGCAAATGAGGTGGCTGACCTCCTGGCACCAGCAGCTCAAATAAGCGTGGCACAAATTTGAGCCAGGAATTTTTGCCTCAGCGCATGTGCCCAGACATGCACTTTGGTATGGGGCAAGTTGTGCTACTTGGGGCAAAATAAACCTGCCCAGCTCCTCCCAGATTTGTATCTGGAGGACCTAGAGCCTGGGGCCAGCACCTGTGCTGACCCCAGTAGTATAAAAACCTGCCCTGGCAAGCAGCTCAGGGCTACTTGCCCTCAGGAGCTTCGGAGACCCAGCCAGTTGTTATCTGGGGACACTACCCCTTGTGCCAGCTGGACTGCTGAAGCAGAGGTGGCCCTTGCCCCCTCTACCCACTGCAGCAGTCTGGCAGTGGGGTCTACTGCCACCTACAACAGCATCCACCCCCTTGGACCTGCAGACCCATGGCTGTGGCCCTGTCAGACCCAGACGGGGTGCCCCCGCTCTGCTATCTAGGCAGGTATCACCCAGAAGATGTGCTCCTTGTGATGACCCGCTCTGAATTGTCCAAGTGTGTCCTCTTGGCCCCAAATGGCCAACAGGTCATCCACCTTGTGGGCCCTCCAGCTGAGTCCCCAGTGCTGGCTCTGGACAGGCTCCTCTGCCCAGGTTCCGCCACTTGTCACACCAGCAGAGGTGTTCCCTGTTTAAAATGGCAAATTCTTTGATAAGAAACCTAAATTCTCTAATTAAAATATCCAAAATAGCGTTCTTCTGCTATTAAAATGAAATGCCACTATATATAGAGATCAGTTGGGCAATGTTTTATTGATATATTTACAAGTTTAAAGGAATTTGGAAGCCTACCAGTGCCTCTATCATCGTAATAAAGTAAATTCTAAATATCTATATCCTTTGGCATTTACTTTGGCTTTTTTGTCATAGAAAAATCAGAGCAGCCTCAACCCTCTTCACTCACCAGGATATGTAGCGCTGAGCAGCACTGATATGCCAATGCCAGACTTCCATACGTAGACCCTGAGATGGTGCAGAGTCACTTGGAAGAACTGGCATTAAGTCGGCAGGCCCAGATGAGCTCCATCAGAGGGTGCTGAAGGCACAGGCCGACATCATTGCAGAGCCACTGGTGGGAATATTCGAACGCTTGTGGCACATGGGCCAAGTCCCGGAGGACTGGAAAAGGGCCAATGTGGTCCCCATTTTCAAGAAGGGGAGGAAGGAGGACCTGGGCAACTATAGGCCAGTCAGTCTCACCTCCATCCTTGGCAAAGTCTTTGAAAAAATTATCAAGGCTCACATATGCAAGAGCCCAGCAGGACAAATTATGCTGAGGGGAAACCAGCACGGGTTTGTGGCAGGCAGATCATGCCTGACCAATCTAGTCTCTTTTTATGACCAGGTTTTGAAATGCCTGGACACAGGAGGAGGGGTGGATGTCGTATACTTAGACTTCAGGAAGGCCTTCAATACGGTATCCCACCCCATACTGGTGAACAAGTTAAGAGGCTGTGACTTGGATGACTACACAGTCCGGTGGGTGGCGAATTGGCTGGAGGGTCGCACCCAGAGAGTCGTGGTGGATGGGTCGGCTTCGACCTGGAAGGGTGTGGGTAGTGGGGTCCCACAGGGCTTGGTCCTTGGACCGATACTCTTTAATGTCTTCATCAGCGACTTGGACAAGGGAGTGAAATATACTCTGTCCAAGTTTGCAGATGACACAAAGCTATGGGGAGAAGTGGACATGCCAGAGGGCAGGGAACAGCTGCAGGCAGACCTGGACAGGTTGGACAAGTGGGCAGAAAACAACAGAATGCAGTTCAACAAGGAGAAATGCAAAGTGCTGCACCTAGGGAGGAAAAATGTCCAGCACACCTACAGCCTAGGGAATGACCTGCTGGGTGGCATGGAAGTGGAAAGGGATCTTGGAGTCCTAGTGGACTCCAAGATGAACATGAGTCAGCAGTGTGATGAAGCCATCAGAAAAGCCAATGGCACTTTATCGTGCATCAGCAGATGCATGACGAATAGGTCCAAGGAGGTGATACTTCCCCTCTATCGGGCTCTGGTCAGACCGCAGTTGGAGTACTGCGTGCAATTCTGGGCACCGCAATTCAAGAGGGATGCGGATAACCTGGAGAGGGTCCAGAGAAGGGCCACTCGTATGGTTAAGGGCCTGCAGACCAAGCCCTACGAGGAGAGACTAGAGAAACTGGACCTTTTCAGCCTCCACAAGAGAAGGTTGAGCAGTGATCTTGAGGCTGCCTATAAGTTCATCAAGGGGGCACAGAAGGGAATTGGTGAGTATTTATTCACCAAGGCACCCCTGCGGGTTACAAGAAACAATGGCCACAAGCTAGCAGAGAGCAGATTTAGATTGGACATTAGGAAGAACTTCTTCACAGTTTGAGTGGCCAAGGTCTGGAACGGGCTCCCAAGGGAGGTGGTGCTCTCCCCTACCCTGGGGGTCTTCAAGAGGAGGTTAGATAAGCATCTAGCTGGGGTCATCTAGACCCAGCACTCTTTCCTGCCTATGCAGGGGGTCGGACTTGATGATCTATTGAGGTCCCTTCCGGCCCTAACATCTATGAATCTATGAACCTATGAATGCCCTGCCACTGCCCTTGCCTCTCCCTTTCAACCCACAGCCTGCCCTCTGCCCCAGTCCCCTCACTCCTGACTCAGGGCCAGGTATGTGGGTGAGGGGTTTGAGGGGATGGCTTGGGAGTGTGGGGTTTGTGGGTGGATTGTGGGGGGACTGTGGGTGTGGTGGGCCATACAAGGGGGGCTTCTCCAGAGGGGGGGTCCCCTGCCCCCCACAGGATGCAGCCCCCCACATAGCTCATGGACTGCCCCCCCACAGAGGCCACAGCCCCCCCCACAGGGCCCAGAGCTCCCCTGCCTGACCTCAGCCCCCACACGGCCCATAGTCCTGATGGCTGCTTCTGCTGTTGGTAAGCTGTGGGCCATGTTGGGGGGCTGAGGCCAGGCAGGGGGGCTATAGCCCTTGTGGTGGGGCATCTTTAGCCCCTCTGGGGGAGGATGTATCCCCTGCAGTGGGTGGGCAGGGGACCCAGCTGCGGGACCCACCCCACTCGAGCTGCCCCTCCATACCCTCACAGTTTCCCCCCTTCTCCCTCCAACCCCCTACTTACCTGGAACAGAACCTGGGTCCAGGTTTCTGCAGCCTTCACCACTGCTTGCCCTGCATAAGCAGGCAGTGTGCTTCAGCACTAGGGGAAGGTGGCACCATAGAGACACTACACTACCAAAGCATCTCTGTGCAGGACCCGAGCCTCTGGTTACACACACACACACGCACACACACACACACACACACACACACATATATATAAAAAGTAACCCAAAATCCACATTTTTGCATGATCAAAATGAAACATCACTACACACACACACACACACACACACACATATATGTATATGTATATAATATATATATATATATATGCGTGTGTATGTATATAGTGATGTTTCATTTTGATCATGCAAAAATGTGGATTTTGGGTTACCCAATTTTGCAGTTAAAAAAAGTATCTTTTTATCAGAGAAGACCAGGATTCCTGATAATAACATCAGAAATCTACTTGAGGGGTTCTCATGACAAACTACTTGTGCATGTCCAAATGGTCTTTGCTTCCATCAGAAGTTAAGAAAATGCTTTGGATTGCCTAGTAGGGTATTGCTGTAGCCACAACAGTCCAGAAAATATGCGAGAGGCAATGACTTCTGATGTGATTCTTTTTTTATTGGACCAACTGTATAGTTGGGAGAGATGCTAGAGAGGCTTTTTGGGCATGAAACACTCTTCTTCTAGTGACCTCAAGAAAAGCATTTTGTGCCTGCAAGTTTGTTTAACATCTCTCCCAACTATACAGTTAGCTCAACAAAAGATGTTATTAAAATCCTTTCTTCTTGAATTACATACTTGCTTATTTTTATTTGAAATGGTTTCAAAACCACCTTCTCCTTTCTTTCCTGCTGTTCTGTCCCTTCAAGCTGATCTGCTTTTTTAAACCATTACAACTTCTCTGCTTTCAAAATCAAATGAAAAAAATATTTTCTTTTTAGTCACTAACTGTAAATTTGAATTTTTGTTCAGTGAGTTGAGCAGCTGACTGTGGCTGGGCTAGAGGAATAAGTACCATTGTTGGTACTTATTCCTCTAGCCCAGCTTACTACCTACCTGGGACAGAGCAAGATAGAAGCTGATTCTTGAAAATTATTCCTTTATTGCTTTTGTAGACCTACTCATGCTAAATACTGTGGTTATCATTTTAAATGGAGATTAAGATGAATATATCATTGTGTTTTTTCCTCTCTGTGTCTTTTCTGTAGAAAGCAACCACTCAAGTCTGTTTTCAACTCTCCACCTATCCCAAATGCTTGTAACCTTATGTGTAAACAGTACCTTTTTGTTAAGAACAGTCTAAGATGTATTTTTAAATAAAAATTATCTATCTTCCCATGATGCTATGAATAGAATGGCTTGATTATTATTAAAATGCCTAATCATTAAAAAAATTCTGCCAGGAGTTTTCAATAACAGAAATATTTTTACATCCTAATATTTTAGTGGTAGCATTTAAAGAAAGCATGAAAATTATATCCTTCTGTTTAACTATATGAACTGTCTTGCACTGATGTTTTTCCTTTTTATTTCCTTTTTTTGCGGGACTGTGTGTTTTGTTTTGTTTTTTTCTTCTGGTGCATTCATGGCCCTTTGAAGTATTTACTATATTAAACTTGATCATTTCTGAAAAGACTTATTTATATTAGTCATGCTTGTTGAAGGCACATCTACCCTGCATAATGTGCTCCTGTGTATTGAGCTACCTTAGCTCAGATTATCTCAGGTTTGGGCAGTGGTAGCATGCTATTAGCACAGTGCTTTGCCTAGGCTAATTAGCTCTGCTGAGAAGCAGGATTTCACCTGGGTTAGGTCTGCACTAAAACTACTTTCCTGCTTTCTGCGAGGTTACCTCAGAGACCTCTGCTTGGCATTGCACTGTTTGTATAAAATCACCCTTTGTGTCTTGCTCGTGTTTACTTGAAGCAACACATTTGTAATATTCATGATCACTATATATCAGTTTGTGCTCGAGAATACTCCAGAACAAACTGTTATAAAAAGCAGTCAAAGGTTACAATCATCAGCTGGCTTCAGTGTTCTTTGCTTAATTTCCTTCATTACATTCCAAATGCTCTTAGGATCAGAGTCCACTGAGGACTTAAGTGCCTACAAATTAGACACTGCAAAACCTATATTCAGGTACCTGGCACAAGGGCGGAGTCCAAAACCAAAGTTGGGTACTTAGAGCCCCTATGTGGCTGCTCTAGGGAGGGTTAGGAACTTTGGAAGGATGTTGTAAAGAAGTTGAGTCAGAAGCTGCCTACGGGTAGCCAATAGGAAACACTAAGCAAAAGGGTGTGCCTGGGCTTTGAGCCCTATTTAAAGGGAATGATTCTGCCTTAAGTGGACAATATGTTTTCTTAAGACCTCTTTCTGTCCTATTTTTCTATCACTCCTGCTCCCTTTCTACAGCTCCATCATCTGAATCAGGGATAAAGGGAAGGCACCTCCTTCACTAGGGATTTGGGAGCCCAGCCCTGGGGGCAGCTGCCTATAAGTACTCTTTAAAGGTGCAGACAGAAGAGCAGCTCCCAATTGTAACTCATGGCACTTTGTAGGGTTGGATCCTGGGCCTTGGAGAATCCAGCTGCTGACCGTGAGCCTGCAGCCGGTCTCCCTTAGCAATATCCCTCCCCCCTCAGCCTCAGCACTGTATTCAGAATGGGAGGAGATAAAGGGAGCAGAGGGAGATCATTCTGGGGGGTCCCCAGCTAGTGCTGGAGAGTGGGGTGGGTGGATTGGATTCCCCCACCCAAAGTGGGGATCTCCAATCCACCCACCCTGCTTCTAGTGCTGAGTGAAAACCCCCCAGACCAAAATCCCTTCACTCCCTTTCCCACTCCCATTCTGAAAACACTGCCAAGGCTGGGAGGACTGAAGCTAGTCTATTTTGGGACATCTTCATTGGCTCTCTCATGCAATGAGGGTGCAGGTTTTTGTGGGATTGGGCCCTTTTAAAGCACTGCAGCCATGCACTTCTGTTTGGTCACAGCTGTAGACCACTTTCAGGGGCTAGATCAGGTGAAAATTGTCACTCCAGTCTGCACCTTTAAAGAGCTGAGAAAGGTTCATTCGTTTTAAAGTGCAACTGCTTGTGCAGGACTTAATGGAGAGTGGTGCCTACCTTGTAAAATACCTTACTGTGAAGGAAGTGGGAGACCTGGTCTCCTTCATCCTTAGCAGACTCAACCCACTTCTCTCACCTTCCAGGAGGGTTCCCTAACCACCAGGATACAGAATAGTGAGGAGACCCACTACCATTCCTCTTGGAGCTGGGTCACCCCACAGCAGACAATGCCAAGATTCATGAAGCTTGAAGGTGAGGAAGCAAGAGACAGCCTGATTATAATCTTGTGGCTAGGGCACTCAGCTGGGAGGGAGTCTCCTGAGTTTCAGTCTCCCTGCTCTTAGGATTGTTTCTGTTATTTATCCAATTACTGTTTAACGTATGCAATAACTCTTGCCACATACTATTTGTGCTAATGTGCACTAATGGATGAGATATTGCCATAGTTACTATTATACTGTTTTATAAGTGTCAGAACACCTCAGACTTCTATATTATCCAAATCACCATCTGGTTACCTCAACTGTTTATGATAAGAGCTAGTCTGCAAAGAAACAACTAAGTTGAATTAATTCACATTTTTATATATTATGGTGCAAATCTGTACGTGGATATTTCTATACTCTGGAACAAAGTTAATCTGTTTCAAAATTGTGAGTTTAATAGTAGTGTACAGGGCCTAGCAACTGTACATGATCTAAATAAATGGAGCCTCCAGGAAAACATCTTCCATAGAAATGTCAGATGTAATCCAATCATTCACATTGAATGTATATTTAGATTCTTAGTGTTATTTCACACTTGAACCTTTTCTGGGGGTAACTAAATTATACATTGAGAAGGCTCAAAAAGGTATATAACAATTTCTTTTTCATGAGAATTTGGGAAGTGAAGCACACAAGGATGTTTATTTTCCTTCTTAAATATTACTTAATTTTCAAACACTTGCCTAGAGCCTTACTCTTTTTTAGCAAATATGTCTACAGTCATATGTCTAAGAAGTTCAAGAAATCTAGGAAAAAGTCCTAGAGCCACAAATAATACATCCAACAATGTTCCTTATCTTGCAAACTGCTATCCATAGTGGGACCTTTGGTAACAATGGAACAAAGAACTATAAGCTAACATGGTTATGAGGGCAGAGTTAAGGTGTTTGAATGTCTGAATTGTGCATTTCTGTACTTTCAAATGTTCAATTTTACCTCAGAGTTTTTAGCAGAATGTGTGTATGTGTGAACTACAGCATTCTTTTAATTTGAATCCCAGTTTAGATAGGCTTTTTTATTTCCTGTGAATTAACTAGCTTAAGCCATTGCCTTACAAGAGCACGGTACACTAAAAGTGGGGCTCTTTTGTAGTGTTTACTCTTTTAATTTCTGATTGAAAATACTTGAAACTAAATTTCAGCATGCATAAAAAAGGGACACCTTTAATAATCTTCTACAGCAGTGATTCTCAACCAAGGTGCTTTCTTTTTAAGGGCAGTGTGAGGCACCACACAGTACTATTAAATGTGCAAACACCTGCACATGATTCAGAAGATAAACCCAGAGATTTCAATTAAGATTTCATAGTGTAAAACACATTCTCACCTGCTGTGGTCTTTCTGAGTTCTCTGAAACAGGTGAATTGCTGTATTATATTTCTAAACTTACTAAAACAAGTGAAAGCTAAGAGTTAGCATTTTCAGAGGCATCCTTGAGTCTAAGGAGTGGTGCCCTGAATCTAAAAAGGTTGAGAACCTCTTTTACAGTGTTCCACATTACTTATGCACTATTAAAAAAATCCTCACAATTTAAAAAGTTGGGACTAGGGGAAAAAGACCAAACAGTTAAAATAGCTAAGCCTCTAGTGTAATGACTTTATGTTAAATGGTTGGTTTTGGTAATCTGAAGGGGAAAAAAGTTGAGATATTTAAGTTGCAAAAGTCATTAGAAGAGATTTTTTCCCCCGTAAACTTTCTTGTAAAATTTGAATTTCCTGTTTCCCTTGCTTGGGACATGCAACATCATCATAAAGCTGTCAATGGAAGTCTTTTGAGAATTCTTTTATGATGCAAGATAATGGCAAAACGAATGTCTATGCAAGTTGAGTTGCTGTAAGCAAAACAAATAAAGTATACTATAAATGATATTGTGTTTGAGACCAACTAACCATAGCAAGGAAATTCTCAGTTAATATTGCTATAACCTTCCCTAATCAGCTTAACCTTGTAATGATGAAATATTACATTGGACTAATGAATACAAAATTAGGAGTTGGAACTCCTGAATCCTAATATTGACTCTGCCATTGATTTTCTGAAGGCTGTAGTTACGTTGCTTCTTTGTCCATTTTGCACCTAAGAACATCACTTTTTTAAAGAAATAAAACACTGTGTAAGTTATAAGTATTAACTGTTAATTATTTGGACCATGGGTATGCTTTGGACCACTACTCATGTTGGTCTAATGTTGTACAACGATGTATGCTGAACAAACCTGAGGAAGGAGAGTAAATACTTTGTGCATCACTTACATTTACCTATAGTTCTAACCTATCTTATTTCCATCAATTTGAAGTTGTTCAGTTATGAGTCTGGTGGTTGATTTTTTTTTTTTCTTCCTCCATGTAATGAATTCTTCTATTATCTTCAGAGTTGACATTGGAGAAGTTTTTGTAAAGAGACTGGTTCTTCAATTCATGTGGAAGTGATATGGAATAACAGTCAGGCCAATGAAAAGATGTCTGTAAGCACAGGCAAGGTAGCCCAGTCCTTTGCATTTGAATACTACATGTTATGCTCCTTAAGCAATAGCATCTCATATGATTACAGCTACTATGGAAGATCATCTTTATGAAGGGAATGATCATTCCTGAAAGAGGCAGGACCCAACTCATTAATGATTTTGAAGTTGTAATATTAGCTCCAGTTTTTGACAGAAGAGAAGTGCCATGAATAAAGCACTAGGCTGATGTATTCTAAACACCTTGTGGTAAACAGTGCCCTCTGGGTTTTCTTTTGTAAAAAACCAAACTATCACATTGCAGTAGTGCATGGAAAGATCTAGGATTTTGAAAAGGGATGGTACAGGTGGTGTGGTGCATCATCATAACTCCTCCTCCCCCTCAAAACAACACACATTTTTTCTCTAGGTAAAAAGAAACTAGAAGCTTTACCAATATGCTGGTGACTGAGGGCTATATTATTCAATTTAACATGGAAGTAAAAAGAGTTTGGAAAAACAGAGCACTCACTCTGTTGACAAAGATGTCCATCTACAGCACTTGTGTACTTACCGCTCTATTGTTTGGCAGCAAAACATGGACTTCTTATGCCAAGAAAGAAAGAAAACTGAACAGTTTCCATCTTTGGTGTCTGTCATATCATGAGCACAACATGGCGTGACAAAATCTCCAACTTCACTGTTCTGGAACGGGCCAAGATGCCTAGTATGTTCATGCTCCTGAGACAGAGACACCTGCATTGGTTAGGACACATGAACCGTATAAATGATGGCTGAATCCCCAAGGACATACCCTATGGTGAGCTGGCCACTGGCAAATGTCAACTTGGATAGCCCAAACTCCATTTTGTTGATGTCTGCAAGAAAAAACTTCATGAGCTGCACACTGATGGCCAATGCTGGGAATCAATTGCTTTGGACTGCTGTGCGTGGAAAGCTGCCATGAAACAGGGCCAATGTCGATTTAAGATGGAGAGAATAAATGATGAGCTAGAGAAGAGGCATCAGAGGCAGGCAAGAAAAAATGGTACTCTGCATGCCAGTGCAAGCTCAACTGAATTCGTATGCGCAACTTGCTGGAGGGTCTGCCTGTTGCACATCAGACTCCTTAGCCACTCAAGAAGCTGTGATGGTACTCAGTTACTTATCACAGGTGCAATCTCCATAGTCTCCCATGACCGATGGTTGCCAACGATGATGATGATGGAAGTAAAGCAAATACAACTTTATTGGAATGTACATTCATTTGCTATATCATACAGAATGCATAACAATGCAACACATTAGGCAAAAAATAATCCAAACATTTTTTTCCTTCAGTCCTCTTGTCATTAGAATTAAATGTACATCTCTTTCATATATATAAAACAAAATCTAGGAAAGGTCTGATCCTTCTTGTTTATAGTTTAACTTTTCAAGAAGCTTCTGGCAGGTATAAATAAGTAGACCAATTAGGATAGGCACTGCCCAGATAATCTTTACATTTTTAAAGGTTAAAGCACAACAAATTTACAATCAACAGCAAGTCTCCTAAGTGCTATGCTCCTTGATTCTAGGATCATAGGATTGGAAGGAGTCTCCTTTGCCTTTGAGTCCAGGCCTCTGAGTTCTCAAGCAACTGCTAATGAGCTACCAGTCTATCTCACTTTTCTTTTGGATGGCCCAAATGTCCATATGTGTTTTCTTTACTGACCTGAATCAAACTTGTATATCTCTCTGACACCTTTTTTGAACCATACTTGATCACCTGTCTTATTGGTAGTTTCCCCTCTCAAGAATCTGCCATCTGCAGACAAACATGGCTAAACTGACTCAGAAAGTTTTTGTCTTGCCATAGTCCCATGCTGCTACCACCTCCATTGCTTCCCAGGAAAAGTAATGATTGACCACTATCCCTTGCCTCTCAGGGATGTGACCCAATCTGGCCAAACCACAGACTGAGGCATTCAGTTAATCAGAGATTTTCAGAGGAACAATTTCCTAATATGATCAAGTAGAATCAATAAAAGTATAGACAGATTGCTATACTTTGCATAAACACAGAAGTCTGTGGGGGGGAGGGGGTAGTCCCCCAGTGGCCAGCCAGTGACCGGGGGAGGGGTCCCCCAGCGGCCAGCTAGTACGCCAGCTGCAGAAGTGCCAGAACTTCCACAGCTGGCACTTCTGCCACTGATATCTTGCTGGCAGAGCCCATTTCAGGGGGGCACTGATGCTCTATGTGCCCCCCTACCAGCTGAGGATCTTGCTGTCGGGGGGGCACCAGTGCTTTCGGGGAGGGGCATGTGCCCCCCTGTACTCCCCCTATGTGCTGCCTTTGAACACAGATAGCAAAGAGCCTTTATATTTTGAAGTGGATTGAGTGAGTGATAATGGCAATAAAGTATTCAGAAGTAACCAAGACTGTAGAGGCTATAGAGGATGAAATTGACAGTCACTTTCATTCTTTGCAGGACCATACACCTAGTACAGAGACACCACGAGAGGGTCCCAAGGCAGCTGAATGGAAGACGGTCATGTCCAGAGCCAGACAGTGTGTGGCTGTGACTGCTTCTTCAACACAACTGGGGAACAGATGCGAAGTCCTGGCAGCACTAAAGAATGATACAGCAGAGGAAGTCACAGGGGAGGACACATCCCCAACAACCATGCAGGATGAGTAACAACCAGGCAGCCAGAAGAGGAGATGCTGGGTCATTGTAGTGGGCAACTTCCCCCTGAGAGGCACGAAGGGGCCTATTTGTCAACTGGATCCCACAGCGCAGGAGGTTTGCTGCCTGCCCAGTGCCAGGATCCAAGATATCACTGTGAGGATTCCTGACCTCATCTGGCTCTCTGATGGTCTTCATCCTTGTGGGCACAAATGATGCAGCCAGGAGTAGTCCAGACTACATCGTAAGTGACTACAAGGCTCTGGAGGCCGGGCTTAGGAAGTTGTGGGCACAGGTGGTCTTCTCATTGATCCTCCCAGTCAGTGGTCACCGTCAACACCAAGACACCTGTATCAGAGAAGTCAACCTGCAGTTCCAGAGTTGGGTGCCATCGTGTGGGTTTTGACTTCTACAACCACGATCTGCACTTCCATGAGAGAGGTATCCTGGGCTGAGATGGTCTTCATCTTTCTTCTAACGGTAAGAGACTATTCTCTTACAGTCTGGCTGATCTCCTCCCAAGGGCTTTAAACTAGGTTCATCAAGGGATGAGAATACTGTGGACGATGAGAACCTAGGTTCAGAGAACCATGAGCCACTCGATGGATCAGCCCAGGTAAGCACTAAGGGGCCTGATAGACATCAGGACAAGGGGGTGCCAAGGGCACCCACTGGGGGGCTTAAATGTCTCTACACTAATGCTTGGAGCATGGGGAACAAGCAGGAGGAACTTGCACTCCTGCTTGCAGGCAAAAACTTCAACTTGGTTGGGCTAACTGAAACCTGGTGGGACCCTACTCATGACTGGGCGGTAGGCATTGAAGGTTATAGGTTGCACAGGGGGGATAGAGTGGGGGAAAAAGGTGTGTGAGGGGTGTTGCTCTCTATGTTAAGGAGCAATATACATCTATAATCAAGATGGGATCAAAGGAGGGCCAAACTGAGGTACTGTGGGTTAGGATACAAGGGGGTAGAGGGGAAAGGGACTTGGTAGTGGGGGTCTACTATAGACTACCACAACAGGAGGATGCGCTTGACCCGGAATTCTCTGGGCAGCTCTCAGAGGTTGTATGTTCAAGAGATATGGTTTTTCATGGGTGACCTAAACTACCTTGACATCTGCTGGGAGGATCACTCAGCTAGAACTAATCACTCACATAGGTTCTTAACCCGCATACAGGACTTCCACCTGATGCAGGAGGTATACTATCCCACTAGGGGAAATGCCTTGCTGGACTTGGTACTGGCTATGTTGGATGACCTGGTGGGGGATCTACAGGTACAAGGCAACCTAGGGGATAGTGACCACCAATTGATTGAATTCACTATCCAGAGAAGGGTGGGAAAAATAACCAGCAGCGCTGAAGTGTTAGACTTCAGAAAGGCTGACTTCAGAGTGTTTAGGAAATTAGTTAGTGGGGCATTAAAGCTCAAGAACATTGACAAAATGGGGATCCAGGAAGAGTGGTCATTCCTCAAGGAAGTGATCCTTCGAGCATAGAAGGAGGCAATCCCATTACATAGAAAAGGGGGCCAAGGGGCAAGAAACCCTCCTGGCTAAACAAGGAAATTCAGGAAAGCCTAAGGGCAAAACAAGGGGCATACAGGCTGTGGAAGCAGGGGATAGCTACCAAGGAGAAATATACCTCCTTGGCTCGTACTTGCAGGGGATCAGTTAGGAAGGCCAAAACAGCATTAGGACTCAGGCTAGCAACAAAAAATAAGGACAACAAAAAGTCCTTCTTCAGGTATATAGGGAGCAAAAAGAAGGTGTAGGGCACCATAGGACCCCTACAGGATAGACAAAGGGAGTTGGTGACAGATAGGAGAGACAAAGTAGAGCTCTTCAGTGAGTTCTTTGCCTCTGTATTTTTGAACTCTGATCTTGATAAATCTCCCAAATGCATTACTGACAGAAGCAGGAGAAACACCAGCTGACCACCTGTCAGCACCGACCTAGTTAAGAGACTTGGAGGGACTAGATGTGTTTAGATCAGTGGGACTGGATGAGCTCCATCCAGGGGTGCCGAAAAAATTAGCCAGTGTCATAGCAGAGCCACTGGAATGTCTGTTTGAGCACTCATGGTGCTCAGATGAAGTCCTAGAGGACTGGAAAAGGGCCAATGTGGTCCCTATTTTCAAGACGAGGAGGAAGGAGGATCTGGGTAACTATAGGCCAGTTAGTCTCACATCTGTCCTCTGTCCAATGGCTGGGGAATTGGCTCCGAGGTTGGACCCAGAGTGTGGTAGTTGATGGAAGTCAATCATTGTGGTGCGCTGTGACCAGTGGGGTCCCCCAAGGTTCCGTCCTTGGGCCTATACTCTTTAACATCTTCAGTAATGATGTAGACATTGGTATCAGAAGTGGACTGGCCAAGTTCACCGATGACACCAAACTTTGGGATAAAGTGTCCACACCCAAGGAGAAGATGGTGATCCAGGCCAACCTTGACAGGCTCAGAAAATGGGCGGACGAAAACATGATGGTGTTCAACACCAAAAAATGCAAGGTACTCCACCTTAGGGAAAAAACCACACAACATGCTTATATGCTCAGCAGTGCTAAGCTTGCTAGCACCACAGCCAAAAGGGACTTGAGGGTCATGACCGACCACAAGATGAATATGAGCCACCAATGTGATGTTGCAGCTGGTAAAGTGAGCAAAACTCTGGCTTGCATCCATAGATGCTCTCAAGCAAATCCCAGGATATCATCCTCCCATTTTACTCAGCCTTGGTAAGGCTGCAGCTGGAGTACTACATCCAATTCTGGGCTCCACAATTTAAAAAGGATGTGGAGAGGCTTGAGGGAGCCCAGAGGAGAGCCATGCACATGATCAGGGGGCAGGAAAGCAGGTCTTATGATGAGAGGCTGAGAGCTATGGGACTCTTCAGCCTGGAAAAGCAGAGGCTCAGGGGGGACCTGGTGGCTGCCTATAAATATATAAGGGGTGTCATCAGGATCTGGGGGAATGCCTGTTCACCAGAGCGCCCCAAGGGATGACAAGTTCAAATGGTCACAAACTCCTTTAAGACCATTTCAAGTTCGACGTAAGGAAGAACTTCTTTACTGTCCGAGGCCCCAAGGCCTGAAACAGACTGCTGCCAGAGGTGGTGCAAACACCTACTCTGGACTCCTTTAAGAGACATTTGGATGTTTATCTTGCTGCGATCCTTTGACCCCAGCTGACTCCTAGGGCAGGGGGCTGGACTTGATGATCTTCTGAGGTCCCTTCCAGCCCTAATGTCTATGAAAATCCTTGAAAAAGTTATCGAGGATCATGTTTGTAGGAGTCCAGTGGGTAACATTATGCTGAACTGCAACCGGCATGGGTTCATAGTGGGTTGATCTTGCCTGACTAACCTTGTTTCTTTCTATGACCAGGTCATTAAGAGCTTAGATGCAGGAGTCAAGGTAGATGTCATCTACTTGGACTTTAAGAAGGCCTTCAACATGGTATCCCATCTGATTCTTATAAACAAATTGAATGGCTGTGCCATAGATGACTACATAGCATAGTCATGTGGGTGGCAAATTGGCCTAAGGGTTGTACCCACAGAGTAGTGGTGGATGGGTCAGTATCAACCTCAAAAGATGTGGGCAGTGGGGTCCCCCAAGATTTGGTCCTTGGGCTGGTAATGTTCAACATCTTCATCAGCGATCTGGATGAGGGCGTGAAAAGCACTCTGTCCAAATTCACAGAAGACACCAAACTATGGAGCAAAGCAAACACACTGATGGGAAGAAACCAAATCCAGACAGACCTGGACAGGTTAGAGAAGTGGGCAGAGAACAATAGGGTGCAGTTCAACAAAATCAAGTGGAAGGTGCTGCACCTAGGGAGAGGGAATCACCAGCACACCTATAGGCTGAGAGATGACCTTCTCAGCAGCACAGCTGCGGAAAGAGATCTCAGAGTCATTGCTTACTCCAAGATGAACATGAGTCATTAATGTGACAATGTAATTAGCAGAGCTAACCACACTTTGTCATGAATTAGTAGGTGCTATCACGAACAGGTCCAAGGAGGTGATGCTTCCCCTCTATGTGGCACTGGTCAGGCCACAGCTAGAATATTACATCTAATTCTGGGCACCACAATTAAAAAAGGATGTGGACAACCTTGAGAGGGTCCAGACAAGGGCCACTCATATGGTTAGAGGCCTGTAGGGAAGGCCTTATGAGGAAAGGCTGAGGGACCTGGACCTTTTCTGCCTCTATAAGAGGAGGCTGAGGGAGGATCTTGTAGCAGTATACAAATTCACGGTGTGGGGGGGGAGGGGCAGCAGGGAATAGGAGATGCTCTGTTTATCAGAGCACCCCTTGGAATAACCAGAAACAACAGCCACAAGCTGATGGAGAGTAGATTTAGGTTGGATATCAGAAAGACTTTCTTCATGGTTAGGGTTGCCAGAATCTGGAACAGGCTTCCAAGGGAGGTGGTGCTATTCCCTACCTTGGGGGTCTTCAAGAGGAGAATGAACAAGCACCTGGCTGGGGTCACATGATCCCAGCACTTTTTCCTGGCACTAGCAGGAGTCGGTTCAATGATCCTTTGAGATCCCTTCCGACCCCTCTTCTGTGGGGAGAAGTGGACACGCCGGAGGGCAGGGAACAACTACAAGCAGACCTGGACAGGTTGGACCTATGGGCGGAAGACAACAGAATGTAATTCAACAAGGAGAAATGCAAAGTACTGCACCTAGGGAGGAAAAATGTCCAGCATACCTACTGCCTAGGAAATGACCTGCTTGGAGGCACGGAAGCGGAAAGGGATCTTGGAGTACTAGTGGACTCCAAGATGAACATGAGTCGTCAGTGTGATGAAGTCATCAGAAAAGCTAATGGCACTTTATCATGCATCAGCAGATGCATGACGAACAGAACCAAGGAGGTGATACTTCCCCTCTATCGGGCGCTGGTCAGAACGCAGTTGGAGTACTGTGTGCAATTTTGGGTGCCGCACTTCAAGAGGGATGTGGATAACCTGGAGAGGGTCCAGAGAAGGGCCACTCGTATGGTTAAGGGCTTGCAGGCCAAGCCCTATGAGGAGAGACTGGGGCACCTGGACCTCTTCAGCCTCCGCAAGAGAAGGTTGAGAGGCGACCTTGTGGCTGCCTGTAAGTTCATCCTGGGGGCACAGAAGGGAATTGGTGAGCTTTTACTCATTAAGGCACCCCTGGGGGTTACAAGAAATAATGGCCATAAGCTAGCAGAGAGCAGATTTAGACTAGACATTAGGAAGAACTTCTTCACAGTTGGAGTAGCCAAGGTCTGAAATGGGCTTCCAAGGGAGGTGCTCTCCCCTACCCTGGGGGTCTTCAAGAGGAGGTTAGATAGGCATCTAGCTGGGGCCGTCTAAACCCAGCACTCTTTCCTGCCTATGCAGGGGGTCGGACTCGATGATCTATTGAGGTCCCTTCTGACCCTAACATCTATGAATCTATGACCCTAGCATCTATGTATCTATAAATCTATGTAATATATAGACAGTAGAAGGGCAGATGATATCATGGATTTGCGTATAGTTTTTCTCATGAGAATCTGTCCTCTTTTATGTTCATTTTGATTTTTATAGCCAACTTTACTTTATGGAAGTGTGCAACTTGTTTGAGTATGGGGAAAGCCAGGTGATGGTGTTGTCTGTCTGATGAGGAGGAATGGTCAATTTGAGAATGAAGTGACATCTCACAATCTTACCTCGGGGTTTGAAAGCTGTATAGACTGTATGAGTGGCTTCCTTTTGGATTGCTTCAGAAGGTACAGGAATGTTTGTCTATCACTAATTCTATGAACAGCCTAAAAAGATGGCTTGATCCACTACTACAAAACCCATTGATCCCACCACGTCTCTTAATCAACAGACCGTGGCCAACTGCTTAGTAAATCAAGCCATGCAAACAGTTGTCCCTCTGATGTTTTTTCACTAGATTATAGATCGTGTTTAGTTGGAAAAAAAATTCCTAGGATGGTACACCCTACTAGTGTTATGAGATTCTTAAGAATGAATAATTTTGTGTTGCAATATAGAGTATACTTTGAGGAGTGATAGAAGTAGTTAATCGGAATTTTCTTGTGTGTGTGTTTCTAATCTATGATTTTGTTATATTGCTACTCTTTTCTATTGTCTTGTAGATTTTGAAGATTATTGGCTCTTTGAAAGGATTTACAGCTTAGGAAACATTCAGGAGCATTTAGAGGCAGGGGAAAGGGGCATTTGGCGAAAAGAAGAGGAGCAAAAGATAGTAGAAGGAAGTCTATCAGGGACCCTTAGAATATGGCAGAGAAATGGAAAAGTGATAAAGAAAATGGTTGGGGTGCCTATATATAAGGTCTGGTTTAAATCGTGGCCCCAGATCATTAATATCATGGTCTGATCATAGTTGGGGCTGTTATTTTTGTGCCTATTATTTTGGTACCCTCCCCTCCCCCCATGCCCCTGATTGGCTGTTGGGGCAGGCTTAGGGCTAAGTTTAATTGCACCAGCAGAGTCCCTGCTCCCAAAACCTATGAGTGCTACTGAAAAGCTCCTGTCCACCCCCTCACTTACCCTGGTGCTGGGTAGGGGAGGGGCTGTTCACTCCTCTGCACGTGTGTTCTCTCTTCCCGTTCCCAACCCCTGTTGCCCCAGTTTTGCCTCCTGAAGGAGCAAACAGACCCTCCCCTACCCAGTGCCAGGGTCATCTGCCAAGGCAGCTCCCAGGTGCCCCCAACCCCCCATGCCCCAGTTTTCCTGCCTGGAGGGGCAAACATCCCCTCTCCTACCCATCCCCAAGCTCTCTCCTCCTCCTGTCCATTTTCCAACTGCTTCCCCACTTCCCTGGGTGGCTAGGCTTTTGCTGCTGGCTGGGTAATGCTTTCCTGCCTGCAGCAGCCATCTTGTTGCAATGAAATGCCAGTTCCCCAGCAAGTGGCCATATCATGGCATTTCATTGCAAATCACATTTTTTGGTGAAAATCACTTAATTCTGTGATTTTCATGAAAAATGTGAAATCACAATTTAAACCAGGCCCTACCTATATTTGCACTTCTTCAGGTTCTATTTAAAATTTAGAGCCTATTTAGATTAATTGAGTCTGCTCTGCATTCTAATTACGATGCTGCAGCATCACATGTATTAAGCCTACATACATTTTAAAATGGCTGCAGGGTGTTTTATCTAAACCTTGTCAAATGAGGCATTTTAATTAGAGCAGCTGCTTGGGAACCACTCAAATTAAAATGCCGTCCTCCATCTCTGAGCATGCGTAAAGGCTTTAAAGATTAGAATGAAAAAGGATAAAGAATGGTTGTTATGAATGGCAGAGCAGAGAGCTTGATAGGGAAAAAGGAAAAGGGATAGTTAAGAAAGATAAGAAGAAAAATCCATATAAACTCAGTGAGCAGACTTGAAATGTGAGTTATTTAGAGAGGCATGAAACATGCACATTGATTCATGGAGTAATGTTTGAAGTATATACTGAACTCTGTCCTCACACAGAGATTGTAGCCAAGCTCTTGGAGTCTCCTGGGTTCTGTTAGGTTTTAAGTGCATATTTACCATTAGCTTTGCATTGGCTTTCTGTGGACAAGTGGTTTCCCTCACCTTGCTGGTTCCCACAAACTGAAGTGGGATAAAATTTATTCTCTACTTGGAATTTGGTTCCAAAGAGAAACTCACAATGAAATAAGAAATTAAGACCAAACTTCTTAAGTTGATGTTCACAATATTTATCTTTGAAAGATTGCTCAGCCTATGCTTTAGAGCAGTGGTTTTCAACCTATGGTCCGTGGACTTCTGGAGGTCCTCAGACTATGTCTAAGGGGTCCACAAAAGATGACTATGATCGATCAAAAGTATGTGAATACCCATACTAACAATTCAGAGGGGTCCAAACCTCCATTCAAAATTTCCAAAGGGGTCCACACCACCATTTGAAGGTTTTTAGGGGTCTGCAAATGGAAAAGGTTGAAAACCACTGCTTTAGAGCATCATTCACCTTCTATTCTTTCTATCTGGGGGTGCATCTACATGTGCTTCACTGTGGAATTGACTAATTAGCTCCTCAGTGGCCTCAAGTACATGAGACACTGACTGCGCAGTAGCTCATGGCTAGCGCAGTAGTGTTGATAGGGAAAACCAGGCACTACTGCCATGCAGTAGTGTTGCATGGCAGAAAGCATGACACAACACTACTGTGAAGTAGTCTTGGGCTACTGTGCAGTCAGCATCATGGAAAAGCTGTTCAGTCACTGTTCAGCCACTAAATGACTGCACAGTAACAACTATTAATTCAGCGTCTCATGTAGAAGTGGTCAGTAAGGTGTCACCATCTACACCAACAGTTTACGGTGCAGTAAACTAATTAATTCTATTGTAAGATAGTACTGTCAGAAACAGTACTATCTTATGGTGGAGTAATTAACTGCTTAGAAACACACGTGTAGATGGTGACTGGGTAGGGGCCAGACTCCTGGCTGCTGGCTAGTCACACAGCTCTGCAGGTTTTGTAGCTTGTGCCCCAGCCAGCCCCTGCATTGCCTGATGCTGCCACTTGGAGCCCGAGGCTGACCCCCCCCCCCCATACCTCCTGCCCGCCTGGGCCTATTTCACCTTGGCTCAAATTGTTGCTGTCCTGGGTGCACTTGTAGACACTGTGCCCAGGAGCAGTTTACTCTGGCTCAAACACCTCCAGAGTTTATTGCTTCACCTTAATTTCTCATGTAGATGCACCCTGGATGATATAATGAATCACTTGCAATACAGCAAGGAAAAAACTTTAATGTTTTCCAGAAGGATTCTGACTTACTTTTAAGGTTTTCAACCTCACACTGCCGGCTAGGGCAGTAACATTTAGACAATTTATGGTAATAAACACTCTTTACTAAAATTAATGGTTATAGTTAGTACACAGTATGCTTGCTCATCTCCGGTAAGGGTTTGAAATTAGTCCAGATGCTCAAGTTTGAAACTCTTTTGGGGAAAAGAGAATAGTGGTTAGTAATTTAAGTGGGTTTGTGTTTCTTAGAAAAGAAAATGATAAATTTGTGGGCTTATGTTGAATTCCTAGCCTACATAGTCATTTTCTGTACAAGTACTTTTCTTTTAAACATGTAATGCATATAAATTTGTTTTCTACCAATACTGGGAGATTATAGGTCAGGATAGGCCTGCATTGTACTGGGTACTGTACAAATACATGGTCAAGAAAAGGTCCTGGCCATAAAAAGTGTGCAAAAGGAACATCTGAAATGTTTGCCAATTGGGATCTAATTTACTAGTTCAGAGACGCTAATTCATTAGTTAGGGGCTGCATCTACACAGGGTGCTGACTGTGCAGTAGCTCCTGACTTCTGCACAGTAGCAGAAAGCATGAAGTTATCCTACTACACAATAGTCTTGGGTTACTGTGCAGTCAGCATCATGAAAAAGCCATTCAGTGACAGTACTGTGCAGTAACTCTGATTACTGTACAGTCATTTAGTACTTGTTTATACAAAGGGAGCTGCAGGAGCAGTTTTTGTTTACCAAAGAACTGCAACTTTATATCCAATCCTAGGGTAATTATGACAAAGATACTCCAGTTCAAAAGGAAAGAAAAAAAACCTGCCTACAATCTCCTAATCAGTATGGGTAGCTCATATGTTGCATTATTTATAATAGCAGGAAATACCTAATTCATGTAGCAAAAAAACCAAAACAAAACAAAAAAAATTCTGTGAAAAGCTGCATAACTTGAAGAGTCACTTGTCATGCGAATATCAGCTTTCCTTCTGTGAAGATTTCCAAATTGGGTCATGACATCATTTATTTGGTGCAATGCATAGTTTTCTTTTTCCTTTAGTTGAATTAATGCATAACAGTTGATATTGACTGGTAAGATGTATTTTGTTTGGGTGGGATGTATACTAAGTATGCTTCCATTTTATGGTAGTGTTGGTAAATACCATGTAGAATGTCCATTGGTTTTATGTTCACTCAGAAAAAATACCCATTCTCCTGAACATTCCCTTTACCAGATGTGAAGGGTGGAAGTTTTATCTCCAGACCACCAAGAGATTACCCATATATACATGGAATCCTCAGAAAATCAGCTAAACCAGTTTTCAGCTGTTTACTTCCACAGAAGAACCAGAAAATGAAGCTCTGGGAGTGTTGGTATTGACTAAAGTGGAAGCTGGACCAAGTATTTAATTTACTTTCACTCTAAATTATTTTCACTGGACTATCACCTTCTTGCTTGTTGAATACTAATTGCCCTTGTATTCCTTTGGTTAATAGTGGACAAAAACTGCAGCCGTGCTGGGCCTAGAGAGCATTTGCTCTATTTTGTCTAAAATCTTCTTAGTTAGGGTTTGGCATGAACATGCATAGGAAGCCTAGAGTTTGGAGAAGGAACACATAACTGAATACTTTGTATTCATTACAAGCTGATTAATCACAATCACAATTAAATATGCACTGACATTTTTAATGAATTGAACCTAATCCATTCTCTACAGACTTACTCTACACAGAATGTAAATATTGCTTTAAGGAGACTAAAACTTTTTTCCTTTCCTTTTATTGGCAAAAGTAAATTGTTCTTGAGGTGCCTTAAAGGAGTCTTCTCCAAAAAAACTGTTGGCCAGATTCTCACTGTCTTATATTTATACAGATTTATGCTGCTCTGGCCAAGTAAAAGGACTGTAAAGTGAATGTAAACATAATTTATGACAAATGTAGGGCTCTTTTTTGCTTCCAAAATAATGTAAAGTGGTTTCAGTATAAATGAAAATCAGACTGTATGGCTAAGCACAGACAGTCAAAAAGTCTGAGGCAGAATCGATCCAATCAATGCATTAAAATTGATCTCTAAGGCTGTGTTGATTGGACTATGAATGAACAGAACTTGCATTCATTCTTCTGTTGGCCAAGGCAAGCAGATGCCTGCACTAGCCAAGGCCAGAAGGTGGGGGTGTTACCAAATTTGCCCATTACCTTGGGGTGTGTTCATTTATTAGGGATAGTTTCTAGGGTCTTGGTGATTCTGTCAATGTGCTGCTTGTGTTACTATACAGAGCTGTATTTCTCCCTTCTGCAAGCCCTCACCCCCAGTGGAGCTATCTTGCAGGACTCAATCTCAATGGGACTGGGTTCCTCCAGTCACCAAATCAGTCATACACACAAACACACACAAATTAACGTGACACGCCTGACCTGGCCGGGCTGATCAGCATGGACAGGCTGACACCCTCATATGCCAAGAATCAGTTCATAAGAGCAACAATAAAATGCAGTCAGACACAAGCACACAGGTAAACAGAATCCCTCTGAATCCGGCTGGGTGTCCAGCTGACACCCTCATGGGCCAGCATTCAGTTCATAAGGGCACGTCTGAGTCAAACTGGGTCCATCAGCCTGTACAAGCTGATCCCCTTATGTGTTTCAAACTTAGCACATCCCAATCTTTGGCCTCTTGATGAGCAGACCCCACAATAATTTGGGCTTCACAGGGATCTTTAGCATAGGTAAAAGAAGCGTTGCTGCAGAGCACGGGAGGAAACAGAAGCAGAGAAGGAAAAATATACCCAATTACTACCAGTTTGACTATAAAAATTATTTATTGCTAAGCATATGAAATATATAATAGAACTAGTAGTAATAGACATGCAAAAGAAAAACAAACACAAACAATGACAATACTACCCTGGTTTCACTAAGTATTTGGGGAAACTTAGCTCAAGCTTAACTAATACAGTTCAGGTTCAGAAGTTTATGCCTAAAAAGAAGAGAGAGCACGCTGGGAATCTCACCTAGTCCACAGTACTCAGGCTGCAAAGCTGACAGGCACAGTCCGTAGCATAGTCCTTGAAGAGAGAGATGATCTGTTCTTCCAGCGTCTCAAGAACGACAGGGGATGGTGTCAGCACAGGAGTTTTCTTCTTCTTTCCTTTTCTCCCTCTTTCCTCCTGCTTCTTTTTTTTTTTCAGCACACACACTTACAGATTTTTATACCCTCAGTTCAGCTGCTTCGAAGCACCCTCAGTAGTGTAAATCATTGTCTTTTCTATTGACAAGGGGTTATCTGGTTTGGACCATCTCAGGAAACTGATTGATAATCAGGAAACACTTAAGATTAGGGAGTAACCCAAATACTTGGGAGCCAGCTTGAGATTCCCATGGATGGCAGATATACTGATGGGATATCTCATAGTTTCTTCAGGAACAATAGATAGCTTGCAGCATCAGGATTTTTGGATTTTTACTTGTTGTGCACAAGCCTCAGCTTAGCATGACTTTTCCAGATCTTACTATAGTCTTTTAACAGACTTAAAGCAATTATTGGGCTGCTCATAACCTTTTGTGGAGAGGACTCCCACCAGTCGTCTCGGGAAAGATATGACAACACCTGGGATTAGGGCTCCAGCAGGCTGGATGCTGTGATGAACCCTTAACCATTGTTCAAATGTTGCCCATACCCCCTCTGACTTGGTCTCTTGCCTCAGCATTCCCTAACCCGGCAACCGAGTTTTAGTCAATCACGTTTAAATAGGCCTCCCATAGTGGGACCGGGGAATGTACGGCCCGAGATGCCTATTAAACTTAGAGCTGTGTGTGTGTGAACATGGGTTGATTAACATTGGAAGCACAGATTCCCCATCATGCAGCGCTCTCCTGCTTCTCTGGTCCCAGAATTCACTGCAGTCTCTGCTTCAGGCTTTCTGTTTTCCATCTCTCATGTAAATGAATGGTCATCTGGTTCCATCTCGGATGTAAATGAGACCTAGGGCAGTTGATTCACTCTTGTCACCCTTACCTGGTGAGGGTCTTAGGTGTGTCTCTCACTGCATCTTAATCAGTTTCATTTAGGTAGAGGAGGGGAGGGAGGGGGGGGGTGAGTCCTTTGTGAGTCAGACAGACTGCATCCTGTGCCAGGGTTGCCCAAGAACACAGAGCTGAGACGTAACAGGGGGTACTCCTGCATGCCTCCAAGCTCCACTGGGTAGTGAATGCCCCAGTGCTGCACCTTCACCAGGCCCCTGTCTCCCAGTCACTTGGGGACAGGTGCGGGGGGAGGGGTGGAAAATAGACCCCCCTGTCCTGGTTTGCCCCAGCTTGGGTCTGCACAGTGGGTGGGGGCTTCCCCCCCACAACCCAGTTCTGCAGGTCAGTGAACAGCTCAGCTCCAGTCCTGACCCCTAGCCAGCACCCCACCTCTCAGCAGATGGTAGGGGTCTGGAGAGGAAGCAGGGGTGGGGCGTTTGCTGCCTGGCATAGCTGGGCTGTGGGGGGGACCCCTCCTCAGGGTCTTCCCTCCCCCCCACCCCAATACAGACCTCAGTTCTGGGGTTGAGGCCATGGCAGGGTTCTGTCCTCTCCCGCGCCCACCCCCCCATGCCACTGGTGGCCTGGTTGGAGAGCAGCAGCTTTGCTGCCTCAGGTCTGTGACAGCCCAGGGATGGGGCTATTTGATCTGATATTACATCCATCCAGGTCTATCTTAAACTGGATTCCACCATTTTGAAACTGGGCTATGTGCACTGAACTTCTGTTCTGTTACAGGTTTAGACTAGTTTTCAATCACTTATACCGGTTTATGTGTAATTTCTGTCTTTAGCCTATATGTTTATGTGAGTTACACATCTACAAAATATCCATAATATTAAATGTAACAGTTTCATTTCTTTGCCTGATTAGAATTGCTTGAAAACATCTGGTAATTGACACCAATTCATTTTCCATAGTGTCTTCTTATTGGTAGATTGGAAATGCAACACAATGCACCCCCTGAGATGCTTACATTTATGACAGGTGCATCTTTCCTAGCTAGCCCCTGCATGACACCATTTGCTTCTCACAAATGCAGCTGGAGGTACATTTTTCTGGTGCTAAAAATAGAGGGAAAGAGAAATGGAAGTGTTAGGATCCATGTTTGAAGGAATTTGAACAATTATGTGATCAGGCAACCTTGACTATGGCATTTCATAACACTCAAGCTTTTGACTTTGCAACCTTAATAACATTTTTTTATCATAAGACATTCCAAATTACAAAAAAAAAAAAAAAAAAAAAAATTAAATAAGAAGATAAAAACGAGAGAATTTAAAAACTGTACATTCCAGAATCTATCATACACCAATAGCAGCTTAGCACCATATTTATCATACACAATTATGTATTATCATATAATATTATTGGGTATTACACATATAATACATGTATTATTATGTATTATCATAGCATTATCATGCACAATATTTATCATACATGATTTATCATACACATTTAGCAGTTTAGCGCAACATTTGAACCCTAAACTTTCATTGCAATGTCATATTTCTACTACTGGAATAACAGGAACTTCATTAGCAACAGATGGAGAAGACTATTTTGCCTGGGTTGAATACACTGATTGAGATTCATGCTGGGTCAGTGGGGCCTGGTGCAGGAATGTTAATCCTATCTTCTCTCACAAAGAAATGGAAGAGCTCCTGGAACTTTGTACTGATCTGGGTGTGGTGGTGGTGAGTCTAGAACAGTTCTGCATGCACACCCTTCACTTTGGCTATGTTGTGTACGTGCAGTGATCTCTGAACCCACTGCTTAGGCAGCCTGGGCTCCTGCCACAGCACCATGTGAGCAGTGAGCTCTGAGCTTGCCAGCTGACCAGGTGGGTCTAACTAGAGCACTTGCTCTCAGGTGAATGCTGCTGTTCTCCATTCCCGTCCTTACTCCTCACTGAATTCAGGAGGGGACAAGTGGATGTGGCAGAGCCCTCAACCTTGGCTCTGGAGCTATATGAAAGCAGAAGCTCTGGCCAGACTCTGTGTTGACAACTCACCTGCTTCACAGCCAAAGGAGGATATGAACACATCACCACCTCTCTGGATCTACCTTAACCCCTCACTACAACTGTTCTAGTAGCTTACAGGGGCTCCTAATACAGGGAGTACTGTTTTGCTCCAAGAGAGGCATGGGCCTGGAGGTCTAGAATATTCCTGTTATTTTGGTCTCAGATTGCTCTGAGAACAAGATAATACTGATCTTTAAATGTTTATATCTCATAGAAACCTGAACATCAGGTCATGGGACAAAGAGCAGGCACTTCCATAGCTCAATATCTTTTCCATGCTATAAAAAAAGGTACTGGAACTTCACAAGCAAATGTTGCCTGAATCTCTTGGAATGGAAATATTTGATTAATAAAACATTCTCACAGTTTTTGTAACCCATATAATATTCACGTGCATATTTAATATAGCTTCACGACTGCCATCTCTGTGCATTGTGAATTGCAGCTATCTGTATTGAAGGCCTTTAGATGTGGGCCAGATTTCCCTTCTCACTTTGTCACAGGGATGAACCTGCAATAGATAGAATTTTTCCTTCTGACACACAAGAGACTGGGAATCTAACAGCCATTTTGTAAGGAGGCAGGCACAAACAAATCCACGAACACAGCACAGCTGGGAAGCAGTTTATATTCTCATCTGGAACGAGGAAGAAGCCGTAATCATCCCTAATCAAACTCTGCTGTTTGTATGAAATGACCTTCCCAATGACCTTCTTAACCATTTCAATCTCTCTCTCCCTCTCTTCACAAGACTGTATAAAATTTCTATAGCTCCTCTAAGGCTGACTCTTAATCAGAGAGAAATATCTGTGGCCACTGCTTTAGCTGAATGACATTGTCAAAATGGATTTATTGATTTGTTTACTAAACAGAACTTATAATTGGATGAACCAAGTTTACCCCAGGCAATGAACATGGTTGATGCAGACCTCTCAGAGCTGGCTTCTTCTGTTACCTTTTAAAAAAAAATGGACTGCTAATAAAATGGGATTTGTAACTAACAGAGGCTACAATGGGAAACTGGGAGTCATATTTTCATGTCAGTTCTAGAAACAGAAGCCTGGCATTCCCAAAGCTGAAAAGACAATTGTAGTTGTTCTATCTTAAGTCTTTTAATATTGTTATATGTTTTCATGTACATCCAGGACCAAGAATTTGTAGATCAGTAAGGGACAGTGAAAAATACTGAGTTCCTAGTGAAATCTACCCATCCTTGTTTTTCCTCTTATTTGCCTTCCTCCTCTGTTTCTTTTCTTCCTTCTTCTTTCTCTCCTTCAATTTTTGCCTTTTACTAAAAGCAAATCAATTGTATTCTTTTACATGCTGGATGAGATCCTGTGTTGCACCTCTATTAAGGCATAGAAAAGAACTTGCTGCCAGTGATAGTCTCTTTCTATACATGTGCTCCCAGACAGCTACTCTGATTAAAATGCCGCAGTGTCTATGTATTAAACATCCTGCATTTCAAAATGTCCACAGGGGTACTTTAACTAAAGCTCATTTGATGAGTTTTAGTTAAAGCACCCCTGTTGTTATTTTGAAATGTAGGACACAATACATGTGATGGTGAGGCACACTGGAGCAATCTAATGAGATGAATTGAGTCTGCTCCAATGCATTGTAATTAGAATGTGTTGGAGCATGTGTATAGGCACCCGAAGGTCATCATGTTAGTCACCATGTACATGTTAGTCACCATGTTAGTACATGTTAATCACCATTTACCCTTCCCATCTGAACATGCCATAGATTGCCTTTAGAACAAGTTAGCTTGTCTGGTTTATGGGCTGTTATATTACACTACAAATCTCCACAGTGCTGTGTGTTAGACCTCAGGCCTAATATTCTCCCAAGGTTGGGATCCTCAGAAGGCAGCTTCCAACTGCCTCCTCTGTGTTGCGGGGGCTGGAAGGAAGAATCATTTCTTTGCCAGCCCAGGGATTTTTACATTCCTTTGGTCTATTGACTTAGAAAAAAAGGGATTGGGTTGGGAATGAAACTTTCACCCTATGTACTATATCTGAGACAGGTCTTTTTCAGAAATATGCTTAAAAACATAATTGTCATATATTGACTGCTTTATTTCAAACAGTTTGAGACTTGTATTGTAATCTTCTCTTATAAAGACTTCCTTGTCTCACTAAAATCTTTTTGAAACAATCACCTTTTAGACTAAGGCTTTTAGGATTTGCATCTTCTCCAATATTTTATATATTTTTAAAATGTGATAGAAAAACGATTTAGTGACTTCAGAGAATTCATGAAGGAATGCTTTCCATCCTTTCTAAAGACATTCTTGCACCTTTTCTTAAATAGCACCACAGCCAAAACCAAAGAAGTTGGAAAGTTGAAAATTGGCATTGAAAGAGCCCTTACTGAGAAGAAATACATTCCGGAGGAAATTGATTTTCATGTCACCAACTTACGTATGTTTTGAAAATTAGATACTGAGCCACAGGGTTCGTACTTGATTTATTTATGTCTTTACTTTTTGTTAAGCTTGTTAAATTAGATTTGCAGTGAACTAGCAAGTTACCTTTGGCCTGGACTAAAAAAAGTGTTTTTGAAGATGTTGTGTGGTACATCTTGATGTATGAGTTAAAATTCAAACAACCTTGAAAAACTGCGGGTGGGGAGTAACCAGGAAGTCTTTACCTTTCCAATCTGGAAATACTACTGATAACCTATGACCTAGGTGCCCAGTCAAAATGCCTTAAATTCACAGAGTTTAAAGTAAGAAGGGACACTGATCAATCTGTCCTTCTGCATATAACTGTTCATTACATTTCACCTACTTACCCTGTATTGAGCTCAATAAATTTTGTTTAGCTAAAGCAGATCTTCCAGTCTTGATTAAAGATCAGTAAGCTCCTCAATTCTTTAGTGCTTTCTTCCAATTATTTAATCAACATCCAGTTAAAAACTTGTTAATAACTTCTAATTTGATTTAATCTGACTTCATCTTTCAGTCAGTGTGACTTTCTCCACTACATTAAACATCTCATTAGTACCTGGCTATTTGTTTCACATAAAGTATAGAAGATGCCTCTTAATTGTCTTTTTGAAATTTTTTGAGTCTGTCACTAAAAGACATTTTCTTTACTCATCAAATAACATTTGTGGCTATTTTTCATACCCCCTCCAATTTTTCAGTTACTTTTTTGAGATGATAAGGTCAGAACTGCATGCTGTATTCTAATATTGATCACTTCATATAGTGAAGGATTATATCACCCATTTACTAGGACCCTTGGCTTCCTTACAGGGTCATTGATTTCAAGATAACTTGTATTCCTTATTTCTAAATACCTTTGCTTTTGGCTGTTTTAAAATATATTTGAAAAGTTCCAGTTTACCAAGTAATCCAGGCAGGGCTAAAATTTTGCCTACTAAGGACCTGAACAGATGACTCATTTACTGTAGTATGATTTACAGCAGTTTTATACACACACGTAAATTTATACTCGGATTGAGACTGGACAGACATGCATCTTATTCAAGAATAGCTCATCATCCTTCTGACTATTACCATGCTTCACCACTAGATGGCAAAGGAGCAGGTAATAGCCTGTTTGCATTGAGTAAAGGGGTTACCCCAAAATGGAATCAGCTGATACCTGTACCAGTGTAACTTATACCACTGTAGGTTTATCTCAGTCTTTCCCCTGTACGGATTTGAGTATAGGGATTCACATTATACACTGGTACAGGGATTCACTTCATTTGTCCCCTTCTTCATTACACTGTCATAACCACCCTTTGCAATTGGTTTAAACATGCTATGTGTCCATGCCCTGAGTTCTTGTAACAAATAGGTTATGATTAATAATCAACCAGACAAAAAACTCCTAAGATATTTTGATGAGTAAATGAGAGAAATCATAGGCAAATCTGGATGCAACAGATAAAGGCTTAATTTGTTGCCAAACTATTAACTATGCATGCAACGATAGAGTAAAGCCAACAGGATTCAAATGGATCTTTCAGGACTCAATGTGAAAGGAAGAAACTTGTTTTTATATAGCTGGCCTCATTTTTACAGTACACTTACAACAGTTGTAATCCATTGCAGAAAGGATTTTACATAAAACTGATATTTTTAAATGATGGAAGTTTAAGTAGCAATTCTTCCCTCAACATGAATCCTCTTTACATTTATAAGATCTCCCCAAATCAGAATTTTAAAATGTTTATTCTCAATCTATGTGTGGGATAAATGTGTGTGCACTAGGCTGGTTGTGGGACTGATGTACTTTAAATTCAGTACTTAGCTTATTTCACTGAATATTATGTGTGCGCCATGGAAAGTGTTTTCAGATAGAAAGTACCATTGATCTTTACAGTCTTGGAGTCTGTTTTTCCATTCCTCCATTAGGTAGATTTTATTTTGCTTTTTAAAGTGGCATGGTTGTTCCAACTGCAAACTTCAGTGTCAAATTGATGATAATGAAGGTGTCATTCCCAATGATGACTAGCTTCCCCCTTGCTTGCAGATGATTTCAAGCTTGTGGAATCTCTCCTGCCTCTTAACATTCTAATGGAGATAACACAGTTCATGAAAGAACTTGTTTGCCTCCCATTGCGTTCTTTAGCTGGCATAGCTTCACTTATCATTACTGTGTCACTTAAGGAAATGGTGTATTCGTGGGATTTACACTTGGCAATGGTTTTGGTAATTGCTATTTATGCTGCACATGGCCAGTTCTTTACTCTGTCATTACTGGTCTTCTAATTGTGTCTGGAATTCTGCAAATGTGAAGAATGTTTGCTAGACTTGGGTTGGATTTTTTTAAGACTGTTGTTCTTCGACCCTGTTTTATGAGATGATTGAAGGAGGTTGTTTGACATTTTTTGGTTTCTTTTTTAACCCTCAGTAAAAAAGATTCAGTGCAACATGTTTGATTACACAGCTGAACTAGCATTGGGAGAGTACTACAATGAATAATTTAGCCATCCTAGAAAACAAAGAAAAGCTATCTTTTTCTGGAAAAAAAAATTAGGCAGGGAAAAACACAGTGGGTGTTATATTTCTTCCATAAGCAGACAAGGTTCTTTGGGTGAATCTGATATCTTTTACTAGACCAACTTAAATAGTTGGAAAACAATTTTTAAGCAAGCTGTCGGGTTCAAAAACTCTTTGTCAAGCTAAGGAATTTTCAGCAGTATTTCTTCCATGGCAGGAGAGGGGAAGTTTTCTTATCAGAGTATGATGTCTCTCTTCTGAGATTGCTCATTATCTTTCAGAATATTATACCCTGTGTATGCTATATTCTTGTCTCTTTCCCACTCAAAAGTAAGCTCGGTCTTGGGATTTGTGTGGAAGTGACTCCTCTCATAGGAGTAGCAGTAAGGCAAACTTTCTCTGCTTTCAGCTTTCTCCTTTGATCAAGGGCATAGGCTAAGCAGAGGCATCTTGTATCTGATACATGTGTTCCATGATTTCATGAGGTAGCGACACTATCTAGTGAGCAACATGGGAGGCCATGCATAATCTGTGTGGATAAAAATGTGCTTAGAAATCAGGAAAAGTTGTGTGTCAAACATGTATAGGGCAATATTTCTTTTATATTATTTTTTAACCCTGAAGTGTAAGATTACACTATTGGGGAAGGTGCAGGAGGGGCAGATAGTTGTTAGAGAGACTTTTACATTTCTTCCTTATGTGAGATGGTAGAAAACTGCCATCAAAATAAAAGGCAGTCAGACAGTTTCCTCTGTCAAACTCCAGAATTTTCCTCAGGATAGAGTGTTTATTACATTGAATTGTCTACAGAAGACACAAAGTTTGGTAATTATTCTGCAAAGTTCTTAATGTCTCTTGAGGCCCTGAGTGCTTTAAAGGATTAGATGTTGTCTTTTCCTTTCTGTGGGCATATCTACACGTGCAATTAATTCAAAGCAATAAACTCCAGAGCAGTTTGAGCTGGAGTAACTACTCCTGGGCACAGCGTATTGCACCTGGGACAGCACCAATTTGAACTGTGGTGGAATAGTTTATGCCAGGGCAGCTCCTGCTGTGCTCTGCCCTGGGCTCCAGGTGGTAGCAGAGGGCCTGGCTGGGGCACAAAGGTGCTGAAAGTATGGAGTCATGTGGCTAGATGGAAGGTAGGAGTATGGCCCCATGCTGGTTGAGCTGACTGGGTGAAATTTATGCCTGAAGTCAGCATCTACACATGCATTTAATCACAGTTATAACACTCCAGCAGTGTTAATTAGTTGACTGCTGCTCAATAGTGTAGCACATGTAGACAGTGACACTTTACTCCACAGCTAATTAGTCTACTCCACAGTAAAATGCACATGTAGACATAGCTAGTTAGTATCTGTATATGGTGCAAATAATACTATTGCAAGTAAACTTGTTCACTACAGGCAAAGAGAACCATACATTCTTGCACATTGGAATCAAAATAGTTATATTAACACAACCATTCCTTGTTAGTATAGTGGTAAGTATCCTTGCCTGTCATACGGGAGACTGGGGTTCAATTCCCTGATGGGGAGATATGGTGCTTTTTCCTGCCTATGCAGGGGGTCAGACTCAATGTTCTATTGAGGTCCCTTCCGACCCTAACATCTATGAATCTATGAACCTTGATGTACCCTGATTTGGTATAACAAGTGTCTAAACACATTACCTTTAAGTACATAGTAATCCTTGCCACTAAATGAGATCATGCAAAAAGTAATAAGCAGTGTTATAAAACTGTAACTATTTAGCCCAGTGTTTTCATTTTACTTGCCTGATGGTTTGTGCTTCAAAGAGAGCATTCAGTTAATTAGCACAGCTGGGAGAAAACACCTGGAAACCAAGCTCTTACTGAAGTATGTATTTTCAGCCTCGGGCATAATGAAGTCAAAGGAAAGAAAATTTGGGCAGCAAAAAATAGGTGCATGTAACCCTGCCCATCTTGACAGCAGTAGCTAGAGGGGCCTTGTCAGTCTGGAAGTTATTCAGTTATTATACGGACCAGTCTCATCATATTGGAAGTGAAGTGATAATGCTTAGGAGGAATGGTAACTTTATACAATTATTCATTTTTCCTTTTAAATGAATTATTTTGTTTGGTTTCCAGACTTTATCTGTCAAGGAGTACAAGGGAGGGGAAAGAAACACAGCACAAAATAAGTGACCGACTTCTGAAGTCACTTAACAGGAGAGTGGTTGCATATGCAACTTCAAAAACCCCATCTAATGCCCTGGCAACTAGAGCACACTGCTGATTGATATCTTAGATCAGTGGTGCTCAAGCTATCTTGCTCTGTGGGCTGGATGAGTGTCACAGGGCTGGTCTGTGGATGTGATCCAGCACAGTGTTGGTTCATGGGTGCGATCCAATATGACAGCTTGACCCTACATGCTAGGTCGGGCTGTGGAACAACCCTATATGCAGGCCTGATCCCAGTTGCCAGTATGTGGGTCATCTCATCCAGACTGCAGGGTTTCCCATGGGTCTGAAAACAGGTGGTGGGTGAGCAATGACAGTGTTAATTGTTGCATCTCTGGGATAAATTAATGCTGCCACTACAATAGTGCCAAATTTCTGAACCCATTTGGAGTTTCATGGGCCAGATGACATGGCTACGCAAGCCAGGATATTGCCTGTGGCCCATAGGTTCATAGATTTCATCAGGTCCAGCTCCCTGCTCAAGGAGCAGGAAGTCAGCTGGGGTCAGATCATCCCAGCAAGATAGGCATTCAAGCACTTCTTAAAGGTATCCATAGTAGATGCTTGCACCACTTCTTGTGGGGAGTCTATTCCAGACTCTGGAGACTCGGATGATAAAGAAGTTTTTCCTTATGTCCAGTCTAAAACAGTCTTCCAGCAGTTTGTGACTGTTAGACCTTGTCTTCCCCTTGGGGTGCCCTGGTGAACAAACGTTCTCCCAATTTTGGATGCACACCCCTTATATACTTACAGGCTGCCACCAAGTCACTCCTGAGCTTTTGCTTCTCCAGGCTGAAGAGCCCATGCTTCTCAGACTCTCCTCATAAGGCGTGTTCTCTTGACCTTTAATCATGCGTGTGACTCTCCTCTGGACTCTCTCAAGCTTCTTGACATCCTTTCTAAAGTGTGGAGCCTAAAATTGGATGCAGTACTCCAGCTGTGGCCTCACCAAGGCCGAGTAATGTGGGAGGATGACTTCTTGATTGAGCAAAACTGTCTTAGATTAAAAGAAGAGTGGACAGGCATGGCCCTAATGACACAAGCTCTGAAAAATAGATCTATATTTGAATACATTACATCACATTAGTATCTGTGTAGTCTCTGATGCTTATTAGAATCAGATTGGGCAAAAGACTCTTAATTCTCATAAATGGTGATTCAAATAAGCAGCAGCAAATAAAGAAAGCAAAGTAAAAACCAAATGCAGTGCCATGATGACATATGCTCAGTACTTGCCAGCTGTTGCATAGCAACCAAGCTGTGCAGCAAACATGCATGTGTGTGGGCTTGAATCGAGTACCTGGAAGGAAAAAGCTCATACACAGACTGCAATTGCAGATTTGTGATGCTAAGCAGTTGACTTTGTTAAGTGGGATTCTATTAAGTGGCAGCTCCTATTTTTTAAATAGCAGAAAAACATTGCCTGGAGGGTTTGCCTGTTGTATGAACTGGGACTTGAAACTCAGGAACCCTCTTATTAGATTGACTAATGATTCTAAGACCCTGAACAATTGCTTTTTTTGTTTTTTGGGTTTGGGGTTTTTCCTCCACCCCTCCTTCACCTCCACAGTTTTCCTGGTTTTAAAATAAGGATAATATTAGCTTATTGTTGGGATTAATTATTATTTGTGGTACTCTTTGAAACTGAGTTCAGCCACGCTGAAGTGTTTATTAGGTTATAATCAGTAAGGATTGGGATAGTTTTGATATGGGAAAATTCACTTTTATAAACATTGTGACAGGGGGCACTCTCCAGGGCCTGGTCACAGTATGAGCCTGCCCACAAGTCTAGGGCGGTCTGCCCAGTCTCATCTGGTAGGATACTAGTTACAATAATGCAGGAAACCGTGCATTTAATGCCCCAATGTCTAGAGGTTTACACACAACTCCGACCTTCCCTTATTGCATCCCATGCCTGGCAGATATCACACTGTTGTTATCAATTCTATGCATCCTCTTGGCACAGAGCCCTCTGGCTCCTGTGTCTCTACACCATTCTGGCACCGAGTTCTCTGGTGCCTGACTTTTTGTGCCTCTTCCCCTGACACCTGACTCTGCGCCTTTCTCTGGCTCCTGGCTCTGCGCCTATCTCCCTGATTCTGCACCTCCATCTCTGGCATCTCTCTCTGGTGCCCAGCTCTGTGCCTCTCTCTCTGGTGCGTGGCTCTGCACCTGGCACTGGGCTCTGCTCAGTTCCTGTGCCCTTTTCTCTAAGCACTAATGAAGCCTCTAAGCCTCCCCTTATAGCTTCATCCCGGTCCCCTGGATTAAACAATAACACAAATACAAGCCCCTGGGCTACAACATAACAACACTAATGGAGACTGTGTTCTGTCTCTTCCACCATTAGGACACCACATCTCTTAGCCCTTAGGCCCCTGGATCCTTACTGTTCTTGTAGGCAGCAAAATAGGCAGCACCTAGTCTCAGGTAGCTCAGTTGGGAAGAGGTTCCTTTCCTTGGCAGTTGCTAGAGAAATAGTTCCTGTTAGCTCTAGGATTATAGGTCCCCCAGGGCCATGCCTCCTCTTGGTCAACTGACTGCCTGCAGGTGCAGGCCAATTACCCTATTAGGCCATTGCTTAGGGAACCTGCTGCTGTGCTAGGCTTCTGAGCAGCCAGGCCAGGCTGCTTCTGCCCTTTAAAGTAGCAGGCGCACATCTTGGTGCCCTGCTACAAACATGAAAATAAATATTTTGAACTGTAGACAAAATATCAGCATTTCCATAAATTTAGGAGTGAAGTGTTAAAAAAGAAACAGATATAATGAAAAATAGCATAAAAATGGAGGAGAAAAGGAGAAAATAACCAAATCAAATGTAGCATGAGAGACATTTGATTTGAAAAAAAACCATAGTCTATATTGTGGATCCCAAAGTTTGCAAGTAGCTGGAAACTAGGGCTCTCATGCTCTTTATCTTAATGTAAAGAGAAAAATTGTTGGTTTCCTATCTACTGAGTATGCATCTACCTTGGCACTCTAACTGCAGTAGATAGCACAGGCTTCTCCTTGGCTGGAAAACTACTTTGGAGGGAAGGATAAATGGCATGAAATGGAGTAGGGAATCAGTTCATAAATTCATATGGTCTTACAAAAATGAATAACTGTCAAGTTACATCAGGTAGACTCCTAACTCTTCTAGACATGATCCTTCGAAATATAAGTGAGACACCATTTTTGGTGGATTCCTCTGCATAAGTCCACATTTAAATAAGAGGAAATAATTTGAAGTGTTTGGGAATTCCACCAGTTTCTCTCTTATTTTTGACAGATTCACTGCCCAATCATCAATACTATTGAGAAAAACAAATGGAATGAAAACAGTAGTAGCTCATTAAGGTACTCCATAGCAATGATATCTACTGCATGTAAAATGAATAGAGGTAATATGCAGAAACACTCTTAAAAGGCATAGATTGACAGTTTGGTTCTGTTTAGTGTCTCCTTGTTATTGGTGTCCTCATGGTGATGCTCATGCTGGGGATGGAAGTTAGGATTTTGTTCCTTTTTGTTTAAAGTAGAGGATGAATGATGACTAATAGCAGGCAAGTGGCAAGAGTCTTCTGGAGAGGAATGGAGGGGAAAAAAGACCTAGTATTTAGAATGCTGTGATGAGTTGTCAGAATGCTCCTGGGTAAAAGAAACACATTATTTCATGAATTAGAGTAACTCTGTATTTTACTTAAGATTAATTAAAAAAAAATAATAAAAAAAATTAAAAAAAGAAAGGAAGATGCTGGGGATTTTGGAAGAACATAAAGAAAAACCATTGAGGAGCTATTAGTAATTTACAGTTTATTTTGGATAGCCTAATAAAATCTGAAAAAATAAACAAGTAGTTTTCTTTTAAAACTGATGACTGATGCAAACTGGTGAGATGCACATTAACCTAGTGTACCAGAGTGCCAGAGTCCTTGATGTTATGTTTTGCCATAGAATATTTGATACATTCATGGGTTTTTTTCTTTCTGTACTTCCAGAGTCAGGCATGTCAGTTTTCACTTTGGTACTGTAACCAGTGTCATTAAAATTAAGGATATAGAAGCTTTATATTCCTGACAAAAATATTTTCTCTCTTACTGGGGTGAGGGACATAGTCAATTCTTGTTGTCATACAGCCACATAATTCATTTTCCTTTTGATCTTATTCTTGGCAAGGCATAAAATGACAGTGAAGATCAATTAAAATCTTTTCTCAAACTACTATAATGAGTAGGTTTTTATGTGATGTCTTAATTTCCAATCTTGGAGGAACCAAAGGTAAACAGTTCTTACTGGCTTGCTGTTACTGGAATGCTATTAGAGTTACCTGCTTGCTAATTCCCTTTAATTCTCACATCTTTAGCTTGTCTGAAAACTATGGCATTACACTGGTTTCCAGCTTCTCCTTTGATTGCCATGTTTGTGGTATTTTTGTCTTCATGTTTCTGCCTTTTCATACCAGATGAATATCAGCCAGGCTGGCAGGTTAACCATTCCTTGTCTGCTGCCCTGGTACAGACAGTGGTGGCAGCTGCAAGTAAGTAATGCCCTGGGGGTGGGAGGAGGAAGGAGGCAAGGGGGGAACAGAGGGGCAGGGGGAAGCCCTGGTGGGGTAGGGGGGAAGCCTGGAACGGGAGAGTGGAGAGGTTTCTTACCTTTCAGTCACCCAGGTCCCTGTTGGACTGAAGCGTGACTGCTCCAAACTCAAACTAGCACTAACAGCAATCAATATTTATGTGGATTATAGTGTAAGGTATAACATGGTTCTAACACAGAAGAGAGATATATAGGGCCAGGAGGAAAAAAACAACTACAGTTACATCATGGCTATGTAAGTTCCACTTAAGTACATAAAGATGAAATAGGAGTTAGCACAAACTGTCCCAGGGTTTTAGCTAGGGTAAAAAATAATAGTTCATATACTTACTGAATAGTGAATTTACAACCAGAAAGATATTTGCAGGTTTTTTGGGGGGGTTTTTTGTGTGTAAAATATCACACAAGGTTTTGGTAATCCTAATACTAATAGGTGAGCTCCTAATCTGAAAGATAGGTTTGACTTTCTTTTACCTTTTATCATTCCCTTAAGTGTATAGCTGCTGATTGATAACTTCATAGTAGCAGTGGAAAGTATACCTTTCAGTGGTTCTGAAACGAGTCACCTGGATTGATTGTCATGGTGGTTTTATGCAAATCGGTTAAATGCTGAATGGAACTGAATCCTTGTGGACTCCTTGTGCCTGAGCGATTTTTGCACTACAGAGAGTACCCAGAGTAAAATGGACTATGAAAGTATGACAAACAGAAGAATGGAGTGGTTAAAAGCTCACTTAAACTGAAACTCTCTGGACCTGCAGAGCAGCACTTTACTCTGGGCATGTCTATATGTGCATTCATGCCAGCTTAAATTTACTGAGCAGTATATTACTGTGCAGTAAGCGGGAATAGGCCGATGTTTACACATGAAGGCATTAAAGCACATTAATGATGTGTGTGGACTGACCTGGGGTTGAACTTAATTCCAAGTCAGTCCACACACACAGTGTTACTGTGCAGTAAGGTACTTAGAGTACTGGAAGACATGTGCATTACTATGCAGTAACTAATTGGGTGTAAATTTAATACCTGCATGATGCAGGTATCACATTTATGCTCAAGTCAGTATAAGTTGCCATATTTGCTGGACAGTATGGGTGTGCACGTGTAGACTCGTGCCCGTACTGCACAGTAATTTTGGCTACTGAACAGTAAATGCGCACATGTAGACATTGCCTCTGTATCTTCAAGTAGGTTTCAAAAAACTTGTATGCAAGTGATGGGTGGCAGCAGAAAAAGTGCCATGAGTGCCATTTCTGACAGTAACTGGTACTGCAGCTAAGCATTTGATAGCTAACAGTTTTCAGTAGACTTAGGCACAGGTTAACTATGAAACTGTATTACCACCATCTGAGTAGCGCAGCACTCCATATGCAGCTTGAAAACAATGAATGAAATACAAAAAAGGTAAAAATAATGAGTTTGAGTCTTCAGTCTTAGATTACCAGGGATCCTGGTTTTCTCTGATTAAAAAAAACAAAACAGCAACAACAATAACTCCCCCCCTCTCCCCCCCCCCAAAAAAATTTTGGGTTAAAAAAGTAACTCAAAATCCACATTTTTCCATGATTCAAATGAATCAGTGGATCAGTGGATTTTGGGTTACATTTTAAACCCCAGAATTGTTCTGTTTTGTTTTGTTTTTTTTAAATCAGAGAACCAGGATTCCTGTAGATCACTTACTCTTGCAATTCTAGGGGACCAAGTCCCTGAACAGAATGGGAATCTGCGTCAAAACACCCAGAGTTACTGGAAGACTAGAAAACCCAGAAGTTAATCTTTGACAAAGCCATTAGAATCTATCAAACAAAGTTGCCCCATACAGATCAAATCTTAAGAAAGGTAGGAGGTGCTCTGACACTGAATATTAGAGAATCCCAAATACTGTTAGAGAACTGAGGGAGGAAAGACATGTAGAGTTTGATATCAGAGTCTACAAATAATACCATGTGAGGCTGTGCATGAAGTAGCAAAGAAAAGACAAGACAGTGCCTTGCATTTGGAAATAGATGCAGTAAGAGCAAAAGTTTGCACAGCTCAGACAAAAAGGGTGACAACAGCACCATTTTCTCTCATGAAATTCTTCTGAGCCTGGACAGATTTGTTGGAAATGGAACATTTATGCTTTTTAAATTTAGCTTGCTTACCCATGTGGTGCCAGAGATAGTAATATTAGCAGCGACAGAAAAGGTATGAGCAATAGAAAGTAAACAGATGAAACTCAAGGCCTTTACAGAGAAAATATCTCTGGAAGCAGTATATGGACTAATTATCATAGAGTCATTGAACCATAGAAAATTATGGTTGGAACGTGTGGGGGCCGAGGGGGATCCGGGAAAGGGTCAACTGGGTTGTGGCCACAAACCCAGCACGTACAGATGGGTACTTTCGACCGCTGGAGTAGAATTAGGCACAAACGCGTACTGGTTCAAACAAAGATGGCTTTACTTACACTGTCAAGATGTACAGTGTAGGAAGAAAGTTAACTTCAAACTTCAATTTCAGTTTAACTGAGGAGCTCTGATAAGACAAGATATCTTTAACACGAGCACGCAGGACACGGGGGTACGTCGGGGACGGTCGGCGACGGGGAGTCGTCGGCGGTTGATCAGTCCGCCACGTTCACTCCGAGATGGGCGCAGAGTTCTCCAACTTGGGTGGAAACTGCTCCAACCTTTTATACGGCTAGCGAGCCAATTGCTAGTCACCACGTAGGAATAATTTAGAACCGGCCAATAGTAATGTGTGAATTTGCATATGAGTGGCGGGAACCTTTCCACGCCGGGGTTCTCCACTGTGCCGAGAAATTCCCTCGTACAAAATCTCACCGTGCCTTGTGCTAGAAAGTTCCACTGTGCCGAGGCACTCAACCACTAGGCCCTGACAGTGAGGCCCTAAGGGACTGTGACCACAGGGAGAGGGGAGTTCAAGAAGAGTGGTTGCTCCTCAAGGGAGCGATCCTCAATGCACAAACTATGTCTATTCCATCTCGGAAGAAAGGCAGCAAGAGGGGACAGCAGCCCCCCTGGCTCTCCAGGGAACTAGCAGACCTCCTGAGGCTAAAAAGAAAGGCCTACAAAGGATGGAGGATGGGAGTCATCTCCAAGGAGGATTATTCTGCACTGGTCCGGTCCTGTAGGGAGCAGACCAGGAAAGCCAATGCTGCAACTGAACTCCAGCTAGCTTTGAGCATCAAGGACAATAAAAAGTCCTTTTTCAGATATGTGGGGAGCCGGAGGAAAAGCAGGGGCAACGTTGGATCCCTGCTGAACCAGATGGGGCAACTGACAACTGACGCCCAGGAAAAAGCCAACCTATTAAATAGGTACTTTGCGTCGGTCTTTCATCAGCCCCATGGGACGCCTGTGCCTGCTACAGGGCCGGGAAGTCCGGGTGAGGGTGATCCCCTGCCCTCCATTAATGCTGACTTTGTGAAGGAACATCTTGAGAAGCTGGATACCTTCAAGTCAGCCGGCCCTGACAATCTTCACCCCAGGGTACTCAAGGAGCTGGCGAGCATCATAGCCCAGCCTCTAGCGCGGATCTTTGAAAACTCTTGGCGCTCTGGTGTAGTGCCCGAAGACTGGAAGAAGGCCAACGTGGTGCCTATCTTCAAGAAAGGGAGGAAAGTGGATCCGGCTAACTATAGGCCCATTAGCCTGACTTCTATCCCGGGGAAGATCTTAGAAAAGTTTATTAAGGAGGCCATCCTTAATGGACTGGCCGACGCCAACATCTTAAGGGATAGCCAGCACGGGTTTGTTGCGGGTAGGTCTTGCTTGACCAATCTCATTTCCTTCTACGACCAGGTGACCTATCACCTGAACAAGGGAGATGAGATTGATGTCATATATCTTGACTTCAAAAAAGCCTTCGATCTGGTGTCCCATGATCATCTCTTGGAGAAACTGGCCAATTGTCACCTTGGGTCCCCCACGATCCACTGGCTGGAAAATTGGCTCCGGGGTCGGACCCAGAGGGTAGTAATTGATGGAAATCACTCATCGTGGTGTCCTGTGACCAGTGGGGTCCCCCAGGGCTCTGTCCTTGGACCCATACTGTTCAACATCTTCATTAATGATGTGGACACTGGAGTCAGAAGCGGACTGGCCAAGTTCGCCGATGACACCAAACTTTGGGGCAAAGCATCCACACCAGAAGACAGGCGGATGATCCAGGCTGACCTGGACAGGCTCAGCAAGTGGGCGGATGAGAATCTGATGGTGTTCAACGCCGATAAATGCAAGGTTCTCCACCTTGGGGAAAAAAAACCCGCAGCATCCTTATAGGCTCGGCAGTGCTATGTTGGTTAGCACTATGGAAGAAAGAGACTTGGGGGTCATCATTGACCACAAGATGAACATGAGCCTGCAATGCGATGCTGCGGCTAGTAAAGCGACCAAAACGCTGGCTTGCATCCATAGATGCTTCTCAAGCAAATCCCGGGACGTCATTCTCCCCCTGTACTCGGCCTTAGTGAGGCCGCAGCTGGAGTACTGCATCCAGTTTTGGGCTCCACAATTCCAAAAGGATGTGGAGAAGCTTGAGAGAGTCCAGAGAAGAGCCACGCGCATGATCAGAGGTCAGGGAAGCAGACCCTATGATGACAGGCTGAGAGCCCTGGGGCTCTTTAGCCTGGAAAAGCACAGGCTCAGGGGTGATCTGATGGCCACCTACAAGTTTATCAGGGGTGACCACCAGTATCTGGGGGAACGTTTGTTCACCAGAGCGCCCCAAGGGATGACAACTAGGTCGAATGGTCACAAACTACTTCAAGATCGTTTCAGGCTGGACATAAGGAGGAATTTCTTTACTGTCCGAGCCCCCAAGGTCTGGAACAGCCTGCCACCGGAGGTTGTTCAAGCGCCTTCATTGAACACCTTCAAGATGAAACTGGATGCTTATCTTGCTGGGATCCTATGACCCCAGCTGACGTCCTGCCCTTTGGGCGGGGGGCTGGACTCGATGATCTTCCGAGGTCCCTTCCAGCCCTAATGTCTATGAAATCTATGAAATCTATGACATGCCCCCTTGCCGATGGCACAGTTGGAAATTGGAGCACATGCACGTCGTCTAAATCGTCGTTCCTCTCGGGGGGTTCATAAGGTAACTGATTATATACAAAAACATACAATGAAAAAAGTTCGTCCTCAACGGATCAAATCAAATAATAACCAATACAAACACAAACACACATAAGTACATTAGTTACAAAAAGTTCAATCACGAGGAGTTCAATAGGTGTCATGGCAAAGTCAGGCCTCTGCGTCTTCTCCACCTCTCTCTCTGGGTCCGCCTCTGACACGTATCCTGAGCCTCGGACAAAACAACTGTCGAGAAAGAATTCTTTGAACAGTTAATTAACTTATATTACAATATCTATATGAAGCCGCGCGCGCAACGGAACAGCCAATCAGATTTTTTCTCGCGGCTTCCCACTTTCTCCAAAGCACATGATACAGGTGCTCAGACACGACTCAGCTCTGGACGACTCTCACACACCCGCAGATGCACCATCACGGATGATGATCCATGCATAGATGCTGCGTGGTCTTGTCCATGCTCAGCGAGATGGGGACGTCCCGGAGTCATTGTCTGACTCTCTTGGATACTGGAAACCTAGTTCATAGGCCAGTTGCCATTGGCCCACGTCTCCCAGGATTCGCAGCTGCTGCTTCGTGAGCCTAGAATGTTGCAGGAGGAATCCAAACATGATCCTCTCCTCTGGCGTTCTTTGCGGCGGTTGCCATGTTCGCTCCAACTCGCTAGAGGTTCCTGTGTCCAACTTCATGAGGGCCTGTAACCTCAGGAGTTGTCGGAAAAGACCACTCGCAGGTTGGCCAGCCAGTGGGTTGAGGAGGATTCAAAGGATGGTGGCATTTCTTCCTCCATAAACTTCAACACAGGCTTCTATGCCATTGAAAGTCACTGGAACAGTTCCTGGGTTTCACAGGTGGCGGTGAGGCCACGGTCTTCGCTTCTGGGGCGGTGTCAGTCCCAGCGCGTGTGCTCGGGAGTTCCAGGAACAGTATGAGCTTCCTATTATCGCCAGTATAATCTGCTCTGCACTGATCTTTGATGAGCAGCCGTCGTGCCACACGTGGGATTTATGATTGATCTGGCCCGCGACAAGCGCTGGAAGTGGAATGGGCCAATGAACGTTGCACGTCACTAGGTCTATGTCGGTGGCGTGCCCTCCACTCCACGAGGCTTGTCGGGTTAGGAAACTAGCCTCTTCTAAGTCTAACAAGTTGGATCTGAATCCCACGACCAGACGTCCTAACCACACGGCTAGAGTCTCTTCAGGCTTTATCTTTGATTCTTTACACAGTTCCTGTAACTCAGTCCAAGTGCAGGCGTGATTGGTGGTACGGACTGTACCCTGCACATTAGTTACTCGGCTGACTGTCGCTGCAGAACAAGCTGCTGTCGGAGCTGTTGCTGTATTTGGTGGGAGGGCGGATGTAACCCTCCACTCGATGCCCCCTCCCCGTGGTAAGGAGGCAGGGCTGCCAGGAGCGACGTCACCTCGGTGGGCGGGGTTGCTGGGCGGATTCCCGCTGATTCTCCTGAAGCTCCGCCCTTCTCTTCCTGGTTCTCCGGGCAGCTCGCTCCTTCCTCGGCGCCATCTTGGAGTGGCGTTGACTCGGGGCTTTTCTCTACTGCTGCTTCTTTAGCCACCTGAATGGCTGCGAGCAGTTGGGCTTCCAAATCTGCATTCTTCTGCAGCAAAGTTGTTACGGTGCGGAACAGTACACTCAACATTCCCCCCTTGTCCTTTGGGCCTGCCCTCTCGGCCGTGGCGCATTCCTCCACCTCTAGACCTTCGCGAAGCTCGGAAAGAACCTCGCGGCCTTTCAACCCAAACGCCAGGGCTGAGGGACTGAACCGGTTGGTCGGTGCCGGTTCTCCACCCTCCCGCACGAGTCGCGTGCAGCGGGCAAACTCCTGGCTGAGGGTCGGGCTCACCTCGCTCGGCTCGAATCTGACAAGGGATGCGGTGCCCCCTCCCTCCCGGGGCTTAAACAAGACCTGCTCACTGCTCATCACACACCCAAACGCTCCAGGGTGTAGATGTGCTTCCCATTCTTCCGAATCTTCTTCTTCTTCCCCCTTCAGCGAAAGGTAGCCGCTGACGCACCTTTCGCTTATTCCGCCCGCCTGATGATAGGCGATGTGGGCGCCTAGTTCTGCGGCGTCTGACACGTGGCGTCTCCCACTACACCAGGGGCAGCTTCTAACTAATTCTAACTCCATCGGGTCTTCCCCAAATCCCAATCCTGATCCTGATCCTGTCCCCAATCCTGATCCTGATTCTGTTCGTGACGCCATGTGGGGGCCGAGCGGGATCTGGGAAAGGGTCGACTGGGTTGTGGCCACAAACCCAGCACGTACAGATGGGTACTTTCGACCGCTGGAGTAGAATTAGGCACAAATGCGTACTGGTTCAAACAAAGATGGCTTTACTTACACTGTCGAGATGTACAGCATAGGAAGAAAGTTAACTTAAACTTCAGTTTCAGTTTAACCGAGGAGCTCTGATAAGATGAGATATCTTTAACACGAGCATGCAGGACACGGGGGTACGTCGGGGACGGTTGGTGACGGGGAGTCGTCGGCGGTTGATCAGTCCGCCACTTTCACTCCGAGATGGGCGGAAACTGCTCCAACCTTTTATACGGCTAGCGAGCCAATTGCTAGTCACCACGTAGGAATAATTTAGAACCGGCCAATAGTAATGTGTGAATTTGCATATGAGTGGCGGGAACCTTTCCAGGCCGGGGCTCTTCACCGTGCCAAGAAATTCCCTCGTACAAAATCTCACCGTGCCTTGTGCTAGAAAGTTCCACTGTGCCGAGGCACTCAACCACTAGGCCCTGACAGAATGGACCTCAGGCGACCATCCAATTCAACCCCCTGCCATGGCAGGACCATCCCCAACTATATCATCCTAGTCAAAGATTTGTCTAGCTGGGCTTAAAAACCTCCAAGGATGGAGATTTCACAATCTCTCTGTGTAATTTATTCCAGTGCTTTAGCACCCTCCTGGTAAGGAAGTTTTTTTTCTCATATCTAACCTAAACTTCCCTTGCTGCAACCTGAGACTGTTGCTCCTTGTTCTGTCATCTGCCACTACAGAGAACAGTCTAGCTCCATCCTTTTTGGAGATACCCTTCTGGTAGTTGGAGGCTGCTATTAAGGTTATATCCCAGGTCACTAACTAATACACTGGAGAAGATACAATCTGTAATAGTTATGGAAGAAAGTTTAATCCCCTGCATTTGGTATTAAAATCTTGTTAAGCCATTACTCGCATCAAGATGGGGTGCACTCATTGGAAGAGCAGGAACCTAAGCAACCAAGAAAGCATTTTAAGATGCCTTTTCCAGATGATAGGGAAGCTCTTGTTACTGAATAGGCCTGGGAGATGTTAACTGATGCATAATTCTTGCTTCTAGGAAAGTTCTTTATGTCATAGAGCAGAGACAAAGAGTGCAGTTGACTGCACATGCCAACAAAGTGGGTGCATTTGGGGGTGGTTATACAAAAAAAAGAGGGGGATCCTTTTCATACATATAGGCAAAACTGAATTAAATGTGAAAGCAAATACTTTTCACTATCTAAAAGAGGAGGAATTTTTTGAGAGATGGCTTAGGGCAAATATTTTCCTATGCTTGATGCATCAGCAGGGTTCTGGCAGGAGTCCTTAAAAAACAAAGAACACATTTGCACATTCAATACCCCCTTTGGGCAACACTGCTTCCTTAGAGTGCCCTCTGGGAAGTGTTTGGCTTGAAAGAGTTTAACAGAAAAATACATTTTTTGCTGGTATCAAGGATACTAACATCTACATATGAGACATTCTGATCTAGGCTAACATAGTAGAAAAGCATGACCAGCGGCTTCGAACAGCTTTGGAAAGAGCCAGAGTTGCTGGGCTAAAACTAGACAAACAAAAATGTAAATTCCTTGTAACAGAAGAAACATGCTTTGGAGAAACCAAATAGAGGAGATGCTTCTGACCTTAGTCCCTGGGTGTTAAAAGTTTTAAAAAAGTCATTTTTTTATGGTAGGCCTTTGTTCACTGAAACCGACTATAAAACTGCTTACTACTGTTGCCAAAAAGGGGCCTGGCAAACACAAGGTTTAATGTTACATTGGAATAACAGACTTTAAACAGGTGCTAACATGTATCAGATCTATTTTGCCATATGTGGTCTAGTTGGCATAGAAATGTCTGACAGAGTGGGTACTGGGCATGAGATTAAGCACTTTGCAGTGACTTGTAGCCACTATTTACTGCTATACCTAATAGAATAAGGTGGTAGAAAACAGTGTCAGAATAATAAAGTGCCCACTAAAAAGAGCTGTGGAGTCAGACTGTCCCAGATTTAGCACTTAAAATTACAGAGGAGTACCTCTGAAGCAGGGGATGTCATTGAATAACAGTATATTCAACAAGAATATACTGAAAACAAGAAGAAAAAACTGGGCATTTGCTGGTATTTAAAGGCAAAACAAAAAACTTGATATTGTTTGGGGTCTTGAAAGCTGCTACCATTTGGGGAAAATGCTATGCATATGTCTGCTTAGTAACAACCACTACAACAGTGTCACGAAGGGTTGGTCTGCAGTCAGTCATATGAGGCTGCCACCTTAATAGCCCTGTTATATTTTCTTCCCTTCTGGAACTTGGGGACATCAAATCAGCCATTTCACCCCAGAAGGACTCAGTGCGGCTAAGACCCAGAATGAAAGAGCAAATGCATTTAATATCATCTGTTGGTAGTGCTGATGTCCAAGGGGAAACCTACAGATCTATACAAAATCACAAATAACTTAGTGAAGTATCAATATGTACTCAGAATACTGTACTATGTTGATGTTGATCGTAAATTGTTGTGATGGGCTTTTAAGAGGCTCTGGCATGAGCCTTTGGGAAATGTGTTGTTTGTTCATAGGCTCATGCTATGCATTGGTGAGCATTCAGAATGGAGACATTGAAGTAGGATCATAGGAAACTAGGGCTGGAAGGGACCTCACAAGGTCAGAGGCCAGCCCCCTGGTCAAGGCAGGATCGCTCTTTCCAACCTGCTTCTGAAAATCTCCAGGGATGGAGATTCTACAACTTCTACCCAACAGACCTTTCAGTTTCAGTTTGGA